>NC_082648.1:92114778-93364778 GCF_028023285.1 Balaenoptera ricei
TGTGACATTCTGGAAAAAGCAAAACTATGGAGACAATAGATAGATCAGTGGTTGCGGGGTGAGGGTGGGATGTGGTTGGGGGGGGGGAGATGAATAGGCAAAGCATAGAGGATTTGTAAAGCGATGAAAGTACTCTGTATGATATTATAATGATGGATATATGCCACTATACATTTGTCCTAACGCACAGAATGTACACCACCAAGAGTGAACCCTAATGTAAGGTATGGACTTTGGGTGGGTGATTATGATGTGTCAATGTAGATTCATCCTTGGTAATACATGTCCCACTCTGGCGGGGGATGTTGATAATGGGGGCAGCTGTCATGTGGGGGCAGGAGTTATATGGAAAATCTCTGTACCTTCCTCCCAACTCTGTTGTGAACCTAAAATGGCTCTAAAAAAATAATAAAGTCTTTAATTTAGAAAGATTAGTAGGTGTTCAATAAATACTTGTTGAATGAGTACATGAATGCAGGTCCCCAGGTATTGGACTTGATGAATCTTTACTGAGGGGAACTCCCGGAGCATCAGTAAGCTTTTATTATGCACTGCCTGTATACCAAGTACCACGCCTATGCTCTCTAAATTCGGGTCCATGTCCCCCAGGCACCGTGGAGCTGCTCTTTTAACATCCTTTTCCCTCCTCCTCACACGCAGTTGTCCTCCTCACCACCAAAGCCTCGCTCACCTACGAGCTCACCTCCTCCTTGGAGCAGCTTTTGATTGAGCTTGCTGTCTCTGGCCCCAGCCTCCCTCTGGTCCCTTCAGGACAAGGGTGCAGGTCTGAACTGCCGGACTGCAGTTCCTTAGGTTTTTTGTGTGTGTTCCAATATTTTTCTTCCTCTAGTGTCTCTACCTCAGTAAGTTACAAAAAACTCTACTACTAATATTGCTGCTGTTATTGCCAGTACTACTACTACTACTATTAACTACCACCACTGCTACTACTACTACTACTGCTACCACCACTACCGCTACTACTACTACTATTACTACCACCTGCCTTTTTTCTGAGCACTGGCCACGTGCCGGGACACTGCTCTCCCTTTACAAGTCTCATCTCACTGACTCCTCACGGCAATCTTAAGAAGTGCCCTAATATTTCTGTCTGACGGACAACCAACTTGTCCACGCTGTTGCCCACTAATTTATACCCCTCTGGAGTCCGGATTCCTTTGTCAGTCTCTCCTGCATCCAGGAGAGGCTCTGACATAGAGATGGCCGTGCGGGGCGAGGCTGAAGTGCAGGGAGTGGTGAATGCCCCAGGGATTTGCTGTGGGAGCCACAAGCAGCTTCTCTGACAGAAGGGGTGTGGGAGCAGAGAGATGGAAGGAGGCAAGCCGGAGTCCTAGGACCTTTCAGGGAAGCCTAGGATTCTGGGGAAAGCCCTGGCCTCCCCCAGAACTAGAACCATGTAAGGCATGAGAAGGGTCAGGGTTTGGCCTGAACAACATGGATTTCCTCCTGGCAGTGAGCCCATCCCAAGAACCTCCAGCCGAGGCCACACTGAGCCTCAGGGCCCCTGAGTAAGACCCAGGTGATGGAGCACTGCCCCACCCCATCTCAGCCTGAGTGCTCCTCTCCTCACAGTGAACCAAATACTAGAGGCTGGCTGGGTCAAGAGGCCTGACCGCATGGAAGAGTCAAAGGTCATGGGTCCTGCGGTACCGTGGACGCTGACCCTGTGACTTCAAGTCAGGCAGGGGCTATTTCCCAGTCCCAGGGCCAACCTAAGGGGTTGACATCTAGTCATCTCCAGAAACTCCCAATTTCTGACTCAGGCTGTCTCCAGAGGGGCCTCTGGAAGACCTCTGACTGCCTTGTGACAACAACACGCAGGGAGCTTCCCGGGGAAAGGGTCTCAGAGATGGCTGGCCCCACCACAGGAGGGGCCCAGGCACGATCTGACTCAGCAGCGGGGGTTTACACATAGTGACCCAGGGGCTCATCAGAGACCTTCACTGCCCTGCACTGCTTACAGAAAAAGTCTGAATTTCTGGCATCCAAGTCTCCAACACCTTACCATTCTCATCTATAGAACCCCCTGTTCTATGAACCCCATGCTTCTAAAGCATCTTTATTCATGAGCATCTGCTTTGTGCCAGACACTTCACATGCACTGTCCTTCATCCAATCACCCAATCAGCAAACCCAGACCGAGGGATCACCTGGGCCTGGCATTGTTCCAGCCTTGGGCTTACAGAAGCAAACAAGAGACATAGGGTGCCTGCCCTCACAGAGCTTATGTTCTTGTGAGGAATTACCCCCATTTTACAGACGAGAAACTGAGGCTCAGAGAGGGTGATGGGCTGCAGGTGGCAGAGCAGTGATTTGAACATAGGCATGTCTGACTCCAAAGCAGTTCTTTTCATCCCTCTACTTTCCCACAACCACCTGAAGCTCCCAGACAATGGTGGTGGTCCACACCTCTGGGGCTTTGCATGAGCTGCTCCCTCAGCCTGGAATGCCCTCTCACCTCTTCTCCAATTAGCTGATCCCTTTTCTAGCTTCAAGATTCTTCTCAAGCCTCACCTCCTCTAGGAAGACTTTCCTGCTCCCCCCCTTCACTCCCAGACACCTCAGGTTCATGTCTCTGGGTGGAGTGGCTCATGCCCCTCTATGACTATTGGTTTTCACTGGGAGGTGGGTCCTTGTGAGAAGGACTGCGTCTCCTCAGGTCTGAGTCGCCAGTGTGTCCAGCACAGTACTGCTCAGGGTGGCCCACAGCCTGTCTGCTCAACCTCCCCTTGTCCTAAGATGCTCAGTGGGCATGGTTGGCAAACCACTCCTCTGCAAGAAAGTTTTGATGCCTGTTGAAACAAGATGACTTCTGGAAGAGCCTGAATCACTCGCACCTCGGTGGGAACAAGGCTTCCAGAGCTGGCTTGGATACCGAGGAGCTTGGGTCCCATAGCCTTGCGGCCGAAGGCTCCCTGTACGGGGTGCTGCGGGAGAAGCTGTCCTGTGGAAGGTGCCTGTGCTTCCTCCTCATTCCCCATACCGTGGTCGTCTACCTGGTCCTCGACTACTGAACATTCCCAAGGCCACTCAGGCCACCCTATGCTGCTGTGGGCCTCCTGCTACCTGAAGATTTGGGCCAAGCAAGGCAAACAGGCTTTTCCATTGGCTCCCCCTGCCCCTCACTGGGATCCTCGTTATGAATTCCAGCGAGTTCTCAAATGCTCCTGAACATACCGTACAGTTTTCTACCTTAATGCTGAAAGGGAGGATGAGTCTCCATCTGCCATGGGTCAAGCCCTTGTGCAGAATCTCCAGGCTGAGAAACTGCTTTCCTCTGCTTTTCCCAGTGGGTGAGGCCTGAGGCCAGGGCCAGAGAGGACTCCAGAAATTCTCCCTATCTTAGTCACTTTGCTCCTCATGGACCCCACAGCTGGCCAGAGAAGGAGGTGGAAACTCCCCAGCGTAGGTGGACGTCTAACCTCTGCTCTCTGTCCCAGGACAAGTTGGAGCACGACTCCACTTCCTTCCCTCCCCAGCCTGGCTCTGGGATCAAGGGACAGAGGTCGAGAACTGGTGTGGGGAGTTTGGGGGAGGCAGGGGAGGCTGGAGGAAGAAGAACTTACCTCTGATGTTTATGGAGAATTACTGAGTTCCAGCACTTTTTGCAGATGCTGCCTTGTTAAACCCCAAACGCTACCCTAACCCTATCAAGGTAGGACTGTTCTAATTCCCATTTTGCTGAGGCTAAAACTAAGGCTCAGAGAAAGAAAATGACCTGTCCAAGGTGGCACACCCAGGTTCAAACCGGATGGATGCTCTTATGGCTTCCACCCTCTTGCCTCCAGACTCACCACACTGGCTGGTCTAGAAGCACAAGGAATCTTGAGAACACTTGAAGACTGTTCCTAGAACCATGGGATATCACACCTCAAGATCACCTCGTTCTGAGTCAAGGTGCTCTGTTTACCATGTAGCAACAAAGGCCAGGGAAGTTTTGCCTGGTTTCAGTGTCAGGAAGTGGCGGAAACAAGATTCGAATTCACATCTTCTGATGCCAACCTCAGAGCTTTTTCCAATCAGTTATCTACGCTGACAAACCGCTCTTTTGGCCAGGAAATCACACCCCAAGTCTACTCCAAGTCCCATACGCACAGCTTCCATTCTGTTCTCAGCAGCTCACTGCCCTTCTGCTGCTGGTGACCTTTCCCCTATGGCAGTGACCCCACCCCCACCTTCTCACACCCAGTGCTCCCTTTCGTAACACATATCCTGTAGTGCCCCTTTTACTATGTTGAAATAAAATTCATAATTAACCTACATACACAATTCTAAAAAATTAACAGAGTGTCCTACATATAATATAAAGAAGAAATCAAATCATTTATAATAAAAAGTAAATAAAAATAATTTATAATAAAATAACATTTTTCCATTTATAAGTACTCGCTCATGACTACACTGGAAGATGTAGTGAAATAGTCTGACGCTTGCACTTATGCACAGAATCGCCATGAACTTAAGTCACAAATGTGGACTAATTCAGATGTTTCATTAGCAACTCAAAGGTCAGGAGTGGGGTTGCCATGCGTGACATGATTTCCTGAAACTACTCTTGGTAAGGTTCAAACAAAATAAAGCGCAGCCTTCCCTTAATTTATATGGTGATTCCCTTTTGGAAGGGAGGTGTGTATTAAAACTGCTCTCCATTCAAATGCTTTGTGTGTGAATTGAATGTGGCATTAGGTTCTTGGTTTGGATAATTATAAACGGGTTTTCACCTCTCTAGTGTCTGGTGGTGGGGGACAGCTCTCAGCCGTGCAGAGTTCTCCCGTGCACAGCCCTGGGTCCCCCGCTAAGCGCTTACAGCACCCAGTGCTTGCGATAACAACCAAAAGTCTTCCCACCAGTTTCCAAACTGCATCCCAAGGGACAGTACTGCTCCCGTGAAGAGCCAGGGGTTGGAATTTTAAGCTTTACTCAAAAAGAAGAGCCAGGGGTTGGAATTTTAAGCTTTACTCAAAAAGAATTTTAAGCTTTACTCAAAATTACAGTATCTCAAGTTCTCAATATCTAAATTCTTCAAGCCCCATATTTATTTGTGGCATCTAGATGGAAGAGGCAGCAATCAGGGGAGGCAGAGAGCTCCAGAATCAGTTGGGAATCCAGGCTACCTTGCTTACTGCTGTATTTCCGGGCCTACCTGGCGTATACTAGGTGCTCAACAAATAGCTGTGAAATGAAATTACAAGTGTGGCCTTGGGAAAATGATTTAACCTTCTCAACCCTCAATTCCCTCTCAGCAAAATGATGGTCATATCATGGGGCTCTCGAGAGGATTAAATGAGACTAAATATGGAAAAGCCTGGAACACATAGAATGGACTCAACCAACAGAGCTGACAATGGAAATTGCGATCCCGGGTGATCTGGCTGGGATGAAATTCTGTATCGTGGAAAAGCTAACAGAAGAATGTTTTGAAATCAGCCTCTGACTAGACTACTTGACCTTTCAGAAAGGTGGTTCCTTCCAACCTTGAGACTCGGCAGGTCTGAGGCCCTCGTCTAGACAGAGCTGGTGGTGAGGAGCGATGCTCCCGCCCATGCTTGCCTGCTCACCCGCCCACCACTTGCCAGCGCCTTGCACAGCCCTGACTGAGTCTTACACTAGAGTCTCCACATCCCAGGAGAGAGCTCTCCCGCATGCTGCTCCTCTGCCCTGCTGTTCAGGTGAAGGAGAAGTGTGTGAACGTTTGCTGAACACCTCCTATGTGCCAGCAGCTTTACTTTTCCCTAAACTATGCCAGGTGAGGTGAGGAAATGGGGCTCAGAGACGGCGAGCGCCTTGCCCAGGATCTCAGAGGAAGTGTGGGACTGTGCCTCCCCCAGCTGGCCTTCCTTCCACCACAGCAGGGGAGGCTGACACAGGCACGGGCTGGGCACCCGTGGGCGTGTCCACCCCAGCCCACGGCCCCACAACCAGGCTCCTGGGATTCACCAGGCACAGAGTGTGGTCCCTCTGCTCCCCAACACAGGTTCAGAGGCGTAGGGCTAAGACGGACTGGCAGAGAAGATCGGGAAAACGTCGGAGGCCTCGAATGCCTGGGATACTGGGCGTGGACTGGGCCTGAGGTGACGGAAGGATTTGAGACAGGACAGAGGAGATGCCCTGTGAGATGCTTTTAGAAGACTCTACCCACAGTGATGGACCTGACTTCAAACTGGTCAGGGGGCTGCAAGGGGTCTCCTTGAATGTTTCTCCCAATCTCCCACTTCCCTGCCCTTTCACTCTAGTAGGGGGAGCTCCCGGGGCACATGGAGGCTGAGGCACGTGAGGCTCAGCCAGCTCTCCCATCCAGAGGATGGTGGCTGCTGCCAGCCTTTGGAATTCGGGGTCCACAGAATCTCTGTCTTCAATGCTAGCCTTGAAGGCGCCACGTGACCCAGGATCAGTTGCTGCTGCTATCCTGGCCTCAGCCTCCGTATCGGCAAGATGAGAGATTGGACTAGTTGATTGTCTAGAGCTCCGTGTCTTTTTATTTTTATGGAGGGCAGGAGCCCAGAAAAGTAATGGGACATGAATGAGAGGCAAGGGGTAGCTGGTAGAAGCCATGTGCACAAGTCACTGAAGTGGGTGGTGACCCCCAAAGGAAGCCCAGTACCTTCACAAGATGTCAGGCCCCAGGGGCAGGTCATTCCTGGTTCTTCTCCTACCTTGGGGGAGGGGAGAACAACAGCAAGGTTGGGCCACCCAGAGCCCGGAGTACACAGCTAACTTGCCCATGAGGGTGGGCAGCCCAGTTTTGAGCACCTTGCAGAGGGCTGGATGGGTTCTTCTCTGGTGGGGTGCCTCAGGATGAACTGAAACAGAGTCCCAGGGAGGTCAGGTCCCGCAGGTTCCTCTGGTGATGACAGCTGCTTTGTTTTACGGGGAGGCAACAGAATTCCTTTTAAGCAGAATTTCCTTCCTCCATTTATTTATTTACTTTCTGCCAAGTGATTCAGCAAAACAACCTCAAAACCAGTCTCCAACGGGAGGCAGGAAGAACCAAACCCTCAAACATCAGCGTCCCTGTGAGGTTTTGCCTTGTGGAACTTTCCTTAAAGTAACTGTATCAGGAGATTGTCAGGATGGGGGTGGGGGGAGAGGACCTGGAAGCAGAGTCCTGTGGGGCTTCTGAAGGACACACATAACTGAAGTGAGGACTCAGCAGCTGCCCCAGTGCCTTTTCTCCACAGCGAGGGCCTGAATGGGTGTCTTAGCATCTGTTCCCCCCATGTCAGCATGGGGTGCCACCTTCCTGAGGAAGGAATGAGCCAGGGGTTTGAACTCCATGGTGCGAGAGAAGTGACTGGAGTGACAGGTTCTCTGACTGTAGCTGTGGAATACAGATTGAACCTTCATGCCCCGTGTCCACATGTTCTTCACTCAGGCTGTGATGTATTCCAATTCCTGATGCAATGGCTTTGGTTCCTTTAATTCAGTGGGAAAGACAAACAACAAAGTCTTTCCCTTTGTAATAATGCATCTAAATTGGAAACAGGCCAACAAGATAAAAGGTTGCGGAGGAAACAGTGCCAGACTGGAAATTCAGGAGTCGTGGGTTCTATTTCAGCTTTGGCGTGTTAAGCCGTGGGACCTTGCATAGGTCACTTCCCTAAGGACAGAGAGAGCACCAGGGTCAGGGACCCCGTGTCTAACCAGGAAGTCGGGTAGGATCTGAGAACAGAGTTGGTGATGGGCAGAGCAAGGTAAGGTAGAAGCCCTTGCCTGAGAGTCACATGGGGCATGTCCCAGTTCTACACTTACTGGCTGACCTAGGGCAGGTCAACTCCACCTCTGGAGCCTCAGCTTCCCCATCTGTAAAGTGGAGGAGAATAACAGCCGTCTTAAAGAGCTGTTGTGATAACCGAAATGGAGAGAATGCATGGGAAAGTGCCTGGTAAAATGGAAAGCATGAGTTAAATAGGAGAGATTATCATTATAGGCACACCTTGTTTATTGTGCTTCGAGATATTGTGTCTTTTACAAATTGAAGGTTTGTGGCAACCCTGGGTTGAGCAAGTCTATCAGCCCCATTTTTCCATTTGCTCACTTTGTATTTGTGTCACATTTTGGTAATTCTCACAATATTCATACTTTTTCATTATTATTATATTTGTAATAGTGATCTGTGATCAGTGAGCTTTGATGTTATTATTATAAGTGTTTTGGAATGCTGCAAACTGCAACTATATAAGACGGTGAACTTAATCAATAAATGTTGTGTGTGCTCTGACTGCTCCACTGACTGGTCATTCCCCCATCTCTATCCCTCCCCTTGAACCTCCTTATTCCCTGAGACACAACAATATTGAAATTAGGCCAATTAATAACCCTACAATGGCCTCTTAAGTGTTCAAGTGAAAGAAGAATCAATTGACGGGGCAGACATCGTTGTGGTCTTATTTTACGAAGCTGCTGCAGCCTCTCCGACCTTCAGCATCCACCACCCTGACTGTCAGCAGCATCAGCATGGAGGCAAGACCCTCCACCAGCAAAAAGATTATGACTTGCTGAAGGTTGAGATAACGGTTAGCACTTTTCAGTAATAAAGTATTTTTTAAATTAAGTACAGTGTTTTTTAGACATAATGCTATTATTGCACAGCTAATAGTCTACAGTATACTATAAACATAACTTTTATATGTACCGGAAAACCAAAAAATTCATGTGACTTGCTTTATTGCAATAGTCACTTTACTGCCTTGGTCTGGAACAGAACCTGAGCAGGGTTAGTCCTCAGAGGGACCAAAGTTAAATAACAATAGCTACAATAACAACCATAAGTGTCATTACTGAGCACCTACCATGTGCTAGACACTGAGAGTTTTAAATGTATGTACTAATTTAAATGTATGAATTCATTTAATCTTTTTTATGTATAACAGACATACAGTAAATAAAGTGCTCTAACCTTATGAGTACTGTTTGATTAATTTTTACATTGTATAGATCATGTGAACTCGTTTGATTTTCAAAAGAGCCCTATACTCTTTACTCCCACTTTACAGACATGGAAACTGTTTTAACTGTTGCAACTCTAATAGATTTTCAAAATGATATGAAACCGCTACATAAGTGGTGAAATGTGGCTCCTAGTTCTATTTGTATTGCCGCAGTGTAAAAAGCGTACTCCTCCCGCTCCATCAAAACAGCAAAGCAGAGAAGAAAACGAAGGCTTTTGTTTGGACATTGGAAAGGATCTTTCACTGGCTGACTCTATCCAACAGTCACATTTTCTTTTACTCTCTCTCTCCCCTCGCCACCCCCATCCTTCTCCCTACATAACCCCCTCCCCCAACCTCCCTCTTCACTCCTTCTGCCATGTGAGTTAACATTTCTGGAAGATTCTGGAATAATTAGGTGGAGTCATAAGGCAGAGAAATAGCTGTGTTATGGTGCAAAGTGAGAAATCCCGGTAAAAAAAAACACAACAAAACAGGTAGAGCAGGGACTCAGATCCAGACAGTCTGTCCGAATGCTGTTAGCCACGCGGTACTACCTTGGGGATCCAGCACATCAGGAGAAGTGACTGGGGTCACCAGTGGCTGGGAGACCGGGAGGTCCCCATGAAGCCAACGGAAGGCTCTGCCTCAGCGGGAACCTTTTAGAAGACCAGCTCTTAATCAACTTTCCTGATGAACTGGCAGAGACAAGGATTGAGCGGAGAAACAGAATTTCCCCTTTCTCTGTAAGGGCTCACTGCGTCCCGTCTGGCCCACGGCAGGCGGCCGGATCGCTTCCCCACGGACCTCACTTCCTCTCAGGGTTTCTACTTCACCTCCGTAAAGAGCAGGCAAAGGCTGCGCTGAGGAAGCAAGTTTGGGAGGGAGGCACCCGATGGCCCCACTGCTGATGGTGACAGAGGACTCGGCAACCTGCTCTCACATGACAAGAAACGGACCAGAACCACAGCTGAAGGCAGCTTGATGTCCGAAGGAACTCTGAGCCGTAGGCCAGGAGGCCCAGGTTCTAGTCTAGGCTCGGTCCAGCTCTGGCTTCACGTAACTTCGCACTCAGACCAGACCTTGGGGGAGTCATTTCTGTCTCTGGGCCCTGGTTCTCGCCGCTGTGGAGTTACAGGCACGAAGAAGATGACATCTGTCTCTTCCACTTTAAAGCTCTACTTCGTGATTGGAGAACCTAATTAGACTCTGAACTCGGCCGCTCCTGTAGGTATGCTCAGGTTCAGGTGCTGTACAAATATTGGGGGCGCGGGGTGGGAGGGACGGCAGGCACCCACCAATCTGCCTTCATTCACATTCCTGCTCCTTCATCCTCCCTCAGAGGCTCTGAGAAGGCTGTGAGCTCATGACTGATGCCATAAACACCATCTCCTTACTTGGGAGGCAGGAAGTCGCTCCCCACCCCACCCTCTTTTGTCCTTCCAGGATTCCCATCCCACGCCCCCTCTATTCAGTTTCCTGCTTCCTGAGGGTCTCTGAGCTGGTGGGGGGACCTGGGTTACAACTACTCCTCTCTGATTTGAGCGAGAGCCAGAGAGCGCGCGCGCGTGTGGACTGTGTGAGCCAGAGGCTGGAATGAATACGCTGGGCGGAGGGAAAAGGTGGGGGTCGAGGTCACTTAGAACAAGCCAGTCCCAAGAACCTAAAATTAGCTCTGGAATGTTAGGGCTCCAAGGAACCGCAGCTGTGAAAGGAAAGCACAAGACAAGGAAGGAGAACGCACCCGCCACAAACTTTGCCCGCCCACACCATCTGCCCCAGGGTCTCCACAGCTTTTAACCCACCCCCAGAATATCTCTGGCCAAGTCCACAAGGCTGGTCAGTGGGAATCCCCCCTCCCCCGCAATGCTGTCATTTTCCTCTCTGGCAACCGCAGAACAGTGTTACCTAGGATTCCTGATAGTACGCGGTTTAATTGGAAACAGCAAAGCAGAGGACAAATTTGGGTCTGGGGTGGTGACGATAATGAGAAATGACAGACCTATCCAGGCGAAAGGGTGACAGTGGAGGAGGGTCACATGGTGAGGAGGGAGGCGGGGAAGGCCCCCTGGGAGTGCCGACACGTGGGAGGGAGCACAGACTTGCTGATGAAGGGAAACAGCTGGGAAAGGGTTTGGGGAATGGGAGTGGGTAACCTGGGGGTTGTGCACCCCTTTGCACAGATACAAAGATCGGGTATAAAAAAAAAAAAAAATCACACACTACTGAGTGTATGACCTTGTATTTCGAAGCGACTGGAGCTCAACGCATCAAACACAGGCCCGGGAAGAATGTCTTGGAGGGGCGAGGAGCCAAGCCTGAGGCAGGGGACCTGTAGGAAGTGATGATCCCTTACGAGCTGGGCCTGATTCAGGTCCTGGAACCCCGGGGGCTCCAAGCACTAGGCTTCCTCCTTCAGCTTCGTATCCAGATGGGAGAGCTTGGTTTTCAAGGATTTTTGCTGACCACTGAGGAAGGCCGTGCCTTTGTGGTATGGAGGCTACTGGGGGTGTGCGGGGAGCTGCCCAGAGCCACACACAGTTCTGCCAGCCACGGGGAGGAAGGCTGGGAAAGCGGGCTAGGTGAGGAGCCTTTGTGGAAGCCGCTTAGGGAAAGGATAGGGTGGAAGTGACATCTATTGAGCACTTCTTGTGCTTTTCATGCCCCAGGCTCTGTGCTTGCAGCTTTTCTTGCTCAACTTCTCACAGTCATCTAGAATGGAAGCTCCAGGAGGGAGAAACACGAATATTTTCTTTACCAAGGAACCCCCAGCCCTGGGAACAAAGCCTGGTACCCAGTGGACCCTCCACAACAACCTGCCGAATGCATGGGATACTCACAGAAGCTCTGCAAGGGCTGTGTTATCATTCTCACTTACAGATAAGGAAGCTGATGCTTAGAGGAGTGGCATCACTTTCTCAGGTCTCACAGTGAACGAGAACCAAGATTTGAGCAGAGATCTCTGCAGCTCAGAAGGCCACGCCCATTGTGCCATGCAGCCGGCCCCACCCTTACGTCATGCTGTTTTGTAAAGTTACCTGATTTTGTCCTGGGTTTCTATCCCTGCCTCCACGGGGCTTTCCCACTTTTGTCATGATGCTTTCCTCCAGGTGCCCGTCTAGGACTTCCAGATATGCTTTCATTCATTCTTCCTCAAAAAAATTATCAGTCTTATCAGACCCCTTCCTTCAGAGGTCTGCTCTAGTTATGTGACAATGGGGAAAAATAGACAGCTCCCAGCCAAATGATGTGCTGACTGCGCTATGTTCCCAGATCACAGAATTAAATATACTTACACTAAAGCACATGCTTTAGGTATGTGATTCTGATAGATTTTTGGGTATCTTTAGCAACTATTTTCTTCACCTCCCCCACCCTTTCTTCCTTCTCTCCTTCTAACCAATCCAATATGTTTCCCTTCCTCCTAAATCCAAGCTAGTCAAAGGTCCATGCCTTCTGGAATAGAAGACATCCCTACTGTATGTGGGCTGTCACACATATTTGTACACCTTCCACATTTACAACTCCTTTTCCTTGGTTTACAAACATGCTTGGGTTTTGCTTTTTATAAGTAAAAGTCAGCTCTTCTTTTGATCCCTTAAGTGATCTTCCCTTCCTGTTTTACCTCCATATTTCTTGAAGGAGTATTCTCTGGCTGCTGCTTTCATTTCCCCTGCAATACACTTTCTGCTCCCATTACTTCCCTAGGATAGTTCCCCCAAAGGATTGCTGGTGACTTTCAACACACACACACATACACACACACACACACACACACACACACAAATTTACTTGTATGTTTTGTCTTCCCTCATTTTGAGATATTTGTTCTGATCAATTTTTCATTTGACTGAAGTAGATCCTTAAGTAATCCCCACAGAAAGAGTATATGGATGGTTTACTTTGAGTCCTTTTATATTAGAGCCCCTCTAATATGCACAGCTGGGTAAGGGAATCCTGGATTACATACATTTCTCTCATTAGTCTGAGAAAATTGTTCCACTGTCTTCGAACTTCCAGTGCTTCAGATGAGTGGTCTGTTGCCAGTCTCTTTCTCTTTTCTTTTCTTCATAAGTAGCCTGTAATCTCTTTCTCTGAAACCTTTTCAGGTTTTTCTTTTTACTCTAAAGCTCAGAATTGTGATCAGATATGTATATATATATATATATATATATATATATATATATATATATATATATATATATGTAATCAACTGCCTCTTGGCCATCTAATCTAATGTGTGTATATATATATACACATATATACATAGATATGTGTGTGTGTGTGTGTGTGTGTGTGTGTGTGTGTATGTAATCAACTGCCTCCTGGCCATCTAATCCCACAGGCACTCAAACACATGTTCAGAACTGATCGTGCCTTCCCACTACAAATATCATACTGTTTCACCTTTTTTTGCCCTCAGCTGCAAAGGTGATCAAAACATACCGCGTCTGAATACGGCTGGAGAAAAATATGACCATTATTTTCAGGACTCATCTGAAGCTCTGTTATCCTATTACACTTCCTTAATCCATTCACTCTCCCATTCTTTTAGGCAAATATTTAACATTTTATCCTTTATTCTAACACTTTTGATATGTCCTCCTCCTCTAGATTCTCAGTGATAATGACCTTGCTTCATATTTTATTGAAAACATCAGAAGCAATCAAAAGAGATGTGCCCAAGCTCCCACCACCGTATTTACCCACCTTCCAGTAACTATTGCCATACACTGTGCCTTCCCTCTCGTTCCTTTGGATGAACTCTGCTCCTAACCATGAGAACCCCTCCACTGTGCTGTAGATATCACTTTTTTTCACCAATTTTAGGATACTGCTCTACCAAATTTTCCTCTCTCTCCTGTATCAACTTCTCTTTTACTATTGGATCATTCCCGTCATCATTCAAACATGTTATTGCAATACCTCCCTTAAAAAAAACACTTTCTTGACTCTATATTATCCTCCAATTACCACTCAATTTTTCTAATCATCTTTATACCAAAAAGTCTACACTTCTGAGCTCTGCTTCTCTTCCATTCTCTCTTGGACTCACTCCCACCCCTCCACTTGTCAAGGTCTTGCATGACCTCCATGTTGCTAAATATAATGATCGGATTTCAGCTCTCACTTCACTTTACCAAACAGCTGCATTTGACATAGTTGATCATGCCACCTCCTTGAAAAGCTTTCCTCATTTGGCATCTGGGACACTACTCTTGATTCTCACCAACTGCTTGATCTCAGTCACCTTTACTGATTCCTCTTCAATGTCCTGACCTTTAAACTTTGAAGCACTCTGGTCTCTGCTCTTCTCTGTCACACTCCCTCCCATGATGATCTCAGTCTCATGACTTTAAACGTCATCTATGTATTGATGACTCGCAGATTTATATCCCCGGACAATCCTCTCCCTCTACCCCAGATTCAATGGCCTCTTCAACATCTCCACTTGGATGCCTAACAGCACTGCTAGTTAAATGGGCTGACAGCCAAACTCTCACTGCTTGATCTGCCGACTTCCCCATCTTATTAATGGCAACTCCTTTTATTTGATCAACCCCAAAGTCTTGGTGTCACCCTTGACTTTCCTCTTTCTCTTATACTCCACATCCAGTCCATTGCCAAATTCTGTCACCCTCACCTTCATAATAAAATCAGAACTGACCACATTTTACCATGTCTATTGCTACCCACCTTGGTCCAAGTTACCATCATTTCTCTTCTGGATCACTGCAATCTCCTCCATCTGCTCGTTGTTTCTGCCCTTGCCCCCTTCAGCCTCCTTTCCTTCTTTTCCTCATGGCAGACAAAGTAATTCTTTCAAATGTTAAGTCAAGTTGCACTCTTCTGCTCAGAGTACTGCAATGACTTCCCATGTCACTCTGAACAAAAGCCAAATTCCACGAGCCACAAGGTCCTACACAGTCTGCCCCTCCCCACCTATCCCATCTCTGACCTCATCTCCTGCCTTCCCCCACTGCTCACTGGCTGCTCCCATCCTGGATACATCAAGGATGCTCCCATCTCAGGGCCTTTCCACTCGATATTCCCTTGGTCTAAAAACTCTTCTCCTAGATATCCACATGGCTCTCTCTCTCTTTGCCTTTATTCATGTGTCCACCTCATCGGAGAAACCTTCCCTCAACCATCTGTATACTATAGGAACTTCCTTATTCCTGGCACTCCATTTTCCCCAACTAATAGGTGTGTGGCCCTGAATCAAGGTCCTTAACTGTTCTGTGTCTCAGTTTTCCCTCTGTAAAGTGGCTATAATAAGAAGACTCATAAGGATGCTGTGAGGATTAAATTAATCATTCCATGTAAAGTACATCAAATAGTGCCTGGCTCATAGTAAGTGCTCAATTAAATGGTAGCCATTAGTATTATTTTTTAAAAATTATTTTATGTAACCAGCCTGGCCCGCTGAAGTTGTCCATGACACAGATGATAAGATAAAATTCTGAAAACTGAATACCAGAGAGAAAAAGTTCACCAACATATTTAGTGACGAAGAGACCAGAACAGTTTCCTAACTCCCAGGCCAGGCTCTTGCTCCCTCCGCTCTGCCTCTGTTACATAGTGGACCTCGCCCAGGCCAGTGGAAACACTAGGTGGGGAATGGGTTCCAGGACCAACTCTGCCACCTACTATCTTTCTAACAATAGGCCAGTTACCTACCTGACCTCTCTGAACCCCAGTTTCCCTTCTTTATTTTATTTTATTTTATTTGGCCACCCTACGCATCTTGTGGAATCTTAGTTCCCTGACCAGGGATTGAACCCAGGCCCTCGGCAATGAGAGCACGGAGTCCTAACCACTGGACTGCCAGGGAATTCCAGTTTCCCGTCTTTAAAATGGAGATAGTAACACTTGTCTGCCTCCCTCACAGGGGAGGATCACATGACATAATGATCCCCAGAACTTTGACGTCCATACTTAGTGCACACGATTGGCCATTTTGAATACCCCACCAAAATATGAACAATATCCCTTGTTCATTTTCAAGCTGTGGACTGTGCAAAAAGATGCACACTCTACATGGAGCGGATTACCTGTGAGTTTGTGTGGTTTCATTCATTCCCACGGCAAACGTTCATTTATCATCATGTTTGTGCTAGTTTTGCCAATGTGGAAACTAACATAGCTCCATTTCTATAATCAAACTTGGAAAGGGGAGGAAGAGTACATTTCTTAGTGAGCTGCTTGGGGCCAGGTTTGTACAAGGCTTGGGGAGCAGAACAGTTCACCCTGGGAAGGATGGTCCCTGCATGAGACTGGAATAGGATGTCAGGAGAGCAGTTTTAGCCCAGAGAGGATGGGGTAAAACCCTCTTAGGACATCAGGAAAAGCCATCCACCATGCAAAATAAGGTGAAGAAAGAGTCCTACTCTGGAAAACAGAATTTGTCTGCTAAAAATCTCTCATTCTTTTTGTCCCTGAGGACAGTGCTGGGCCATGGGGGAGATAAAAGTGGGACCAGAAGGTCAAGAAATGTTGCAGATGTTGGTGTTATTTTACTATTTTCTTTTTGCAGGGGGAAGGTGGGCAGGGGTGAGGAAAACTATACGCAGTCCTAGGAAGTGTTTAACAAAATGGAGAACCCTGGTATGGGCTAGATGTGGATGTAGAGTGAGACGAGGGGCCTCCAGAAGGCAGATTCAGAGGGTGGGAGCTGGCCAGCCTGGGAGTGGCTTCCCTATCCTTCTAGAACAGGGGTCAGCAAACTTTGTAAAAGGCCATTCATGTGATAGGCTTAAAAAATGGCTCCCAAAAGATATCCACATCCTAATTCCTGAAACCTATAAATGTTATCTTAATTGGAAAAAGGATCTTTGCAGATGTGATTAAGCTAAGGATTTTGAGATGGGAAAATTAATCTGGATTATTTAGGTGGGCCCTAAATGTCATCACATGTATCCTTATAGGCAGAGGGAGATTTCACACACACACACACACTCACACACACACACACAGGAGAAGGCCATGTGAAGATGAAAGAAAAGGTCAGAAAGATGTAGCCACAAGCTGAGGAATGCTGGCTGCCACCAGAAACTGGAAGAGGAAAGGAAGGGATTCTCTACTAGAGTCTCCAGAAAATGCACAGCCCTGCTGACACCTTGATTTCCGCCCAGTGATACTGATTTTGGACTTCTGGCCTCCAGAAATGTGAGAGAATAAATTTCTGTTGTTTAAAGCCACCCAAATTGTGAAAACTTTGTTAAGGCAGCCCTGGGAAACGAATATATCCGCTCTCCCACTAAATCCTCAAAATAACCTATGAGATAATAAAATATGATCACTTACTCTGTGCCAGATAATGTTCATTCAATATTCATAACAACAGTATGAGATAGATACTCTTATCGTCCCATTTTACAGATGAGAAAACTGCTGCCCAGAGGAGAGATCTGGCTTTCCTGAGGTTACATAGCTGGCACCTGGTTGAGCTGGACTTTGAACACAGGGGTCTGGATCCAAGTCCCAGGCCCTGGGCCACCCTGAGGTGAGCTCTGCTCCACAGCAGGTATTCTTTCTTCTGAACACATGGCCTGGAGCACTTAGTTACCACCTCCCTCTGCACTACCCTAAGTGGCCCCCTCTGGAATCCCTTGGGGATCAGCTGGGACAGAGGACATGAACAGTGTTCAGTAAACTGTAAAGTGCAGTCCTAGGGGGACACGTAAGAATTCCAAGTGGAAGCAAACCTGCTTGCCTTTCCATGGCAGGCATGGAGAGGCTGCCCTCATTGCTCTCACGTAGTGGGGGCCCCAGCAGCAGAAGCCACCCTCTCCCCCGCCAGGCACACACAGGGAAGTTCCTAAAGCTGGAAGTGGCCCCAGGTGACCTCAGAGATGTCACTACCCAGAATGACCCACGATGCTCACCGCACAGATGGTCACCGAACGCCAAGGCGTCAGTTCTTCCAGCCTGAATCCGGCCTTGCACCAGCTCATCAGCACCTCCTCCCCTCTGCCTTTCCTGTAGGTTTCAAATTCAGAACCAACCCCTCCCAGAATCACAGAATTTCTTTCACTGTAATGACTTCTTCACCCCTCAGAGAAGGAGACATTAAATGACATATCCGAGGCTACATAGCTAGTGTGTCCTGTCTGAAGTGCCCTAGCTGTGGATTTCAGTATTCTCGGCTCCTCCTTTATTCCAGGCAGCTGGAAATTCCGTCTGGTGGGAAGAATCTGAGAAGGGGGAAGCTAGCTTTTAGGCGCGTTAGCCAGCCCGACCCTCCTTTTACCAATTATTATCATACAGAAACCTGTTTAGGAAGGAAAGTCCTCCCTCAGTACACTGTTGTTCCCAAGACACTTCTGGGAAGACCTCAACCTCAGTGGATTTGTCACAGCGCAAGACGCCAAGCCTGTCTCTCCATTCACTCATCCATTCATCATTTTTGTATCCCACATTCACTGAATATTGAGCTCCTGTGTGTGGAGCTCCTTTGTGTCCGGTACTGTGCTAATGCTTGGGATATAAAGAATAAAAAGGCAGTCTCTGTCCTAAAGGAACTCACAGATTAATGGGAAGAGAGAGAAGAAAATAAATAATTGCAGCATACCTAAAGCTCACACATTAGCTTTCCACATTCATTTTTGCCATTTTCTCCTAACAGTTTACTATTAATACTTACTAAGTATTTTCTTTGGATTGACTCTTTTTTTTCCTCTTACTGAAGTGTCAGCTTTGGGTTTATCTAAGCTATAATATCCATGAATTCATGGATTTGATTTGCTAGTTATATTTAAACATTTTTTTTAAATAAAATTTTTATTGTACTAAAAAGTTAACTATTAGATAAAACGTTGATGGGGTTACCACCTAAAACCTGTGAAAAACACCAAATTATTGCTGTTAATAGCAGTGTGATGGCTGCCACACCAAGAAGAAAATGCTTTTCTCCTATCACGTCCTGGCTGGTCAAGACACATTAGGGTTAAAGGATTGATAAACAGTGTCTCAAGGCAGGAAGTTTTATGGCAGGAAGCAGATAATTCTGTGCTTAGAAGCATTAACTTTTCAGTGTTCATGTCATCTGAGAGAAAGACAAGGACGTTCTCATTTCCAATTTTCTAGACCAGATGCTACAGGCAAAAAGGATCTATGATGTTTAAGACCACATTTTTCAACCTTCTGTTTCCATCAAGACCCAATCACTGAATGACATTCCCGCGGGAGACATTCTCATGGGATTATGATGGGCGGAGGGTAAACCCCAGGGCTTGCATTGAGCTGTAGCCTCACCCAAGAAAGCATATTGAAAAGCAGGCAAAAGAGGATGACATAATTTCGTTTCATTTTTATTTTTTTCAGGGTTTCTTCTTTTTTTAAAACATTAAAGTTTTCCTACAGTTTTAAGAATTATTCTGCCATACAATGTTGGACCTTAGATCATTCTGTTTTCCCTTGGTCAGGACCTGGGCTTTCAGGAGGGGAGTCAACTCTTGCTAGAGTGCAGTTGGGCCCCTCTGGGCCCTCCCCAACCAAAATAAAACTCGGAAAGGGAAATAAATCCTTTCATTTGTCCGGCTGTGCCCCGCTCCTGCAAACTACTTCTGTCTCCACTGTCTCAGGAAAGAGACCACAGCCAAGAGGCAGAGAAAACAGGAAAGGCTAAACGTTGACCTTGGCACTTAGCAGGGCCCAGATGATTCGTGAAAGGTTTAGGGGATGTTTCTGACAGTGAGTAAGGTTCAGTTCTGGCTGGGGTAAACTCCAGCCTCCAGGCAGGTGTACCTCACTGGACCGTTTGGTCCTGCCTGGCCCACTTGGGTGGGATTCCAGGCCTTTCTGCTCACTTAGGAAGACGAGGCTCCAACCCTCTTCTCAGGGGCAGCTCTTGAGGCTGGGCTTTGGGGCAAAAGCACGGGGAGGAGGTAGGGGCAGACAGCAGGGGGGGACCAGAGCAAAGAGCTGGCCTTTGGAGTGTGCGTTGGCTGGGAAGGGACACCAGGAAGGACACCTGAGCCACCTGACAATGCCAGGCCATCTTCACATGCCTGGAAGTTCCGTTCTTGGCGGCCTGGACCCCGGCTGACCCAATACCTCCCTCTCCTTATCCTTCCCCAGGTGTGGTGTCAGCTATGGGGCTCAAAGCAGGTGTCTGCCTGCCTGGCTCTGTTCGTCAGGTGAATCTGACTAATACAGCAAGGCCCCTGTCACCTGCATCACTGCTTCCGGCAAACCTTCTGTGAATGACGATGACACTATTTTAAAGATAATCTTGAACATGCTTTAATTGTTTCTTAAAAACAAAATAAACTCCAGGACTTTCACTACCAATAACAAAAACCTATTGTAACACTATCTTTCAAATAAGTGGAATACATCAGCATACTGAGATACTACTCATTTCCTTCATTAATTTACTCCACACATATTCACTGAGCACCTATTGTGGGCCAGGTTTGTCTTAGGCAGTGGGGTTCCAGTGATGGCCCAAGACAGACATAGTTCCTGTCTCCAGAGATGGCTAGTGAGGGAGGCTGATAGTAATCAAATTATCATCCGAATAAATGTAAAATGTGACGTATGCTACAAAGAATTGCTGCATGTGCCGGCTTGCAACAACGGATTCTTATCTGGTCCCAGAGGTCAGAGAAGGCTGCCCTGAGGGAATGACAATGGTGCAGAACTGTGGCTGTAAGACACTGAATTACTTGTCCCTCCTCATTAGGTTTCTTCCATGAGTCAGGTGCTGTCTCATTTCATCTTCACCGAGACTCTCTCCGTCTCGAAGTGGCATCATTACTCCTACTTCACAGGAGAGGAAACGCTACTGCAGAGAAGTGTAATGACTTACCCAAGCGCACACAGCTGGCTAGTGGCAGAGCTGGGAATCAAACCCAGGTCTGTGTGATTCTCACGCTGTGCTTTTCCCCTCAAGACATACTGTCTCCCCAGGAAATGCATTAATAGGAAAAATGTGATTAGCAGCTGTATGCACTTTGCAGATTACAACTGTGATGCAATCTCTATCAACTCCTTTCATCCTCAGTACCAGCTACGATATAGGTTGGGCAGGTACTGGTGGCTGCATTCTGCAATGGGATAACCAGGGCAGAAAAGCAAAACGTGGCAGAGGGAGCTAGAACCAACAGCTCGCTCTTTGGGTAAGGCTGAGCTGCTGTGTCCTGCCTCCAAGCCCATGAAGGAACCCTGTGCCCTGACTGAGCCCCCTGATGCACACTGCCTTGATTTCTGTGTTCCTTTGCCTACCGGCCTGGACACAAATTAAACAGCTGCCAGCTCATGGGTGTGGGACACTGCATCTGGTTTGTGTTTTGCTGAACTGGGTTGGGATTTCATGCCTGCAGCTGGCCCTGGGGGGACGAGGAAGTAAATGAGATGGGGCTCTCAGGAGTGTGTCCTGGGGAGTAAAATTACAGATGACCAGGGTATAGCTGCTCAAGACTGAGCCGCGCCTGAGTGGACCAGGCCACCACAGGGCCTCTGAGCAGTGCGCCATCGGCTGCCCTCGTTTCTGTTTCACATCTCCGCTTGCCTTGGCATTTTTCACCTCAGTGTTAGCTGAGAATCACTGGCTGAGAACCCTGGAAATTTCTGTCCCCATCTCCACCCTTGGAAACCTTACCACAAAGAGTTTTGTAATCTGCCAAGTACTCTGCATGTGGGAGGGATTACACCTTGACCTCAAACATTTACTGTTTTTGTTACCGACTAAGGGTCTGGGCACTAAAATGACACTGCCTGGTCGGAATCCTGGCTCCCCAACTCACCAGCTATGTGACCTTGAACAAGCTAATGACCTTCCCATGCCTCAGTTTCTTTACCCTTCAAATGGAAGTAGTAATATTAACCATGTCATCGGGTCGTTACTATGAGGATTAAATAATACAATGTGGGTAAAGCACTTAGCAGTACCTGGCAAGATAAACACTTGTTAAGAGCTAGCTGCTATTAAAATTAGTTATTATTGCTTCTATTTCTTCTCTTCCTTCCTCACTGTCTCCCTCTATCTGTCCCTCTGTCTCTCCTTTTCTCCCTCTTTCCATCAACTGTTTTGTAATTGTATAAGGCACTGGAACTACCAAGACCTGAAAGACCCAGTTGCTCACAATCCTGCCCGAGGTCCCACAGCCAGAAAGTGGACTTAGCCTGGGGAGATTCAACTTTTAGGGTCTTGCTCTTTCCTTATGCCTCCCTCCTTCTCCCTCTCACCCCCCTGGTACCCAGAATGGTGTCTTATCCATGTACCTGCTCAAGCAATCCTTGAGGCTCTGAGTAGGTAGTGGTTAAGGGTACTAGAGCAAGACTAGAAGGGTTTGAATCCTGGCTCTGCCTCTGATGGGCTGTGTGACCTTGGCTAAGTTACTTAACCTCTCTGGGGTTCAGTTCCCACCTATTAAATGGGATTATGATAATAATGTGTTCACCCCACAGGGCTGAGCTGAGGTTTAAAGGAATTAATAATAAAGTACTTATACCAGTGCCTGGTGCATAGTAAATGCTACTTAAGTGTTAACTATTATTATTGTTGTTGATGACTGGCTGAGGCAGGGCCAAGGCACAATTGCTGTTTAAGGGTTTCCCAGATCATTTTTTGATGCCTTTTCCTTTCTCCAGGGGCTGCTTTGGGATTCTTAGGCAAAGCACATCCACAGACGAATATGCTTTTCTCCTTACTTTTTCTTTTCATTCTCTTGAAGAATAGCTTTCTTTTAAAAATAGAACAAAAAAGTATCCACAAAGAACTCCTTACCTCACAATGAAGCTTTCCCTCCATGAGTCCTCCCCATCCTATTTTCTCAAAGGGCTGGGATTTTTTTTCCCCCTTCAAAACTATTTCTGAACAAAAATTCCACAGTAAGAAGGAAAACAAATGGGTTTTCATGTCTTGTAGTTCTAATACAAGGAATCTGGCTTTGCTTAGACTATGGATCTGGGCCTCAAAGTAGTTAGTTCATTCTCCAGGATCTCACTGGATCCTCCCAAGGACCAGGGGAACCAGAAACTGCCATTGCCATTATACAGCCAAGGGAGCTAAAGACCCAGGAAGGCGAGGGCCTTGGTCTCAATTCATAGTGGAGGCTGACCTACTTGATACTTGCATCCTTGTCTATAACTCCCTTGCTACAGTTGCTGAGCCTCTCACATGGTCACTAAGGCCCAGCTCCTCCTCTGCTTCCTCCCCTGACCACAGGTTTATACTGCCTGAATGCCTGGCCTAGGAGTTCATGGTGCAGTCTGGGGCCTTGAAAGAGCAGTGTGAGAAATAACCAACCTATGGCCTCAGCTGAAGAGACAATAGGGAGTTGTGGAGACTGTGGTACGCAGGAGCACACTTTCTAGTCCAACCTGGACAGCTGCTCCTCAGCACTTGCTAATTATGCCCTGGCAATGTAGACTCAGAGCTTCTGGTAAGCCTCACATCTACCACCTGGTAGCTTTTACCCTTTGGTCCTTGTATCTTTTAGGGGAAACTCAACCTTGTCTTCTAATGACTGATGGTCCTTGCCAGACATGAACCCTTGAGGCAGACTGCCTGGGTTCAACTCCCAGAGGTACTGCTCAATAGCTGTGTCACCTTGGCATATTACTTGAGCTATCTGTGATCCAGTTTCCTTATCTGTAAAACGAGAATGATAATAGTATCTACCTTATAGGGCTGTATGACAGTAAAGTGAGCTAAGATATGAAAAGTCCTCAGTTAAAGCAATATAGGTGTTTATTATTATCATTTTCCTCTTACCCAGGTTAAATTTTTCAAGTGCTTTCAACAACTGTTCTCCATACTCCATGCTTTCTGGGGCTTTCAACATTCTGATCACTCTGTTCACTCTGTTTAGAAGGTAAGCCAATGTGGTCCCTTTTATCTGCTCCTCTTGGTATTTACATCCTTGTATAATTCCTTTCCTGAGTGTGCGCAGGACCTATGACATACTTTCCACCAGTAGAATACAGCAAAAGCAGTGGGATGTATATGATTATGTGTATATGATCACTTTACATAGGACTACGGTGCCCATCTGGGGAGAAGACGCTCTTCCCTGCTGACTTTGGAGAAGCAAGTTGCCATATAGTGAGCTGCCTATGGAGAGAGTCACATGGCAAGGAGCTGAGGGTGAACTCCAGCCCATAGCCAGTGAGAAACTGAGTCCACAGGAAACAGAACATTGCCACAATCACGTGAGCAAGGAAGATGAAGCCGCAGCCCTACTCAACATCTTGACTGTGGCCTTGCAGAGGACCCAGCTAAGCCAGGCCTGGACTCCTGACCCATAGAAACCATGAGATAATAAATGTGTGTTGTTTTAAGCCACTAAGTGTATGGTAATATTGTAATGTAGGAATAGATAACTAATATAGTCAATTAACCACAATGGTAACTCTCCCCCATCCACCCTACTTTGAAAACTCTCTAATGTCAGTGGCCTGCTTTAAACAGGAGTCCTGGAATAGAACAGCGTATCACAGCTGGCAATACTGGCACACTGCATGTGGTGTGGCCATAAGCAATGTCATTGCTTTTCTAATAGGCGTAAGAGAATAGCTGCACTTGTCCGTCTGAGAGCAGGCTTGAGCTCCTACTGTGCACAGGGCACTAGGCTGGATGCTGTGAGGCAGGGGAGTCATTTCTCCCCTTCATGCCCCGTCCCAGGCAGACCCACTCTTTGGCTCGTGGTGTGATCCCTTGGTGCAGGTGATACCCACAGCTCATCTGTTTTCCTAATTCTCTTCCCGCTTTGCATTACTTTTCTCCATCAAAGAGGAGGCAGAGGAAGTTAAAAAAATACAGGTGAACTCACCTGTTTCAGCTGGAGGGGATGCGAGGGACCATCCGGTGTCAAGGAGGGTTATACTGAGACTCACGGCTCATAAGCAGCAGAGCCGGGGTTAGAAAAGCACCTCTGACATCTAGCACAACACTCTTTCTTCAAATGAAAACCTGCCGTTTTGTCCTTGAGTAGTAAGAGGCGGACATTGTGATTCCAGATGGATTTTTGGTGCCAGATGCATGCAGAGAATCTTTGACTTTCTCTTTGTTCTTTTGGGCAAATGAACCCGCTTCTCTGAACCTCAGTCACCCTATCTATAAAATGAGGAGAATGATATCTACTTCACAGGGAGTCCAGGAAGGCTGACAGGATAATATATGTAAAGTGCATGGCTCCAAGCAAGTGGCAGAGAAGTGCCTGCTCCCGTGATTACGTTCTTTTGGGAGGATTTAAACTCTCATGCATCCCACTGTGCACACAATCATGAGAAAAACATTTATTGAGCAATCAAATTGTGCCTGACATGTTCCCAGAAGGCATTTTCTAAGACTGAAAGAATCCAGTAGAACTTTGATCTCATCTGAGAAGTCTTCTCTGCTTACCCTAATCAAAGGAGCCCCCCGCATGCTCCCTGGCTCCAGCGTCCCTTGGTTTTCTCTTCTCCATTGCACTTATGACCCACTGAAATGGCCCATCTATTTGCTTCCGTGTCGACTGTCTGTCTCCACCATGCAAACGTAAACTCTAAGGACAGGCACTATGTCTGTCTTGTTTGCTGCTCCATCTCAGTACTCAGAAAAGGGTCAGACCTGGCATCAGTGCTCAATAAATAAGGAGGGAATGAATGAAAGAACCTGTCTTGTTTTTTTCCTATGAGAATTGGCCTAAAGAAGAATAAGGGGAAATCCAAGAAATCAAACCATTTCAAAGAAGAAAAAACCACGGCATTCTAGCAAAACACTCCCATTTACTTATTACGCACTTTTCATATCCCAGGCACGGTGCCGAGCCCTCAGCATGGGGTATCTCATTTAATTCTCACGCTGGCCCTATGAGGTAGGTGTTCTTAGTGCCCCCAATTTATAGATGAGGAAGCTGAGGTCCAGAGGAGTGAAACCTTCTGCATAAAAGCACACGGTTAGTAAGAGGTAGAGCTGGGGTTTGGAATGCAAACCCCAGGGCCTGAGCTGCTTCATACTGCAGAAGCTGATGGTGGCCTGTATTTGGGAAATGAATACGGAAATATTTAGGGGTAAAGAGGCATCATGTCTGCAGCTGACTCCTAAACAGTTGTGTGTGTGTGTGTGTGTGTGTGTGTGTGTGTGTGTGTGAGAGAGAGAGAGAGAGAGAGAGAGAGAGAGAGAGAGAGAGAGAGAGAGAGAAAAGGAGGGAAGAGAGAAAATGTAGTAATATGTTAACCTTTTTAACCTTTAGGGCAAAAAGTATCTGGTAATTCTCTGAACTATTCTTTCAACTTTTCTATAAATAGGAATTACATCAAAATAAAACACTTTTTAAAAAGCCAGTGGTGGGGAGAAGATACAGCTCGCATCATGGTGAGGAAGGGCACAGATCCTGCTTGGCTAGGATGAAGCCTAGAGATGAGGGTGAGGCTGGGACAGACTCTGGGGCCAGAAGGTCAGGCTGAGCAGCCAGGATCTATCAGGGAGGCAATGCATAGGCACAGAAAGGAGCAGTGATGATGTTCATTTAACTAAGTCTGCCCTTCCTCGAGCACCCCAAAAGGCTTTAAAAGCCAACTTCTAAATCTAGCTGCTTATTGCCGAAGATACCCACACAGTCAGGAGAGCACTGCTTCCCTGTGGTGTGGTTCCCACCTAGTGATCCATGCAACATTCCAGCCTCTCCATCTTGGGACAGGAGAGGGTCATGAGAATGCTGGCGCTTCACACACTGTTATATAATTGTCCCTGGGGAGGTGGAAGCAGACAGCCTCTGCACATTTTTAAAAAATGCCCAGAGAGGGTAATTAACTCATCCAAGGTAGCACAGGTGGCAGAACTTGGATTAGACCACCAGGGTGGTGGGTTCCCATCATGTGTTTACATTCTTCTTTCTTGGTACCACCACCATTACATTACTAAAGTGCTCATAGTTAGCCTTGAGTCCTGATTCCTTCCCTTGAAGTGCAGACACCATCTTTCCATTATTTTCTAAAGTAGCTGTGCATGGGGGAAGGTTATGCATACTCATCCCAAAGCATGGCCTTCAGAGTCAGACAGACCTGGGGACATCGCTTCCTATGGGGTGACCTTGGGCAAGCTATTTAACCTCCCTTCCTCACCTGGAAGATCAGGACAAGGATGTTCAGATTGTTGGGTTGTTGTGAAGATTCATTATCTCGACATATTTATTGACTACTGATCTAGGTGCTGTGGATACACCAGAGAAAAGAGAGACAAGGGCCCTGACCTCAAGGAGCTTCTATTTTAGATAGAAAAGACAATGAATAAAAAATAAACAAATAAGTTTTTTTTTCCAGACAGCAGTAAGTACTGAAAAGGAAATAAACCTGAAACACAGGGCAATGGGAGGCACAAGTGACTGGGGATGGTTGTCTTACTTCAGCCAGGGCAGATGTCTCTGAGAATGAGAAGGTGACATCTGAGCTGGAAGCTGAATAACAAGAAGGAACTGGCCATGGCAGGACCTGGGAAGGTCAAGGGAGGAGATGGGGCAGTCCTGGAGCAGGAACCGAACTGGGCTTGGTGAAACATGGAAAGGAGGCCAGCATGGTGAGCTCAAGGGAGAGTGGGAGAAGGACAGTGATGGCGGGGACTACATCATGCTGGGGACGGAAGCGGGAGGCATTTAGAATTCATTTTAAACGCATGAGGGATCCAGAGAGAGTTTTGAGCAGAAGAGTGATACGGTCTGAGTTTTTTTCTTGAAAAAAGATAACATACATAACGTTATTAGTACAGGACCTGGCACAGGGTGGATAGTTAATAAAGGAGAGCTATATCATTGTTTACCATTCCTAGGCAGCACCACTGATCATTACAGACTTCCAGAAGGTGGGTGGCCCATGTGGGCCTTCCATCTAGAGGTGGTGCACCTGGATGCACCTGACTAAGGAAGGGGAAGAGCAGTGGGAACTATTCCTGACCTTTGACTTCCTCCCTCCCTCCTGCCGCCGACCCACCCCCACACCAAGGCAGATGCCAGCTGTCTCTGCCAGGCCAAGGGGTAGGATCCCTGGGCCTCCAGCTGGCTCCAGCTCCAGGCCTCTGAGCCGCCTTCACAGCGCTGTAAAAATGCAAAGCATTCCAGCCATTTTAATTACTGGGTGTTGCAGAAGCCAGCAACCAGTTCATACAAAGGAACAACAGACAAAAAATGATTTTTCAACATGCCTTTGGCCTCTCCCCTCCTTTCTGCCTGAAATCAGCCTCCAATCACTGGCTCCTAGGCCTTGAAAAGCACTCCAGGTATGTGCAGTCTCTTTAAGAGTTTGTTGACGTGACATCAAGATCTTTTTTCTCTAAATACTTGAGGCAGAGGCAGTTCCAGCTACCTTCAAGCGGTTTGGAAAGTTACTGGTCATATTCTTGACATGCTAAGACTATCACAGGGGCTCCATATTATACACACTGAGAACTTTGTTATAAAAGAGTTCAGTGTGTGGTGGGTCTGTCTGGGCACCAAGTCAGGGGGCTTTTAGTTCCTGAAATTCCAAAATGACCACATTATAAGGTACTCCCACGGCATGAACCCCAAACACAGTATTCCAGCAGTGCTTGGATGTGGAGAAGAATTTCTTAAAAGTTTGTAATGTGACTAGAGAAACCTCCAAGTTCCCTAATTCTGGTTTTTCAGTAGCTTCGAAACACTTTCCTCACTAACAATCTAATCTAACAGTTTTTTGGGGACCTACTGTGTGTCAGGCATTGGGCTAAGTGCTCAGAAAACTCAATCAGACTTTGTCAACTAGCTCGCCTCCTAAAGAGGGAAAATGACACAGAAAATGACAATCCCAGTGTACTGTGATGAATATCAAGTCACAGATAATCTCTGATGGTGGAACCCAGCTTGGGTGGAAGGAAAGGCTGCTTGTATGAGATGATGACTAATGATAATAATAAGATTGCCTTAATAATAATATTGACAGTGGCCACTCATTGATGGCTGACTCTGTACCAGGAGTTCTGCTAAATCCTTCCCGTGTATCATGTTTATTCCTCACAACTCTGTGAAGTAGGCACTAATGCTGTCCCTATTTTACAGATGAGAAAACTGAGGTACAGAAAGGTTACTTGTCCAAGATCACACAGTTTATAAATGGCAGTGGTGTGCTGGTAAATACCTAACAACTAGCTCTCCAGGACAAAAAGCTTGGTTTGTAGCATCTGCCAATTACTATGGTATAAATACTCCCATCATGGCCAATTTTAAGTTACCAGTGTGATGTCACAGAATGCAGAGTTGGGAAGACTATTTCTGCCATACAGATTCAATAGCTGGAAATAACCTCAAGAGCATAGATTAGAGTATAATGTAATAAAATAATGAAGTGATGAGTTTTAAGTATTCATTACCTGTGTTTTTAATATAATTTGTTTGATTGTAAGTTTATATAATTACATTTTTAATAATAGCTGTGTTTAACAACTGACTGGGAAAATTCCAGAAAATTTAACCATCAGCTCTCATAAGCCAGGGTGAGGCAGCTCCAACACACCACTGGGGGCTCCAGAACCTCACTTTTCACCCCTCTAGACAAGTAAGAGGTAGTCAGGTAAGAGGAGGAAAGGCACTACAGGCCAAGGGAACAGCATGAACAAAGACTTAAGACATGGAAGTAAGAGAATAGACAACAATGACATTTAGTGTTCGCAAAATGTTTTCAACCCATCACTGGAGTGCAGAGAGGTGGTAAGGAGCACAGAACTGGACGCTGAACTTCCAATTCTGGTTCCACGACTTATTAACTGTGTGACCTCGACCAAGTTACTGAACCTCTCTATGCCTCAACTTTCTTTTCTGTAAAGTGGGTATGATAATAACAGCCCCTACATCTTAGAGTTTTGAGAATTAAATACATTTGTACCTGTAAAGTACAAAAACAGGACCTGGTACATAATAAATCCTCAATCAATGTTAGTTATTTATTATTTGATCCTTAAAACTACCTCTGTTAATTAAATGTTTGTCCTCACTTTATGGAGAGTAAATATAAGTTTAGAGAGAAACTCAGTAGATGGAGGAGATGGGACTAGAATAAGTGTTCTGTTTCTAGCTTCTGTGCTCATCCCAAGGCAGAAATCACCTTGACCCCATGAATATTATTCTTCAGTAGGGCCTGCTGATGTACTCTCTGCCCTACTAAGTGGCCTTCTGATAGGGACCATAGCTGATTCATGTTCCTACACACCTTGATTGATGGGTGCAAGGCATTCTGGGAAGGAAAACCCACCCAGTGACAGACATTGGGCATTGGCCCCTTGTATCCTTGCTATTTTCTGCGTGTTCACCTTCATCCTGAAGAGGCAGGCTGGAAGGGTGGTTAAGAGCATGGACTCTTGGGCCAGACTGCTCTGGATTCAAATCCCAGCACTGCAGCATCCTGCCCATGTAATCCTGAGCAAGTTACATAATCTCTCTGTACCTTTGTTTCTATACCTGAAGAAAAAAGGGATGGTGAGGATAATCTCGTCTACCTCACAGCTTTCATTATAAAGATTAGTATGAATTAATATACACAAACTGCCTAGAAGAACACCCTGCACTCAGTAGGCACTCTGTAAGAATTAGCTATTACTATCAAGTTTTGGTTTCCTTTGCTGCCTCCTTCCCCCCATCCCTTCTTTGGGTATTATGTACATGGTCAAAGGGAATAGGATATGGGAATATGCTCTTCCTTCATAAACACAGATTGAGAGACAATAGGCTACTTGATGGCGGGGGTCTCATTCTTCTCTATAGCTGTAGGGCCACACCCTGCTCCATACAGGTTCTCAGTGAGAAATTACTATGTGTCAGGACTGTGCCAGTGCCTTATTCACTGTACCTTGTTTGATCCTCATGAAGAGCCTATGAATTTCTCCTCCATTTTACCATTAGATATCTGAGGCTCAGAGAGGTTAAGGAACTTGTTCAATGTCACAGTGAAAAAGTGAAGAAGGATCAAAACCCAGGTTTATTAACATCACAAGCCTTGGTCCCTAACCCCCTTGTCAGTCTGCCTTCCAGAATCTTCCATTGGGAAGTTTTGAGAGATCATAAAATCTAAACCCTTGGTTTTACATTTAAAGAAAGGGGGTTTATTGATTTACTCATGGTCACTCAGCTATTGTGTGTGGCAGAACTGAGACAAAAACCTGGTATATTTCCTCAATCGTATGCTTACAATTTCAGGAGGAAATGAAGCCATCTTCAAAAGCTGTTGAAAAATACTGATCACTATTCTATCAGCTTGCCTCTAGATTCTGGGCCCTTTTTTGGTAATACAAATGTAATTTTCTGGTGGCACCTGTGCAAATTCAGAGTAATGAAGGACCTAACCTTACCCCCAGATATTGCCTGCCCTATGATTTCTCCTGCCTTTTCTCCACTGCAAACCAGGTCAAACAAGAGATGATGCATTTCACTTGCCTGCTAATAAAAGCTCCCTCACTGGCCCTCCTTGTGGAGGTACCATGTCTCCTTCTGCTTGGTTGCATCATGCGATGATCAAGAGCTCTGACTACTCAATGGGAACCCAAAAGATGAAGAGGAAGTCACCAGCACTTCATGAACCTATGGGTACAGTGACTTTGCGGTCTCCAGAAAGACTGCTGGTTTGGAAAGAGACCTCTAGGTCTGAATCACAGCTCTGCCACTCCCTTCCTTGTAAGAAATTTAATTTTTGAGCCTCCGTTTTCCTGGCTGTAAAATGGACATAAAATAGTATCTACTTTTTAGGGTTGTGAGGATTGGAGCAAACACTGTATTGAAAGTGCCTGTACATAGCAGGTACTCCACTAATGCAAGTTCCCTTTCCTTTCTCTTGTCTTAGGAATCTTTTCAGTTTATCATCCCAAGGTTGATGAATGTTACAGGACAGGAAAATAATTATTTACTGTATTTCTCTCATGGGCCCAGCACTGAATTAGAGGAGTCTGGAGTGATGGGAAGATGATGAGATACTAAGGGGTCTAATTTCTTGTCTCGCCTTTGCCAGTAATCCTGTGTGACCATATAGAAGCCCACATCTCTGGACCTTCTCCTATATCGGTAAAATGAGGGGGTTGGATTTGATGACCCACAGTTCTCTCCCACCTCTGGCTCTCTGTCTCACCATAATATGGGTTTCCAAGTACCTCCCCATTTCCTGGTAGGGTGGCCCAACATCTCATGGCACACTTGACCCTCCTGTTATAGTTCACACCACCCACTATTGTTTTCATGTCTTTCTCTCCCACTAGACAGGGAACTCCTTGAGGGTAGGTCTGTGCCTTATTCACTGTTAGATCCTCAGTGCTTATTGTGTATTAGTGGACAACCAGTCAATGTCTAAGGAAATTGGAAGGAAGGAGGGCAGGAAGGAGGGAACCCTGTACTTTCTCTCCAGAGCTGATGAACACACTGTGACATGCAAGCTGTGATGCAAATAGAGACTGTCAGTGGAGCAATGGAAAGAAGGTTTTCTGTCTTCTGAGCACTGAAGCTATAAATTCACACACCATGCATGTGCTTAGCCATCTGTGGCAGTAAATCAAGACACGGTAAGGCGAGAGTTCAAAACCCAAAACCCAAACTTGTTGACCTGAGGGTCATTATTGGAAGGTGACTGTAATCTAAAATATAGAAACCAAATGGATCATGATATTCCTGGTGCAGAAAAAGTCTGGGCAAAAGAAGGGAGGAGCGGCAAGTCTGGAGCAGAAAAACAGAAAGACCAAAGGGGTTAAAGTGGGCAATATGTGTCCGGTCTTGTCACTGACCAGGGAGAGGGACTCTTGCGAGCAGGTGTGGGCATTGTCGTGCCCTTGGCCAAGGATTCCCCTCAGCAAGAAGGAGAATTCCACAGTATCTCAGCTGAAATAACCTTCTGACCTCATTCCCTGTGTTCAGACTCCATACACACCAAAGCAACTTTCTGATGAGAAACTAGCTTCATACGAAGCTCTCTATGATTATCAGGAAAAAATATGAGGGTCATGTTGACATGACATGACATGACAATTAAATCTCTCACTGGAAACAAAGACAATGGAATTTGCTGGTCTCTTTTGAATCCTGGTGTCCCTGGGACTGATTAACTCTGGGAGCTGAATCTAGTTGACTTTCTGGACCCAAGAAGCTGGATTCCAGAAACTCTATTATGGTGAATTTGTGAAGCTTATACACTGACTGTCCCTCTCCCTATTTTCTTTGCCATTCATTGGTTAGTTTATTCTCTCAGTATTTGGTTAAGTGCCTACGATGTACAGATGCTGAGGTAGAGACTGAAAACGCCCCTGTATTTGCTTGCTGTCTAAGGGAGAGAAAGACGTATTAACCACTAGGGGCAACAGAGTGTGGGAGGCACTGTGGAAATCTGGGGGATACTGTGTGGGTGGGAGGGGAGAGAGGAAGGAGAGACCTCGGGGGAGCGGTCAGCTCCGCTGAGGCAGAGAGAGGGTCAGGAAAACGTCCATGAGTTGATTCAAGTTGAATCCGGAAAGATAAAGATCCTGACAGATGAGACAGAGGAGGGTCAGGGACATAAAGATGGAAGGTGGATTCCAGGCAAAAAGTGCAGTGTGAACAAGCCTCAGAGGCAGGAAACTGATAGCCAGAACCTAAAAGGTTGGAAGATGGGAACGAGGGCATAGGTTGGAAGAGATAAGCAAGGACAGGACATGCTGTTGTGTAACTGCAGCGGTAGCAATCCCACTGTATTCTACTCGAATGGCCCCCCTCTGTGGGGCCCTGGGAAGAGCCAGATCACAGAGGGCCTTGTATGCTTTTCTTTGGAGTTTAAGACTGTTTAGAAAGCCATGGAGAACAAATGAATCAGTTTTAAGCAAAGGACAGCATGATTTCAGACTTACATTTGAAAAACTTTACACCAGCAGCAGTGCAAAAGTTGAATTTGATAGAGAAAGACTCTGGACAGAGGGAGCAATTATGTGCCTACTGAAATTGTCAGGAAAGACTATCTGGGCCTGACCCAAGGCAGACATGGTGGGAACAGGGAGAAAGGGATGGTTAGAAGAGGTGTGTGGAGTGAGATTCTACTGGGCTTGGTGAATGATGGCGCCACTGGCGGGGATGGGTAACACCAGAGAGGACTGAGAGGAAAAGACAATGAGTTTGGACCCTGAGGGACTGAGGAGGCCATAGGCCCTCCAGGTGAAACTGTCCAGGGGGAAGTTGGATCTAGACAAGAACTCAGAGGGATACTGCTGCTTACAGTGTCCATTCTAGTGCACAGAGCAGAGTGGTAGGTGGATCCAGGAGAGAGGGTGGGATTAGCCAGGGAGAGTGTGGAGGCTAGGAGGGAAGGGAAGGGGAAGGAAGGAAAAGGAAGGGAACGGAAGGGATGAGAAGGGAGCCAAGGACAGAAAATTTGGAAACACCTACATTTTAGTGGCAGGAAGAGCCGAAAGAGCCTTCTAAGAAGACTGAGAAGGTGCAGTTGGAGAGGCAGAAAGCAAAAACCCAGAGAGAGCGGAGTCTCAGCAGCCGAGTTCAGAGAAGGATGTGACCAACAGCATCAGATGCTCTTTGGGCATCCCCATTGCACAGGATAAGTCAATTTCAATTCCAGCAGGTTCAACCGAAGAGAGCTCAAGCACCTTGACAGAAACAGGATTTGGAGCCCAGTCTGACAGCACAGCAACCCTATGTCTGTCTGTCCATCCCATTCCCTCCAAAGCCACACAGCACCAGGCAGAGACGCTCATGTGCGTCTTCTGTGCAAAGCTGAGCATGCAACCTTCAAAGCAACCACAAAGGAGCTACTCATTTTTAAAGGAAAAACACACGAACTCCATGGGCATAAGGAAGACATTAAGACAGGGTCGAGGAGGAGAAGTTCTGCCTCTACTGCATATTACCCTTCACAGAAATAATCGACCAACTGAGCACACAGTCACTTAAAAAAAAAAAAAAAAAAGAGCAAGTGCTGGAATATTAGCTCTGTTTCCCATCTCCCACCAACCCAGAAAGCGGGGCACAAAATGTCTCCACCGTGCACATGTGTTTTCTGGCTTAAAATCTCTGGGAGTAGTTCTCTGTGGAAAGAAATGCGAAAACCCCAGGATTCAGGTGAATTCAGCCAGAGACTCACACTAAGGGGTCTTCACTCCCTGGCAGGGCTGGGGGAGAGCTGGGGCAAGAGACGCCCTGCAATTTTACTGCCATGAAATTGGCTCCAGATGGAAGTGAGGAAAGGTGTTTACTCCCTGCTGGTGCCAGACACAGAGAGAACCTGAAGTACCTACCACCTTAGGTCCATAATTCCCCAGTGCTGGGCAGCAACCCTGCTGAGGATCTGGCCAGGGCTCATGGTGATGGGTGGACCAGGGCTGTCTGTTGCTTGGAAAAGGCTATTTTGAATGTAATGACTTTCAGATGGACTGTGGGTTTGGGGAAAGCCACTGAGGCTGGGGTCTGGAAGAGAAGGGGCGGGAAGGAAAAGAGGTGTTTCCCTACACAGCAGCAGAAATGTCTCACATCTTGTCAGTACCTTCACCAGGTTTAATTTCCAGAGGCCAGCTCTGCCCTGGAAGGGTAGGACCGTGGCATCCTCTGTTGTGTTCCCAGATCTCCCCAATCCCCACAAACCCATGATTCACAAGTATGTAGCTTCCTGAGAGCACGGCTCCCCTTGGGTGGACATGTGGCCAGCCTGGGGGTGGAGAAGCTTGGCAGCTGAGGACCCAGACGGGATGCTGACTGAGAGCTTTGTGGCCACTGCAGATGGGAGGGGTTAGCTTCACCCACTCAAAGGCACCCACACCCCACTGACTAGCATGGAACTGTGCCTCTCCCACCTTCTCAGTGAGATTGGCTGAGGATGCAGGCTGAGGGAATGGGTGTTCTCTGGCTTACAGTGCCCCCTAGCACTGGCCAGAAGAATAGGGCTCTGTGAGCTCTCCAAGGAGCTACCACCTGCCTATCTGAATACTGGAAAGGGGCCAGTGGGGCCAAATCAATTCCATTCATTCAACCGATACTTATTGACTTCTTTGTTACCAACACTGGATCTTTATTACCAACACTGTCTTCAAAGGGCTTACAATCCAGGAAGGTAAACAATCACTTTACAGTCAGACAAGTGGTGTGAAAGAAAGAAGCACAGGATAACATGGAAGGGGGTTGATAAAGACTGGGGATGGGAATCATAGAAGGCTTTCTGGAGGAGGTGACATTTAAGCTGTGATCTTAAGGCAGTATAGGAGTTCGATGAATTTTGGAAATAAGGTATGGAGATAACAAAAGGCATATTTCCTGACCTTTTAGTGCTTATGACCCAAGAGGCAAAAAGACAGATAAACAAGTAATTACAGAGGGGCTCTATCAGGAACAAGACCCTCAATCTCTCCTATGCCTTTGCCATCACGATCTTTGTTTTCAGCCTGAGTCTTGGAGGAGAGAGCAGAAAGCAGAATAGAAACTCACTGTTGATTGAGAGACTGATGGACATGCTGCAGTCTCGGTCACGTTCGATTTGTCTCAAATCTGTTTAAATGGCAAGAACTATCTTCCCTTCAGAGACATTCACCTTGCGCTTGAGACTTTTCCATGGATTCTGAGACTTTCCAGCCAGGGGGGATCTTGGAGATCACTGAGTTACATCTTTCATCCAACAAACAGGAAAACTGAGTCTAGACAGGTGAGGTGACTTGCCCACACACACAACTGCTCTGCAGCAACCTTTGGAACAAATCTCAGGTCTTCCGCTTTTTGTTTTTCACCCCAGCCTCTTTTTGTCCCCCAGAAAGAAAATTTTCATGTGTCTCTTTGCAGCAGTAATGTTTGAAATGTTTTCACAAGGTATTAGATAATTTAGAAAGGGAAAAATAAACACAAAAGAGATAAACCTCTGAGGAGTACAGAGTTGTATTCATTATGATTGGCTCAGAGGTGATTATCATCATAACAGAGAACAATTTAGTCAGTGCAGGCAGAATTCTCTACTTCTTGGGCACTGTGCAAAGGGACTCTGAAACTCATCTATAGATCTGAAATGCAGATTCAGGACTGCAAGTGGCTGCAGAAGAGTATAAACATTAGGTCACGTGCTGCAGCTGCGGGGGCTGAGGCCCATGAGTGGGTGGGAGAGAGCCCAGGTAAGGAATCAGGCAGCTGCAGCAAAATCTTGGCTCTGCCACGAGCTAACCGTGAGACTTCGGGCAAATCCCTTCACCTGTCTGAACCTTATTTTCCCCAACTATAAAATGAGGATGGGCAGTCTCTGAGGTCATTTTTCAGGACCTCTAAATGTCTATAAGAGACTTCCATAGGTTCTAGCATCCTGGAACTCGAAATGAAGGGGGGTGGACAAGACAGATTTAGAAATTTCGTCAGTTCTTCTGGGGTTTATAAATCTATCATTGTCCTTAGCTGTCAAAAGAAAGTGGGGAGCCGGTATCTTCATTCTTACCATTAGCCCCAGGCCCACTCCATCCAGCTTCTGAAGTGGCCTTGCAAAAGCAATTCTTACATATTATAGGTCCATGGACACCATGACGTCCCGATTGATGGCTGTGAGGTCTGCTTGCTGGAGGGCCTGACCCCAGCAGTAAGGCTCCCCTCTACAAGGATTCATGAAGCTGGCTTTCTCTTTTCCTCAACGTGAGGACGGAGCCGACCTCACATGGATGGGCAAAGGGAGTCCCCTCAGGTTAGACATTAGGGAGAACTTCCCAACTAACAGGGAAGCTGAACTCCAAAGACACTGGCCCAGCTTAGGACAGGGAGCGAGAGGAAATAAACCAAAAGGCAATTTTATTACCTTTCAGCTCGGAAAACAATGTTTGCTCTCACACTTACATAATTAAGAAGCTGCCATAATCAAATGCTTCAGATGTTTTCTATACAGAACCTGCTGCTTGAAGTTCAGCGAAAGTTATTTCTGATACTCATATTCTCGGCAAGCCTTCCCTTGGAGAAACTACTGGTAATTTGGACAAAACATTAAAGTGAGAAGAAAAGAGAGAAGAGAGGGCCTCTACACGTAAGACGCTTATCCAAAGTGGATTTGGTCTGGAAAGGCTTATAAAACCTTCCACATGACTGGCACCGTGCAGGGATAAACGAAACTCTAAAATCCGAACAAGTATGCCCTCATTCACCCTGGATCCTTGGAGTGGCATATAGAGCATCCACTGCTCAAGATTCAATGGGTTGCTGGCCACACCCATATCCATGTCTCCAGGGACCCAACTTTGCACTCTGAGGGCTAAAAAGCAGTGTGGCCAAATATCTCAGGCCTCAAAGTCTTACTAGTGTGGTTGGGGAAATAGTACAACTATATCACATGAAACAAGGAGCAAAGTTCTAAAGTAAACACCAAGAGAAGGAAAGCCCTCTCTAGGTCAGGCTATAGTTAGAGTTAAGGTGGGAAGGGTCTTAAAAGTTGGGAAGGGGACAAGACAGAAAAATGTGGAAACTAGATTCCCTTCCTCATAGCTAAAATTTTTAAGAGGAAAAAAGGAGCATAAAAAATGTTCTTGGAAATACCATTTCCAGTGAAATTTTCTGATTCTCCCATTCCAATGTCACTTCTCTGAGGTGTAAACAGAGGAGTTTCTGAGAAAGAGGTTGAACTTGTATTTCTGAGCAGTACTTCCTAGTCCTTATTTTGTTCCAAACTTTTAGCATTTCTATTGCCAAATGATTTAAGTCTCTCTCCAAATGGGATGAGTTGGGAGAGAAAGTGAGAGGGACCCAAGAATAGAACGATAGAAGGCTCCAGCTGCAAAAGGGCATTTGCACAGTTAAAGCTAACTGCTGCTCAAGTCCAAGAAAATAAAAGCCTCTCTTAAGGTGGGAGTGAGTGAATTGAGTTCCTGGCTGGTTGCCAAGTAATGTCACTTTTCTGTGCCAGTTTCCTCATCTGGAAAGTGTGAATAATACCTGGTGTTTTTCCTATCTAAAAGGATTACTGTGAGATGTAATGAGGTGAGGTATGGAAAATATAAGGCAGAATCAAGATGTTACTGAATAATAAAAACAGTCATAGTATTAGTTATTAGCAGTTATCCATTTATAGCTCATAGTCTCGGATCCTGGATAGTTCTCCAGGATCTGGTTTTAGCCCAGTTTTGGATCAGTTCACCCTCAAGTTCCTTGCTGAAGGATGGAGACCTGTCTGCCCTAGGTGGAGTTACCATTTCCTCCCGCCCTTTCTACTTATTGTTTTTCAAATAGGCTCAGGGACTTCGCACTTGCTGTTCTCTCCTTCCAGACTGCCACATGCTGAGGCTTCTTGTTCACATCTCAGCCAGGATGTCACCTCCTCAGACAGACTTTTCCTTACTATCCCATAGACAGGAGCACCCTCCCCAGTCATTTCTAACCCATTATTCTGTTTTGTTTTCTTCATGGCACTATTACCTTAGAAAATCACCCTATGTACTCATGTATTTACTGATGTATTGCCTTCAAGTTCCAAGGGAGCAAAGAGTTTGTTTTGCTCATCCCAGCATCCAGAACAGTGTTGAATGACTTCACAATTTACTCTGCCTGAGCCCAGGAAACAATCTTTTATTACAGCCAGCTCTAAAAGGCAGATAGCTTCCTCCTGTACAGGAAAGTCAGGGGCGGCGATAAGGGGTGGGAGTGTGTGGGGGATGGTCATCAACCTGCTTCTTTCCCTTCTGACCCTGCTCTCTCCAGAGAAGGTAGAGAGTTAGCCTTCACCTATCCTTTCCACCAGGCGCAGTCAAGGTCTCCAGGGCAGGGCCACCTCTGACCTGCCACGGGGTTGGTGGTAGTTGATTCCGGTTTGGGTCAGAGGCGTCCAGAGGGCGGGGTGGGCGTGTGGCGAGGGTGCAGGCGGGAAGGGCACGGGGGCGCCGCTCGGAGGGCCCCTCTGCCAGTGCGTCTCGGAGGCACGTCCAGCCCACCCACTCGCGTGCCCACAGCTGCATTATTCCCTATAAGGATCTGAACGGTACGGGCGGCCCCGCCCCGTCGCCCCGCGCCCCCGGCCCCGCCCCTTTTTTGGAGGGCCGATGAGGTAATGCGGCTCTGCCATTGGTCCGAGACGGTGGGCCTCGCGCGCCCGAGAGGGGGTGCCCGGGGGACCCGCGCTATATCACTCGGCCGCCGGGCTACCGCGTAGAGCAGGCAGCGGGCGGACGCTCGGACAGCTTCTCCTCCTCCTGCTCCTCCGGCTCCTGCTGCAGCTCCCGCTGCTTCGCCCGGAGAGATTGCCCACCCGCCCAGTCGTGCACCAGCGCCGAGGCAGCCTCGCCGCACCCCATCCCGTCCCGCTGGGCACTCGGAGGGCGGCGCGCCCGAAGCCAAAGTTGCCCCGCAAGGGAGGGCGGGCGAGCTCAGGCTGCGGCGACCCCGCCGGCGGCGCGCAAGGCAACTTTGGAGAGGCGAGCAGCGGCAGCGGCAGCGGCAATGACTCCCTGGCTCGGGCTCGTCGTGCTCCTGGGCAGCTGGAGTCTGGGGGACTGGGGCGCCGAGGCGTGCACATGCTCGCCCAGCCACCCCCAGGACGCCTTCTGCAACTCTGACATCGGTAAGCGCTCCCGGTGTCCCCGCCGGAGCCCCCGCGGTGCCAGCTCGCGCGCTGCAGCCCGGACTTGGGCGCTGCTCCGGGTGGCATGGCGAGCCCCGCTCCTTTTCTCTGCCTGGGCTTGGGACGAGGTGGGGATACTCAGGTTCCTGGGGCAGGGGTTCCGGCATGACCGAGGGGGGAGATGCCCTGCAGAGAAACCCACAGAGGCTGAGTGAACCCCTTGCAGCCATGCTCTTTTAGGGCGTGAGGTCCTTACCGGTCCTTTTGACATCTGGAAAATTTCCCTTTTCACTATTACGGGAGGACGGGCTGAGGGAGAAAGGTGGGGAGAGTGTTTCTAAAACTTGGAATGCCAACTAAAGTGCTGGGATGATGAATAGTTAAAAAAAAGAAAGAAAGAAAGAAAGAAAGAAAGAAAGTTGCCAGCCATGTGCAGGGAAAGTTGCAGGAGAGAGAAACTTGAAGTTTTCTGAGTTTTCACCATCTCCCCAGTAAGTTCATTCTTTTCACTGAGACCTAACCCCGCCTCACACTCCCTAGGCAAGTGCTAACGGAGCTTCTTGGACTGCCAAGTTTGGGTGGATTTAAGGGGAAAAATGAGAAGAAAGCGGTGGGGTTGACCCTCCCCGGAGGAACTGTATTTGAGAGTGTTGATAGCAAGCAGGAGGTGGCGTGTGTGAGGGATCACTTATCACATAGCTGTGAGAATTCACAGGAAGGCTATTTTTTTTCCTTGAATGTGTGTGGGGAGGGGGAGACTGAGCAGTGGAAAACAGATTTGTCACCAAAAGAAAAAAGATGCCAAGGGTCACATCATGGTGACTATTCCAAATCGGACTTAGTGTCTTGATTGGAGACTCAGTAAGAAGTAGAACCGTATCAACAGCCTCGAGAGTGTGCCCTGGGAGAACCTGTTTGGGAGTGTTCGGGACACTTGTGCATGGTTGGCCAGAGGTGGAGGAGCAGCTGGAAAACGTCTCTCCTCTCCTTTCCAGCTCATAAGGCATGCAAGTCCAGTGGCCCTTGCTCTGTGTGTGTGCGTGTGTGCGCGTGTGTGTGCGTGTGTGTGTGTGTACACGGGCTGGGAGGTGTGGTAGGACACAGTCTAGCCACCCTCTGCCTGTGCAGATTCAGAGGTGAAGAATGGAGCGTGTGTGTTTTAAGGACAGTCATAAAGGGGAAAGAAATTTTCCACTGGGTCCTGGTGAGGGCCTCCACAAGTGTGCTGCAGGGGAGGAGGGCGGGGAGGCAGGGACCTGGCGGGGAGGGGCGCCGCTGGTGGCCCTGGCGGGCCTAGGAGAAGCAAGGGAGGTAGCTGTGCTGAGCAGGTCAGTCCAGTCGGCAGGCACGGGCGTTTGTGTGGCCTGGGGTCACTCGTGTTAGCGGTTTCCTGGGGCCTGTGTTGTGCACCTTTCCCTCTCCCGGGGGATCCTGACTGGCCCCTGGGTTTGTGGATTGCCTGGAAGGACTCTTTGGGGCTGCCTGAGGCCTGGAAGCTTTTCTTTCTCCTCCTCGGACAGCCCTCACCCAAAAACCCCTTGGCCCGTCCCCCCTCACCCCGTGGGTGTCACTCCCGCCGGAGTAACGCTGGGAGCTGCTGGCGGTGGCAGTGGGTTCTGGTCTTGCTCAGGGAAGAGCACATACTCGGGGCCTGGAGCCAGCTGGAGTCAGGGCGTCGTCCCCTGCTTGACAATGGCTTGGGTGTGTTCCCCTGGGTTTTGGTGTGTGGGGAGAGGGAGACCTCATGCCTCCCCCTTGCTCTTGGCTTTTGGGTTTCCACCCTGGAAGTTCACCAGGGAACAGTGGAAACAGGAGCAAGGGGACCGCTTCCAGGGGGGGCACTGCCTGACTCTGTTCACTGCTTAGGTTTCCTGCTGTGTGTCTGGGCTGATACAGAAAGTTTCTTGTAATTTCTCCGGATTTATTTAAGAAATCCTCCCACATCCCCCTCCTCAGTAGACTGCCCAGAGAAAAGCAAAGTTACCAGGAAGTACCCAAAGACAAGAACATTATGGTAGCAAAAATAAAAAAGAAACAAAAAAACTTCGATACTGCTGGCACCGATCCAAAACTGTTCTGCCTCGGTTTGGTGCGCTGCACTAGTGGCAGGGATGAGATAATGCTTTTAAAAATGGGAGGTGTGGATGTGGGCTGCCGGCTTGTTGACCTCTGCTGCCTTACAGTACCCTGCTGGTGTCCAGTAGGTGGCTCCCAGTATTCCTAGCTCATAGCCCTTCTGGTTTCCACTCAGTCTGGGTTGATGCCTGCCTGTTCTCTCCCTGAAGAAAATGTGTAGACGTTTCCATTCTCCTTGACCCCTACGACCCCACCAATCAATACTGTAGTCCATGAAAAATGCTTATGCCAGCCCACCAGCTTCCTCTTCCAGGACCTTCCTGGCTCTTTTCTCTTCATGGCCAGGTGCCACGTTGCTAGGTGAAGGCCCTCTCTAAGGAATCCCCCATGGCCTTCCCTCTCCTTTCTCCTCATCCACAGGTGTCTCTTTTTGCCTTTCTCCCCCAAAGCCCTGGGGATTGGCATTGCCTTCTGGGTGAGGAGGAGTTAAAAGGTGTTGCTATGGCAACTCCAGGCCCTGCACCCTAGCGAAGTGTTTAGAAGAATAAACTACATGCCGGCTTATAAAACATACTGTGGCAGAAAGAAAAGGACTTGGCAGCAGCTACGATGTCTGCGGCCCCCTCCCCACCAGTCGTTGCCCCTGAAACTCTTGACAAAACCTTGACTCTGGAGGAGGGAAGGGAGGGGACTAGGAATGAAGAAGGCAGCCTTGGCCTGCTTTCTGCTCCACAGCTCTGTCCAGCTAAGGAAGGGGTGGGCAGTGCCAAGAGCCTTCTGAAAATTGGGGTATGTGTGCCCGTGCTTGCGTGCGTGCGTGTTTGCATGTGTGTGTGTGTGTGTGTGTGTCTGTGTGGTTTCTGCAGGGGGCGGGAGCAGTAGAGAGAGAGAATTTTGCTTCAGAATGCCAAGCTCTCCTTTGCACAGAAGCATGGGGCTGTGCGATAGAGTGCTGGGGGCCTGCCCCCTGAGCCTGTTGGGAATTCGAGAGTGAGGCTCAGCTTGGGGGCCCACTGCCAGCTCTGGAGGATGGTCTCTGGATGTCTCCGAATTGTTTTGACAGGGACCAGTGCCAGCAGATTCTTTTGGTATCAGATCTGAGGTTGTGGTTTTAGCAAAGAAGCCATTTTCAAAGAAGCCTGATCTATTCTCTCTCACTCACAAACACGCAATTTCACTTTACACTGGGCTTTGTGACTTAAGGAAAATAAAAAGGATCAGACTTCAGAGAGGAGCCAGTCACTTGGGGAGCGGACCCAGGCTGTCGACATCTTAGTAACTCTGGAAAGAGGAGAGCTGCTGTTTGTAGAAGGAGGGAAGGGACATCTCGCAGACTCCCACTAGGTTCAAGCACTTCTCACATCCCGTGTCTTTCATCCACCCAGCATCTTCAAGAGTAGGTATTACACCTATTTTTTTCAAAGGAAAACACTGAGTCTGAGAGAGACTGTGCTTGCTCAAGGTCACCCAGTTACTATATGGTAAGGCTAAAGCCATTCTTAGTTATGCCATTCTTCCAAAACTTTTCAACTTTCAATTACCCTTGATATTCTAAGGCAGACGACGCTTCCTAGGACCAGGATGAAATGGACAGTTAACATTTGAAGAATGCCTTACTTATCTATTTGGGGAGTTTTCCTTAGAAATATGAAGACAGCCAAAATGGCCAGAGGTTTTAATTAAACATCATCTTATGGGACTGAGAACTAATTACCATCATCCTCATCATATTAGGCTATAAATAGAGAAAATTAAAGGAAAATTTCTAATGTTCTTTGGCTATTAGAACTGGAAGAGACCCTCAAAACCACCAAGACAAAGTAAAAAAAAGACTCGATTTGTCTCACTGAGGCCCAGGGAAAAGCAAAGCTAATGGGGACAAGAAACCTTGGCCTTCAATACTCTTACCCTTCTGGGTGGGGACGAATGGGGGCCTCCCAGGGTGAGGTGCCCAGTCTATGCAGACTCCCAGTATGATGGGAGGAAAACCAGAGAGAGTCAGGAGACTGGGTGCTGGGCTGGCTGGAGAAGGTGCCCCTCCCACAGTTCTGTGTCCCTTTCACAATCCCTGGATAGATAAGGCTAGAAAAGTGGCCACAGAAGTGGCTTGGGTGGAGGGACTTTTGTTTGTTTTGCCGGAACAGCAGGAACCATTCAGCTCCGCTGCTGAATGGCACATTCCAAAAGGTTCATTAATTAAAAACAAAAACAACAACACAATTCTCTATTGCATTTAGCTTTTACCATTCCAGCCAGTATGGACAAGGAGGCCCCTTCTTCTAGCCTTTGTCATAGTCAACTCCTGGGTGGCCTGGAGAGGCAGTGTGCGGTGGTAGAAAGGCTGTGGCATGGGCAGAGCTGGGCTTAAATCCTTCCTCTGGGGCTTGTTGGCTGTATGCACTTAAGCATGTTATTGGGCATCTTTAAGCTTTAGTCTCCTCATTTATAAAAGGGGAATAATAATCTGTACGTCCTTGGACCTTTAATTTTTAACCACATTTTAAAAATTACAAGGATAGTATGGATACATTCTATGACTATGTGTGTATGTAACTGTGTGTACATCTATATCCATCCATCTATCCATCCACCCATCATCCATCCATATCCATCTATCTATCTATCTATCTATCATCTATCTATCTAAAATCAGATAAGGGTGAAGTCCTTTTTGATCACTTCCTCTAATTCTAGTCCCTTCCCTATGCATTTACATACATAGGTACTCATAGAAAATTAATAGTAGTTTTTTCCCTTGGAAACATGAGTGGTAGAACACTATAAATAGTGGAATACCAATATAGCATTCTATTGTTTTTCAATGAACAATGTGTTAGGTTGTTCTCAGTTAATATACATATAGATCTACTACATTTTTTTAATGTATAGAATTCCATAGGGTTATACATTTTAAAAACTAATTACGGAGTGATTACTATGTGCCAGGCACCATTCTAAATAATTAACATGAATTAACTCATTTAATTCTCTCAAAAGTCGTATGAGGCAGGTATGCTACTGTTGTCTCCATTTTACAGATGAGGAAATTGAGGCTTAGAAAAATTAGGTAACTTGTTCAAGGTTGCTGCAGAGCCTGTATTTAAACCCCTGCAGCCTGGCTCTAAAATATAATCAACTACTATACTATATATTACATTACATTATATATCATATTATATAATATATTGTTATATACTATTTTTTTACTATAATAATATAATAGCTCTATAGGTATAGGTGTATATTTACTTAGCCATTCCCCTACTGGTAGATATTTAGGTTTCTAACAGCTTTTCATCCTCACAAAGAGCACTACAACAAGTAGTCATCGTACAATCCTCTTGTTCATATGCATGGGTATTTCTCTATGGCAAATATACAATTTGGAATTATTGGACATAAAGTATGTGTGAACAGTTCCTGACAATTTGCCATCCAGAATGGCTGTGTAACACAGTTCTTTTCAGATATGCAACATGCATAGATGGAGGAACTATTACAGCCCTGTGCTGGAGATACTTTCATGCTTCTTTCAAATGGGAAAACAATTTATGAATTTTATTGACTTCCTGAGTTTTTTTCCCTTTTTGCTTGTCCCTTTATCCCTTTGACAGGGAGCAATATTAAGGCTACTTAGACCAAGTTGATGGGAGCTTTTTTGTAGGGAGAATGGGGCTTACGTGCCAGGAAAGCCATGGCCTTTGACTTGTTGCAGTTTTGGATTAATTCAGTTGCAGATGGTTTTATTTTTATTTTGCTTTAATACGAAGCAATGGGCCTTTCATTATACTAAGCTGCTTGACTTCAGGATTTGACACGAACCCAGGTTCGTGTTTTGAAGACATCTGTGCCGTGCGCAGGGTCTTATTTGCTGGCTCAAAGATGTCCCCTAGTTGAATAGGCCTGGCCAGGCTCATGGTGGCAGCAAGGGGACTCATCCCTTTGTCCCCCTTCTCCCCTTGTCATTCAATATGGATGGCGCTTGGATGAGAGTGGTGGGATGGCCATAGGATGGAGATGGACAGTGGAGAGGGGGCAGGGTGGGTCCTGGCCAAGAAAAGATGCTGGAGTCTCATCTTGATGGGAGCTAGAAGGGCTAGTTTAAGAGAGAATTTCACTGTTGTGATTAAAACCTTTCAGTAGACTCTTGGGATAAAGTGTCATAAAATGGCTCCAACAATGGCCATCTGGCCCCTGCCTACCTTGTCATCATCACTGGCCCTTCCAGCTCCAGCTGTTCCCATTCTCTCTCTGGGTCTTGGCCCATGCCCTCCCCTCGATTCTGAATACCCCTTGTTAACTTCTTATTCTCTGGATCTCACTTGATCCCTTTTCCCTGCCCACTTCCTGGCATTGGTGCAGAATAATCACACCTTGACCAAATTTTAAACATGTCAAAAAACACCACCTTTAGGAAAGAACAATTCTTCAGAGCTGCTTGGGAAATTCCCAGAGGGGGTTATTCTTGGGTTGACCTAAGGGCTGTGTACTACCCAGAGGGATGCATCTAACCCTCCTAAGAGAGGAGGCATCTGCTGTGTTCTCTGCGTTACTTGATAAGTCCAGCCCCACCTTCTGGACATAATACGCCACCACCCTCCCAAAGAAAAATCTCCTTTTTGGCATATCAGTAACCCTACCAGGTAGAGACTGGCCATCCCAGCTGCCTGGTGAGGCCAGAGAGGTGAAATCACTCGCCCAAGATCACACCACTAAGAAACAGATGAACCAGAACCTACATTTGCTTAGTCTACCTCCAAATCTGTGTCCAAATCAGTATAGACTAACGGCTAGGACTCTTTGGATTTGAGAAGATGCTACTCCTTTTGTAACTTCCCCACATTGGTTTTTTGATTCCCTGCTGTCGGAGTTCTCCTCCACATGCTTCCCCTTGATTTTCTTCCATAGCCAGCCTCTGCAGCCCCTGCCTCCCCTGCCACCCCCAGGTTTATTACAGTACAGCCCTAACAAAACCAAGTCTCGCACCCTATGTCGAATTCCTAACCAAGAACTCTTTCCACTTAATCAGCAGTTCACAGCCTTTTCAACACCACGGACTATTTTTATTAATTTTCCTTCAATGGATTTCATGTTTGGAAAATCACAACTTCATGTCTTGGGTGTTGATTATTTTTCCACTACAAAAACCAGTTAAACTATATCTGTCACTGCTGACCCTAGCCAGTCATTATTCTGATATAATCAGCTAATACAATTAACTGCAGCCCAAAACAAAGAAACTTGGTGTTTGCCTAAGCCTGGGAAGCATTCTCATGGGTTATTGGATGATGGCAGTGTATGATTTGGGCTGGTTCACTGAGGTGCTGAAAAGAGCTCACGGACCCCTTGTAGACTGCTGTTCTTCACCCTCTGGGAATGGCTCTTTTCTTTCACACCAGTTTGCCACCTCCTCCTGTGGGCAGGTCCACACATCTCCCACCCTTGCCAATTTCTAGGTTGCCCACAGCACTGAGAACAGGGCTGGCGGAGGTGGTGGGTAACCAATGTGTCCTGGTTGAGTTGCCTAGCCATTCAGAGGGGGTGACACGGGCTCCTCCTATTTATCTGTTTTCCTGTGTTAATCTCTGACAGGCTGGAGCCGATGAGTACTGACTCTAGCTAAAGGAACTCACTAAACAGCGTTTGACAGGAGGTCACAAGGTGTCTATCCCAGCCGCAGTGGAAGGAACTAAGAGGCCTTTTTACTTGGTTGCTAAAAAACTAGTGTCTAGAGGAGGGGAGGGGGCCAGGACAACTTTTCCTGATGCCTTTAGAAGCCATCTGCGAGGCTGGGGTGGTCTGGCTGCCACAGAAGTGACGGTCCATGCTGCCCAGCACTCAGTTATGATTTATGTTCACGTAAAGCCTGTCACCTCATGGTGGCATCCACGGTGCAGGGAGTAGAGACCTGAAGTATTCCCAGGCCTGCAGCCACCTGCTTTTTGTGGGGGTGGGGAAGGGAAGGAAAACTGAAAGGTTGGCTTCAGAGAGCCCAAGGGAAAGTTTAGCGGGTGGAAAAATAGAGTCCTTGGATGACAGAGGGTGGGGAGGGCGGGGAGAGGGGAAATCCAGAGCAGACCAGAGCCATTCCGGAACCAGAGACTTTGAATATTAGTTGGCAGTTATTTATCCCTCCCCCCCACCCCCAGGCCATCTTTGATCCCTCTCAGAATGAGGGTGCCGGGCACCAGGTAGCTCAGTTGCCTGCAGAGAAGCACTGTTCATTCAGAAATCTCAGAGCTCTTGCAATCCCCAGGTTAGAGCATGGGGAAGGTGAGCCTTGTAACCTGGGTCAGGCTTCATGAGGATGTGGTTTCGTGACGTGAAGGCTCATGGTGTTTGGCTAAGGTGCTTGCAGTTCATGAATTAGGATGGATCTCCTTTTGACTTAGACTTGATCATCATGAATAGACTCATAGCCTTTGAGATTTGGAAACATAGTACCTCTTGTGAGCTCTGCTGCTCACCTAGTGTGGTTAAGTTCTCTGGCCTCAGTTTCCTCATCGGCAAAATAGGGGGAATAATAGTATGTACCACTTTGGGTTGGTGATTAAGTGAAGAAATTCAGGGAAAGTGTTTAGTACAGAATCTGCCACATACCAAAAGCTCAACAGATGTTAGCTTTTAGTAGTAGTGTTGTTATATTATGTGGCAGAGCGGGTATTCTCACTTTAATACTGGTGAGGAAAATGGGGCTCTGAGAGGAGACAGGATGTTTTCCAGGGTCACATACAGAGAGGTGTGTTTCAAAATCACAGCTTGAGACCCCCTCCCACCCAAGTCTAATGCTTTTCCACTTTGTCCCACTGCCTCCCACAGGACAGAAAAATGAAGTTCCCGCTCTATATTTTCACGACTCTCCACATTTTAGAGTCTTAAGTCTACTTGATCTTATTTGATTATCACAGCATTCCCACTGAGGAAAGCAGGACAGTGAGGGGTCATCGTTCCCATTTAATAGATGTGGACAGTGAGAACTAGTGTGGTTCAGGAGCTTGGCCACACAGCTGATACATGGAATTGGGATTGGAACCAACTTCTTTCAAGGCCAAGTCCTTCCCTCTTTTCCAGGGTCAGGTGCCTCCCATCCCTCTTCAGACTGCTTCAGCACGTTTGCCTCTGGTAGTCAGAGGGGATAGATGCTGGGGTAGTCAATGGGAGGGCCTGGGAAATGGTGATATTGAACTTGAATATCAAGTCCATAGCCCTGTCCCCATCTACCCCAGGGTTGAGAGATGTGCAGTGTTCAGGAGTGAGCACTGGCTGGGAGTCAGGACACCTGGGGTCTAGTTCTAGGTCTCCTGATTCTAGGATCACCTTGGTGATGTCAACCTCCCTGGATTTCAGGCTCTCATCTGTGAAATAGCAGGACTGGCTCTATGTGGCGTGTATGCACTTTTTCCCCACATATATTTATGGTAACTGATATTTTCCTGAATGCCTACTATGTGTCAAGTATTTCTGGCTTTAAGTTCCTTTGGAAGGGGCTCTCTATCTGAATAATTGAGCACCTAAATCCATCAACAACACCTTTTAGGAGGTAAGTTCTTTAGAAATGTGGTCTATAAAGACAAGAGCTAGGATCTCTGTGGTTATGAAAGCAGATGAGGGCTTCGTCTGAACAAAACCGCTAATGAGCCGATGTACTTTATCAGATGACATATTTGACCACCAGACTTCCTGTTGAAGCAGAGCTGATGTGCCAAACAGATAGCAAACTTGCAGACCTAGCTGATGGCTAGAATTAAAAATCAAGGTCACTTCAGTGTCTGTCATTGATCACTGGAGGGCTTGGTAAAAATTCTTTTGAACCCCATTAACACCACTACTGAAGCTGACAGAGAAGAGGTGGGATTGAGACTCAGTGCTCATGGGAACAAGGCCTTCCTGATCCATGGTCTACCGGAGCAGCCCCTTGCTCCAGAAAATTTGATTCAAGGCTTGGCTCAAACATCCCTATCTGAGAAAACTCCCCTCATGGAAGACTGGCTCGTATAAAGACCTGTGATTAAGATGTGTGTCATCTGATGGAACCTTTGTTTAAGTGGATGAGGAGGGGGTTTGGAAGACCCAGATCAAACATGTGCCCTATTGAGCAACTGCAGTGCACTCCCTTCTCCAACAATAGGACAGGGACCCCCAAAGATGTTGCGACTGTGGCTTCCCGATAGAAATACCCAGCAGAAGGACTGAGAGATGTGAGAGAACCCTAACAACATCCAGGTTGTTAACTGGGATGCAGTTCTGAACAAATGGGTGTGGGTGCAGATTCCAGTTCCTTCCTGATTGCTTCTCTCTTGGCCTGGGTTTCCTCAGCTCTCATCTAGGTCAGATTATAAACCCAAATGCCTACAGACGCCAGTCATTGGAAGCTGCATGTTTGCATGTTAAACATATTGAATTATTACTCACGTCTACCAAAAAACATATATGTGTTTCCCCACTCTCTTGTTTTCCCACTTCAGAGTAAAGAATGGGTACTAAATATTATTTCTTTATTATAAGACAAACAACAAAACAGTGGGCAAATAGGATGAAATTAGTGAATTATCCTTGGCTTTGGAGTTGGGGGGAGCGATAGAGAATGGTGACGACTATGGAGAACTGAATAGTTCATGTCCCTTCAGAAGGGCACAGCTGCTGTCCAGCTCCAATCTATCAGAATGTGAGTCCAGTGCTGCCAGATTTCCAGTCTCTTAGGACAAGCTAGAAATCCAAGATTTTAACGTGAAATCTGATTTTTAAATGCTGGCACAATTAAAAAGAAACACACACACGTACACACGCGTGAGCCAAACAAAACATGTCCCTGGGCCAGCTTCAGCCCTATGGATCACCAACTTTGTGACCTTGAGTCCAGATAATCTCCTGAATTTCCTTTGGGTTGTAGGATCTCTGAGTGAATAAGAGCAACTGCTTTCTCAGGCAAAATGATGTACCTGTCCTCTGTGTCCCCAGAGGGTACAAGTGCTCATGCACTTGTTGTCACACTTTCTGTGCTTTCTGAGGTGGTTAAGAGCACAGGTCCTAGAGTTAGACTGCCTGGTTCAAACCTTGGCTCCATTAATTGATAGCTTTACGATCCTGGACAAGTCAATCCTTCTCAGCCTCCTTTTTCTTATCTGTAAAATGGAGGATGCCATAATAGGACTCTTAGGCTCCTAGGGTGGTGGGAGAGTTCATTGAGATGATGGGAGTCACCGGCTTGGCCCATTGCCTGGCATGTAGTGAGAGCTTGATAAACATCAGCCGTCATATTATTACCACTCGGTGCCTCCCCCTAGATGGTGAGCCAGCTGGAGTACAGGGAGTCACACACTACTCTCCATCCATTGCCCAGTGCATAGTAGGCATGCAATAAAAGTATGCTGAATGATGGGCTTCCCTGGTGGCCCAGTGGTTAAGAATCCACCTGCCAATGCAGGGGACACGGGTTCGAGCCCTGATCCGGAAAGATCCCACATGCCACGGAGCAGCTAAGCCCGTGCACCACAACTACTGAGCCTGCGCTCTAGAGCCCACGAGCCACAACTACTGAGCCCGTGCACCACAACTACTGAGCCCGCGTGCCTAGAGCCCGTGCTCCGCAACAAGAGAAGCCACTGCAATGAGAAGCCCACGCACCACAACGAAAAGCAGCCCCCTCTTGCCGCAACTAGAGAAAGCCCGTGCACAGCAATGAAGACCCAAAGCAGTCAAAAAAATAAATTAAAAAAAAAAAAAGTATCTTGAATGAATGAGGGCATTCGAGGAAGAGAGCCTTCCAGCCTCTCCAGGCAATGGTGCACTTAGCTTGCGTGTGTGTCAAAGAGAGAGAGAGAGACAAAAGGAAAACCAGTTTTGACATGCTGGGCACGACCAGCTTAATGAAAAAATGCTGTTCTAAGCTGCTAAGATAGCAGATAGTGTGCTAAACAGTGGCGGTTGTCTTGGGAAATACGACCGAAGCTATTGCCCATCCTTTTCCAAACAGAGAAGGGACGAGACGTCTGGGAAACCAAAGTGCAGATGTCGAACCTTGGGTGCTTACATCATGGGCGCTTTGGCAGCTTGACAGATTTTATTTATTCAGGGCCCCTTTAAGCCAGAGGAGATTCCTAGAGGCTCTTAAAATTTAATGCCCCACCTGGATAGTTAACATCTGTGTTTTATTTTGTTTAAAAAAGTTAACTCCAAATAGTTCAAATTCCTTTGGTATTCCTGAGAGAAGAGTTTCTTACTGGGCAACGCACAAGCAGGGATGTGGAAAGGGTAAGGCTAGACCTGCACCTTCTGGGAGAAATAATACTGCGAGCCACAGACGTGGGCCATGTATGTAATTTTAAATTTTCTTGTAGCCGCTTTTGAAAAAAGGAAAAAAAAACCCCATGATGTTAATTTTAATACTATTCTTAATCCGATATTCCAAAATATTATCTTTCCAACATGTCATCGATTTAAAACATTATTAATGGGGTTTCAATTTTTTAAGTTTTTGAAATCCAATATGTATTTTACACTCATAGCACATCTCAGATTGGACTAGTCACATTTCAAGTGCTTAATATCCACCTGTGGTTAATGGCCACCTCATTAAGAGGACAGTGCAAATCAAGACAGGATATGTGAATGCAAGCCATCTTTTTTCTCTCCTTCTCGTTGTTTTATGAGCTGTGCACAGAGATGTGGGGAAACTGGAGGTACACTGGGGCTACTGACTCAGCTTTGCTACAAGTGACTTTCAGGCCACAGGTCCCTGTGTTGTGATACTGTAGAAGCCATCTGACTCCTGCTCTCACTTGACAGATGGGGAACTGAGATCCAGAAAGGTAGAGGAGGTCGGCGTTAAGAGATAGAGCTGGAAATAGAAAAACAGTACTCTTTGATGATATCTAACATTTATTAAATCATTTTTATATTCTAAGACCTTTTCACACATTATCTCCTTAAACTCTCATAACCACCCAATGAGAAGGCAGTGTTATTTCTGTTTTGCAGATGAAACGATCTCGGTTTAGAGGAATTAAATATTAAAGTGGCTAATATTTATTGACAGCTGTTCTAAGAACTTTATATACATATTAATTCTACTATTTAATATAAACTTTCGTATTAGGAATTATTATTATTATGATCACCATCATTCCACTTTACAGATGGGAAAACTGAGGCCGAGAGAGGCCAAGTAACTTGCCTAAGATGCCGCTAGTATGGTGGGGTCAAGATTTGAGCCCAGCCTGCCTGACTCCAGAGTCTGAGCTCTTAATCACAACTTATGCCCAAGGTCACCCAGCCACACAATGGCACAGCTAGTATTTGAGTTGGGATGTCTGTTCCCTGGTTCATGGTCTTTCTTTACCATCCCACTGTACTGACTGGATCACAACCCTGTTGATTCCTAGCACTTTCTGCCTCGCTCTGCTGCCAGTAATGACCAGAACAGGAAGGCTCTGGACTCCAGCACTGATTGAAGGGTCCAGGCAAAACATGCGCATCTCCTCTGGCTTGGCTGATCCCAGGCTGCTCTAGCCGACGAAGGCCAAATTCCTGGCCCAGTGGAGAAGGGTGGGAAGAACACTTGTCCTTTCTGCCTTCCCAGTTGGGCGAGGTCAGTGTACCAGGTTGGAAAGTGGTATGTGCCTAATTGCAGGGGGGAGGCTGAGAGGATTAACACTCTTTAAATAGACATCAGGAAACTAAGAATAGCTTTGCTGCCTGGAAATTGATGGGTATTCCTGACCACAGGCCATCCCACTTAGTAGGTGCTCAATAAATGCGGTGAACTACAGGAATAAACAAATACTGAAAATGGGTCATTGGGAGAGCCCTTAGCCAGTAAGACTCTGTGCTCTGTATAAAAAGAAATTTAGACTGAGGTTATTTGAGTCTTCCTGCAGTCTGGAGACCTCTGTTACCTTTACTTGTCTACTTTTGTAGTCTTGAGGCCAATGTCTTTTTGGCCAGGAGAACAGCAAGTGGTTAGAATGCCAGGGAAAGACAAGTTTTCCCCTTATTTCTGCCTTGTTGCCTGCTATCCCACCAGGCTGGAAAGATGGGCATTACTTCCTTTTGTCCTATTATCAAGATTTTGGTGTTCCCTCGAGTACTTTGCAGATTCCAGTCCCTTGGAGCCTTAAGGTGGGAACCTCCAAATTTGCCATCAGACCTGGATCTATGCTTTAACACGTAACTCCTGGGTCCTTACTGAAGGTTCTGGCTCCAAAGAATTGAGGTTGCCTTCCTGGCAGAAATTCAGCACTACCACCTCTTGTAATTTATCAGGTGAGCTGTGAGGATAGGGGCAGGGAAGATTTCCTTGGACCGTGGGAAAGCCTAAAGCAGTGTTTCCCAGGGCGTGATTCTCCACGCACCACCGTTAAGAAATGTTCTTTCAGCCAACACATTTAGGAAAGCTGTTTACTGTATTCTCCCCTGGAGATGCACAATGACCATCAGCAGAGTAAAGGCTCTGAGAAGTCCTGCTGCATGGTAACCTGTTTAGCTCTGCTTAATCCAGTGTTTCCTAAACATATCTAATCCAGGAACCAATTTTTCCCAAGAAGCACCTATGAACCCTGTTGGTGAGACACTGCCCAGCTGAGGATTCTGAAAACCACTTTTGCCCACTTGCCTGCCCTGTGATTGCGGAGTAGGGAAGGAGATAGTAAGAAATATCATCTACGTTGCATAGGGAAGTTGCTCATCTAGGCTTGCCAAATAGAAATGGCTGCATCAGTGTGAGTGGGCACCTTATAGGGGCTGGAAGAGAAAGGAGGAGTGACCCTCAAGGCCAAACACTGGCCAGATTTAATGTTCATCCTCTGCCCCTGACTTGTTTTATAACCTTAGTTGGCCCAGTTCTGGGCATGCATCAGATTTGTAAACCCTAGTATCTTGCTTATACCATTAGGGGCTTGATGGAAGGAAAACGTGGCCACGTGAGGTATTTATGACTTGAAGGTCTGGGGCACAAGTACTGTGGAGAGAAGGTCATGAGCAGCAGGGGAGACGTACCTGTGTGTCCCCACTCCTGGTCCCCAGGTGGTCTTAGCCTGAGCTCTCACCTCTCTGATCTATACTTCTCTTAGATGAGCATCTTACCATTTTACAGACAGCAGCCTCTTTGAGATTCTGATTAAAGCTATACATACACATTTCTAGAGGTTCAGAAGAGACCTTGCTGAAGACCATCTATAATCATCCCTCCATCCGCCCAATTCAGAACACTTGTCTAGAGAATCACTGAGTTGGTGATGGTGTGTTAAAACAACAAAAAGAATAACCTAACAATGTGAAATTGTCTGAAAGTTAGTGGCTCTGTACATTCAGTGGTTGCTTAGAATGTTTTGGTGAATGAATGGATTGGATATTTTGCCTCAGTCCACACAGGATTTGAGGTGGTCAACTAGGGATCCCATTTCATGGTTTGTGGCTCTGGGCAAAGCAAGGATGGACACTTCCAGCCTTTTACAGTGAATCCAGTATGTTCACACTGGTACCCAAAGAGTCTTGACTAGCCAAGGTCCTGGGGGGCAGCATGGGGTGTAGAAAAATGGGCCAGTGCCCCCAAAGGATAGGGCCCCAGGCCTGACTCTGTTCCCTCTGGCTGTGTGATTCTAGGTGAGTCACCTCCCCTTTGGGCGCCCTTGATAAAGTTAATGAGAGGAAGTCTTGGGCCCTAAGCATTGAGCATTCCGACCCCGGCTTTCAAAGTATTTAAATGGGAGAGGAAAGAGCAGGGTGAGGCTAGCAGAGGTAAAAGGCTGGGTGTTTGCTCACCCCGTCCCCAGGGCTGGGCCCCCAGCTCTTGCACCATTAACTCCTGTCACAAAGCCCACGTGACTGTGGCCAGACTGAGGAAAAGCCTGAGGATGACTCAGTTTCCACCTGGGCCTGGGGAAGGGGACAGGGTTGGCAAGAGAGCAGCAGATAGGGCTCTGGGGCCAGGAGGAATGTGGGCTGGGGAGGAATTCCCTGTCCTGGGGCTCTAATGCCACAGGCCAGGCAGGCGGTGGATTCCCAGCCAGTGGGGTCACTTGGCCCCTGCCACTCCTCCTTGCCCCCTCCTTCCTAATTTCCTATTTCCTGCCCCCTTCTCCTCTGACATGTTATAAATAACCTCTGAGGCTGGCCTCTGGGCTTAAGCATAGGTGAGCTGGAGGAAAGTGGAGGGCACAAAGGTGGAGCTGCATCCTGCACTTGTCCAGGGGGCCATAGGGTTTCAGGTTGCTCAGGAGAATTTGTTTCCTTGTTTTTTCCACTAGGGAGTGAGGTAGTGAAAGAGGAAATAATCTGTGTTGGCTTGAGGTGGCTTGGCCTCCCTTGGGACAGTGCTGGGTTTTATGCCTGCAAGGAGCTGCCGCTCTGCTGGCTGCAGATCCCAGGGCCACGGGGCTGAGAAGCCCAGAGAGAAGGCATCTCAGAATACTCAGAGGGTGGGCACCATGTCGGCAGGACCTGTGGCTTCCTTCCCAAGCCCCGCCTGGTTCCGTGTGGGAGGCTGCACAGGCAAAAGGCTGTGTGTCAATCTCCTTCTTCTTTAACTGCCAGCATGTCATTCATTGAGACCATCAGACGTGGGCCTCAATCACCATCACCTCCCAGTCTGGCTGCCTCGGCCCAGCTGAGTACATGGCTTCCACGACTGCGTAAAGGTCCCGCAAATATGTCTGCTATGGACACATTCATTCCTTGAACAAAGATTTATTGAGCATCTGTGTTCCAGGCACTGGACAAGGTGCTGAGGCCACTGGCCATGGCCCCTACCCTCAAGGCCATGGCTCAGCCTGGCCCTCTTTTGGCTGTGGCTCTGCCCTCCCTCCTCCATAATTCCAGCTTGGACAGGTGAATACCTACAGGAAGCACACACAAGGGCCCCCTTTCACACCTCATCTTTTGTTTTCAAAGGTTCAGAAAACCGAAAAGGGGGATTCTGAAGTGGCCAGTGTATTAAATTCCTTGTAGCCCATTCATTGCCTGACTTCCTCTTCTGCCCATGGGCCCACAGAAGTTCTTACAATCATGATGTGATGGTTTTCTGTGGTACCCATCCTACCACATGGCTTCCTTGGAAACCCATTTTTCATTTTTTTCTGGAGCCCAAGAGCATTGGGACCTTTTTCTGTGTGATGTGTGGCTCAGGCTGCCAACATCCAGAGGGGGTGCCTTTTTCTGATTCACATGAAGGCCAATATAGGTATCACTCCTGGTTTGGCAAGGGCAGTGAGTCAGACCTCTTGCCTGGCCAGGCCCTCTCTGAGGCTAGCTCTGCAACCAAGACCACCATCCTCATTCCTTCTGGACATGACCATGGGTCGTTCCCAGCATTCCCTTCTTTTTCTACCATAGGGTGTGTGTGTGTGTCTGTGTCTGTGTGTGTGTTGTCCCTGCTCTGCCTTCTACCCATTCTACTGCAGCTCCTGGCACCACTTGGGGACCTGGAAAAGCTAAGCCTGGGGACAAGGCCTGGAATCAGGAACCAATAGGCACCCATCTCATTGGCATTTTTTTAAACCTCATTTAGGGTGAGGGGCAGTTTTCAGAGTCAGACTGAGATTTTTCCTGACTCATGTTTCAATGGAACATCTTGATTCTGCAACATGCTTGCAGAGATGGGCACAGACCCTGCAGAATTGAAGTCCTGGCATCACCAGGACCTGTTTACTTCCAGATGCCAGGAAGCACCAGAGGGAGGCGGGGAGGGGTTGGGGATCTGGGATACATTCTGGGGTCGAGAATCACAGAAGCTCACTCATATCTATTTGTAATCCAAGTCTATAGATGTTGGTTCTTGGAAGGAGGAAAGGAGACTTACTGGACAAGAAGTACTGCGTGAATGATAAAGAGGCTGAGCAGGTTTTGCCAGACATTGCTAACTAATTCTCTCACTGCTTATTCTATAGATGAGAAAAGTTAGGGAGAGATGTGTTAATCGGCTGCGAGGCCCCTGAGCCAAACATGACCAATCTGAGAAATCCAGGTGACTTCATGCTTTTCCATCTCTCAGACCTGCACTAGAGAATATTTCTGGGCCTGAAGAATCCTTCTGTAGGTCTGATTGGAGAGACAGTGGAGGGTGTTAGAAAGAGATGGAGCTCAGAGTCAAACAGACTTGAGGTTGAATCTCAGCTCTGTCTTTTACTCATGGAGTAAGTCTGACTAAAATGTTGTAAATTCTGAGCCTGTTTCCCCACCTGCAGATGGGAAAGATCTCATTTGTAATGCAGGGCTGATGGGAAGATGGGTGAGATACGCTAGGGGCTCTCAGCGAATGTTGAACTGAAGCTGGATTGAAAAACATGTCTTTTACTTTCCAATGAAGATCTGCTCTCTCTCTGTCTCTTGCTAACTAACAACTAAGATGTCATCAGTGCTATGATAATAAAAACAGAAGCCAAGAAAACGTTGGTATGGCTCTTCATGGAAGTAGAGTTTATAAAAATGAATATATTGGAGAGACCAAAGAAAGGTAAATGACTTTGAATGGAGGAAGGGTGCCTGGAGATCTGTCTACTCTGGTCTTAAGGCTGGTTCTGGGATCAAAGAATGAAGAATGTCAGATCAGATGGAAAAACAGAGGTCCAGAGAGGGGAAGCCCTTTCCCAGGGTCACACAGCTGGTTGGGGAATAGGAGAGGCAGTGTCCAGTGACTGCACTCCTGGGCCAGGTATTTATCATTGCCCTGTGTTTTGTCACCCTATGACCCCTCAGTGGTGGGAGACACTTTGGAAAGACAAAAGTCACCCTGGCACTCACTACCCCATGCTGCCTGCTTCCGATTTCTCTGAGAGAAGCTGGAGCCCTCCCATCTGTCCTTTCCCCACTGCCAGCAACTAGTTTGTTTCCTCTGCTGATGCCTTTGGGGATTTCCAGATAATGTCCCTGGTCTGGGCGGAGCCGTGCAGAGAATCCTTGCACTTGCATTCCCATCCTCATGGAGTTTGGTCTCTCACCTTCATGGGCTGCTGATGGGAAAGGTGACTGGTGTGGCCTCTCTGGAGCACAGTCTGGCACCAAGAACCAAGAGCCTCAAAATACACTTTAACCAGCAATCTCACTTCTAGAAATCTAGTCCAAAGAAATACTTAAGCAATGGGGTCCATGGCTGCATTGTTTATAATTACACACGCAAAGAGGATTAATCTAAATGTCTATCGTGAATAGATTGCTTAAATTTATGGTGTATTCATACAGTGGACTACTGAGTGGCCATATAATGGCTTGAGGTAGCCTCTATTTAATGATATGGAGAGGTTCCCATGATGCACTTCTGAGTAACAGAAACCAGTTTGTTTTAAAAAAATGATATGAATATTTATATGGATGCTTAGAGGACAGTTTTAATACCTATATACCAAAACATCGCTGGTTTGTGAGATTTTAGGTGATTTTAATTTTGACCAGTATATTCTGGAAAATGAAATTTCACAATGGTGACACATTATTTTTACAATCAGATAACAGAACAATGGTGGGAAAGTAAGGACTCAGCGGATCCCCTGGATTTGGGTGTACAGCATTGTGGGAAGGCAGCAGTAGACTGCCTTCTTTGGCTCATCTTTGGCTTCTGGTCAAGCGGCGGAACTCTTGTGTTTTGTGGTGGGTACCCTGGGAGCCCCTATTGCCCATCTATCCTGCTCCTGAGGACCTGAGCTGGATTTTCTCTGTCTCTGAGGGACCCACTCTGGGTGGGACCTGCTGACTTGCCACAGGGGATGTTAGGAGGGGGTGTTCTCCTTATGGGCTGTGGGTAGGGTGGGTTTCCTCTGCTTCTCTTCTAAATAGATGAGACAGATTTGCGCCTGGGGGGTTGCCAAAAAGAGTAACCTCTGAGAAACCAGGATGCAGTGGACCCTGTCCCAGCCCAGAAATAACTAGGGTGCTGTGGATCGGCACAGAGCTGGCCAGGCTTGGAGGGATATGGTCTGGAACTGGGTTGGCCAGCACCAGTGGGAATAGCAATTGGAGGGAAGGAAAAGTGTTGCCAAGAGAAACTTGGGCACTGAATGCTGGGCTCTGGACACAGCCCAGTGATTGGCTGAGGCCAGAAGAGACTTGGTGGGCTCTCATGGGGGTGGGGAAGAACCTCTGCACCAAGAGTGAAAAGACCTCAGTGGAATCCTCAGTCACCCATGCTGTCTTACGACCTCTTACGACCAAGTCAGACGACCTCAGAGCCCACACCTTCAAACCTATGAAACAGGGTATTCCTACAATCCCTTGCCACGTGGTGATTGTAGGGTAAGAGCGTGTGACAACTATGGATGTAAAGGTAATGGAGTGGCATCTTAGGAAGTCAGCATACAGAAAAGCAAAAAGTCACATTTAGAAAGTCAGAGAGCCCTTAAATGCCATCTCTCAATAACTCCATCTCAGCCAGGTCTTCCTTTAGCATTGGGACAGATCACCATTTCTTCAGTGGGCAGCCCCAGGTGGAGCAGCTGGGTTGTTTTTGGAGAGGAGGGGAGGGCACAACCTAAGACAGTCACATGCCATATCTTTGAACCCCATAGTCATACAGGGACTGAGACAGCAGATCCCTGGCTGAAGCTTACTTGGGAATCAGAGGTGGGAGAAACTGGCCAGACCTTTTAAAATTGAGGAAAAAAATATATATTTGTAGTAAAATATACATCGGTTTATGCCAAACAGAATCATCACCAAGTTCAGATTGGTTAGAGGTGTATGTGTATGGTGCAAGTTCCCTGTACACATATTATAGAAGGAGGTTACTTTTAGTAGTTGAATAGGTTATTATTATGGGTCTCTTCACAAGAAACCTTCTGGTCTGTTTCCTCTCCTTTCGATGTCATTCTTTTGCTTCAAGACCAGTGTTTGAGGCAAATGCCTTTGACACTGAGCAAAGAGATGGGGAAGGCAGTTTGCGTTCACTCTGACCCGAAGGGATGCTGCCAGCCTGTGCAGCATACTAAAACTGCCCATAGCAAGCGGAGAGCTTTTATAAGTGGAAAGGGGAAGGCAGGGGCAGGAAGGAACCTTGTTTGGGGTGGTGGCCTTAACCACTGACTTTGTAACAGAAAAGACTGGGTTCCTCTTGGCCTTGCCTGTCCTGGGACGTTTACTCAAACCTTGTAAAAACTTTGAAATAGCAGGCTGGGTCCAACAAGGCAGAAGAGGCACGGGACTCAGGCGGTACGATATCTTTCTGACTTGATTACTGGCTGGCTCAGGTCGGGTAGGGACAGGGGCTGTGGGTGGGAGGATGGGGGGAGGCAGGACTGAGTTGTAGGACCTGAGAAACGGTGCCCGATGCTCCTTAGTTGTGCTCAGTGTGAGGCTTAAGTGTCTGCAGAGCAGCCAGCTTATGAGTAGAAACGGTCTGCTGACTTGGATTCAATTAATATTAAAATGATGGGTTTAAAAAGTGGTGAGAACATCTAGATCCAGAGGAAGTAATCAGGTAAGTATGCTAAGATGTGTGTATGTATATGAATATGTGTTTATATATGTATATAAACATTTATATGTATATATGTGTATATATACACAAATGTAAACACACAAGGATGTTTATCACAGAATTGTTTATAAAAGTGCTGTATCTACAAAACTGAAAACAATACAGCTCTTCAAAGGGATGAGGCAGAGCCAGATGGACTGATATATCAGGACTGAAAAAAAACCCAGATCACCAGCAAGTGTGTTCTATATGATTCTATTATTGGGGGGGAGGAAACCTCTATCCACAGGCTTATATGAGGAAAAAGACTGAAGGTAACGTCTAAGTAGGAAGCATAGTTATAACTGGGTAGTGGGAGTTCAGGTTATTTTAAAAATTATCTTACAGTTTTCTTTCTGTTTACCTCTTTTTTTCCCCAAATTTTCTTCAGTAAAGTTGTATTACTTATGTAAGAAAGAATACAAGAAAATAAAAAGCATGGAGAAAGCCCCAGAAAACTTGCAGGTAGTGTGTAGACCAGGAGCTACAGAGGAGAAACAGATACCTTGATCTCATTTTGTCAAATTCCAGCTATGAGGTCTTGGGAAATTTCAGTGTCCCTACTGTACAGATGACAGGCAATTGAGGTCCTGAGATGTAAACATGTAATTTTTTTTAAACTGTATACTCAGTACACGTCATCTTATTAATTACTCTCTTCTCTGAACTCCCTGGCATTTTAGATAGTACATTTTAGCTGGAATACAATTTACTGTGCATCTTCAGATTCCCCAAACATGTACTAAGCACCAGGGTGTCCACCATTCAGCCCCAAGCTTGTCACCCAGAAGGCCCGTGAATGAGTTAGTGAATGAAGGCAGGCACGGAGCCTGGTCTCTTCACGTCTGCTCTCCAACTCGTCCCCATGAAGGCCCCTCTTACTCCACTTGAGGAAACCTAGAGGTGGCGATGGGATTTGAATGCAGAGCTCTGGCTCCCAAGGCAGTGTGCCCAACCCCAGCAGAAGGTAGAGGGCTGGAACCCAGGATGCGTCCAAGCTCTCCTCCTCTAAGCACTGGGACATTCTCTCGGGATGCAGGGGCTTTGCTGATCAGGATCCTTGCAAGGATCCTTACAAGGGCCCACTCTGAAATTAAAAATCCCTAAGTGAATAAACCTCCAGATTTCCTGCTCTTTCCTTCCCAGTCCTGAAAGTGAGGCCAGGAGAGATGAGCTTTTGCCGGGAATTCAGCAAGTGAGTTTGCATGGAGTGTCAGCTTCTCCACATTGCTAGGTGTTAGCTTACCCCTGTCCGGCACCAGCAGCGAAAGCAGAGTCAGGCATGGCTGAGAGCAAAGCTACGGGTTTAAACATGTGAATTCATCTGGGGCTGGACAGCTGCATCGCTCAGGCAGGGCAGAATCTACCGCCCTGGCCTATTTCCTTGAAATCCATACAGGGACACAGTTCCAGGTAGCTGGTGCCAGGCCCTGCAAGCTCCTACTTATAAAAAATGGACTTTAAAACATGTGCAGATACATGCCTCCTCTCATGCCTCTGGACTTCTCTAGGTGTCAGCATGAATCTCATGGGAGCCTAAAGTGACCCTGAGAGGTGGGCAGCGAAGGGGCAGTGACGACTACAATTAATTCCCTTGCTTTCACTCCAGCCCTCTCTCCACTCCACTGTCCATAAAGCAGCCAGAGTGACCTTTTTAAAATGTCATTCAGATCTTGTTAATGCCCTGCTTAAGGGCTTCCATTGGCTTCCCAACTCCTTAATGAGTTCTAGAAGGCTCTATGGGATCTGGCCTCTATCTCCCCTTGCCTTGCTGTGGCTACGTTGGCCTTCTGGCTGTTCCTTGAATGCTCTGGGCTCCAAGTTTGTCCCTGTCTCATGGCCTTTGAACTTGCTGTCCCCTCTTCCTGGAATACAGTGTCCACAGATTTTCAATGGCTGGCTTCTCATCATGAAGGTGTCAACTTGGACGTCACCTTCCCAGAGAGGCCTTGCCTGCCCGCCCTATCTTATAATACCCACCATCCCTATTCTCTGTCTCCTTTTCTCCTAGCGCCTGACATCTTACTGGGTATTTGTTTATTGTTCTGTCTCCTCCACTGTTATTTAAGCACCAAGACAGCAGAGACCTCATTTTTCTGGTTCACTGCTGAGAACATACTTGCAACCCTGATATTTGTTAAATGCAGGAATGAATGGCCTTTTGATAGACAAGGAAATTGAGGCTCAGACAAGTGAAGAGTCTTGCCCCAGTTTACACAGCTAGCAAGGGGCAAGGCCGGACTCCAACTTAACTCCTGTGCTCCAGCCTAGAGTGGGTGAAACAAAAAGGAGAGTTCTTACAGGGCCACTTAGGCACAGACAGCCTCTCAGGACAACATTCTTTTATGTTGATGTGAGGCAGCAGATCTTTCAGAGTCATAAGCCTCTGGGAGATTCTGCCATCTGTTGGCTGCTGCGTTAGAGCCTCAGAAGAAGGTCAGCAATCCAGCCACTTGCTGACTGGTGTGCACCCAGGAAGGAAGGACCAGAATTTAAAGAAGCCTTTCCTGCCTGTTTAGATGAACTTTCCAGACCACAGGCAGGGCTGTATGGACTCATAGAATTTTAAGGGCCATTATGCAATATCTTTGCTTCCCAGTTGGGGAAACAGGCGCAGGGATGGGATGGACTTGCCCGTGGCTACCCTGTGGTTAGTGGTCCAGGTGGCTGGCACCGTGGTTTCGCCACTCAGCTGGGACTTCTTGTCTACCCACCACAGACTCGCCAGCCTGGTCCTGGGAGACAGACTGCATCACCCTCCCACACGCATTGCTTCCATGTGTTTGGCTCACTAGCATGCTGCATTGAGCCTTTCCAGATTCACTTCTGGGGCCAGCAGAGGGGAGTGGTATGAGGGCCGAAGAGTCCACTGGCCAAGCTGTGGGAGACAGTCACATGAGGAAATGCACACTCTTCCTATCTTATTAGGATTCCCATGAAGGGGGAGAACAGGACAAAAACAAGGGTCTTGGGGGACCAATCATTCCTTACCTCCCCACTACCCCAGAGGTAGCCTTGGGGGGTAAGCAGAGACCACTGGCTTGCTCTCTATAGTGGACTTGAACTTGGCACAAGGGACCAGCTGAAACTGGCAACATTTCCACATGCTAGAGCGTACTGCTGAGTAGGGGCAGGGATAAAAAAGGAACCGCGAAATTCAGCTCAGCGTTCCTCAGCAGGCCCCAGGCCCACCACTGCTAACTCCAGTCCCAAGCCAGAGATGCAGGACTTGTGCTGAACATTAAAACTGGTGCCCTCTTCGATCTGGACCTTCCTTTCTTGATCATGCCTGGTGGTTCAAAGAATTGCTCCCAGCATACTATTCCTGGTGGTGCTGAAAGAATACCAGTAATTGTTACCAAACAGCGGGTGGAGCGTGGAGACATGTTCCCTTTGCCCAGCTGGCTCCCAACTGGCACTTCATTACAGCAGAGACAGGGGTCAGGGGCACCCTTGGCATTTCTTGTACCCACATCCAGGCATGCTGCTTGACCTGGGGATTGATGGGTGCTAGATGCTCCATCTAGCCAGTGTCCCCTCCACAGCAGGGCCACCCACCTCCTGTTTCATGAAAAATGGGCCTGGTTTCCATCAGACCCTAATTGGACTGCATCTGGCCTTTCCTCTACCATGGCCTCCCCACAGAATGCTGGCTGCTGGCCGGTCCCTCGTCCGGCCAGAACAATGCTGGGCTCTGGCCGCTGACCTTGGCCTGAGCAGGCCTGCCAACTTCATGGCTCTCAGTCCTCACTTTGCACAGCAAGGCTGGCTTCCCACACGCACAGTTTCTGTGCAAGGAAGGTTTGGGGGCTACCCACACACTCTGACAGACCACTTTGGGCCCAGCCAAACTCCTCCAGCCCCCGGGTAGAAAGGGACCCAGATGTGACCCTGAAGGACTTAATTACTCATTAGCATTTCTAGCAATGCTTCCTCTCCCTGCCCCCTGCTGGGCCTCTCTGCACTGCTCTGGGCTGTTCATTCCACTTGGACTGATACCAGTCAATGTGCCTTGCTTCAACCTGACCTGAAATCACAATGCCCCAAACAAGAGTAAGTGGGGCAGCCGACGTTTCACAAGGGGAAGGTTGGCAGCTAGGCTGTAGGCTTACAACGCCCCATGTGGGTCCCAGCTAGTATTCTGCATATTTTTCTCTCTTCTTGCAACTGCTTCATTCTTTCTCCTACTGTCCTCCAGCCTCTTCACCACCTTGGGAAAGGGGGCCTCTCATGAAATAATAATCACCACGACTGTTTATTGAGGTTGCTGCTTGCCAGGCACTGTGCAAAGTTCCTTACGTTCAGTGTCTCACTTCATCCTGACAACCTGACAAGGCTGAGAGGGGTTAAATGATTTGCCCAAGAGTCTGCAGCTTGTAGAAGTTGGAGCTGAGATTCAACCTTAGGTTCTTTGGTGCCCGAGTCCTCACATTCTTGACCACTGCATGACGTGTCCTTCTTTCACAGAAAATGTAGCTTCTGTGAAACCCTGGAACAGACCCTTGGGAAGAAGCTGCCTTTGACTTTTCTTATTGGGTCCCCTCTGCAGCAATCATGCACAGGCAGTTCGGAACAGATATGCAAATTAAAGAAATTCCCAATGGAAAATACCAGAGGGATCTGCAAGCACCCCCCCCCCCCAGTTGTGTGTTTGCCCTCCCGAGGGCCTGGAATCCCACAGCCATTTCCTGTACCCCAGCTTCGAGAGCCAGTCACATGGAGTGGAGTGTATCTGCCTTGCACTTCTTGGTGGCCTCTGCTTCTCCGAGCGGATTCTGCAAGGTGTTTCCTGTAGATCTTGCTGACGGTCTTTGCTGGCACGTAAAATCCGCCCAGAACATCACGATCTGTTGGCCTCAGCCTGGGCCGGGCTTTGTTTTTGTTTGGTCTTAAAAAAAAAAAAAACTTCCCTCGTCCCCCACCTCAACCAGGGGCATGAGAGCAAAAGGGAGGAGGACGGAGATGAAGGTAAAAATATTGACAGAGTGAAAAATATTGAATATTCCTTCTGTTTCAAAAGTAGAAACTTCTGGGACTGGGATGCAGCTTGGCTGGGTTCAGGTTGGACTGAGGTTGAAGTTGAGAGCAAGGTGGCAGTTTGGCCTTTATGCCTCAAAGTACGCCCTTCAGGGAGGGGTGGGGGTCCCAGGTTGGGTAGAAGAGAGGCTCCCTCTTATTTTAAGAACAGCTTTTCTGAACAGCTCAAGGAGCATCTGGAATAAGCTATCCAGGGAGGATGGGGGTGGACAGTGCCCCATCCTACTCTATAGGAGAGTTGAAGGGACCCAGAGGAGAGGGGAGTTAAAGTTACTTAGAACATTGGAGTGGGCTGGAGAATCTGCATGTCTATTAGGTCACTGTCTTAGCTATTGTCAAACTAAATCAGCAGGGCAAGGGTGGCTGAATTTTTTATCTTCATGGATGTGGCATATCCCCAGTTAGTACACGTGAGGTCATTAGAGCATAGTCCCCGTGGAGATGCCATCCTGGAGACATTTTCATTACCTCGTATGTTAATATACAATTGGGAGATTAAAGGCAGAAGACTTCTTCTCAGCATTTTTTAGAATTCCTCTGCAGGAAAGATATGGGCACATTCAGAGCAGGAGGCCCTACCTGGCTTTAATGTACAGTGCTCCCATAATGACTTTAACCACTGAAATTATCCCAGGTTTGTTTACATTCTTGGAAATAAACTCTTTGCTGGACTGTCAGCCTGGAAAATAGTATGTTACTACAAAAAATAAGACAATGGCTCATAAAGAAAACAGATTGGTGAGGGTGACTCAAATTGTGCAGCTGACGGACCAAGTGGGTGACTTAGGAGCCAATTCTGTCCATGCTGCTATCCCCAGTTTTGGCAACTTCAGATCATCCAGACAGATAACAGGCCAAGAAGGACTTTTCAGACAAGGCCAGAAGAGTCACCTGAAGCATCCTAATTACTTACTCAAGTTTGATCAACTCTTCAGAAATGTGATTCTAGACCCAGTCAATAGGGAGAACATGATGTCCTGGCTCATTACCAATGGAGAGAGTAGGACCCGGGGGAAATGTATAAATTAGAGATATAAGGTGATGGTAAAATAACCTTAGCCCCTTAGGCTGTGAGGAACCCTAGAATACATCCAGTCCAACCCCTTTATTTTGCAGAATAGAAAACTAGTAGGGCTCTGAGAAGAAAGTGAGTTGTCAAACTCGCATAGCAAATGAGTGGAAGAACCAGAAAGAGAATCTGGCTCCCAACTCCTGGCCCAGCGCTCTTTCTACTACTCAATACTTTCTATGTAATAAGACTCCCCCCACCCCAAATTTCTTTACTTCCACACCCAAAAAAGTACAGTTATTTAGTGGAATAGGTAGAGTTACTTATTAAATCATGTCAAAGTTCGGAGACAGAATCTGTTCTGAAAACACTAGGGGTTTTTAATGGATGGTGGTGAAGTTTTAGACTTCATTACCAGCAGTAAAAGCATCCAGAGTGGGGAGGGTGAAGTCTCTCTCAACTTTGTACACTGATCAGCAGCCCTTGGGAAATCTGCATCCACCCTCCACCAACACAAGTAGGGAGCTAAAGGCCCTAAGCGAGACAGAGAAGGAGACTGGGAATCATGTGGAGAAAGGCCATCAAAATCTATGAAAATCCTTATCTTGGAGACGATGTAGGGCACATGACCATGTTCTTCAGATATCTTGTTTTTTGTAAGCGTAAGATGTCAGCTAGTTGGAGGAAGCCACAGGGAGGCAGTATAAAGAAGAATTTTAGAACAGTCAAGAAATGGCTCAACATGGAACAGGCTGGCCTAGGTCAGAGATGTTGCACAGTTGCCAGACTAACCCTGGGATGATAGGACTGTAGAAGAAATTCGAAGGAGGTTCCGTTGAGTGACTGTGAAGGTCCCACCCAACCTAGAATTTGTGGCCTGAGAAATGTGCCTGTCCCCCTACACTGTGGTCACACATGTGCTTTTGGAAGGGAGGTATGACCCAGTGGTGGAAAGCAGCGGCTCCAGAGTCAGGCTGCCTGGGCTCTAGCATGCTGGGTCCACTGCTTCCTACTTAGATGACCTTGGGAAAGTCACTTACTCGCTACAAGCCTCAGTTTCTACAGGATGGGGCTAACGACAGCACGTACTTTACAGGGTCTTAATGAAGCTCAAATGGGATAATCCAAGCATTGAGCACGGAATGTGTACAGTAAGTGCTTGATGGATGATGGCACCTATTATAATTAATGATGGTACTATAATTAGTGTTATAATGGACGACAGCAGTATTCTTATCAATAGGGAAAGTTGACCATTCTTCTGCTTTTTATGGCAGTGTCTGGCCAAACGTCTTCATCTCTGATACTCCCATTACTTATTCTCCAAAAGCGCTGGCATATCAAGGAAAACGTGTCCCTATTTGCTCTGTGTCATTCTAGTCAGCAACATCTATGGGCATTGGTTGGAGATGTGCTTTAGAGACTATCTCAGCCAACCTTTTGGTGTGAGCCGCCCACGGACAGACAGAGTAAGCAGCTCTGGGCGTCATGTTGTGACTGCAAAGCCCTGCCAGACGTGCAGTAGAGGTGGTGGGAGGTCACTTGTACCGGGGGTGCTCCGTGGCCACCCAGCATCCAGCAACAGTGCTAGCTGTGACCTAGCACACGCACTGTTTCTCGGGCTAGCCCTCCTTCAGAGAATGCAGCCAGACAGATGATCTGTCAGGAGAGGTGCACTCTGGGTGGTCCACAGAACCAGAAAACATGACTGGGTCTTGGTCCGGTGCAGGGTGCTATTCTGGCGGCTGGATAGGGACCTGCACAAGATCTGGAAAGTGCCTGTGGAGTTATCCATGTTCCTAACACTCATTGGTACCATTTGGTCCATAGGCAACTCTGCTGGGAAGGAATGAGCCTGCATGTTGGGAAGTGATGGGGGTGGGGGGAGGGTAGGAAGAGGGGGATTTGGGTTTGTTCTGGAAAACGTTTGCCAGGTGGCTTCTGTCTTTATTATTTTCCACCCTCACAAATATGCTATTCACCTTTCTTCAGAATGAGGAAACCAAGGCTTGAAGAGTTACATATCTTGCCCAGCTGGGAACAGTCAGTGGGCAGGGTTCAGAAGTCCCTTCTCCAGGACACCCATAAGCCTGCGTACGGCAAGTGTAAGGGTATCAAGACAGGACTGGGGGGCGGGGGTGGTCAGGGGGCTAAGAACCTGGGCACAGAGAAGCAACATCATTGTCTATAGACCCAGTTTGTGGGCAGTCCTGAGAAGGCCCGCATTCAAGCTCCCGTCACCCAGAGAACCTGACATTTGCTTGGGTTGGAATGAGCTAACGGGCCTCTTCTGCTTCTCCTCAGCCTTCTCTGAAGCCTTTCCAGGGTCTTCATGGTCCCTGAGCCATGTGACTCTGACACTGCAGGCTCAGTTTCACCTCTGTGCCCTTGCTCATGCTGTTCCCCCTGCCTGGAACACCCTCCTTCTTCTTTTTCCATGATCAAAACCAACGTATTCTTGGTCAGCTCCTGGCAGAGGAATTGGCTTTGGAAAGTTACAGCTAGTTACACAGGTGGAATGGCTGCACAGTAGAGGAGGGTTACTGGGAGACTCTCAGGAGGCCAGGAATAGAGGCAAGCGCCTCTTCACCCAGCAACTATTTACTGAGCACCTACTAGGTTCCAGGCACTGTGTGAGATGTTGGGGATAGAATGGTGAGCAAAACAAGGCATGATCCCAGCACAGTTTAGTGTGTGTGTGTGTGTGTGTGTGTGGGAGGAGGGGAATGAGACACTATTCAAATGAAGGCACAAACATATACTCACAAACCGGGGACTATGATAAGGTATAACAGGAGTCCTGTTCTAGTCTGATGTCGGGGGAGGGGTCAAGGAAAGCTTCCTCCAAGGAAGTGTCCTTTGAGTTGAAATATAAAAGATGGATAGGAGTTCTAGATAAAGGGAAGCAGCAGGTCTTATGCGGAGGGAATGACATGTACAAAGGCCCCCGAGGACTTGCAGCTGAGCAGGGTTAGACCAGGGCTGCAGATAAGTTGTCCAGAAAAGGTTGCTTGTTCCTCCCCCCCGCCACACACCCCATCTCCGTGGTCCTCAGGGTGGTGATCCCCTCCCCCAAACCACGAAGCTTTAGGCTGATTACTGGACTTCTCTGTTTTGGGAAGTTAACCCCACCTCGAAGTTCTCAGCATCTTGGTTTATATGAGTCCTTCTCTGATAATTCAGCCTTAAGAATTTTCCTTTTCTCTGAATTTCTGATGCATTCGACTTCCTGGCTGAATGTTCAGGTTTGTGCAATGTCAAGTTGTAGGAAGATGAGTGAGCTTTGCTGTCAGGTGTATGTGGATTTAATTCCTAGCCGTGTAACCTCTGACATGTTTCTCATCTCTCCTGAGTCATGTTTTCTTTATTGACCCAATGGAAATCATGCTACATATCTTGCAAGTTAGTTTTAAGGATTAGATATAACATTTGTAAGGTTTTGTTTCCTACGTGTTTCTGCCACCTGACACAGTGCCTGGCACATGGTAGTCACTCAAGAGTTACTTACTGAATGAACAAGAGGCTCAGGCACTATGGATTGTATTCAGAAGGTGTTCAAGGGGTAGGTGGTCTTCTTCTTCACTACTGACACCATCACCCAATCACACTGTTAGGCCAGGGCAGGTTGTTCAAAAATACCAAGGATTGACTTTATAAAATTCTGCCATTACTCACTTTGATCAAAGAGGGCAGCAGTTAGCATTCTTTACTTACTTATTTTCTTTAAAACGGAGATTGGCCTCCTTAAAAGGCACTTAGATCTTATCTCCAGCCATCCCTCCACACCCTCAGGGTTAGCTATCCCTGATGACTGGCTTGGAGCTTGAAAACCTGTAGTCTGGCCTTGTTTTTTTTCGTACCTGTTTTGGTCTGAGTGCCCACTACCTGGGTACCGTGGTTGTGAGCTGGCGGGGAGGTTCCGAGTGAGCTGTGACGGGAAAGCACCTGCTTTCAATGGGACCCTCCAAGCTATGTCCATTTGGTGTCCACAGTCTTTCTGGCTGAAGTTAGGGAAGTTGAAGAGAGGAGGGAGAAGCCTTGACTGTTTTACAAGCTACCCAAAGGGTAAGTTATAAACGTACCAGGGTCTTCTTGGTATCTGTACTGTATAATCCCCAGAGACGGAGCAGAGAGCAGACACTGCTGCTTGTTCAAAACATAACAAAGTCTCCCACCCGTCCTTGATGCATTTTGGGAACAGATTCACTGTCTGTCTGCAAAGACCCATCTGCAGGTCTCGTGTGCAAACAAGGGAAGTCCCTTGGCTTAATGGTCCCTTGGCTTTGTGTTCCTGGACCTATCCTGGAGGCCCTCAGCTCTCCTAGCAAACAAATCACAATTAGCAGAAAAGTAAAATAAATGCTATAGACGACTCCTGAGATGTTGCCAGCTGTTCTGGTCTCACAAAATGACCTGACCTGAAAGCTCCAAGTTCTGAGAACCATTCGTCGGCGTGGTATTTTTCTGGGCACTGCTTCAAAGGGGCCGTGGTTGAAGACCAGGATGCTATTCTGGTGGCCTCTTGTGTGGGATAAAGTTTCCCATGGGCCCCCGGGGAGGGCTGGAACTCTCGGACGGGGGGTGTTCTAAGCACCCCTCACCCACATGCCTGCATGACAGTGAGCAGGTCAGCTCCTCTGAACTGAGTGGGGTGGAACCTTCCAGAGGCTGGCATGCACTCTGGATTCTGGGACACACTGGAGCTGAGCCAGACAAAACACCCAAGGAACACGGCTGGAAGAGGTTAATGGGCTTGAGAGGAGGGTGTGGGGGAGACTGATTCATTAAATCCTAACTTTGAAGATCATAAATAGGATGTGAACTGGAATGGGATCACTGGTGAGTCTGATGTCAAGTGGGGCAAACAAGGCCTGGTCTTGTTTCTAAGGGTTTCTTGAGGCCCTGGGCACCTACCCATTTGGGCACATGTTATCCTCAGGGCTGCTGGCAGGGACAAAGAGATAAGTCTTCATCACTGCCCTCAAAGAGTGGCAACCCCCCTGAGAAATAACACTGTCACACGTTGGAGCAAGACCCTCCCCACAAGCCAAGCATCCCTGCCTACCTCTTGGCTTCCACCGTCCCCTGCCCCCTGTCGCACACTCTGCTTTCTGTCACTGTAACGAAGGGTTAGGCTCTCCCACCTCCAGGCCTTTGCCTCTGGTCCCTCCTCTACCTGAAGGCCTTTTGCTTCTCTTTTTCTTGGCTAACTTATAGTGATTTCTCAGATCCCAGCTCAGGCAGGACGTCTCCCCCAGACATGTCCACAGTACCACCAGGGCTGGATTCAAGGCTGACTCACCTGGGGAGTGAGCACCATCTTTGAAGGGGGATGGTGTCTGTGTGATCTGGGTTTCTAGGAGGCCAGTACGGTGACGGCCCCACAGTGTCCACGGAGCATAATCACAATTGCTTTTGCTCTGCAGAGCGTGGTCAGGAGGGGAGTGTCAGCGCCCCAAGCACAGAGTGTGCCTAGCTTGGCAGGGTGTGTCTGCTGCATGCCCCTGTAGCTCTCTGACTAGGACCACCTGGCTTCTCATCTCACAAGACAGAAATAAGCTTCCTTGAGGTAGGGACTCTACCTGCTGACTGCTGAACCCCAAGGCATAGCACAGGACCTGAGGCATGTAGTCCCTCAAACACTTCTGAATGAATAGCACGAGTGAATGAATTAATTTCAAGTACTCATGATAGAGGAGGAGGAGGAGGAGAAGGAGAAAGAGGAGGGAGAGGGAGAGAAGGAGGAGGAAGGAGAAGGGGTGGGTACCACTGACCTCCTTTAGGATGCTGAGCCTTGGGTTTCTCATCTGTGGGCGGAGTTTGGGTACTGACCCTCTGCAGAGACATGTTAACTGGGGTCTCCTGTAATAGGACCCCGTGACTCACCTCTTTGGATATGAATCTTCAATATTTGGGGATCAGGGTCCCATTTCGGCTTCTCATGCTTTTCCCTGCCTCCCTCTTCTTTCCTGGGTGACCCTTAGGAGCTAGGGCTCCTGACCTCCACTCCAAGAGCCTAAACATGAAACCATCCCTGTCTCCCTTTATTGTATTACCTTTGATTCTCTCCTGCAGCATCATTAATTCCTTTAATCATTCCTTCATTCAACAAACATTCCTGGGGGACCCCTGCCACATTCTAGGCACTGCACTAGGTGCTGGAGTCCCAGATGCAGCCCCTACTGTCTAGTGTCTCAGGCTAGTGAGCACCAAGGAACTGATCATTAAGAAATTAGTATGGCCTGGCATGGACAGAAAGCTTCCAGGAGGAGGTGGCATTTCAGCTGCGTGGGTCTTACAGGAAGACAGATGCGTGAACAGAGGCACGAGGAGAAAGTCATCCTCACGGAGACGAAGGGCATCACAGGAAAGGTCAGTGTAGTGGGGGGATGCAGTGGGGGTGATGGAGGCTGTGGAGGGTAGGACTTGAGGTGGGGTCCCAGCTCAGGACAGCAGGATATATGTCGCTGAGCTCTTCAGAATAATCCTGTTGATGTTGGGAAAGCAGGGAGGCTTAGGTGGGGATGTGTGTGGATTGTTGCTCCTGTTTGTTCTTGGGAGAATGTGGGGGGTTATGGGAGAAGGACCACCTTTCCCACTTTCTGTGCTCTGGGGTATTGACACTCCCCTGCTGACCATAGTTTGACGAGCAAAAGCCTCTGTGACTCTAACCATGCTTGGTGAACACTTTGGGGCAGTTGCCTTACTGGCCTCCTAGAAACCCAGATCACACAAACACCATATCTCTTCAGAGTTGGTCACTGGCCCCAGGTGAGTCAGACCTGAATCCAAGAACCAGCCAGCCCTGGGACTTTGCCCTGTCCTAGGCCAAATGATCCTTATCTTTCCCCCAAATTGGCTGTGGCCACTGGAAGAAATTGAGAGTAGCTGACTTTACAAGTAGTTGGGTTAGAAATGAAATGCGTTAATCCCAAGTCTAGGCATGTGCCCAGGTAGTGACTCTTAAATTTTGTCTTTTAAAAGTTTAAAATTGAGGTCACCACTTAAAACATGAAAGCAGGAGTGAGATGTAGATTTTGTTTGTGTTCCCTTTTAAATCATTTCCAAGTTCCAGGCAACTTGACCTTTCTGGGCCTGTGTTCCCTTTCCTCCCTTCTCTGGCCCCTTCATTTCACATACAACAGATGTCAGAGGGGGCCCTTGTGTGTTTCCTGGCCTGCTCAAGCAGAAACCCAGTGCCTACAAGGTGAGGAGAGCTAGGACGCTGCCAGGCCCCTCCTCCCCTTTGCCAGGAGTCCCAGGACAGGGCATTCCTAGGACAGTCTTGCCTGGGGGACCCCAGCACACAGGCAAGGACTGAGAAACAAGAGTCTCTGTGCAGAAAGAGGTTTTAATATCCTCTGGGTTTTAATAGCTTTCTCTGAGATGGAAACTTGGGTTGAAATGATTTGCAGCTCTCCAGATTTTTCTGACTGTGTGTGTGTATATTTGGGTTTATTTTTAGCTGCAGGGGTTCATTTCTTGCCAAAAAACCTGCTTAAATAAAACCAAAATTAATATTTTTACTTAATGGAAAGAGTTAGTCAGGACAGGCTTTGAACGGGAGACTCCTTATCTTGATTGGGAGTGCATCTTAAGGGTCTGGCTGTGGCTTTGACATCAACAAAAAGGGCCTTTGAAACTGACAGAGAGAAGGGCCCTCAGGGGACCAGAGGAGGATGCAGGAAGAGCCTACTTGCGAGACTTCTCTGAGGAGCATTCTTCCTCACACAGGCTGCCCGCCCGCCCGCACCCCTCAAGTGTTCCAGGGCCATCTTCCCGGAAAGGCGGGATTCTGCTCACTCCCAGCTGTTTTCCTTAGGCTCTCCCCACCAAGTCTGCTCCAGGTTTCTGCTTCCTCTGGATTCAGATAAAGCACACTGAGTCTCTTCTCCAGGATGGGCTAAGACCCAAATCAGCTGCCATCTCCAGGGAGCCCCTGACACCCTTCCCTGGGACAGGCTTCACCCCTCTTTGTGGCATACCAGCCGTGTTTGCCAGACTCGAATGCCATTCACCTGTTTCCTTTCCTGTCTTTTGTAACTCTGGCCCAAGTTCCTTCAGGGCCTCATTTATCTCCAGGTTCCTGTGAGCCTAGTACAATACTCAATAAACGATCATTGGACAGATGCTTATCTGACCCTAAGAACTGGGACCTGCCATTATCCCCTTTCTGATGGAATAAGGCTCAGAAAGACATGGTCATTTGCCCGAACTTGCTCAGAGGAGTTATTTATCTATTTTTTTTAAATTGCCCTCCATGTGGGTGGCAATTTTAGCTTCACGTATTCATCAAATACATATTGCGAGCCTGTCTCTTGGTTGCTCGGGCTACAGCAGTTATGGAACAAAGACCCTGCCCGCTCATGAGGCTTACATTCTAGTGGGGAGAGATAATCAATGAACAAACAAGGTCTGCCTAATATGGCAGATGGTGGCTGGTGCTTTGAGCACAGTAAGGCTGGCCAGCGGATATAGGGAGTGCTTGGGGGAGGGATGTTGGGGGATCAGGGGAAGCACCCTGACCAGGTGATATTTGAAACCAGGTGAGGGAGGGAGCCCTGTGGCTACTGAAGAAAGAGTGTTCCAGCAGGGGCAGCTGCAAAGGCAAAGGCCCAGAGAGGGTGGGTTGTGTGGGGTGAAGAAAAAGTAGGAAGGAGATGGGGTGCTGGTGTGGAACGAGTTGCCATTTCCTGAGATGGGGCCGATGGGAGGCCTAGGTGTGGATGAGGGCCGTTATTAGGAGCTTGGTTTTAGATGGGTTGAATCTGAGATCTCTTATTAGACTTCCAGGTATAGATGTAGACTAAATGTAGACTGTTGGATATATGAGTCAAGGGTCATGGGAGTTCTGGGTTGGAGGTTGCAAAAATGTGGGAGCTGTCAGTTGTACAGATGGTATGAATGTCACATGCTGGATATGAATAAGAGGAGGACGAAGAACCCACTGCTGACTGGACTGAGCACCATGGAGGTCATGGGTGACCTTGACGAGAGCTGCTTTGGTAGAGTGGAGGAGGGGCATTAGGTCATCATAAGAACCTTTTGAGCTTGGTAATCATCACACCAATTTATAGGCTGGGATGGGAAGTGACTTGCCCAAGGTCACATAGTGACAGGGTAGTGACTTTATCCAGGTCCCATGTGCTGCATGCATGTTCATTTCAGTGTATCATGGCCACTTCCATAGCGGTTTTCTTGATCTGACCTTTGAGCTTCTGAGTTTTTCTAGAGGGGCTTTTGGGGTTTGGGGTGGTGATAACAAATGGGCTGGCAACCAGAAAGACTCAGTTAGGGCAGGCCCCTCAGGCCTCTGCCCCCCACCCTTAATTCCTAAGGCCCTTTCCTCAAACATGGACATCATCAAAGTGTCATCAAAGTGCCCAGAGAGGCAGCAGATAACTGAGGAAGAGCTCGAAAAGGCCCCTGGAGGTGGATACCAAAGATCTCAGGAAATGCGGAATCGCAAGAACCTTTTGGGTCCCCGGTTGTCCTCCTCTGATTAGTGCATTTGAGAATCTACAAGTACTCACCATCAGCAACACGGTAGTATATTATCTGTTTAGCTTAGGGTTACAAAGTGCCTTTTTACATGTGCACTGTCTCATCTAATTAATCATTCCGATTAACCTCAGACTCATAGTGTTGTGAGAAACCTCATGGATCATCAGGTTTTGTGGTTTCTAAGTTCTTTTTCTTCCACAAAAACCTTACTGGGGAGCACAGGATACTAAACAGATGATACTCTGTTATACTGCTGATAGTGATTACTTGTGGATTCTTACTGCTAATCAGAGAACGTGTGTGAGTGACTGGAAACGAAAGTGGGTAGTCAAGGAGATATGCGAGTCAGAGGGGGATTATAAGGGGGCCCTCCCTCCTAGGGACAGTCCTCCTCTCTGATGCTTAGTAGCGCTGACAGTGGGGGTGGGGAGGTGCAGAAAGATTATGAACTCTTTTGCAATCAGTACAAATCTCATGGAAAGGTTTTGAGGCAGTCTGCTTTCTTGGGGGGGCACCAATTTTCTTTTTCCCTCTGGGATGCAAAACTGCCCTCAGGGTATCTGATCTTCTGTTCCACAGGCGGAAAATGGGGACAATAACAGCCACCTCATAGGGTTGCCACGAGGACAGAGTGAGATAACGTGTACACATTGCTTGGCACATCGGAGGCGTTCAGTGCATGGTAGTTGTTACCAATGCGTTCTAGCTCCTCCCCTCGTCCCTAGACTTACTGATGTGATGCAATGAAAGGCAAGGAGCTGAGGGTGAATTAGTGGGTGAGCAGCTGCAGAAGCAAGAGAGCCTGGCTCTGCCCTCCTTGCAGAGGCTAAAATGCAGGCTGTCCACGGTGCACAGGAAGTGAGAACTGCTTAGTGGCTGAGCCAGGTGGGCTGGGTGATCTCCTTTATTGTGAGTATGCTGGCCTCAGAAAGGAACTTTCCTTTGCCATCCTGTGAGGATGACAACTGGGAAATAAACATCAGGTGACCAGCTTGTCATCAGGTGACAGGCTGGATTGCAGACATCCCTCCTTCCTGATTTCTCGAGTGCTTCCATGGGAGTGGGCATCATTTTAACACTCCCAGACCCCTCCCCTCCTTAACTCCAGGCCTGAAAGACAGGTGAGCTCAGGGTCTAGGCTTTTGTGCCTACCTAGGTCCTGCCTGCTGCTGTCAGAACAGCACCTTCTCTGGGGTTGACACTAACACTGATTTCTGCTTTTGGAGAAATTCATTCTGTCTACTGGCCAGGTGTACCTTAGCTATCCTCACTGTTCTCCTAAAGACCATACCTTAAGCCGGCAAAACCATTCTACAGGGCCTTCGAGAGACAGGTATGGGGCAATGTGTGTGTGTGTGTGGTGGGGGGAGAGGTAGTATCTCACCCACTAGATGGCTGAATCAACTCCTACATCATGCAGAGGATCTGCACTGCTCTCGACAGGATGCTAAGATGGGCAGAATCTGGGGTCTTCAGTTGGTATACATTAATTCAGTTAAGGGATCCTTGCTCCCAAACCTAGCCAAACTCAGCCTTCCAGCCCACTGGTAGGAAAGTCCAACAATCAGTTTGGAGTAGAAAGGTCTGGATTTGATTGAAGATAGTTGGACGGGAGGTGGAAGGAGAGGGTGAGCGGCAGGGGCCAGCTCATGGGTGTTTTATCCCTCTTTGAATATTCCGATGAACAGCAGAAGTGCAATTTCTGGACACACCAGTAAGCTGCACTGGAAGCAGAATCCTGTTGGCATCAAAATTGGTTTTTGTTCAAAACTTATGCTGCTTGTGGTCTGCATTACCATGGATGGGTGGGGGCAGGCAGCACACAATTATTTCTGGAAGGGATGTGCCTTGTTTTTGCAAGCTCTTATTATTCCTCCCCCAATAAATAAAAAAATTATTGAAAGGAAGGAAAGATAATTCTATAGATCTATACATTTGTACCTGGATCCTAAGGTGTATGATGTATTTAAAAGGGCCCCACATACATTTATATGTCTATGTGCCAATTATATAAGTATACATAGCCTGGTCAGTTTCTTCTTACATGCTTTTAAATTAAAATGTTTCTTTTGACCTCCACACTCAGAAGCCCAGGAGCATCAAAGGCTCCAAGACTGAGATTCAGGCTACACCTCACCCCCACTTCTCTGACTGGTGCTAGCCATGAACTTTTAAACTTTGCCTTCCCGCTAGACTGTACAAGGTGGGAAATGGGACTTCTATGTCTTGTCGTCACCTCCAGCAGCACCCGACCATTTTCCCGGACGCCAACCCAGTTCACGCCCACGTAGGTTTACCTGCTGGAGGACACTAGGGAGACAGTGTGGGCGCCGCTCCCCAGCATGGAGGAGAATAAAGAAAACCTGTGTCCAGCTAAGCCCGTCTGTAAAGTGGGCTTCCAGCCACATCAAGGTGGTGGGAACGGCCAGACGTGCTGCCAGCTCCAAGTTTGGAACCGTTTTCTGTTGTTGCTGAACCGTGACCTCCCTGCACCTCCCCTGTTCACTCTGGTCCCTGGGCCAGCGAACGCCTTGGGGGCACCCTGAATGCCAAACAGTAAAGTACAAAATAGCACACATTTGAATTGCAGAGGAAAAACTGAAGCAAATAAAGACATATTAATTCACAGACCAAATAGGCGGATTTGGGGTTGGCCAGCGATTTCACTTTGGAAGGACTTTGCGAATCTCTGTGGGAGAGCAGAATGTTATTTAATTTTAGTTCAGTTTAATGCAGTTTTGTTTTTGTAAGGAAAACACTGGTGTGGCCTCTGCACTGGCTCATCTCTGCTTCAGTCTTTCTGGACCATGACCATGGGATCTTGTTTGGTACTGGCAGGTCACTCTTGGGCTACGTATGGATGATGAGATGGGACAGGTACCTATGATGGAGTGGGTGCTCCAGGCCTAAATAACACCTTGTAAGTTTGTTCTGACAAGTTAATGTGTGCTCCCCCACCTCTCCCTGAAATTTTACAAGACCAGAGTATTTTGATCAGCTTACCTTTCTCCTCATCCTAAGCAGAACCCCCAGGTTTTAGCTTATAGTGCACGTTAGAAGCTTAAAGATACTCAGGATGGACACATAACAGAAGTCATGGTAGTGGTGGTAACATTAATAACAGTGACAGCAAACACATAGGGTTTGGGATGGGCCACACACTGTCCTCAGTGTTTGTGCTACTTAACCCTCACAGCAACTTTATGAGATATTGTCATAGGTTAGGAAACAAAGGCACAAAGAGGCTTAGTAACTTTCCTAAGGTCACACAGCACCAGTGCTGGGATTCAAACCCAGGCAGTCAGGCTCCAGAGACCTGGCTCTTCAATGCTATGTCATGTTGCTGCTCTACTAGTAATAAGTATATCACTTATAAGCCACGTGATGGGCACTGGGCCAAGACAATCAGAGATATTTAGGAGGAAGGCGCTCTGGGGACACAGGGGTTTGCCTGAGGCTGCATGGTAATGGTGGAACTCAAACTCAAATGTGGCTTCCTGATTACAAAAACTTACTCTCTTTTCCCTGAACTATTCTCAGATGAAAAGGTTCCAAGCTCAGACCATTTCAGGGTAAGGAAGGAATTGACTCACTGTGCATGCAGAAGCTTCCAGAAGTACCCAGCTTTATAGGACAGGTCTGCTTATGACATGTTATGTCTAAATGAAGTCAAGCCATTTTTGAGCCAGGAAAGGGTAGACGTTGCTATTTAAAGGAATCCCTTTTGCTTTTTTTCCTCCCAAGGCAAAGACTCACTCCTTCTTTCACCTTCTGTATTAATGAAGAAGCAGAAGATGGAGCCAAATCAATTCAGAAAGAATCAATAGGAAAGTCCTGGCAGACATGCCTTCTGCCCAACAGTTAAGCTGTTACAACCTGCCTGTGGGAGTTAATGTAGAGGAAATAGTCCCTGGGGCCTCTGGGAGGATGGCTCCCTGCCAAGGATGCTGTTTCAAAGTCAGACACAGAGGTGGGGGCAGAATCTTTAGGGAACTTGGCCTGGGATCTTGCCAAGCTCTCGTTTTTACAGCAGACTTGGAAACAGCAACTTGCCTCTTCCCAAATTGAGCTGCCTCTGCTGAATTGCTAACTTTGCCACTGGGCTCCGTGTTTTGCCATCCCTGGCAAGTAAGGTTTGGAGGGGCCATTGATTCATCTGGATCCTGACTTCATGTCTGACTGGGAGAATAGGCTCCAATAGGCTCTGGGGAGAAACAGGATAGGATTCAGCTGGGGTAGGGGAGTTGGTTCCTAGTAAGGAAATTTTTAAGAGATTAGAGACAAGGAATTGAGAAACATGGTGGGACAACCAAAATGGGGAAGGATAATGGAGCTACCAGAATAGGCAGGTAGGTGTGTGTGTGTGTGTGTGTGTGTGTGTGTAGGTGTGTGTGTGTGTGTGTGTGTGTAGGTGTGTGTGTGTGTGTGTGTGTGTGTGTGTGTAAAGGGTAATCTGTTGGACAAACATTTATTGAGCACCTGCTCTTTTTTGGGCTAAGTGCAACGTGAGGTAAGAAAGAGTGATAAGATCCTAGAGCTGGAAGAGTTCAATTTGTGATTCAAACACGGCTGCTATAAATGCAAAATCCATTCCATTCTGGTCAAGGTCCTAGCATGAGAGCATCCAGCCCCCTTTGATGGAGACACTCACTCTCTGCCCCCATGACAGCACCGCCTCAATCCCCCTGACTCTGTTGCTAGTTCTTGTTGTTAGATGACTTGTTCTTTGGCTGAGCCAATGAACGCAACTTCTTTGCAGTTTCTGAGTTCTGTCTTCAAGATCTGTCCATTTGCTGGTTTGACAAATATTTGAAGACAGCTTCTTCACATACAATAGAAGAAGAAGCCTCTTATAATCTCCAAGTCAATCCCTCTCTTCTCTGTGTTCTTACTGCATGTAGTAAATGCCTTTCTTCCAGCCTTTGTCACACTGGGTCCGTCTAATTATTTTTGTATACATAGTCGACTAATATTTACTGAGCAACTCCCTTCTACCAGATGTTGTAGTAAGAAATTTCATAAGGTTTTTTGCTTAATCCTCATTCCAATTCCCTGACATAGGTAGTACATCCTCTTTACAGATAAGAAAATTGAGGCTCAAAATGAGGAAATAGTTTCACTTCTCTGTCAGTTTCCTCATCTGTGTAACGTGGATGCTAATACTGACCTTGTAAGACAGTTGTGAGGAGTAAATAAGTAAAATGTACTCTTGCATATAGTAGGTGTGCAATAAATGGGAGCTATTTTTTCCAGTAACAATCCTTCCATGGGTCAGCCCGTCCCATTTTTGTCAATGATGATGATAATAATGATGATATTAATAACATTAATATACACTCTGTCCAAGACATAGTGCTGAGAGTTTTTCACACGCATTATCTTGCCCAATCCCTTCAATTCAGGTAACTGGTAACATTATTATCCTGTTCTGTAGAAGAGGAAATTGGAGGCCAGAAACAGTTACTTGCCCACAGTCATAATAGCCATAAAGAACAGGGCTGGGATTGGAAGAATTCAGTTGGCTCCTAAGCCTCTGCTCCCAACTGCTTCTTCCTTTACCACATCCTTACTGAGCTGCTCTCTACTGCATCCCTTGCCATCTAAGTGCTGGGGACCAAGGGCCCCATCAGAGTGCCAACTGGGGCATGGAGGTCAAACTGGGGTACATCACAACCCTGTGGGTGTATCAGGATGCATGCAAAGGAAGAGTCCCAAATGACACAGATCTCAGAAAGCGGTCCTGGTAGAAAGAGAATAGGTCTGGGAGACCATGGGATTGTCAGAGGTGCAATGGAGTGAGGGCAGGAGGCTCTAACAGGAGTAGATTTTGGATTATGGTGAAACCAGAGAGTCACTCCTCCAGGGGTGAGTACAGCCTTAGAAATTTCCAGACTGCAACTGTGAGCGTTTAGGGAAATTAACTCCAAAGATGTCTGCCTTCTTCCCTTTCTCTTCCACTCCTCCCTGCCCACCCCCATTCCAGTGTCTCTTACCTGAATTCTTGCTCTTATAAACACAATCATCTATTCTAGTTGCTTCAGAGTTACAAGGAAAACAATTCCAGACATACTGGGAGCTGGATGCCCACCCTGAGATGTGGTCCCTAAAGTGGTTCAGGCCTCCCTAACTTCCCTGTCTCTGTCTTGCCTTCTTCTACAGTGATCCGGGCCAAGGTGGTGGGGAAGAAGCTGGTGAAGGAGGGGCCCTTTGGCACACTGGTCTACACCATCAAGCAGATGAAGGTGAGTGACAGCAGCTTGATCCCAGGATTCAGGAGGGTTTGGGGGTTTTTTGTCAGAGTCTTGGCCAATGGAGGCAAGTGGGGTTGGACTTAGGGTGTGTGTTTGCTCAGTGTCTGAGCCCCAGCCCTAGCCCCTCCACCTGGCTGGAGAGGGCATAGATGAGGCAGCAGAAAGGGACAGGTGGTGGTGGTGGTGCTGGCTGCTTCATCCCAGAGCCAGGGCCAGTGGAGTCCCTCAAAGGCAGCTGTTAAGAATCTGTGCTCTGGAACCAGACAGCAGACAGCCCTGTTACCTAGTAACTATGAGACACTGGCCAAGTCACTGCCCCTCTCTGGACCTCAGTCTTCCCGTCTGTAAAATGGGGGGAGGGATGTTGACTAGATCGTCTCTACAGGCTCTTCCGAGGTCTGACGTTTTAGGATTCAACAATGCCTACTGGTTTTATGCAGTCACTGAGGTTACAACTTAGGTTTAACCTCACAAAACTTTACATTAAACTTGTGCTGATCACAGGAACCTCAAGCCAAAGTAGGAACTTCACCCTCTCTCTCTATTTTCCCGGCTTTGTCTTCTTGCATCCCAGTAGTTAGCATCGTTTACTAAGCATGTTCATATAACTGAGCATATTTGTGAGCATGTTAACATTATGAAGCACATTCAGGAAGTATGCCCTAAGAAAAAGCACATCAGATTCAAAAACTAGGGAGCCTGCCTTCCAGTCTCAGCTCCATTCCTTCACTTAGCTCACTTGCCTTAGAATTGTCCCTTTTCCTGGGCTCAGTTTTGCCATATGTCAACAGTGTGAGGTTGGGCTGGGTACCCCTAAGAGCCCTCCTGTCTCAGGCATTTCAGGATTCTAAGTGCCCTGGGACACGGGCTGTGTTACTTCTAAGCAGGAGCTGGTTTGAGTGCCTCAGCACAGAGGACTGGGGCTCGACCCTGAACAACCTGGCAGCTGGTCCATCACTCCACCTTTGTAAGCACCTCCCTACATGCAGCACTCTGTGCCAGGAGCTGTGGAGGCCACGAGGAAGATGAGGCTCCTATGTTTAGGAACTATAGTCAGGCGGGAGAGAAGACACATGTGCATGACTCATCAGGAGTTCGAGATGGGGTGTGCCAGGTCCCAGTGGACTCAGTGCTCATATCTGCATTCCCAGCAATTAGGGTGGGACCGGCAGGCAACAGGGCCTTGGTAAATGCTTGTCCATCTAATGAGGGAATGAGTGTGAGATGCACTGGCCTGAAACTCCCCAGAGGAGACAATTTATGGGTAGAATTGAGAGGGGGAGTGACACAACCCATGGGTGGTAACCAGCCATCTCAGAGGCAGACCTCCAGGCCTCGTAATTCCTGCATCCTGAGGCCTGAGGTTAGATGTACCGAGTTTGTGGAACCTGCTGCTTTGGATTCAATTTTGGAAACATCCACAGCATTCTGGTTATGTAATGTCCAGAGTCAGCCCTGGCCAGCTGCCCTTGGCTGCCCAAGCTTGGTCATGGGACCAGCCTATGTCTTCAGATGGCCATGGGGAGAGAAGAGTGGGTGGAGAGGGGACCAACAAGAGCAATAACAACCCAAAAACCCCACTGTGCAACCCCTGGCAGCTGGCAAGCAAATGCAAAAGCAGATTAGACAAAAGCAGAGGTTCAGGAGATGCATTCCCTGCCTGCTCCGGAATAATCCTTCACGTTGTAAGACGCACTATGGTCAGCAGAGAGCTGGGAGGGGAAGAGGCTGGGGGCAGTGGTTCCTAAGTTTGCCTAGCTTCTCTCCTTCCTTCAAGGCCTGGATGCCAGGGTGACCAGAGGCCCTTGCTGTGGGCAGAATGTCCCATTCCTCCCTCACTGGGAACAGCCTCTGAGCAGTGTTTAGAGGCCAAATAACATTTGCTCACCCATCCACTTCAGAGCACACACACCCACTCCCAAGATGCTGGTCTTTTGTTGTCCACTCATCATCTTTCACCCAGGTCCATGGATCAGAGTGCTGGGCATTAGAAAATAAAATCCCTTGTTTTACTTGTGACAGAGGCTCAAAGGGAAATGAGTTGTCCAGAATCACACATTTAATTAAAGCTAGATCTGGTTCCCAAGCTGAGGTGTCAGGGTTCCTTCCCAATCCTGTGTGCTCTTTATGGTGACTCCCAAAATCTCCCTGCCATCTTACTTTGATTATCAACCACTATCTAGTACATTTTATTAACTCTGCCCTGCTACCAGCCCAATATTAGATAACCCATAGAACTGGTCATTGCCCTTCTATCCAGAGAGGCCACTGGATTCTGCTGGTCTCCAGGTACCAGTCTGCTAATCCAAGAAGGTGCGAGACATAGGAGTAGGAGTAGGACATTGAGTCATCCTCCCTCCCTCCCTCATGTCTTTTCTTCTCTCCCTCCTCCCCACGCTCTCTGTGCTTCTGTGCTTCGCACTGTGCTTTTTTGAGCTGAGGATATGAGGATAATTGTTATAATGAATATAAGACTCCATACAAGTAACAACAAATGAGCATTTACTATGTACCATGCGTTCTGATAAGCCTCTGTGGGGATCAATTCTCACAACAACCCTGTGAAATAGATACACATTATCCTTTATTTTACAGGTGAGATTTGAAAGGGTTAAACAACCGTCAAGATTGTATAGTTAGAAAGTGGCAAACTAGAGCGAAATTAGTTTTTGCCTACAGGGAGATTACAGAGCAGTGGAGCTGCAGGCTGATTTATCATTCCCACCCACTTTGGGGGCTCCCCCCACCCCATTTGTATCTATTTCCCCTAGGGAACAAAAGGAGGTGAACTTGGGTTTGTGGATTTGTCATCCAGCAGTGTAGCTCTTGACTTGCAAAGGGTGTATGGAAAAATATCTTTGTAGGAGGGAAGGGGGAGAGGCCAGAGAGGGGAGCCTGCAGGAGTTTTGGCACTGGTCCCTGGGCGCTTTGTTCTAGAGGATTAGAGTCTACCCCAGAGAGTCAGGCGGGGAAAGCAAGGACTCCCTTAGAGGAGGACTAAAGGAACGGGAAAAACGTGAGAATTTGAGCTGCTCTGTCTGACCTCTCTTCTCTCTCAGAGTTCCCACCCCCTCCCCCCAAAACTTCTCACCAGATGAAAGGCAGGCAGACCCTCTCCCATACGCTGATTCCAGAGCCTGTGGTCCTCCTCTCAGGCATCTCTCGAGTGTGCAGTGACCCACAGGTGTGTTTGGGGGCGGGGGAAGGGTGTTAGAATGTTGAGGGAGCTTATTGCAAACCCAAACTTGGAGATTCGCTGGGGCTGAGGTGCTGGGCTGTGGTACAAAGGTGGAAGTTTCCAGAATTGGATGTTCTTATCTTTGGGGATCTTATCTCTTATCAGGACCATGAGAAAGCATCTGCTTTGCCTGTAGCTATAGTTTATGCCATGGCGACATGCTCTCAGGCTGGCTGCAGGGGACAGCATGTGGGGGACGTTATGTCCCAGCTGGCCTTGGGAAAGGCCCATGGGGAGGCCCGCTGGTCATGTGCTGTGCATGTCCTGACTCTGGGCAGGACAGATCTGCTGGACAATCGGAATGCTTGGCCCCCGGTGACTTCCTTCCTTCAAGGCTTTGTCTAATCAAATGATTAATAGCAGGGTCTCGCCTTTGAAGCTCCAGCTGGAAGCCTCTCTGACTGCCCCAGCCTATGGGGAACTGTTCTCCTCCTCCAAATGCCTGTGACTCTGTTCTCGTGTGCTCTGCCACCCCAGCTAGACAGCCCATTCTGTGAGAGAAAATCCATGTACTTGGTACCTCAGTCAGGTATCTAATGTCTCTGAAACTCGGTTGCTTATAAGAATCAGTTGTGAGTTTAAATGAGTTTATGATATAAAGCAGTATCCAGCACAGTGCTGATCTTCTGTAGGCATGCCAGAAATATCTGACATAGTGGTGACAGTTCATGCTGCAAGTATAAAGACCAGACATTCCATAAGAAATAGGTAAAATTCCCCAAACTCAGAAATTTCTTTCCCACGTTATTTGTCCCTTCACCCCAAGGGAAGTTAACTTCTTAGAACTTGGTGTAGATACTATCACAAAGCGAAGCCAAGCCCAGAGGCTTGTAGAGTCCAATGTGGTATATATACAATATTGCAATTAAATATTATAATGGAATATTGTTCAGCCTTAAAAAAGGAAATCTTGTCATTTATGACAACAAAGATGAACCTGGAGGACATTATGCTAAGTATAATAAGCCAGACACAGAAAGAAAAATAATGCATGATCTCACATATTTGTAGAATCTAAAAAAGTCGAATTCTTAGAAGCAGAGAGTAGAATGGTGGTTACCAGGGTCTAGGAGGTGGGGGAAATGCGGAGATGTTGGTGAAAGGGTACAAATTTTTAGTACCACAGGATGCGTAAGTTCTGGGGAGCTAGTGGACAGCATGGGGACTATGGTTACCAACACTGTACTACATACTAGAAAGTTGCTAAGAGAGTAGATGTTGTGTTCTCACACATAAAAAGGCAACTCAACTATATGAGGTGATGGATGTGTTAACTAGCTTCATTGTGGTAATCACAATGTATACATATATCAAAACCTCCCCTTACATTGATACACTTTTTAATCTGTCAATCATACCTCAGTAAAGCTGGGGGAAAAAAGAGCAACCTGTCTACGTCTGAAACTGGCTTTAACTACTTGCACTAAGTGATGAGGTTGGGCAAGACATGTAGGAAGCAGAGGACCAAATCCTTCCCTCTGCTCATTACGAACTTTAGTATTAACTGGCTTTAAACTAATTTTTACTAAATGTATGCCAAGTGCTATTCTAAGGCATTTAATTCTCAAAAACACCATATGAAGTAATTGCTTTGCCCCAATTTACAGATGAAGAAACTGAGGCCCAAAGATGGTACGTAACTTTCCAAGAGGCTAATAAGTGGCAGAGACAAGATGCAGACTCTGGCTGTCTGTCCACAGAACCCGAGTTTACCATTAATCTTCCATTGCATCGGCTGGATTAGATTAACACCTTTTCCAATTCTGAGATTCTCAGATTCTCTGATTTCAGGACATTATAAACCTGTTATAACCCTCCTAAGTTTGTCAAACCAGTTCTAGGTCTCTATGACTACAGACCTAATAATACTTTAGGATCAATATTTAGATCAAGCTGGATTATTATAAAGAAAAGACAACAAAATGAGTAAAACCTGCCTTTACCATACATTTACCATATTGTTATTTTCAGAATTGACCCTGAAAGGCAGCTCTGTATTTGTCAGACTCAGTCATTTATAATGTGTTAAGATTTTGGCTCCACATCCAAGTGCTAGAAACCATGTTAAAATAAAGGGTTCTTCAATTCAAAAGTAGCAGAGATGCCAAGCTGATTTCAACAAGTTGAGTTCTTATTGGGCAGGGGCTTGATTCTTACCCATAAAGCAGAAAAGAGATACAGGGGACAGACCAACATGGAATAAACTGAGGCTTCAATAGGCTGGCCTGAAAGACCTAGAGAGAGTACTGAGTTGAAACACTTGCCAAAAAGTCACGGGTCATCCACACCAAAATGAGAAGTTGTTGGGCCCGGGAGTGAGTGCAGGGGATGTTCTCCCGAGGCCACACTTGATGGCATGCACACAGCAGCACCCTTAAGCATGGTTCCTGTTAAAGCCAGAGAGGCACCATCCGTCACTGAGGAAGTGGGGGGTAGGATGTGACACGCCCGTGCTCCCCGACAGCACAGCTGAAAACTGAGAGGACAGCACTTCTCGCTGCTCTTGGCTGCATTTCCTCGTTCATCTGGAGAGCCTCCCGGGAAAAGAGGGTTAAGAAGGGAGGCCAGGTAAATTAAAAGCACCTGCACCGATGGTTGCACACAATTAGAACAGCACTCCTCTTAAAAAGGCAGAGGCTCCCAAACGCTGTCGGTCCAAGAGACCCTTTGTGATGGCAGAGGGCCTCATGGACCACCTACCCTCGCCAGCCAGTCGCCACTTAAAAGAAAATGGGGAGAAAGAAAAACAGCCCATTAGACTGAATGGGAGGCACTCAGATGAGACACCAATGAGGTGATGTCTGGCTTTTTATTACCATTAGTAAATTACTTATGCATGCCAGGAACTAAAATAGAGACGTTGTCTTATTGGAAACCCTTGGGATAAGCCTAGAGACCACCAGACATCCAGGGCCTGTGTACTCTGAGAACTGGGGGATAATGGGATTGGGCAACACCTCGGTGCCCCCTCCCACCTCCACCAGCGCACACGGTTAGCAGTTGTCTCAACAGATCCGGGCCTGCATAATGCTCGTGGACTTGACCTGGAATCACCAAGTGGGTTCAGACTTTGTTACGTTCACACCAGTGGCTCTGAGCGCATGCTGACAAAGGAGGCACGATAGCTATAAATGGCATCTGCCTGCATCAGAGGCCCTTAGCCATGAACTTGTGAGGCTGCATTGGGAGACAGCATAGGATAATGGTTAAGAGCAGATTCCCCTGCTTGGATGCCTACCTCTGCTATTCGCCAACCGTGTGGCCTTAGACAAGCCACTTAATCTGCCTGGGCCTCAGGCTCCTCATCTGTAAAATGGAATGGGAGGTGTGACTGGCTGGATGGGAAGGTTTCTCGGGGAAGGCACCACCCATGGCTCAGACAAGAGAGGAGCAGGTGGCCTCGTCTCTAAAGTGAAGACCCTGGGGTAGGTAGGTCGGTGACCGGCCACACAGTGGCCTATTAGGGGAATCCGATCCCACAGCCCAAATGACAGCGTGTGTTCTGAGCCCTGGTCCCCCTCTCATGATACTCCTTCTGCCCACAGATGTACCGAGGCTTCACCAAGATGCCCCACGTGCAGTACATCCACACAGAAGCTTCCGAAAGTCTCTGTGGCCTTAAGCTAGAGGTCAACAAGTACCAGTACCTGCTGACAGGTAACGGCCAACTCCAGCATCTAGGCCAGGGTTTGGCCAAGGTCCACTGTTCCTTCACTTTAGAGGATGGAGAAGGAGTGGTAGACCCAGCACTGTTCTCGGGGCTTTGGCGATGAGCCCACTGAATTGTAAGGAGTATCCAGTGTTGAGTCCATCTTGCTTGACCAGTGGTGGGAGCTTGAAGCTCCTACAGTGAGGCTGGATTTTAGTCTCCGCTCCACCACTGACTCTGGGGAGGAAACCTAGTTTTGCCTGGTTTTGCAATTTCTCAGCTTTACTGTAAATGAAAAGAAATTGCTAGTACCTACTGCTCTCCACATCTTAGGACAACCTATTAGGTCTGTCTTTGAAAGTTATCCACCTTTAGGCAGTCAACGTAGAAAGGAAAAAACAAAAGCAAGATCAAAAAGCCCTTGACACGGGAAGAGAATAGTTGGTCTCTGGCCCCAGCTCCAGTGCTTACTGGGTTTGGGACCTTCTGCAAATCGCTTAACCTCTCTGAACTTAATTTTCTGCATTTGGAAAATGGGAATACAACTCATCCTAAAAGGTGTTGGGGAGGATAAAATAAAACCATGGGACTCAAGAGTACGTGGCACAGTTCCTGGCCTAAGGGGGTTACTCAGTAGATATGAATTCCTTCTCTTCTGGCTGGGTTCTGGACAAAACAACTCCCCCCCTGTTGTCCCCTTCCTCCTCTAGGCCGTGTCTATGATGGCAAGATGTACACAGGACTGTGTAACTTCGTGGAGAGGTGGGACCAGCTCACCCTCTCTCAGCGCAAGGGGTTGAACTATCGATATCATCTGGGTTGTAACTGCAAGGTAAGCCCCAGGGAGAGCAGGCAGGGGAGGTGCTGGCTCGCAGCCCCAGAAACATCAGCTCCTACAGTACAGGGCACTGGGCCGTGAGGCTGGGAAGGGTGTGCATGTCAGGCCTGAGCAGAGGGGCAGGTCCGAGAAGGAGTGGTGAGGAATGTTGCACCAGGCTGAGCAGTGAAGAAGGCGAGGGAAGAATGCCTTTCTGCTGTAATCTGTGCTGCCCACTTGGCAGCTGCTGGGGCATGAGGGCTCTTCAGCATCCTTGGCCCCTCCCGTGGCTCAAGGTTGTGGCAGGTACAGGATCCTTATGTTGGCAGGTCCTGCCCAGCAGCCCCAAGTGGGCTCACCTAGGCAGCTGACTCACTGGCGGCCCCCGCCCCAGGTGGGCAAGCTGGCGCAGGACTGCTGATACCACTTGCTGCAGAGGGTCACTCTTCAACCTGGCCCAACTCCTTGACCCAAGCACAGGGTCAGGGCACACAGCCTTGCTGCTGTGGGAGGCAGTTAGGCCATTCTCTCAGTTAATTCTCACAACAACTCGGCAAAATGGGACAATAGTGATTATGACTAGTACAGTTTTAATTGTCCCCATTTTGCAGAGGAGGAAACAGAGGCCCAGAGAGCTTAAGTAGCTAGCCCTAAGTCACACAGCTCACTAAGTCTGATTTCTAGCCTAGGGCAGCTGGACTCTACAGTGTATGCTTTAATCTTTCTAATTTCTCAATTCCCTACGACAGGTGAGAGCTCCCGCCTTTGCCTGTTACGATTTGAGAGGGAAAGCACTCCCAGATGTCTAATTCTACCACTTACTGGCTGTGTGACCTGGGGCAAGTTACTTAACCTCTCTGAGGCTCTATTATTTGTAAAAGGGAGATAAATCTGTTATGAGAATTAAAGAGAATAACATAGAAGCACTTAGCAGAATGTCTGGTACACAGTAGGTGCTCAATAAGTACTGGCGAGTGTTATTTACATTATTTTCACTAAGGGAGTGATGTGGCTGGGCTCCAGCTGCAGTGGTCCCAAGTTCTGAATCCAGACTCGGGCAAGCATCAGGCCTAGGTCCACCACAGCAGACTCCACCAACCTTTGGTTGTTATCTCACTGCAGATCAAATCCTGCTACTACCTGCCTTGCTTTGTGACCTCCAAGAACGAGTGTCTCTGGACCGACATGCTCTCCAATTTTGGCTACCCTGGCTACCAGTCCAAACACTATGCCTGCATCCGGCAGAAGGGTGGCTACTGCAGCTGGTACCGAGGATGGGCCCCCCCGGACAAAAGCATCATCAATGCCACAGACCCCTGAGTGCCAGACCCTGCCCCACCTCACTTCCCTCCCTTCCCACTGAGCTTCCCTTGGACACTAACTCTTCCCAGATGATGACAATGAAATTAGTGCCTGTTTTCTTGCAAATTTAGCACTTCGAACACTTAAAGGAAAATCTACGCTGTCATATGGAGTTTATTTGGAACCATCCTCCTGGCCCCACCCTTCCCTTTCTTTTTGGTTTTGACATCACCCATTTCCACCTGGAAATTTTTGGTGCCATGCCAGAAAGAATGAGGAATGTATATTCTTCTTTGTGATGATATAATCTATATTTTTTTAGGAAAACAAAAATTGAAAAACTACCCAATTTGGGCATTGTAATACCTACCCCTCTTTCTTCTTCCCCATCTCACCATCTCCCAGACCCTCCTCCCTTTGCCCTTCTCTTCCCCCTTCCCCAGTACATAAAGGACACAGACAAGGAAGCTGCTGAAAAGCCAACTGTTTCAAATCAGCCAAGGGCAGCAAGCAGATAGACTCAAGGTACGCAGAAGATCTTATACACCAAGGAGATGCTACTGCATGTCCCCACCAGACTATGTCTGTCTGTGTCTGCACGTGAGAGGGAGGGAGGGGAGGAAGAAACTGCAAGAGGGTCTGGATGATGCAGTACACACACAATTCCCCAGCCCAACGATGCTTGGGTTGACCAGATGTTTCTGAATCTGGAGCAAGCAGCCAGGCCAGAATAACAGAACTTTCTTAGTTGGTGAAGACTTAAACATCTGCCTGAGGTCAGGAGGCAATTTGCCTGCCTTGGACAAAAGCTCAGGTGAAAGACTGAGATGAATGTCTTTCCTCTCCCAGCCTCCCACAAGATTTCCTCCTGGAAAACTCTTTAGTAGATTTGGCCAGGAGTTGCCTTTATGTAAATTGGAGAGATACAAACACCGTACACTATCCACAGATATAGGACAAGTAGATTTGGGTAGAGAATACTATTTCCAAAGTAGCATTTATCTCACCTAGGGGGATGTGTTTGCATACACATTTGCATATACCCACATGGGGACATAAGCTAATTTTTTACAGGACACAGAATTCTGTTCAATGCTGTTAAATACGCCAATAGTTTAATCTCTTCTATTTTGTTGTTGTTGCTTGTTTAAAGAAAATCATGACATTCCAAGTTGACCTTTTTTTTTTTTCATTTTAATTAAAATTTGAAATTCTGAGCACCCTCAGCATCCCTCTAATTGGGGTCATCTGAGCTCTGTCCCTCTCCTTTTCTCCTGCTTCATGTTTGGGGCCTTCGTTTAACTGCCTTACTGGCTTGGCTCAGATGGGAGATGAGAGTTAATGTGGGTCAGGGGCCTGGGCACAGGAAGGAAAGCTGCAGTGTCCTGCCTTGGCTAGATAGCCACCTTTCCTGGGTTTGGGGACAACTTGCTCCTCTTCCTCCAGCTTACTGGTGGGTGTATGCCACCTCCTGAGGTCCTCACCTCATAAAGTTAAAGTTGGTGGTCATTGGGAAAGCCTTACTCTGCAATCAGCTGTAGGGTTTTTGTTGTGTTTTTTGAAATAAAACTATAATATAAATTCTCTGATTAAATAAAATTATTTTAAGTTTTAGTGTTGAAAGTGAGATGCCAAGAGTAGGTGATAATGTATATTTTACAGAATTGGGGATGGTAGGATGGTTACATTTAACATGATTGCTCTGTCTCTTTTTTCAGATTATGGGTATTTATCCTGTATTAGTATTTGTATCTTCAGTTCATTCCACTTTAGGAAACAGAGCTGCCAACTGAAACAGGAGAAAAAAAAAAAAGAAGCAGACAATACATTGTAATGCCTTGCACACAAATGCAAATGCCCAGGCAAGGTGTTTGGCAGGACCCCAGTGCGGGAAGGCAGTACAGGCATCCGGTTTCCTTGGGATTGATTTCATTACCTACCTTTCACCTTGTGGTTGTGACATCTGGCATACAGGAAATGGGGGTGGGGGGGGGGGCCTTTGCTCTCTCAATGGGGCAGCGTGAGCAGGAGGAGCTGAGGTCAGTAGGCCAGTGGTTTTTAAGGGGTGAGCCCCAGACTTGGTGTTTTAAGATTTTTTTTATTTGAACCTCAAAGTCCTACAAGGTGGAACCCCTAACCCAACCTGCAAAAGTGCCCTCCCACAATTGGGCATCAGTGTGACCTCCATGAGGCATCTGGCTATTCTTGGTCCCTGGTGGGGTCATCTCCACTCACACAAGGAGGGGCTTGAGGTGAGGCCTGAGCATGAGTAACCTGAAGTTTCCCTCTGAAAAGTTGGTGGAACCACAGTCCTATCTGCCAGGCCCTGGCAAGGAAAACAGCAGGTCCTGAGCAAAGAAGGGTCCTTTGCAGAGTGATGTCAGAGGGCGGTTTTTGAGCTTTCTATAAGCTATAGCTTTGTTTATTTCACCTGTTCACTTACTGTATAATTTAAAGTCATTTATGTAGCTGAGACACTTCTGTATTTCATTCATATCGTGAACGTTTTATTTTGCTAAATCTTATGTCATGTGTAGGTTGTAATATGTGTACATTGTGTTTAAGAGGAAAAAGAAAAAAAAAAACAAAACCCACACGCCGCCATTTTCCTGAATCAAATTCTACAGTGGAACGGAGGGTAAATACTTCTACTGTGCAGGCAGCTAGACTGGCAAATTGGGGAAACTAGAAGGAATTAGCACTAGAGACTCCTCCAGACTCCTCCCTATCGGCATCCTAGTGGCTTTCTGGACTAGGAGGGAGGAGAGAAAAAAATAGCAAGTACATTCACATCCTTGCTCTGAGGCACCTGGCCCTGGGCAATCTGCTGGTCATTCCCGTTCCTTTCTCCCTCTAGTCCGTTTGTCCACCCCATTGGGAAGCCACAATTTCTCCTAAAAATCCAGGGCCGCGGGACCTGTGATTCCAAGCTCTCTTGGCCTCCCCTGGCCATCTCTTCTGTCTCCCTATCCAGAAGCACCACACCCAGGCTCTCACCTTTCAGGCCAGTGCTCCATCTGGCCAGGGTAGATAATACTGGGAGACTCTTGTGCTTTAGCCTTACCCAGCCCCAGACCCTACATCATGGCAATCAAGCTACAGCCCATGAGCACCATTTTTCATACCATGGTTCTTGAGCAATTAAAGAAACAAATGACTTATTGGAACAGCTGTCTCATAGGAACTGTGGTCCCCAGGAGACAATACCCTCCCCTGCCTCTGCCCTTCATCATATGCTCAATGATCAACAATATGGATTAACCAAAAATGACACCCAAGTGTTTGGCTCCTGGCTGCTAAAGTAAAAATATCACTGAAATAGTTTTACACAAGAAAAACACTTAAATTCTGACAGCAAAAGCAAAACAAAATGGGGGAGTGTTGGGGAGACAGATATCAACAGCTTCCAAATTGGCTCTTGGGAGACACGAGGAGGGCTCATGCTCCAAGGGGAGGGGCTTCGTAAATTCTCCCATGACCCCCACCTTCCTCCTTAGCCGGTCTGCTGTCCTGAAACCCAGAAGTGATGGAGAGAAACCAACCAGAGAAAACCCTGTCTGGAAGGAATGTATTTGTTGCTAAATTTTGTAGCACTGTTTACAGTTTTCCTCCATGTTATTTATGAATTTTATATGCCGTGAATGTATATTGTCTTGTAATGTTGCATAATGTTCACTTTTTATAGTGTGTCCTTTATTCTAAACAGTAAAGTGGTTTTATTTCTATCACACACCTGATAGAGTCTCTTGTCTCCTTGTGTCCTGACTGCCATTGTGGGTTATAGGGATCACAGAGGGCCTTGGAAGCCAGGTCCTGCCTGCTTTGGCTCCTGGCCTGTGCACACTCCCCTCCCTCCACTCACTTCTACAGCGTGGACCCACCCTGCCCCAGCCCTTGCCCCAGTCAGGTGCATTTTCAGGAGCAGCATCCTAGATTTCCTCCTGGCTGCTAATCCATCCCTGACCTTGCTCCCTGATTCTATGGCCAGGGTTCTCCCTAGTTCTATGGAATCTGGATCAATATCTAATTGCCTATTAGTGGTACAGGTATTCCCAGACTGGGGCCCTGACTTGGCCTTCCCTGGTGGGAGGAATCTTCCTAAGAATCTCAGCCTGGTGGAAGTCGGCGGGGGAGGCTCAAACAGCAGCCCTTGATGCCAAATGCCTGCCTGAAATTCCGAGTAGGGCTTGGCCTAGTTGGGGATGCCAGGAACTCACTACAGCCAGCCAACGCCTCCCAGAACTTACAGCTGGGCCTGTCACCCTCAGTGGGCTGGGTTGGTTGCAGACCCCTCACCCAACTTTCATCCCATTGTTGACAGTGTTCCAGGGTATGGCTTTGCCCCTATTTTAAAGCTACTCTATTTTGAGCACCTATCGTATGCCAAGCACAGCACCCTATACACATGATCACATTAAATCTCAACAACCCAATGAGGTAGTTCTACTGTCATCCATGGTTTTTGGCTGAGGAAGCTGAGGCTCACAGAGACCCAAGACCTAGTAAATAGGCAGAACTGGGATTCAAACTCAGGCTGGTTTGAGGATACACCCTGAATTTTCTCCACGGTGTTCTCACTTAGTTGGAATATGCTGGGTTGCACATGCCCTTCTTATTCCAACCAGCACATCCTGGATTCTATGACTCCTCTCACTGCATCAGATATAAGGGAAAGATAATCAATGAGAAATGTTTCTGCCTGGTTAGACTGTCCCCCAGCTGGAGACACCTATCAGTGTCTCCAAACAGGACTGTCAAGCTCAACAGCCTAAGCTTGGGATTCTACAAGCAGGGCATCATCCTCAGCTGAGATTACTGAATACCCTATTAACTATCTTGTTCCCCAAGACTCACATTCCTTGCAAGGCATGCATGGGGCCATGGCCCCGCATTCCTTTGACCAGTTTAACAAGACCACCGACCATGAAAGCAGGCATGTCACGGGCTATTTCCAGCTGCCCAGAACTCTTGATCCAACTTCTTCTGGCCGCAGTATGGAGAACTCTCCACCTCATCCAAAAAGATGTTCACCTTTCCCACCATCCAAATGGGAGGCTATCCCACATATTCCAAATGGAAGGCTATCCCACATATTCCAAGTTCTCTGGGAAGCTCTAACCACTTCCCAGAGACAACCTTGAGTATATTCAACAGTTGGAATGCGAAGAGGATGCACAAGGAAACTGCCCTTTGACGATCAATGCAAACAAAATATTACTGCTTTTATTAAAATAAGAGTTGAAACCAGGTCCTGCACAGGGCTCAAGGGTTCAAGGTAACATCCTACCTTTGAAACATCTTTCACCTTTATTATCAACCTTTGGTTCCAATACGCCAGCTCAAGTTGTCCCCTGATTTGCTGAAAATTCCCAATGTCCCAAGGAATGCTGTCCATCTTTGTCATTTGCTCTACCGCCTGAAATTTTACCTGGAGACCTGACCCTTCTCCTAGGAAAGCCAGGTATTCCTATAGGATGTCACAGCTCTTCCTTAGAGCCTGGGTGGTCAGGGAGCAGCCCCTGAGCCCACCTCCTCCACTCAAATGGACTGAGTACATGGACAACCCGTGTTTATGCCATATCACAAAAATAAGCAGAGTAAAAAAGGGCACTCACCATTGGCTTATGGTTGGGGAAAAACGTTTGCTCCACAAGCGGGAACTTCTCAGGACCCAGGGAATGGAAGATCTTAATGAGTTGAGAGAACTAGGGCAGAATACGAGAGAACATTGGTCAACTGTTGTTACCCAGTATGTACCAATCCCTTCATTCCCGCCAGGTCCACTAAGTTCTGCTCAATCACATTTCATAAGCATTTACTACGCTCTTAGCATTTCACACAAGCACAAGCTGCTGACCTTCATGTCAAGTCCCCTGCCTGCAATGCCCTTCTTTTTTGAGAGGCATTTGTGTAGTAGTTTATGGTGTGGACTCTGGGTTCAGATCCTCTACCACTTACTAGCTGTGTAACCTTGAAAGTCATTTCAGATTTCTGAGCTTCAGTTTCCTCATTTGTAAATGGAGAAAACAAGAGATCCAACCTGACAGGATTGTTGTAAGGATTAAATATACAGTGTATTAAAAGCAAGCCCTGCTCCATAGGTACACCTGAATGTTGGCTATGTTAGTAGTAAGTATTTCCTCTGCTTTTAGAAACCCCACTCATTTCCAACAGCACAAGCTGCATCCCTTCCACACTGTGCTCCCCCTGCTTCAGCACTTCCTTGTTTTGCCATGGAGATAGTTACTGTCTCCAGAGCTAGTGGGTAAGCTCCTGAAAAGCAGACCTCAGACTTACAGTCTCCTCTATCACCCACCCTACTCAGCACCCCCGGGAGCTCATTCTGTGCCCAGCACTGCGCCTTAATATTGGGGCAACACACTGAACACGTAGACCAGGCCTGGAGGAAAGACCGCCTGTGGGCAGATGGTTGGGATAATAATGTCTTGCTGGAGGGAAGCGAGGGGGTTATGGGACCTGGAAGAGGGACAGAGTGGGGGTGAGGACGACTCCCTGGAGCAGATGACGTAAGAGAAGGAAGAGGGCACTCCAGATGTGCAGTGAAACAAGTGTGTGCTGGAGACACTCAGTGGCTGCCGTGGCTGTGGCCTTGGGTGCAAGGGACAGTGAGAGAGGAGGCTGGAGAGTGATCCATCACAGACCACCAGGAGCCTTAGAGGCCAGACAAAGAGCTGGGAATTCACCCAGAAGGCAAAGGGGAGCTGCTGGTGAACAAAAGCAGGGAAGAGAAAGGTAGACGCTGATCGTGAAGAAGAAATATGCTGCAATGTGTGGCCTAACGTGGATGCCCAATGGCCAGAAGAGGAGCTAAGTCTTGTGCCAAACTTACTTTGGGGTAACTCAATACTAAGAGCTCACAAAGAAAGAACAGATAACTTAGGAACTTTCTGCATCAGGCCAGGATTGGTCTGTAGATTCTTGAGCTGTAACCTGCAGCTGTGGTGCAACACAGTGTCAGTTTAGTGGGCTCGAGGGACCTCAGAAATACGGGAAATGATGGGAGGGTCTCTCATTCTACAGATAAGGAAACTGAAGTCCAGAGAAGAAGAGTAATTCCATAATCAAGCAGGAGTTTGGGAGATGCCCAGCTTCACTACCTACTACTGGTTGCATGAGCCTCAGTTTCCTCATCTGTACAATGGAGATATTAGAAATACCTACTATCAGGTTGGTTCGAGGATTAAATACAATATGCATGTGAAGGGCTCAGAGTGCAGTTAGTGCTAATAAATGGTAGTTGCTACCATCACCATGACTATGTGGGAAAACAAGGAGGGTGAACTAATACTACCTAGGACCTTTCTGGGATGTTGCAGGCCTAAAAGCTTGGTTAGGGAAGAATGAGGAGGAGACCAAAGCCATGGTAACAGTGGTTAAAGACTATCTATATCTACTAAATTAATGCATGTATGCATTCAATAAATACTGAGTGCCAGCTCTGCAGAGACCTTGTTCCTAATACTAGGGACAATAATAGTTGTTACCATTTATTGAGTATGTACTTAATGCCACCCACCATTCTAAGTACTTTACATGTATTAACTCATAACCCTACCAGGAGGGCCCTATTTTTATCATCCTTTTACAAACATGGAAAATAAACTCAGAGAGATCAAGCAAGTTGCACAAGGCTAATCAGCTCATAAATGGAGGAGCCTGGACCTAGGCAGTCTGGCTCCAGAGCCCATGTTCTCAACCACTGCCTTACCACCAGGAGACCATGCAGAGAGACAAGAAAAGAAGAGATGAGATGGCTAAGAGCTTCACAGAGCACATCCTACATACCCCCCAACCTCTACATTTCCTCTTCCCCTTCTCTGCTTTGTTTTCTTTCCCCTTGACACTTATCATGTCATATTAAATATTTGGCATGTCTATTAACATACTGCATGTGCCCCTGCTCACTACAATGTAAGATCCGGGGATTTTGGTCTGATTTGCTCACTGCCATGTTCCTAGAACTTAGAACAGTCCCTGGAACATAGTAGGTGCTCTGTTTGTTGCATGAATACATTATTTCAAGTAGGGGAGCTGGATAATACAGATGAATGAATAAATATATCATTCTAGGTGGAGATAAGTATTTGGGGAAAAAATAAAGCAGGGTAAGAAATTTGAGAGTATTTGGGGAGTGCTGGGGTGATATTTTAGGAAAAGTCTCTCTTACAGGTAACATTTGGATGGAAAGGCATATCAAATGAATGAATATGAAACTAATGAATAAAAGTGGGAGAGGAATCGAGCATTAGGGATTGGAGAGAGATGAGTCCAAGTTTGGGTTTCACCCCTTCCTGGCTCCATGACCCTGAGGAGTTCTTTAACGGCCCTAAAGCTGATCTTCCTTCTCTGTAAAATAGAGTAATGATGCTCACTTCACATGATAGCAATAGCGTGAGCACCAGGCAGCACAGTTTTCTAGTACATAGTAAGTGCTCAATAAACAGTGCTGACCTTTAAACAAAAATGATGACATGCTCAAATATTAATAAGAGCAGTAGGGTACCCCCTCTTACCACTAACATTATTATAACATAACACTGTATCATAATATGCTATATAATATCATTGGGTAATAATTACAAGAAGGAGTTTGGGATCTAAGTTGTTTATTCAGTTGCTTTAAAAAGACTCCTTTTATTACTGGGCCTCCATGCTGGGGAATGGGTCCACTTCAGGGCTGGGAGGTCAGCCACTGCCTCCCCATTCCTTCCGGGTCAGCCTGGCCCAGCACCTACCACCCAGGGCTTGCTGCAGAAGTTGTAGACGGAGTAGAGGGAGTTGACGGCAGGCAGCCCTCCATACTGGAGGCCGATGACCAGGCTGCGGTAGTCTTCGCCCAGGGCCATGCTGTAGGCATGCTGGCGGACAAGGATGAAGTCCGGCTTGAAGGATCTGCCAAGAGAGGGGCCGGCAGCAGTGTTACATACCTTGCATTGATGGAACAATCAGGGCAACATGCCACAGCCTGCTGGGGATAGAGCCTCAGTTCAGAATGCAGATGGGGTGTGGGAGTGTGGATGAGGAAGCTCAGACGCAAACACACAGCAACTGCAAAGCAAAAGGACTGAAAACAATTCATACTTCCTTCTATTTCTTTTTAAGGTCGTTTTCTAAATTTTCTATGTTGAACAACTATTTCATTTGCAATTGGAAAAAAACGTATCAAACAGTTCAGTGAATATACTGCGATTTTACTAGGCACTACGGTGGATGCACATGTTACTGAGTCGTCACAAGTGCCCTGGGATGTGGGTACTGCTGCCATCAACTCCATCTTACAGATGAGCGCCCTGAGGCTCGGGAAGATCAGGTCACTTCCTCAAAAAGACACACTGCAGGTAAGTGGCAGGGCCAGGTCTGTGTAGCCTCACAACCCTGGATCTCAACGATGGTGCAACATGGCTTTCTTCTCGTATATCTCCAACGTGTCTTGCCCCTTTCAAGTAGCAACCTCTGGAAAGCAGCTAGAGTACTGATGTGATGGCCAAGAACATGCCAGGCTCTTTGCCAGGTCCCTCTTTGCCAGGTCCCTCTGGAAATAAGATCCTGATTAATGCTCACAAGCAAACCTGGGTAAGGTTGGGACTATTTCTCCACCTTACAGATGAGAACCTGCAGGTCAGAGAAGTTGTGAACTTCCCCAAGTCACAAAGCTGGGAAGCAGGAGAGCCACGTTTGACCTCAGGTCATCTGGCTCCAAGTCCACATGCTCTTCCCTCCATCACATGGCTCCAGGTGGATTCACACATTGTTTTATTCACACTGCCAAGGATCCACCTGTTTCTGGATTCCTCATTTCTAAGTCACACGAGAAAATCAGACTCATGGTAGGTAGGTGGTTTACACTTAAAATGGTGTGATCCATCTGGCTCATCCAGAGTCAGACACTTAGCTTCAAATAAACTTTAGTTCTTTAAAATAATTCAAATATAAATTAAAATAACTCTCAAAGGGAAAAGACTTGCCCCCAGGGAAGACACTTTTTGAATCACTCTGAGCTTGGGCCTTATGGTGCTTGCCCCCAGGGGCTGGCACCCAGGAGCAGGCGCGTAACAAGGACGTGTTGAAGGAATGAATGATGTACATGAACATCACCTCCTGCTCCCAAAGGAAAGGGCAAGGGTCTCCCCCGTCCTGAGGGCGACCGCGTGGACGGTGACATCTGGGTGTGGGTGGCATCTGCTGATGGAAGCGGTCAGTGATGTCACTGTGGTTAGGGTTGGCGTTGGGCTAGAAGCTTGGAACCTGCTATGCCTACAGTCCTGTTACATTCTTAGAGGTGAACCAGCTCCACCAGTGCATTTTACAGATGCGGAAACTGAGCCCTGTCGCCGGGCAGTGACATGTCCCGGGTCACTCAGCAAAACCGTGGCACAGCAGGAGGTCGCACCCACTTCCCTGCTTTCCGTCTGCTCTCTGCCCTCCACCTTGCAGTGTCTTACAGCAACAGAGATGGAAGGCAGGATGAAGGGGTGTGTGTGTCTCTCACAGGGATCTGAGGACCAAAGGGAGCACTGACTTATAAGACAACCATTTTCTACATTTATCTGATTTTTAAAATAATATATGTTCATTGTGGAAAAAAAGAAAAAACACCCTTGGAAAACACATAGAAGTAAACAAAATTACCTGTAATTCTCAACTCAGAGAAAATTCTAATAACCTTTCTATGTGTTTCCTTACACGTACATTATGATCCACTAACCTATTTTCATATATATAATATGCATTCATACTCATAATTGACTTCCTGCTTTCTGTTAATTATGATTTTGCTATTTTCCACATATTGCAGTGTATTTTCCCTACCAAAATATCTTCAAAAATATCATTTCTAATGGCTGCCTAGTAATAGTGCACCGAATGGATATACCATATTAAGCCAACCAATCATCTATTATTATCAAGTAGCCTCTTTCCAATATTTCACACATGCACATCTTTGCACACAAATCAACCTCTGCATTTAAAACTATTTCCTTAAGATAGAGTCTGTGAAGTGGGATCGTTGGGTTAAAGGGTGTGAACTTTTTTAAAGGCACTCGAAAGAGTATCCCTTTTTAAAGGTGCACAGCACCACTGCACCTGACAGCGAGCTCCTCACCGCAGGCTCACCAGCACAGCAGTCTTTAAAAAATACATTTTTCAATTTATAAACCATTTCCCCCAAAAGATACTCTGCACCCCACTGCTGTTTTAGTTCTCATTTTTCTGATTTTAGTGAGATCGAGTACTTTTATTAACCATATGCATTTTCTTTTCTGTAAAAGTTTGCTCACATTTTTCCCCATTAAAAAAAAAAATGGGGCCTGTTTCCTCATTGACGTGAGCTCTGTGTTAGGATGCTGCCCTTTATCTGTCACACGCAGTAATGTTTTCACTAGTTGCTTGCCTTTTTTTTTTTTATGGCTGTGAATCTTAAGAAAACATGGAAACACATTTTCCATTCCCCCTGAGTCTTTTCCTTTTGATTTCTCTCCCTGCTTTGATGCTCCGAGGGTCCTCCGGGGCCCCACTTCCGACAGCACGATGGCCCTCTTCCTGGCAGTGTAGTCTCCCTCACAGACAACGGTGCTAGCACGCGCGGTGCCTCACTAGGGCAGCTGCACTCCGCTCCAGGGGGACATCCAGGCTTGTGCTGGGCAGCCTCCTAGTCCTTCACTGTTTGTGGAGAACTCATAAGAAGAACACAGCCTGGGGGTGGGGGGGAAATCTGGCTATCTAGAAAAAGGAGGTGCCCTTCCCAGAACACCTTCCAAGAAGAGTATCCGATGGCCTGTCTTGGGATACTCTGACCCCAGCCCCAGGTATTATGGTGCTGTCTTTCCAGGCTGTCTAGAGCTCACCTCTAAATCAGATCTTTCTTACTCTTTGAAATAAAGTAGTGGCCACCTCCTATTTGTCTTCCGGGATTTGGGAATCTATCTCAAGCTTCCACATTCCAAGTGTTCTTTTAAAATTATACATCAACTCCATGCTCAAAACCCTCAGAAGTCTTCCCTCTTTCCGATGACAGATCCTCACCTCCTTACCATGGCTACAAGGTCCCTGCCCACCTCTCCATCCTCATTTCTACTTTATCCCCTCCCTCACCTCCACCCAAGCCACACTGACAACTGCTCCTCCCTCTAATTCTCAACCTGGATGCTCTTTTCCCAAATTGTTCGCGGGTGCCTCATTCTTATCACTCACTGGCTCAAATTCATTTCCTGAAAGACAACTGTCCTGTTCGCTCTATTGAAATTTTCCCCAACCCTCATATTGCCCTATTTTCTTTTCTTCACAGCTCTTATGACAATTGTATTTCTCCTGTTTATATGTTAAGTTGTTTATTGTCTGTCTCTCCCCTCTAAAGATGTCAGCTCAATGAGAACAGGGGACCTGCCCATCTTGGACAAAATAGGCCTTATCAATATTTTTAAATGAATGATGAAGTTAATGAATTCATGTACACATGAAAGAATGAATGAACACGAAGTGGAAAAAAGAGTGACCTCTTTCCTTGTGGCCCTAGAGAAAAGAATTAGGACTGATGGCCAAAGTAGCCAGGAGATAACCTGTGGCCCCTAATAACCAGGGGGCTGCCTTACAAGGTAATGACTCCTGTGTCCCTGGAGGTATGTTAGCATCACCAAGAAGGTTTTAACCCCCGAGAATGAAAGTCAGACCCCATGACTGCTTAAGATTCTCAGATACAATATGTGAGAAATAAACACTCTCCATGTGTAATGTATCACAGAAAACCAGGCATGTGTCACAGTTCCAATTCTGCCATTGGTTGCTGCCCAGAGTGCACAGTGTCCTTCCAGACAGCCTGGGATACACGGGATTTGCATGGAAAGCAGAAAAGTTAGTGACTCCAGCACTTAGTTCCTCCCTCCATACCCAGCACCCAAGGTTCTCTATCCAGTCAGGGAACAGCCACAGCCTGCATGTCACCCCAACATCCAAGGATGTGGTCAGTAGCTTCTGGGCCTGACAGTGGACCAAGCATCCCTGTAGAGGCTGGAGATCCTGAGATGACTGGGACACAATCCCTGCTTTCATGAAACTCACAGTCTTAGAGGAGGTGGGTGCAAAGCTAAAGGATAAGGATTTGCTAAAAGAACAAAAGAAAAAGTGAGTGAGTGAAATAACAGAGGCATGTATGAAACACTAAGGTGGCCCTCTGTCTGGGGAGGGTGTAGACGAGTGTGTGCTGGCTGGGTCATGGAAGAAAAGTAGGGCTTTGTCAGGTGGACAGGGTTTTAAAGGTTTTCAGGTAGAGGGAACGGCACCTGCAACTGCATGAACGAACCGCTGAAGTGGCGGGTGTAATGGACTGTGCTGGTTTTGTTTTCTCTTCTCAGTAGCCTTCTTTCTGGGGGGAAACAGACTCCGTGATGAAATCCTCTCCAACCAGAGAACCACATTTCCCTGGGCATTAACTGGTCTAAGGATTGCGTTGCTGACGTCAAATGGGCCCGTCGCAATCCTCTTCTGAGGGGCCAGCTAAGCTGGAGTGATGTCACGTGGGGCTGATGAACACCCTTTTCCTGCTCCATGGAGGGACCCCACCTGTACCAGAAGTGCCACTAGGAACAACACAAGGAGGGAGACAAAAGCCTGTCTGCGTCACTGAGCCCCTGGATCCTGACACCGGAGCCATCTTTATCTTCTGAGTTATGCGAGCTATTAAGTTTTCTCTTTTGCCTACACTAGTTTGAATTGGTTCTGGCGCTTCCCATCACTACTGCTCTGGCTGATACTGGGAAGAAGTAGCAATGTTTGCAATTGGTTGCACGGCTGGAGTATGAGGTCTGATGAGGTGGTGGCAAGAGATGAGGCTAGGTAGAAATTCCCAACAACTCTCATGACCCCCTCCTGCTCTTCTGTCTCCACAGACCCACTGGGCCCACACCCTGTGTCTGTCATGCCTGAGCAAGAAGACCTCCTTCAGTTTCAAACAAGCTGGCACATCCTGGCTGGAGGCTGTACTTGGGTTTTCCTGTTATTTAGACTTAATATGAGCTATATTATTTGGGTTTCTGATCCCAGGTCTTTCTCAAAAGTGGCAGTCGACACTGGAGAGGAAATCAAAGACAACATATAATTAAATGGTAGAGTTGGGACAGGTGACGCATTGCTCGGAGATTATTAGGTGCTCCAGGCAGCGTCAAGAGGTAGGGGGCCAAAGGCTGAGTGACTTTTAACCACTGGAGAAGTGTAATAATTCCCTCAATATGCAGAAGCCTGCGGTGGCAAGAAAAGATTTTTGGCTGGGCTTTGCCTGGGACCTAAGTTAATAAGTAGAAGCCTCATTATTCTCAGCCACTTGACTGCTATTTTTTAACAGTCCCCTGTTCCCGGAGAGCCAGGCTGACTAAGGGTGACAATGTTGCTAATTTTGGTCACATATTTACCCATCACACTCAGACCTAACCCCAGCCACACCTGGGAAGGCTCTGGACTTCCTGACATCTGCGTCCACCAGCAAAGACTTCGGCTGTCCTTGTAACTTCTCCACGTTTCTCACAATCCTTCCCCATTCCCCTCCCCTTCTGAAAATTCAACCTCAGGTACCAAATCTGCGGGAAGGAGACCAAGAGAACTGAGCAAGCCAGCAAAAACAGGTGTCCTGAGGAAAAGGGGAGGGGGAATGACCACACTCCCGAAGGCTGAGGGACCATAACCTCCAGCAAGGACAGAACAGAGGAGATGTGCACACTTGGCAGACGGAGGGCTCTGAGTGGGCCATGTGGAAGGACTTTGGGAATTAGCGATGCTTCCCTCCAGCCTGAGGACTGCAACAAATTAGTCCAGGCCGAAAAGAAAGTAGGTGGCAGCCAACCAGGAATCTGGCGAGAAGCAGACAACAGGATGCCGCAGTGAGGTCTGTGGGGCCCGCACAGCGGCTGCCAGCTGCACGGCGTGATGACGGTGGGGAAGGGGCCCGGCAGGGTTTATGAACAGCCAGGCTCTCTGATGGATCCTGGGGCTCTCTATAAACTACTAGGAGGTTAATAAAACACAGACACGAGTTGCTGGAGGAAGTAGGCTTCCTCGTCTCCCTTCTCAGCCTCAGAATCTCTGTCTCTTTACCCTAGTCTCTTCCTTCCCTTTCATTTCAGAGGAGTCCTTGCTCCTCCATCCTCCTCCTCCATCACCCTGGGGATCCCACATGTTATGGGTTGAATTGTGTCCCCCCCCAGAAGATACAATGAAGTCCTGAGCCCCATTACGTGTGTGTGTGTGTGTGTGTGTGTGTGTGTGTGTGTGTGTGACCTTAATTGGAAATAGGTGTTTGCAGATTTAATCAAGTTAAGGTGAGTCATACTGGAGTAGGGCAGGCCCTAATCCAATGACTGGAATCTTTATAAGAAGAGGTAAATCTGGACACAGACACAGAGAGGAAGAGGAAAATGCCATGTGACGAAGGAGCCAAAGGTTGGAGTGATGTGTCTACACGTCAAGGAACATCAGATATTGCTGGCAACCAAGAGAAGCCAGGAAGAGACAGGGATGGATCCTCACCTAGATCCTTGAGAGGGAGCATGGCCCTGCTGACACCTTGATCTCAGACTTCCAGCCTCCAGAACCGTGAGAGAATATATTTCTGTTGTGTAAGTCGCCCAGCCTCTGGTACTTAGCTACTACAGCAGCCTCAGGAAACGAATACTCTGCACACCCGCAATACTTCCTCTTTCTAGCAGCTTCCTGGCTTTCTTTGTTCTTGTGTGTATCCATCCACAGTCCCCTCCCCACTTCCCAAAACAACAACCCCGACTCCAACAATAAGAAAACCTGCGCTTCAAGGTTGAAAATGAATGACAGTAATGTTCATATTTACGTAAAAGAGTTAACAAATCAACAAAAAGAATAATGCATGGAGATTTGTTTGGAAGGATGTTCACCACAAATGCTAAGCTGGCTATCTCTGTAGGGTGGGATGGAAAATGGGGGTTTTTACATTCTTCTTCAGACTTTTTGGTACCATCTGCATTTAAAAAAAAGAGCACAAAGCATTTTTACAACTAGGAAAAAACAATGAGGTTTATCTTCATTTTGGAAAAAAGCGATAAATCTAACAATGATGTAACATCATGGAAAATGCTTATGGGACAATTTCATGTGACATAAAACAATAGAAAAGAAAATCTGTGTAATGACTAAAGCACTGTAAAAATGATAGGCCTGGAAGGGGAGCGGGAACATCGTTAATTTGTTAAGGTGGCGAGGCTGCAGGTGATTTCTTTCGTTTTGAAAATTTCCTTTTTTGTTATCATGTGGTTTGGGCAATAACCAGAACTTTTGATTGGCATAAATAAATAACTGAATGTAAAACAACCCCTTCACTTGGCCTGGCAGCCATAACTAGCTATTCCCCCACTTCCTCCAGTTGCTACTGTCTGTGCCTGCTAGCCCCAATTCCCACATACCCATCTCCATCACCCTCTGCATCTGGCTGCCATTCTCCTTTCCACCCTAGTGAAATCACACTGAGATCATTCCTAAAAGCCAAACTCCAGGATCAAATGGACTCTGCTATGCCCTCCATTTCCTTGATTTCTAATAACAGCTAATGTACAATGAGCCTCTATTCTAAGCCCTCCACATATCTTCAACCATTTAAGCCCGACTCATTTAAGCAGCTGTTATTTTCATCCCCATTTTCCAGATAAGGAAACTGAGGCACAGAGTGGTTAAGGAACTTGCCGAGGTTACACAGCTGTTGTTGGTGGAACCATGAGTCAAACCTGGAAGCTGTTGGCTCTAGAGAAGGGTTTCTCGCTCTCTGCACTACTGACCTTTGGACCTGCAGAATTATTCCTTGTGGGGGCTGCCCTGTGCATTGTAGGGTGAGGCACATCCCTGGCCTCCACCCAACAGATGCAGTAGCACCTCCATGCCCAGCTGTGACAACTAAAAATGTCTCTAGACATTGCCAAGAGTCCTCTGGGGGGCGAATTCACCCTGGTCCTCGTGGCCTCTGTTGCATGATCTTCATTGTCCCCGCCCTGAAGACGCTCTCCCCTTGCTTCCCAGCTGCTTCCTCCCGGCTCCTCACTGTGTCTTCTCCCCTCCTATGGCTCTTCTCCAAGGCCCAGTGTTGGTTCCCTGCCCCGTGAAATCGCCTCCATTCAGTGGGGGTTCACCCACCTTGTCCTCACAGGCAATAGTGGAACAGAGCACTTCCTCTGCATCAGGAGGCATTTTTAGGCTTTTAATTATGTTATCTTTAATCCTCACAATGACCCTATAGGAGGGAGATTATCAATAGCCTTATTTTTCAAGAAACTAAGGCACCAATAATCCATAAAAATATCGAATCGCTATGTTGTATACCTAAAACTAATATAATATTGTAAGTCAACTATACTTCAATTAAAAATAAATAAATAAAAATAAAAGTAAAGTAAATAAATAAATAATAATTTTTTAAAAAGAAACTAAGGCACCGAGAGATTAAGCACAACAAGAACAAGGTCCACATGAGACCTGAGTGCTTCAAAGCTGATGTACACAGCCAGTGTGCTACCAGCACCATCCTTATCACCTCAGACTCACTGTGCCTGGACCCTAAGTCATCAGCCTCCCCCAGTGTGGATCTCCTGACTTCTGTTAAGGAACCTCCCATGCCCCCAGGAACCCAGGATCTGTCACCCTGAAGTCATCTGCGATTCTTCTGACCCCCTATGTAGGGAGCCGACTCCCCACTCCAGAAGTGTCTAGGGTTTCCCCCTACACTCCCACTCCCCACTCTCACTCTGGTTTTCCCTCCCATTGCCTCATGCCCAGGACATCTCAATACACCCTTAGCTCCTAACCCCTGGTCACAAATCCCTCCTCTTGCTCCTCTGAAGCGCAGAATCCAGACTGCTGAGTGCTGAGTGTGACGTGACCCCCCTGCCTCTGCCCCGGGATTCCCAAGCTACATGCCAACAGGGCCCAAGCAGGTAACATCAGGCTAGGGGAGGGGGCCAGTCTTTTCTAGCAGTGTCCATGGTGGTCTTTTCTAACACATACTCTCTTTGTTTCCAAATTAAACAAGGGAATATTCTTCATTTCCACAATGTTCTCTCCAACCTTTTTTAGGAGCAGGCACGTCCCCTACTCTATCTTTCATTTTCCCACTTTTGATAACGACTTGAGCGCTAGAAACATTTTGTCTTCCTGTAGGAGCACAGCCTCTATGACAGATGGCAGCTAACGCAGGCCTCTGTGGAGAGCTGGGAGAAGTAGGGACTAGTGAAATGGAAAACAGCCTAAGCTCTAGACATTATGGCCTCCTAGGAACGAGGTCCCAGGTGGCCCTAATGTCTTTCTAAAGAAGCCCAAATCTGGATATTTATAAGAAATTCTCAGTTACTTAAATGCTGATGGCTCATTCAAAAATTTCTAAAAATCACCATGCACCAAAAATAAATAAAGCAGGATTGCTATGGGAAAAACTCTAATGAAACTCAAGTCTGCACCTATAGGGGGCAATTGTGACCAACTCCAGCATATGGTGGCCACATGGAAATACTTGGTCCAGTCTTACCAAATCCTCTGATTTTCAAATGAAGCCAGAAACCTGCCTTTTATATGAAATCTTTTTGTGTGAAATCTCTCCTTTTAAAAAAATATGGGACCACATTGTGTGTGCAAACCAAACTTATCTGGACGGGGGGATGTGGCCTGAAAGCGGGCAGTGCGTGTTCTCCAACTTGTGGGGGGAGGTCCCTCTCCCACCGCCACCCTCATCTACATCCCACTCCTGCGCTAATCTTGAAATCCTGCTTCCCTCCTGCCACTCTGCTGTTCAAAATCCTCCAGCAGCCTCACTGCCCACAGGCGGGAGTTCATACTTCTTCCCCTGGGGCTCAGCGCTCCCCAGAAAGTGGCCTGGGCCTCCTCTTAGCTCCGACACCTCTGTGCTCCTAGGACGACCTTCTGCGCAGGTCCATGGTCCTGCTGACCCCACGCTCATCTTCCATCCATTCATACTGCACTCTGTCCACACCACTCCCCATGCTTAGGAAACTGCCCTTCAAAAATTCCAACTCAAATCCCACTTCCTCACAATTTCTTCCCATCCTCCATTCCTGTCACCTTCAGGGTGTCTGGCTCATGTGGAAATTCCTCACACAGCATCTCCTGACAGCTCACGAGTTGTGGTCTCCTACTTAACTTTTCACCTATCCAAGGTTGCCTCCATCTGGGGGCAGGGTTCTTGCCTTGCCTCTCAAGTCTCCTCTCCACGCTGCCCAGAGACATTTTCATAGGACACACATCTGAGCGTGTTGCTCTCCTGGTTTTGGAGGCTGCCCACTGTGTACAGATTGAAGCCCAACTGCTATAGCATGACACAGAGAATTCTGAGTTTGGTTTGATTTTAAAAGGTCTAATTCTCCAGTTCCACTGTGGTCATCTATGGTCAAATAGATGGTATGCATCCTATACTTCAGCCACACAGGACTCCAGCTATACCCGGAAGCCACGATCTGTCTCACCTTCGTAACTCTATACATACTTGGGGAAAATGGAAAGGACAGCAGACTATTCAGAGAAAGCATTGTGGAAATTAAGAATATTCCTATGTATTTAATATGGTAAAAAGTGAGCCCAGGAATGCTCTTGCTTATCTATCTGCTCTTACTGGTCTTTCAAAGCTCACTCTGAATCAGTCATTCCCTGTAGAATGGGCTGGTATTATTTACTTCCTGGGATAAAAGTTAACCAACACACACACACACACACACACACACACACACACACACTCTGAAAACAGTGAAGGTCTCTGAACCACCAGGGGCTGCTGCATATCTGTGTACACCGCGCCCCTGACTGCCTGGCAGGTGTCCGGTCCTAGTAGGTGCTCAGGACGTGCATGTGGAAATGGAGTGTGCTCTGACTTCCCTTCCCAGGGTCCTGGCCCATCTAAAGTCAGCAGCACTTCAACAACTAGCAGGGACGAAGGATCCCAAGACAGCAAAAGAGCATGAGGAACGGTGGGCAAAGCATGGCATAGTCTAGTCCCAGTTCTGCCCCTGACTTGCCGTGGGTCTCTGACACTGCAGCTTCTCCTCTCTGGGCCTCAGTTTTCTCAATGGTAAAAGGACAGTTGGGCTAAGTGACCTCCAAGGGCCCTTCCTAGGATAACTGCTTCCAGTTGCAGACTTGGAACCAAGGCTTTCATCACCAACCTCTCTGTCGTACCTGTCCAAGTTCCCCTGTGACATTCTGTCACGTAGCAGTAGTTTATAAGAATCACGATCACTGACTATTGGGTACTTGCTGAGTGCCAGGCACCCACAAGGGGCTTTTCAAGCCTTATCTTATCGAATCCTCACATAAAGCCCCTGTGAAGTGGGTCCTTGTCGTGGGTTGAGTCCCCTAAACGAGGTGCCCAAAACAGGCTTCCAAAGCCTACGATTCATGGAGGGAGGGTGTGCTCTTGAGGAAAAGCTACAAGAGAAGCAGGACAGGCAGGTGAAGGGGCTGAGGATGGATGTAGCTGTGGGTAAGCTCTAGCCTTGGCTTGATCTACAGAAATTTCTGGAGCATAAATAGCCCCATGGAGTTGTCCTATCTTGAGGAAAGAGAACTGGGCTTTTGTGTCCCCAGTATCAGTCAGTTACCAGCTCCCCTGATGGGAGGGGGAATGGTGGCCGAAGGAGATAGCCTTTCGGCTGTCTCGGGGATGCTGTTACCATAAGCCAAAGGCTCTGGAGAAGGCCAGAGGTATAGCCATTACCACAGCACTCACAGTGCGGGGGATGGGTGCACTGGCTGGCAAGGGGGGTCTGAGCAGAGAACCACAGCATCTATACAACACTATCATCAGCCCATTTGGCAAATGGGAAAAACCAAGACCAGGAGTGGTTAAACATGCTCTCTGGGTCGCAGAACTGTGAAATATAGAGTTCTGTACCATAAGTACAAATCACATCTCCCATAAGCAGTCCCCACCCCTGTGGAGCAGGACTCACGGGCCTCTGTTTTCCTGGCACCCAGGATAGTTACCGCATCCAAAGGGTGCAGAGGTGTACTTGGAACGGCTGGGTTTGCGAGGTGCAGCTCGCCATGGCTGTGGGGTCTCCGGGTGCCATGTGTCTGTGAGGCAGGGAGCTCAGCCCTCACCCCGCGCGGGGGCCAGGGGAGCGTCCTGCTCTCTGACAGCTGCCTGGGCTCCAAGCCCTGTCAGCAGCCTGCTCCACGCTGGGGCGGGCCTCCTGCCAGGCTGCCGCTGCGGGGAAGGGGAACATTATTCATCAGGGAGATAAGGCAGCTGATGAGAGATGGGCCTCAGAGCAGCTGTTCCTCAGCAGTGGCTGGAGCGGATGCTGGGGAAGCGGAGGGGAGGGGAAGATGGGGGAAGGCCCATTTTGAGATAAAAAATGATGGTACTGCCGGGGGGTGACGGGAGAGCACATTTCCAGCTGAGACTGGGTGCTAGTATACACTTATACCCAAGGCCTTCCCCACAAGTATCTGTGCCTGACGAACCACACGTGTGCCTCTGTCAGAATAACTTGAACAAATCAGGGGTTCTCTCCTCAGCTCACTCAGCAAGAAGTATCCACCTGGAGGGGTGCAGAGTTCCCAGAAAGACGTCTTCCCCAAGCTTACTGTTCACTGAAAGAGACTTGGGGCTAAGGGAGGCTGAGTGCTCCTGGCTGGGCTACAGCCCTAAATCCTCATTTCCTGCCTCCAGGGCACTCGGGCAGCAATGATTTCAGGGGTCCTAAGCCCCCTTCCTGCAGCTCCCCTGGGACTCTCCTCTCAAAGCCAGCCCCTACAGGGTGGAATTTTCCCGACTGAGGAGCAAGTGTGGGTGAGGTTTTTATCTTTTTTTGTTTGTTGGTTTATTTTTTGAAAGGAGCCATCAAAAGGGACCCCAAGGGTTTCCTGGGAGAGAGGAGAGAGTTGGGTGGATCCTCTGTGGTGGGAAACGGGCTCCTGAGGGTCTTCGCTGACGCACCAGGCCCTGTCCTTTTCCTTAGCAGTCAGGACAGGGAGGTGTGCATACAGGGGTCTTTAAGAGCATCTGTGATATTATACTTTTCTTTATAAACTAATCTAAAGCAAATGCTGCAGAATGTTGATTCGACAAGCAGGGTCATGAGCACGTGGATAACCACAGGTAATGTTTATTAAGCACATGGTGCATGCGAGGAAATTTTGCCTTTTAAAGAGCTTTACCTTAATGAATCCCGGCAATTACCTTTAGAGGCAGGTGGTTTTTTAAAAAAACTTTTAATTTTATATTGGAGTATAGACGATTAACAACGACGTTGTGATAGTTTCAGGTGCACAGCAAAGGGACTCAGCCATACGTATGCATGTACCCATTCTCCCCGAAACTTCCCTCCCATCCAGGCTGCCACATAACACTGAGCAGAGCTCCCTGTGCTGTACAGTACATCCTTGTTGCTTACCCATTTTAAATAGAGCAGTGTGTAAGTTGTTTTTTTTTTTAAATAAGACAGAGGCACAGAGAGGTTAAGGCACCTCTCCAGTGTCCCACTGCAGAGCCAGGTGGCCTGGCCCCTCACCACCTCAATGTATGGGTGTTTGTTATACTATTCTCTGAAAGGCTCCTGTGCTTGAAACAGTTTAGAACTGTTTTCTTTAAAGATCTGAAGTAAGTATGGCAAAATGTTAATATTTGTTAAATTGGTGTGTTCAACTCTGCTTAAAATTATTCCAAACTTTAAAAAATATATATGAATATTTCAAAGGAAAAAGAAAAAAAGCCTCAGTGTTGTTTCTTCTGGAGCCCCCTCCTCACCCCCTCCTCAAAGCTCTCACCTTTCTGTGCTACTCTCCATTCTGACTCTTATCACATCACATCCTAGCTGTTGATTTACTTCTCATTTCTCCTTCTAGGCTGTGAACTACACCAGGGATGATGCTGGATTTATATCTGCATTTCCAGGGCCTGGCCTATTGCAAGGGATCTAGATGCTCAATAAAATCATTAAACTAATGAAGCTACTCCGGGGGCTCCCATGGGTGAGGACTGAAGTGCTGATGGAAGAGAGGCTGCAGGGGGTGAAGGGACAACTGTGGGCCCTGCCTTCCCTGCTGGAGACATATGGCAACAATTTTAGGATGATCACCCAGTCAGGGTTTCCAGCATAAATGCTTCCAGCTGCACCTTCCACTGTGCACAGGAACTTCTTAAGACAGGATTTTGGCTGCTTCCAGCTTGGCTCACAGGCCTAATCTGAGAAGTGGAGGGCAGCTTTCACGGAAGTCATCTGGGTTTTACCCATTGTGTCTCCATCTGTGACCCTTTGCTGGTTTGATGGTTGTCAGGTGAACCCTCTGCAATGTGGCTTTTTTACTCTAGCTTAGGGGTTCTCAATCTTGACTGTACCCTGAATCACCTGGGGAGCTCTCAAAACTATTCACACTTACTCCTTCCCCTCTTCTATCACCCCCAGATATTTTGATATGATTGGCCCCAGGCTGGGGATTTTTAGAAGCTCTCCAGGTAACTGTAACAGGACAGCCAAGGCTGAGAATTGCTGTTAGGTGCTCTTTGCTAAAAAGACAGCTGCCACCAGGTGAACTGTGATGACTTCTTCATCAAGAAACATTACTGAGCATCTATTATGTGAAAGGCATTGAGGAAGGAAGGAGTTTGAGATCTCTGGCCCATGGAGCAGCTGTGTCGAGGGGAGGAATTACTTAGCCGGTTTCAGCATGCACAGATCGCACAGCCAGCCTGGGAATGGTAGGGTGCTGGTACCCCCTAAGCCCATGTAGGACATCACTGATTGATCACAGGATAATTTCCTGCTGAGTCCATAGTGGTGGTCAATAAATACCTGTTGGACAAGAAAGCAAGGTGGGAACTACATATACAATACTTATGTAGCTTTCCTCAAGGTTCAGCTGGCATGGAATTACTATTTCCCTTGCTGGGTGGGACTTCACATATACTCACAACAGCTAAGGAACACATCAACATGTAAAACTAGGTCTGGCTGAAACTGGGCAACATTTCTAAGAATTTAAGTATACTTCTAACAAATGTCTAACATTGCTGATGCATGGACTACTCTTTGGGGACCACTGGTTAAGGCCCACACCGGCTAAGCACACATAACTCATTTAATCCTTTCAATAACCCCAGAAGTCAATTAGTAGATTGTTTAGGACATGGACTTTGGCCCAAGCCCTGGTTCTACCATTTAACAGCTGTATGATCCTGGAATACTAGTTAAAACTCCTGTGCCTCAGTTTGCCCATCTATAAAAAAAGAGGATAACAATGACATGCACCTCATAGTGCTATGAGGACTGAATCTCTGCCAATCCAGATAAAGAGTTGAGGCCAGTGTGTGGCACACAGCAAGCCCGGATAAATGTTAGTTACGCTAGCTAAATATCGATGCTGGTAGAGTTTATTTGTGAGACATGCCAGAGTTTCCATGTATATATATATATTTTAATTTCTTTAGGGACTTCCCGGGTGGCACAGTGGTTAAGAATCCGCCTGCCAATGCAGGGGATGCAGGTTCGAGCCCTGGTCCGGGAAGATCCCACATGCCACGAAGCAACTAAGCCTGTGCACAACAACTACTGAGCCTGCGCTCTAGAGCCCACGAGCCACAACTACTGAAGCCCACGCCTCTACAGCCCGTGCTCTGCAACAAGAGAAGCCACCGCAATGAGAAGCCCAAGCGCCGCAATGAAGAGTAGCCCCCGCTCGCCACAACTAGAGAAAGCCCACACGCCGTAACAAAGACCCAACGCAGCCAAAAATAAATTAATTAACTAAAAAAATTTGCTTTAATATCTTGAAAATAGATCATCTCATGTATATGAGACTATACACAGCAGCCCTGCTGCAAACCCACCCAATCCTTGATGCTTCTGCCCCAGTACACTGATCTTGTGAGCCATTTTCATGTTGCTGGTCCACCACCACACCACATAGCTTCTTGTAGCCCCACCATCCCTTACTGTCCTCAGTGGGGCTATCTATGGTGAAAGTTCTGTTTAGGGTCTTGCATCCACCTACAAGTTCCTTTCCTGTACCACAACAGTCCTGGCAATGAACTTCAGATGTTTTTCCATGACCATATACTTCAAAGTCTTCTGTATACTGTTCTGACTCATGTTCTTCTACTTAGCATATCTTGAAAATCACTTCATATCAGTACAAATGGCGATGCTTCTTTATTTTTAATTGTGTCTTATTATATGGCTCTACCCTAATTTACCCAACCAATTCCCTACAGATCGACAGTTTTTTCTAATCTTCAGCTATTCACAAGCATTTCTAAGAATGAAACTAATCTCAGCATTCACACAACGCATAACATCAATTGCCTGCCAATTGATGAATGGCAATTTTGAATGTATTGTAGTGCATACAATTGCTTATGAGAATTTTATGCACCATGGAATTGGGTGCAAAAAATGTATTTGACAGTATCTGCTTATACCTTCTGTATGCAAGATGGTTTTGGCTGCAAATAACAGTGATGACTAAAGCAATAAAGAAAATGTATTACATTACTGAGCTGGGCGGTCACAGGGGTGAGTGAATCAGAGGCTCAGCATCACCCTTAAGGACTTAAATGCTTTGTGTCCTTCTCACTCCTATTCTCAGGGATAGACTTTTGTCCTCACACTGTCCCTCATATCATCAGTGACCCATCCCAACTCCCAAGTTCCCACTCTCATACCTTTCAGAAAAAGTCCCTTCCTTCTTAAAAAAGAAGCTTCGTAGATTTTCCAGAATCCCCTGGCACGTACCTCTCAGGCCTCACTGGTCAGAACTGCATCTCAGGCTCTTTCCTAAACACACCTCTCTCAGTGGAAACAGAGTGTTCACAACTAGCTGAAACAAACCAAGATCCATCCCCTGGCACTAGAAGGGGTCTATGTTTCCTTGAAGTATATGGCCAACATCTGGATAAACTCAGGATTTAGGAGGCAAGAAAGAAGGCAAGCAACCAACAGTATATGGCACACCTTCTGAAGGCTTCATCTTCAGACCATACATTGTTCTTTTAAAGAACTGGTTCATAGGATTATGTGTTTTAAGAGAAGAACATTGTTAAGCGTATTTACAATGACACATATGGATAAATTTTAAAATGCAATTATAACTCTTAAAATCTGCTACAAGGCTTTAACAAGGTCTGGCAGACCTAGTGGTACAAAGAACTCTTGACTTGAAATCAAAAAACACAAGATTGAGACTCTCTGCCACTTCTGCGAGGCCTGGGGAATATTTCCTCAGCTTACCAGGCCGCTGTTTTCTTCTTTGTGAAAGTGGCAGCAGAGGAAGACAGAATGCACTTGCAGTTAGACCTGGCTTAGAATCCTAGCTCCACCAGCTGTGTGGCTATGGGCAAGTTTTGGACCCCAGTTTTCCTCATAGGTAAAATGGCGATAAAAATGTGAAATTCAGAGTATATTTTTTAAAATACTTCAAAAAATATTTAAAGATATACTTCCTAGAAGTATGATTTGCACAAAATAAAATGTACCTATTTAAAATGTACAGTTTGATGAGCTCTGACAAATGTATAAACCCATATAACCATCACACAGGTCAAAATATATACCTCTATCACCCCCGAAGTTGCCTTGTGCCCCTCTTACAGTCAACTCCCTGACCCATTCCCTTGGCCCTAGGCAACCACTGATCTTTCAGTGACTATACATTACTTTGCCTGTCCTAGAATTTCATATAAATGGAATTATAATGTATGTAGTCTTTTGTACCTAGCTTCTTTTGCTCAACACAATGTCTTTGAGATTCATCTGTGTTGTGGAGGATGGACTAGGAAGTAACCCACCTGACCCCGACCGACCTCCCGGTGTTCATGCCCTGATATAATCCCCTCCCGAGTGTGGGCAGGACCCGGAACTTGTTTCTAGAATATGGCAAAGGTAATGTGACGTCACTCTCATGATCATGTTACAAGTCTCTATCTTGCCAGCAGACGCGCTCTCTTTCTCCCTTGTTTGTTTTGAAGAAGCAAGCTGCCATGCAGTGAGAAGAACTATGGAAAGGTCCAGGTGACAAGAAACTCTGGGAAACCTCCAGGAGCTGAGGGTGGCCTCTGACTGATAACTAGTAAGAAACCAGGGCCCTCAGTCTTACAGACACAAGGAAATGAATTCTGCCTACAACTTGCATGAACTTGGAAGTGGTCCCATTGCCAGTCAAGCCTCCAGATAAGAACCAAGCCCTGGCTGACATCTTGATTGCAGTCTTGCAGAAGATCTGGCTAAGCTGTGCCCAGACTTCTGACTGACAGAAACTGTGAGATAACAAATATGTGTTATGTTATGTCAATAAGTTTGTGGTGGTTTGTTACTCAGCACAGATAAATAATGCATATCTCTCAGTAGTTTATTCCTTTTTATCACTGAGAAGCATTCCATTATGTGGATATACCACATTTTGTTTATCCACTCAATAGCTGATGGACATTTGGGTTGTCTCCAGTTTGGGGCTATTATGAATACAACTGCTATGAAAATTTGTACAAGTCATTCAGTAGACATGTTGTATTTCTCTTGAGAAAAAATGTAGTAGGAGAATAGTTGGATTAAGTGGTACATATATATTAATATTTATAAGAATCAGCCAAACTATTTCCCAAAGAGGTAGTACCATTTCACCCTCCCACTGGCAGTGTTTGAGAGTTCCTGTTGCTCCATATCCTTGCCAACAGTTTGCATTGTCAGTCTTTTTAATTTGACATCTCATATGGTTTTTATCTGCATTTTCCTAATGATTAATGATGTGTGGCATTATTTCATGTGCTTATTGGCCATTTTTTGTATCCTTCTTTTGTCAAGTGCCTGTTTAAATCTTAAGATATTGCCATCTCATAGGGTTGTTTTAAGAAAACAATACATATATAACATGACTGGTATTTAATAGACACCAAATAAAAGAGAGTTATTACTATTTATATTATTTTTAAGAGAGAGAGATTTCTATGATTCTATAAAGAGCCCACAGAATATACTTTAAATAATATACCCTGAATCCTTCTCCTGAAGAAGGGGAGGAGGAGAAAGACAGAGAGGTTAAATAACAGAGAAGATGGAGCAGGAATGCAAGAGCCCTCAGGATTTGAGCTGGAAGACTTCAGGGGCAGGAGGTATTGCCTGGTTTAGGGATGATCAGGAGTTTTTCCTTAGAGATACTGAGGTTGAAAGGAAAGCTGGCATCCAAGTGACTTCATTGCAGAGCTTTAAACTAGGGAAAGTGCTAAGGGCCTCGCTCTCCCAGACCTGCCATCCAAAAGGGTGCCAAATACCTCTATTTAAAGCAGCAGAGATTTCAAGCATTTTGTTGCAATCTGAAGTCTATTAGTGCCTGTGTTAGCCCTGCAGTCACTGGGCGGGGGCTGGAGGACAGAGCTAAGCTTGTGCAAGGGGACACTGTAGGAAACTTGGAACAACTCTCTCTCAGAGATGCTAAAATTAGCACATCTCCCTCCTCACGGCTCCTCCTGCCTCACCTCTACTTACTCACCTTTGCCCCAAGATCCATTCCCTGGATCTAAACACCCTTGCTTCAGGGGGCTTTGAAAGCTTGGTTTTCTAAAGCCCCTGAAGAAGGGTAAGGGCAGCAACTGTGTCCAACAAGCTTCTCAGGGCCAAATCCCTCCCCCCACCAAAGGAAAAAAAAAGTTTTATAGGGATTTTTCTGTTAATTAATGTGACATGTGCTTACTTAGGTAAAGAAAATATCAAACAGCATAGCAACATATAAAGAACATGGTAAAAGAACGCAGTAGTCCCAAAGTTCAGAGACAATGTTTATATTCCAACAATTTCCTCCCATATTTTCAATATGTAAATACACATATACATACATTTCTAAATAAAATGGAAATTATACATCTATGCCATCCCATAATCTTTTTTCAATTACTATTTCAAGGGATCTTTGCATGCCTAAATGTAAACATATAGATCTTTTTATTGATTGTATATTATCTTGGTGCCTATTAGATTTTTAAAAATTATTACATTCAGTCCTGGGAAGAATGGCTCTATAACTATATCTTTTTGGACTTTTAAACTTTTTCCTTACCGAAAACCTTTAGTAGAGAATGTACAGGGTCAAAGGCTATAAACATTTAAAATTATACTGTCCTCTAGAAAACTCGTATTAACTTCCACTTTTATCAATAGCTTATTGGAAGGCCAGTTTCCTCTACCCTTCAAAAACGTGAAGTCAATCTTTTTAACCTTTTTGATTCTGAAAAAAATATCTCCTGGTTTCCTTCATGTTTTCTTTGATAATTATTGAAATTTAGCATCTTTTCACTTAATGTTCACAGGGTATTTCTTCTTTTTAGTGAACTATATTTCTATCTATGCTTATTTTTATATTGGGGTATTCATCTTTATTGATTTATAAGAACTATTTACATATGGGGGGAGTAATCCTTTGCCATAGTTTCAGTATTTTCTCCAAATTTTTCATGTCTCTGAGTAGGCTTTTGTCTACCAAGGGAGCTGTGGTGGCAGCCAGGAAGTGTTCTAACTCTCTTGGCTCTTACTGTCCCACTGGTGTGAGATGTATCAAAGCTTCTTTGTGCTTCCTGGGGTGGAAGGAAGCTAACACAACTTGAAATCCACCCTCTTGCTAGTGTGTGTGTCTTCTTGTCCTGTGGAGGGTGTCTTCTCCTGCTTTTGGACCTGAATTCGAGCTGGAATTTACACCATCAGCTCTCCTGCTTCTCAAGCCTTTGGATCGGGTTGGAACTATACTGTCAGCTTTCCTGGGTCTCCAGCTTGATGACTGCAGATATTGGACTTCCCAGACTCCATAATCATGTGAGGCAATTCCTTGTTTATATATATATGTATTTATATATGATATATAATATATTTATATATAACAATATTTATAATATATTGTATGTATTAAAAAATAAAATATATTGTATTTAAATATACAATATATTTAGAGATTGCTCCTATTGGTTCCGTTTCTCTGGAGATCCCAGACACTGAGGTGTTCAGCCTGAGAACAAAATGCCAATATGCTAAGGATGGGGGACAGAAAGACAAGAAGAGCCTGGATCCTTGACAGCAATTTCTCTTACTGCAACCATTTGGAAACACCTACATCTAGACCCTTATTATGTGAGAAAAAGAAATGTCTTTATTGCCTATGCTGTCACATGTCAGGTTTTCTGTTACACGCAGTGAAAGCATTCCTGACCCCCACCCCCCCAATTATCTCACACCTCTGAGCCTCATTTCCCCAGGTTACACAATGAGAGAGAGAACAGAGAAGGGAATGGCCTTAAATGAAACTCACAAGCATTTCCCAGTGCCTCCTAGATGCAGGGTTCTGAGCACAGGGCTCCAGGTGGGGCAGCAGAGTTAGTGGCTAAGAACGGGGACTCTGGGGCCCGATCACCTGGCTTGGAAGCCCCGCTCTGTGTGTCAGCTTCCTTGTCTGTAAAGTAGGTATCATAAGAGTATATATATATATATATATATATATATATATATTTTTTTTTTTTTTTTTTTTTTTTTTTTATGGCTGTGTTGGGTCTTCGTTTCTCTGCGAGGGCTTTCTCTAGTTGCGGCAAGTGGGGGCCACTCTTCATCGCGGTGCGCGGGTCTCTCACTATCGCGGCCTCTCTTGTTGCGGAGCACAGGCTCCAGGCGCGCAGGCTCAGCAATTGTGGCTCACGGGCTTAGTCGCTCCGCGGCATGTGGGATCTTCCCAGACCAGGGCTCGAACCCGTGTTCCCTGTATTGGCAGGCAGATTCTCAGCCACTGCGCCACCAGGGAAGCCCAAGAGTATATTTAATAAGAGTTGCTGGGAGGATTAAATGAATTAATCCATGTAAGGCACTTAGAACATTACCTGGCACATAGAAAAATGCTCAACAAATGCTAAAAATTAGACATGGGTCAGCCCTTCGGAGTTTAGAATCTAGCTTGGAAGTCAAGAAATACATACATACAAATATGACTCTGAAACTTTAAAGATGCACACTCATGATTGAAAAAAAAGGAAGAATCCTTTTATTTCTTTCATTCTAAAGTAAAGTGAGCAGCTTCTTGTCATAAGAGATAAGAGGCTAAAAAACTTAATTGCCTTCATGGAAGATTTAGATAAATCAGTGCATGACAAAAACCATATGTTTTAATATGTTAAAGAAAGAAGTGAGGCATTTTGGGATCACTCCAGGATTTGAATTAATTGTATTAATATGAGATAGCAGAAGATAATACTTTAGGGCATTTTTTTCTTAGTTCCTAAAGCATTTTCATGAATTCGCACAACTTTGTGAGAAAGCGGCAAACACTGTGTAAAATTTGTTCTGAACCTGACTTCGTTTTGCTCCTCACCTCATTTATAATGAGCATAATTCTCATTTTACAGATGAGAGCCCACAGGCCTACTGTGCGGCTCACATGAGATGAGGCAAGGCGACACGCTCACTCTCTAACTTTGCTAAAACAGTTTTAAAAACTGCATGAGATTATCACCGTGTGGGGACTCAGAAAACATGTATTCTTCAGTGGTGTCCCACCCCACCCCAGCCCCCTGGAAAGAGCCCCATATTCCTCCTGAGGGCCCTGTTTAACCCACTTCTCTCTCAGGCGCTTGGGCTGTGGGAACCGCCGCTCAGAGAACCCTTTATGGCTCTCTTTGGGTCTCCAAAATCTCCGTCTCTGAGGCCGGGGAGGTTGTGAAGGACCTGCTCCTGACCCCATCCCGGCCAAGTCACCTGCCCACCCACAGAGCACATGGGCCCTTCAGGAATGTGATGAGAGCCTGAACCTGGCTCCAGCCTCTGTGAGACAGAAGTCAGAAGGTTGTTTTCCTCTCCTCAGAGGTCCCAGATTCCTGAAGCATGAATCTCCCTCTAATTGTCTGAGATCTCAGCCCCACCCTTGGGAAACACCACTAATTCAGGGAGGTGCTTCTTCCCGAGCAGGGCTGCGCTGCAGGATGCTGTTTTAGGGCATTTCTGCCCAGGACAGGGATCTGGCTTTCCTGAAGCAGAGCTCTCAGTCACAACAATTACAGTCGCACATCAGGGGGTTCCCAGGATGCCCCAAAGGGCAGGGATTGTGAACCTGCTTCCACCTCTCTCTTCCTGCAGAAATAGCAGCAGGGAAGCCAGTCACACCTGGATTCAAAAGGGTTGAGAACACAGGCTCTGGAGCCAGCCACCCTGGGTTCAAATCCCAACTCAGGCACTTCCTAGCCCTGCAACCTCAGGCAAGTTACTTTCATGCTTTGTGACTCAGGTTCCTTTTGGGAAATAAAGAGAACAACACTACTTACTTCACAGAGTTGTTAAGAGAATTTGAGTTCATGAAAAGTGCCTGGTGTATAGTAAGCACACAATGAATTTCAGCTATTTTTATTATTTACCCTGTGATTTTGAGTAAGTCTTGAACCTATGTGGGCCTCAGTTTCCTCATATATATGATGGGGATACTAACACATGCCCAGAGTCACTCTCTTTTTTCCCTTTGGTAATACTCGTCACACTTGTAGTTACTCATCTGATGTTTGTTCACCTGTCTACACAGCATATGCTTGCAGCAGGGCTTGGTAGAGTACCTGGCACATAGTAGGTGCTCAAAAAGTTTCACTGAACGAAGGAATGGTACTGTTTTCAAGATTGGATGAAACCATAACAGGCAGTTCAGTCTGACTGAAAGAACGCTGAATTTGCTGTGCATGCATTTGTGTGTGTGTGTGTGTCTTTGGGAGGGAGGGATTTGGGCTGTCAAGCAACCAGGGCTGTGTCCCAGCTTAGTCCTTACTATCTGTGTGACCACAGGCAAGTAGCTGACCTCTCTGAGTCTCAGTGTCTTCAGCTGTAAAATGGAGATGGTGGTATTGACCTGGTTAGGAAGGTCAACAAAGTAAGTTATAGTTAAGTATTTAGTCCTGCGCATGGCTCATAGTACGTGGCCCACAAGCAGCAGCTCCCCTCCCCATTTCTCTGATTTCTATGGACTGAGTCAAATGCACAATAAAATGATATTAATGAACATTTATTGAGCACTTACTGTGTGCCATGCACTGTGCCGTATTATGTACAGTGCAATGGTTTTGAAATGGGACTTAGGAGAAGAAATCTTTTTGTAAGCAGGAGTGGGGTTAGGGAATTGAGGCAGCACTTCTATGCACTTCCACAAGACTGAGAAAATGTTAACTGTCTCTATCAAAGAAAGAGTGTAGGTATAGGGAGGGGGGAGCTGGTCCATGATGGAGATTATGGGGCCACCACAGGTCCTTCATGAGGCTTTATCCAGGGCAACTGAGTTTATCTATATAAGCTTCTATTTGGGAAAAAAGGGTTCTACTGCTGAAAATAAAAACAAACAAACAAACAAATAAATAAATAAATTGAAATGGCTTTGGAAACCCCTCATATAATGGAAAGAACATAGGCCTAGAGTTAAAAACCTGGCTTCCTGTCCTGACCCTGACACTAACTAGCCCGAGACCTTGGACAAGTTAATTTGCCTATTAAGCCTTAGTCCCTTTATGGGTAAAATGAGGAGGTTAGATGGGACAACCTCTGAGGCCTTTTCCAGCTAAAATATTCTGAGAGAGTGTGCTCTTCTGGCTCTTTCTCCAATGGAACTTTCCAGTGAAAACCCAGAGACCAGCACATAAAGATGGCCTTGAGTCAACAGAGGGTGGAAATGGAACAAATAGATCTTAAGCTGCCATTCAGCCCAGGGCCATCTTCATAGATCCTTGTTCTGAGCAAATCCTCCTCCGTCTTTCAGGCCTGACGGACTCCCTTTCATCCTGGTCACTGCCAAGTTCTAGGCAAATCTCCTCACAAAATTCCATTTGTCTTTCAAAACCCAGTGTAGATGTCATGGTCATTTGTTCATTCAATGACTATTTTTTGAATACCTACTATGTGCCAGGCACTCTTCTAAGGCATATACAGTGAACAAAACAAAATCCACGCCCTACACATTTGAATGGGGACAGCATTTGCTAACCAACCAGTCCTTTGCATAGACTTCCATAATTGTACGATTCTTTTAAATTACATGTCAGCCTCCCTATTAGACTGTAAGCTCTACAAGGGCAATGGCTACAGCCCTACAAGAGAGTAGCCCACCTCTTAGGAGGGCCTAGAGATCCCTATAAGAACTGGAAGGCTGCACAGCCTAGTTTGGGCAGATGACAAGGGAGCCGGGAGCCCTCCAACTCTGTTCCAAACTCCACACCAATGGTAAGGGAATGATGGCACATTCCATGCCATCCCCTGGGTTGTTGCTGTTCCCGACACACATTTATTTTGCATGGGCATAGGGCTTAGTGCTTGAGATAAATTCTTGGGACATACGCAACCCTTGAGTCCAGGGTGGTTTGGGGACACAAGCAAGGACACAGGGCATTTAAAAACAATATGATGAGTGTAGCTCCTGCAGTTCCCCAAATCCCAGGCTGGGCCAAGTTGAGGGAGAACACAGACAGTGAGGGCTTCTAAACCCAAATGAGTGTTAAGAGGGAGTCAGCAAGATGGTTGAGAGTTGGCCATGCCACCGATATTTTCTGGAGGTGAGGTGGCAAAACAGGTTTTTCAGGCAAGATTGGCCAATACCTCCAAATCACACCATATGGAAAATAGTTATTAGCCCATTTTTTTGATGAGAAAATTAAGGCTCAGGAAGTACCTTAAGTCACCCTGCTAATAAGTGGTAGAGTTGTTCATTCCAAAGCATCTACACCAGGTTCTGGGAAAGAGGCTTTTACAAAACATGCAAATAAAAGGATGATGGAGCTAGTTAGTGGGCAGATTTATAGGCCTAGCTTCCAGCGGAAGATCTGGTACCCTCATCTACTACAGAAAAGTTACTTGAACTTTCTAAGCTCCAATTTCCACATCTGTTGGCATCTGCTACAGGGTCATTTTCACTTCTACTGGCAAATAGAGCATATCTGAATATGCCTCAAGTCAGAGGTTGCAAACTAATAGCCTGGACTAAATATAGCCCTTGGAGGCAAAAAGAGCCAGTGACTTTAGACAAACTTTACAGATGAGGTTTAGAGTAGTTAATAATTTGCCCAAGTTTGCACAGCTAAAATGTAGCAGAGCCAGGACTTATACTATAGTGGTCTGGATCCAGGGTCCAGTCTTAAGCAACACACTCTCTACTGCTCTTCAAGTGCAGAGGAGTGGCAATTGACACTCAGCCTCTTTGTCTGGGAGGCATTAAGGAGTGGCAGGGACTATTATGAACTACAGAATCCATGCCTTAACTAAGGAATTCTCCTGTGATTGACCTTGGGTAAGGCCAGTGAATATTTTGTGCCTCAATTTTCTTCTCTATAAAACTGGGATAATAATTCTGCCTATCTCATAGGGTTATCGTGAAGACTAAATGAGTTAACGTGCCTAGCACATAGTAAACGTTACCTAAGTATCAGATGTTAGTATTGTTACTCTCTGAGGAGTGGCTTTTCTCTTAAACATTCATAATGCTCATCTATATATGGTATGGTAAGCTGGGCACCCCGCTGAGGAATAAGTTCTGACACTATCTGAGGCCTCTTCCTCCTCCTTCTGAGCACTACTGGGGCTCCTGGAGGGGTCAGGGAGAAACAAGACCTCCAGGCCACACGCCACGAGCTCCAGGCCTCGGCAGCAGCCTCCAGAGCTGGCTACAGTAGCCCATCAGTGAGCTCATGGTTACCACGGGCCTCTGGGCTGAAAAGAAAGTGAGCCACAATGGGCAGCCTTCCTGGGGCCCAAGAAGGGAGGCCTCGTCCTTTCAGGATGTCTCTGGCTTCAGAAAAAACCCTTCCTGTGTTCCAGCTCACAGCTGGCAGGGGCCATCGGCAATGACTGATTGCAGTGGATGAGCTGTCGAAAAGTTGTGTGTGTGAACCAAATGCCACCTAGATAAGGCAAAGCATGCATTCAGGATGCTGGGAAGAGGACCATCACCTGCACAATGGTGTGTTTCGTGCCTACTATGTACTTGGCCTTGGGCCAGGTATTCAGGAGATGGTGAAGTTAATAACAGAAGCAGTTCACCTGTATTTTCTCCTTCTGAGCACTCTAACAGCCATGATCTCTCTTATCTTTGGCACAATCCTATGATACAAGCTGGCCTCATTTCCTGCATTTAAAGATGGGTAACAGAAGAGACTTGCTCAAAGTTACAAAGTGTCGCAGAGACTAGATACTTGGCCAAACTTGTTTCCAAGCTTGTTCACCTGAGTGCCCTGCTGGACTATATTTCCCTGCAGCCCTTGTGTTTGGGTGCAGCCACGTGACTGAGTTCTGGCCAATGGAATGAACGAAATGCTGGTAATAATGACGTATGGCTTTGCCAGGCCTAGCCCATAAAAATCTTCCCCATCAGTCCTCTACCTTTTTTTCTCATCAGTTAGCAGATGCAAACAGCCTGCAGAGGATTCTGAGGATCTAGGGACGATGGAGCCACAAGATGGAAGGGGCCTGGCTGGACTCTTGAGTAACTCTGCTGAAGTTCTATCACATCGAACTGTTAAATGAGTGAGAAATAGGCTTCTTTTTGTTAGGCCATCTAGGTTGCTTTTCCACAATAGTCAGTCTACCTTAAATACACTGAGAAAAACCAGAACTTGGGTTTTAAAGGCATTTTCCTCTACAGCTGGCAGTTTTCCTACCCCCTTCCAAACAAGCAAACAAAGCTCCTTACGGCTGTAGGGTCTCTGGATTTTACCAAGCACTGGGCAAGTAATGGCACAGTTTCTTTCTTCCATACCACTAACCACTGGGCTGTGACTCTCATCCAGTGTGGGAAGCTTTCAGATGGGGTAAGGTGTGTGAGCTAGCCACAGCTCAGCTACTCATTAGCTGAGCCCTTTTCAACTGGTTTGGGGAGAAAATTAAGTCCCAGTGTCCAAAAGCACCCCTTGTATGTAAGGAATAAACTTCTGTCCTGTCCATCTGTAATGATACAAGTTATATACCATGCCTGCGAGAAATGTGAAAACAGGCACTCACATCATTTTCTGAGCTCTGTGGTTCAGATGAGGACCCCTAATTGCAAACCACTTCACCCCTCTGAGCCTCAGTTGTCTCATCTATAAAACCACTGGGTGGAATCAGATGAACTTGGGATTTCTTGCCAGCTATAATCTGCAATAATTTCATTTTAAAAAGCAGTATTTTGGGTCTAGGATGGGTCACATACTTCCCCAGGTTATTCCATTTAGTCATGAAATGAAGAGGGATGTAAAAAAAAAGATTTTTTTTTAAATAAAAGAGAAACTGTAATTCCCCACCATTAGTTGCTTTCCACAAAGGTGGTATTCAATAAACATTAGGTGAGTGGCACACACACAGAGTATTATTCTAGCTTGAGACTTCATTGAGCCTACAATCTAGTTGGAAGGATGAGAACCACAACTGCAAAACCAAGAAACATCCTACAGAGTGGGGCATAAGAGTCTAGGTGGTCAGGTAAAGGAGGGGTGAGCCGGCAGGAAGAGATCTACTTATTCCCCAACCCACCTCAAATCCCTGCTTCTCTGCAGACACATTACACTCTGAGCACTTGCTGTATGCCAAACACTGGCTGGGTGCTTTGCCTTCTTATTCCATTTAATTCTCCCAAGAGCTCTGCCAGAATCCAAGAGGCACATAGATATTGAGCCACAATCTAAGACCCCATGGTTTGTGCAGCTACAGAGCCTGCAATCCTTCCCTTTTTGTGCAGCTACAGAGCCTGCAATCCTTCCCTAGAAGCACAGCTCTGTCCCTGACTTCTAGCTGCCCTTGAAGGAGAGATGCTGGTTGTCCCTCTAAGGGCATCATGCCCTTTGACAGTCAAGAACCACAGAGTCAGATCTCCTAGGGACACCTCAGCTTGCAGAGCGCCCCCAGCAGAGGGGTCCCACATTCAGCTGAGGAGTGTAGCACAGCCCTTGACACACGAGCTGGGAAGTCCCCGAGACAAGAGGGTCAGAGATTTGTACAGCTGGAGGCCCTGGGGAAAGGCCTGGCAGCAGCTGAAACTAACTGACTCCATCTGGAAGCAGAGTCCCTCCAGGGACATGGAGAGAGGAAAGCAGACAGGAAGTGGCTGATCTGCCTGTTCCCGGGAAGCTGCAAGGCCTGAGAGACATTGTTCTCTGGAAACCAAAGATCTGGTGTTTCTCAGCGAGTGCTCCTGGCACCCCTGCATCACACTCACCTGGCATGTTGGAAAAGGGGATTTGGGGGCCACAAACATAATGAATCCAAATCCTGGGAAACAGGAATCTGCATGTTAGACAAGCTTGTCAGACAGTTCTGATGCTCACTAAGGTTTAGGAATAGAAAATTCCACTTTTCTGAAACGGTTCTAGCTAGTTCTTCATTAGATGCGCTACTCATTTCTGCCATTTTGCCCATCAGTGACTCTTGACCCCAGGAGAAAAATAATAAAGAGATTAGTGTCTATGGAGTGTCTCATCAAGTGTCCCATATTCTTCTAAACACTTTAGACAGATCAACTCATTTAAAATCCTCACAGCATCCTTATAAGGTAAGTACTATCATTAGCTTCACATTACATATAAGAGAACTGAGGCACAGAGAGGCTAAGAAACTTTTAAAAGTCACACAGTAAATGGCTGGGCTCAAATATGGACTCCAGTGGTCTGACTCCCAAACTTGAGGTCTGAACCCTTGTGACACACAAACACTATGCGAGCTTCTGTTTATTTGAAGAGCCACTTGGTGCCAGACCCTGTGTCCAGGCACTTCATTTATTCAGCAAACATTAACTAAAAGTCTACTATGTACCAGAACTGCTCTAAGCCCTGGCCAGCCTGGGACTAGGATGAGGTGAGTGAAGCTCTCACCTTGGGCACAAAATTTGAAGGAGGGGTGCCCCAAAATTCAGTAATCAAGATAAATAATATTTTAAGGCAGTATTAAAAAAAAAACTAAATTGGTAAGGTGCGGCCCATGGCTGGCCACCTGTTTTTGTAAGTAAGTTTTATTAGGGGGGATAAAGAAAGAACAAAACACTAAAAAACCGATGCCCTAATGGAGCTCACAAAAACGACATCATCTGATCCTTACAATCCAAGGTCCCAAAGGGTAGGTATTAATATCATTGCTCTTTCACATCTACTACTCTCCCTATAGGCAGCTAATGATGATTCAGGCTGACAACATGCCAGACACTGTTTTTTAAGTGCCTTACAAATATTATTTTATTCCTCACAATCTCCCTATAATGGAAGGATCATTATCATCCCCATTTTGCAAATGGTGAAACTAAAGCACAGAGAAGTTTTGTAATTTGTCCAAGGTCAACACAGCCAGCCAAGGGCAGAGTCAGGATTTGAACCCAGGTAGCCACATTCCAGAAGCCATATCCTTAACAAGAAGTTAGCAAACTACAAACCATAGGCCAGATATGGCCAAATCCAGCCTACCACCTAGTTTTGTAAATAAGGTTTTATCAGCACACGCTTACACTCATTCATGTATTGTGAACGTCCACTTTCATGCTGCAACCACAAAGCTGAGTAGTGGGGACTGAGACCATATGGGCTGCAAAGCTGAAAATATTTGCTACCTGGCCCTTTACAGAAAAAAAAAAAAGCATGTTGGCCCTTGCTTTTAACCACTGTGGAATACCCCGTGATCAGCATGTGAAGTTATGCCCACAGTCAGAAGGAAGCAGAGATGGGATATGAACCCAGGTGTGTCTCTGAAAACAGTAACTTTCCAGCTCTGCATGGCTATGTACACCCTGTACCCCCATGGGTGCCAATACCTCCTGCCTGGCCCAGGGAAGGTGCTCCATTAATGTTCACTGAGTGAACAGTATGAGCATATCATACTGCGGTAAGGCCAGTCAAGCCCAGAGAAACAATTAGGTGGACACTACCGGGGAATGTCAGGTCTTTCTGTGGCACCCATTACAAGATTTTTGGGGTCTCCTTGCCATGATAACTTACCCTAACAGCCTAAATTAATTTGGAGGTTTACAGTGTTTTCAGGATGTCTTAATTACCTTTGTTCCTAGTATGCTGCCCATCCCAAGTTAGAGTATCTCAATGGTCTCCATCAAAATCCAAGGGTTATGATTTCTTCCCTTCTGCTAACTTTGGGGTTTTTTTGTTCTTCTCTAATTGCTTTAGGTGTAAGGCTAGGTTGTTTTGAGATTTTTCTTGTTTCTTGAGGTAGCATTGTATTGCTATAAACTTCCCTCTTAGAACTGCTTTTGCTGCATCCCATAGCTTTTGGGTTGTCGTGTTTTCATTGTCATTTGTTTCTAAGTATTTTTTGATTTCCTCTTTGATTTCTTCAGTGATCTCTTGGTTATTTAATAGCGTTTTGTTTAGCCTCCATGTTGTTTGTATTTTTTACAGTTTTTTTTCTGTAATTGATTTCTAGTCTCATAGCTTTGTGGTCGGAAAAGATACTTGATATGATTTCAATTTTCTTAAATTTACCGAGGCTTGATTTGTGACCCAAGATATGATCTATCCTGGAGAATGTTCCACAAGCACTTGAGAAGAAAGTGTATTCTGTTAGTTTTGGATGGACAGTTCTATAAATATCAATTAAGTCCATCTTATCTAATGTGTCATTTAAAGCTTGCATTTCCTTATTTTCTGCCTGGATGATCTGTCCATTGGCGAAAGTGGGGTGTTAAAGTCCCCTACTATGATTGTGTTACTGTCAATTTCCCCTTTATGGCTGTTAGCATTTGCCTTATTTATTGAGGTGCTCCTATGCTGGGTGCTTAAACAATTATAATTCTTATATCTTCTTGGATTGATCCCTTGATCATTATGTACTGTCCTTCCTTGTCTCCCTAATAGTCTTTATTTTAAAGTCTATTTTGTCTGGTATGAGAATTGCTACTCCAGCTTTCTTTTGATTTCCATTTGCATGGAATATCTTTTTCCATCCCCTCACTTTCAGTCTGTATGTGTCCCTAGGTCTGAAGTGGGTCTCTTGTAGACAGCATATACATGGGTCTTGTTTTTGTATCCATTCACCCAGTCTATGTCTTTTGGTTGGAGCATTTAATCCATTTACATTTAAGGTAATTATTGATATGTATATTCCTATTACCCTTTTCTTAATTGTTTTGGGTTTGTTTTTGTAGGTCTTCTCCTTCTCTTGTGTTTCATGCCTAGAGAAGTTCCTTTAGCATTTGTTGTAAAGCTGGTTTGGTGGTGCTGAATTCTCTTAATTTTTGCTTGTCTGTAAAGGTTTTAATTTCTCCGTCGAATCTGAATGAGATCCTTGCTGGGTAGAGTAATCTTGGTTGTAGGTTTTTCCCTTTCATCACTTTAAATATGTCCTGCCACTCCCTTCTGGCTTGCAGAGTTTCTGCTGAAAGATCAGCTGTTAACCTTATGGGGATTCCCAAAGATCAGATCAGAAATAAATGAAAATGAAATGAAGGAAACAATGGCAAAGATCAATAAAACTAAAAGCTGGTTCTTTGAGAAGGTAAACAAAACTGATAAACCATTAGCCAGACTCATCAAGAAAAAAAGGGAGAAGACTCAAATCAACAGAATTAGAAGTGAAAAAGACTCCAATAAACAGAATTAGAAATGAAAAAGGAGAAGTAACAACTGACACTGCAGAAATACAAAGGATATGAGAGATTACTACAGGCAACTATATACCACTAAAATGGACAACCTGGAAGAAGTGGACAAATTCTTAGGAAAGCACAACCTTCCAAGACTGAACCAGGAAGAAATAGAAAATATGAACAGACAAATTACAAGCACTGAAATTGAAACTGTGATTAAAAATCTTCCAACAAACAAAAGCTCAGGACCAGATGGCTTCACAGGTGAATTCTATCAAACATTTAGAGAAGAGCTAACACCTGTCCTTATCAAACTCTTCCAAAATATAGCAGAGGGAGGAACACTCCCAAACTCATTCTATGAGGCCACCATCACCCTGATACCAAAACCAAAGATGTCACAAAAAAAGAAAACTATAGGCCAGTATCACTGATGAACATAGATGCAAAAATCCTCAACAAAATACTAGCAAACAGAATCCAACAGCACATTAAAAGGATCATCAGGGCTTCCCTGGTGGCACAGTGGTTGAGAATCTGCCTGCCAATGCAGGGGACATAGGTTCGAGCCCTGGTCTGGGAAGATCCCACATGCCGTAGAACAGCTAGGCCCGTGAGCCACAGTTGCTGAGCCTGCACGTCTGGAGCCTGTGCTCCGCAACAAGACAGGCCGCAATGGTGAGAGGCCCGCACACCGCGATGAAGAGTGGCCCCCGCTTGCCACAACTGGAGAAAGCCCTCGCACAGAAACGAAGACCCAACACAGCCATAAATAAATAAATAAATAAATTTATATTTTTAAAAAAAAGGATCATACACCATGATCAAGTGGGGTTTATCCCAGGAATGCAAGGATTCTTCAATATACACAAATCAGTGTGATACTCCATATTAACAAATTGAAGGATAAAAAGCATATGATCATCTCAATAGATGAAGAAAAAGCTTTTGACAAAATTCAACACCCATTTATGTTAAAAACTCTCCAGAAAGTAGGCATACAGGGAACCTACCTCAACATAATAAAGGCCATATATGACAAACCCACAGCCAACATCATTCTCAATGGTGAAAAACTGAAACCACTTCCTCCAAGATCAGGAACAAGACAAGGTTGCCAACTCTCACCACTATTATTCAACCTAATTTTGGAAGTTTAGCCACAGCAATCAGAGAAGAAAAAGAAATAAAAGGAATCCAAATAGGAGAAGAAGAAGTAAAACTGTCACTGTTTGCAGATGACATGATACTATACATAGAAAATCCTAAAGATGCTACCAGAAAACTACTAGAGGTAATCAATGAATCTGGTAAAGTAGCAGGATACAAAATTAATGCACAGAAATCTCTTGCATTCCTATACATTAATGACAAAAGGTCTGAAAGAGAAATTAAGGAAACACTCCTATTTACCATTGCAACAAAAAGAATAAAATACCTAGGAATAAACCTACTTAAGGAGACAAAAGACCTGTATGCAGAAAACTGTAAGACACTGATGAAAGAAATTAAAGACGATACAAACAGATGGAGAGATATACCATGTTCTTGGATTGGAAGAATCAATATTGTGAAAATGACTGTACTGCTCAAAGCAATCTACAGATTCAATGCAATCCCTATCAAACTACCAATGGCATTTTTCACATAACTAGAACAAAAAATTTTACAGTTTGTATGGAAACACACAAGACCCCAGATAGCCAAAGCAATCTTGAGAAAGAAAAATGGAGCTGGAGGAATCAGGCTCCCTGACTTCAGACTGCACTACAAAGCTACAGTAATTGGGACAACATGGTACTGGCACAGAAACGGAAATATAGATCAATGGAACAGGATAGAAAGCTCAGAGATAAACCCACACCCCTATGGTCACCTTATTTTTGATAAAGGAGGCAAGAATATACAATGGAGAAAAGACAGCCTCTTCAATAAGTGGTGCTGGGAAAACTGGACAGCTACATGTAAAAGAATGAAATTAGAACACTTCCTAACACCATACACAAAAATAAACTCAAGATGGATTAAAGACCTAAATGTAAGGCCAGACACTATAAAACTCTTAAAGGAAAACATAGGCAGAACACTCTATGACATAAATCACAGCAAGATCCTTTTTGACCCACCTCCTAGAGAAATGTAAATAAAAACAAAAATAAACAGATGGGACCTAATGAAACTTTTGCACAGCAACGGAAACCATAAACAAGACAAAAAGACAAGCCTCAGAATGGGAGAAAACATTTGCAAACGAAGCAACTGACAAAGGATTAATCTCCAAAATATACAAGCAGCTCATGCAGCTTAATATCAAAAAAAGAACAACACAATCCAAAAATGGGTGGAAGACCTAAACAGACATTTCTCCAAAGAAGATATACAGATTGCCAACAAACACATGAAAGGATGCTCAACATCACTAATCATTAGAAAACTGCAAATCAAAACCACAATGAGGTATCACCTCACACCGGTCAGAATGACCACCATCAAAAAATCTACAAATAATAAATGCTGGAGAGGGTGTGGAGAAAAGGGAACCCTCTTGCACTGTTGGTGGGAATGTAAATTAATACAACCACTATGGAGAACAGTAAGGAGGTTCCTTAAAAAACTAAAAATAGAACTACCATATGAGCCAGCAATCCCACTACTGGGCATATACCTTGAGAAAACCATAATTCAAAAAAGACATGTACCACAATGTTCATTGCAGCTCTATTTACAATAGGCAGGACATGGAAGCAACCTACGTGTCCATCAACAGATGAATAGATAAAGAAGACGTGGCACATATATACAATGGAATATTACTCAGCCATAAAAAGAAACGAAATTGAGTTACTTGTAGTGAGGTGGATGGACCTAGAGTCTGTCATACAGAGTGAAGTAAGTCAGAAAGAGAAAAGCAAATACCGTATGCTAACACATATATATGGAATCTAAAAAAAAATATGGTTCTGATGAACCTAGCGGCAGGACAGGACACAAACATAGAGAATGGACTTGAGGACACGGGGAGGGGGAAGGGTAAGCTGAGACGAAGTGAGAGAGTAGCACTGACATATATACACTACCAAATGTAAAATAGACAGCTAGTGGGAAGCAGCTGCATAGCACAGGGAGATCAGCTAGGTGCTTTGTGACCACCTAGAGGGGTGGGATAGGGAGGGTGGGAGGGAGACGCAAGAGGGAGGGGATATGGGGATATATGTATATGTACAGCTGATTCACTCTGTTATAAGGCAGAAACTAACACAACATTGTAAAGCAATGATACTCCAATAAAAATACTCAAAAAATAAATAAATTTAAATTTAAATGTAAAAAATAAATAAATACATCCAAGGGTTAGTCTCAACACCCAGACTAAACTGCTTTGCCCTTGACCCTAGAGGTCAGGGTCCTAAGCCTTAAGACTTAGTCTAAATCAAAAGAATGAGGATTTGGGAGTTGGAGAACCCTGGTTAAATTCTGGCTCCTTCTCCTCCATCAGCTGTGTGACCCTGAGCCCGTTTCTTCACCTCTCTGAACCTCAGCTTCCTAACCTGTGCCATACAGTTTACTGAAGGAAGAAGATCCATACCAAGCTCCCCAGCACACAACAGGCCTCAGTGGATGGCCCCAGTTCTTTATGAGGATGATGGAGACAGTGTAGGAGAGCTGTCTGCTGAAAGACCCCAAATCCATTATGCATGTTTTATCTTAGTGCTCCCAAGGTCTTGAATAAACAATGTCTTCATCCAGTATTTAAAAGACACTAAATCGGCCTCAGAGTAACCACCCCCTCCCACCCCAGCTGAAACTTGGCTGGCTCTATACTTGGCTGCTGGCCTGAATTTCCAAGCACTGTTGGTTTAGCATTTCTCAAATGTACCCCATTAACACTACGAACCGGTCAGCTCTCCCTCCTCTCTGAGCTCAGGTCTGACCAGCACAGTGAGAGATGGAGCCAGCAGTGTGAGGCCAGACTCCCCGACTTGCCTTTGTGAAGCAGGGTGGTGCTGGGGTCAGTCTGCCTGGGATTGGGGGCACCTGTCAGCATTTGCATGAAGGGGTGCAGCCAGGTCAGATGCAGACATAGGCAGTGTGCTTGGAGACCGGGAGAAAGCGCAATGGAATGAGGGGGTCTGGGAAATGTGAACAAAATATATTCTCCCAGTTGCCTCTTGAGGGGAAAAAACAAGACCTTGAACGAGGCTTAGCAAAAAGCCACTGCTCTGGGAATCAGGAAATAGCTCTGCCCTGGCACGGTCTCCAACTCATTCGCTGTGTGTCTCTGAGCAAGGTACTTGCTCTTTCTGTGGCACATTTATTTAAAGATAAATGGATTAGGCTGGGCCACATTTTAAAACTCTTGCTTGGCAGCAGAATTCTTTCTCAAACAAAATTTTACTTGGAATTTTAATATATAAATAGATGAAAGTGGAACTGATTCTCTGGGTAAAAGGTGGGGGGAGTGGGAAAAGGGGGAGCTGGAATCTTGCCCACTAAGCCCCGCTAACAATCTGAAAGACACCAGGAGGTACCTCTGTGGAAAGGGTTTGAGAACCACATGACATGGCATATGATATATAAAATCTCATGTGCTGGCAGCTTCTGATCCTGGTAGCTGCAGCTACCTGGTAGCTGGTAACTGCAGCTGCAGTTACTGCTGATAACAGTAATGGCTTTTATTTGTTGAGCACTTTCTTTGTGCCAGGGCTGGAACTGACTTCTATATGCTTTACTCTGAGAGTCAGTAGCGAGCCCTGATTCAGAGCCCTGTTTCAAATTCCAGCTTCACCAATTTAGCAGCTGTGTGACGGTGGGCAAGTTAGTTAATCTTTCTGTGCCTCAGAGTCTTCATAATGGAAAATAGATTGTTCTGAGGATTAAAGCAATTACTCTCCATAAAAGTGCCTAGAACAGTGGCAGGCACATAGTAAGCAACTGATGTTAGCCACTTTTCTCATGACTGCATAAGTTGTTGTATTTAATTTTTATAAGCACTACTCGGTTTCACAGATGAGGGAATTGAGGCTCAGAGAGGTGAAGTGAGTGCCCCTAGGTCACACAGTTAGTAGGTGATGGAAGGAAGACCTGAATCCAAGTATGCTCAACTGTGCAGCCTGTGGTCTTAACACTCAGCCAGAACTGCTTTGTTCTTGACCCTAGAGGGTAGGGTCTTGGTCCTAGTAATTTGCTTAAGGAGTTCCAAGCCTAGATGGAAAGGTAGTTAACAATGACTACAGTGATTTATGCTTGCAGGAGTTCTGGGGTCAGCAGGGTCTAGAGTCTGGACATCCTAACGAATGCAAATTCCAAGCAGAGAGAAGGTGTTTGGTCTCCAGAGCCCAGGGCTAACTGATGGTCTCTACTAGAAAAAGGGCAGAAGCAGCCCCAAGCTAGAGCACAGGTGAGCAGAGAACTGGCTGACTTTCAGCCCCCACTTGGAGGGCACCATATATGCCTCTGAGCAGTCCACAAGCTGTACAACCTTACACAACGACCCTTACTCTTCTCCTGCCTCAGCATTTGGTGGGGAAAAGCTCAGGGAGAGAATGAATTTGGCTGCATGAGAAAGACAAAGACTGGTCTCAGCCTTGCCCTGATACCTGTGGAAGCCTGGGATGAGGGGAAGGCACATGGAGGCTGTGAGGTCAGGAAGCTCTGCATGATCGCCCAAAGCAAGTGCAAGCCACACAGTCACTTTATCTCTTTGTGCTTCTTTCTCTCAGCACGGAGGGTGGCAATAAAAGATGGCTGTATGGCTCTCTCTGGGGAGCTGAATGGGAGCCAAACCATCATATGGTGAACAAATGCTGTGATCGCCCAACTGCAGAGCAGCTGCTGCAAATTATTAAATGGCACCAACCTTTGCCTTGACCACTGACCCCTGGAAACGAGTAGCCACCCACCCACCCACCCACCCAGAAAGCCCCAGTACCCTGCCACCAACAAACGCCCAAACACAGGCTCCAGCATTAAGAAAAATCAGGGGGTGTGGTATAGCTGTAAGAACACAGCTTTAAATTCAGACAGAGCTGTATACAAATGCCAACTCCACCCCTCATGAGCTGTGGGACTTTGGGTAAGATACTGAACTTCTCTGAGCCTCAACTTCCCATCTATAAAATATAGCTTATGTACTGACCATGCAAGGAGGATGTAAGAATTAGAAATAATAAATGTAAAGTATCCAGCACAGTACCTAAGACAAAGTAAGTGCTTAAATAGCTATACACATAGTGCCTTCACTTATTCAATGAAGACAGACTCCAAGCCCACTGACTACAAGGCACAGTAAATATCATGTGGGAGGGTTAAGTGGTTTCCCTGAGTGACACGAGCTGAGATCTGAAGGACAAGCAGGAGTTTTCTAGGTGAAATGGGGAGGAAAGAACTTTCCAGGCAGATGGAACAGAATAGGTGAGGGTTGAAGAACTGAGCAAGAGTTGATGTGGTTGACGCAGAGACAGCAAGAGGAGGCTGGCAGGGTGGGTGGGGCCAGACCACACAAGCCACAGTAAAGATTTTGGTCTAACAGTACAAAGAACGTATGGAACGGTTCTAACTGATGAAATGACACAATCAAATTAGTGTTTTAAAAAGCTCACTCTAAAAAGAGTATATACTGTATGATTCCAACTTTATGACATTCTAGAAAAGGCAAAACTATAGAAACAGTAAAAAGATTAGTGGTCACCAGGGGTTATGGAGGAGGGAGGGATGAATAAGCAGAGCACAGGGGATTATTAGGGCAGTGAAACTGTCCCGTATGATAATATAATGGTGGATACGTGTCATTATATATTTGTCAAAACCCACCAAATGTATGACACCAAGAATGAAGTCTAGCATAAACTATGGACTTTGGGTGATAACGATGTTTCCGTGTAGCTTCGTCAATTGTGATACAGGTACCACTCTGGTGGGAGATGTGGATAATGGGGGAGGCCGTGTGTGTCAGAGGACAGGGGGCACATGGGAACTCTGTGTACTTTCCTCTCAGTTTTGCTCTGAACCTAAAACCTCTCTAAAAATATAAAGTCTATTAATTTAAAAAAAAAGAGAGAAAAACAGTCTGGCTGTGGTATAGAGAATAGATTGGAGGCGAGCAGGGGAGAATGCAGAGGACTAGTTAGGTTTTTCTACTGTTTTGCTGGGTTCCTTTGGGACAAGTTACATAAGCTCTGAGAGCTTCAGTTTCTCCATCTGTGATATGGGAACAAGAATATAAAGTGACGCAGGGTATAGGAAGTGCCTCACAGAAAGCCTGGCACAAGGCAGGTGTTCAGTTCACTCTGGCAGAACATGAAAGAATGATCATGACGCTGGGAAGAATGGCAAACAGTGTCAGGATCCAGAGCTTTTTGTGGGGGGATGGTGGGTATCCTGCGATGATGTTTTGTAGCAGGTAAAAAGTCTCAGTGTCTATTGGCAGGGGCAAAAGGATTTAGCAGAGTGTATGGCCAAGGACTAAAGCTGTGTTTCGTGCTTTGGGGGAAAAAAATCATAATAACAGCTAAGACTTATTGACTGCTAACTACATGGCAGGTCCTATCGTAAGTGCCTTTTGTGAATCAGTTCCTTTCATTCTTTCAACCGTACCTCAGGTTAGGAACTATTATTATCTCTACTTTGTATCTGGGGAAACTGAAACACAGAAAGGACCATCAACTTGCCCAGTATAAGTGACAGAGCTGGTTTAAAAGAAAATCAAAGGATACAAACCTGAGTTCACTGAGGAAATAGGTTTTGTAAGCACAGAACCATTGTGAAATGGCACAAAAGAGACGAGCTGTGACCAAGGACCCAATCACGGTGGGAAGAAGTACGGTAGAGCCCTTAAGGCCATGGGTTTTGAATGAGCCTTCCTGGGTTTAAATCCTGGCTGCTCCACTTTGTGTGTGACCTTAGGCAAGTTATTTAGCTACTCTGTGACTCAGTTTCCGTTTCTGTAATATGGGGATAGTAACAGGCCATACCATTTTTAGTCAATATATGTTTCAGAACAAAGAAGGACAACAGGAACTTCTAAAAGAGCAAGCTTGGTGCTTTAAACAGGGGTGAGGCTCAAACCTGGCACCCAACCCACAGTTATCAAGTACCACACTAGATGCCAGCTTGTTGCAGTGATGAAAACAACATGACCTCTGCCCTCAAGGACCTCCCAGTCTGGGGCGGGGAGATAGGTACAAATGCAGAAAATAAAACAAAAGGCAGGATATAAGAATCAGTCACTTGTTCAACCAAAATGATGCCAGTCACCATTCTAGACACTAGGGATGTAGTGATTGGCAAAACAGACAAGTTCCCTGCCCTCAAAGAGCTTATGTTCTAGTGCTGGAGATAGGCAACGAACACAAACAAAGGAGCAGTGATGACTGCTGTTAATTAAAAAATAAAGCAGGGTGAGTGCTTAGAGAGCCACGTGGGAGGTTATTTCAGATAGGATGGTCAGAGAAGGAAGTGGTAGCACCTGAGTAAGGCCAAAATGTCATGAGGGGTGAGCTGTGTTCATATCCGGGAGAAAAGTTTCCCACGCTGAGATAATAGCAAGTGCAAAGGCCCTGAGGAGGGGAGAATACACTTGACCTGTTTAAAGAATGGCACAGAATAGGAGGACTGGTGTGGCTGATGGGGACAAAGGTGGAGAGACAGAGGAAGTCTAGACCACAGGGCACCTGCCGAGCATGGTCAGGACTGTGAATTCCACTCTAAGAGGGATGGGAAGCCCTTGGCAGGTTTTTGGGGTTTTTTTAAATTTATTTATTTATTTTTGGCTGCGTCGGGTCTTCGTTGCTGCACGCGGGCTTTCTCTAGTTGTGGTGAGTGGGGGGCTACTCTTCGTTGTGGTGCGCGGGCTTATTGCAGTGGCTTCTCTTGTTGTGGAGCACGGGCTCTAGGCGCGGGCTTCAGTAGTTGTGGCACATGGGCTCAGTAGTTGTGGCTCACGGGCTCTGGAGTGCAGGCTCAGTAGTTGTGGCGCATGGGCTTAGTTGCTCTGCGGCATGTGGGATCTTCCCGGACCAGGGCTTGAACCCGCCCGCGTCCCCTGAATTGGCAGGAGGATTCTTAACCACTGCGTCAGCAGGGAAGTCCGCCTTGGCAGGTTTTAAACACGGGCTTGGCATCTGATTTAATTTCGGAAGAATCACTCTGGCTGCTGTGCAGAGAATGGATTGAAATGGGCCATGGTGGACTAACGTGTCTTTGAATTCTTTGCTGCTCCTTTCATTAACAAGTGGGATCTCCTTAAATCTAGTTTTCCCCTGTGCCTGTCTCTGACCACTAGCATGTGGCAGAAGTGATGCTGTGAAACTCCTAACTCTGGCCTTTAAGATATTTACACCTTCTATCCCTCTTGTAACTTGTCCTCTTGAAAACCAGCTGCTGTATGAGAAGTCTCACTATCCTGAGACCACACTGCTGGGAGAAAGTGTAACAGCCACGTGGAGAAAGAGAGACCACGTGGAGGGGCACCAAGGTACCAGAGACATAGACGTGAAGGTGACAGGACCTTCCAGCCCAGCCAAGCCACAAGGCATGCAGCAGAAGAACTGCCTGTCCCAGCCCTCCAGATTCCTGACCTACAGACTGCAAACAAATAAAATGATTGAGATTTTAAGCCATGAGGTTTGGGGGTGGTTTGTTACACAGCAATTGATAATTGAGGCAGAGGCAAGGAGGCCAGTGAGAAGGGTACTGCAGAAATCCAGGTGAAGGAGAAAGGTGATTTTGGTCTACGGTAGGAATGGGGGTGGAGAATCAAAAAAATGCTGATTTGAGAAAAAGTTTTACACACACACATCATCATCATCATCATCATCATCATCATCATCATCATCATCATCGGGAGAAACTCAGGGGTCTGGAGTCCCTGTATCACCTAGGGAGGATGGCACTGGTTCCATCTCTGAGGCTACCTCATTCAATGAAGGGTTGATTGTCCAAGGGTTGACTTCCTTTTCAGAAACTTCACTGCCATCAGGACAAACACTACAGAAGGTAAAGGGATATATTCCAGAATGCCTGAAAATAGGCTTAACAGCACAGAAATACTCTTTATTAGCAAAATGAAGACATCCCAGAGAAAACTGTTCATCTTAATATAACATCTAACATTTATACACTACTTCATAATTTATCAAGTATGCTCATACCTATTACCTCTTTTGATTCTATCCACTGTCCTATGAAGTTAGAATTGTCATCCTCATGTACAAATGAGGAAACACACTCAGAAAGGAAACACTTACTGTTCTAAAGCCCCGTAGTCAGTAACTAGTAGAGCTAGACTTTGAACCTGTAACTTCTTTAAGCAAGTTCAATTTTTTTTTGTATATGACTGTTGCTAATATTTCCACACTTACTTTAAAACTACACAGAATAAAATCAAATAATGTATCATTCCATTCTGTGTTTTCGTTGTCTGCCTGCGGCTCTTCTTCATAGGCTAGTTGTGCAATGGATTTTAAAGCAAAGTCCTTGGACTCCTGGTCCTGAAACCTTGTAGGTAGAGTTTGACAACATGCAGATTCCTGGGCCCCACCCAGGAACCAGACTTTCTGGTAATGGGGCCTAAGTACCTGTATTTTAATAAATAGGCCTGGGGGGAGGGGAGGTGTCTTAAATTATTCGCCTTCATGGGAAAGGTTGAAAGTCACTGAACCGGTGGATCAATCAGCCCTTCGGAAGCAGATGGACATGCTTAAATGAAGAGACAGAGTCTGAAAACACTGAGCAAACTGTAAACGGATCACTCCTCCATGTTGCCTGGGGTGAGGAAGGGGCCCTAGACAGTCTCTTCCTTCCCCTCCCCCTGTCCACCAGAATCACTCAGGGGCCAGGAAAGGAAGAGTGTGCAGAAGGAGTCGTGGGGTGGGAGGGCGAGGAAGGGGCAGGCTGAACATTTCAAGAGCAGCCACTATGTTTCAGGCATTAGCAGACTTCCTCTTTCGGCCCTCAAAGTAGGCAAGGCTTCCATTTTACAATTGAAGAACATGGGAATCCGGGAATGAGGTTACTTGTGCAGTCACACAAATAGTAAGTGGGGAGTCAAGATTCGAACCCAGGATCACCTAGCACTAATGCTAGTGTTGTTTCTAGCATCAAGCTGTGCCAACCAGGTAGAAGGGAAGTGTGACATGAAGTCATGGGAGTGTGAACCCCACTCCCCTACTCATTCTCTGTATGACCTTGGAACAGGCATTACCCTTCTCAGAAGATGTTCCTTCACTTCTTTCAAAAAGGGGATCAAATTACCTGCCACTGAGAAGTCCCCAGGTACCCGGTAACCTGTTAGTAAAAGGTGATGGCTTCTGAATGAGAAACAGGATGCCAAAATCAAAAGGGTGAAGTAACCATCAGGCAATTTCTCCCACAGTGGATCGTGCCAGGTTGGGAGCAGGTGCCCCGGGATGGCAGAGTGGGACCCAGTGCGGGAGCCATTCCTGGGAGTGGCTGCAGCATGTGGGAAGGAAGGTGCGTGTGGGGCGGGCAGGGGCTCTCCGGTGGCCTCTGAGGTCTCTCCCGTCCCCAATTTCTATGATCCTGGGAAGCAGGAGCCACACTGTTTTTCTCTGTCAGTGCTCTGCTCCCACTCCTGGGGGAGCTGGCAGACCTGCCGCTGGCTTGTTGGCTGGAGACGCATGGGTAGCGGAGCCTGGCATTTCTTTACAGGCTCTCACTGTCTCTTTCTTGTGCTGCTTTCTTCCCGTTCCCACGCCCTACCTCTGCAAGTCCCCAGGGATTCTGCTTTCTCCTGCAGTGCTGAGGGCAAAGGCCCTGGGCAAAGAGATAGATCGGGCCTTCCCCCACCAAGGCTGCTCTGCTGGGACCCTCAATGCCTCATTGTCCCTGGCCTCCCAGACCCCGTCCCCTCCCGGGGAGAGAAGGCGGTGGGCGGTGTGCTGGTCAGCAAGTCCACGCCTGGTGCAAGCTGGCTGGGGTCCTCTCAGTTGTGAGCTTTTTACTTTGCAAAGTTGTGGGATTCTTATTCATTTGAAGAGTCGGCCAGTCCTGAATGCCTTCAGCAAAGATTTCGGCACTGAGCCAGGCGCTGGGGGTACAACTTGGAAAAACAGTCCTTAACCCGATCCTCAAGGAAGGTCCAGTCCAGTGGGAGACATGAGAAGTAAATAATGATTACTGCTCTCCTGAATCCATCACAATGCAGGGAGAGCAGTAAGAACAAGAACACAGAGCCACTGGTTAAGGGTTGGTTCATTCCTTCATTCATTGAACAAATAATTATTGAGAAACTGATACATGACAGGCACTGTTCTAGGGGCTGGGAATATGGGGGAGCAAAACAAAGTCCCTGCCTCTTCTAGAAAATAATATAATAAAATAAATGATATAAATGGCACATCTTATCTATATCTGTAACATAATAATTACATTATATAATCAAAATATAATATAATATACATTGATTATAATGTTAATATTGTTATATTAATGTATTATCTAATCTAATTACATAAAGCATATCATCTGTATATATTAGTTTATATTATACATTATAATAATATTACATTAATATATTTTATTAATGTACCTAATCTATCATCTATCAATCAATCAGTCAATCAATGAATCATCTATCATCCACCTATTTACCTATCTATAGTTTCAGGCAGTGACGACTGCTTGAAGGAAAAAAATGTATAGTTGGGGCTCGAGTGTGGGGACAGTATGGTCTGGCAAGGTCTCTCCGAGGAGGTGGCATTTGATCAGAAATTTGAAAGGGTGCGACATGGTAACATCTGCGGAGTGTTTCAGGAGGAAGGAAGAGCGGGTGCAAGGACTGTCCCCAGACACCGCTTACCTACTTCATACGTATCATTCTCAGAAGCAAGGGTTACTTCTTCCCACTTTACAAATGGGGAAACCAAGAGCTAGGAAGGTGGAAGGACTAATCCAGGGCCTCCCAGCTTGCAGAAGGGAAAGCTGAGACCCACCCCAGGTGGTCTGCTCTGCCCCTGTAGGTGGGCTTTCAGCCATGAAGCCACGCCACCTACCTGGCAAGTCCTAGATGCTTTTTGGCACAGAGGAGGGGGTGCCAAATTCAACTTTAGGGAAGAAGGTAGAGAAGGGGACATGAGTGCACCAGGCCAAGGGAGGTCTCTGCCTTCCTTCTTTGCCTCTTCTGGCCCCAAAGCTGCCCCTTACCTGTGTGCACATCCACTCAAAGTCAAGAGAGAGAGAGGGAAGCTCCTCTTCCAAGTCCACAGTGCCCACTCTGCTCATATTATTTAGGTTTCTACTCAAGTCACCTCCTCAGAGAAGCCTTCCCTGATCACCCCACCTCGAATACCAGTCACTGTCTATCTCACCTTTTGCTTCAACCTTTTCTCACGACCTGCCATTAGACTGCATATTTGTTTTCTTATTTGTTGTCAGTTTCTGTAGCTTAAATGTCAGCTCCACAAAGGCTATTGTCTATTTTGTTCACTACTGTATCCTCTATGTCTGGTACATCTTTAATGAATGAAAGAAAGGAAAGTAGGAAAGGCTCAGTGTGTGTGTAACCACTTAGGAGAATTAAAGGAAGCACTTTTCCAAACAGACACAGGCACCACGAAGGGACAGTAGAATCTGAGCTCTTTGTGATTTGCTGGTGGGTGCCTGGCACTCTGAATTTGCTCAATAAATATTTGTTGAATGAATGAATATCTGGAATTTGAAATTCCAAGTTCAGGAAGCTCAGAAGACTTTGAGCAATTATGTGTGAAATAAACATGATTTTATAATATTCTTTGATGGGATGTTTGAGAGTTCTCAGGATAGAGGTTCAGGATTGAGAGCTGATCCTGACACAAAAGCTAACATGCTAGGAGGATTTGGACAAGTCATCTTCCTCCTTGTCACCTGGGGCACAATTTGCCCACCTGTAAAATGAGGACACACAGAAAACTCTAAGGGACTCTTCTAACTCTGGACATCTAAGATTTTGTAAAATAACTCCTCCTCTGGGACAGGCCCACACATCTCCATCTTGCCCCGAATATCCCCCCTGGAAACAGTAATCCTGGGGTGGGTACCAGGGGTAGTTTTTGAGAGTCTTCAATGCCTTTCCTCAAGGTCTTGTGTTACTTAAGCTTTCTGGCTCCTTCTCTTCAAGCCTCTCTGAGGTCTGACCTTCTAATGAGCGGAGACACATTATCAGCCACTGTGGTTTGAATGGGTGCCTATAATTTAGTGTTGCCTAATGCTGGACACTGAGAGCAGGGCTTGTGTAATTAGGCTGGGACCTCATTAACATCTGCCTCCGTGGGTGTTTTTCATTCTTGGTTTCTCCTGTCTTGTATTTTGAATCCCATCTGGCTGTATGGACACGGCTGCCCTTTTTTATTGCTCCATTGTGAAGCCAGGCTTGAATTTGGGCCCAGAATGGCAACAGCCATCCACAATGCATGAATCTTAACATGTCCTGGAATGGCCCCTGCTCTGCTCTCTAAATAGAATTACACAACTTTACTGAGAACCTGGACTGTCTGAGTTGCTCTTGAGCACCTCGAGTTGGCTGGCAGTCCACCCTTAGTTTGGATGTTTGACAGAAACCAGAGTAAGGGGTGCTATCAGTTTAATTACTACAATTACCCATGATTTAACCAACTCGTGTGTAATACTTTGCCATATACAAAGCACTAGTAGAATCTGGCCTTGAGCAGAGATGTGGACTGTTTTGTTTACCGGTGATTCCTACGAGAGTTATTCTCTTCTGGGGCCCTCCTGCCCCCACCCCATTCTTCTCTGCCCTGCTCTGAGCCCCAGGAGGCTGAACTCTGTGGACAGTACCTATCGGGCTCTCTTGCTCACTGGGCCAAAGTGAGGTCCCAGCAGGAGACTGGAGGGCAGGGGGAGAGGAGGGTGGTGGGTACTTCTTCCTAGTGCCCACCCTGCTTCAGTGCAGGACTTTGGAGGTAGCTAAGTTCCTCTACAACTATTGCTTCAACTGCATGGCTCTCCTGCCCAAGTCTAGGTGAAACCTTCTGGATTGAGTCTATTAATTCTACTTCCTCTCCTTGTCCCTTCACCCCTAATGATGATAATGGCTTCTTGCTGTTGTTATTGGATGCCTCATGCTCCCTGAGCCCCACACACCCCTCCGTAAGTGATTCCTTTTTTAAAATTTCTTTATTTCTTTATTTAAACCATTTGGGGATGAATTCTGTTTTCTACCTAGCCCCTGTCTGATACAATTCTTAATATCTGGAATGGAACCTGGAACACAGTAGGCCCTTAATAAACATCTGTGGAATGAATAAACAAACTTTTCACATATGTCTCATTTAATCCTTACAAAAACTATGTAAAATAATACAATTACCTTTTACAGATGAAGAAGCTGAGGTTCAGAGAGAGGTAGAATCTCAGGTCTGAGCAACAGATTTCTAAGGGAGAGCAACACACACATCCTGTACCCCACATGAGCCTGAGCCACACTCAGCACCTGGGAAAAATCTCTACTTCCTGCTGCTTCCAGCACAGAACCAGAGTCCACTCATGCTGGCCTGGGGTGGGCTCAACAGGACCAGATGCCATGCAGTGGACAAGGGTAATGTGAGTAAGAGAATAACAAAATTTCTATCCTTCTTTGTCTCTTATTACAGTTTTTTACTTAAAGTCTATTTTGTCTGAAATAAGTATGGCTACCCCTGCTCTGTTTGGTTTCTATTTGCATGGAATATCTTTTTCCAGCCCTTCACTTTCAGCCTATGAGTGTATTTAAGGCTAAAGTGAATCTCTTTTAAGCAGCATATTGTTGGGTCTTTTTTTCTTTCAATTCATTCAGCCACTCTATGTCTTTTAATTGAAAATTTTAATCTATTTACATTTAAAATAGTTATTTAAAGTACTATTGCCATTTTGTTAACTGTTTTCTGGCTGGTTTGTAGTTCCTTTGTCCCTTCTTCCTCTCTTGCTGGGTTCCTTCATGATTTGATGCTTTTCTGTAGGGGTTTGCTTTGAATCCTTTCTTCTGTTTTGTGTATCTCCTATAGGTTTTTGCTTTATGGGTACCATGAGGCTTACATAAAAAATTTTATAGTACAGTCTATTTTAAGCTGATAACAACTTACCTTTAATCACATACAAAAACTACTTTTACTTGCCCCTCCCTATATTTTATGTTTTTGATGCCACAATTTACATCTTTTTATATTGTATATTCATTAATCATTGTAGCTATTGTTATTTTTAATACTTCTGGTCTTTTAACCTTTTTACTAAAGTTAAAAGTGATTTACACACCACCATTACAGTATTGCCAGAGTATTCTTAATCTGACTAAATAATTACCTTTATCAGTTTTATACTTTCATATGTTTTCATTTTACTAATGAGTGCCCTCTTATTTCACTAAGTTCTCACTGTCTAAATTCAGATTCTTGGATCCCCTCAGTATTTGTCTACTGTCTAATTGTATTTTTTCATACTACTCATAATGAGGAACTTACTGCCTCTTTAAGCAGCTCTAACTATGAAACAATCTCCCCCTTGTTAAAAAGGCAGTCCAGTAAGTGGTGACACAAAGGCTCTGGAGCCAACTACCTAGGCTTGAATCCTAGTTTTGACCCTTACTGGCTGGAGACCTTGATTCCATTACCCAACTTATTGGTGCTTCAATCTTCTCATCTAGAAATGTGGATGATAATAGTACACATTTTATAGGGTTGTTGAAAGGATGAAATGAGTCAATACATGTTAAGTGCTTGGGACAGTGCCTAGCACGTAGGAAATGCTATAAAGTGTTTGTTAAATAAATCAAAATTCATGAATTCTGTGTGTGCAATTCAAGCTGGCTTCATCAAAAAGGATTTTTTTGGCTCCAGCTTGGAGATGAGTCTGGATCCAGGGCCTTGAATAATATCAGCAGGTCATTGACTCTCTTTCTCATCTTGGCTGTGTTTTCCTTTGCCTTGGATTCATTCTCATTAGATCCTTCCCTCTAAGAGAAAGAGCCATGGCCACCAGCAGCTCCAGGAGTTCATCCCACCAGCTCAGCAGCCCCGGCAGAACACATGTGTCTCTCACCCAAGAGTTCCAGCAAAAGCCTCACATGAATTCTCATTGGCCTGGCTTGGGTCCCAGGCTTTTTTTTTTCCCCCAGTGTGACATTCTGATTCTAGGGCTGGTTATTGCTGTCAGCTCTAGACACCACACAGACTGCAAGCTGGGGAAGGGTTGCTCCAGTGGAAAATCTAGTTGCTATTCCCCAAAGCAGGAGGAATAGATGCTGGAGAAAACCAGCAGTGGTCTGCTCTACCACCCATCTTGGTCATCTTCCCTGAAGGTGCTCCCCACGAGCAAGACTTTAGAAGATCTCAGCTTTGCTCTTATTGCATACTTGGAAGTGCTTAAGGGCATTTTCAATGCAACACCTAAGTCTCTTTGAAAGAATACACTGCAAGGCAAGAGCACTGCTCAACATTCCTGCTTTGGGAGACCACAGCTAGGGCTTGGTATGGCACTACATGCCAGAGGAAGATCCTACTGACTCTTCACCTGCAGGATGCAGTGTGAGTCAGGCTGGGGCTACCTGGTTTGTGTGCACATTCTTGCAGGTCTGGCACCTTGTAACATGTGGCTCGCCGAAATAAGCTGCTGGGCTGAGATTGTAAGCACCATCCTGGGCATGGACAAAATAAATCTTAACAGTTCCATGGATCCTAGAACCCAGGGCTTTGGCTATATTGGCACTGTCCTCACAGCCCTGGCTACTCAAGTAGCCTCACAGCCCTGGCTACTGATGCTTATGATCTTCCACCAGAATCATCAACATCATCTGGAAGCCTTTGTGCTCAAATCAAGGTCACAGGACTGACAGCATTGGCTTCATCTGGGAACTTGTAGGAAACTCAGAATCTCGGGTCCTACCTGAAGATCTAATGGATGGGAATGCATTTTAACAAGATCTCTAGGGGGTTTGTATGCACTTTAAAATATGAGAAGCACTACTGTATCAGTTTTCTAGGGCTTCCTTAACAAAGTACCACAAACTGCATGGCTTAAAACAACAGAAATTTATTCTTTCACAGTTCTAGAGGCTCAAAGTCTGAAATCCAGGTGTCAGCAGAGTTGGTTTCTTCTGAGGGCTGAGGGAAAATTTGTTCTATGCCTGTCTCCTAGCTTCTGCTGATGGATGGCAATCCTTGGCATTCCTTATCTTGTATCACTCTAATTTCTGCTTCCATCATCACATGGTTTTTCCTTGTGTCTCTGTGTCCAAGCTTCCCTCTTCTTATAAGGATACCAATCACATTGGATTAAGGGCCCACCTTACTCCAGTATGGCCTTAACTTATTACATTTGCCATGATCCTACTTCCAAAGAAGATCACATTCTGGGGTACTAGTCTTAGGACTTTAACACATCTTTTCTGGGGAGACACAATTCAAACCATTACAACTATCTTCCAAGCCTGCCATTCTTAAGTGCTGGGAGACTAGCTGATTAAGAATCACCTAGAACAGTTTCGTAAATTTATTTTTGTAAACATTTTAATAAAATTTGGAAGAAGATGGCAGGTCTAGAATGAGGCTTGAGATATCCATTTCTGCAACGTGATCTTCTTCAGGCAGCACACCCCCAGGATACTCAGCTTTACAGATGGCCCAGCCCCAGTTCAGGGCCAATGTGCAAGCAATCTGGGGAGATTCTCCATCAGGCTGCCCACTGGAATCACCTGGGGAGTTTTAAAGCTACCAATACCTAAGTTCTGCCCTCAGAGAGTCTAGTGTAATTGGTTTTTCCTATTGCCTGGATATCAGGATTTTAAAACATTTCCCTGGTGATTCTAATCTGCAGCCAAATTTGGGGATTAATGGAATAGATGCTCTCATTTCTACATATTACAAAGAAGATGATCCAGTCCCTTTCCCAGACAGGGAAACAAGACATAAGACAAATAATCACAAATATGAACATACACAGATTCCTAAATGTTGAATTTTATGTTTTTTACAGTTTTTATGTGCATAATGAGGCTGCTGTGAGAAGTAAATAAATGTATATATGTAGCACCATTCTCAAAATCTCCCATGATGGCAGACTTGTTCATCTCTCCTTGTAGTTTTGCCAATTTTTGAAGTAAATTTTGAGGCACTTTTTTTGAGCCCTATAAATTTAAAATTATTATCTCTTCTTGGTCAATGACTCCTTTATCCTAATGGGTTACTTCCTTTTCCCTGGTAATGCTTTTCACCTGGAAGTCTATTTTTCCCCCTGATATTAATACAACTATATTGGCTAGCTTTCTTTTGCCCAGTTGTTACATGGTGTGTATAAGTACGTATGTATATATATATTTATTTATAACTTATTTAATATTTAACTTATATGTTTATTTAATGTATATATTTATTTCCATCTTTTAACTTTCAAACATTCTATAGCCTTATGCTTTAGATGAATCTCCTGAATGGAATATAGTTGTATTTTAAAGAAATCTACTCTGGGGGAGTTCCCAGTGGCCTAGTGGTTAGGATTCCGGGCTTTCACTGCCATGGGCCAGGTTCAATCCCCGGTCGGGGAACTAAGATCTCACAAGCAACACAGCCAAAAACAACAACAACAACAACAAAACTACTCTGACAATCTTGCTGTAGAGGCTCTATAAATTGAGCATTTAGTTCATTTACATTTAATATAATTACTCATATATACTGGTGATAAAAATATTTAGCCACTTGTAGGGTACTTTGAGAAAGTTGCAGTTCTCACAAGTGACCATGAGATGGCAACTCTAGGGGACTCACAGGCAAACAGCCTTGAAGGGACAAAGGGAACCAGGCATTTGCTCTCTGGGGTTCAACTACTGCTTCCAAGGGTGTATCTCCCCTGCAACGTCTGGGCATCCTCTGACCATGGGAGAAACAAGGATATGGGATGGGGGACAGGAGTGTGGTGAACTGGGGGACAAAAGAGTAGTCCAATGGCCATGCCTAACCATGGGGTAAGTAAGGGTGGCTGAAGGCATTCAGTGGGCTCAGGTCAGAGGCTATTTATCAATTTGTATAGAAAAATTTCAATATTTTAATAACCAGTATTGGTGTACACACTATTCAGAATACCAGCCTGTTGATATATATGGATCTAAACGTATCATTCTGTGTTATTTATAACACCTGTTCAACATCGGTTTTTCTCTCCTTTCTTGTTTTCTTTTATTATTTCTATTTTTCTCTCTCACTGTTTTTTATTTATTTATTTTTAAATTTTTATTTATTTATTTATTTATTTATTTATGGCTGCGCTGGGTCTCCGTTGCTGCGTGTGGGCTTTTTCTAGTTGCAGTAAGCGGGGGCTACTCTTTGTCACGGTGCGCGGGTTTCTCATTGCGGTGGCTTCTCTTCTTGCGGAGCACGGGCTCTAGGCGCAGGGGCTTCAGTAGTTGTGGCATGTGGGCTCTAGAGCACAGGCTCAGTAGTTGCGGTGCCCGGGCTTAGTTGCTCCACGGCACATGGGATCTTCCCGGACCAGGGCTCGAACCTGTATCCTCTGCATTAGCAGCTGGATTCCTAACCACTGCGCCACCAGGGAAGCCCCTCTCGTCGTTTTTAAGTACTACATTCTGTTTCTATTTTTTTAGTAATTATCATAGAGATTACCTTTACTTATTCTTTAATTCTTTAATTTTCATCTTTAATTTTTCAAAGCCTATTATTAATCAATACTTAACTTTCCACCCTGACAATACAAGGCCCTCAGAACACCTTAATTCTATTTAGCCCCAGCCTCTACTCACTTACTGTGGTTTATTTGAATCCGTCATATATTTTAAAAATCCATAAGATGTCATTATATTAATTGTTTTTTGAAGACAATGTTTATTAGCATTTCCACTTTCTTTGCTCTTCATGTATTCTTGCTGCTCTATGTTATTCTGAGATCATTTCCTTTTTGCCTAAAGTACATACTTTACAATTTCCCTTAGTGAGGTCTTATCTTTATAAATGTTTTTATTTTGCCTTCTTTCATAAAATACATTTCCCTGAGGATGACAATTATTTTCTTTCAGCACACTGAAGATATCTTCCCACCCCTGCTGCCTGAGAGCCAACTGTCAGTCTGTTACTCCAATCAAGTAATCTGCCTTTTTCCCTTGGCTACTTCTTATTTTTCTTTATCTTTCTGCACTTAAACTATTGTGTTTTGGTAGAATTCTTTTTAGTAATCCTGCTTTAAATTTGTTGAGCTTCTGATGTTGGTAGTTTGGTTATCTTCCTGAAAGATTCTCAGCTATCATTTCTTATTTTACTGCCTCTGCTCCATTCTCTTTTCCCTCCCTTTATGAAACTCTGGCTAAATGAATGTTAGACCTTCTCAGGAGATCTAACCATCTCTTCTGCATTTCCAGTCTTTTTTCTCTTTGTGCTTCATTTGGGATAATTTCTTTGGCTCTACCTTTCATTTCATTAACACCTTTTCAATGGTGTCTAATATGCCATTAAACACAACACTTTCAATAATTTTGGTTATTGTAGTTTTCATTTCTAGGAGTTCTGTTTGGTTTTAATAAAACTGGTTGTGCCATTTTTTATAGTTTCCTATTCCTTGCAGATATCTTCCAACCTGATTTTTTTCAACTTAATATGTATGATTTTTTTCTTTTAAGAATGTGTGTTTTTGAGGGTATCTTTCTGCTATCTATATTTCCTGTTTCTTCTCATTCATAATGTCTATGCCTGGTTATTTTTGACTATGTGCTAGCTATTATACAAAAAATTATCTGAATAATTATTCGAAGCCTAGGATGAAAGTGCCTTCCACTACACAGGATTTGCTTTTACTTCTGGCATGTCTGGGATTACCATATACTAAATTTAATGCTTGAGGTTCCCTGGAAGGCCAATCAAAGTGCAATTCAAGCTGCAGTGACTTGTGAGGGCTCATCTACCTACAGTTCACATTCACCTTGAGATGTAGTCCTTTGAGGTCTCAGCTTATTTTGGGTAGGGTCTACCATTATACCTTGAGAAAACCTGTGTATTTCTTTCTTTCTCCCTTGCCCCTGCTAGGCTATCAAAACCAATTTTCAAATTTGCTAGACATAGCAATACTCTCAGGAAAAATGAAGCTTTTGTACTCATTTATCTCTCTGGATTTCCATTTCCCTATCATTCTCTTCCTGGTAAGTCCTTACTGTCATGTCAACTCTTTGATGGCTTTGAAGATTATCGTTATTTAAAACCAGTTTTTAAGTTGTTTTCAGATAACCTACAGTTGGTCTACCATTATTGGAAATAGGAAGCCATGTAATGTTTTCATTGGCGAATGGCAGGTACTCAGTAAATGATGGCTGATTTAGTAAAATTATCATAATTTCCCAAACATACTCCTTTTTTATGCTTGTTGGTTTGTACAAAGACTGTTTCCTATTCTTAAAACACATAGAATGCCCATATTCTACCATCTGACAAGGCTCAGAACAAATGCCACCTTTTCCTCAAATTTCTTCCTGTTGTCTCTACTTCCCCAAATCTGAATTCTATTTCTTCCCCACCTAAACCCTCATAGGACCTAGTCTGTACCATTCTTTGGGTACTTAACTAGATAGAAATATTTTAATATACTATTTACCTCTCCTGCAGATTTATACTTTTTTGACATTTCTGGTCTTCTGAAGAATTCCCTCACTTCCCCTCCAGTTCAGCTGTTTATATTATAAACAGATTTGGGGGGGGAATATTATATCTAGTACTTTTAGGTGTGATGTCCTGGGAGGGGAGTCTCTGAACATTTATTCTGTTCTACTGCGGGAAGCGGGATGCAGCCTATTCTAATAAACTCTTAACATTTGTACAGCACTTTAGAATTAATAGGGTATTCTCACATACATGCCTTCTACTTCCGTGTTCACTATCATCATGCTGCAGATGAGAATCAGAGGGCAAGAGAGACTAAATAATATTCCCGAATAGAGCCATAAAGTCAGAAATGGAACCCAAGTATTCTTTCTCCAAGCCCAGGGCTCATTCCAGGATACTCAGTTGCTTTCCCATATTGTTTGTGCCACTAGTCATTCCTATGCAATAATACCTAAAACTCTCTGGAAGCAGACATTCCGTACATGAAAGCACGTGTAGTAGAGGAGTTAGGTTGTAGGCAATAGACAAAGGGGTTGGCTAAGGGAGATACCCCATACACACCTCTCAAATGAAGGTTTTCTGTACCTCAGTCCGCCTTACCTCACAACCTTGGTCCCATTTCTCACAACCTGCATGTCCACCATACAGCCCCCAGTAACATAGGCAGCTAGATTCAACTCTGAGAATTCAGCCTGAAAGAGAAAGCAAAACAATAAGGATTCATCAAATACTAGTGATGCCAATAACTTGTAACATTTATTGGGTACTTATATGTGCCAAATACACACTTAAACCTCACCTGAAACATAGGAAATTAGTAATATTTTTTATCTCCCTTTTTGAAAGATGAGGAAGCTGAGGTGCAGAGAGACATAGTGACATGTCCAAAGTTGCATCGCTACTAATTTCTACCTCCTTGAAGGTGGAAGAAGCAACTCTAACTCCAGTGGGGGGGGCGGTGGGGAGAGAGAGATAGGAGGTGGGCATGGAAGAAACTTCATGGTCACCAAGAGAGGGGCAGAGGCAAGAGTATAGGGAGTATTCTTGATGTTTCTGTGCCAGCTACAATCCTGCAGTTGTATTTTATTAGACACTTCTGTATCCTTATAAGTCCATCTTTTTGTTGGCTTATTTGTTTGAGCAAGCTTTAGCAAATCTCTGTTGCTATTCCTGTGGAACATATCCGTCCTACCAGATTATATGCTCCCTGGGAATAGCGATTTGATGTTATAACCGTCTGTTTCCTAGGGTTGCCATAACAAAGTACCACCACTAGGTGGCTTAAACACAGAAAACTCTGTCTTCTCACAGTTGCGGAGGCTAGAAGTCCAAAATCAAGGTGTGGGCAGGGTTGGTTCTTTCTGAGGGCTGTGCAGGAAGGCTCTGTTCCAGGCCTCTCTCCTTGGTTTGCAGATGGCCATCTTCTCCCTATCTCTCATTACAATGTTTTTCCTCTATGTGTGTCTCTGTATCCCTTTTACCAGTCATACTGGATTAGGACCTCACTTTAACTTGATTACCTCTGTAAATGTCCTATCTCCAAATACCTATGTCCAAAAAAGGTCACATTCTGAGGTACTAGGGGTTAGGACTTCAACATAGGAATTTTAGGGAAACACAATTCAACCTGTAACCCCATCCTAGAAAATGCATAGTACTAGACTGACTTACACAGAAGCCAAAAGCTATTTCTTTGAATTCAATGAACAAAAATAACTGCTCACATACATGAAACACTCACTATGTTCCAGGTACTGTCCTAAGCATTTTATACGTACGAATTCATTTAATCCTCATACTTGTCCAGATGAAAAACCGAGGCAGAGAGAGATCAAATAACTTGCACACTGTCACACAGTAGGTAGCAGAGCCAGGATTTAGCCCCAGGAGGTCTGGCTCCAGCCTGTGCTTTTAACTGCTGCACCCCACTGTCCTCACTGTTTAGCTGAATAAGATATCAGGTGGACTACCACTGGGAATTTTAGGGACCTAAAAATAAACCACTTAAAGAGAAAAACAAGTTTACATTGAAGGGAAATATCATTTCATGGTGATTTAACTGTATCCCCTTGGAATCATTTACCAGGAATTATGACCGAAGACCTAGCCATCTCCCCAGATGGCTTTAAAGCAAACCCAGAGTGCTTGTGTTTCTTGCTCTAATTAATAACCTCATTATGCTGTGGCAAGGTGAAAAGCAAAAAGCCCTGTTAATGAGGTCAGGTTGGTTAACAGTCGTAATGACCTAGTTATTAAATCTAATGCCTTAAAAATTCAGTCCCATCATGTTTCAGATACTTCATTTGTGAGATTATGAAGAAGAATTAGCACGAAAAGTTGTTGCTTCTGTGCGTGAAGCAAAAGAAATTAGAAGAAAGTTGCAACACAGAATAGCTGGGCACCAAGTATATGAAAAAAGGGAGTGAATCAGAATCTTGGATGGTAGAATTTCTAACTCATAGATGGCAAAGACCCAGGGGCTGTCTTGCTGCCCAAATGGAAGGGCAAATACCTCGACAGAAGACACCCTCAGGCTTGTACATACCAGTCAGTAGTTCACCTTGTTCAGATCTGGGTGTCTACAATTGTTTCCTGGTCATGGTTTATGAGTAATTACAGAAGGTAGATGCCTGGGTTATAGGGCAGCAAGCCTCTGCTGGGTCAGGCACAGAGAGTCGGGGTAGCAAAGAAAGTGCACCTCTTGCATTTAACTTTCTAAAAACTTCAACAACCACGGGAATGAACACAGAAGTATCCAACCATCTCTCATTCAGGTTAGCATGATGACTCCCCTGGTAGAATCCCAAAGACCAGCCAATTTTGAAGACCCTGAAAGCTCTCGTAGAAACTGTAGTGGGTTGAATTGTATCCCCTAAAAGATATGTCCAAGTCCCAACCCTTGATACCTGTGAATGTGACCCTGTGTGGAAATAGGGTCTTTGCAAATATAATTAAGGCTCTCAAATGAGATGATCATCCTGGATTAGGGTGAGCCCTAAATATAATGAGATGTCCTTACAAAAGAAGAGAAGGGGTGACAGAGGGCCACAGGAAAGAAGGCTGTGTGAAGACAGAGGCAGAGATTGGAGTCACACTGTCAAAAACCAAGGAACAACAGGAGTAACTTAAAGCTGGAAGAGGAAAGGAAGAATCCTCCCTTAGAGCCTTCAGAAGGAGTGCAGATCTGCTGACACCTTGATTCCAGATTTCTGGCCTCCAGAACGCTGAGAGGATAAATTTCTATTGTTTTAAGCCACCAGGTTTGTGGTAATTTGTTACAACAATCCTAGAAAAGTAATACAATAATTTTGGAAATTGGCTCCAACTTTACTATTGCATGCAAAGGCGTCAGGGTTCAAAGAAGGTCAACTGGTTTAGGTAAGGCTCCTTTATCCACTTCACCAAACACATAATTAAATGCATATAAATACACACATGCATTCTCTCTCTCTCTCTCCCCCTCTCTCTCACACACACATACAGTAATACATTGTAAAACACTACTATCAGAGTCACTTAAATTTTCTGCATAAGTTAACCTTTTGACCTCAAAACATTTTGGCCCCAACTATTTTTAATGTAACGTCTCTTTAAATACTACACATTAGGCATTGTGGTATAGATAATTTTCAAAGAAACTACATTTAAATATAACTGTTCAAGATATTAGCTGATGTGTTTGGTCAAGTTACTAACTGCTTTGAATCTCACTTTTGACATCTCTAAAATGGAGGCAATGATATCAGTAGTATCTACCTTTAAATTTTTTGGTAAAGATTCAAGATAGTGTATATGAAGCATCTAGCACAGGGCTGAAACATACACAGGAGGAGGATCTCTGTAAACAGCTATCATTATTATGTTCAAATATTTAATTGTCTTAGTGAGAGTAAACTGAATGCATAAAAAAATGGTATAACCAGAAAAAGAGCAACCCCTTCAAATATTTATAACATAAACAATTTTCAACATATTAAGGCATAAAATATAGAGTAAGGACTTCTGCTTAATGGCCACAATGGAGTAACAGGGATTATATTTACACTCTCATCTTAAACTTAGAAAGCCAGACAAACTATATTAAGTAATAATTTTCAGACATTGAACAACAGGCATTGCAGGACTGTGACCCCTGCAGAAAGGAAACACATGAAATTACCCCTGTGATTGCCCTAGCTGACTGCCTGGAGGCAATTCCCAGGCCTGGGAGAATGCAACCAGTGCCCAGAAGTCTCACTAAGAGTCAGAGGTTAGAATTCAGGGATGCTGAGGCGGCTAGAATTTGCAGTGCAGGGCAAAGGAAAGATACAATTGCCCAGAAAAAGACCTCCAGGCAGATCTGTAAGTCTTTGGCTGAGCACTGATCTGAGCATGCATGAAGGAAACTACTCAGGGCCAATGATAGAACTATCAGAAAACAGTAGACTCAACACTCCAGAACACAGACAGGGCTGCAGATAGTTCATGTTCTCACCAGTCAAAGTGTAAAGACCTTGTAATACGAGTAGAGTTCTCAAAAATTTACTAGTAGGGCTAAATTAGCCCTGGACTGAAGCATGCTGTGGATCTAAGATGACAAATTTGTACTAGTTTACTTGGAGCTTTCCCAACTTTAAAACCAAAAGTCCCACTTTTCAGAAGCCCCTTCAGTCTCAGTCTTTAACTGAAAGTTCCACGTCCTGGGAAACTCCTTTGTCCCAGGCAGACTGGGATGATTAATCACTCTATCTAGATCTGTCCTAAGAAAAGTTTTAAAGGCATGCCCTGAAGGGATCAAACTTATGCCAAGTAATTTAACTGCATCCCAAAACAAAGTACAACACTACTTATAGGAATACAACAAAATCCAACACCCAACATGTTAAATATACATTGTAAAATTTATGAAATTCAATCATAAATTACCAGACATGCAAGGAAGCAGGAAAATATGAACCATATTAAGGAGAAATCAAGAAAAGATCCAGAAACGAGAGATGATGGAAAGAGCAGAAATGGAAGTTAAAACAACTATTATAAATATGCTCCACATTCTCAAGAAGGTAGAGGAAAACTTCAACATGATAAAGAGAGAAATGTAAAACTTAAAAATGGAAAAAACAGAAATTTCATAGATTAAAAGTATAATATCTTAAACATAAAATGTACTGTATGGGATTAATATCAGATTAGACTAAACAGAAGAAAATATGAGTGAGCTTGAAGAGAAAGCAATATACACTTGTACAAAATGAAGCCCAAGCACAAAAATACTGGAGAAAAAAAAAAAAAAGAACCTCAGTGAGCTACAGGACAATATCAAACAGTTTAATATATGTGTAACTGAAGTTCTAGAAGGAAAAAAAGGTAAGATCATAAGGTTTTTAAAGGGTTAGGGTGAGGAAATATTTAAAGAAAAATGGCCAAAATTTTTCCAAATTTGATGAAAACTATAAACCCACAGACCCAAGAAATTCAATGAATCCCAAGCAGAAGAAACATAAAGAAAATCCTACCAAGGCACATAATGATCAGCTTACTAACAAACCAGTGATGAAGAGAAAATCTTCAAAGCAATCAGAGGGGGAAAGTACACTTTATATAAAGAGAAGCAAAGATAAGAAAGACAGCCAATGTCTCGTCAGAAAACATTAAACTAAAAGACAGTGGGGACAGCTTCTTTAAAGTACTGAGAGAAAAAAAAAAATGTCAACCTAGAATTTTATATCCAGCAAAGTACATTTAAAAAAAATCAAGGCATGCTAAAAACTTTTTCAGGCAAATAAAAGTTGAGAGAATTTATTGCAAGTCTAAGAAATGTTAAAGGAAGCTTTTCAGGCAGAAGGAAAATAATACTAGACGGAAATCTGTATTGACACAAAATGAAGAACTCTGCATATGGTAACTAAATGGATAAATATGAAATATTTTTTCTGTTTTAAAATGTCTATAAAAAATAATCAACTTAAAAAATATTTCTGAAATCAAATTTATTCCAGAGGAAATTATACTCATTTGGACCACTTATACTTTCTTGTTTGTATTTCTAACTTCTCTGATGACTTTTTTCTTCAAAGTCTTCTTAATTTGAATTAGGGTCAAGTTGTCACAGTCTGCCATGCCTGTAGGCACCTCACTTTCACTTTACATTCTTCCATAAAAAGTGCATTTGTAAATACTCCAGGACTCAAAAGGAAGTCTGTTCCTTTTGCTTCAGTGTAGTTCTCTGCTTCTGAGGGCACATAATTGACTGCAAAACAATAGTATGTATTATGGGAGTTTATGACACGTGTTGAAGTAGAAAGTGTAACAAGAAGAACACAAAGATGGAAATGGAAATGTACCGTTAAAAGGTTCTTACAGTGTTTGTAAAGTGGTATAATGTTATTTAAAGACAGATCTTGATAAATTAAAGATATTGTGAACCTTAGAAGAATGCCTCAAAAAAAAAAAAGAGGGATAGCTAAATTAAAGTTCACAAATTTTAAGTTTAGAGCTTGATGGATTTTAATTGATTTGTACTTGTATAATCAATATCAAGATGAAGACGGAGAAAATTTCCAGCCTCCCTGGGTGCTCCCTCAACCTCATTATAGCTGATACCAACTCTCGCACCATATGGTGCTACCACCTGAATGTCTTCTATTTCCATAGCTTAGTTTTGCAAGTTCTTGAACTTCATATAAATGAATCTCACAGTATGTACTCTTTGGTATTTGCCTTTTTCACTCATCATTATATCTGTGTGATTCATCCATGATGTTGGGGTTAGATGAAATCATTTTATTTCTGTGTAGTGTTTCATTGTCTGAGTATACAATAATACGTTTACCTGTTCTGCTGATGATGGACACTCGGACTATTTCTAGTCATTGGCTATTAAGAAAAAAGTTGTTTTGCACATTCTTGTACATCTCTTTTGGTGGACACACACACTCATTTCTTTTGGGTATATACCTAGGAGTGAAATTGCTGGGTCATAGGATAGGCATATATTTAGCTTTAGAAAATATCACTGAAGAATTTCCCAAGGTAGTTTCATCAATTTAAACACCTATTAGGATTATGAGAATTATAGTTGTTCCATGTCCTCTTTAACACTTGGTATTGTTAGTGTTTTAAATTTTAGCTATTCTGATGGGTGTTTAGTGGTAGCACATTGTAGTTTTAATTTGCATTTCTCTGATAGTGATATTGAGCACCTTGTCAAGTGCTAATGAGCAATTTAGATAATCTCTTTGATTAAATGCCTGTTCAAATCTTTTGTTCATATTTTTATTTTTTGTTTGCACTTTTCTTATTAGTATGTAAAATATATTCTGGACACATTCTTTGTTAGATACAACCATTTGCAAATATCTTCTTCTAGTCTGTGGCTCATCTTCTAACTTTCATAATTTTTAAAATGAAGAGTTTATATAAATACAGAAGACAATTTTAATAACTTTTAAGTTAGTGTTCTTATTGTATTTAGTTTAAAAATGTTTTGCTTATCCCAAGGTCATGTGAAGCTTTATTGTTTTATATTTCACATTGAGGTCTATAATCCATCTATAATTAATTTTTTGCATAAGATGTAAGGTAGGTTAAGTTTTTCCATACGGTTATTCAAATAACTTGGCACTATTTATTAAAAAGACCAACCTTCCTTAATAGAATTGCACTGATGCCTTTGCCAAACATCAAGTCACTTCGTATGTGGCAGTCTATTTACAAATTCTCTCTTCTATTCTATTGATCTATTTGTTTATCCTTACATCTGTCTCAAGTTGTTTCAGTTACTGTAGCCTGACAGTGTCTTGACATCAGATAGTATAATATTCTGAGAAGGAAGCAACCCAAATAGTACCCAGTGATAACAGGTCCAAAGACAAGGCAGAATGACCACATACCTCTTATCCCCTCAACCTGCTGATCAGATAAAAAGTCTTCCTACTCACCCACTCCAAGATACACGCAGACACTGGGCAACCAGACAACCTCAAAGGCTCTGTTCTGAATAAACTGATTGGATGTTTCCATAGTGATGTAACTGACTAGACAGAATATATTCCAGTACTATTCCCTAATTCAGACTTCAACCCACCATTGCAGCCAGACCTCTCAAAGAGTTCCTCAGGGAAAGCCCCACCTCTCTTAAAGGTTAAAAAAAAAAAAAAAGAAAAATCAAGAGCTCAGTCCCCTCAGCTTCCCTGACAGTGAAAACAATTCTCAACAGCTTGTTAGTGTGATCTGCCAGCTGGGAGGATGATAAACAAAGCAGCCAGCACTTCTGTTACTTTGGGTCTCCACCTATACTGCGGAATGGTGACTGTGGCATTCCACCACTGCCATGCTTACCTACACCTGCAAATTTTTCTTTGCTTTCTAAATGAACTTGTGAGTTTCAGCACAGTCTTAAACATCCTCTATTATTTTAGCTTCTTTCTATTGTACTTTGTTGAAAGCTTGAGCCCACTATCTTATCTGCATTATTTTTTACCTATTTGTTGTTAGTAGGGAGATTTTAAAGTTATATGAAGGCTGCATATAACTATGATTGTCAAGATTCTGTTTTAGGAAAGAAAATAGCCATGTTATATGTTTGCAGGATATTACCTCCAGACACCATTAAAGACAGATAGGTTTTCACAAAATCAGGCATATATATGGTCTTTGTATTTTGCTACTCTTGTTAAAACCAGGTGTGGGAGGTTTTCAACATTGATCTCAATGATACCTGAAAGTGCTGGACTATCTGAGTTTTCCTGTTTATGACTTTTAGTAAACATATACATGGAGGAAGGAAAGAATGGTGGAAAAGAAATTGGTCTTGAAGTCTGGGGTCCAGGGAGCTAAATTTTGGATTTAACACTGACCCGTGTATGATCTTAGGCAAACCCCTCATTCTCTCTCCACTTTAATTCTCTTCATCTTCAAAATGAAAGTTATAATCAACTGAGTCAATTACATCTATGGTCCCTTTCATTTTCATCTCTCTTTCTTTCTTAACCAGTGTCTCCTAATGATCACAGAAGGAAAATACTATTATCACAGCATATGAAAAAGAAATGCCAAGCAATCATATTTTTTTTTTTTTTTGTAATTCACTTTCTTTTATTTATTTATTTATTTATGACTGTGTTGAGTCTTCGTTTCTGTGTGAGGGCTTTCTCTAGTTGCGGCAAGTGGGGACCACTCTTCATCGCGGTGCGCGGGCCTCTCACCATCGCGGCCTCTCTTGTTGCGGAGCACAGGCTCCAGACGCGCAGGCTCAGTAATTGTGGCTCACGGGCCCAGTTGCTCCGTGGCATGTGGGATCTTCCCAGACCAGGGCTCGAACCCGTGTCCCCTGCATTGGCAGGCAGATTCTCAACCACTGCGCCACCAGGGAAGCCCCAAGCAATCATATTTTTATTAGAAAGTTGTTCATCACTTTATAGCCAGCTCCTGGTACACAGGAGGTATTGAAAACATACTTGTAGAATAAAGTGTTTTTATATTTTATAGGTGGGCACCTACACATGCTAAATAACTCTCCTTCTGAAACTCTGTCCATTGCCAGATCCACTAGACCATAGCAATGGGGAGGGTGTTTCCAGGCAGAGAGGAGGAAAAAGGCCCAATCTAAGTTCCCATGAACAAAAGCGCAGGGTTCTCGGGTCAATGGAGTAGTGAGATGTCTTCTGTAGCTGGGGCATGGAGTATATGGAGGAATACAATAGGACAAAGCTAGAAAGGTGGGTGGGAGACCAGTTCTGAGGATTTTGAATTCCCTGTGAAGGAATGTGAATGTCACTCTATAGGGTATTAGTAGTCTATTGCTGCCATAACAAATTACCACAAATGTAACAATTTTAGACAACACAAATGTATTATCTCACTGCTGTATACATCAGAAGTCCATGTTAGTTCAGCTGATTTCTGTTCCAGGTTTCACAAAGCCAAAAATCAAGGTATCAGCCATCTGGGCTCTTACTGGGAAGCTTTGGGAAGAAGCTGCTTCCAAGCCTATCAGGTTGCTTGCAGAATTGAGCTCTTTGCAGTTGTAGGACTGAGGTCCTACTTCCTTGCTGATGTCAGCTGGGAGCCTCTCCCAGCTCCTTAAGGCTGTCTGCACTCCTTGTCGCATTGCACTCCCCATCTTCAAATTAGTCATGGCATGTCAAGTCCTTCTCATTCTCCAAAATTTTCTGACTTCCCTTCTGCCACATCTCCCTCTCTAGCCAGAGAAAGTTCTCCGTTTTTAAGGGCTTCTGTGGTTAGACTGGCCCACTTGGATAATCACAGATACTCTTCCTATCTTAAGTCCTTAATTGTAATCACATCTTCAACTCCCTTTGGAGTATCATTTTCACAGGTTCCAGGGATTAGGGTGTAGTTATCTTTGGGAGACCATTGGGAAACACTAAGGGATGCAGAGTAGGGGAGTGGTAGATATTTAACCACAAATATTTACATGGTACTTTCTAAGTTCCAGGCTCTATTATCAGTGCTAGATATGGTTGGAATCATATCCATTAACAAAATCTCTTCTACAGCACCGTAGATCAGAAGGAAATATAAGCACCTGTTTATAATTAAACACATGTCCAGTTCCAAGAAAAGACGTGCACACACACCTACGAGTGCGTGCGCGCACACACACACACACACAGACAAACAAGATGGAACGCATTCAGTTTCCTGTAAGGTCTTTCGCTGATTCTCTCTGGAACTGGCACCTGGCAAGTATGTGATGCCAAGCAGATAATATTACTGAAAGCAAGGGGTATTCATGTTTAGTTACCAATAATTGCATTTGTGATGATAATGATGTTGTTGACAGAGTAGAAAATGGTGATTGCAATGATCATTATTATAATAAGTTGAAGGATGCTATTTCGCCCACAGATCAATGGGAAAGAAACTGAAATTGGGACTTGGAATTGGATGAGTGACTGGAATGTACACAAGAAACCAAAAATGTGTGGGAATGTGGAGGTAGCAGCTATCAGCCTTGACCATGAAGCCTGACTGAAGGAGGGAGGATTTTGACAAAAGAGCTGTTGTCCAGAGTTCCTGAGAAAGACAAGATGCTGGCAGACAGATTGTTCTGGAATTCAAGGGTGGCTGATAAGATACTGGAAATTCCTGTTAGTTAGTGAAGACCTATCTGGTCCAGACTGTACCCTAAAGCCCTTAGAGTGTGCCCCTTTCCATGGCCTTAGACACCCTCTGTAACTTGCAGGAGAGGAAAGAGACAAGAGAGATACACAGATACTGAGCTGATAGCAGAAGGTGGGCAGCCTCCAGTACCTGTCCTAATGCTAGGACAACTTCTCACCCTCTGACCTATTCGCTAACCTTTCTCACTACACCTCATAAAGAGGAACTGTTAACCTAGTGCTCAGGACATCACAATGCTGCATTAAACAGTGGACAGGGTCATTGCTGGGTTGAAAAGCCAGGCAATTGTGTGTGATTCCGGCTTCCACATTCTGTTTCTCTGTAGCTGAGTGCCTGCTGATCTGAGTGGTCATCATGTTAACGTCCTCTCTCCTGCTTTGCAGCTCCTCAGAGAGGCCAACCTCAGCATCCATCTCTCTTTCAGCCACTCTCTCTCCCATGAGTTGGCAGCAGTGAACTCTGATTCCAAAGAGGCCCAGCTGGCCTGCTCTTTCTTTTTATAATTGTGTTTGTTGTACCTCGGAACTAACTAGTAATACATATTTAGTAAGTGACGTCCATAAATGGGATTTTGGCTTTAAAGACAGGCAAGAGGCTGCACTGCTTTGGTCTGGAGGTGATTCAGGCCAGCTTCAGCAAGTGCCCCTGCACGGGCGGGTGGGCCTAGGCCAGCTAACACTTAGTGGTATTTCAACTCTTATTTGCTCTTCCTCCTTGTGTTTTTGTCTGCCTTAGGAACCTGGAAAAGGGCTGGTGGTGGTGATTGTCAAGGTAGGATTAGGGCATTCTCAAGTCCTCTAGCAAGTTTCATCAAAATTCCACCCTAATCCCTAACAGATTGTTATGTTTACTCTTGGGAAGGAAACTGTGCTATTAACAAATTCCTTTTTAAAAAATCAGCATTCTGCAAGTACTGTAATCTTCTTCACTTAAGTTCCTTCAGAGTCTCATAGAGTCTAAGAGAATCGTTAAAAGCATAAACACCAGCAATAATAATAAAACAGTACTAAATACAGAAAACCTAAGCTTTACACAGGTCGTGAGATCCTACATGACACTGCCTCCCACCATCCCCTGTCCTCCCCAGTTCGAACTCACTCTGTCATTTCCACGCTGGCCTCCTTTCCATTGTCAAACACACTGAGCAACTCCAGCCTCCAATCCCCCAGCCTCTAAGTCTTGCTTCCCAGAGCTGGCATCACACCTCTGCTCCCTGGCGCCCCCAGTGACACCTCCCCACAAAGCATCTGCTGTGCTCCAAGCTCAGTTTTCTTGCTTAATCTTCCCCCACAGCATTCATCCCCCTCTGACATAAATATTTCCGTCCATCCTAATTAAATATTTAATTGTCCATCTCTCTCACTAGAACAGAAGCTCCAGGGGGCAGGGATTTTGTCTGTTTTGCTCAGAGCTCTATCCCAGCACCTAAACCAGTGTCTGGGGAAACAGAACAGGTGCTCTGTAAATATCACTGAATGAACAGATGCTCATTTTGCAGATGCCAAAGGTGAGGCCCAGGGAAGCAGAGTGACTTTGTCCAAAGTTGCAGCCTGAGATCCAAACCCAGGCTGACACCCTTCACATTGCACCGAGTGGCTTATTCGGGGTGACTCGTGTCCTAAATCGCAGAGCTCTCATTTTTACATCTTCCAGTGTCTTCTCCACGTCAGTATGCAGTGTCTGCTGGGGAAGCCTACAGGCCCCTCCTTCACCACTTTGCTTCTTCTAACTGCCCTGTTGATGGCAAGTACTTGGCAGGTGGCCCAAGGCCTGCTCTCAGCAAGAACTGCTTCCTGTCGGTTTCCCAGCAGAGGCCGTGTTTCCAGCTCCGAGGGCCTGATGGGCTCAGTGACTTCCTTGGCTGGCATCTCGGGGCTGAGCTCTTTTCCACCAGTACAGACTCACCTTGCAGACTTTGAAAGTCTGCAGACTCATTCAGTGGACACTTCCAGGGGAGGAAATCTTGTGCAGAAGCAGCGCTGGGCATCTCAGCCAAGGTCTTGGTCATTGGGTCAGCGAGTGCTGCCTGGCAGTACTGCCCGCCTCCCATGCCAAACCCCCAGCTACACAGGCAGATGCAAAGGCACCTCCGCTCATCAGAAAATCATAATAGTCCAGTGTGTGTGTGTGTGTGTGTGTGTGTGTGTGTGTGCGCGCGTGTGCGCGCGTGTGCGTGTGTGTGTGTGTGGAGAAGGCAGGGAAGGGAGAGAAAAAACATAAAAACATGTCAAAATATACATTAAAATGAAGAAAAATAAAATGATAAAACCTACATTCCTAAATGTTCAAGTAATGAAATATCCAAAATTAGTTGGCGTTTACCACATTATTTTTAAAAAAATCAACAGCATTGATCTGCAGTTTACGAAGTGTTTGGTATATAACGGTTTTTAGAACTGAACCACATGAGTTTGAATCTGAGCTTTACCCCTAACTTGCTGTGCAACTTTAGGCAAGTTAGCCTTTCTATGCCTCAGTCCCTCATCTGTAAACGAGGCTAAGAATGGTACCTTCCTAGGGCAGTAGTGAGCATTAGATGAATTAATCCATTTAGGAGCCCTCAGCAAGGTGCCTAAGTGAAAATAAGTGAGTAATCAATGTTAGCTATGATAGTTATAGTCTTTAATTTGATCATTACAATGACCTCTTGATACGAGGGTAGGCATTAACATTCCCATCAGCGGATGAGAAAACTGAGAAACAAAGAGAGCAAATGACTTGGCCAAGATCACAAAGCTACTGAGCAAGAGAGCTGGAACTTGAACTCAAGTCATCCATTAATTCATTCATTTAACAACTTATTTTTGAGCAACTACTGTGTCTGTTACTTTCTCTGATGACACAGCAGTGAAAGTACCAGACAAAAATCCCTGTTATCATAGAACTTGTATCTAATGGGGGGAGATGGACCATTAACAATAAATAATGTGTCAGGAGAAGAAAAACAGAAGGCGGTCAGGAAAAGTGGCACTTGGTCAGTGATATGAGCAAAATGAGGGAGACCATACCAGTAAGGAGGGTGGTTTTCTAGGCAGAAAGAACAGCAAGCACAAAGGCCCTGAGGCCGGAACAAATGTGCAGAGTTCAAGGAACAGCAAGGAAGCCCTGCCTGGAACAGGGCTAGTGAGGGCATGAGTGGAAGGAGACAAGGTCAGAGAGGGGACGATGGAACAGATCGTGGTAAGGATTTTATTCTGCATGAGACACTAAGATGTTAACACCATCACCATCCTCATCACCAACATCATCTTTACCAATGTCAGTGAACCTAACAATTCATCATCTTCATCATCATTATCATCATCATCACGTTTGGTAATGCAAGAAGTCAAGGAGTTGAGTTTGAGAAAAAGCACCAGTGGTTGTGTCATCCTGATTTTTAAGGAATTTCTTAATGGCCAAGTTTTGTTCTCCAAAGCCTAGAAGTACATGTGTTAGGGGTTAAGGTAGGGTTCTGGTGGCTGGCGGCCAGAGGATCCAGGCATGCCCTAATTCTGCCTGGACAGTCACTCCTTCCTGTTCATATTCCCGAGAAGCAACAGCACCTGATAATCAAAGTAAAACATCCATTGTCATTTTCCCTCTGCCAGGGAAAACTTCAAGGGTAGGGAGAGCTTTTGATAATGTCCTGAGGATAGAAAGAGTGTTCACTGAAGGAGACAGGGAGAGGGAGGAGGAGAGGAGGGGGAGGGGGAGAAAAATGGAGAGAGAGGGTAAGGGGGAAGGAGGGGGAAGAAGGGGGAAGAAGGGGGAAGAAGGGGGAAGGGGGAGGAGGGGGGAAGGAGGAGTGTGAGGAGGAGGAAGAAGCTTTAAGGGGGGACAGAGTGGTGGGACCACCAGAGCCTCATCTCTTCTCATCTCTAGAGCTTTTGTAAGGTTGAGAGACCTAGGAACAAATTTTGCCACCTGCAACAAATTTTTGCTATCTCTGACAGATCGGGCAAATGTTCAGAGATTTTAAGACCACGGCTTAGCTACACAGAAAAGGATGATGGGTCATGTCCCCTTGACATCTACTTCTCATTGTTGAGCTGGGTTCCATAGGTTTAAACACCATTCTGCTGAATGATCAGAAAAGTGTGTTTGTTTATAGGATTAAACAAAGCAGGTGTGAACGTCTCCCCACATTTCTCCAGATGGATGATGGATGGGTTGTAGATCGGGGTGCAGAAGCAGAGTCCACGTTTGGCAGTTGTTTCACAGGTGGGTGCGAAACTGAAGGTGAGAAGGTGACTGTGGGGCTGGAGCTTAGGGAGGAGTTGCTTGGGGTGGGATGAGGCTAGAGATGCAGCAGGCACGACCTTGTACCACCATGGGAGGGGAGATCCTGAAGGAGCTTAAACAACACTGATGTAATTTAATTTCTGTAGATTTTTTTTTCCAAATTGAAACTTGTAATGTGATGACAAGAACAAATGTTCTAGCCTACCTTAACATGCTTTCCTTTATTTAGTTTTCATTGTACACATCCAACACCATTTTCAGCACTGTAGGAAGGAAAAAAGCATTCAACCTTCCTTTTCTACCTGCTGCAACCCACAGCGTGGGCGTCACCTCCTCTCCCCAGGGCTGCCTCCCAGCTGTCTCCCCTCCCCCCTTCCCTCCACTCAATCCAGTCTGCACATCCAGGGGACCAGGGTAAAGCCCTGCACCAAGATGAGGACTGGCCACTCCCTCTGCTTAGGCCTCAGGAAATCTGGCTGGATTGGAACCCCAGACATGGAGGCCCTGCTGCCCTCCAGCAGCTTGGGCTTGGTGCTGGACACTTTGGAAAGACCAGCAGGGTTAGCACTCAGGGTGCTAAATGCTGTGAAGAAAAATTAAGCAGGTGACACGACACAGAGTGATTGAGAAGTGTGCATGGGGGGGTGCCATGTCAGAGAGGGTGGCCAAGCACCTCTGAGAAGGTGACATTTGTGCGAAGAACCTGAATGAGCCATGTGGATACATCAGGAAAGAGGGTTCCAGGCAAAGAGAAAAGCCTTGAGACAGGGTGTGCTTGCTTGAGTTTTTTAAAGTTTGTCTTCATTGTGGTAAAATACCCACAACGTAAAACTTACCATTTTAACTGTTTTTAAGTGTATAAATCAGTGTCATTAAATACATTCACACTGTTGTGCAACCACCACCACCATCCATCCATTCCCAGAACGTTTTCATCATCCCCAACAAAACCTTTGTGTCCATGAAATAGTAACTCGTCATCCTCCAGAGCCCCTGGTAACCATTATTGTACTTTCTGTCTCTATGAATCTGACTATTTGAGGTACCTCATATATTGTGGGATCACAATATTTGTCCTTTTATGTCTGGCTTATTTTATTTAGAATAATGTTTTCAATGTTTGTCCATGTTGTAGCCTATGTCAGAATTTCCTTCCTCTTAAAGGCTGAATAATATTCCATTGTATGGATATACCACATTTTGTTTACCCGTTCATTTGCCAATGAACACTTGGGTTACTTCTGCCTCTTGGCTCTTGTGAATAATGCTGCTATGAACATGGATTTACAAACATGTTTGAGTGCCTGCTTTCAATTCTTTTGGGCATATACCCAGAAATGGGATTGCTGGGTCATATGGTAATTCTGTTTAACTTTTCGAGGAACCACCATACTGTTTTCTACAGCAGCTATATTATTTTACAATCCTACCAGCAATGTACAAGGGTTCCAATTTCTCCACATCCTCGTCAAGACTTGTTTTCTGTTGCTTGATTTTAAGGAACAGCGCAAGAAGGCCAATGTGGCTGGATCAGAGTAAGCAAGAAAGACAAAGGCAGGAAGAAAGTCAGGGAAGTCTAACCATGAAGCGCCTATAGTCATGGGAAGGACTCTGGCTATTACTCAGAGTGACATTGGGAGACTTTGGAGAGCCATGAGCTGTGAAGGGTCATAATCCCATTTATAATAAGGAAGTTAAAACCTAATGCTTCCAGCTCCAGAAGCGTGGAGCCTCCAAGGCTAGCACAATACTTTTTTCTCCCAGGCTGCCCAAGGGTTAAGTAAATGCAAACACGGGTAAATGCAGTGAAAGGAGATATTTCCTTCCCCTGGCAGACACACCTGATGTAGGAAGCAGACTCCTGCTCCCTGGGAATGAGAGGCCTGGCCACACTTGTGCTTCAAGAAGAAAATGAACATCGCCTGGACACGAGATGGCTTAGCACTTCCCATGTCAGTTTCTGAGAGCTACTGAACAGCCTAAGGCCCCATCTGTTTTCAATCTTGTTAAAAAGGGCCTCGTGTGCTGGCGCCTATTTAAAATAATGCACACATGGAGTTTCTAAGATGAAGAAGAAAAAAGGGCCAGGCTTTCCCTGCCGGCACAGCTTATGTGTTTATTTTGGAGCAGGCTTTGGGAGTTCTGAGACAAGACGCAGCTAATTTCTCTTCCCGGGGTTGATTTGCAAGTCCCCATAGGCTTTTGCTCCAAGCATTTAAGGCAGCTTGGTATGAACCGGTCACCCCTTCAAAAGTCCACTGTGAAATATGTCCAAATTAAGGCTGGGCTTGGGAAAGGGGAACCCAAGGCCATTTTCTTTCTTGCAGAAGGGTTGTTTCCCCGATTCCTTTTCCTCAATAGAGACGTTTCTAAAGGCTGAGTTCTCCTTTCTCAGATGCTCATTTTCTTCCCAAGGAGCCACAGCAGTTCCAAGACAGCATGACCCAGATACAGCCAAAGCCAGCATGAACCTAATCCCCAAATGGGGATCGCAAGGGGCAGAGTCAGGGAAGAAGAGGCCCCCGCAGTCAATGCACTCCCATGTAGAGAAGCAAAGGCAAGGAGGCTTTTCTCTGTCCACATTCCACAGAGCAAACAGCCCCTCTGAGCTGCTGAACCGATGACATTCTTGAGTCATGATGGCACTTGCATGTCCAGTGCCACAAAGAGATATAATGGGTCATTTCTGACCCTGCAGGCTAAGAGAAACCACATCACAAATGTAGAACCACTGCACAAGCTCATCAACAATGGCCCCGCATGCCTGTGACTTTATAACTAACCTCCCCTAAACCTGGAGCAAGGGAAGTGCGAAGAAGATACAAGAGCAACAGGGTGAGCGTGTCCGTGGTGGCCCAGCAGTGAGGGCTCCTATCATTTTCTGCTCCTTCACACCAGCTTTGACTCTAAGGACCCAGTTGACATTATTTTCACTTGGTGGTAGCAATGACCGGTGGCAGTGGGGGCAATGGTTATCCCAGTAGGAACAATGGTAGAAACAGCAGCAGTAGAAGCAAAGGTAGGAAAAGCAGTGGTTGTAGTCTTTGGAGAGGTAGAGACAAAAGTAGTGATAGTTCTAAGAGCACGACTAGTAGTAATAGGACTGGTAATTGTATGTGCTGTCTTGGTAGTTCCGGCAGCAATACAGTAATTATAATATAGCATATTTATAATCCAATATCATTAATTATATTTATATTAGGATTACAATTTATAATAGTTTGTTAAGCATTTACTATATGCCAGGTACTGTTCTAAGGGTTTTGCATGTGTTAACTCAGTTCTGACAGTAACCTCATAAAGTAGGTCCTATTATCATTATGCCTAATTTATAGCTGGGAGCACTAAGCCACAATGAGATTAAATATAATTCCCCAAGGTCACACAGCTGGGAGGTGATAGATCAAGAATGCAAACCCAAGTGATCTGGCTCCAGGATCCCTGCTCTTAACTATTCCCCTAGGCTTCTTCCAACTCCGTGGCAGAACCCAAGGCAAGGGGACAAGCAGGATGGAGGTAGTGAGAGAGTTACTCCTGAAGAGGCTGTCTTTGGAGGGGCCTTGGACACTTTCTGGAGGTTCAAAGGTTCAGGGCCTTCCAAGCTCTGCATCAAACAGAGCAGTAATTTTTATTTTTCAATTTGCTTAAATATTGGGTTTCACATAAGATTTAGTTAGAAACAAAAGAGTTCTGTTTTAAAAGACTGTTAAAAAGCAGCAGTGTGGTGAGGCTATGGAGTCAGATAGGTGTATTAACCAAGTCTTCTTTTCTGTATTCTGATGCTTTGACATTTTGGGGCTTCACTGACCCTGGATGGACTGCCTCTCATAGAGTTAGCCAGAAACTAGAGAGAGTAAAAGACTTGCCATAGACAGTGCCTGTCAAATGGAAGACAACCAATCCAGAGCCCACACTGCAACCACCTCCACTACCAGGCTCTCACTCCGGGCCACTATCCCCCTGTCCCCTAACGCCCCGTAGCCAGGTACCAGAAAACCAGGGACAGTCCCTACACCCCAGAGCCTGCTAAAATTATTCAAATTAGCCAACCCTGAACCTGCTTGCCATGACTTGTCCTTTCCTTTCCGCAAAAACACAGTAAGGCTCTTGCTCACATTTCCCCTTGCTCCCTCTGCTGCCTGACTAGCTACGGTGCCTCCCCTGCGGCCCCCACATCGTGGCAGGCTGTGCCCTCTGCTTTAGGGTACTATGAATATAATACACTTCTTCCTTCGTGACAGTCATTTCCGTGTCTGCGTGTCTTACCATACTCAACTAAGACAAACCCCAGGTAACTTTACAACAGTAGGCTTGGTCCAGCCCTTTAGGGTTTCAGCTGACTCTGGGCCTCTGCTGGGCTGCTGGGTGCACAGTCACTTACTGAGGTGGGCTGTGTTGGAAAGATCACTGAGCATGAGGTTCCTATTCCATTCGGAACTTCCTCGCTATGGGATCTTGGGGAAATCAGAGAAACCTCTGCCTTGGCATCTTTGTCTGTAAGAATAAAGAAGAAGGTCCCTGCCCCGTCTCTGTCCCGAGGCAACTGTGATGACTAAAAGGGAGAGCGAAGGTGAAGTTTCTTCGGAGTGGTCTGGGAAGCCCACATCATCATAAACTGAAGTACCACCTCCTGTTTTTAGGGTACCTGCACAAAAGGTATACTCTTGGAGCTGTTTCAGTCTAGAACATGGTTCCCCAACCTTGGCACATTGACTTTTTTTTTTTTTTTTTTAATTTATTTATTTATGGCTGTGTTGGATCTTAGTTTCTGTGCAAGGGCCTCCTCTAGCTGTGGCAAGCGGGGGCCACCCTTCATCGCGGTGCGCGGGCCTCTCACTATCGCGGCCTCTCTCGTTGCGGAGCACAGGCTCCAGATGCGCAGGCTCAGCAGTTGTGGCTCACGGGCCCAGTTGCTCCGCGGCATGCGGGATCCTCCCAGACCAGGGCTCGAACCCGTGTCCCCTGCATTGGCAGGCAGATTCTCAACCACTGCGCCACCAGGGAAGCCCAAGGCACATTGACTTTTGAGCTGGATAATTTATTCATTGCTATGCAAGGCTGACTTGTGTACTGTAAGATGTTTAGCAGCACCCCTGTCCTCTACTCACAGATGTCAGTAGTATCCCCCTGTTGTGACAACCAAAAAGGTTTCCAGGCGTTGCTAAATGGCTCCCGGGGGCAAAATCACCCCGGGTTGAGAATTATTGATACAGAAGGGATGAGTTAAGCTCTCTCCCCTCTTCTTTTTTCTCCCTCCACCTCTCCCTCCTCCTCTTCTGCTTTCCCCTCTTCCTCCTCCTCCTCCTTCTTTCTCTCCCCCCCACTCTTCTTCCAAAGATGATCACAGTTTGCAACCCTAGGTACCCCTGTGGAACAGAGCAGGGCTCTAAGGACATGACTGGAAAACAATTGCTCTAGTGGACAACTCCAGAAATTGCCAGAATAGAATTCAGCATTCTGTTGTCAGTGGGTCTTGGTTTCATCCCCATCATATATTTACCAACTCAGCTCATATGGCGGGATCCAACTACCTTATCCATAATTTACCATCCTTTTTAAGTAAGCTCATAGCAAACCCACAGAATGTGAGAACGGGAAGTTCCTTTGGGGTCACCCAGTGAGTTTCATCTCGCTGCCTGCTGTGTGGAGAATAATGAGGCTGCTCAGCAGTGGTGTCTGTCGTGGCTGGAGGGGAGGACTAGCAGGTAGAAAACACTCCGTGCATCTGCCAGTTCCTCCTCAACAAATGAGTCAACCCAGATCCCAGGTCCTCCCTGGTTTAACTAAAATGAACCAAATTCCTACAATGTGCTGAACACAGTAGTACTGCTATTACTATCTTCATTTTGCAAATACAGAAACTGAAGCTGAGAACATTGCGTCACATGCCCAAAGTCCCACAGATAATAAGAGGTAGTGCCAGGATTTGATCCCTTGCTCTTCTGATCCAAGGCACAGCTCTGTCTATCACATCAAACTGTCCTGAAATATCTTTCTTCCGGAGCAACAAAAGATTTTCCTCCATACAAGTAAAACACTATAGAGTGGTAATAAGAATTAGTGAAATGAGCTTGTTTACTTTCAGATGCTTAATGCCATTTCCCAATAAATACATGCAAAGAGCAGTTAAAGTGAGGATTAGAAGAAACCAGAAGCCACACAGAAGGGTGGTAGGGGTAGCAGATGCGTATCCCAGAACGAGGGGTGAGTTAGAAGTGTGAGTCAGGAGAATGTGCTTTATAGAGTATGGGCTGCTTGGGAGCCAAGAGTTCAAATCCTGGCTCCGCCCATTGTAAGCTGCCTTGCTGGATTTCTCTGAACCTTAGTTTCTTCTGTAACAGTAACAGATAACTCCAAAGACTGTGAGGTTAAAGTAACGTTATATATACTAAAATCTTGGTAGAGCATCAGGTGTGTAAGTGTGTGTAGCAAGTGCTTAATATTTGGGAGTTATTTATTATTATTATCACTATTATTGGTATTATGAAATACTAAATTTTGTGAAGGTATTTAGGGGAAAGAAGCATGGCTCTAGACTGATTAGAGGACCCCTCCTAAAAAAAAAGGAGTGGGGAGAGAGTTAGGTTTTAGAGAGATGGGTAACTGGACAAACAGGTATATGGATGGATGGAAGAATGGACAGATAGATATTCATAGAAATATTTTTAGAAACAAAGATGCAGAAGGGGGAAAGCCACTATCAATAAGAGACCATCTGAATTAAGCATTAGCACCTCCAAAGACCCTTGGAGGCACCACTGAGCAGAGAGAGGAAGAGAGGTGGTGAGAACACCACTCTGGTGCCTGGTTAGGGAGGGCCTTGGTGCTGCCTAGAGACTTTGGCCTTCATCCCATAGACATCGAGGAGCCGGGGGCATGGAGAGCAAAGGGAGTCAGAGAGAGACCAACGCAGTTGTATAAGAATAAGCCAAGTGAGACGAATGATCAAAACCTCGTTCTGTCCAATGAATGCGGAGATGGGGGCTCCTGGCACTTGGCTGGCCCAGCCTCAGGAGGTTCAGCCCCTCTGTTTCCCCTGCTTTTCCTGGCAGCCAGAGGGGAGGGCTGCCTGTCTCCTCCCTGTCTGGACAGAATGTAGGCCCTGAGGTGGGGTGGGTGGAGAGGTCATCTGGTTTGGTTCCATCTCAAACAGGGTGAGAACCCACCCAGAAGCTCATGAAGGAAACCTGAGGGAGCAAAGAAAGTTCCAGAAACACAGGTAAAGGGAGGTCAGAAAATCCAGATGGGCTGCCTGTGGTCTCTGAGAAAATCAATCTGAAAAAGTGCTGTAGGCTGAAGGAAGCAAGTCTTTTTTCCAGGCCTGGCTGGGCAGCAGGTGAGTCAAGGGAACTGGGCTTTGGAACCAGGCAGACACAGGTTCCAATCACAATTCTGTCTCTAACCCCACAAATACCTACTTTACCCCTCCCAGCCTCAATTTCATCATCTGAACGATAATAGGACTAAATATAGCAATGTGTGAGAAGCGTTAGAGCCATGAAGGGCACATAACTGACCTTCAATAATAATTTTTCTTCTTTGCTTTAACATGCACGCAGAACCCCCAAAATGCAACTCGATGTCCCTTAATGGGACTCAGTTCCACTTCCCATTTGGCACTGCCCTCTTATCATTGCCAGGTTCTTCCCCTGAGAATTCCCAAAGCCTGACTTGGCAAGAAGGAGACAAGCTTGGCTCTACTGTAACCAGCACTGTGACCTTGGGCAAGGAACACCAGGTAATTAGCCATGGTTCTAGAGAAGATCGAGACAGGCAGTAAGATGCAGGGTCAGTTTTATGGGCGCCAGGGCTTCTGGAGCATCCACATCTCAGCTCTTCCACCGACCCCTGGGTGGCCTTGGGCAGGACACTTAACCTCTCGAGCCTCAGTTCCATCAGTATTTCCTTGGTGGGGTCGTGGTGAGGATTAAATGTATACAGGAAACTCAAGACAGTGGCCGACATGTTGTGTACACCTAATGTCAAGCATTGCTTTACCTGTATCGTTGCTGTCAGATTAGTGCTTTACCTGTGTCATTTACCATGTAAAAGAATATTTGGGTGACGACTGTTTCCTGGGAAGTTCTTATAATAGGTCCGATATTTTCTCTGTAGCTTTTTCATTTTCCCCTACTTCAGAAAAGTTACACAAATATTTATTGAGCACAGATTATGTATCTGGGTACTCGAAGCACCTACTAAGTACCTAAATTAAGTGCCCAGTAGTATCATGCTACCATAACACTGTGTATCTTTTACTCATGGCTCCTAATCAGTTTGTAATTATGGTGTGTGTGTGTGTGTGAGAGAGAGAGAGAGAGAGAGAGAAATCAATTATGTGATTAATATCTGTCCCTCTCATTAGATTTTAAGCTCTATCAGGTAGAGACTACGTCTGTTTTTAACTGCCATTTCAGCCCTAGCACTTACCACATAGTAGGCACTCAGTAAATACCTGTAGGTTGAATAAAGATACTGTCCATGTTCTCTATAAGCCCAGAGTCCAGAGGGAGTGGTAGGCAGGTGAAAGGGTAATTTCAAAGCAATCTGGTAACTGTGATGGTAGAAATATGCATGAGGTATGTGAGAGCACGGTTTAGAGGCACCTTGCCCTGCTTGAATAGAAGCAGCTCAGGGGAAGCAAAATAGAAATAACGCCTGAGCTAAACCTTGAGGAAAGGTAGGCAGGAGCTAACTCGCAGAGGACCATGTAGGCCAAACTTGGGTCCCACGGAGCAAGTCTAATGCACAAGCCAGAGCTTACACAGAAGAGGAAATTCATCACGTCCTTTTCAGGTTTTACTTCTCCAGGATACGCCTTCCCAGGTAAAACAGCATCTGGAGTCAAACTGTGAATTCCAGCTCTGCCACTTATAAGCTGTGTGGCCTTGAGTAAGCCACACAACCTCTCTTAGCCTTAGTTTCCTCATCTGGAGAATGGGGGAACTTGCAGCATCTACTCTTCATAGGGTAGTTACGAGGATAAATAAACTAATCTGCAGGAAGTGCTCAGCGTGTGCCTGGCATTTAGTAAGCACATGATTAGACACTGGTTATTTTCACTAATCCCTTCCGAGCCCAGGCTGCACAGCTGTCACATACATGACAACACCATCTGTGGAAATTACCTTATGTCACCCTCTAAACTCCCTGAGAGAAGTGGTCCAAGACAGGTTCAGCTTAGGCTGAATTTTACTCTAAGGAAGCAGTGCCTTAGGAAAGCTTCTATGTGATGTTAAAGATACACATTGTAGAACATATAAACTCATTCTCAGATACCAGCCTCTCCTTTCTTTCCCAGGGTCTAGAAAAGGCAGCCAGACTGGAGATGATCCGAAAGAAACCATTTCAAAGCATACATCCTGTTTATGTGTCGGCCACACTCCCCACCTCTAGAGATTCTGGTCAGGGTGGGCTGGGAGATTCCTTAGACAATCTAATAGATTAGTTTCCAGTTTAGCATAACAGCTAGACAGATTTTTGCAGTGAAGTCATCCAAGTCAATTAAAAGGCATTTTTCCCTGCTGTGAGTTCAGAAGTCCCTTTGGTTTATTCCAGCTTTCTGGGATGTTTCATAATACGTTCCACCCTGGGTTAATTAATAACTCTTGATTCCTACTGAAATGCAAAGACCGAAATCCTGTGTGCAAGCACATCCGGGCAGGGGCTGCTGACAGGGCTGGGGTGAGCCCAGCGGGGGCTCCTCTCATCAGGGAATGAGCCAGACCCCAAATAGTGGAGATGACAGCAGAGCTGGCAACAAATGTAAAGAGCGCCTGAGCAAAAGCTGAAGGTCAAAGCTGAAGGTCAAAGCTGGAAAAGTGGTGTGTGGAGGGGCAGAAGGAGGTGGAGGAGGGAGAGCGTAAGCGGTTGAAGGAATCACAAGGCCAGAGATTAGGCTGGTTGGGAGAAGGTCGGAATGTGGATGTGAAGTGGGTCAGAGCAAGTGGCCGGGACTAAGCTGGTGAATAAGATGCAGTTGACCGTGTTTTGCTTTCATGCAATGCCAGCTCAAACACATCTTGTGGGTTTGGTTCCATCCTCTCTGTTTATAAGGAAAACAGGTCATCCCTTCTATTCTCAAATACAAGTTACAGGTATGAGAATGAAGCTTAAAGAGCTAAAGAACACATGCATTTTATGAAGTTCTTTCCATGAGCCTCCTTCTCGAGCATGATATTCCAGGATATGATGTTTTTTCACCCCAAATCCAGAGCTGAGTTTCCCTGCCTCCAGTCTCATGCCACCAATCCTACCCAGTCCATCTTCTAAATCCACTATCAGCATGTACATCCTAAAATGAAAACATGATCACATGTTTTCATGTCATGTTGCCATGACCTAAAAAGTTCAATAAATATGCCCCCACTCCCTCTGGGACACGATTTCTAGCCGCATGCCTTGCCATACATAGCCCACCCCGAATAGAGACTGTTCTCTATGTTCTTTTCCAGGTTCATCTCCTACAACCCTTTTGCATACTCTGGTCATTTCCCCTATATGTGACAAGTTGAGATTTAAAACACGCTCTTTAGTGGGAAGGCCTGATGTGCACAACTGCACCCTTCCTGGCCTGAGCTAAATCTCATCCCCAAGCTTCTGTGAAGTCTTTCCAAAGAGTGTCCCAAGGCAAGGTTGACAATCCCTCCCTCTTCTGTGCTCCACTATGCTTTGCACAGAACTCTGTGACAGCCCTCACCACAATGTACAATAGTCACCGCCCCCAATGTCTATTTTCCACCAGAAGGAGAACCCTTTGAGAGTGGAGGGCTCTGTCATTAAGGTCACATACAAAGCAGGTTCTCAGTAAGTGTTTCTTGAATGAAGGAGCAGTTAAGATAAGACAAGTTTTGTTTACTTTTTTATTACACATCCCTCAAGAAATTAAAGGGCTTACTGAGCTCTCCTTCAGAACCCTTACTTTCCATTGGAGTCTCATCTATCTATGATACTAACAGGGGGCAGGGCAGATGTTGATGGAGTGGGGTGGCAGTTAGGAAGGGTAAATTACCAAACTTGGCAGGTAGAGGCTAAGGAGCTATGAGCAGCACTTCCCAGGGCAAGAAGATGGACTCACTTTCATGCCCATTGCTCCTTTCTTCTCATTGCTGGTTAAGGTACAGCTACACCAGGAAGGTGGGTCATGAAGGATCATCCAACTGGCAAAGCAGTCCCTGTTGCACTTAGAATCAGCAGGGTTCATCCAACCATGGCCTCAATATCCCCCCCGCTGCACTGTTTGGAGCCCGCCATTGGCTATCAGTGGGGGTGGGCTCCCCCCCACCCCCACTCTCAAAGAAGAAAGCCTCTTGCAGGTAAATGTGGAAAGTATGAACTTCATGACTAGAGAATTAGATTAGTTCAGCTGGTATTAAAACCATCAGAAGGGACAAATAGTTTCTTCAAAGGGGAAGACAAAAGGTAGCATTGGCAAGTGGAGAAATGTAGTAGGAAAAACAGTGACATGGGAGATGGAAACCTGGGTTCTCCACGCTTTGCACTCCAACAATAATTTGATGTGTGTGCTAGGAATAGTCACTTCCCCTCTCTGAACCTCTGGATTAGATGATCTCCAAAGTCCCTTTCTGGCTCCACCCTTCTATGACTGTACCACATCACCCAATCACTCAGACATTCACTCAACATTCACTGAACACCTTGACCAGGACCTGTGCTACCTGCTATGAAGGAAAAGCTAGAAGTTTACACCAGGTGCCAACTGAGTGCCATGTCTCAATGGGAAATAATATTGGTTATATATATATATATGTATCTCAATTGATATATATATATCTCTCAATAATAAAAACACACATACAAACATGAACTGTTTATATGTCTCATCCCCCAACTACACAGCAAAGTTCTTCACAGAATGGATTATATTCTTTCCATTTCTGAATAATCCCACAGACTGACACCTAGAAACTACTCAGGCAACATGTGATCAATGATGTGAAGGTGACTGTAAAAATAGCTACTAGCACTTACGCGGCACTTTCTGGGTACCAGGATCTGCTTTGCGTTCTTCACGTGTGACAACTTATTTCATTCTCACAACAACTCTACAGGTACATATTGTTGTTGTTGTTACTATTATTATTGTTTTCATGTTACATATGAGGAAAATGAGGCGCAGAGAAGTCAAATTACTTGCTTAGGGTCACTCAGGAAGTAGCAGAGCTGAAAGTCAAACCCAGGTGATCTGGCTCCAGAGTCTGAGCTATTAACACTATTCACGTACTCTAAAAATATACAGCTACACTTAAACTTAAAGACAAACAGCGAACGTTAACTCTTGGGGGAAAACAAAGAATAAACAGACTTGTTAACAGGGGAACTATGCAGCGATAAGCCAGAAACATCAAATGATGAGTCAGAGCCATTAGGATTAGTCAGGAAAGGAGGAGTCTTTTGCTCAAGAACATCTCTTAAGAACTTGTAATTTATCCAGTAGATCAATCGAGTAGGGTGAGATAGGAAGGGATGGTGGAATGACGTGCTCAAAGAACCTAAGCAAAGAGAAGAAAGGCAAAGAACTTGAAGAAGGCAAATTCAAGATCGAACACACATACACTGATAGATCTACTTTGGTTAAGAACTAGGACCCTGGAATTGGCTGAACCTGGGTTCAAATCCCCGGTTCCCCACATTCTTATTAGCTGTGTGACCTTGCCTGGGCAATTTATTTAAGCTCTCTGAGCCTTAGTGTCCTCAGCAACAGGAATGTTGTGCAGGTTAAATGAATTAATGCAGGGGAAGGATGTAACATGGGCCCTAGCATACAGTCCATGCTCAGTAAGTTTGCTACCATCACCATGATTATTGTTTCTCCATTTCCCTATTGTCTTCCTAAGTCAGTGAGCCTAAAGGTAGGCCAAGGATGGTCATAAACCCACATCAATCAATGCCATAGTTAAGGAGAGAAACACTTGCTCCTCTAATGAGTTATGTTTCATCTAATAGTCCTAGAGTCCCACCTGTTTTTTTTTTTTTTTAATTCCTCCAGCTGGTTCTTACATTTGAAAAGAAAAAAACCCTCCGTGGAGACCTGCACGCTTTTAAAAATAATACAAAACAGAACGTCTGAGGTCAGGGTAAGCCAAGCCAAACAAATAAATCTTGCAGGATTGTGTTAACAAAACAAGGCTTAGTAGATCAGAGCAGGTAGAACTCTGCCGGATTCAGCCCTGCAGAGAAACACCAAGCTCTGGTGAATTTCAAACACAAGGAGGTCAAATAAGAAGATCAAATTATGGAGCACTTCAGAGTTCAGCATCAATGCTTGGGCTGTAACCAGGAGAGCATTCTGTGCAGGATGGTCTCCAGAACCCATGAGTCGTGTAAAGTCCTAGAAATCCAGACCCAAAGGATCTTACAGATCATCTGCACAACCTCTATGGAGGGTAATTTGTCACTATCTATCAGAATTGTAAATGTCTTGAGAGGCAGACTCTGAAATGAACATTAGCCTGCGAGAGGTTCATTAAGGAGCGCTGGGAATCACCACCACTGGAAGGGAAGAAAAGAGAAGGAAGCAGGACTGGGTAGAGGGAGAAGTTGGGCTGCACTGCCGTCTCAGCAGACATCTCCGCCAACTCCGCAGGAGCTCTGAAGCTGGGATGGCCCTTCAGAGTTGTCTCAAATTGGGGTAAAGGAGCTAGGTCTTTATTCCCTGTGCCAGCCGAGGTCCCAAGAGATGTGCCCTTGGGCAAGGCAGATCTTTTCATCTGAGTGAGGCACTTCAGAATGAGGGCTGACAGCTGAGGGCTGTCTTCCGGTATCAATTCCAGCAGCTGGGGGAAAGTACTTCATTCCTCAAGGTGCATTATAGCATGCACTACCTGCGATACTTTTTATAACCAGTTTTTCTATTCTAGATAGGAATCCTATGGCTATACTAACTGATGCTTCAAATGAAATAGGTTTAGCATTGTTTATAATAGTAAAATTATGGAAAATAAATTGTGGTATATCCGTATGACAGCACCCTTGGCAATCATTAACAAGAGTGAGACAGCTCTGCACATACTTTCATGGAATAAACTCTAAGATATACTCGATAGAAGGGTGTGTGTGGATGGACTGTGCCGCTCACCGTCTATTGCCGTCAGCCCCACACCCATCCTGTCCTCTCCTGCACTACGGGGGCTGAAGGCCTAACTCTACACTTCCCAGGTTCTTTCGACACACAGTTCCAGCTAATTTCTACCAATGGGAGGCATTCAGGTAAGAGTTGACGTCAGGAAGATGGTGGCAACTACTGCACTTCTTATGGTAGCAACAGAAGCTTCACAACAGCAACAGCAGTTAAAGCAGGTTGGTGGCAATTCCTGCAGCATCAGTGGGAGTGCAGGCTCATGTTCTCCACGGGCAATAGTGGCAGTTCCAGCAGTGGTAGTGACAACAGTGAGTGTAGGGGACTGCTGTTGCTCTAGGCAATATGATTTCCCCCTTTGACCCATTTGGAATCAATCTTCCTTATTCAATACTCCTCTGAAATACAATGCTTTATGTTTTTCTGATCAACTACCATCTATGAAAAGCAAAGGAAAATAAACATATATGTGTATTTGATTACTGCATTTAAAATTTCTCTGGAAAGCTGCCCAAGGAACAAGTGATAATGGTTAAATGAACTGGCTAATAAATAGTTAAATGATAAGTCAAAGAGAAACATTGGTGGGGGCAGGGTTGGAGGTAGACTTTTCACCAGATGCCATTTTTTACCTTTTTAATTTTTGACTATTTGAATATATTACTTTTATGCAAAAAAATAAATAAAAGAAAAAAATAATAAAAGTTATATCTGATTAGGTACATACATTTCCTGTGAAATATTTCCCAAATTAACCATCCAGTTTCTGCCAGAGCATTTCCAACACAGGGACTCCCTACCTACCAAAGGGATGTGGTCTATTCATCATTACTCAGCACTGCTGAACAGTTTCTGTTTATACCAAGTTGAAATCCATCTTCTTGCATGATGTACCATTAGCCGGAACTCTAATCCCAGTGAAATAATATAGGCTGGTGGTTCAGCACACATGCAGATGAAACCTGGGTTCAAATTCCTCCCCCATCACTCATTTCAAGCAGGATGTTTAACCTTTCTGAGCCTTAGTTTCTTCATCTGCCAAACGGGGAGAGTCATAGTACCGATCTCAAAGGGTTGTGGAAAGGTTGGAGTAAGATTATGCATATAAAGTGATTTAACCAGTACATTTGGTTATTGTTCTTGGTATCTACAACACCAGCAGAAAAATGCAGTGGATAAGAAGAGGACTCTGAATTCAGACTGCTGGGGTTCAAAAACAAGCTCCTGCCAATTATAAATCAGGCAACCTTTGGAAAACCACTTATTCCCTCTGAGCCTCAGTTTCTGTAAGATGGAGGCAATGATAGTGCCCATACCAAGAGCAAAAAGCATTTATTCTTATCTTGTAAGTACTCAACATATGGTAGCTCTAACTCTTTTCAGCCACTCATGCAGGTGGTGGATAATTGCAGAGAGTACAGTGGGTCCTACCAAAGGCCTCTCTTCTCTGGACTAAGCATCTCCAGTTCCTTACACTGATCTCCTTTGCTTCTCTCACTCCAGCCACTCCCTTAAGAAGGCATTCCAGGCTGCTACTATTCCCTCCTAGTATGACGGTACAACTGGATCTCTCACTGGAGTCTGGGTAGAATATTGTGTGAGAGAGTTTGTGTGCTATGTGTGTATGTGTGTCTGCCATCACCTTCCTGGATTCTAAATGCTGTACTTTGATAATGCAGCCTGAAGTGGCATCAGGTTTTGAGGGAGTAACAACTATAACTATAGTTACTGAGCTCTTAATATATGTGCCAGAAACTATACCAAGCATATGACTTACACTGACTTACTCACTCCACACATTAACTCTAGGGGGTAGAAATTATTATCCTCATTTTTCAGATGAAGAAGCTGATGCTTAGAGATGTTATAAGTGAAAGGTCAACCCAGCTAAAATATGGAGCTGAGATTCCATCCCCAGTATATCTTACGCTGGAGTCACAATCTTAATTTCCACATCATATTTCTTCTCACGAATATTAAGAATTTGTTCAACTCAAATTTTAGGTCTTTTTTTTTCTCATGAGATTTTAATATGCTAAGTCTCCCCAGTCCTTCTCCTCTTCAGCTGAGCTTTTGAATAGGACCTTATATTGTATCCTTCTTCAGTTTGATCGTATCAAATTTAATCCAGCATACTCTCTCTACCATTAACTTCAACTCATTGGCAAATGTAATTCAATAAATCACAGTTAAGAAGGAGCTGTAGAACAGAGCCAAAGGCAGAACTCTTTGGCAAAGCATTAGATGTATTTCTTTCAAGGTGAATTACTATCAAGTAGTCATTTCCTAATGGGGGTAATGTCCAACCTGTTACCAATCCACAAAACCGAATTAACTAACATCCAACCCCCACTTCTCTATCTCACCGACAATTATGTCTTGAAATATAACATGGCCTTTATAACAATATCTACAGTTAGGGTCCACGCTAAGAAAGGTTGCCCCAGAAAGAATTGTGGATGGTAGGCTGAAGTAGGTATGAAAAATATATACATCATGGTCCTGAGTGTTTAACTTATTTTAAGGGAGAAATTCCACCTTTGCTCCCAGCAGACAATTAAGTTGAGTAAATATATAAAGGGCAGAAGACGAACAGGATTTCAACCAACAGCCTTCCCTGGGATCCATATGCATCTACCTAAACCCATCTCAACTCCAATATCACACAAGGACAGGACTCCAAAGGAGCCACTGGCATTCCTATGTAAATCTGTGGCTTGTCCAGCTTCAGAAGAGAAGGATCTTCACCTTCTCCAGCCTTTCTTTCCATCTGCTGGAGCAAGGCACTGCCATTCCTTATGCTTTGGTACCTCCATTAACACTGAGGAAAGACTGACTATTATAATTTCAGCATTTTTTATTAGACAAGAATGAAGCCCAAGGCTCTACCTCACCAAGCCCTAGTCTGCTCGTCTCAGAACTGTGAGTCTACTTGATATTAATCCATTCATCAACCTCACTGCTGAGTCCCACAGAGGGGTGACTTGCACCTGTGGAGAAAGAGACCCTTTGCCTCAAGTATAAACAGAGGAGAGCTTGACATGCCAACCACCCTGGCCGGAACCTCTCAGGCCCTGCTAGGACACTGCTGTGAGGCCCTGCAGAGCCAGCAGGGCATTCTGGGTAATAGGATGCAACACGAGGCAGTTTCCCCGACTGGCCTCCCCAGGGTTTCTTGATTCCTGGCTCTGCAAAAGCTGAGGCAAACAGTTTTTGAACTGGGGGGGAAGAGGGTGGAGAGAAGGGCCAGAGGCTTCCTCTAGGCTGACCACAACTAACTCATTTGCTCTGTCCAGCAAAACCCAGACAGTGCATTTATCTGGTTAATTTGGTCCTTAGTTGGGAGACAGAATTCCAAAATGTGAGGCCAGCTCAGACTAAACAGTGGCTTCCATCCTAAGACTTTTCCTAAGCGCTAGAGGATGCATGTGAGATTCCTAGGGGGTTGCTTATGTGACCCACCCATCGATCCAGATGGGAAAAGACAAACAATTCAGACTCTAAGATGAGTTAAGGGAGGCCTATCTTTCAGGGAAAAATGCCCAAATGACCTGCTAATTGGTCTCTTGGCTAATTTTGCCTTCTGGCTGCCATGGAGGGAGATGACTAGAGATCAAGATGACTGTAAATTAGCCAACTTTTTCCAGCATGATTGTAGCCCTCACAGACTGGCTGAGTGTCACCAGTGTCCTGGGTGAGTTATTCTTAGGGCAATTCTCTCTGATTCTCCTGCTTATAGATTTTACACCCGTAAGTTGGGCCAGAAGAATCGACTTGAGGATATGGGGAGGGGGAAGGGTAAGCTGTGACAAAGTGAGAGAGTGGCATGGACATACATACACTACCAAACGTAAAACAGATAGCTAGTGGGAAGCAGCCGCATAGCACAGGGAGATCAGCTTGGTGCTTTGTGACCACCTAGAGGGGTGGGATAGGGAGGGTGGGAGGGAGGGAGACGCAAGAGGGAAGAGATATGGGAACATATGTATATATATAACTGATTCACTTTGTTATAAAGCAGAAACTAACACACCATTGTAAAGCAATTATACTCCAATAAAGATGTTAAAAAAAAAAAAAAGTCCCTGGGGGTTTCACAGATGAGATGAGACAGCTAGCAACTGAGCATTTACCAGATGGTGTATGGAAAACTCAGATTTTTGAGGGAAGATTAAGGAAGAGCAATTTATCTCCGATGGAAACTGACAAGCAGCCTGGACTCTGTGGAATCCATCAGTTAGTCATCCTGCAAATATTTGCTTCCGCTCTAGTATACGCCAGGCCCTGTGTTATTTAACAGAGTGAGATCCAAACAGCTAACGTCCCTACCCTCACGCAAATAATACCACATCTAAATATGTGGTTAAAAACTCAGATAAGGGCTAGGAAGGAAAAGTTGAGGTGCCATGAAAGGGAATAACCAGCTTACCTGATTTAGATTGGGGTGGAACGGCTCAAATAAAGAATCTTTGAGAAAGGAATTTTAAAGCTAACACTTTAAGACTCTAATTTGTTTTTTTAGAAAGATCACTCTAGTTTTAGTACAAAAAATAAATTGGAAGTGGATGAAAAGATGAAGTTAGGAGGCTGTTGATTAGGAAGATTGGATGAGAGCCAATGATGGTTCAGCCAAGGACCTAGGCAATGAGAACGGAGAAAAGTGGGTGGACCAGAGAGACGTGGGACGTGGAGTCCACAGAACCTGGTGAATGGGTGTAGTGGTGGAGGGAGAGGGAGGTATCCAGGAGACCATGCAGGTTTCTGGCTAAGGTACAAGGTAGATGGTAGCACTCTGCACTGAGAGAGAGAATTTGGGAGGATGAGTAGGCTGGGGCCAGGGAAAGACAATGTGTTCACACATCATTCCATACCCTGTACTTCCAGTCTCCTTACCTTTGCTCATGCTGATTCAGTCTCATGCACTCTTCCTGTTGCAATTGCCACTTGTTGAAATACTATCCATCCTTTAAGACCCATTTCAAATACCACCCCCTCCTTGAAGTCACTTCTGACTCCCTCAAATAGTTGTGGCCTCTGGTGCCCACAGCACTGAGTTTGGACCTCTCTTTTCCTGGATTCTACCTGTGTTAGGTTCTGTGAAGAGTTATCTTGCCTCCCTTCCTAGACCACAAGCTCTTCGGGACAGAGCCTCTGCTCCTCTATCCTTGTTCCCCACGTGTTAGCTAGCTAGCATAGCAGACATTTGACAAATATTTGTCAAGTGAGCAAAAATAACCTGCTCTTTGCCATGGAAGGAAAACCAGTAGACATTGGACTGACTTGAAAGCCACAGGATCAAATCGAAATTCAAGCTGTAGGTGTTTTAATACTAAGCCAACTCAAATTTGATGCTCAGAAAAGCTTTCTGTTCTTCCAACAGACCAAACTCAAAGAGTGCTGTAAAAGTCACACCTCTCTATTTTTTTATCGTGCTTTTCTGAGTTCCTTTATAGCAGGAACCTTTTCTATCTTATTAATTGTTTGCCTTTGATGATGAGGATGATGATAAATGGGTAACATTTACTAAGTGTTGATATATGCCAGGTGCTGTTCTAAGTACTTTTCTTGGACTAACTCATTTGATCCTCTCGGCTACCCTGTGAAGTTGATGCTATGATTACCCCAATTATACGGATGAAGAAACTGAACTTCAGAGAGCTCAAGTATTGTTGAACCAACATGACACAGTTGGGATTGGAACCTAGAGTCTAGCTCCAGAGCCCATGCCCTGATGTGCCCTTCTAAGGCCAAGCACGGTGCTTGGTACTGAAGCAAGTGTTCACTGAATGAATAGAAGGAGCCCTGGATCTGGAGACCACAAGTTCTGGTCCTAATTCTGTCACTGACTTCCACTGTAGCCATGGGCAAGTCTGTGCTTCTTTCGCTATAAAATGAGGGGTATGGATGTTGATACCAGTGGTAATAACAAGAGCCAGTATTCGAGATTCTAATCTCTTTTGAAGCTTTACATAATTTAATCCCAAGGAAAATGAGACACAGAAAGACTCACTTGCCCAATATCTAGAAAACAAGGGAGCCAGGATTCAAACCCATTGTGCTCCTACATTGTGCTTCCTAGCCCAAGTGGTTCCAAGGAGACACCTCAGGGACCATGGTGGGGAAAGGAGGGAGGTGGAACAGGATGGAGCAGACAGACTTTTGGGCTCCCTATGCCCGTTTCCATCAAAGAAGCTCTACGTGTCTCAATTTGGTAGAATGGGCTCCTACTTGCGATTTCCTTTGAATAAAGGTTCTGCTGTTAAAACAAAAAGGTTGAGGGGCTTCCCTGGTGGCGCAGTGGTTGAGAATCTGCCTGCCAATGCAGGGGACATGGGTTCAGGCCCTGGTCTGGGAGGATCCCACATGCCGCGGAGCAACTAGGCCCGTGAGCCACAACTACTGAGCCTGCGAGTGTGGAGCCTGTGCTCTGCAACGGGAGAGGCCACAGTAGTGAGAGGCCCGCGCACCGCGATGAAGAGTGGCCCCCGCTTGCCACAACTAGAGAAGGTCCTAGCACAGAAGCGAAGACCCAACATAGCAATCAATCAATCAATCAATAAATCTTTAAAAAAAAAAAAAGAGACGGGGGAAGGAGGAACTGTTGGTACAGACCATTTTAAAAAAAAAAAAAAAAAAGGTTGAAAACCATTGGACTAAATAATTCTGGAATTTAAGAAGTCTCCCAAGTATAAGTCAGGATTTTTCTGGTAATCTTGACTCATTATAGTTATATAAGATGGGGACAAAGGTTGCTCCTGGGAATGGCTCCAGCTATAGAAAAAGTCACGGCTATAGCGCAAAAGCCTCAGCTCCAACCTACCTGTTCCACTCGGATCTCAATCTCTCCATTCACCTTCTTTCCATGGAAATACTTGGCCCTGTGAAGGAGAGGAAGAAATCTACTGAGTAAGGATGCAGACTGCTTCACTCTTTTCTCCCTTCTCCCAAAGGTCTTACCCCCAGAGGTGCATGTCCAGACACATTCCCCACCTTCCTGCTCTCTCCCACCTAGACAGATGATTTTCTCATTCTTTATATGTATTGTGTGAGAGAGGGGAAAGAGTACAGGATGGGAGGATTGGACACCCAGGTTCCGGTTCTGCCAAGCTGCTTTACCTCCCCGTGTCTCCGTTTTATCCTCTGTAAAAGGGAGATAGTTATACATGCACGATATATTTCTAAACATTATTTTAAGGATCAAAAGAAATAAAGAACCCTACGTAAATAAATAACGCAGAATTCTTTTATTGAGTTACACCCTATGTGATCCATAAAGGATGTATTAAATTGCTCTATCCAACTACTCATTTCTTTATTTGTCCATCTGTCCAATGAAGCAGACCTCATCTGTCCCTTGGCCCATCCATCCATCCAACCATCCTTCCATCACCTTTCCTCTACACCCCTGCTTCTGTCTTCCCATTATCAATAAATGGCATCCCATCTACCCATCACTCAAGGCAAAAACCTAGACTTCATTCTTGTTACCTCTTTCTCTCTCCCTATCCGCATGGATTCTACATTCTAATTATATCTCAAATCCATCCACTTGCCCATTTTTCTCTGTAAGCACCCTAATCTTGACCTTAGTCATCTCTTTTCTCATATAAATTCTCTTTTCATACTCTACTTTTCTTTCATAGCACTTATTATAATTGAAATTACTTGCAATTAGTAACTGGGTTTCATGCCTGTGTCCAACCAAACTATAACACAATTCCTCCAGGCCAGGAACAATCTACTTCACTCATCATTCTATTCCCTACCAGAATGCTTGACACACAGTAGGAGCTCAATTAATATTTTTTGAAAGAATAAATGACTGAAGAGACAGATGGGGGAAAAAATTGTTGAATACTTACTCTGTGCCAAAAACTGTGCTATATTCTTAGTCTTTCTCATTTAACACAGCTACCACCATGAGGTGGGTATTATTATTTCCATTCCATAAATAAGGAAACTGAAACCCAGAGAGACGAAATACTTTGCCTAAGCAGCTTTAATCCTGGACTTCCATTGCCACATCAACGTTTTTTTCTCAGCCCTGAAAAATAGCAGCAAATGTTGGGGTGCTCCTGGGTTTAAATGCCCTCCCACAAAGCAAAAGTAATACAAGTTTCCATCTGCTCTTTTTGGCTGTTGGTATGATGAAACTAAGAGTTCTCAGTGATTTGCTATAATCTGAGCACTGTGTTAAGCATTTCCATAGACTTTCTCTGGGGCACAGACAGCTCTTTGCTCCCAATCCCAATTCTCCTCTTTGCCTATAGTGAGAGTGTTTATAGACTGGCACCAAGAAATGTATATCCCAACTCTCCATTTAGCTAGGTAGGACCACATGATTGAGTTCTAATCAGTAATGTTACATCCAAGAATCTTCTGCCTAGTTTCTTCTTCTTTTCCCTGGAACATCGATGTTGCCACCTTTTTTCAACCTTCCAGATTGAACCTTTGCTACAGATTCTCTGACCAAGCTGCAGTCTCTCTGCTTCTGAAGTCTATCCACACTTAGCAGATGCCAGTGGAGTTCATCTCTTTCCAAGACTGCCTGAATCACTGACTGATGGCTCTAATATTAATGCCACTTTTTCTTATAATGTTGACTGGCTTAGATGTCAAGCAGGTAGAACTTTATGGGAACAGGAGTTGTTAGTGTGACTTGAAAGCAAGATTTGTTTTTTTTCTCCCAGGATGGTCTTCAACAAAATGTGTGTGCAGCCAGCCTCATGCAAAGAGAACCTTTTCATGTAGTTTGTGAATTTTATGAATCCTTAAAGGTAGTGCTGGCAAACCCCAGGCCCTGGGATAAGCCCCCCTCTAATATTTGTAGGGCCTGGGACAAAAGAACAAATGGAAGCCCATGTATCATATGCCTGATATTTAAAATTGATAAAGCTAGCAAACATTTAAATAAAACATGCCTGTCTTCCTTCCTTGACCAACACAACTTCATAATGGCCTGGAAGGGTCAGAATTTAAACTTCTCAGAATTCTTGGAGATCCACCCAGAACATGGTGGCATGGGGGTTGCCAGCTCTTGGTTTCCATCGTCCTTCCTAATTCTCCTCCCACCCTCCTCTCCTGCATCACTGGGGCTTCTTGTGCATGCTTGTGGATGACCCAGCCCACATGGCCAAGCTTCATCTCCTCACCCACACCCCCATCAACAGTGCCTTGGCCATGTCTGGGGATGATGGATCAGGGAATTGGCCTACACAGGCCCTGGAATTGGGCCTGGGTCCCTATGGGCAGGGATTTCTACAGGTCTGGGTACCCACTGAATGATCAAAGGGTGCAATTTGCAGGGTCCTCCTTTGCTGTCAGGAGTATAGCTAGTAAGGGCCAGAGTATGACTTAGGGCAGGGGTCCCTGTCGCTTGGGTTTACAAGAAGTACTGGATGATCCTGGGACCTCAGGATGGTAACTAATGAATAACATCACTGGTATACTGGAAAAAGCATGGATCTGGAATCACAGAGGCTTGGGCAAAATCTTAGCTCTACAACTCACTGCATGTTCCAAGACAAGGAACTTAACCCCTCCAGGTCATAGTTTTGTCATTTGTTAAGTGCTGATAACATCTGCCAGCCAAGGTGTGGTGAGAAATTCACTTGACCCTGTATGTGAAGGGCAGTAAGTAGAGTGTGTGGGCTCAGAGCCAGACCACCTGGATGCAATCCCAGCGCCACCACTCACTCACTGTATAACCTTGGGTAACTCATTCAACCTCCATGTGCCTCAGTTTCCACATCTGGGAAGCGGGGATAATCACAGTAACTATCCCACAGCGGTGTTGTGAGGATTAAACAAAACACGACGTACAAAGCACTTAGAATGGTTCCTGGCACAGAGTAAGCTCCAAAGTATACAGCCCAGGGCCTGAAACAGAATCAACAATGACAGCAAAGAAACCACCGAGTGTTTACGCTGTGGCTATGGGTGCGGTATGCGGGGACCCACAAACAAACATAATCTTACCCTCATGGGGGTTACAGAACAGAATTACAGTTCATCTCACTTTGATCTGCTCCGTTAGCGCAGTAAGAGATTGGTGATGATACTGATGACAAATAGGCGGCACTGGTACAGAAGGCCTGCAAGTCCTTCACATCCCTCCTCCTATTGTATTGGCCCCAGTGTCCACCCTGAGGAGCGGCAGGGCCAGGACTAGCCCCCACAGGTTCAAAGTCACACAGAGCCTCTAAGCAGCAATGGTGAGTTAGATCTTGTGCTTAAAGATTTTCAGGATTCAGCTAGACCCTCTGGGACCTTCATGATCTGGACCCTGTTAACCTATGGCCCATTTCTTCTCTGGTTTTCAGCCCACCTACTGCACACACTCAACCTCCTGTGATTCCTATGCTTTTATGACTCGGAGCCTTTGTGTTTGCTGTTCTCTCCTTCTCTGCTTGGTTACCTCTTTCTCATGTTCAAGATCCCTGACTACTGTTTCCTTGAAAGCACCCCCCTAACGAGGCTAGGTTAGGTGTCCTTCCTCTGGGTTCCCACGGGGCGCTGTACTTAACAACCATATAACACATATCACTGTGTGTTGGAATGACATGTCCCCTGCCCCCGTACACCTAGTCTGTGAGCTCCTGGAAACCTGAAACCGTGTCTTAATGCTCACTGAATCTCCCGAAAGCGGCACAATGTGCCAGGGCACAGGCACATGTTTAAGGAATGTTTGCTGACTGGGTAAATGAATAATGTTTCCAGGGATAGGCCATGGGGCATCCAGTGCTCCAGCTGCTCTACTGCCATCTACTGGTGCAATGTTGTAACACACTTACAAATCCATACCCATTACCATGTGGGGTCACCATTCAGTGTCCAACACACACAACCAGCAGCCCTCGACGGGATTCTAACTCTGATTCTAACTCAGAACTCAGAGCACTACACCAATACCACCCAAGCATCTCTGGCCTCCACGGACCTCACCTTCTCAGGAGAAACACTTGTTTTGCCCATCTCTGGAATGTTTACTACAGGGCCTGCCAGATGGACTCAGGCTGAAGCTGAGGGTCAGGCGGTCCATCCCCCTGCTTGGCCGAGAGTCAGAAGTCTGTCTCCTGACAGGCCACACAGACTGCTGCCTCCTTGCCTGGGGCTCATTCAGGCTTGAGCTGCTTCTGAACAGTCCTGTCTGGCAGAGGAAAGGGTAGGGATGGTCTGGAATTCTAGATGCCCTGGGGGCTGGGGTTGCTGCCTGTGTAATTGCCTGGCTGTTTGACCTCAGGCAAAATGGATGACCCCACTGTGCCTGAGGTCTCTGTCTTCCTAATGCAGACCTCTTCCTAACGCCCTAATATGTTTATCCTCATAATGAGATCCCTGAATCCACAGGCCAATCAGTCAAGTCCTTGGCCTTGGGAAGGGGTTGGGGGAAGCTCTTGATTCTACAAAGCTTCCATCTCTGTGGGTGGTCTCAGATTTTACTGCCACATCAGAGGCACCAGGAAGGAGAATATTATAAAACCAGTGCTGCCTGGGGTGAGAAATCGCTAGTTTGGGGAGGCGGGATGTAGTGAGTGAGCAAGATTTATGGGGAGCGATACCGAGTTCTTTCATGGCTGCAGCAGGGGCAGAAGGAAGAGGAGAATTAGCACAAACAGGATCCACCTGTGTCCAAGCAGCACCCTTCTAATAAATCCCATCTGGGATGTACAGTCAATGAGGCTAGGCCTTGGTGGTGCCCTTCCTGGGGAGGAGAGGGTCAGGAATGTTCTGTCTCAGAGTAGCTGGAGAAGAACGAAGGCAGGGATCTGGTCCTAGAAACAGATTTTCTTATTTCTGATGTAACATGCCCATTGCTCATTTGTGGCCTGGACAGAAGCTGGGGGAGATGGATGACAGACCACACAGGAGAACCCTGAAGGTGGACACACTCAGGGTTTTCTCAGTTAGCAAGAAGAGGAGGGTCACATGACAGGCTGGATGGATGAAGGTATGACAAAAGCAGGGCCTTTGAACACAGAGTTCCAACTCAGAGATCCAATTCTAGCTCCATTATCTACTCCTAAGAATAGCTAACCCTCCTGGTCCCCTCCCACTGCCAGAGGGGAGCCTCCAGTGATGGGGCAGCCTCATCATACCTCTCTGCAACTGGGGGGGCTCCAGTGAGTTAGGACAGGGAGGGACCCTCTGAGAGTGACAAGGCCCCTTGCACCTGTACAGGGATCTGTGAAGGTGAGGAAGTGAGACATACTAGGGCCCCGAGCCACATGACATGATGAATGTCCCCTCGTAGGCTTCCGACAGCAATAGGGAAGGAGAGTTGTGTGTGCAGCTCTGATCACAATTCACATCATTTATTCACTCTCTCATTTAACCACTACCTACTGAGCTTCGGAAGGACTGGGCACCCTACTAGGCATGAGGGGAAAGGCTGATACAGTCCCTGCTCTTGGGGAGCTAACACGCTCTTGGAAAAGTCAGGAAACTAACCAGCTGAAAAGGAAATGATGAATACAATGAACAAGGTGGTACAGGGTAGGATGTGGGGAGCAGGGAGATCTGACCTGGGGTAGTGAGGGAAGGCTTCTTTGGAAGACATTTAACACGCGTGTACTAACCATCCACTGTGTGCTCGAGCCTGCAGACTCTAAGGAAACAGGGATGAAGATAACATCCTCACCCCTGAGTTCTTGGCCTCAGGGGGTTTACTACCTAACAGGAGGGAGAGACCCATAAAGGACAAAGACCACACAGGGCATTAGCCCAAAGAGCAGGTCAGCCCACAGAAAGGGACCCAGCCCAGTCTGAGAGCCAGGGGCTACTTCCCTGGTGAAGTGGCCCAGTTCATCCATCCATCCAATGTTTGGTACTTATCCTTTGCCAGGACGAAGGGCTGCAAAGATGAATCTGAGAAGGTCTGATGTGTGTGTATGTGTGTGAAAGGCACAGACAAGGACAAATGAGTTGGGCAGGCACTGGTGGCGCTCAGGGGGCTGATGAAGTTTCCTGGGGCATGTCTCCCAATATGCAGGAAAAATGAGCGACAGGCATGGAGCAGAAGACCTAGATTTGAATTTGCAGTTCTGGCACCTGCAAATTTTGAACAAGCCTCTGCTTCCTTATCTATAGGCTGGGGATGGGAAGATCCACCCATAGGGTCATGAGGATAAAATGAGGACGCAGATTTGAAGGCCTCTGGGAACCTGCCAAAAACGTGCCAGCAAGTGGGTTGCTCACTGGTGGGCTGCTGGGGTGGACTTCACCCTCCAGGTAAAGAGGTGGGCAGGCACTGCTAGTGTTAGCAGAGGACAGACCCAGGTCCTCTCCAGCTCTGCTATTTATTTCCTAGTGCTGCCTCAGACAAACATCAACCTTCCTGAGCCCCAGTCTCGTTTGAAAAAGTAAGCACATCACTATGTAACACTATGTCTGCTGCAAGGCCCCATGAATGATATCCCTGACACCTGGCAAGTGTTTACTGTTCATCTCTTTCCCTCCTGTCCTTCAACACGTGGGCATGTACCTGAGGAAGTGACATATCATTTAGGGGAAGGTGGCAGTATCTTCCTTGCTCTAAATGGAACTCCTGCTTCATGTCTAGCATGATGGAAACCTGCCTTGGCTGCCGTCTGGGAGCTCCTCTTCCTCCCCAGCACCAGCCTTTAGGGTAAACAAAATCCTCAGCCACCCACTCACTCTGACAGCAGAGATCATGCTAGAATGTTATCTCCCAGTTCCTAGGCCTCTTCTCTCCGAAGACACAACACTGTGTCACCCTCATTCCCACAGAATTCTGAAAATCCACAGCCTTCACTCCACCAAGATAGTTCACATTTAGAAGGCTAAGCTGTTCACTCAGCAAACATTTAATGAGCATCTATTAAGAGCTCAACCTGGGGAAATGCCCATGAAAAGGTTACACACTGAAAGGTAATTCATACCAAGGTGCAAGTGACTTATATCTGATCATCCGTAAAAGGGGTTTAGATGGCATAAGGAGGATGAGAAGGGGACCATGAGAATATTAAGTGTTTGATTTAGAAAGGGGGTGTGAGGCCTGTCAAGGTGAGAAGGACAGGGCACAGAAGGAGAAGGCTGTGAGAAGTCATTTTCCCTCCTCCTCCCTCCCTCCACATATTCATCCATCTAGCCATCCGATTACCCATCCACTTACCCATCCATCCATCCACCCACCCATCCACCCATCCACCCATCCATCCACCCACCCATCCACCCATCCATCCATCCATCCATCCACCCACCCACCCACCCATCCATCCATCCATCCACCCACCCACCCACCCATCCACCCACCCACTCATCCCTCCATCCATCCATCCCTCCATCCATCCATCCATCCACCCACCCATCCCTCCACCCACCCATCCGTCCATCCCTCCATCCCTCCATCCCTCCATCCCTCCATCCACCCATCCCTCCATCCCTCCACCCACCCATCCATCCTTCCATCCCTCCCTCCCTCCATCCATCCATCCCTCCATCCATCCCTCCATCCCTCCCTCCCTCCATCCATCCATCCCTCCATCCATCCCTCCATCCCTCCATCCACCCATCCCTCCATCCCTCCACCCACCCCTCCATCCCTCCACCCACCCATCCATCCTTCCATCCCTCCCTCCCTCCATCCATCCATCCCTCCATCCATCCCTCCATCCCTCCCTCCCTCCATCCATCCATCCCTCCATCCATCCCTCCATCCACCCATCCCTCCATCCACCCACCCACCCATCCATCCTTCCATCCCTCCCTCCCTCCATCCATCCATCCCTCCATCCCTCCATCCATCCCTCCATCCATCCATCCACCCATCTCTCCATCCCTCCATCCACCCACCCACCCATCCATCCTTCCATCCCTCCCTCCATCCATCCATCCATCCATCCATCCCTCCATCCATCCCTCCATCCATCCATCCATCCCTCCATCCATCCATCCATCCATCCATCCATCCATCCATCCATCCCTCCATCCAGGGTCTACTATGTGCTTAGCACTGTGCTAGTCCCCAGGAATTATGCTGAACAAAACAGCCCCCTGCCATCCTGGTGCTCCTGGTCTAGCCAGGAGACAGGTCCAGATGAGGAATATTTACCCTGACTCCTGTCTTCATCAGAAGTTGCCAACTGGCCAATCTCATGGAGTCCACAGTCTTGTTTTGTTGGACTTAAATTACATACTTTTAATTTTAAAATAGAAAATTCATATAAAGAATTCAGATTTCTGGTTTCCCCTGAAAATCAATAACTGGGCAACACCAGACCTGTATTCCCACATGGCAAAAACTGGCTGAGTGGACGGCAGCTAGTGCCTTCAGAGGGGCATCAGTTCCCACGCTCAACAGTCCCCACTGCTCCCTGTTGTCTCTCTGCAGCCAGAGTCAAGTGGCAGATGCATTTGTCATGGAGCTTGCGCTGTTGTTTTCCTTGTAGCAGGGAAATATTTCTCTGTGCCCGTGCCTTTTCCTAACAACTGCCTCTTCACTCACTGACCACCTTGTCTCCTGTGAGCAACTGCACAGGCAACCCCTAATCTAACGAATTCCATTATGAAAATGGCAATTAGCTCAGCGCAAACCCTCAGGAAGCCCACACCCCCACCCCTTCTCCCAACTCAGAGTTGGAGGTTAGGAAAATGGACACAAAGCACCATCCCCTCTCTTGCCGTTACAGACAGCCTCTCTCCTGTCGAGGAAACACGTCCCAGGCAGGCTTCCACAGGACCCAGGAGGAAAGACATTCTGTAATGAGGCTGGCATGCACCCAGTGACATGCTCCCCGCAGGGCAAGGCTATACCCAGGCAGGTGAAGTCTGGAGGAACAGGAACAGCTACTGCTAGGAGAGCCCATGACATCTGAGGGACTCCTTCGAAAGAGGAGGACCTAGGTGAGAAAACCACATTTTGGAGGGTGAGGGAAGACTCAGAAGTTTAACAGCTGAACTCTTCAGAAAAAAGCAGGGTAACAGCAGGAAAAGTGACTGAGACAAAAAGCCAGAGTGGGGAAAACGAAAAGCTGCAGGTTTGAGACTCCTTTAAGGGCTTGCAGGCTGACTCTTTTAGAGTGTGAGCCTCTTCTGCATTGTTCCTCCCAAATCACCAACCCAGCTGTACTGGAATACCTGCAAGTGACAGGGGACTCACTCCCTCACCGGGAAGCCCACGTGGTCTCTGGATGACTTTACCATTCTGTACACTGAGCTGACATGTCTCCCTATTTGTCTGCTTCACTGGCCTCAGTTCTACCCGTTTGGAGCCACATGAAACCAGTCCTCTAGCTCAGTGGTTTCTAAACTTGGCTCTTCATCATTTTAAAAAAAAGTTTCCTGAGCTCTCCTCTGGATATTTTAACTCCGTAGTTCTAGGGGTACATCTCAGTGTGGCCTGTCTTGCACCCATTCTGCCTTCTAGTAACAGCACCTCCATCTGCACTTGCATACATGGAACCAAGCCTCTCTCTTGCACACAGTCTTGATGGGACTGTCCCCAGGTGTCCCCAGGACACATTGTGGAACCAGCCAGGTTTGTTCTTGCTCAGGAATTTGATTTTTGAGCAGAGAGGCACAAGGTTGGGAGGAAACAGGAGCTGACATCTCCAGAGAGTATCCACAAGTCCCTGCCTCTTAGGTCCTGGCAGAGCCCTGGGTCCTGACCTCTCCTAAACTCGGGTCTTCATGGTTTTTCTTTTCATTCTGTGAGCCTCCCACATATTTTCAATAAACTCCCATTTTGCCGAAGTCAGCCAAAGTAATTTCTTTTTCTTGCAAACAAAGAACTCTATCCAATACAGAAGGTGTAGGGTGGTGCCTGGTAATCTGAATGTCGTTCTGATGGAAAACAGTCTTTTGGGGACCGTGATCTTAGTCTATTGTCATTGTTTGACTTATGAAGAAACTGAGGCCCAGAGAGGAAAGTGGCTCCGCTGAGATCTCACAGCATCAGCAGAGAAGGGAGAACTTAGGAAGAAACAGCACATATCAGATTCCTGCCCACATTCCCTTCTGCTCAAAGACACTTCCCCCAGATTTCCTAGCCACAGTCTCAGAGGGTGAAGACTCTACCAGGGCAGGAGACAACTCTTCACTGTTTTCCCCTCTCTCCCTCTCTCCCTGCAAGAGCAGGGTAGGAAGCAGCAGGCGCACCAGGCCTCTGGATTGGATGGTGGGGAGACCTCACGGAGAGAGGTCAGCACTTGAAAAATTCCTCAAGTCAAAGGGCTCGGGGCCTGGGTGCCACACAAGGCCCTCACTGTGTGTGTACATTGTCCTCCTGATAAAAGGGGCCGGGCCTGGGAAAACGGCGCTGGTGTCCAGGCGACGGGGCAGGCTGCTGGGGAATGCCCAAGGCCCCTCCCCGCCCAGGCACCAGGGCGGAGGGAGGGGGAGTGGCAGAGGATGCCCAGAGTGGAAGGACGAGTCCAGAAGTCCAGCACGACTCCAGGTTGTGTGAGGTGGCCCCTGTGAGTCAGCAGATGAAGGGAGTAGGAGGGTGGCAAGACCCCTCTCATCAAGACTTTCTTAGCTCCCTCTCCCTCCACCTCTGGATTTCCCCACAGGGAACCCGCAGGGCCCGTCCTTGTTCAAGGAGAGTCTTAGGGGTGGGGGAAGTGGTGGAGGGAGGCATAAGGATTTTGTTTCCTAGAGCCAAGTGTCTTCAACAGAGAGGTGTGTATCCCCCATTGAGCCCCCCCAGCCAACTCCAGGAGGAGGGGACCAGCTTGGCCCCCATCTTCCCATCTTCGGAGTAGAGAGTGTGCCAGCCTACCAACATCCAGACACCCCTCCTCCAGGGCTTCTAGGAGACAGCTCTCAATCATATCCAGCTGAACTGAGAAACATGCCAAGTGGCTTCCTTCCCCCTGGCTCCCAGAGCTATTATATTCACTAGCAATTAGTGATTGCAATTAATTGTTAATACCAGTTACCATTTCAGTGCCTGTACGGCAGCTAAGCCCAGTACTAGCCCCACCCATGCCATCATCTCTAACTCTATAGTGACCCCTCGTGAAAGATGTGCCACGATCCGATCCTGCCTTACACCTGAGGAATGTGAGGCTCAGAGGTCAGACTTGCCCAAGGTCACATAAGTGAGTGAGAGAACGGGGGCCCAGGCAGCCTGCCTCGAGACTGTCCACTTGGTTTTGCTCCTGCCCTGCTAGTAACTGAGATTGTTCAGTCCTCATCACAGGCAGGGATAGCTGCTTCCTGAGCATGGGGTCGACTGGGAGAGCCTGGTTTGGCTCCCCAACCAGAAAGCAAAAATATGCAAAGGCCAGCCTCTCACTGGGCCCACGTTAGCAGGGCTGGGCACTGTCTCTCGTTGCCACCTCCATCAGTAGCGTGGCCAGATGAACTAGTGGACACCCAGTTAAATTTTTTTTTAATATATTTCTTAAAATATTTATTTATTTATTTGGCTGCCCTGGGTCTTAGTTGTGGCATGCGGGATCTACGTTACCGCGTGCGAGATCTTCGTTGCGGCATGTAGGATCTTTTTCTTTTTTTAGTTGTGGTATGCGGGATCTAGTTCCCTGACCAGGGATAGAACCCGGGACCGCTGCATTGGGAGCACGGAGTCTTAACCACTGGACCACCAGGGAAGTCCCAACACCCAGTTAAAGTTGAATCCCAGGTAGACAACAGATAATTTTGCAGTATAAATAAGTCTACACCAAATATTGCATGGGACATACTTATACTGATTCATTGCTTATCTAAGTATTAATCGGGCATCCTGTATTTTTATTAGCTAAAACTGACAACTCTACCCAAAACCTCTGCCGTTGATGCCAGTTCTGAGTTAATGCTGCTCCCCCACCCCCCCAGAAGGTGGCACAGTGGGAAGTGGAAAGTCCTGGTCACCCTGGGGCCAATTAGGTCACAGCAAGGCTTCTACAGCTGCCAAGACACCCTGCAGTCCTCGCACCTTCACTCAAGCAGCCTGAAGCAGCTCAGCTCTAAGGTGGAGGCTGGAGCCTTTGAGTTATCAGCTGGGCAGGAAGGAGTAAGGAGCCTGGGGAAGAGCATGGAAGTGTCTGTGGTACCCTTCCCGAACTCCAGGGCAGCTGAGTGCTTTCTGAGAAAGGCTCTCCCCCAGGGCATCCTCAATCCTGAACTTTCCCTTAATAATAATAACAGTCTTGGCAAAAGCATCCATTTGCTTGTTAATTATATCCTCCATTTATCCTATTGTACCAAGTTCAAGGCACTGTGCCAGGCTCCGGGGATACGGCAGTTAAACGAGAGGTCTAAACTACCTCCTGGAGCTGATGTTCTAGAGCAGAGCTGCATCACAGGTGAACAAACCATCACACCGAAAACCGCCCATGGAGGAGAGGGACAGAGTGCTCTCACTGGAGCCTCGTACCTCCCTGTGAACTCAGCGGTATGGTGAAGGGGGTGGCATTATGAGCCCACTTTACACATGATGAAACTGAGGCTCAGAAAGGTAAAGCAGCTTGGCCAAGACCTCACAGCAGGTGAGTGGCAGAGCTGGCACTTCAATCCTGACCTGCCACCTGCCAGCCCTGAGTTCTCTGCATTTTATCTTCTTCCCCATTTTTAACTCTCTTGGGGAATCATGTCAGGCATGTGCTAGGAAATCACACTTTAATATCAAAACACAGGGGAAAAGAACAGAAAAGACCCTGTCGGAGCTCCCTTGGTGCTTTAAAAACAGGAAAATAGTCCAAGGGCCACTTCTGCAAAGGGTCCAACTTCCAAGCTTGAGCTCAAAGTGTCTGGTTGGCTGCAGGAAGCCCCTCTTCCCCTGGCACCTTAACATTCTGGCTGCCCAAAGGCGCTGGTAGGGCAGGGCTGCCTAACTCGAGGTGGGTGCTTTCCTCTGAGGATGAGGTCACCAGGATCCTGTGCTTGGCCACAGTGCTGTAACAAGCAGTCCTGCCCTCAGACACCGAGCATGTGTGGGTGTGTGCACACATGTGAGGCTCCAGAGCCCTGCTCCATGGGCTGACACCCTGTGCTCAGGTGGGAGAGGGAAGAATGGTAAGAGAACAGGGATGCCCAGCCCTGCCAGCTGGATGGCCTGAGCTGATCCAGATGCCACCAGCATCTGCTCTCATTTTGGGCTCAGAGCCTCAGTTTTCCTTATTATTAAAATGAGAATAGTAATAGTACTCCATACAGTTGTTGGGAGGATTAAATCAGAGAATCTATGAAAACCATTTAGCACAAGGTCTGGTCATAGAAAGTGCACAAGTGTTCGCCATATGACCATGATGAGGACATGACCCTATTCCCAAGGAGCTCGTGCTTTATTCTATTCATTTGTGTGTTCATTCATTTTTCAACCAAGATTTTTCAGCATCTACCTCATGCAAAACACTGAAACCCTGGGCAGTGGTCAGCAGGAGGCAGGTCACCATGCGAAATGCCTTTTAAAAAGTTAGTTCCATTCAAGTCCCAGCCTACCACTCTCCTGCTTTGATTCCTCAAGCAGGTGCATGGTCTGTCTGTACTCTGCTTCCTCACCTGTAAAATGCTCCCCAGTAAAATCAGGAAGTGCAACGTGCAGTGGTGTGCTGGCAAATGCTTAACAACTGGCTCTCTGGGGAGACCTAAATGCCTGGTTTGTAGCACTTGCCAATTTCCGTGGTGTAAATGCGTTCACCATGGCCACTGTGACTTTCTGTTGGATTGAGTAGTAAGTGAGAGAGGGAAAAAGAGGGTTGAAGAATGCCACCAAGGTCACTCCTCAATTTCACTGTCACACCTTCACCCTTGTCATTACCAATAACATCACCTTCAAATCACTCATTCAATCAACAGATGTTTCCTAGCACCTATTATCTGCCTGCCCTGTTCTAGGCGCTGGGATACAAAGATAGCAAGTAGGCATGCGTGGGGTGGTGGTCATGGGGACACAAATTATCACACAGCATAAGAACTCTTGGTGAATCTAGACATGCACAAGGTGCTTTAATGAGTATCATTAGCCATCATTTAGTAGAATGGTATAGCCTCACAAACTCCAGGCTGAAAGCATAGTAGCTAAGGGGTGTTTCAAACTAAGAATCCTCTTTTCATTTCCTCAAAAAATAAAATAAAAAAGAAATCCTAGGCAAGGGTGGAGAATAAAAGGGAAGGTAACAATAGATAATTGTTGAAAGGGAATAGCAGACATTCTGGGAACAAGGACCAGCGGTGAGGCGAGAGGAGAGGAGGGTTCCAGAGGCCACTGGAGGGAGGGGTGGAGGCCAAGGCTTAGCTGCTCTACGCCCCCTTCACCCCAACATCCCCTCCCCAAGCCCATTCGGGCTCCTGAGACCTTGCAAGTAAAACTGAGAGCGAGGAAGTACATTCAACCCTGACCTGGTTATGAACGATCTTTCTTGGGGTCATATTCAATGTTCTCCTTTTGAAAAATCAAACCTAGGGTTCCAGTACATTGTTAATAATTTAAAAATTCATCTGTTTATGAATCTCAAATAGCTGCCTTACAGTTATTCTAGCTATGTAATGGAAAATAAAGAGCCAAGACTTCATACACAGGTGAGTAAAACTGGAAACCCCTCAACTGTATGTACTATATTGCTGACTTCTAAAGTAAGGTGAGTTTCAGGCCCCATGATGCCCAATAAAGGTTGTCCTGATTGGACTGGGTTGGGAACGACATATGCTAATTGAAAATATACTATGTGTTAAGCACCACGGATACAAAAAAGAATAAGACATAGACCTTGTTCTTGCAGGAGAGACAGCCACCTAAAGCTAATTATAATACAGTGTCATGTGTGCTGCAGTGACACAATGGAATGTATTTTAAGTTATCAAAGGAGGTAGTTATTAGCACTGTTGGCAGGGTAGGTGTGTCAGGGAAGAATTCAGAGAAGTGACACTTGAGCAGGCTTTTAAGGATGAATGGGGATTGGCCCAGTGAACAAGATAGGGAAGGGTATTCCAGGTAGCAGGGAACAGAATGTGCTAAGGCAGAGGTGTGTTTGAAACTACAAATCATTGCTATTCCTGAGGAATAAGCAGCAAAGCAGGAAGTGGAGTTGGAGGCAGAACTAGAGGGAGGGCAGACCTGCTTATGACTCTGACTTTGAACCTGAGGGCAATGATGCACCACCAAATGGTTATAAAAGGGGATACATGGTGGGGCGTGGGAGCAAACTGATCAGATTTGTATTTTCAGAAAGATGATACTTTGGTGGTAACATGAAAGGTAACCAGGAGGTGAGGTCAAGGCTAGAGGCCTGAGACCAGTGAAACTGCTGGAAAATTCCAGGCAAGTAGGGCTGAAGAAAACTGAGCTTGAAATGCTTTTATTTCTCCTTTCCCCTGTGGTTCTCAAGGCTGACTGATCTCCCGTCATCCCAGAGGACAGCACCAGCTTTAGTTCAGACCTACTACTGAGCCAGACCTTATCGGGGGGTGATCCTGGTCCAAAGCTTCCCAACATCCTTGATGTAGCCAGGCTCACCTCTGGGGCAACCCCAAAAGCTGGTGGGATCTTAAAATGCTCGGCCATGAGTCCTTCTTCCCAGCAAAGGTGGCTTCGGGACCCTCTGTGTCTCCTCAGAAGATGAAAAGTCCTCCCCTCCCCACCTCACGCCCCTTCTCCCGTTCACTGGCCAGGTATCAGATCATCCTTGGGGGGCCCAGGCTGGTTCAGAGAGTATGCAAGCTGGCCTGTCAGGAAGCAAGAGTGGGAGGTTCCTGCAACTCTCTCACCCACGAGGAAACCTGATTCTGCAGCAGGGTCCTGGACCTGGAAAGGGATGACAGAGAGAAGGAACTGGGGCTGACAAGGAAGAAAAGGGAGCCACATTGCTCCTGGTGGATTCAATCTCAGTCCAGATGGTGGATCTTCTCCCCGCTCATTACCATCTCAAAGGAGGAAGAAAGGGGCTGTGTGAGCTGGCTTCTCCCCCTCAACAACTTCCTCCTCTCAGGAAACAGTCTGCACAGTGAAGGAGGGGCTGGGCAGAGGGCTGACCCCAGGCAGCGAGGCTCTGCCAAAGCCACCCAGGGAAAGTGGGGCTGGCCCGCCACCTCCTGGCCACTCCTGGTATCAGGGGGACAGGCATCCTTCGGGAACTCTGCAGGGAAGGATTGGGGTTTAAGGCAGCCGGCATCAATTTGGGAAGCTGGGAATGTATTTGGAAAGGCTTGCAAGTTCTTAAAGGATCTAGGATGGAGTTCTATAGGAGAAGCTGTTACGTGCGGGTAGGAAGTCTCTGTCACAAACATCCAACGAGTGCAGAGCCAACTTCCAGGTGACATAATGAGTCTCAGTCTCACCTTTCCACTTTTTTAACCACTGAGAGGCAAGAAAAGGACTGCTGTTCTCAAGACTTAATTAACCTGTGGGCATATGAAGCGTGACTGAAACAGACTGGGAGAAATTCCTCTGGCCAAAAATTGTGTCCCCCACCAGGGTGCACAGCTTAAAATTCACACATTGGTCTTGCCTGTGGATTAGAGAGATTGAAGACCAAAGTCAAAATTTAAATGTTACTTGGCTGAGGCTATTCATGGCATTTCAGTCTCATTCACTGTGCGCCTACACTATACTACACACCATATGGGCACTGTGGGGGACAGAGATTAATTAATAAGACCCAACTTTATCATCTGAGAGCTAGCAGGGAAGAGTGATCATTAGAAAACCTTAGTACAACAGGGCTAAATCCTAATCCACTCTGTCTAATAGTGGGCATAAAGAAATTAAATAGGCATGCCTACAGGAGCTGCTGTCAAGATGATTAATATTGCACAGAAGGTAACAATAGTCTGCAATAATAATATACACTTAAATAGCACTTACTGTCTACTAGACACATCCTAAACACTTCTATAGTAACTCAGATTTTAACCGCACTTACATATATTAACTCTACAGGTAGGTACTATTTTATTCCCACTTAGATGCAGTAACGTTCAAAGGTCATATAGCTATTATGGGGTAGAGATTTGAATCCAGACAGCTCTGAAGTCTGAGTTCTTAACCACTGCACCATGCTGCCATTTATTAGGTCAGCCTCCACACAGGGAGCAACTTTTTTGACAAATACCCCCCATCACCATACCCTGTTATCCCTGACTGAACCAGGGATACCACAGTCGGCAGAGAACACTCAAAATCAAGGTCAAATTGGGTTAAAGAGAAACAGAGGGCTGCAAAGGCCATGTATGCATTTTGATTACCAGGCAGATAGGCAGCAGGACTGCACAGGCAAGAGTGCATGGAAGCAACACCCCTGCAGAAATCAACCCCTTGGCTCAGGACCTAAACATGATGCTTTACACAAGAGCACAAGCAGAGATGAACAAGCCTTCATGCAAGACCCTTCAAGCAAGCAGCACCACTGAAGACGATTCAGGCTGGGTCAGAACAGAGGCCAGGCGCACGACTACCCTGGTTAAGATGAAGTGATTTCCTCGCAGGAAAATAACCGCTAATGTCTGAACCTGCTGGACATGCTTTAATGTTAACTGTATTGGATACGTTACAAACTATAAGTATCCCCCACTCCAAAGTATAGGCTCAACCATTCCCAACCTGAGTTAACTTCTCAAGGAATGAATGTGAGTGCACACATCCGTGACAGAATAACAGAGCACCTGGCATGCTCAGGGAACTAAATACATTAATTTATTCATTTAATACATATTTACTGGATGCCTACTTTGTGGCAGCTTTTGGAGATGCGTGCAGAAAACCTTGCCCTCCAGCTCCCATGGCCGTCCATGGGTCCACTGTCAGAATTGCCCTGGATGGTGTGCTTCCTTGTCTCCACATTTGGGTTTACTTCCTGGACTACAAATTCTATGTCTCCAACTGGAATGATAATATTTATCATATCTTTCTACCAAAAATTTGGAGTAGAGACCTCTTTTCCACCTGCAGTTCCATGTGTGCAGGGCCTGTTCATTACTTACCTGAGTACCTAAGACAGTTATTTGCACTCAGTCAGTGCTCAGTAACTACCTGTAGAACTACTGCTGCAATAACCTTGACACATGTGTCCAGTCTCTGCCCCCCAGGATGCTTACCAGCTATCGGGGCGGGGCATACCTGGGAAGAGACTGGAAGGGTTGTCATTTCTGCCTACCTTTGCTGTTAGAAGGACAGGTTCTGGAACAAGACTGCCAGTACATGAAAGAGTAGGGATGCAAACTCATGCACTCTGTTCCCAAGGGTTTCAGATAAGGACTGTGGGCCTTTGTTGGTTTCTTTTACCCTCATAGCAACCCCATTCAATGAGAGAGCATGGCTGAAGCCGAACGGGGTCAAGCAACTTGCCAGAGTTACCGCAGATTTTAAGTTTTCCATTTTTAGAAAAGTAATACAGTGCATATACCATATATTATATAACACTTCCAGTGGGTTCTGGGCAGTACCCCATATCAAATGTATTATGATGTTTGCAGCAAACCATATGAACAAGCACAGTGAGTGGCACAATGAAGAAGACTATTACCGTCTAACTTTCCTTCAGATCAGGTTTTGTTGCCAAATGGGTTATAAACTATTTTCTAGGTTTCAGAGCTTTTTGGATTTTGGATTTGCAGGTGAGAGATTTCAGACCTTAAATACAAAGCCCTTTGGACACAGTGTGGCACAAAGTAGCTGCCATAGTGCTTGGCATTAGTGGCCTTCCCTCCTGCCAGTCTCTGATGCCACAGAGCCTCTCACAGCTCTTCCCCTCTCTCTCCCCCACGAGTGAGATAAGCCCCATCTCCGCTCCTGCCCCTGGGGAGGGGGCACCTGCAGAGTCCCGCTTACCAGTCTGTGTGGGCATCATCGATCACCAACAGGATCCTGGGCCTTTGAACAACAGGCGTGGAGGGACCTGGAGGCTCCATCAGCCCCAAGGGGGCCTGAGAGGTCTGCTTCATGGCAGTGGAGAAGGAGCTAAAAAGGCTGGATCCTGGAGAGGAGAAGGAGGCTGCCAGGGGCTGGGGGTGCCTCCTCTCCATGGCTGGGGATGCAGGGGAGCTGGTGGAGCTGTCTGGGCGCTGCAGGTCTGTCATGTAGCCGTTCGGCAGGTTGGCCACAAAGCTGCTGTCCGAGAGGCGTCGCCGGAGGAAATTCATGGCTGTGAATGATGAGATGGCTTGTTCCTACTCAGACTGTCTGGGTGAGGCCCAGAACACAGGCTGCCAGGGAGAGGGAGTGGTAGGGTCTCGGGCAGAAGAGCCAGGGGAGTCCCACGCAAGTCGGCTGCTGCTGTCTTTTTTTACCTGTGGAAACGGGCCAACAAACACATTAGTGGAAATGACCTCAGCCCCTTAAGGGCAAACAGATGATGCCCCTTCCTGCCCTGCTGCTGGGGGCAGTGCAAAGTGGGACATCTTTTTGGCAAGGCATTTGGCGACATCTAATTAGACCATACCCTTTTAACCTACAATTTCCATTTTCTGGAATTCTATCCCAAGAATGAAATCCGAATTACAGAAAAAGCCTCTTGTACAAACGTATTTATCACAGCATTATTTACACTAGCAAAATACTGGCAAGTATCTCAACGTTTGACCACAAGATAATGAACATGTAAACTGCAGCACAGTCATTCAGCAGAACCTTTTGTGGCTATTAAAAAGAGGTATTTAAAAAGGGACTTTAGTAACATAGAAAAAATTTTATGTTGTAATTTAAAAGATCATGATACAAGATTATAGGTACAGAATGACTACAACCACATAAAAGTTGAAATAATAAAACTTTGGGGAAAAAAAGACATCAGAATGTTAACAGTGACTATATTTGGGTAATGCGACTACAGGGTTTTTTGTTTTTTCTTTTTCTTTCCACTTACCTATGTTTTCCAGATTTTCTAGAATATTTATAGCTGGGAACTGAATTGTGTCCTTCAAATGCATATGCTGAAGCCCTCATCAGCAATGTGCTGGTATTTGGAGAGGTAATACGGTTAGATGAGGCCGTGAGGGTGGTGCTCTCATGACGGCATTAACGTCCTCATAAAAAGAGACACCAGAGAGCTTGCTCTGTCTCTACCCACCATGTGAGGACACAGGGGGAACGCAACAGTCTACAAGCCAGCAAGAGCGCTCTCGCCAGACGCCAGCCATGCTGGTGCCCTGATCTCAGACTCCCAGCCTCCAGAGCTGTGAGACAATAAATTTCTGTTGTTTAAGCCAGTCTGTGGTGTTTTGTTATGGCAGCCCCAGCAGATTAATAAACAAATGCATTCCTTTTCTGAACAGAATACAGTAAGTTTTAAAAAACCAAACTGTTCATGTGAGATCAATATATCTCATTGAGAAAAATGATTGTTTATATCATGCAATTCGACCCCACCTATATTTTTTGTTAAAATTATATTTTTGTTGAGGTAAAATTTACTTAGAGTGAGATGCATAGTCCATAAGTGTACAATTCTTGGAGTTTTAATAAATGTATACACTGGTAGAAGATTTAGTATACTCCAATCACCTCAGGAAATTCTCCTGTGTCCCCTTCTGGTCAATCCACACGCCCTCATAGGCAAACGCTCTGCTGATGTCTGTCATCGTATATTAATTTTAGCTATTCCTGAACTTTATATAAATGTGATTGTGTATTATTCTTTTATGAACAGCTTCTTCCCCTCAACATAATGGTTTCAAGACTCAGCTATGTTGTACATATCAAGAGTCATTCTGTTTTTTATCACTGAGTAGTGTTCCGCTGGATGAATAAACCACAAATTGTTACTACATTCTCTTGCTGATGGATGTTTGAAATGTTTCCAGTTTGGGAGGTATTCTGAATAGAACTGCTCTTAGGATGTTTTATTTAAGTAATTTTGTGGAGAGAGAGGTGGGGAGAGGGAGGGGCGAGGAGAGAGAGAGACAGAGAGAGACAGAGAGAAAGGTTGATTGAGAGATTCACTTTTTCTTTGGGAAAATACCTAGAAGTTAATTTGTTAGGTCATAGGGCAGGCACATGTTTAATTTTTTAAGAAACTGTCCAAAAGCTTCCCATAGCGGTTGTGCTATTTTGCACCTTTCATCTGAGAGTTCTAGTTGCTCCAAATCCTTACCAACCTTTGGCTGTTGTCCATCTTTTTAATCTTAGCCGTTTAAGGGGGTGTAAAATAGGATCTCACGGTGTTTTTTGTTTTTTTTTTTTTTAAAAGGCTCCTCTTTTTTTTTTTTTTTTTTTTTTTAAGATTTATTTATTTTATTTATTGATTGATTGCTATGTTGGGTCTTCGTTTCTGTGCTAGGGCTTTCTCCAGTTGCGGCAAGCGGGGGCCACTCTTCATCGCGGTGCGCGGGCCTCTCACCGTCGCGGCCCCTCCCGTTGCGGAGCACAGGCTCCAGACGCGCAGGCTCAGTAGTTGTGGCTCACGGGCCTAGTTGCTCCGCGGCATGTGGGATCCTCCCAGACCAAGGCTCGAACCCGCGTCCCCTGCATTAGCAGGCAGACTCTCAACCACTGCGCCACCAGGGAAGCCCTCTCACGGTGTTTTTAATTTATTTTCTCTGACACCTAATGAGGATAAGCAACTATTACGGGTTTACTGGCCATCGATATATCTTCTTTGGTGAAGTGTCTGTTCAAGTCTCTGTCCCATTTTGAAAAATGGGTTGTTTACATTTTTAATTTATTTTTAGGAGTTCTTTACACATTCTGGATATAAGTATTTTGTCAGATATGTATACTGTGAACATTTTCTCTCAGTCTTTGGTTTACCATTTCATTTCCTTCATGAGTATAAGTCTGGCAGAATAAAATAACTCTTACAAAAAAGTGAATTGTTACTCGAGATAAAAACATCACAATGGAAAAAAAAATTATACCATAGGATGAGACCACACTTCCATATTTTGGTTATTAGGAGTATTTTATCTATACATACAAAAAATATGTATATATGTGCATATGTATACACATTTATATGTACATATATGACATCTATTACCTCTATCTGCAGATCTTTTTATAAACAGAAATTTAAAATTTTTATGAAGTCCAGGTTACCAAGTTTTTCTTTTGCATTTAGTCCTTTCTGTGTCTGCTTTTAAAAATCTTTGCGAACCTCATGATCACGATGATATTGTCTTATAATTTCTTATAGAAGCTTTATAGTTTTAGCTTTTCTGTTTAGGTCCACAGTCCATTAAAACTTGATTTTTGAGTGTGAGGAGAAGTTCATTTATCCAGTTTTCCAGCACCATTTATGAAAATATTTTTCCCAAATGAATTATTTTGGTGGCTTTGTTGGCACCAGTTGACTGCATGTTATCTATTTCTGGACTTTTTATTATGCTCCATTGATCTGTTATCCTTACACTGTCTTGGTAACTGTGGCTTTATAGGCGTCTTTAAATCAGGTAAAGTGAGTCCTCCAACCTATATTTGCTTTCACAAGATTGTTTTGAGTATTCTAGGTCCTACTTTTATGTACATTTTAAAGTCAAGTTGTACAAAAACGTCTGTTGGGATATTGTTTGGGATTCTGTAGAATCTAGCTCAGTTTGGGTAGAACTGACATCTCAACACTATTGAATTTTCCACCTCATGAACATGTTAGAGCTTTCTACGTATTAAATCTTCTTTAGATTCTCTCAGAAATGTTTTGTGATTTTCAATATAGAGGTATTACACCCATTTTTTAAAGCTGATTCCCAATAATTTCCTTTGGGCTTTTTTGGATGGTATTATAAATACTCTCTTTTCTAAGTTTTATTATCCATTTGTTTGCTGCCAACATCATATATTTGCCAATTATTATCAGTATAGTGACCTGACAAATTCAATTACTGTCTTTCATGATTGTTTATAGATTCTTAAGATTTCCATTTAAACAATCATGCCATCTACAAATAGAGACATGTTTACTCCCCCATTCCAACCTTTTACTTCTTTTACTTCTCTTATTACAGTTGCTAGTCCCTCCACTACTGAATACAAATAATGAAAGCAGACAACTTATCTTGTTCCCCATTTTAGGGGGAAAATGTTCAATATCTCATGTTAACACAATGTTATTAGCTATGGGTTTTTCATAAATGCATTTTATCAGATTGGGACAGTTCCCTTGTAGTCTTAGTTGGCTGAGAGTTTTTATCATGAATGGATGTTGAATTTGCCAAGTGATTTTCTAAATCAATTGAGAGGATTATGTTTTTAAAAATCATTTATTTGCTTAATGTGGTAAATTACATTAATTGATTTTCAAATGTTAAATCAAACTTGCATTCCTAGGATAAATCCCACTTAGTCATAGTGAATTACCTTTTTAATATAATGCTGGATTCAATCTGAGAATATTTTATTGAGGATTTTTTATGTCCATGTTCATGAGAAACACTGGTCTCTGATTTTCTTTTTTGTCCATGTCTTTGCCAGGTTTTGGTATCAGAATAATATTGACCTCACAAAATATATTGAGAAGTGTTCCCACCTTTTCTATTTTCTGAAAGAGTCTGTGTAATATTGGGTTTTTTTCCTTAAATTATTGGCAGAATTCAACAGTGAAACCATCTGGGGCTGATTTTTTTCTATGTTGGAAAGTTTTTAATAATTATCTGAACCTCTTTTATAAATGTATTCATATTCTCTGTTTCTTGTTATTTCAATATTGGCAATATGCGATTTCAAGCAATTTGTCCATTTCATCTTAGTTGTGAAATTTATTGGCATAAAGTTGTTCATAATATTTCTTTACTAACCTTTCATTTTCTGCAGGGTCTGTAGTAATTTCCCCTGACATTCCTGATACTAGTAATTTGCTTTTTCTCTCTTTTTGATTAATCTGTGTTAGGCATTTAAAAATTTTATTAATCTTTTAAAGAAACCACTTGCAGCTTTTTCTATTTTCTCTATTATTTGTTTTCTATTTCACCTATATCTGCTTTTTATTACTTCCTCTCTTCTTACTTTGGCTTTAAGGCTTTTTTCTATATTCTTAAGATGGAAATGTAAATCATTAATTTTAAACCTTTCTTCTTTTCTAATATAAGCATTTAAAGCAATGCATTTCCCTCTATGCACTACTTTAGCTGAATGCAGAAATTTGACATGTTGTATTTACACTGTCATTCAACTCAAATTATTCTTATTTCTTTCTAATTCTTTTTGACCTATGTGTTATTTAAACATATCTTTAATTTTCAAACTCCAGTGCTCTTTCAGGTATTTTATTGTTATTGCTTTTAATATGATTCTGTTATGATTATTGAACATAGTCTATAATGTTTTAATCCTTCAACATCTTTGACATCCACTGAGATTAATTTTATGGCTCAACATGGTCTATCTTGATGAATGTCTCATTTGCACTTGAAAAGAACATGTATTTTGCAGTTGCTGGGTACAATGCTCTATAACATCAATTAGATCATTGTTAAGTCAAGTTCCCCAGGACGCTGACTCTGCCGGGATGATTTGCAAGCAGAAAGTTTATTGGAGAGTGTCTCCATGATTACCAGCTGTGTGCAAGCGTGAAAAGCACGCATGGGCTGAAGGAGGGGTTGAACTGGAAAACAGTTTTCACAGAGGCCTCAGTTGATCTTACTGGGAGCATGGATTTGGGGCATCTCTTCAGATTTCCTCATTTTCCAGCCACTCTATTAGCCTGTACTCTGCTACTTGTCAAAGCAATAAAACTGCAGCTTTCTGCTTTTTGCTTTCAAGGGAAGAGCCACATCAATGTGAATCTCACTTGGCGGGTGCCGCTCCCTTCTTTCAAGGGTTAAATCCCCTCCAGATTCCACCTACTTTCTGTTTCTCTCCAGGAACCTCAAATAGATTCTTTTAAATACTTTACCCAAAGCTATAGTTATCATCTATGAAAGGGTTACTCCAACACAAGCTACTGAGCTATTATTGGATCTGAACCTCTTCCATCTTTCAAATACTGGATAGAAAAGTTAACAAACTGTTAAAGGGACCTTAGAGATTATTTAACAATCCCTTCTTTAGGAACTCTGGTCGACCTTACACTGGTGGGAATTCCCCGCCTTCAGAAGAATCACCTCATTATCTTTTGACCAACTCCAAGGTTCCGCAAAGGCTCCTCCTATAATTTCTCCCACTGCAGGCCCCAGGGGAGCTTACAGTCTGGTAAGGGAAGCAGATAATGGAGAAATACTCACGGACTGGGGCAATACACAGAGCACTTCAACAGAGTTAATACACTTCAATAGAGTTAATCTCTGTTGTAGAGATTAACATGGGGGGAGGGTCAGGGAAGGCCTCTCTGAGGAGGTGACCTTGAAGCTGAGATGTGAGGGTGAGGAGAAAGGGAAGAACACACACAGAGGCCCTGAGGTAGGAAAGAGCTAGGCACATCTGATGAACAGAAGGAAGGCCAGCTCAATCAGAAAATAAGAGGGAAATTTTTTTCTTTTGTAAGAAAATGTTTAGCAAAGTAGAGAGAAGCCAGATAATGAAGGGCCAACCTGAAAATAATTCTGATTTTATTCCAAGTGTGAAAAGTAAGCCATTGGATGGTTATAAGCAAGAGAGAGACGTCATCTGGTCTGCCTGGCCACTGTGCGGAAAACAGACTGTAGAGCAAGTGCGTGGAAGCAGCCAGACAAGTTAGGAGGCTGTTACAATCACTTGGGTCCTTACGTATAAAAAAAGGGAGTTGGATTATGTGATTTCTAGGGTGTCTTCCTGTCCTGTGAGCCACTGACTTCCTGTGCCACTAGACACTGGACATCTCTTCAATAACAAACTTAATTCGATGGTGGGACAAGGTGAGGATAAGGGGGATTCTGGAAGGAAGGCAGTGGGAACAGAAAGGCAGGAAGACCCTGGGATAGAATCCTTCCGGGACAGAATCCAGCAGGCCAGTTGAGTGCTCAGCCCCATGCTGCCCCACCAACAGCCGCTAGAGGGCAGGAGTGACCACACCAGACAGAACAAACAAACATTTCACAAAGCAGCAACTTTGCAGGCATACTTTTTGGAGGCTGTGGCGGGAAAGAAGACTTTACTGTGAAGAATTAAATAAAGGTTGGAGACTTCTCACTTGTCAATGGAGCCACACAACTGAAGTAAGGTGTAAATCATAGGGATGCAGGTTTTGCATCAAAGCATAAACAACTCCATAGAGTGAGAGCCTCCCCACAGTGGCACCAGCTACTTTGGGAGAAGATGAGCAACTGATCGTGAACTGGACAGGAGAGTGGACATCTCTGCTCAGGTGTCTCACAGACACCCAGACTCACTTCCTTCCTCATCCTCTGATGAATTTTATACCTGGGCCCCCCTCTTCCTCCCGGAAGTGCCACTATCCATCCATTCACTGTGGCCAGAGACTCGAGTCTCATACTTCATTCCTTCTTAGCCCTCAGCGGTTTCAGCCACTCAGGCACCGGGCGCTGTCAACTTTGTCTCCCGAAACATCCTTAATATCATCCTCACCCCTTCCTCACTCCTATCATAGTCTTGGTTCACAGGCTGCTAAATTAAAAAATGGACCAAAGACCTTAACAGAGACCTCACCAAAGATATACAGATGGCAAGTAAGCACACGAAAAGATGCTCCATTTCATCTGTCAGTGGGGAAATGCAAGTTAAAACAACAAGGAGAGACCATCACATACTTAGCAGAATGGCCCAAATCTGGAACCCTGGCAACACCAAAGGCTGGCGAGGATGTGGAGCAACGGGAACGCTCATTCATTGCCAGTGAGAATGCATGATACACCCACTTTGGAAGAAAGCTTGGTGATTCCTCATACAACTTAACATACTCTTACCATACTACCCAGCAATCATGTTCCTTGGTATCTACCCGAAGGAGCTGAAAACTGACGTCCACACAAAAAAACCTGCACCAGGAATGTTTACAATAGGATGTCTATTCAGAACTGCCAAGACTTAGAAGAAATCAAGACGTCCTTCAGAAGTGAAGGGATAAACTGTGGTACATCCAGGAAACTGAATATTATTTAGTACTAAAAAGAAACTGTGTCACTGGCAAAACCCGTTAACAATTCCAGGGAAGTAAAAATAGATTCTGGCTAATAAAATAAAATCTAACCTTTTTTTCTCCTTTGTGTTTAGTCTAGTTTCACTCGCTCACAGGAAACCGCCTGCAGAAGCCTGATACTCAGCACTTCAGACCAGAGTTCCCAGTGCAAAATGGCTGCGCCGACACTTCAGCTTGGTGGGCCGTGAGCAGAAGCGCTGTGCACGGCGCCTCACTTCAAGATGGCGGCGGCGGGCCCCGTGCAGGAGCGCTGCGCACGGCGCCTCACTTCAAGATGGCGGCGGCGGGCCCCGTGCAGGAGCGCTGCGCACGGCGCCTCACTTCAAGATGGCGGCGGCGGGCCCCGTGCAGGAGCGCTGCGCACGGCGCCTCACTTCAAGATGGCGGCGGCGGGCCCCGTGCAGGAGCGCTGCGCACGGCGCCTCACTTCAAGATGGCGGTGGCGGGCCCCGCGCAGGAGCGCTGCGCACGGCGCCTCACTTCAAGATGGCGGCGGCGGGCCGTGCGCAGGAGCGCCACGCCCCACACTGTGATCGGCAGCACAGGGAGCAGCATAGCCGCGCCTGACCAGCAAGAACTCTGCCCCCTCCCTGCTGACAAGAACCCTATAAAGTGGGGGCGGGGGGGGGTTTGTTTTGTTCTGTTGGCCGCTCCGCAAGGTTTGCGGAATCTTAGTTCCCCACGAGGGACTGAACCCGGGCCCTCTGCAGTGGAAGCACAGAGTCCCAACCCCTGGACCGCCAGGGAGTTCCCTGGGAGGCGTGGATTCCAGAGAGTGAGCTTGCACCTTTCCATCCTTTGATCAAAGGATAAAGCTTTCCTTTGCTTCTAAACCAAACTTGGTCCCGCTCTGTTTGCTCCAACAGCACTGGGCAAACAGAACCAACTCGGGAGAATGGTAACAAAACGAGCTGTCAAAACCATGAAAAGACACGGAGGAACCTTAAATGCATGTGACTAAGTGAAAGGAGCCAGTCTGCAAAGGCTGTGGTACTATGTGTGTATGTGATTCCAACTGCTCTAGAAAAGGCAAAATGACGGAGACGGCAAAATGGTCAGTGGTTGCTGGGGATTGTAGCGGGGCGGGGGTGTTTGCAGTGATGGGGAGGATGGAGAGGCAGAGCACAGAGGATCTTCAGAGCAGTGAAATTACCCTGTATGATACCACCATGATGGATACATGTCCTTAATACATTTGTCCAAGCCCACAGAATGTACAACACAAGAGTGAACTCATGTACAGTATGGACCTTGGGCGATTACAACGTGTTGAGTTAGATTAATCAATTATAACAAATGTACCACTTTGGTGAGGATGTTGATAATGGGGGAGCCTGTGCATGTGTTTATGGGTTTTCTCTGCACCTCAAGTTGTTGTGAACCTTACACTCAAAACACAATGCCTTATTGAAAAGAAAAATAGGGATTCTTTAAGTGCAAGACCCCTACCAAACCCAGGCTAAGGATGACCATGGCTTTAGCACTCTGGTGCTGGACACAGCTGGACCGAGCCAGTAAGCCTGAAGCTTAAGCTCACGGACTCTGGAACCCGACTACCTGCGTCTAATCCCAGCTCTGCGACCCTACTACCTACACAGCCTCTGGTAAGTTTTCTAACTTCCCTGGGCCTCGGTTTGCTCATCTATAATATGGAGATAGTACCTATGTCATAGGGTTCTTGTGAGAATTAAGTGACTTAATATATGTAAAGTACCTGGAACAGCTCCAGCACACGATGAGCAGTATGCATTAGCTGTTGTGATCACACTGACTGCTTTTTAGACAGTGTGCTTCCCATTGCCAGAAGGTCTGGCAGCGTGGTCAGCTTTAGTTTGTGAGGCAGTGTGGCAGGGACTTCAGTATTCATATGAGAACAGGCTTTGGATGGATCTGACTTTGAGACCCGGTCTGCCTCTTACGGTCTGCCTCTTACGGCTGAGTAACATCTTGGCCACAGGCTTTTGATCTGCAAAATGGGGATGCTAATCTCTGCCCTCCCTAATCCACAGGTCTTTGAGCAGAACAAAATAAAATGCACTAAACTGCTTCTTTCAAAATGCTTATTTTTTTAAGTTAACGTAGGGTAAAACTGACTTTTCTGGTGTACGCATAGAACCACCACCACAACCAGGGTAGAGATTAGTTCCTTCACTCCACGGGAAATAGCTTCTTAATCTTTAAAGTGCTCTGCAAATGTTGATAGCATGGTGTTTCACGGGCTAACACCTGGCTCTCCTACAGTGGGACACCAGATAAGGAATATTCAAGGCCTGGCATGTTTCTTAGAACATTAAAGGAAAAGACAAATTCCAATGTCTGAACTTCCTGATCATCAGCTGCCTTTGCACTGGCTGTTCCTTCACCTGCAACATTCTTTCTGCAGATACCTGCATGGCTCACCCCTCATCTCCTTCAGATCTTTGGTCAAATGTCACCTTCTCGGGGCTTCCCTGGTGGCGCAGTGGTTGAGAGTCTGCCTGCCAATGCAGGGGACACGGGTTCGAGCCCTGGTCTGGGAGGATCCCACATGCCGTGGAGCAGCTGGGCCCGTGAGCCACAATTACTGAGCCTGCGCGTCTGGAGCCTGTGCTCCGCAACAAGAGAGGCCGCAAAAGTGAGAGGCCCGCGCACTGCGATGAAGAGTGGTCCCCACTTGCCACAATTAGAGAAAGCCCTCGCACAGAAACGAAGACCCAACACAGCCATAAATAAATAAATAAATATTTAAAAAAAAAAAAAATGTCACCTTCTCAGTGAGGCCTCCCATGACCCCCTAATGTTAAACCATCCATCACTTTGGATCTCTCTTACTCTGCTCCATTTATTCTTTTTTCCCCAGCATGCATCACCTTCTATAAACTATACAACTGACTTACTTGTTTTTCTTATTGTTGGTTCCTCTGCTCCCTCTGATAGAATGTAAGCCCCCCTAGAACAGAGATCTTTGTCTGATTTGTTCACTAATGTATCCCTAGCACTTAGAAAAGTGCCTAGCACATAACAGGGGCTCGATACATATTTGTTGAGTGAACCTGCTTAAGACAACAGGAATAAAATTAAACTGTCTTTACCTTTTGTTTGCAAAGACTGAATGTGTAATTGTGTAAGAGAAAGCATCCATCCCAGTGGATGCCTATCAGCCTAATCTGGACCATAGCTGGAATAACGGGAGCGCATATCTGATTTCATTTTTTAGTGACTTCCTTCCCCATGAAAAGACACCAGGACTCATAAGTTTTCTCTCTCCATCTTTGACTCAATGAGTGATGAAAGATCTTCTTTTTCCTCGCCTACTAGGAACCAGCGTTTGGGCAATTAACAACTGCTAAAACCCTTTCTGCCTGGGCAAAAAGTTTAAAAATTCATGGAGACAACATGGGCTGAGCTTCATCCATATATTGATGAGCACAGGCAGTGCGGGTAAGCCTTCGAACCCAGAGAGTGTGCCACTCAAGTTGCAGAGCTAAGAGATGCTTAACTTCCTGAAAAAAGGTCAAACACGCATCTCCTGAGGGAGCAGCTCCATTTCCACATAAAAGATCTGCCGGGCCTTTCATCCTCCGAGCTATGTTCCAGCCACGGCTACATGAAAGTGTGTGCCGTCTTTGATGACTTCAAATCCACTGACACAGGCCTTGATCTCCTGTGAGTGGCAACACTCTGGTTCCCACAGGTGGGACACTGTAGGTCCCCAGCCAAGAATTTGGGCTTCGGAGGTAGGATTTGTAGGTGAGTGAGCTTTTGCACCAGCAACTCCCTCCCCTTGTTGGAGAACGCCAGCGTGTCAGGAAATTTCATGGGAGAGGGTTTCCTCAAGGTCAAGAGAGGTGAGATTTTTTCCATGTATTAGAAACTACCCTCCCCAACCTGAAATATATCCAAATAGAGAAATGCCAAAAGAGGGTCACAAAAAATATTCATGCACATGAATATTTACATTTAGCAAATTAAAGCTTTTAACCTAAAATTATAAAGCAACTATAACTGTGTTATCCACAAAATAATCACAGGATATTTACTTACAAACAGAATTTATAGAACTCTCCAAGCAGCCCCAGGTGGGACAGAAGTTTGGCGTTATCTGACAATCACACCGGCTTGTCTCTGATTTATCAAGACCTTCCTCTGAAGGTCATTGTCAAACATCTAACCCAAGGCCCTTGATAACCTGTAGTCTGGAGCTAAATGGCCATCTTGGGTCCCTCTCATTGCTGCCCATGATGTGCCCTTCAAACTAAATTAAGGTGATTTCTAGTGACATTAACTTACTGTAAAATAAAATAAAATACAAACCACATGTGGTTTGGGGGATATATTTCACAATATTATTTCTAGGCCTTTTCATCCTAAGCTGGAGCTGGAGAGGTGCCCACCTTGGTGATCATCTGGAACGCTGGCCCCTCTGGGCAAGATCCTGTCCTGAGGGTGAACTGCTCTGCCCCCCTCCCCCCTTTGTATTCCCGCCTATCACGCTCAAGCCCGAAGACACCATTTCACTCACAGGCCTCCCTAGTCTTCTTCCTCTTCTGCTGCTTCTCCGCTGCTCCGTGGATTCTGCCTCTTTAACTGCCTCTGGAATCCAATCCCTCTGGAATCCATCTCTCTCTTCCCCTCACTGCCGGGCCACCCTCAGCTCTCCCAGGTCAAGTGCTATATACCCTGCAGGCCTGCTTCCCCCTCCAGCCCCTTCCCCACACTGCAGCCAGCTGACCTCTCGAGCACTTCAACTGGACATGATCACGTCACTTCCTGCAGCAAACTTTCCCGCACTTGCCCATGGCCTACACCACAAGGTCCTTCACAAGTCCTCTCACCTCCAGCTCGGAACAGGCCACCCTTGCCCCAGTCCGGCCTCATCTCCCTTCTTTGGCTAAATCTCACTCATCCGTTGACTCAGTCTTCCCTGAGCTTCCGCTCTACTTATGCCGAACATGGGGCTCCCTGAACCTGTGGGCCCACTCTCAAGGGCAGCTCTCACACATGCAGCGACCTCTGCTTAGCTCAGCCTTGTTCTCCTTCACTGCACGGTTAATTTAAGTCGTGCCCTCCTTCAGAACTCATCGCCTGCGTCACTCACTCAGGCTAACCTTCCTCACCACCCCAGCATGCTGCAGGCCGGGTAAGGGGGCGTTTCTTCCCCTCACAGGCTGATGGCTCTGTCGACCTAAAGTCTCAAACTCTAATTATGTACCCATATCTCCTGGGACGCTTTCTAACAATAGAAATTCCCAGGCCTCACCCTCAACAGCTCTGGAAAAGTGGCCCAGAATCTGCATTGAACAAGCTCTCCAAATGACCCAAATGATTTGCTGCAGTTGGTCTACCACATTTTGGGAAACACTTCTCCAGACCAGAGTCTCTAAAGATGAGAAGTGCATTCCCTGGGGATTTCCAAGAGGATACATTGGAGTGCAGGGCAAGAAAATTGTTTGAAATTTTCTTTCAAAATTTTCAATCTCATCCCTAAATTTCTTTTTTGTGTGTACTCTTTATGAACACAATTATTAGCAAAGTAGTCATGATTTATAAATAAATATGCCTATGTTGGGGTGGGCAATTTTGTAGTTTCAATAATCAGCCACAATTCTTCACCCCTCCCAGGATCTACACAGGTTGCCAAGTGACTCAGCAGTTCCTTCCACTAGTAGCTGACTCCCCTGCCCCCTGACCTTGGGCCCAGCTATCAGACTAGTTTTGGCTGATGGAATGAGGGCAGAGCTGACAGTGTAGCAGTTCTGAGCCTGACCTAGTAGGTATCATGATGTGTTTCTACTTGCCCTCTTGCATCTCTGCCATTGCCATGAGAAAATGTTCCATGGGCATGTTCTGTGGGCTGGCCCACGGATCTAAGGAGGAGAGACACGTGGAGAAGACCTGGACTCAAGCTGCATCCCAGAGCCACCCAGACGAGCCTGGCCTACATTAGTCAACTCCCAGTCAACCCGAAGACACGTGAGCAAGACAATGTTTATCATCTATGCCATCTGGAGGCTGTGGTTCTTTATTATAGTAGTGGCTCCTGATACAGCGACAATTGGTTTAGATTTTAGGCTCACTGAGGACAGGGTCTGTATTTCAGCTCTGCATCCATTGCAACTTGTAGGCAGTCAGTAAATAACAGAAGAATGAATGAATGAATGAATGGATAGAATCTCTATTTCCTGAGAAAATCCTCATCAATACTCTCTGTGGCCCTGTTTGAAAAGATTTATGATGAACTCACTTTTCCAAAACCAACTACAAAGGCTGGGGCTCTTAGGGCTCCCCAGGGCACCTTTTCTGCCAGTCAGACACAGAGCTTGGTGTCCAAGGGTACTCCAGGCTCTTGTATGATCCTGAGATCAAAACACTGACCCTATTAACCGTAAAATTAAACCTCTGAGTGGTCCAAGGGCTGACCTTGGCCTGCTTCTGTTCTTTTCTTTGACCAGTTGGGCTCTTCATTTCACCAGCCCCCACTAATCCAACAAGACCCTAGCATCTGATCTCTGCTTTAAATTCATGACTGCCTGTTGCCTGTGGGAGTCACAGCTTCCCATCTCCTAGGACAGCATCTGAGACTCCTAGAACTATGGCTGCCAGGCCCTTCTACTTGTTTGGAAACCTAAGCCCTTGCCACTTCCAGGATCAGGGCTGAGAATGCTCTGCTCCCTCCTTCCCTGCCAAAGAAAACCCAGAAAATCTCTGTGCCCTGATTTTATTGAGAAAACCTGGCTATTGTATACACTGAGAATAATTAGTATCCAAGGAAACATCTGAGTCTCTGTACACATCAGTGCGAGTCCGACTGCGGAACGGCTTACAGATTTCCTTGTGCCGATCACAGGTCCTTCCTTATCAGTGCCAGGCCTAGAAGTCAGCTGTGCGATGCTAATTTCCACCAACTTCCCCAATGCCCAAGTCCCTAGAGAGGGATCTGCCCAAAGGTCCTCTTGCCCACATTTCATTCTGTAGCAACAGACCAGAAAACAGAACATTTGGATTCTCTCTAAATGAAGTCAGGAAATTTTGAGGTTTGGGTATGCCACTAGGATGCAGAGTGTGGCTGGGAGTAGGGGAATGCAGTGGAGGTCCCCTGATGGTGGGCAACTAGGATCTGGAACCTTCCCCCAGCAGAGCTCCCCGTGCCTCATCCTGCATGTGGGGCTGCTCAGAAAATGCAAGTGGGGCAGCATCAACTCCATCATTTTGTTTTTAATCCCATTTTCATCTTTGCTTTCTTTTCTTCCCTCTTCCCTCCATCACTTCTTCCTTCCCTTCCTTCTTTTCCTCCTTCCTGATTCTTTATCTTCCATCCCTCCACTTTTTCAGGAACTAATTTGGAATTTGAAAAAGAGTTGGGAGTTAACACTATTTCTTATTCAATACGGAACTTCCTTCTATAGTGTTTCCAATGTAAAATTAATTGCTATCATTCATTGAACACCTATGAAGTGCCAAACACTCTGCTAGGAGATACAGATATCTCCTCTATATCTATATCTATATCTATAGAGAGATATATAATATCTTTACCTATATTCTAGTTCAGATACTAATCAAAATCCATCATGGAGGTATTTTTGTTTCCTTTAAAAAAACAAAATGAAAACCTCAGGGGGTTAAGTTACTTTTCCAAGACCAAACAGTAGGTCAGTAGCAGAAGCAGAATTCATTTCCACATACTGCAGTGCCTGAAATTCTGAAGTGGAATCTTAAGAGGTTCTAGTGCAACTACCTTATTTTATGAATAAAGAGATAAGAGCCTAGCAAAGAGAAGTGAGTTTCATTTAACTCCGATTCATTTAGTCATAACAACTTTATGAGATATAAACCAGTATTAACATCATCTCTGTTTTAAAGATGTGGAAACTGAGGCACAGGGAGATGAAGTGACTTGCCCAAGGCCTTATGTCTGGTTAAATGGTGGAGCTGGGATTCAAACCTAGGCAGTCTGGGTCTCCCGGGGTCCAGTTTTAGCTACCCTATGCTGCCTTCCTACGATGAAGACTGGATAAGAAAGAGACAGGGACAGAGCACAGAGGGAACCCAACTGTGACACCCAGGAGCCTGCCCTGTCCCCTCCAGTTTCGTCGTTAACAGGGACTGTAGGTGGAAACCAAATTCCACGTGAGTGGAGGGAACAGAGAGTGGAATGGCCTCGAGAGTTCCTTGTGCTGATCATAGCTCCATTCTTGTCAGCACTGGGCCCAGAAGTCATGTGTGCAATGCTTATTCGCACAAGCTTCGGGGGGAGCCCTGCTGCTGGCCTTCTGCATGACTTGGGGGAAAGCTGACAACACAGCTGCTAGCATGGCCAGAAGAGCATCTGAATCACTGCTGCCCAGCAAAAGGCAGATCGTTTTCCAGGGCATCTGTGGCCCAGATTTACAGCACTTAATTTCCAGTCTCTAGGCTGGGTGATCCATGATGCTTGCTGGGCAGAGGGAGGGCGTCAGTGAGCAGGGACTCGGTGCCAGACCAGCCGACATGGAAGTATAACAACAACCATGATAATGGTAGCGCGCTGGTGGTGCTGGCGGTGGCTACCATTTACTGAGCCTCTGTGGGGAGCCAGGGACTGCACACGGATGGCCTGCAAGCGGTCCCCAAGCCTCACAACAACCCTGGCCAGGAAGTGCAATCACCCCGTTTTACAGAAAAAGAAACTGAGGTCCAGAGATGATAAGTACTTTACTCAACCTGTAAGTAATCATTACAGTTCTGTCAGGTACTGTTCTAAGCACCTGACCCTATTAACTCATGCCATATCCTTCCTCCAGCCTTATGAGGTAGGTGTGCTGTTCTTACCTGTACTGTACAGATGTGGACACTGAGGCCCAGAGTTACACTGCAGACAAGGGGCAGAGCTGTGATTCAAACCCAGGCAACCTGGCTCCGGTGGGCACGGCGGTAACCACTGGACAGCACTGCCCCTCCATGGTATCAGGATGCAAACCCAGGTCTGTCTGGGGCCTATGGATTTTCCATCACATCACGGTGCCTTGGGCCTCCATGAGCCTGGCATCTGTCTTCTTGGGTACCTTAAACTTAGCTCAGTTACACAAATCTGCTTGGGGTTCACCATCCTGTATGCCCTGCCCCCCACACAACCGCTTCACATTTCCATTCCCTCTGCCTGGCACGACCTTCCTTTGCTTTCCTACATTCTTCAGCTGGTTACTTCTGACTCAGCTTAACCTCTTCTACTCTGGGGAGGCTTCCCTGACTATTCTCACCAACCAGTTAGGACCAAGAGAGCGGCTCTGTGTCCCTGCGGAGGCCTGCACATGCCCGTCACTGCAGGTTTGGAGAAGTGACCAAGTCTGGCTGCAGATTCACTGAGTTGGAGATGGTGGCAGGCAGAGCCGGGCACCCGGAGTCTAGGAGAGATGCCAGCATTGCCAAGGCCTGGGAACCAGCCATGGCATTCCTGTCTGCTGGGTCAGAAAACACAGGGAGCCAAATAAGTAACCTTCCCCTAGAGACAAAGGAGATCTTTGGGAGGCTTGCTCAGGTCTGCAACGTACCTGAGGATGCAAAGGAAGGGCTGAAATGAGGGGAAACACCAGTCACTTGGAACACCTGAATGAAGGTATTCACAGGTGAGGAGACAGAGAAACACAGAGATGGAAAGACAGAGAGACAGAGAAACACACACACAAAAACAGAGAGACAAAAAGACACAGAAACAGAGAGACAGGGAGACACAGAGAGGGCCCAGGCTGTAAGCAGTGCAGCAATCAATTTCATCACCTTCAGTTCCTACAGCCTCTGCCTAAGCTTCCGCAGGGCAGATGGCCAGCCTGGCGGTGCTTCTGGTGGCCAGGTGCCACCCTAATGAGGAATTTAGCACGTTCACTCTGGAGAGCAAAGGCGTGCTATTAGGCATCTTAAATTTATGAGGTCCAAAACAGAACTCCCGTTTTCCTGCCATCTCCCCCACCCATACTGCCCCTTTTCCATCCTCCCCATCTCAGCAGGTACCCCATCCAGTGCTTTAAGCTAGAAATGTGAAGAGATGCCAGGATTCCTCCCTCTGGAGCCTCCCACACCCAGGCCATCACCCGCTCTCATCTCCAACACAGCCTCTGAATCCACCTACTTCTTACAACTCCACGGTCACCCCTAGCGTCCGAGCCGCTGTCATCCCTCACCTGGACCAAGCCGGAAGATCTCCTCTGACCTCCCTGCCTCCCCACCTGCTCCCCTGCTCTGATTCCCGCCCTTCAGTGCGGGTGGCATTCAATCTTCTTCTGCAGGCCGACATCGTCTGGGCCCCCTCCCCCTCACTCACTGCCTACAGCCAAACTGGCCTCTTTTCTGTCTCCCGAACAAGCCAGCCTCCTTCCCCAGCACTGCCCTTGCCCTCAGGCCTTTGCACGTGCTGTTCCCCCTGCTCAGAATGTTCTTCCCTGGCTCATCCCCTTGCTGCCTCCTTGTCATCCAGGTCTCAAGTCCAATGCCACTTCCCCAGAGCTCTTCTCCGACCACTCCATTTAATGTTCACCCTAGACCCCCAATCCCACCAACTGTATCTTCTTCCATCCTCCTGAGGCATTTTCTTTATAGCAGGAATGGTTTCACTTCCCGTCGTACCCGACCCCCTCAGTCCTCTATTTCCCGCACCTCACACAGAACCCAGATGCAGGATTGGCACCCTGGGCGCTCGGTAATCATCTGTTGAAGGACTCCAGGACCCCAGGGGGGTGTGGGCTATACCTTGGCAGAAACACAGTTACCTGGAGGGGCTGGACCTGGGGAGGTGGAGGGACACCTGTGAAATCACACAGAACCGTGCAGTGTGGCACCCCCATTCCCATGACTTTGTTGCCTGATGGGGAAACTAGGTACAGACAAGGAAGTGACTTGTCTATGGTCACTTAGCAAAGTAGAGGCCAGGCCAAGCCCAGAACACAGGTCACCCGAGTCTGCAGCCAGTGTTTTTTTTTCTGATTCCACAATTATCACAATTAAAATACAAGATTCTCAGGATATCAGTGCCTACTTGCTAGCCACTCACTTCCCCCTCTCTGGGGAGTACTTTTCTCCTAAATAAAAAAATACTAATAACCACCATGTGGCTGACTGCTTGCTCACGCACTGAGCTAATTTAATTAAGAGCATCATTTCATTAATCCTCACATAACCCTGTGAAGCAAATACAACTACTAGCCCCATTTTACAGATGAGGAAACTGAGGCTCAGGGGCTTCAGCAACTGGCAGGACATCATGTACTGGGCAAGGGGCAAAATTAAATCCTGGCTCTAGATCAGTCTAGTCTATCTCCAGATGTAGCCCTTCAACCACTGTGATACCCTGGTTTGCTGGCCCCCCTCCTCCCAACAACCCGGGCACCAACATCAATGGGGTGCTCCTTGATAGCCTGGCACCTACTAGGCAGCACTCTGGGGCAGACTCTGCGGCAGACTCTGCAGTGACCTTCACCTTGGAGAGTACTGGCTCAGAAAGTTCTGGGAACAGCGGGCTCAGCTGCAGTTATGGGGACACAGTTCCCTCTTGCAGGCTAGAGAAGCTGGCAGGCGGCCTCATGCTCACATAAAGAAGCAGGTGTGGGCAAGGCTAGCATGCAGATTTTTGCTGAAATAGGTAGTAGCTACTGCCACTGGCTCCCTGTGTGACCCTAACAGTAATGATGATGATGATGATGGTAATGGTAATAATAACAATAATAGTAGCAACTAATAGCAGTAATATTAATAGTAATACAATAACTGTAATAGTAATGATAGCAACAATATTATAAATATATAATATTTATATAGTGCTTCTTATGTGCCAGGTACTGTTTTAAGCCCTGTTTATATATTCAATCAATTAGTCCTAATAGGAATCCTTCGTTATTATCCGCTTTCCATGCAGAGGACCAGAAAGGTAGAGTAACTTGCCCAGTTGTCACTGTGATTCAGTGTGGAGTCAGGACTGGACCCACATGACTTGGCTCCTCACCCCACACTATCAGCATCCATCAGCATCCCCCGAGGCAAGTCATTCCGTCACCCCTGCACCCAGGGGCTTCTCCCATTGGTAAAAGGAGGAGCTCAGATCTGAAGAACTCAGATGCACATCTTTGATTCTCACTTTCAACAGAAAGAACCAGACACAGAAAAGTGGTTTCTTTCCCTACCTTCCTTTATCCTGATTTCTAATAATACTTGTCAGTCTATATTGATAATAGCAACATGGACAGACTTCCTGCTACATGTCAGACACTCAACTAAGCACTTTACTTGTACCCTCACTCTCTCCTATACTCCTAATAATCCTATGAGGAAGGTTCTAGTATCCTTATTTTAGTGCTGAAGCATCCAAGGCTCAGAAAGGTTCAGTAACTTGCCCAAGGTCACACAGCAGGGAAGGTTCGGAACTCTAATCAGGTTCCCCTGACCTCACAGTCTAGGCCTTTAACCACGGGTTTTATCTGTTTCTCCTCCTCTCTCCTCCCTCTTTAGGAACAACTGAGCTGGGGAAGTAGCTGGCCTTAGCCAAGCAGCAGTAATGCCCCCTTAGGCCAGGTGCTATGATACCTCATGGTTGATGACATGTGACAGGTGGAGGGAAGCGCCCACGGGAAGCAGAGCTTTCCTATCCCGGCATCAGATTTCCACCCAAACATCCCCAGGCAGCCGCTGCCGACTCCTTCCAGAGTGCAGCAACCCCCCCCCCCCAGGTCCTCTCCAGCTGTCACTTGCAGGCAAGGGGAGGTTTCTGCACAGTCTGCATGGAGATGGCGGCGGGGGGCCTCCAGCTCCTACAGAAAACAGCCGTTTCTGCTGCGCTTGCTGGTCAAACTGCTGAAGATAAGCTGGACTTGCCTTCACGCCCACCAATGCTCTCTTTCACCTCCACTTACTTTTATATTTATTTTTAAAAACTTTTTTATTTTTTTAAATAAACTTATTTATTTATTTATTTATTTATTTATTTATTTATTTATTTATGTTGGCTGCATTGGGTCTTCGTCGCTGCACGCGGGCTTTCTCTAGTTGAGGCGAGTGGGGGCTACTCTTCGTTGCGGTGCGCAACGAAGGGGCTTCTCATTGTCGTGGCTTCTCTTGTTGCGGAGCACGGGCTCTAGGCACACGGGCTCAGTAGTTGTGGCTCGCGGGCTCTAGAGCGCAGGCTCAGTAGTTGTGGCGCACGGGCTTAGTTGCTCCGCGGCATGTGGGATCTTCCCAGACCAGGGCTCGAACCCGTGTCCCCTGTATTGGCAGGTGGATTCTCAACCACTGCGCCACCAGGGAAGCCCTCCACTTACTTTTTTAAATCACAGAAAGGTTTTCTCATATCCTTTCCCAGGGGGTTTGGACCTGCCTGGGGACAGAATCCTTCTCAGGAAAGGCAGAGGCCTTCAAGGGCTTCGGAACGTGGCATGACATCAGCCCCATGGTTCCCCTGCCCCGAGTGCTGCAGCATCTTCTTTTTTGGAGAAGGGGGATTAGGGGTGGAGGGAGGAATCGAGTGATCCCGTAGCCCCCGAGAACTGACCCCACGCAGGAGTCATCCCATTTTACAGAAGAGTCGACTTAGGAATCTCGACTAGGAGTCAGGCTAGAACTCAGCCTTTCTCCCCTCCCTGGATCGTACTGTGAATAGCCAAGATGGTGAAGGACCCCTGAGCTGCTGGAGGAAACCCGGGGCTACTCTGGGACCTCTCCTGCCTCTCGGCCCTGGGGCCCCAGGACTCCGTTTTGTATAGCCCGCAGCAGAAGAGCTCTGGTAGGGCAATCCTGCTCCAAGACTCCCGTTTCACCTCCCAGGGCCCCCTTCCCATAAAGCCTTGGCGATGCCCCACCAGAATCATTCCCGCCATCGTCAATATGAACCATGTAATGAGCATTTTCAGGGCGCCAGGCTCCACGCTGAGCAGTGAGGGTCTCTGTCCAGCCTCATGGCAGTCCTGGGAGATGGGTGTCACCAACCCCATTATATGGATAAACAAATCCATGTTCAAGGAGGTGAGATGACATGTCTAAAGTCACCCAGCCAGTATGGGATGGAGCCAGGATTCAAATTTAGGTCTGTCTGGCCCCAAGGCCCATGCTCAATGCTGCTATAACCACAATGTCTCCAGGCAGGTGTTTCAGCCTCCACATTTGTATATTAATGATAATGTTCCCTTGCCTCCTTTAGCCCTTTAATCAAATACCCTTTTAAAAATTTGCTCCCAACACTCCTTTTCCCCTTCCCTGCTTTAGTTTTCTCTGCAATTACCTATCACCATCCAACATATTACATATCTTACTTTTGTAGTGTATTGTTTCTCTGCTGCCCCCCAACTTGAATGTGGTCCCCATGAGGTCAAAGATTTGGGTTTTTTTTTTTTCACTGTTACATCTCCAGCACATTTCCAGCATCTCCAGAAAGGGCTGGCACATGGTAGGCGTTCAAAAGATATTTGTGAGTCAAAGAAACTGAGTGAATCCACCTCTTGTATTGTCAATGGTTTCTTCAATGTCCCTATGTTATAAACGTTTTGAGGACAGGGCTTGTATCGGATTCACCTCCACACAGTCCCATAATAGAGCAAAGGGGTTTGGTCTGGGTGTGGGAATGAATGAAAGGGATGCTTTGCCACTCTCTTCGTCTCCCTCAACTTCCAGTTCAGACATGCACAATCTCCTTCATGGACCACTGTAAAACCCTCCTTCCTGTCTCCCTGTATCCAATTAGGTCTCCTCCAAATCCATTTCCACAGCATACAGTGTCAGAGACTTTTTTTTAAACAGAAATCTGACCATGTCACTGCCCTGCTTAAACACCACAGTTGCTCCCTGATGTATATCCAAGCTCTTCCATGCAGCTCTGAGACCCTTCCTGCCCGGCCAGCTGAAGCTCTAGCTTCCTCTCCCACCATGGTACCCTTTCACATTATCTCCACTAACTCCTATCTGCTTTCCTCCCACGTGGTCTTATGCCTTTGCCTATGCTTTTTCCACCTCCTGGAATACCATCCTCTTTTATTCTCCTCTAAGCGCCCCCTCTCCCCCCAATCCCATGGGGTTAGTGAATTCCATTCATCTTTCAAAATTCAGCTCAGATATTCCTTGCTCAGGAAACTTCAAAACTCTCCCAGATGATGTAGTTCTCCTTCTGTGTTGTCTGTCAGTCTAGCCTGACTCCTAGTCGAGATTCCTAACTTGACTCTTCTGTAAAATGGGATGACTCCTGCCTGGGGTTGGTTAGGCAGCAAATTCAACCACCCAACTACTATGGACTGAATGTTTGTGTCCCCCCCAAATTCACATATTGAAGCCCTAATCTCCAATGTGATGGTACTAAGAGATGAGGTCTTTAGGAGGTGATTAGGTCATGGGGGTGGAGCCCTCATGATGGGATTGTGCCCTTATTAGAAGAGACACAAGAGAGAGCTTACGTCCTCTCTCCCTGCTTTCCACCCAGTGAGGACATAGCAAGAACATGGCCATCTGCAAAGCAGGAAGCAGCCTCTGACGGAACCCAGCCACACTGATGGTGGACTTCCCAGGTTCTAGAACTGCGAGGAATGATGTCTGTTGTTTAAGCATTAGGTCTATGGTAGTTTGTTATAGCAACCAGAACTCCTAAGACAACAACACAGTTGAAATAAGGGAAGAAAAGGCCCTAGACCCACCAGTTTACAGCACCTTTTTCTATACTTTACAAAAGGAGAAAAGCTCTTCAGTCAGATTATACTGATTCTTCCTTAGGAAACAATGCATGTATATTGGGTAATTTGCCTTCCCTGACTTCAGCCAAACACACACAGCAAATCAGAATTTTGCTGGAGGAAAGTACACTGGCTACTTGAAGCGGAAAGACAGATTTAAAAGAACTCTAGACATAATAATCTACGGTCATCTAGTATAATGGTGAACAGTTTCACATATAACAACAACTTTTAGGGTCATCATGTATTATAACATTTTATGTTGCTCTTTCAAACCTCAAAAAAGATATACCATACTGGTTTTTATTAACCAGACAAGAAAGAATAAAAATAGTAAGTTTTAACCTAAAGGCTAAAATCGGAAAAGAAAAATCTTCATAACATAAAACTTTATCACTGAAATAGTCCCTACATGGAATAACCCTAAGAATAAAACAATGATGACACAGTAACTATTGTATGTGTGTTACTGCTGCTACTACTATTGAATACTTCTCCTCATACTCCGAAGATGCCCTGGAGGGTTTATGCAGCATAATAGTTAAAAGCATGGGTTCTGAAGTCAAAACGACCTGGGTTAATATCCCAGTTCTTCTATTTCCCAGACCTTGGGCCTGTCATTCATCTTTCTGTGTCTCATTTTGCTCATCCTAAAACAAGGATAATAATTCTATCTCATCCACAGGCTTGTTGTGAGAATGAAATGGGTTAATCCATGTGAAGTGCTTTGAACGAGGCTTGGCACATACCGAGTGTGCGATGAATTAGTAGTTAAGCCACAGGAAGATGTGGCTCTGGCATCCTTGGAAAGCAGGCAGGATGATGTATGTGCAGGAAGGAGATGCAGAGTCTGTGAGCTTTGAGGAAGGCCCAGGGGAGGACTGGGTAAAGGGCCTCCTGCCACAAACCTCTGCATACCCCACCGCAGCCAGCTTGTTCACTGTAGCCATAGCTTTCCTCAAAGGCGCTGCATCACAGGAGACTTTAAAGCACAGCAGGCCCTCTGCACACCCCGCTCTTGGACTGCTTGGTACCTTTCACTGTGGCAGGCCCCTTGTTAGTAAAGAGGGAGCTGATGAGTTGCTGCAATCTATTTAGACTCATTGAGCACAGGAAGTCACATGACTCCCACCCATCACTAAACAGACATGTACTGTTTGGTCAACCATCATCATCATCATCACCAACCTACATTTCCTCTTGGCTCCAGCCATTCTCTATCTCTTCCAAGCTTCTGCTTTTGCTTTTCCCGCTGCCTGGTTGCCCTTTCCCCAGCTTTCTCCAAGTCAGAATTCCTGCTAAACACTGACACCTCCCCTCAAACATCACTTTTCTTCTGTGAAGTCACCCCAGCTAGCTCCCCCAAGAGTTTCTCATAGTGTGGTCGGCCAATCACTGACACAGAATGATTTGTGGTGCTTGCTGACCACAGACCTCCTACTTTTGGGGTGGGAACCCAGTCAGCTGCATTGTTACCAACCCTCAAACGGACTCTAATACACACTAAAGTTTAGTGAGGCTTCCCAGAGAGTTGGCCTTGCACAACTTATACTTAGCCATTTCTCTGTCACCTGGGCTCCCCCAGGACTTTTCACATGAACTCTGAGAGCATACCTGGTCATATTCCAGGTGAACTGCTTACACTACATCTCCCCTCACCAGACTGTGAGCTACTTGAGGGCAGAGAACATGCCTGAATTATATTTAAATTCTTGGCACCTCCAGCAATGTTGCCATCCTTGAATCCTCTTTTCCCTCACATTCCATCCATCACCAAGTTCAAATGGTTCTACTTCCAAAAAAAATTTTTTTTTACCACTTTTTCACCTCTTCTACCCCAATGACCTTAGTCCAAACTGCCATCATCTCTGCCCATGGACTACTGCAATGGTCCACTTGCTGATCCTTCCAGTTTGACCCTGGTCCCCTACAACTTCCTTGCCACAAAGCATTCAGAATGATTCCTTAAAAACAAATCAAACATTTACAAATCACATATTCAAGAAAGCACTGATATCCAGAAAATACAAAGAATACTCAAAACTCTAGAGTAAGAAACACAAAAGTAACTTAAAAAAAAATGGGTAATAGACCTGAACGGACACTTCACCAAAGAGGATATAAGGAAGGCAAAAACACACATGAAAAGATATTCAACATCATTTGCCATTAGGGAAATGCAAATTAAAACCATGGTGAGATACCACTAAATGGCTAAAATAAAAAATACTGAAAATGCCAAGTGCTGACAAGAACACAGAGCAACTAGAACTTTTATACACTGCTGAAGGGAATGCAAAATGCTACAACCATGCTGGAAAATAGTTTGGCAGTTTCTTATGAAATTGAATGTAAATTTACCATATGTCCCAGCAATCAAACTCCTAGGTATTTATTTACCCTAGAGAAGCAAAAACGTATGTTCACACAAAAACCTGGACACAAATGTTTATAACAGCTCTATTCATAATTGCCAAAAGCTGGAGAGAACCCAAGTGTCCTTCAAGGGGTGAATGGATAGACAAACTGTGATATGTCTATTCAATGGAACACTAGCCAGCAATAAGAATGAACAAACTCTTGACATGCCCAACAACATGAATGAATCTTGAAGACATTATGCTGAGGGAAAGAAGCCAGCCTTCAGAAGGTTACATACTGTATGATTCCACTTACATGACATTCTCAAAAGGACAAAACGGTAGTGAAGGAAAGTACAGCTGTAGTTGCCATATGTTAGAAGTGGGGTGTTTGTGGTTACAAAAGGATAGCAGGAAGGAGGTTTTAGAGGGAAGAACTGGTCTGTGTCTTCACTGAGGTGTTGGTAGTTCCACGAATCTATACATCTGTCAAAAGTCACAGAACTCTATGCCAAAGCAAAGTCCATTTTATCATATGGCAATTAGAAAAATAAAATTAGTTGAAAGAATAAGTCAAACCATGTAACCGCCTTGTTCGAAACCTCCAACTTAGAATAGAATCCAAACTTCTCTCCACAGCCCATGAGTCCCCACCAGATCTGGTTGCAGGTACCTCTCAGGTCACATCTTCTCAAACTCTCCCTTCTTGTGCCTCTCTACCTACCCCGAGGCTCACTCACTATTTCCTCTGCCTGGAATTCTTTTCCACAGATATTTCCAAAAACCCATTTCTAAACCTCCTTCATGCCTCTGCTCAAATATCAACTTCTCAGAGAGACCTTCTTTGACTAACTTTTCTATAATGGCATTTCCACTGCCCTTATACTGTTTCATTTTAATTCATGGCACTCATCACTAACTGACATCTCACTGGGTGTGCTTTATGGTTATTTTCTGTTTCCCCACCAGAATCTAAGATCCACGAGGGTAGGAATCTTGTCTGTACCGCTCATCCTCAGCATCTAGGGCATTGCCTATCACAAGATAAGAGCTCCATAGATATTTGTTAAATGATTAATGAATAAACCCAAGATATGAATATTCAATGATGGAATTCCCAATGCTTTGAACTTGGAGACGTACTTTGGCTTCTTTGTAGCATCCCTCAAATCACCTGCCCACTTGGCCTCTGAGAAAAGCAGCCCCAGCCCAGAATATTTAGTTAGCTATTGGTGCTTTAAAAATGATTTAAGCTCAACATCGCCCTTCTAAGTGCAGCCTTCTGGGTGCTTGGTTAGGCAACTGGCATGAGGATGAGCTAGGATAGGGCAAGGCTGTAAGCACACTCATTCTTAGAGTAATGCCACATGGGGTTTCCTACGGGCTTGTGAAAAGCCATCTAGAAGTGGGCATCTACTAATGTGGGCAAAGGAGTTGGAGGTGAGATTGAAGAAAGAAAAAATATACCACCTCTCCTCAACACCCTTCCAAGGAGAAGCAATAAATCAGCACTTAGAGGACGCCTACTCTACATGTTCCAGGCAGGTTCTTATTGAATCCTCCATCCATCCTGCACGGTGGGGTCTATGGATCCCATTTTCATAAGTGAAAAAACCCAAACGCGGAGAGGTTAAGTAACATGCCCAGTGTCACGTATCTATAGGCAATGGCCGGTGCTTTGAACTCAGGTCTGTGTAGCGTCCATCTCATTCTTTTCCCACTTTGAATTTTAGAAGCAATAGTCAGAGGCATGATGGTGAGCACTGTCCAGAGAGCCAAACAGACATGCCAACCTCAAGCAGGAAATGCCAGCCTGGACACAGCTGACCAGGTTCCTCACTAAAACTTTTCAAAGACCAGCATCGGCAAGTCTGCTAAAGCAAGCGGCTGAGTACCTTCCAGTAAAAGTGTACTCAGCGTCTGCTCTGTAACTCAGATCAGGGTACCCACATATATTATCTCATTTAATTTTCATTATCATTTAAAAAGAGTTACATGTATGAAGTATTATAGGTTGTTTATCCAAAACAATGGCATAAACCCTGGAAGCAAACACGAACACCTTGAGAATTCTCTATTCCCCCACTTTATGCCAGTTAGAAATTTTGCAGTTACCTTCAAGACAGAGCAGTATGAAACCCCACAACTGCATATAAATTTCATTTTGTGACTTCTTTCAGTCTTGGTCAGTGTTTTACATACTAGTTGGCATAGGAATTATTGTTCAGAGTTGCATACACAAAAACCACGTATAATGCAATTTTGGGGGCAGTGAAAATATTTTCAAAGGTATTTTGGTTATGAATGATTTCCACCCCACACTATGGCTTTGGAATCTAAATATGAGTAAGACGCAGCTCACCTCTACCTCTGGCCTCCTCTCATTCACTCCTGCTTGATAGGTAATCAAGAAATCTTAGATCCAGAAAGGAAATTAGAGACTACCAAATGCTACTCTTTGCCAGGGCAGCAATGCCTGAAGGTTACCACCACCCACTTCTGATGACAGTGGTCCTACCCACTGGACCACGGCTACCAACAGCACACTCTTCCTGCACTTACCTGCTGCCTGCTCCCCTCCACATCCACCCATGGCTGCTAGCTTTGCTCTCCAGCCCTGCGGAACAATTATAACCCCTCTTTCCTACGATAATCGTTAAGATATTTGAGGCCTGGTATTAGGATGATTCTTTCTTAACGTTATAGTGATCAAGAAAAGAGTCACGTATCTGCACTGCCCTTTTTAATAATAACTTGACGGTTTTTATTTCTGGGTGTACATCTCTGCACATCCAAGATACTGACACCCACCTCCCCACAAGGTGGCTCCACTGACTAGGTCCTACCTTTTGGGAGCTGTGCCCTGGAAACACGCAGCCTAGTTGGGAAGAGAAAGAACAGAGATCTCATGTCATGTGGCAAGTGTTCTTACAGTGGTATAAATTAGGTGCCAGCCACATGCGGAGACAAAGGGTCAGGGTTGCAGCCCTTCCACTGGGAAAGATTGCTGACCTGTGAACTAGACGCTCCTGAAACACAGCTTGCATCCTGAGTCTCTCCAGGGAAACCGACCAGGTCTCCCGCTTTGCTTGCGGGATGCTTTGCATCCGTGTCTCAAGACACCTGCCTCAACATCAAGCGCACAGTAGGTGCTCAATGAATCTTACTCCAACCCTCTGGCACTTCAAAAGGGCCTGGAGGTAAGAATAACTAAGTTGAAATGATCCCAAAGTTCTCAAATGAAGGTTTAAACAAACTCTTTACTAATAATACCACTTCAAACACCTAAGGCAAGGAGTCATCCCTGCCATCTGTTGACTCACTGAGTGATAAAGAACAGGTAACCTAACTTCTCTAGACCTTCATTTTCCCAGATATAAATTGAGAGGCCTGGTCCAAAGGATTGTAAAGTCGCTTTCAGATCCAGGGACCGTCTGCTGTCCCAGACAGTAAACTGGATAATCCACAATAATCTGGCTGAATTAATGGATCTGAAAATCAGTGCGTGATTTCTAGTAGAATGAAGAGCATGCAAAGAAGCAAAGGTAGATAAGGATTCCAGCTCCAGCCCTCCCGTTATTCTGCCATGTACCGCCATCCCAGTATAGTGACCAGCACAAATACCCGTGTCAACATTTACTGAATGATGATCTTGGGTAGGTCACTGAACTCCTTCAACCTTGATTTTCACATCTTTAGATTGTTCATCCCACCTCCTCCCAGGTCTACTGGGAGGGTTACATGAGTTAAAATGTGTGTGAAGCCCCCAGCACCCAGAGGACACACGCTACGTGTCCCTTTATGCAAACATCCTTTACCCACACCCAATGCACTTCATCAACAGACTCAGATTCTGAGGCTTTTCATGATCCAGAGCACAGCCAGCCAGAGAGGAAGGGTTCTAAAAGTCAGCTAGTCCAACCCCCTCCTACCTCTGTGATTGACAACGAGGGAACTGAGGCTCCGAGAGGCACAGTGACCTGCCCAAGAACCTACATGTCAGGCAAAGCCTGACCCAGAACACAGCGTGGCAGACGCCAGGGGTCATACAAGACACGGAGAGAAACCTTTGCAGGCTCTGCTCTCCCTAAAGAAAATGGGGACACTCCATGTATAACCAAATTCTGAAAAATAAAAACAATGGAACTTTTTATTTACCAGTTTTGGGGAGGGCTGCAAGAGAGACCTAGCGTCATAGTTTATCCATGAAATGCAAGGTTTCCCTGAATTCCCTGTGAAATGAAGGGTAGAGTTTCTTGCTATCAGCCCTTCCCAGTTACTCTGCTCCCGTTTCCCCTCCCCATTTTGACTTTTTTCAGTTTATACACCTTGAGGCAGACATGCTGCATTAGGATCCTCTCCGGGCAAGGTGAGAAGTCTCAGGTCAGGGCAGTGACGCATGCCCCCTTAAACACAAACAGGAAAATCCTCACAACTGCACTGTCATGGTACAAAAAGAATCCCCTCCCTCCCACCACCCCTAAGAGCTCCAGCATGGGACGATTAGGAACATGCCCAAATTCACGAAGGCACACCCATAACTCAAGGGTCAGGGATCCAAAGGTCCCCCTAAAAAACACAACCAAAAATCCCTGAAACCATTTAGGTATTTCTGGAGAAACCTCAGCCCAGAGTCCACCAAGGGCCACTCAGCTGAGTGGGAGCACTGAAGAGGAAGCCCAGACAAGATACAGAAGGGCCCGGGTGACAGCTGGCTCAGGGAGACAGTGCTAACCTGACGCCCCCCCCCTCCTGCCCCAGACCCCCAGAGAAAAGCTTTTCTCTCCCAGAAGCATTTGGCAGAAAGCTACTTTGAGAGCACGCTTGTGGATAGTGCCTGGCCAGCACACTCCCCACCAGTGTCTCCCTAATCCAAGCCCCACATTGTGTTCTTGAGTAAATAGACACACAGAGGGAGACCTTCCTGGCCCAGCTCACACCGCACGTGCGGGCAGCTTTGCATGGAGCGTGTGCCTGTTTCCTCCCACTGCCCCAAGGCTCCTCTCCTCCAGGTCCACTCTTCCTTCCAAAACCCGGGGCTTACCTCCCGGTTCCGAGGATCCCGCCAGGTTGAACAATGCTCAGAAGCAGGTGGCCATTTAGCAATTCATCCAGTGGGACCTCTTCGGGTCAGAGCAGCTGGAGCTGTGCCCATCCCCAGTGGCAAGGAGAGACTGCGGCCTGGAACTTTGAAAGGGCTCTCTCTTCCCTAAACAATCCTGATCATCCCCCCCTCCTCCTCCCCCTCCGTAGTACTATGGAGACACGTGCTCTGCTTGGGAAGAGGTAAGGAGGAAGGTGCAGCTATTTACTGGAAGAAAGGCAGCAGCCAGCTGAGCCATGCTACACACTCACACCTAGCAGAAGGGAAATGGGGAAAAAATAGCTCTGTGTGCTGCCACGGAATTATTAACCCTTGGGCTCCAGCTCTACTCCTTACACAGCTGAAGCAAGAGAAACAATACACTTAACCAATAGAGTGCCAGCCAAAGGCATTACATCATCGGTCAGCACCGTCATTGGCTAATAATTCCTAGAAGGCATTATCTGCTTCTAGGTGCTTAACCCTTTCGTGTACATCATAGCAAAGACTCAAGCATTTGGTCTAAGCCAGTGGTTCCTGGATCTTGCTTTTACCAGGATCATCTGGGGTGCTTTCTAAACATACAGATTGCTATGTTCCACCCCAAACCATCTGAATCAGATTCTTCAGAGGATGCATGGATTTCTGTATTTTAAACAGTGTTCAGGGTGTGGAGACCACTGGTCTATTCAGAAAGGCTTCCTCTCCAAAAGATAAATGAGACGACGTTTTTCTGAGCATTTATTATGTGCCCAATACATTACTACATCATCTCATTTACTTCCTGCACTAAGCAGTGGATGTGACTGGCTCAATTTCACAGATATAGAAAGTAAGGTTCAGAGACTAAGTCATTTGCTCAGAGATGGAGCCCGGCTTTGAAAGCCAGGCTGTTTGCACCATACCTTGCTACTCCTTTGAAGCTTCCACTTGAAATCAAACCAAGCTATTTGTCTACTTATTGCCTCCAGGGCTATAGAAAAGATAGACATTCTGGATGAGCTGGAAAATGCCAGTAACATGTGAAGAACTGGGGAGTGAAAAGAATAGGGAATTCCCATAGCAGGTGTTCAGGGATCATGAACCTTCCAGAGAATCATTCTCTTTCTCAGGCTCACTTCTTTTGCTTCTGCTACAAATCTCTGCTTAGCTGTCACTTTCTCTAGGAAGCCTCCTCCCATCCCCAAATCTGGGAGAGACACCAGGCTCCTATGGTGTCCTGTATCAGTGAACTGCAGCTGCTTGTTTACTAGGTAAATTCCACAAGATTAGAGCCATTTCTACCTTCACCAACATATGCCCAGCACAGTGCCTGCCACATGTGAGTACTCAATCATGACTGTGGAAGGAAAGAAAGAAAGGAGGGAGGGAGGGAGGGAGGATGGAAGGAGAGAGGGAGGAGGGAGGAAGGGAGGGAAGGTCTTTGCTGAAGTTCTAAATAGCATCACGCTGAGGTGGGAAAGGCAAAGGACTGGAAGCCAGGGGAATGACGTGAACAAATTGTCTGACTTTGGGCAAGTCCATTCTTAGGGGGCCTCGGTTTCCTCACCTGAAAATGAGAACACCTCACGGGCACCTTCCTCATAGGCAGTTATGAGGATCAAATTAAAGAATGATCCAGCCTCAGATGTGCTCCTCTACACTCTCTCCCCCTAGATTTCACCTATTTTACTAGCTGACATCTAAGTGCTGACAACTCCCTTATTTATTTCTCCAGTCCAGATGTCCCCCCAGGCTCTGTGTGGATGTCTTCCAGGCCATCTCCAAGAGAGCGTGTGGATTTTCTCCCCTAACCACAGCCTGTTCCGCATCTCCACTCTCTGGTGCTCCCATCCACCAACTTTTTTTTTTTTTTTTTTTTGTAACTGGGGTGAAATTCATATAAAGTAAAATTAACCTTTTGAAAGTATACAACTCAGTAGCATTTAGTACATTCACAATATTCTGCAACCACCACCTCTGTCTAGTACCAAAACATTTTCATCACCCTAAAAGGAAACCACTTACCCTTTAAGCAGTCATGCCCCACTTAGCCTTCTTCCCCCTCCGCAAAAGCCCCTGGCGAACACCAACCTGCTTTCTGTCTCTGTGGGTTTGCCTAGTCTGAATACTTCATAGAAATAGAATCATGTAATATGTGACCTTTTGTGTCCGGCTTTCTTCACTTAGCATGTTTTCAAGGGTCATTCACATGGTAGCATGTTATCAGTACATCATTCCTTTTTATGGCTGAGTAATATTCCATTGTAAGTATTTACCACATTTTGTTTATCCATTACCCTGTTGATGGACATGTGACATCCACCCAATCTTGAACCATACACCTGGGGGGTCATCCTTGATCCTTCCCTTTCCCATATTCCTGACACCTAACGTATCAGCAAGTCCTGTCCATGTAACACCCCAAATGCGGCTCCAATTCTTCTACTTTTCCAACACTACTGCTCCCCTGCGGCCAGGACACCAACACCTCTCTCACCAAACCCCCAATTTGTGACAAGATCCCATTCTTCTCCCTACTCCGTTTTTCACCTGGTAGCTGCATAAACCACACCATCCATTCACTTCAGCAATATTTACTGAGCACTTTTCTTCACGGAGCTTGCCTGCCAGAGGCAGGACAGACAACAAACAATTATATACTGTATTTATAACACCAGGTCATTACTAGGCTTAAAATCCTTCACTGACTCTTCATTGCACTTGGAGTAAAATCCAAGCTCAGCATGGCCTTCCAGGGCCCCATCTATTTCTCCAAATTCATCTCAGGTTGCTCCCCAATCATGCTGTGCTCCATTCCTCCACCTCATAGTCCTTGAACAAGCTGTTCTCTCTGCCTCTTGACCTTGGCATTGCTGGATCTTCCTCATCCCTTAGATCTCAGTGTAAATATCTCTTACTGGTGATACCACTCTTCTAAGCAGATCTACCCTTCATTCACTTCACTCATTCAATAAATACATGCTGAACACTGTGCTAGGATAAAGTGATGTATGATCTCCTGGAGCCTTTAGTCTAGTGGGGACGACCAATGACAGGGAAGTAAATAAAATGTATGAGCAAGTGTGATGAAGGGGGAGTAAAAGAGAGGGGAACTGCTTTTCACAGGATGGTCCAAAAGGCCTTTCTGAGGTGGTTATATTGAAACTGAAGGGTGAGAAAGAGTCAATTGGGAAGACAGCCTGTTACTCTCCATCACACCCTGGCTATGCAATGGTCCATCCTTCAATGTTTGCTTTGGAGGAATCAAAGCATTTAATGTCAGTCTCTGTCTCCCCTAACAGACGGAACTGTATTCCCAGCGCCTAGGACAGTGCCGACCATTTAGGAGACACTCAAAGCGCATTGATGACTTAATTATTAATTACTTAATCAATCCACCAATGAAATCACTTCATAGACTGTAACAAGTCATTATCGTTTTTGCTGTTGTTGTTATTGTTATTATTTTGTGGCAAAAGGACACCTACTCTGTTGGGTTTTAGAAAACACTGGGGCAACTGTAAAATGAGAATAAAAGTACCTAAGTTGGAGTATTACTGGGTAGCTAGGAGAGAATGCGTATGCATAACAGACACTCAACAGTAGTCCTTGTGGCCATTATCATGAAAGGTTCTTTCCTCACAGAAGCTGATCTACTCAATTCAAATTCCAAAATCCATTTTCAGGCACAGGCAAGAAGTTTAAAGGTGAGAAAAGGAACACTTCTTAAATGGCTGCTCTGTACTCCACACCTTCTGTCAGTCACCTCAGCCACTTCCCAAGCCCACCCTGTAAGGTGGCTGCCGGGGTACAGTTCTCAGTCCCCCCCAGACCGAGGCACCTCTTACTCCCTTGTGCCGGCTGCTGGGAGTGTTGGCTATGCATGGCTCCCAGCTGAGTTCCGCTTCAGGAACTGTCCTGCTGAAGGGACAGCCAAAGTTATGCCCCCTTCCCTGGGGGCAGCCTGCCCCCACTGGCTGGTCAACATGGGGTTTCAAAGGCCTGGCCCCATGCCTCAGAAGATCAACTGAGGCCTCTCTTGCTCTGCATCACAGACCAACTTCTCCCTCTGACCCATCCTGCTTCCCTCACCACCCCCTCCCTTGGAGAGTGAGACCATTCCCCAAGAATCCTCCTACACACAATTCTCAGAGCCTCCGAGTCTTTTTCCAGGGAACCCAACCGATGACAGGTGGGGATGATGACTTCCTTTTAAATCAAAAAACTGAGGTTCAAAAAGGCTGACAATGTCCCAAAGACACATGGCTAAATTGACTTTCGGGTCTGACTCCTCGGCAAGACCTTGCTCTTCACGACAGCCTCTGACAGCTGAGGCTGTGTCTCTGTGAAGCAGAAGGAGGAGCCCAGGGAGAGGGGAAAACCACATCAGAAACGGCAGGCAGAGGTACCCTTCACAATCCTCCAGGGGGCATCCCTGATGACAAGGTCCAGGTCAAAGCCTCCAGAAACAATATAAAAATGACCTGCAGGTTGCAGAGGCAAGCAATCACATGGGCAACATCTCCCTGCCTGAATGATCCCCTGAAAGATCCATGCCTGGAAGCCAGGGAGCAGGGCTCCTTGGCAGATGGGGCTGCCTTTAGGGATTAGAGTATTTGCAGCCCCATCCAAAATATTGACTACAACTTACCAGCTTTCTACTGCTCCAATCCCCATCCATTTTCCACAGAGCTGCCAGAATTCTTCCACTGCCCTTCTTGACCCCAGGACAATATTCTATATAGTCTAAGGCTGCATTTTAAGGTCTGTGCATGTTTTAGCTCCTGCCATGTTAACAGCTCATTTCCTACCCACCTTTTGTGGTCCTATTTGATTCGTTGACACAGGATTATCTGATGTTCTAAGTCAGGATACTGGCCTTTTTCAGTTTCTTTACCTTTGCACAGGAAAATCTATCTGGAATTCCTGCTATCTCATCACACAAACACACACACACACACACACACACACACACACACACACACACACACACACCAGCCCACACAGCTTTCAGCCTGTCAAATCCTCCGACTCCTCCAGTCCCCACTCAATAGTCACCTCCTCTTGGACGCCTTCCTGGCTTGCTCATAGTCCTCCCCTCCCCTCCCCTCCCCTCCCGTATCATCCCCTGTACTACAGCGCACTGTAATTGTTCCTCGTATTGTCCTTCTTAGCCCCAGGAGCTCCTCCAAGGCACTTCTTCCTGACCCTAGGGCTTAGCACAGTGTCTGGCACGCAATAGGAACCCAATAAATGCTGAATAAATAAATACACGGGGCGCTGCATAAAGTGCTAGTCTCTCTGCTCTTAGCTTGGCCAGAAAACCGCTCTGAGATTTTTTCCCTGAGTTCCAGGAGACCTGGAAATAGGAAATGGCATGCCAAATCTGACTCCTAGCCCCGGGGCAACAGGTCAGGAGGCGTCTGAAGACCTAGGCAGAGCGAAGTCCGGCCCCTGCGGTCTCCAGCTACCCGCAAGCTCTTCCCTGGGCCCCAGCGCTGGGTGGAGATTCTCTTGAAGCCACTATCCTGAGACTCTCTGGCTCCCGGGCCCCTCAGGCATCCCCGCACGAGGACCTGTCTATCCCAGGGTCGGCCCCGGGACCGGGCAGCAGCAGCCCGGGGAGGCAGCGTGGCGCGGCGGCTCCTCGCCTCCCTGCCGGGCCCCTCCGCACGCCGGCATCCCGCGCCACACAGCCGGAGCGCCCGGGGACGCAGCCTGGCGCCAGGACGCCACCAGCAGCCCCGGCGGGAAGTGGCGGGGACTCCCTGCTGCCAGAAACCCCACAAAGTCTACTTCGCTGCGGGCTCTGCTTACCGTGCGAGCCGCCAGGAACCAAGAGCTGGGTGGGTGCCTATGCCGCGGCGTCCGCCTGCTGATCCGCTCGGGTCCCGGAGCTCAACCTCCGCACCCCACTGCGCGCTAGCGTCTCCTCTCGGCCGCGCGGCCTCCCGGCGCCGCAGCGCCCCATTGGCTCGGGCAGCCAGGCCCCGCCCACAGGAGGCTCCGCCCCTGCCGCCCCTCCTGCCTTCTCCCACCCAGCTCCTCGTCTCTTCAAGGCGGAAAAGTGCTTCTAGACTCAGCTCTCACACGGCTCGGGCAGCCGAGAAAGGTAATAATTCCCCATCCCAAGAGCGTCTAGACGCCCCTCGGGGAGTGTGAAGAGTGCAGAATCCCTGGAAGCCAGCTTTGAGAAAGTCACCTGACCTCCCTGGCCCTCAAGAGGCTCCTTCAGAAATCCCACCGCAAATGTCTCAGGCCGTGTGCTAGGCACTTAGCGCCAGGGGTGCATCGGGGAACTAGACAAAGTCTATCGCCCACATGGACTTTGCATGAGGTAGGGGTTGGGGAAGGCTATATGCAAATAAACACATAAAAAGATAATGTCAGATTGTTGTGAGCATTATGGGTGGGGGTGATTAAATAAGAAAGGGGGCCAGGGATGCTATAAATGGGATGGTCCCGGAGGCCACTTTGAACCAGGAGATGGAAGATAAAACGATTCCAGGGCTGGAGGAAGAGCACTGAGGACAGGGAGCAGCAAATGCTCCGTGGTTCTGAGGCTGGAACTGTAGTCTAGGATGGCCCAGTGCAGTGAGCAAGCGGAGAGTGGGCCATGGCCAGAGAGGTGGACGGGAGCTAAGTCACCCAGAGCCGTGTGCGCCAGCGTGAGGAGCTCCAGTTTCGTTGTAAAGACAAAAATAAGCCAGTGAAGAGTTTTGAGCGGGACTGTGACAGTTTTAAAAGACCACTCTGGCTTTTTGTGTGGAGAATGGATTTTAGAAGACAAAGAATGGAAACAGGGAGACCGGTTAGGAGGTGTCTTAGTCTTATTCTGCTTGCGCTGCCATAGCAGAATACTATAGACTGTGTGGCTTAAACAAAGAAAAAATTTTTTTTAATTTTTATTTATTTATTTTTATTTTTGTCTGTGTTGGGTCTTCGTTTCTGTGCAAGGGCTTTCTCTAGTTGCGGCGAGCGGGGGCCACTCTTCATCGCGGTGCGCGGGCCTCTCACTGTCGCGGCCTCTCTTGTTGGGAGCACAGGCTCCAGACGCGCAGGCTCAGTAGTTGTGGCTCACGGGCCTAGTTGTTCCGCGGCATGTGGGATCTTCCCAGACCAGGGCTCATACCCGTGTCCCCTGCATTAGCAGGCAGATTCTCAACCACTGCGCCACCAGGGAAGCCCAACAAAGAAATTTATTTTCTCACAGTTTTGGAAGCTAGAGGTCCAAGATCAAGGCACCAGCAGGGTCAGTTTCTGGTGAGAGCTCTCATGCTGGCTTGTAGACTGTTGCCTACTCCCTATGTCCTCACATGGTGGGTAGAGACAGAGCAAGCTCTCTGGTGTCTCTCCTTCTAAGAACACTAATCCTATTGTGAGGTCCCCATCCCCATCATCTCATCTAAATCTGATTACCTACCAAAGGCCCCATCTCCAAATACCATCACACTATGGGTTCGGTATGAATGGGGAGTGGGGGGCTGGCACATAATTCAGTGCATAGCAAAGAGGCTATTACAGAAGTCCAGGCAAGCAATGATGGGGGCTTAGACCAAGGTGGTGACAGCAGAGATGGGGAGAGTGGCCTGATTGAAATACATTTTGAGAGTATCATGGAAAGGCTTGATGATGGATTGGATTTAGGGGATGAGGAAAATGGATGAATGAAGAATGACTCCTAGGTGTTTACCTTGAGCTACCCATGGGATAATGGTGCTATTGCCAACATAGGGAAGACTACAGAGGAACAGGCTGGAGGCAGAGGGAAATGAAAGCTCCCTTGTTGACATTCGAGCGACCTGTTAGACATCCTATAACAACAATGCCAGGCTCTCTTCAAATGTTTTCACATATGGTAACAATTGTCTGTATAATTCTCATAATAACCATACGGCAGAAAAGTACTCTCACTATCCCCGTATTACAGATGAGGAAATGAAGGCACTGAAAGATTAAGCGACTTGCCCAAGGTGGGTGGCTGGATACACAAGTCCAGAGCACAGGCAAGTGTCTGCGGCTGGAGATGTGCATTGGGGGTGCCCTGACCTGGGCTGTATGGAACCACCTAGAGAGAGCGTGCAGTGTGAGAAGAGAGGAGAAACAAGGGCTGAGCCTTTGCAAGGTTCTCTTCCAACGTCTTCCACTTATTGCATGGTCACCTTTGCTCAGCGACCTCAGTCGATAAGAAGGAGTGACCCAACTAGTAACTAAGACGGAATAAGACTAGCTCAAGGGTTGCACACTCTAATACCGATGGGGACAGGCAGCAATGTAGCAAGTGAAGTTGGCAGGGTGTGATACAACAGGGAGGGATGGGGGCTGTGGCACACTGAGGTGTGCCCACCTGTCTAAGGAGCAGTCGTTACTCCGCAACAGCTGGTTTTTGCCATGGGGGAGCATGGACCCTGAGTTGCCAGATGATCTGATTTTTATTAAAGAGCCAGAAATTCAGATTATGTTAAATCTCCAGATTTTTAAATTTGGCAATTAATTTAATTCTAATTTGGCCAGTACTGTTGGGCAAAATCAAACCTATGTACGGGGTAGGATTTGCTCCTTTGGCTACTACTTATCACTTCTGGATTAGATAATATCTCAGATCCTTCAAGAAACTTCCTGAATGGTTTCTGTCCAGACACAGATGGTGACAATAGTTGGACATAAGAGGACCAAGGAAATCTCAACTCAGGGAGCATAGCATAGTCTTTGATGGCATTTGGCCAGTCTCTGCCTCGACCCACCTGGCATATCATTTCTAAGCCTCAGTTTCACCCCCTGTAAAATGAGGAGCTCAGAATAGTGCTCCTCCAAGACTCCTCCCAACTCTAACATTGGGTGTTATATCATAACAATAGTTTTTTTTAATACTGGCTTCCAAATATGCACAGGAAACTTACTTGGGGAGAAAAATGGAAAGGGTGTTCTTGTCTGGGTCTATAAATTCAAAAGGCCTCACTAGTGTCACTTTTAAACAAAGAAGAAAAGAGGAAACAGGGAGTGAGATAGAGGTTTAGTTGAGAAACCAGGCAAATTTTGGCAAAGAAAATTATTTTTTTATTGTGCTATAAGAAAAAAAAGCAATTAGATATAGGAATGCTTCAGGGTTTCTATTGAAAACTCAATGTACTGTAGCCAGTTCTCTCTATATATCACCAAGGGTTTTGCAGTAATGAGATTCTCCTGTCATGTACTGAAGGTCAGCTACACTCTAGCATTATTTATTCTTATGTGCTGAGCTTATGTAATGAAAAGAGCCTGAAAACAGATAGTTGCTCTCCGTAGCATCAGTCCCTTCTGTCCCCACCTGAGATATGGTTTAAAGCTGAAGAAACAGCTTATGATTTTATAAACCACTGGGTTTTGTGTAGCAGAGTGAACGTGGTGTTGAGAGCCAGGAGACCTGACACACAGTCCTTGAATAACCTCTCTGAACCGTCTCCATCAGTAAAATGACTACTGGACATAGGTGGCTTTCCTAGAAGATATTTGTATTCATATCTCCACATTTCTTTGGAGGGAATTTTTCATTGTGTAAGGACCTGGTAATTCCCAGGGCCAGATCCTTCCACAATTCTCCACCTCTCAATCCCCCAGAATTCTTCAGGAAGAGATGTCGTCTAAGTTGGGCCAATTAGATGCTCATTTCTGGGGCTTTGTCTCTCCAGAAAGTAGCAAGGATGGAGAGATAGAGATTGGCCATGAAATTGATCAGAGTGATGGTGGCAGCAGCAGCAGCATCGTGAAGAGGCTGGACCAGTGGTTGCCACTCAGTCATGAATCTTGTTGGCCAACCTCCAGAATTCCCCTGGTTTCTGCCAGTTTTTCACGCCTGTTCCTTCATGCCATTCCTGTCACCCATCCAAATTTAGTTTGTCAATCTCCCATCTCTGCTAAATTTCCTTCTTGTGTTAGCAGTTCAAATTGTTTATCTTGCTTTTAACCAAGACTCCTGATGGATCCAGGAAGGAAAGAAACATATTGCATCATAGGACACTTTCCCCAAGGGGAACAGTTCAGCACAGTAATGTACATACGTGTGGATGCACACACGGTGACAGGTAAACATTCTCCTACCACTCATTAAGAAATCCAGCTCCACAGGGCGGTGGTAGTGGTGGTTTAAAACAATATATATATTTTTAACATCTTTATTGGAGTATAATTCCTTTACAGTGGGGTGTTAGTTTCTGCTGTATAACAAAGTGAATCAGCCATACATATATATCAGATATACATCCCCATATCTCCTCCCTCTTGCATCTCCCTCCCATCCTCCCTATCCCACCCCTCTAGGTGGTCACAAAGCACCAAGCTGATCTCCCTGTGCTATGCAGCTGCTTCCCACTAGCTATCTATTTTACATTTGGTAGTGTATATATGTCCATGCCACTCTCTCACTTTGTCACAGCTTACCCTTCCCCCTCCCCACGTCCTCAAGTCCATTATCTATGTCTGCATCTTTATTCCTGTCCTGCCCCTACGTTCTTCAGAACCATTTTTAATTTTTTTTTTAGATTCCATATATATATGTTGGCATACAGTATTTGTCTTTCTCTTTCTGACTTACTTCACTCTGTATGACAGACTCTAGGTCCATCCACCTCACTACAAATAACTCAATTTCGTTCCTTTTTATGGCTGAGTAATATTCCATTGTGTATATGTGCCACATCTTCTTTATCCATTCATCTGTCAATGGACACTTAGGTTGCTTCCATGTCCTGGCTATTGTAAATAGAGTTGCAATGAACATTGTGGTACATGACTTTTTTTGAATTATGGTTTTCTCAGGGTATATGCCCAGTAGGGAGATTGCTGGGTCATATGGTAGTTCTCTTTTTAGTTTTTTAAGGAACCTCCATACTGTTCTCCACAGTGGCTGTATCAATTTACATTCCCACCAACAGTGCAAGAGGGTTCCCTTTTCTCCACACCCTCTCGAGCATTTATTGTTTGTAGATTTTTGATGACGGCCATTGTGACTGGTGTGAGGTGATACCTCATTGTACTTTTGATTTGCATTTCTCTAATGATTAGTGATGTTGAGCATCCTTTCATGTGTTTGTTGGCAATCTGTATATCTTCTTTGGAGAAATGGCTGTTTCGGTCTTCTGCCCATTTTTGGATTGGGTTGTTTATTTTTTTGATATGGAGCTGCAAGAGCTGCTTGTAAATTTTGGAGATTAATCCTTTTTCAGTTCCTTCATTTGCAAGTATTTTCTACCATTCTAAGGGTTCTCTTTTCGTCTTGTTTATGTTTTCCTTTGCTGTGCAAAAGCTTTTAAGTTTCATTAGATCCCATTTGTTTATTTTTGTTTTTATTTCCATTTCTCTAGCAGATGGGTCAAAAAGGATCTTGCTGTGATTTATGTCATGGAATGTTCTGCCTATGTTTTCCTCTAAGAGTTTTACAGTGTCTGGCCTTACATTTAGGTCTTTAATCCATTTTGAGTTTATTTTTGTGTATGGTGTTAGGGAGTGTTCTAATTTCATTCTTTTACATGTAGCTGTTCAGTTTTCCCAGCACCAATTATTGAAGAGGCTGTCTTTTCTCCATTGTATATTCTTTCCTCCTTTATCAAAAATAAGGTGACCATATGTGCGTGGGTTTGTCTCTGGGCTTTCTATCCTGTTCCATTGATCTATATTTCTGTTTTTGTGCCAGTACCATACTGTCTTGATTACTGTAGCTTTGTAGTATAGTCTGAAGTCCTGGAGCCTGATTCCTCCAGCTCTGTTTTTCTTTCTCAAGATTGCTTTGGCTATTCGGAGTCTTTTGTGTTTCCATACAAATTGTGAAATTTTTTGTTCGACTTCTGTGAAAAATGCCAGTGGTAGTTTGATAGGGATTGCACTGAATTTGTAGATTGCTCTGGGTAGTACAGTCATTTTCACAAGGTTGATTCTTCCAATCCAAGAACATGGTATATCTCTCCATCTGTTTGTATCATCTTTAATTTCTTTCATCAGTATCTTAAGTTTTCTGCATACACGTCTTTGGTCTCCTTAGGTAGGTTTTTTCCTAGGTATTTTATTCTTTTTGTTGCAATGGTAAATGGGAGTGTTTCCTTAATTTCTCGTTCAGATTTTTCATCATTAGTGTATAGGAATGCAAGAGATTTCTGTGCATTAATTTTGTATCCTGCTACTTTACCAAATTCATTGATTAGCTCTAGTAGCTTTCTGGTAGCATCTTTAGGATTCTCTGTGTATAGTATCATGTCATCTGCAAACAGTGACAGCTTTACTTCTTCTTTTCTGATTTGGATTCCTTTTATTTCTATTGCTTCTCTCACTACTGTGGCTAAAACTTCCAAAACTTTGTTGAATAATAATGGTGAGAGTGGGTATCCTTGTCTTGTTCCTGATCTTAGAGGAAATGGTTTCAGTTTTTCACCATTGAGAACGATGTTGGCTGTGGGTTTGTCATATATGGCCTTTATTATGTTGAGGTAAGTTCCCTCTATGCCTACTTTCTGGAGGGTTTTTATCATAAATGGGTGTTGAATTTTGTCAAAAGCTTTTTCTGCATCTGTTGAGATGATCATATGGTTTTTCTCCATCAATTTCTTAATATGGTTTATCACATTGATGGATTTGTGTATATTGAAGAATCCTTGCATGCCTGGGATAAACCCCACTTGATCATGGTGTATGGTCCTTTTAATGTGCTGTTGGATTCTGTTTGCTACTATTTTGTTGAGTAGTTTTGCATCTATGTTCATCAGTGATATTGGCTGGTAGTTTTCTTTCATTGTGACATCTTTGTCTGGTTTTGGTATCAGAGTGATGGTGGCCTCGTAGAATGAGTTTGGGAGTGTTCCTCCCTCTGCTAGATTTTGGAAGAGTTTGAGAAGGATAGGTGTTAGCTCTTTAAATGTTTGATAGAATTCGCCTGTGAAGCCATCTGGTCCTGGACTTTTCTTAGTTGAAAGATTTCTGATCACAGTCTCAATTTCAGTGCTTGTGATTGGTCTGTTTATATTTTCTATTTCTTCCTGGTTCAGTCTCAGAAGATTGTGCTTTTCTAAGAATTTGTCCATTTCTTTCAAGTTGTCCATTTTATTTGCATATAGTTGCTTGTAGTAATATCTCATGTTCCTTTGTATTTCTGCAGTGTCAGTTGTTACTTCTCCTTTTTCATTTCTAATTCTATTGATTTGAGTCTTCTCCCTTTTTTTCTTGATGAGTCTTGCTAATGGTTTATCAGTTTTGTTTATCTACTCAAAGAACCAGCTTTTAGTTTTATTGATCTTTGCTATTGTTTCCTTCATTTCTTTTTCATTTATTTCTGATCTGATCTTTATGATTTCTTTCCTCTGGCTAACTTTGGGGTTTTTTTGTTCTTCTTTCTCTAATTGCTTTAGGTGTAAGTTTAGGTTGTTTATTTGAGCTGTTTCTTGTTTCTTGAGGTAGGTTTGTATTGCTATAAACTTCCCTCTTAGAACTGCTTTTGCTGCATCCCATAGTTTTTGGGTTGTCGTGTTTTCATTGTCATTTGTTTCTAGGTGTATTTTGATTTCCTCTTTAATTTCTTCAGTGATCTCTTGGTTATTTAGTAGTGTATTGTTTAGCCTCCATGTGTTTGTATTTTTTACAGATTTTTTTTCCTGTAATTGGTATCTAGTCTCATAGCGTTGTGGTTGGAAAAGATACTTGATACGATTTCAATTTTCTTAAATTTACCAAGGCTTGATTTGTGACCCAAGATATGATCTATCCTGGAGAATGTTCCATGAGCACTTGAGAAGAACGTGTATTCTGTTGTTTTTGGATGGAATGTCCTATAAATCTCAATTAAGTCCATCTTCTTTAATGTATCATTTCAAGCTTGTGTTTACGTATTTATTTTCATTTTGGATGATCTGTCCATTAGTGAAAGTGGGGTGTTAAAGTCCCCTACTATGATTGTGTTACTGTTTATTTCCCCTTTTATGGCTGTCAGCGTTAGCCTTATGCATTGAGGTGCTCCTATGTTGGGTGCATAAATATTTACAATTGCTATATCTTCTTCTTGGATTGATCCCTTGATCATTATGTAGTGTCCTTCTATGTCTCTTATAATAGTCTTTATTTTAAAGTCTATTTTGTCTGATATGAGAATTGCTACTCCAGCTTTCTTTTGATTTCCATTTGCATGGAATATCTTTTTCCATCCCCTCACTTTCAGTCTGTATGTGTCCCTAGGTCTGAAGTGGGTCTCTCGTAGACAGCATATATACGGGTCTTGTTTTTATATCCATTCAGCCAGTGTATGTCTCTTGGTTCGAGCATTTAATCCATTTACGTTTAAGGTAGTTATCGATATATATGTTCCTATTACCATTTTCTTAATTGTTTTGGGTTTGTTATTGTAGGTCTTTTCCTTCTCTTGTGTTTCCTGCCTAGAGAAGTTCCTTTAGCATTTGTTGTAAAGCTGGTTTGGTGGTGCTGAATTCTCTTAGCTTTTGCTTGTCTGTAAAGATTTTAATTTCTCCATTGAATCTGAATGAGATCCTTGCTGGGTAGAGTAATCTTGGTTGTAGGTTTTTCCCTTTCATCACTTTAAATATGTCCTGCCACTCCCTTCTGGCTCGCAGAGTTTCTGTTGAAAGATCAGCTGTTAACCTTATGGGGATTCCTTTGTATGTTATTTGTTGGTTTTCCTTTGCTGCTTTTAATATTTTTTCTTTGTATTTAATTTAGGATAGCTTCATTAATATGTGTCTTGGCATGTTTCTCCTTGGATTTATCCTGTATGGGACTGTCTGCACTTCCTGGACTTGATTATTTCCTTTTCCATTTTAGGGAAGTTTTCAACTATAATCTCTTCAAATATTTTCTCAGTCCCTTTCTTTTTCTCGTCTTCTTCTGGGACCCCTATAATTTGAATGTTGGTGTGTTTAATGTTGTCCCAGAGGTCTCTGAGACTGTCCCCAATTCTTTTCATTCTTTTTTCTTTATTCTGCTCTGCGGTAGTTATTTCCACTATTTTATCTTCCAGGTCACTTATCCGTTCTTCTGCCTCAGTTATTCTGCTTTTGATTCCGTCTAGAGAATTTTTAATTTCATTTATTGTGTTGTTCATTATTGTTTGTTTGCTCTTTAGTTCTTCTATGTCCTTGTTAAATGTTTCCTGTATTTTCTCCATTCTATTTCCAAGATTTTGGATCATCTTTACTATCATTACTCTGAATTCTTTTTCAGGTAGACTGCCTATTTCCTCTTCATTTGTTTGGTCTGGTGGGTTTTTACCTTGCTCCTTCATCTGCTGTGTGTTTCTCTGTCTTCTCATTTTGCTTAACTTACTGAGTTTGGGGTCTCCTTTTTTCAGGCCGCAGGTTAGTAGTTCCCATTGCTTTTGGTGTCTGCCCCCAGTGGGTAAGGTTGGTTCAGTGGGTTGTGTAGGCTTCCTGGTGGAGGGGACTGGTGCCTGTGTTCTGGTGGATGAGGCTGGATCTTGTCTTTCTGGTGGGCAGGGCCTTGTCCAGTGGTTTGTTTTGGGGTGTCTGTGACCTTATTACGATTTTAGGCAGCCTCTCTGCTAATGGGTGGGGTTGTGTTCCTGTCTTGCTAATTGTTTGGCATAGGGTGTCCAGCACTGTAGCTTGCTGGTCGTTGAGTGGAGCTGGGTCTTAGCGTTGAGATGGAGATCTCTGGGAGAGCTTTCACCATTTGATATTACGTGGAGCTGGGAGGTCTCTGGTGGACCAATGTCCTGAACTCGGCTCTCCCACCTCAGAGGCACAAGCCTAACACCCAGCTGGAGCACGAAGGCCCTGTCAACCACACAGTTTGATAATTATCAGAGTATTTTGTGCCCTCTGCCTGGCATGAAATCTCTTGGAGCATGTGCGCGGGAGAGCATTCTGTACAGTGGAGCCTCCTTTTCTTCTCCATCAAGGTTCAGCCTTTCCCAATGCGGCAGGTAGAATGCTGCCAGCAACCGGCCAGGCTGCACACACAATCTCTACAACTTACTACTGGTATACTTTTAAACTTCTTAACCACTTTGAGCTTCCATTTTTCCAACGGAGATAATATTACTGAACCAGGTTCGTTTTGCCCGACCAGCAGCAAGCCAAAATGCTGAGATGCCGAGGTTTGCAGCAGAGAGAGGGTTTATTCGCAAGGCAGCTAATCAAGAAGATGGGAGAACTAGTCTCAGATCCACTTCCCTGAAGGCAAGGGGCTTGGGGTATTCATGGGATCAGGATATTTGTTTTTGTTAAGAACTCAGATCTGCTATTCTTAACAGATCTTAAAAAACAAAAAACTGATCAAGCCCTTATAATAACAAAACAACTGCAGAAATAAGCCTTCCTGTATGTAAATTTTGCAGTTTGCAAAATCCTTTCACATAAATCCCCTCATTTTATATACATTCCTGTATGGTAGGCAGATTAGATAGTATTCACGGTTTATAGATTATATTAATAATGGCTATCATTTATTGAACACTTTTTGTGTGCTAGGCACTGAGCTAAATATTTTACATACCCATATAACAAACCCTGTTAAGAAGACTTTATCCCCATTTCATAGGTGAAGAAAATGAGGTTTGTGCAAGGTCATATAGATGATATATTGTTGAAGTGAGGACTCAAACTCAGTTCTGTCTTGACAACAAAGGCCATGTGTGCTTTTAACACACTCAGCTTGGTGTCATGTAATACAGCTAGTGAGAGACATTGCTGTAATTGGAACCCAGGACCTGAGTCCGGAAAGTTTCTACTCCATTTGGGTATGGCTTGTTCAGATTTGTCAACAAGGGCATAGTTGATTTGGTTGTCCATCCATGATGAGATTTTTAAGGTCATAGAAAATTTATTTCCTATTTCCCGCTCTCTACCTATCATGGTACCTAAAATCCTTATAATCAAAGATGAATTGCTATGTTTGAAGATTGATCAAGGGACACAAATGCAAATATGCCTGTGAGGAGAAAAATGCTGCTTTATCAGCTGGAGGAGTAAAACGGCTCTGGAGTCTATCCAGAGAGGGCTAAGGTAGTCATCATTTCCCTGTGTATATACATATCAAATAATCATGTTGTAACTGCCTCAGGGTTCTTATCTATAGAATATAAAATGGGGATAATAATAACAACAGCAACAGTAATAATACCTTCTGGAGTTGTGGTAAGGACAGAAGCTATTAAAACATAGAAAGTTCTTAGAGCATGCCTGGCATATATTAAATACTCTTCAGGTGTTAAAAAATAAATTAAAAAACAAAAATTTACAAAAAATTAAAAAGGTAAAAGTGGAAAAACTTTTCAATTTCACCTGTTTCCTCTTTGGATTTAAAAATTGTTTTAGAAAGATGGGGAGGTAGGGCATAGAATAAAAACAATCCGAAAATATTAATTTACTCCTATATTCGTTTACTTCATGAAATAAATGAAGCAATTCATTTCATCTCCGAGCCCTAGTAAAATGAAGGGAGTGTTTAAAATGTCCTAACATCTATGGTTCATTTTTAGAATCCCTAACTAAAGGCTCAAAAGTGACATGGCCTGGTCTGGAGCTGAGGGGGATTCTGAGCTAAAGATTTTGAGGAGATTCTGAGATAAAGATTTTGTGCTTGCTTGTTTATAGTGCAGAGCATTTTTGCTGACGTTGCAAAAGATTGTCATGGCAACCAGGAAAATAAGTTTCCAAGTCCTTGGAATCCCCCTTACAGGGAGGCAGATGTCAGTGGCTGTTCCTTTGTAATTAAGGACACTTGAAGGTTTTAGCTGATCAGTCACTTTCAAGGTAATGTTCTAATACACCTGCCTTCACAACTCACTAAAGAAGCAGCTGCAGAGAGGCAGAAAGAAGACCAGCCTCCATCTAATGGGATAGGCAACAAAAACGCCTAAGCAGTGGTTCTTACTACTGGTTGCACGTTAGAGTCACCTCTGGATATTAAAATGCACCCAAGTGTGGGCCTCTGATGCCCCAACCAAACCAGTTGAGAGGGTATGGGGCCTGGGTATCAGCAGACATTTTTTGTCAGCCTTCCAGGTGACATCATTGTGTAATCAAGGTTGAGAACCACTGAGCTGGAGTTTGTCAGGTCCACAGCTTCCTGTGCGGCTGTGTGGTCTTGGCCCAGTCTCTTCACTTCTCCAAGTTGTGGCTTCTTTATCTATAAAATAAGGTAATATAAATAGCTTTACAGGACTGTTGTGAAGCTTAAACATGAAAGCACCTGGCATATACCATGATCTCAATGTTAGCTGCATTTGAGTTAGAACCAGCATGGGATTGGGAAACCCAGAGCCAAATATTTTTCAATCCCAACCAGTTATCCAACTTAAAATGTATCTTTTCTGTTCCTTATTTCTCTGAGCCAATACTAAAAACTACATTTTATCAAGTATGCACTGTTTGTTAGGTCCTTTCAAAGGCATTTTACATATTTGATTTGATTTGATTTCACAAAACCCTCCAAAGTTGAAGTTATTATTGTTCAGAGACATGAACTTGTTTGCTCAAGTTGTTACACCTCTCTGTTGGGTAAACTGATCAATTAATCCATGCTAATGGCTTCAGGTGTCACCCTTCTAAGGTAGGATACTTATATTTTCACAAGAGCTTTCTGGAGACTTAATGCTTTTTCCCAAAGGAGGTCCACTCATGAGAGAACTCTGGGGCACTATTGCAGGCTGTGCTTCAGGCTGGGACTCTGGGCACCTTTCCAATAAGGCACCTTTTTCTTACACATCGGCTTATCCCTTCTGTGCATCTCTACTTTCCAGACCCATCTGTTCCTGTGCATCTGGTATTATTTACTCAAGAAAATATTGTATCTTACTTCCTGTTTGGTGTGGAAAGAGTAATTTGGCAGGAGTACCCTTCAAGAGACCAATGTGTATCAGTGGGAAGGATTTGGGGCCACATCAGAATTAAAAATGCTTATATCCCACGATCCAGCTATTTCATCTCTAGGACCCTTCACTAATGACAGGCTCACTCATGTGCAGAAAGAGATGTGTACAATACAAAGATGTCCATCAAGGCATGATGAACCACCTAACTGTTCATCAGTAGGGGAGTGACTAAGCATAAAATAGCATGTCCATATATGTGTGATATTATAAAGTACTAAAAAGAATGAGGTAGATCCATGCTAATATGTGCTAATAATGGTCAAGGCAAATTGCTTAGTGAATAAGTAAATTGAAGAAAAGTGTTATAGTATGTGTGTGTCTATCTGTCTATCTAGATATAGTATATATTAGATATAGATAGTATATATATAGGCATTTTACATATTTTATTTTATTTGTGAATATATGCACACTATCTATCTACACACACTATACACACATATATAATGTATACACACACGCATATACTGTAGAAGCACAAAAAAGTTGCTACCAGTGGTTATCTTTAAGGATAGCAAGGAGACAACCTCCTTATGTATGTGTTTGTGTGGGTAGGTTTCAAAGGGGTCTTTAGCCTTATCCATAATATTCAGATTTGTATAAGATTATGTTTGCATCGTTATTAATATAATCAAAATGTAATTTAAAAACCCAAACCCTTGCATTTTATTATTTTTCTTAATTTGAACAATACAGTAGATATTTTTAAATGGGAGGTTTTAGAATGGAAACTTGAAAAAGTTGCTATATTTAGTGCTATGCAGAAGGAAGAGCACTAGAATGGGAGTCAGGTTGTCTGGCTGTGTGATCTTGGGGGAGTCACCTCCCCTCTCTGGGTCTCTGTTCTTCCTTTGTAGAGTGGGGAGGAGTTTGGACCTGGTCAGTGGTTTTCTATATACTTCCCAGTGTGAGGTAGCTCAGGGGCCATTGCAAACTGTGTGTATGTGGGGGGGGAGGGGTGTGGGGCAGGGCTTGGAGAGAGAGAGAGAGAGACATAGAGAGAGAAGGGTAGGGAGGAGACAGAGAACAAGAGAGGGATGGGGGAGGAGGGGGGGTTGGAGGAGAGAGAGAGAGAGAGAAGGAGGGAGTTAAGGAGGGAGAGAGACTGAGAGAGAGGGAGGGAGGCTTTCTACAATTCCATTCAGCTCAGCTATTCTAAGCAGAAGCAAGTATCAACAGAAGCTAGATGATTGGATCTAAATCCTAGCGTGTGTGTTGGGGAGCCAGCGAAGAGGCTGCTGGCTGGATATCTCTCCCTTGTCATCAGCAAGAACAGATTCAGCCCGGACTCCAGACATCTGGCCACACGGTGGTCCCTCCATGCTGCACTTTGAGTCCTTTATGTTGGTCAGAGCAAACAGAAGAGAGAAGGACCTGCTGAGTGGCCTGGATGCTGAGTTCCATGCCCTTAGTTTGGCTCAATGCACTGGGGGATGGGGTTCCCTCTCCCGGCTTTCAAGCCCCTGGAAGAAGAACAGAGTTTAACTTTCAGAGGCAGACAATTGCTTTTCCCAAAACTATCTCCATCCAGACATCAGAGGAGTCACCAGGATATTAAGAGGATGCATCTGAAAGCACTGCTTGGTCTATAAAATGCTATATGCAAGGTAAAATTTTCATCACCATCACATAGTGGCACATAAATATTTGTTCAAAGAATGCATTCTTATAACTTTTCCTTTCAGAGGAGGTAGGAAGTAATGGCAAAAATTTGCCTGGGTATTACTAGAGATTTGATTTCAAATCCCAGCTTTATACTTAAGTTGTGTGCATGACCCTAAGCAGTAATAATAGCAATAATAATAATAATAATTGTGCACTTATGCACCAGCCTCTGTGTAAGTGTTTAACATCTCTTATCTTACTGCTTTCAATGACATTTTGGGATAGGTGTTAATATCCCCATTTTACAGATGGAGAAACTGACACTCAAAGAAGCTAAGAAACTTACTCAAAGTTGCACACTTTATAAGTGGAAGAGTCAGGAATTGAACCCACATCTACATTATTTCAGAATCACTGCTCTTAACCTTTCTAAAGTTTTCTATATCTGCTGATTTCAGTTCTGCCTGTTTTGCAGGGTGATCATGGGGATCAGTTGGGCCAATTTATATGACCTGTCCTTTAATTCAGAACCTGGGATGTACATTTAAAAGCAGGTGGAAGAGAGGAAGCAGTAGTTTTGTACATGGAAGAGAGCAGAAGAGCTTTTATTAGTGATACTAAAATATACACTTGTGTTTGTGATTTTTGTAATAGGGTCACCTCCTCGTGGGCAGATAGGATTGTGCACAAGGGATTATTCACAATCCCCCAAGATTGTGCATAAGGGATTTTGCCACTTCCAGAATGAAGATTCTTTCTCTCCGCTCCCCAACCAAATATTCCCCAGTAGGCTGCTCTAGCAGCATGATAGGAAAAGCACATTCAGGACAGGTGGAGTTACAAATTCTGCAATGCTCTGCTCTGGCTATGACCACTGCTCCCAGCATGAATATCTCTGCTCATTCATTTACTACTCCTCTGGGAACTGGCAGTCTCCATCACTGTGTTGCCAGGCAACCAAAACAGCACCTGCATCAGGAGACAAACAAACCAATCAGGACAGTCAGAGGAGGAGCTTTACCTGGTTGGCCTCCAAGCTAGAAAGAAGGCTCTCTGGGTCGACTCAGGACTGTGGCTGCTGGACTCAGCATCAGAGCTGTAGGGAACTCAGGAAACTGAAATCTCTCATTTTGCGAGGCCTGGTTAGGTGGGAGTGAAGTCTTCAAGGTCACACAACAACTCTGAGGCAGAGCCAGGAGGACAAGTCAGATGTGATCTGATCATTTCAAAACTCATGAGTGGGGCACCATCTAGGTATCAGGCCCTCTGCTTGGTGGAAGATGCAGAAAGCATTTAGACACTGTTCCTCAACCATCTAACAGTTACTTATTACTCCTCCCTATTCGAGGCAGTATAGCATGGTAGTTAAGGGCACAATCCCCCACAGTCAGACAGAGCAACTCAGCACTTAGCACTTACGGGAGATTGCAGGTTAATTAACCTTTCTGTGCTTCAAGCTTTCCCAAATGGGTAATTTATAAATTTCCCATTTATAAAATGCTGATAAGGATGAGAATAAAATAAATAGCTTACTGTGTTGTCGTTATGCCTAGCACAAAGCAAGGTTCGATCGATGTTGTTCATCCTTGGAAATAACACGTGAGGTACTTGAGCTTGGACTGGGCTGCTTGGGTTCAATTCCCGGCACTGCCTTGCACTCACTACGTGATCATTGTCAAGTTACCTACCGTTTCTATGATTTAGTTTGCTTACCTGTAAAATGAGTATAATAATAGATCCTCATAGGAGCTAAAGCTATTTAATCTACATAAAGTGTGTAGAACAGTTTCTGGCACATAATAAGTACTCTATAAATTTTAGTTAATATGGTATATCAACAAATATTTATTGAGCACTTAGTATGTATCAGGCACGGTCCTATGAGCTGGGGATATACAAATAAGCAAAATAAGCAAGTCTTCATGGAACTGTGACTATTATTACATTCTTAATAATGTCCATTTACTTCTCAGTTCCTGTAACTAGATAAATACCTTGAAAGCAGGAGCATGTGATTGCTCATAGTTATATTACCTGTGCCTGGCACAGAGCCTGAACTAGTACATGTTCAGTAAATATTTGTTTGATGAATACCTGGCACTGTGCTAGATGCAGGACACTGGTTCTCAGTGAGGGATGATTTTGTTCCCCGGGGAATATCAAACAATGTCCGGAGACATTGGTTCTTACACCTTGGGGGAGCAGGAGAAAGTGATGGTGGTGCTATAGTCATCTAGTGGGTAGAGGAGAAGGGTGCTGCTAAACATCCTACAGTACCAGGGACAGCCTCCCACAACAAAGAGTTATCCAGCCCCAAATGTCAGTAGTGCCAAGGTTGAGAAACTCCAGTGTCAGAGATCAGAGAGAAACGAAGCCTTGTAAAGACTCCTTCCCTCCAGAAGCTCTTGGTCCAGAGCTTTGATAACCATGATAACAAGGCACACTAGTGCTGTGCAGGTGATGGAGAGAGCGCTGTGAGGCAGAGCGAAGAGGCCCTGGACAGCAGAGGCTTCTGGTGTAGCCAATGGCTGAGCTAGTTCTTCAAGGACGCGTATGCTCTTCAGGCAAATTCTCTGTGTCCTGGGAGAAGTTGTAGGGCTGGGGAATGTGAGGGGAGCGAAGGCTCGGAAGTGGGAAGGGGTGCGGTTTCGTTAAAGTGCAAGGATGAGAGTGGGGGAGCAGAGGCTGGGGAGGAGATCTTGGGGGCCCCAGGGGGGGCATACTATGCAGCTTGGGCATGATGCGGTCAGCTGGAATTTCCCAAAATCTGTTCTCTGAGAACGAATTCTTCAAGGTGTACCAGAAGCGGCCACAGGGAAAGAAGACTGAGAAAGTACTGAATACCACTCCCTCCCCTTTTGGAGATTTACAAGGCTCGTTTGAGAATTCCTACATTAAAGAAACTTGAATTATTTTATTTAATTTATCCCAGAGTCTTCCAAAGTTATTTGACCATGAAAACTTCTTTCCCAGACATCTATCTACATGGAGTCTACAGACGCCTCTTTGGGAAGAGGAGCCATAGAAAACTATTGACTGTCTTGAGGAAATACCATGGCTGGTTTCGGTGTTTTAGGAAAGTGTTCCTGGCTCCTGTGTGCATTGGATTCAGAAGATAAAAAATGTTTATATGTGTTGTTCAAGCACTAGTCATGTTGCTGTGAAACAGACCTCTGGGATGTCTGTCCCACTAGACTTGGTATAGGGAGCGTATTTATTAACCACTTCGTCCCAGTGCCTAGCTCAGCCTGGTGGATAGCACTCACCACATTTTTTGAATGCGTGGATGTTGTTTTCAGTCACTGTGTTAGATGCCGAGGCAGAAGAAGACAGATGCAATCCCTATTCTCATACAGTGAACAGCCTGGTAGGCACATAGTAGGCACATAGTAGGCACTTTATACATGTTAATGGACTGATCAAAATGATTAGCATAAATAAGACTGAAGGTGGCAAGGGTCAGAAGTGGTGTGGGGCCTGGGAATCTGGGAACTAGTATTTTAAACTAGTTCCTTGACTACTTCTGATGTCCAGGGGCCAGCATTTGGGAAGCGCTATATGCCAATTAGAGAGGACATCTCTTTGATTGTCCCACTGAGATCAAGACCCCAACCTTCTTACCCTGACTATTCTTGATCCTTGTCTCTTGGGACCTTTAAGTCCCTGGACTCACTGTCCGTGAGCAGTGAGTGACCCTGAATTTCTGACCCTGCTAGGATCCTCTGAATTGACCTTGGAGCAATACAGGTCCTTCATAGCCCAAACCCTAAGGGGAACATCTCTACTTGACATTAGTGAGATGTTTGTTTCTAATTTCAACCTCCCTGCACTCTCCCCAACACTCACGACACCCTCCTGGCCATAACACTGCATTCCTGGATCTATAAGAACATCTCTCAAGATCTGCTTGAAGACACCTAGAATGCAAAGTGCATTTATGTTTTAATGTAAGCTGTATACGTGCTAAAGCTCTGTTTGGTGTTTGATGTGAGATTTTTAAAAAAGAAGAAGAAGACTGCATGGTCTTTTAAGACAGGCTATGGAGACTTTTATTCATTTTTTCCTGGAGAGAGTTTACTGTGGAAATGAAAGAAAAAAGTCCCTGATTGACTAGCTTGTGGTGAGTGGAATCAGTTTCTTAATCGATTGGTCGGAAACTGCCTTAACTGGTAGTTCTCAAATTCTGGCTTGGGGGTAAGCTTCACCAGAATCATCTGAGAAGCTTATGAAAAAGTTATGCCCAAGCCTCACATGATATCTTCTGAATCAGGGTCTCCACAGGTAAGGTACAGGAACATTTATTTCCAAAACTATTCCCTGGAGATTATTTATTTATTTATTTTTAAAATTTATTTATTTATTATTATTATTAATACATTTTTTTTGGCTGCGTTAGGTCTTCATTGCTGTGCACGGGCTTTCTCTAGTTGTGGCGAGCAGGGGCTACTCTTCATTGCAGTGCGCAGGCTTCTCATTGCAGTGGCTTCTCTTGTTGTGGAGCATGGGCTCTAGGCGCGTGGGCTTCAGTAGTTGTGGCACCTGGGCTCAGTAGTTGTGGCTTGCAGGCTCTAGAGCACAGGCTCGGTAGTTGTGGCACACGGGCTTAGTTCCTCCGCGGCATGTGAGATCTTCCCGGACCAGGGCTCGAACCTGCATCCCATGCATTGGCAGGTGGATTCTTAACCACTGTGCCACCAGAGAAGTCCCTAGAGATTCTTATATACAGTTCAGATTGGTAGGTGTAGTGGGTGGTGGACCACTTCTCAGCCTGGCCCAGTCTCATCCTCTCATTAAGCCAGCTCTGACTCTTTCTGTCCCAGCTCTAAGTCACAGCATCATCTACCCCAGGCCACAGCAAGTAGCCCCAAGATTCTTTCTCATCAATTCTTGGACCCAGCTCATGACAGCCAAGGCTGTTCAGTCCTGGCTGTCAAACACTGCTCTATGAAACCCCAGGGCTGGCCCCCATTGCAGCTGCACTCCGCCCCCAGTAAATCCTCAGCACAGACATTTCTGGGCAAGGGAGAAAACCAATTTCTCCTGCAGCTCTCTCAAGGGATATAAGTTTCCTATCATTAGAGTTGGTAATTTCCCTGATGATGGGAACATCATGTCAGCGCTTATCCAATTTAAACAGGTCATCTGTTGACTGGCTCTTCTTCCCCATAGGAAATAGGGGCAGGAGAGAAATGCCACCTATTTCTGCTCAGGAAAAGACTGAGGGTTTTCTTCTGTTTCCTTTAAACATTATTCCCAAAGTTTAAATAAACTTTGCTGACATTTTCTCTTTTGCCTTCACCAACAATTCCTTAGGAGAGCAAAGGAACTTGCCTTTAATAGAGTCAAGGGGCTTGCATGTCCCAATCCATGTCTTTAGTGAGTGGGGCTGAAGTTCAAAGTTCAGAGTGCACATACATAACCCTGATTACTGGACCCCAAATCAGTCTCTAAATAAAGTCATATTTTAAAAAGTCCAAACTAGCAATCAAAAGGAATTTTAAACTGTGCCTGGCTCTCTTGAAGACCAATAAAAGGAGTCTATTTTATAAACTAGAACAACTTTTTAAAATCCTTTTTAGTCTTTCTCTCCACTCTTTCTCATCTCATTTATGCTCCTAAGCGCACCCTCATGAAACCCCTCAGACTCTAACACCCAACCTTTGATGGTTTTATTTTTACTTCCTCTTTCTCTTTCTTTTGGATCTCTAGGCCTGTCTCTCCATTCATTTTCTTCGTATTCTGAATTTCATCACAAAACCCTAATAACTGGACGAGCAGGCCAAAACTCTACTAATTGCTGGACAAGTTAAAAAACAAGTTTTAATGGAGGTGGGGTAGAGAATATGCAGGCTGGTAACATAGACACACTAGTAAATCTTGTCTCCTTCACATGTATATTTGGGGTTATCATCTGTTCTGCAGATCATAATCCTGTAAACAGCCACTGTAATAGTATTCCTGTAACCCTCCCACAGCACCAGGAGGGCATTCAGACTTCCTGTCTCTTCTAACTAGGAGCTTCCTTCCTGGGTCTCATTGCCTTTCTCATCTTAAGCTCTTCCAGCTCCATTATCTGCTCATTCTGGTGATTCATATTGTGTTTCTATGCTCTGAACTGCTGTCAACAGGAAAGAGGGTGAACTGGCTCAATCAGCAGAGGTCTAGCATTTGTAAACGTTAGGAGGAGAGAGCGTAGCTTGTCTTGTGTCTTCTTCCTCACTCTTCTCTATAGCCTGGTCTCTTGATTCTTCACCGGGACCCACTTTCATCCTTTCTTTCCTTCCACAGAATTCCACTCCTTCATGCATCATTGTAACGTAAATTATCTTTGATGTGATTTCCCCCCCACCATGATCATGATCACAATTTGAGTTATCATCTGAGCAAGGAATAGCCTTAAGAAAAATAAATAAATGAAAAATAAGACATGGTTTCACAATAAGCAGCTCTACAGAGAAGAAAGGATTCTCGGTCTTTAGTCCTCTGTCCAGGAAGTATGTAAAGGGAGGTACCTACCACAAAGGCCTGGACTACTTTATATTTGGTCTGGCATGTTTTCCATATATCTGACATTTATTGAGTTCTTATTATGTGCCAGATACTGCCCTAAGTGCTTGACACCTATTAATATTTTTAATCATCATTAACATCCTCATAAAACGGTTGTTGATATTATTCCCATTTTAATGGTGACTAAATTCAGGCTCAGAGATATTAAGAAATTGTCCAAAGTCACTTAATTTGTGAGTGGTGGAATCAGAATTTAAACCCAAACCACTGCCAGAGCCTGCACTATTAACCACTATGCAACACTGCTTCTCTACCTTTTAATCCAAGTAGCTAGTTGGATTCTTTACCAAAATATAGTGATAACCATATTCCAGTAAAAGAATTATATTTTTTAGGCTGGAGAAATAAAAGTTTGGGAAGGTGGTTGGTATGATAGCTAATATGTGATAGGGATGGAATTTGAGGTCAGTTCTTACTTCAAATTGCATAGCTTTTTAACGTTTGGGTAGTTGAAGAATTTCATTGGCAGTGAAAAGGAAAATCCTTGTGCCAATCTTTAGGGAGATTTCCTTCATTCTTTTTCTCAAAAAATGTATTTCAGTTCCCTTAGGTGAGTTAGTCAACTGGGCCTCATTTCCTCTTCTTCTGCTTGCCACTATTCTGCACCAGTGGTTGCAAATTATCTCATTATTCCCCATAATGCCCCAATGAGGAGCCATAAGTAAAACAGTCCTCATTATTCAGAAGAGGTGACTGAGACTCAGAGAACTTTAGTAACTTTCCATGATTACATAGCTAGTAGGTAGTAGAACTTGAATAATTGCTGAAAAGATCTTGGAGGAGAACGATTTATAGTGATCCTTATTTATATCTATAGAGACTTCCTTCAAGAACTTTGCACTATTAATTATAGTCTTGAGTGATTAAATCTATAATTCCATATTCCTTCACAGAATCACATTCTCTTTTAGCCTCTCATAGCTGCTTTCACTGGATGGGATTAGAGAAGCACAGTAAATGGAAAGTTTTCCTTTCATGAGCTCTGGGGACTATCTACCTAAAATGTATCTTCCAGACAAGGTGATGTCATCCAGATTAGAAGTGTCTTTAGAAACTAACATGCTTCCTGTGAGTGAGTCACCTTCCTTTGGGATGTCAGAATTAGGCAGCGTCAAATCTATAAACATTGATAGGCTGGAAAGAATTCTAATGTACTCAGTGAGGTCACAGAAATGCAGTGTCTAAGGCAGCGTCAGTAGTAACTTAGATCTGTTTCTCCTCTAATGAACCTTGAAACTTCTTTTCACCTATGCTTTCAAATACATTAGGAAATATACAAGAAATAGGAAATAATAAATAATAATATTAGGAAATAAATCTTCCTAACTGACTAAGTAAGAATACCTCTGGAGCTTAAATCAGAGTACCTGACTTCTTCCTTGACTCCTATTTAGGGAATTGTCACTATACCCCACACCCATGTCACTGAATGTACACACAATTCTTCTGCTTGATGGTGACAGTGCACTTGAGATGGGGTGAATTATAAATATACCGTTTTAGGAATTTAGTTCTTGACTTCAGCTGTGTGGCTCTGTGGATGCAAATTTCCCTCTCTGTTCAAGGTACTTGTGTTTAGTAATTTTTAGGATTCTTCCTAAGATCTTTTTGAATACCTGATTGTGTGTGTGTGTGTGTGTGTGTGTGTGTGTGTGTGTTCTAAAGTACCAGATCTTCATGAATTTTGAGAGAAAAACTTCAGGTATATTCCTGGTGCCAATAGCTCTTCTCTGCTGTCCCTGGTGCTGAATTGTATAAGCTATTAGGGTTCCAAATGTGGATACTTTCGTCTGGAGAGGAAAAGGTAAAAGAAACAAAACCAAATGTTTAGACTTCATAAAGACCTATAGACCTGGCAAATAGTATTCATCAATATGCCTATGAATGAAATGGACATGGACAAGCTTAAAAGAAACAGTATAACTATATAAATATTTATTAAATATATTAAGTTTTTGTAAGGGAAAGACCTTGTGTCTCTCTTCTTTAGTAATATATCTCAAATGCCAGAATGTTACTTGACCCTGAGTAGATTCTCAAAGAATATTTTTTTAAGTGAATGGCAAATAAGTTCAGTCATAGTGCTCAGAAGAAGTGAATATAGATTTAATGTTTAAGAATGAGAGCTCTGGAATCAGACTATCAGGGTTCACATCATGGTGTGCTACTCACTACTCACTAGCTGTGTGACCCTGGAAAAGTCATTTCACCTCTACCCAGTAGGACTACCTCAAAGGGTTATTATAGTATCAAAGGAGTTAATATACAAAAAAAATTGCTAAAAACTGAATCTGTAATATTGAAAGTGCTATGTATTATTGTTATTATTACTTCTTTCCATTTTGTTAAGGATATTTATGAATAATATATCCAAGACACATAATAATGATTAAAATGTATTGAGAGCTTATTCTGTATGAGACATATTACCATTCTTTTTTTTTTAATTTTTATTTATTTATATTTATTTTTGGCTGTGTTGGGTCTTCGTTTCTGTGCGAGGGCTTTCTGTAGTTGCGGCAAGCGGGGGCTACTCTTCATCGCGGTGCGCGGGCCTCTCACTATCGCGGCCTCTCTTGTTGTGGAGCACAGGCTCCAGACGCGCAGGCTCAGTAGTTGTGGCTCACGGGCCTAGTTGCTCCGCAGCATGTGGGATCTTCCCAGACCAGGGCTCGAACCCGTGTCCCCTGCATTGGCAGGCAGATTCTCAACCGCTGCGCCACCAGGGAAGCCCTGTATGGGACATATTAATTTCCTATTTCCTTAGGACAGTACCGTGATCTAGGTACTATTATTATTTCCATTGTAAAGGGAGGAACCTCATAGAGAGCTTAAGTAACCTTCCCAGGGCCACATAGCAGTTTTAGAACTAAGATTTGAAACTAGGTTATCTATAGTCAAAATCTGGACCCTTAAGCACAACACTTTGCTGCTTCTCAATACTTTTGATTTTCCATTATTGGTGATATAGAAGGCAGGCTGGATATGGAAGGAATATTTTCTGTAGATGAGAAGGTAGTGGCTCAAAGAGAGTTTTGTGTTAAAAATCTTCTTCCAATATTGAGCTGTAACAGCCTGACAAAGAACAAGATAAATTTCCAAAATTTTAATCTTTTTCCTTGAGATAGGAAGAGAAGGGATGATTTTTCCTTTCCTTTTCCAATTAGGACACTTAGGATGTAAAGCCTAAACACATGCTATGTATATTTTATCATTAATGCAGAGATTAGAATGTGTTATGCCGTTTGGTTTACTGCCTTCATCTCTGATCTAGTTATTAAAATAATTTTGACAGTCCATTTTGTTTATTGGGTCAATAGTCTAAACTTGAATACTGAATATTCTTCACTTGAAATTCCACTTGCAGTCTGGGTATAATAAACTGTAATTCATATCCAATCAGAATGGATGTGCTTATACACCACTGTTTTGTTTCCATTTTTTTTCAAAACTAAGCTTCTTTTCAGAGATATCTGAAGTGCATGTACTATTTTCAATTTGCAGTAGGAGACTGGCATATAAAAGAAATAATGAAAGCTGCATTATTATGTTCCCAGAAAATACCTGGTAATGGTGTAATCAGTTTTCTCAGGGTTATTTCTTTTTCCCCATTTTTGACCACTCAACCTCCATCCATCTGAATGGAAAAAATGTTAAGCAGGTGCTGATTGCTGTTGGGCATGGACTAAATTACTAAAGTACAGCAGCTTTACAGGTAAATTGGTTTATACCTCTCAGTCTGCCATGTTATCATCATTTGGCCTAGGTCTTATGAGCTCTTTTCTCATTAGTCAGTGATAGGCATAGCTATAATGCATCTTCAGTGTGAAATGTACCAGGATGCTCAGGAAGGAGGAGCTAACATTTATTAAGTATTTACTATATGTCAGGACCCTGGCTAAGTTCTTTGCTACATCATGTCATTTAATCCATGCAATGACTCAATGAGGTAGGTACTGTTTTCATCCCCATTGTATAGATGAGCAAACTGAGGCACATAAAAGTAAATAAACATGCCATGGTCATACCTGTTAGTTATGAAAGTTGGTGGCTGGGATTTGAAACCAGGCAGTCTGACTCAGAGCCAATGCTCGCTTTGTCTATGTTCTGCTGCTTTCTATGTACTCATAGTTTTCAAATCCTTAGATATCAATTCAGTAACACTGAATTAGCCTTTATTTGTGCCAGGGACTGTGTGAGACGCAAAGGATGCTAAGATTATTAGATTATTAAGATGTAGTCTCTTCCCCTAAGGTACTCATGGCTTAGTGTGAAATTCGTTGTTGGGTTTTTTTCTTTCTTTTTTTTTTTTGGCCACACAGCGTGGCTTGGTCTTGCGAAATCTTAGTTCCCCAACCACGGATTGAACCCGCGCCCTCGGCAGTGAAAGCACAGAGTCCTAACCACTGGACCAGCAGGGAAGTCCCTTGAAATTTGCTGTAATAAAGGCAGAGAGGGTCACAGAAGAGAAAGAGAAAGACAAAGGGGAGTGTGGGAGGAGAGGTCAGGGCAATCTCCACGATGAGATGGCCCTGGATCTAAGTTTTAAAAATTCAGAGGAAACAGCATGTGCCAAGGCTTGGAAATGTGGAACTGATTAGCACAAAATAGATGGGAGACAGTACAGCACAGTGATTGGAAGTACGGACCCAGGAGCCAGACTGCTTGGATTTGAATCCTGGCCCTACCTGGTGGCCAGTGGCAAGTTCCCTGGCTTCTTTGTGCTTCAGTTTCTCATCTATACAATGAGGATGGTCATACTATTAGCTCCCTAATAGTGCAGTGAGGATTAAATGTGAGGGTTAAAGTACACAAATCATTCAGAGCAGGGCCTGGCATATTTATTAACAGCACTCCACAGTAGCTAGTTATCACTCTTATTACCCACAATCTTTATTATTTTGATGCTTATTAATTTCTCATTGTTATATTAGAGATAATACAGACTTGACTGGATCGTACACTATAATTTTCTTGCAAGCCTCGCCAAGCTTTCCTGAGACATCAACACAGTTAACAAACCCAGTTTCTTCACAAAATAAATTGGCAAGAAATGGCCTTTTCCTCCTTTTAAACCTTGAACTGTCTGTCCATTCTGTTGAGAAGAGCCCAGCCATTTAGTGCTGCTTGGAAATTTCCCCTCGAGGCACAATTTTATTCTGGGCCCCAAGGAAAGAAAGAAAGGAAAAGAGGGGCAAGGATACTCTGCTGAGTGAACATAGATCATTGCCCTTCTCCCCAGACAATGAAATCATTGGCCAGAGTGACTCTGATCTTGCATGTGTTCAGGAACTTGTTTCAGGAGCAATCATCCCTCCCAGTGCTGGGGATTCTTAGGCATGTGAGGGTGAGGCTTCTGTTTATCTTCTCCCCTCTTCCTCTCAAGTGTTCTTTTGCAGATTTTGGAATAACAAAATGCAGTGAAATTTACGTTATAATTATAGCCAGGAAACCTGGGTTCCGGTCCCAACTTTGACATTAACTGAGTAATGATAATTGCAGCCACTTATATAATGCCTGCTATGTGACAGACACTGTTCTTTACATGACACTTTCAATGACTGATTTAATCATCACAAGAGCATAAGGATTTGGCATATGTATTAGTCAGGCTAAGTTAGGTTATGATGTGATAACAAATCACTACCAAATGTCAGTGGTTTGTTTCTCACTCATACTCTATGTTCATTGTGAGTCCGTGGGGATTCTGTAACATACTGTCTTTACCCCAGGATCCAGGCTAATAGAGAAGCCTCCATCTGGAATGTTTCAGATTTCACGTCAGGGAAAAGGAAAAGACATCACACATTGGCTCTTAAAAGCTTCCACATGGAAATGACACAGTCATAGAACTCCCATTTTGTGGCGATACCTAACTTTAAGTGGGCATGGAAGAGATGTCTTATTATCTACCTGCAAGAGGAGAACCAGAATATTGGTGAATAGCTCTAAGGCTTCCATAATATACTATTATTATCAGCATTTTATAGAGGAGGAAACTGAAGAACAGAGAGGTTAAGTAAGTTGCCCAAAGTTACATAGTTTGGAAAGCGGAAAAGCTGGGATTTGAACTCAAGTGGTCAGCTGCAAGAGCTCTTAATCACTGTGCATAAACCTTTTCCAAGGTGCTGAACTTGTCCAAGTTTCAGTTTCCCCATATGTAAAAATGGGGGAAATCTTTTTCTTCCATCCCTCACAAATATACACTTAGACATCCTCAATCCATCCATCCATCCACTCATCCATCCATCCATCCATCCATCCATCTGTTTATCCACTCTTGCAGTAATTGGCATACATACTATGTGCCAATCATTGTTCTAATTATTGTGAATTAGCAGTGAATAAAACTAAGTCTCTGTGTTCGTGGAGGGTACATTCTTCCATGCCCCATGAAGCATTGGATAAATAATAAAATAAATAAGAGAATAAATCAGTAAGCAAGGTATGGATAAATGCTCTGAGGTCAATAAAATATAGTGGCACTGCTATGGTCTGGACTGTGTCCCCCTAAAATTCATGTATTGAAGGCCTAACCTTCAATGTGATGGTATTTGGAGATGGGACCTTTAAGAGATAAGTAGGGTTAGATGAGGTCATGAAGGTGGGGGGCTTCATGATGGGATTAGTGGCTTTATAAGAAGAGGAAGACCAAGAGATCACTATTCTTCCACGATGTGAAGACACAGTAAGAAGACAGTCATCAGCAAACCAAGGGTTCTCACCAGAAACTGAATTGGCCGGCACCATGATTTTGGACTTCCCAGCCTCCAGAACTGTGAGAAATAAATGTCTGTTGTTTAAGCCACCCACTCTATGCAGCAACCTGTAACAGCCGGAGTAGACTAATTACGCATATGATAGAAAGTGACTAGGGATGACTGTTTAGATTGGGAGATCAGGGAAAGACCATATGAAGAAGTGACATTTGATCTGAGTTTATCATGTGAAAAGCTAGAGAGCAGAGAGGATGACAAGCAAAACACCTCTGAGGCAGGAATAAGCATGGTGTGTTTGGGAACAGAGAGGGTTAGATTAGCTGTAGTACAATGAATGAGGAGGAAAATGGTAGTTAGTGAAGGTATAGAGGGAGACAGGAACCAGACCATAAAAGAAAGATACAGACCCGTGATCTTTTTACAAGATTTTACAAGTGATAGCCTTGTTTGGGGGTTAAAAAACCCCTTAGGGAATCTGCTGAAAACCATAGCCATGCTTATCAGTAAAGACCCTCATGTCCATACAAACCTCAGGTTGGTAACTTCTGAAAAATACAAAGACATTTCGAATAGTACGAAAAGAGAAGAGAGAAAGTGAAATTGTTTGCGAGCTTTCTCTGTGCCAGAAGCTTTGCCAGTTATGAAAAATTATTAACATATTTTTCATAATCCCATTTGATAAATGTTAAAACCAAATATCAGAAAGGCTAAGCAATATGCTTTAGGCTAGGTGGGTAGTAAATGATAAAGAACTTGAATTAAGGTTGGCTTCACTCCAGAAATATTATTATTATTAGATGTAGGGTCTGGTTTCATCTTGCCCAGGGTATTTTTATTATTAGGTGAAAGGTCTATATTTTCAAACAGCTGAGGCAGTATCTATTTCCTTTTCATTGGCTCTAGCTGAATAGCAGAGCAGCTCAGATTCTAAGCTTCCATTTCTTTACTGCTGCACTGATTATAACGTCAGCCTTTATTACTCCCGGCAGAGTGGTGAAATATAATCCCTACACCACTACCAATTAAGGCAGCATCAACTCTATTCACATATGCTCCCTCACTGTGGATTCCAGAAGACCTGCTTCAAGACTTTTCCAGTGGTTTAGCATTCTGCTCAAAGGAGTCATTTGCTGAGCGCCATCCTTCTTAATTAGGGACCTAATGTATTGCAGCCAATCCTTTGAAAAAGGGGAGGATGGACACCTAAAAAGGAGGCATGACCATTCATTTCAAGGTAATCAGCTTTGAAGCTGCTTGACAATGGATATTGATTTCCTAGTGCCTGGAAAACCTCCGGAGAGAGGCTTCTGATCTCAGCAGCCTGGGCAATCCACGTGTTACCTTATTCACTCACCATACAAGGCCAGGAAATAGCCTATAATGCAATGAGCAAAGAAACTACCTTCTTTGAAAAACCACATGCAGAGAATGATTACAAGTCTCCTCCTAGACCAAAGTGAGGAGGAAAAGTTGGAAACAGACAAGCAAGCCCCATTTTCTTACCTCTTATAACCTTAACATAGAAGCTAATACTAGCTATCCTGTATAGCACACACTCTAAATATATTATTGCCAATATCAAAACACTGCTGGTTTTACTGTCCCATTTTAAGGATGAAGAAATTGAGGCTCAGAGATGTGAGTTACTTTGCACAGTGTCACACAGCAAGTAAAAATCTGAGTAGAGAATTGAAATCCATGTTGGTCTCAGTATGAAGTCTTTATTCTTCCCTTATATTAGGCTGCCTCATTTTCTAGGTATGCATTTTCCTCCCTTGACTTTCCACTTTAATTTTTTTGAGCCAGTTAAGTCAGCATGATTCAGAGGTAATGATGCCATGTTGGTGGAATTTGGCTTCCTTAGGTGTCTTATCTAGGTATCTACAGACTGCAATAGAGCTAGGTTGCAATACTACATGTTACCAGTAGGTGTCACCATCTTATCTAATGTGTTATTTATTCAAAAATATTTACTGAGCACATACTATATGTAAGGCTCTACTGTAGGTGCTAGGGATACAGTCATGAACTAGGCAGAGTCTCTGCTTCATGAAACTTATATTCCAGTGGGGAAATCTGAACTACAAACGAATATATAATATTATATCAGACAGTAATCAGTGGAATCAGTAAATGCTGAAATTTAAAACTTCAGGTTCTGAAATTAATCAGCTGTGTTTGAACTATATTATATGGGGAAGACCTGAGTCTAGTGACATGAAACCAGCTGCCATACAATATAAGAGTTCATCTCTCAAGAAAGGTCCATGCAACTAACTCTGTTTATCCAAGCAGTGAAAATTATCAGTGATCCCACTCCCCAGTGAAACATTAGGAAAGAAAAACTTTTTGGAACTAGAGTTTACAGAGTTTACTGCCTGAGTGTCCAACTTAATCCATTTGCCATCATCTACAGAATAAGCCCCATGCTAGCATGGTCTACTAGACCTATTATGATCCAACTACCTCTCCAGCTGATCCCTGACCATACTCTCCTCACAGTTTACACCCTGGAAAACCAGATCTGCTTTTATTCCCTACATGAGCACTCAATTTCACCCCTTCAGGCCTTTGCTGATAATAACCACTCCATTGGAAAGCTATTTTTATTTTTTCTCATTTATTAATCCCTACTTCTCTTTTAAGGCCATACCCTGTTATCACCTCCTCCCAGAAGTCTTCCTTGTTTTCCTCAATCTGAGTTAGATGCTGTCCTTGATACTTCTTCCACATCTTTTAGATTCCATCACTTGACTTCCACACTATTTTACAGTGGGATGTCTGCGCTTAGTTTTCTTCTTGTGGGAAGGAACTAGGTCTTATTCACCTCTCTATCCTCTTTGCCTAACTCAGCATTGTCCAATAGAAATATAATGCAAGCCACACATGTAATTTTAAATTTTACATTCTTTTTATCATACCAAGTCTTCAGATTTGGTAGGTATTTTATGCTTGCAGCACGTCTCAACTCAGAAACCAAAGTTTCATCAGAAGTACTTGATCTACACTTAGAGTTTACAAAATTTCTTCTCAAAATGTATAGTCATATGCTCACACTGTGCTCCAAACATACTTAAAAGTTTTCTAAAATTGGAATTAAATACCAAAAATATCATTTTCCTTTAACATTCAAATTCACATAGGCAAAACTGACCCATTACTTTTAGAACAATTAATTTGGTTGCAAATGAAGCTAAAAGCATATCCATTTCAAAACTATGTCTATTCGTAATAGATTCATTAACTCTTGTGTAAACTCAGTATTAGCATTGGGTGCAAAAGGGTATTGTATAAATTGAAAAGCAACTCTAAATTTACTCCCAAAAAAAGGTCTTCAATTTTTTTCCTGTCATTTTTGCAGCCAAGGTACATAATTCTTTCAACTTCAATTATAATCTTCATATTGATTCCCATTAGAAAAATGTGTAAATTATTATTATTAATCTGTGTAATGGAACTTTTAATTTCAGCAAATTCTCATCCCAATCTTGCTGGGTCACAGATAAGCTTTTTCTTTCTATGAAGCTTCAAGTTTGTCTCATTCATACGTAGTGTGATATTGGCTAGGAAATTGAAAATCTTCCACTTTTTGTAAAAATATCACTTTTAGTAGTTCCCTCATAATTTTCTTTAAGATGTTCATAAGTGAAATAATAATTCATTTTATTATCTATCAAGAAATGGTTCTGTGTATGTGTGTGTAAGAATCTAAGTCATTTCACAGCTGGCCAAAATTAAAAGCACAGATTCTGTTAAAAATCTTTAAAATTTTTTATTGATTGTTGTTTAATTCTGCTATCAGGTGACTAATTTAGTCAATTATTTTTTGACTGTAGAGAAGGAACTTCTTATCAAATTCATCATATTTGCTGTAAATGTCTCTAATGTTTGTCTGTTATCTTTTTTTTTTTCTAACAAAACAAAAATCTTTGTTTTATTCTGCGGTAAATTGCAATTGCCATTCACTGTAAAGTTTAAAATATTTTTCTTCCAATCTCTTCTTTTCTTTTCTATTCTGATCATAGTATTAGCTTTGCCATCTCCACTCAATCCTGCATCAGTAGTCTGCTTTTGTTTTAAATTTTAAAATTTGTCCATACTTATTTTTATACTAAAAAATAATTTCATTGTATTATAATTAAAATATTAGCAAGTATTTCAAGTTAATTATCAATTAAGATTTACATAGTTGTCACAGTAACTGGAGCTGTCAGAATAAAGTATTCCAAGAAACACCCTACAATGTTGCATGTATAGAAAAATATCATTCAAACTGAATCAATCCATCAACTCCAGCTATATCAGTGATGTGTTTATGTGTATTAGTGGAAACAATGCATGCATGTAAGTGCATTACTATACAATAGTACTATCTTATGCAATGCAAAAGCTAAAGTGAAATGTACTTCTACCAAAACAGTAAAGCTCTGTTAATAGAAAAATATTTTACGTTTCCATTTAACATTAAAAAAAAGTAATAAAAATTAAATAATATTAAAAACTTAGTTCCTCAGTGATCCTAGTCCTAAATCAACTGCTCAAAAGCCACATGTGGCCAGTGGCTACTGCATTGGACAGCAAAGGCCTAACACATTGTATACAATCCTCAAATATCCTTTGAATAAATAGACCCACATAAACATCTTTCACCAACTTTACATTTGAGCCTTGGAAATTAAGACCTAAGCATGGTTGCATCATACTCAGTGCCTCTCTAATCTACGATCAGTGGTACAGAGACAATATCCAATTTTCAATAGACTAGTGGGGATACTAGAGTTTGGAGTGGTGTAGACAACCATGTGTGGTGAAGGCAGCATGGTGTAATGGGGAAAAGCATCGGACTTTGGACCAGATGACTGGGCTTGGAGTCCCCACTCCATAGCTCATTAGCTGTGTGTGTTAGATTTCTCCTCTTTAGAAGAGATTGCTTATAACATTTCACATATTTGCTGTCAGGATCAAACTAAAATATTTCTATTTATAAGTTTTAAAACACCGTCCAAATGTTCGTGTTTTTGTCTTGTCTGTGCCAGTGGGAAATCTGTCTCAGGCTGAATGCCACTTCATCAGAAAGTATCCATGTTGGAGAAAGCAGGACGACTTTGTTAAGTAGGTGGGGAAGCCCATCTTGCTGGCAGAGTGTGTATAGGTACCGTCGATAGCGGAGAGATGTCTTACTCTCAGCCAATCACAGTAACACACAAAATTCAGAGATTAGAGCTTAATTGTTTATTTTTTCAGGTAGTGGATCTTAATAGCTAAGAGTGCAGGCTCCTGAACCAGACTACCAGGCTTTGAATCCCCGACTGCTAGAGGATTTAAGATTTGGGATTTAGGATTTAGCAGCTGTATGACTTTGGGTACATTAATTAATTTGCCATGTCTCATTTTTCTCATCTATAAAATGGGAATAATTATAGGGCCTATCTCATAGGGTTGACTAAAGAGAGAGATAGCCATTATAAAGTGTTTAAAAGAGTGCCTGCCATATATTAAGTTCTCAGTAAATGGGTAACGACTGTTATCATCCATTCTGAATGCACTGTGGATGGGCATCTAGGAATTTCCTCATTTTTCTGATTCCTCTCCATCTACTTCCTCACTAATCCCTCTGTCCTCCATAAGGTACTCTGGTTCTAACTTGAGAAATCACAAGTCCTTAAGATCCAGCTCATCACTGGAGGAGACAATGTCTTCCATTTTCTGTGGAATGGAATATCTGTTAAAACAACTCTTCCTGCTGACTTTGACCCTATTTCACAGCTGAATGTCGATGTGCTATCATGCTGGGCAGTTCCTGCCTCTTCACTTAGGTTTACCAGACAACCTCCCTGCAAGCAGAAGAATGTGAATGAAAGGAGACCTCATTCATTTATTCATTATTTCCAAAAATATTTATTGAGTACTTACCTTGTGTCAGACACTGTGTGCTGTGCTTGGCAGTCAACTGTTAACAAAATGGTCAAAAAAAAAAAAAAACTGCCCTGGTGGAGCTTGCATCTTAGTGGCAGGGTGGGGCAGAGATGGGCAATAAATACTAACATAATAAATAAGCAAATTATTCAGTATGTTAGAAAATGATAAACACTATGAAGAAAACTGAGCACACTTAACAGGGGGATTAGAGGTGTGGGATGTAGAGTTGGGAAATAATTTTAAACAGAATTCTCAGGAAGGCTTTTATTGAGAATAGAGCATTTGGGAAACTATGTGAAAGAGCCAGGGAAATAACCACAGGGTTATTTGGGTGAAGATTGTGTTTAGAGAGGGAACAGCCACTGGAAAAGTCCGACGGGGGGGTGCATCTGGTCTGTTCAAAGCACAGCAAGGAAACCGCTGTGTCTGGAGTAGAATGACAGAGGTGGAGCCATTGCATGTAGGGCTTTGCGGGACAGTGTAAAGACTATGGGTTTTACTGCCAGTGAAGTTATTTAGGGGCACAGAATATAACTATGGGGCTAGAGTTACTAATTGCATAGTTATTTCAAGTCAAATTTGGTCACTGAGGGTATAAATAGACCAGAAAATTGGATTCTCTGAGACATCAGAGGCCTTTAAGAGAATTGAGTCTTCTTGCTCATCAATCCTTGAATTCCTTCCTCAGCATTGCCATCAGAGAGTCAACTTGCCTGTTCTTGGACACTCTGGTGACAGGGAGCTCTCGTCTTCCCATCTTTCTAGTTCTGCCTGGTGGAAGAGTCTCTCGTGTATTGAGCTGACATCTGACTGACTGTCATTGCCATCCATCACCTTTATTTCTACACCCATGGAGGCCTTTCAGTATAAGTCTAATCTTGCTTCCTCATGACAGCCCTTCAAATACTTGAAGACAGCTGCCACATCCCCAGAGTGTTCTCTTCCCGAGTTCCTGCTCTCATTCCTCATACGACACATATATCCGGCATCTGTTCTCTGTCCTTGGACTCTGCTCCAGGTCTGCTTATCTGATGCCCAGAAGGGAGCCCAGATGTACCTGGATGGAGAAGACCAGGCCAGAGCCATCCCATCCTTGGCCTGGGCCAGGTTCCAAGCTCTAGTGGGGTGAAGGGAAAGACTTTGAGAGGCATGGATTCAGATCCCAGGTCTGCCCCTTCAGTGTTGTGTGGCTCTGGGGAGTGGTTGAATGTCTCTGAACCTTTGTTTCTGTGTCCCTGCAGTGAAGGTGGTAACACCAACCTTGGAGATATGCTGTCAGAGTCTAGCGGTTTGATGAGTTGACAGTTGCCTGGCACCTCGTAAAGGTTCAAAGTTGATTTTTTAATCTCTTCTGTTCCTTTGATGTTTTCCTCCCCCTGTCCACTATAGCATTTTATTCCCAGAGCCAAATCTCAGAAAATCTAGTCTCCTGAGTCCCTAGCAGAAATATTCTTTATGCTCTCCTTCTAAATCTTTAATAAGAGAGTTGTAAACAGGGTTTTATCTTTTTTCTTCAACAAATGAATAAATACAGAAGTTTCACTGGCCCAAGATCCAGCTTCTCAGGGGCTGTAGAGGTGGTTTGGGGAATCATTCTAGGGGGTCATGGGCAAGTACTATGGGGAACAGCGGATGGAGTGATCTACCTACGTTCTGGCTGCCTAACTTTGTAACAAATAGAGTGTTTATTCTAAGCCCGGGAGAGTGGGCTCTTCTTTCTTTGTCATATGGCATAAAGATATAACTAGAACTATTTCAGAGCATCATCAATATAGCTCTGCAATAAAAGTGACTCACAGCTCATCTGAAGCTGAAAGATCAGAGAAGACGCTGTCCCTGAATGGTTGTAGCTATTCTGATGTGGGAGATGGAGAGTTAGGGAGAAGGCTGTGGCATATCCGGGTCATTATCGGACTGGATCTTTGGCCAAATCAAGCCTTCCTCTCCACCGTCCTAGTGGAGAGGCTCCTCACGTGCTGTGTGGACTATCGCACTCAGCGGTGAGAGGGCCCAGCCAGGGCCCTGCTTCCAGTCTCAGCTCCAGTTCTGTCCAGCTGTGATCTGATGATGACATTCCTCTCAAAGCTCCCCCTGGTAATCAGGCTCCTATGGACTTCACACTCCAGTCTCAGTGGAACTTCCCAACCTCACATCCAGCCCACCCTTAGCTGTAATCTTTCAAAATTATTTACCATTCCCCCCAAACACCATTCAGGTCCAAGCCTCAAGTCCTTTGCATGTGCTGTCAACTCTGCCTGAAATGCCTTTCTCCACTGTTTTTTGCTTAATGAGCTCTCATCCATTCTTCAAGATCCACTCAGATATCACTTCATTTATGAGGACTTCCCTGTTTTCTTCAGAAAGAGCTTATTACTCCATCCCCTGTGCTCTTACAACACTTTGCACATACCTCCATTGTATTGTAATTGGCGCGTTGTATTACAATGATCTGTTAATGCATCTGTCTTCTCCAACAGAGGAGAAAGACTCAGCCGGTTACCAGGGCTGCCATAACAAAGTACCACAAACTGGCTTAAAACAACAGGATTTATTCTCTAACAGTCCCAGAAGCTAGAAGTCTGAAATTAAGGTGCCTGCAGGGCCATGCTCCCCATGAGGGCTCTAGAGAAGAACCCTTCCTGGCTCTTCCTAGCTCCTGGTGATTTCGAGCAATCCTTGCTAATCCTTGTCTTGCAAGTTCATCACTCCAATCTCTTTCTCTGTTGTCACATAGCCTTCTCTGTGTCTCTGTGTCCAAATCTCTCTCTCCTTTCTCGTAAGGCACCACTCACAAGATTAGGGCCCACCTTACTGCAATGTGACCTCATTTAAGCTTGATTACATCTACAAAGACCCTATTTCCACATTAGGTCACATTTTCAGGTTGGGGGAGGGATAGGACTTCAAAATACCATATTTGGGGGGGACACAATTCAACCTACAACACTAGGTTTTATATGTTTGTGTACTGTCACTGCCTGGCATCTAAGCGGTGCATAAAAATGCTCATTCAGTGATGAAGGCAGAAATGGTGAGTGAAAGGAAGAATGCGTTATCCCAGTTCACACTCATTCACTGTGTGCTTCCATCTGCGTCCGGCCCTGTGTGAGATGTTGAGATTACAGAGGAGAACAAGATGTGGCTCCAGCCATCATTTACTCCCCACGAAGTGCCTGCACGTCCCAGCCGTGTTCTTTTGCAGTCCTCAGCTCACCCCACGTTCTTTAGCTTTAAGTAGACCTACCAATGTGCCTGATGCCAGAGTGCTCATGACTAATTCAGGACCTTCCTGGCAGTGAGTTCAGGGGTGTGGTAGTCCAGCTGGGACCTCCCCATTCCCCAAAGATCACTGGGGCCTGCTCCCACTCAGCAGCTGTGGGAGCTTTACTCTCTGCATCTAGACACAGGATAAATCTGTAGGTTCTTTTGGAACGAGTCCCCACTTTTCCACTCCTGTCCCGCTCTGAGTTTTATTTCTTCACTTGTAAAATGGGGGTAGTATCCGATTTCTCAAGGTTGGTGAGATAGTAGACGTGGAAGTCATTTACTACACTCTTTATTAGTTATTTAGTATTCAAAATGTATTTGAACACACATTTTTTCTGTCTCTGTATTCTCACCTCTTTGCAAGGCAACCTTGCAGCTCCCCCCCATCAAAAGGTGGAGGCAATTCTCTTACTCCTTGACTATAACCTTGACCATGTGATTCGCATTGACCAATGAGAGAGTAGTAAATACGGTGCAAATGCAGGTTGAAAAGCACTTGGATATTGGCACTTGCTCTGTGGCTCTTGGTAGTCTTTAAAAAAATTCCTTAGGACTCTGAAAAGTGCTGGATCCCACTTCCTGCATAGTCTCCGAAGTTCAGACATGACCTTGGAGTCCAGTAACCTCAGGTACTCTGAACCTCATTAGTGTCACATTCACTTAATAATGGGTCTTAGTCCTAATTCTTCAGACTGTGTGCATTATTGAGTAAATAAAAAAACGGGCCACAGCTTCTAGGAACACTCTAAGGACAGTCTAAGACCAGGGACACTATGCATAGACAGTCTGCAAAGACAGCCTGAAACAGTGCTGAATATGTACATTAATTATATATATATCAGAGTAAGTGTCATGTTTATAAATTGATGCCAACTTAGAAAGGGATTTTAAAATCATATTTCAACTGACCTTCATGACAGTCCTTTGTTCCAGGATAGAGATGCTATCCCCTCCTATTTATAAGGAATCTGATGCCTAGAGAGGTAACATGACTTTCTCAAGGTCACACAGCTAATCGGTTAGTGTTTGCTGCATAATAACCATCCCAATACTTAGTGGTTTAAAACAACAGTCATTTATTAGCTCATGTTCCTGTGGGTCTGCAAATGTGACTTGAGATCCCTTGGGCAGTTCTTCTGCTGGTCTTGCTTGGGCTTATTCATGCAGCTGCAGTCAGCTGACAGGTCAGTTGAGGACAGTTTTCTTATAATGATCTTACTCATATGTCCCACAGTTGGGGCTGGCTGTTAGCTGGGGTGATGGAGATTTGGGGGCCATATGTCTTCAGTAGACTAACCTGGGCTTATTCATATAGAAGTTGTCACAGAATTTCCAAGAGCCACAAAGTCAAATACTGATGTTCAAGTACTTTTCAATCTGCACCTGCATCATTTTTATTGTTCTTGTTGGTCAGTGCAAATCACATGGTCAAGGTTATATTCAAGGAGTTAGGGAATTGTCTCACCCTTTTGATGAGAGGAACTGCAAGGTCACCCTAAAAGGGGCAAGAATACAGGGATAGGAATATTTTTGTCTGTTTTTACAATCTACTACAGCTAGTAAGTAGTAAATATGGGACAGGAACTAAAGAGTATTCAGCACTCCTTGTGCTCTGGCAGGGATCTAAGAATGGGCTCAAATAATTCTCAGTTGATCAGTCTATTTTTTTCTATTGCTCATGAGTTATAATTATGACTCTGCCATATATATATAGTGCATTACAATTTTACAAACAGGTTTATGTCCTAATCCAGAGACAGGCCTATAAGTGAGAGGTGATTGTAAAGGGGGAACATGAGAGATACAAGCTGAGAGAAGGTGTCAATGGCTTTTCTACCTCAATTTAAATCAATAAGCTTTTATTGAGCATCTATTATGTGCCAGGCACTGTGTTCAGTTCATGAATACAAACGTGAATAAGTCCTGGTCCAGTTGCTCAAGAAGCTGTCAGAAATCTACTGAAAGAAATAAACATAGGACAGAAATTAATTATAATGCAGTGGGAAAGGTTCTATGAAAGATGTTTCATATAAAGCGTTTTGGGGCTCATGCAAGGAACAATTAATTCTGTTTCAGAGTGTGGTCAGAGAGAAAGTGCTGGTGACAGGTGCAGTTTTACCTGTGCAAAGGCACAGAGGTATCAACCTGTACGGAATATCCTGGGAACTGCAAAACCACAGGAGCACAGAGAGTTGGGGTGAGGAGCAGTGGAGACCGGAAAAGTTATAAGTGATTTTGAATACCACACTGAAGGATTTGAAATTCATCTCGAGAGTTATGGGGTGACACAGAGACTTTTAAAGTGGTAGGGTGGGGACAGACAGACATAACTTTATAACTGTAATGTAGAATGATTGCAGTTACATTAAGTAAAGAAAAGTTAGAGTGGGAGACTAATTAGGAGGCTATTGCCAAGTAAGACATGATGATAGACTGTGTCAAGAAGCTACAAGTAGGATTGGAGAGGAGAGAATGAATTCTGAAACTATTTTGGAGGAAGGTTTAATGAGTGATTGGGTATGAGGGATGAAAAAGAGGGATGATAAAGAAGGGTGGAGACCCCTAGTTTCCTGGGGTCTCCCAGGAACTAGGTCAGCAGGAGCTGGGACAATGAAGACTGACAAAGAAGCTGGTCTCAGGGAGTAGGGACAGAAGAGGGGAAAGGGCAGGGGAGGATGGATGGCAGATTAACTGGTGCCATGTTCAGCTGAGGGACCTGTGAGGATCTCCAGAGAAGTATCCAGAAAAGTAGCTCATTGAATATCTGAGTCTGAGGCTCAGGAAAGACATTTGGGCAAAAGATACCAAGCTGTAGGTCATCTATCTACATTTAGGTGGAGAATTTGTTAGAACTCATTTGATGGTAATTGATGGAAAGTCTAATTCAAGCTACCTTAAAACAAAATAGTAAAAAAGACAGGGCTTTGAATTCTATTAACAGTATCATTGGAAAGTCCTAGAATAGTTTTGCTTCACATATGGCTGGATCCAAGGAGCCCAATGATGTGATCAAGTCTTTAGCTCATTCTGTCTCTTTGCTCTGCTTCTCTCTGTATGTTGGCTTTATTCCAGGCAAGTTTTTATTTTTTTTTTCCTAGGTGGTAGCAGCTTATTCTCAATCACTTACTCATGATATTTTATCAGTCTATCCTGACTCAGAAGACATAGTTTCAGGACCTGTGCTGGGCATGGCCAGGGCATCCCCAAAGGAACTCTCCTGACGCTTCTGGACTCAGTTGGTTTGGAGCCTTCTAGAATATCTTTGGGGTTTTGAAAGTATCTGGGTTCATTCAGTGGGATGATTGGCCATATTCAAGTCACAGTTCTTTTTCTGGTGCTAAGTGGCTCTAGTTCTACTCTGGGTAAGGCTGGGCCACCCCCTAAAAATTCTCCAGAAGTTAATGGTACTGGAATTCCAGTATTTCCAACAAAAACAGAAAGAAATAAGAAGTATGCGCTTAAATACTAGTCCTGGGTATCTTATGTCCTTTAGGCCCCTCACCAGGGCCCCCTTACCTTGCCTCCTGAGACACTGGATGGATAAGATGGTCCACGGAGGGAACACAGCACTGGTGGAAGGGACGGCCAAAGATAAACCTTGGGAACATCTACATTTAAGGAGTCAGCAAAGAAAGAAATAACAGAAAAAGAAAATGAGAAAACTCAGCGAGTTTGGAGGAGAATCAGGAGAAAACTACTTCATTTATCCTCTGTCCAGAAGAACACCAGAATTATCAGACATCCTATCTATCTTTTGCTTCTCTGTTCTCTGGAGTGCTCTACACTGGACAGTTAATTTCTTTAGAATGTTAAGTACTTCACAAGTTGCTGTAAACAGCCCCAAGGTGCACATCCAACACCTATCACATAGATTAAACCATTAATATAGAGGAAGGGAGCAGCAGAAGAGATAATCAAGCTTAATGTGATTTTTTTCCAAGAAAAGCATAAGTCAGTGAGGAGTGCTGTATCTAAATAGCCTCTTAAGGCACCTCTATCCAGGAGAATTAGTTCATTTTCTCTAGATCTTAGCATTAGGAGCTCCAATACCTCCTACAAGGACATCTTTTGTTATCCCAATTATTTCTAATATGGCTCTAGCTAACTCAAGAATTAAGAGTTTAGGTCAAGTAAGAGGAAGGTGAATGCACTTATTCTGTCAGTTTCTTCATCTAAAATAGTGAGCATAATACTATGCTCTCTCAGGGTTACTGTAAAAATTAAATGACATGATGTTTGTCAACTGCTTCAAGTAGTTCTGGCATAGTGACAAACAATTATATGGTAGCTATTATAGGTAACTAGATATATGAAACCCTTGGAATGTATTTTTCATTTTTCTATCCCTAGCACTTAACATTTGCCTTCATAAAGCTTTTGTTGAAGTGAGACCATACACAAATAAGCAAGGAAAATATATAGCATGTGTAGAGGGTCAAAATATCCATCCCCAAAAATGTCACGTTGACATACAGATTATTTTGTGCTGGAGGCAAATGACAATCAACAGCTGCAGAAAGACTCTTTCCAGGAGCTTCCCATATCCGACTAAGAGCAGAGACTTCTGAGAAATGACTGCCATAAATCCCCTCTCCCAGGGAAGGTTCATAGTCATGAAGAAGACAGAAAGTCAGCAATGAGATGCATCTGCACAAAAAAAGCCTCCTCGGCACAGGGGTTGAGAATCTGCCTGCTAATGCAGGGGACACGGGTTCGAGCCCTGGTCTGGGAAGATCCCACATGCCGCGGAGCAACTAGGCCCGTGAGCCACAACTACTGAGCCTGCGCGTCTGGAGCCTGTGCTCCGCAACGAGAGAGGCCACGATAGTGAGAGGCCCGCGCACCGCGATGAAGAGTGGCCCCCGCTTGCCGCAACTAGAGAAAGCCCTCGCACAGAAACGAAGACCCAACACAGCCAAAAATAAATAAATAAAGATAAATTAAAAAAAAAAAAAAAAAAAAAAAGCCTCCTCCATTAGTTCCCCCAAATATTCTATTTCCCTTCCCACACTGTACTGCCCTTGGAAGCCTAAACCTTTTTCTTTGTCTTATCACTTCTCTGCACATTTACTGTTATTTGTTAAGATGCTGTATAAGCCCAAGTTCTAACCACCCCTTTGAGTTACTCATCACTGGGTTTCTCCCACATGCATACATGCTGCACGTGTTAACAAAATCTGTTTATTTTTCTCCTGTTAATCTGTCTTTTGTCAGTTTAATCTGCAAGGCCTCAGCATGGCCTCCTAGAGAACCTAGGAGAGTAGGGGAAGAGGTTTTTTTTCCTTTCCTACGTGTGACGAATGGGAATAAATGGTATGGAGAAAAATGAGTGTGGAGCAGGAGGGTGGTAATTTAAAATAAAAATGTTGGCAAGGGGTGTTTCCAATGAATAGTTTTTTCTGTTACTTATAGCAGAGGGCATCCTGATGGCTATAGATGTTGCCTAATAATTAGGCTTGGTTTTTGTCTTCAGAGAGCTTGCATTAGGTGGTGAATGCAGTTGAGTAACCAGAAGATAATACTATATATGTGACCATAGGAGAATGCACGGACTGTTGAAGAAGTACATAGGCATGTCAGGCAGGCAGCAGGATCAGCCAGACCACAGAATGCCTTCTGTGCTATGATTCCTTGCCTTCTTTAATGCTCCGCCCCAAGCTGAGAGGAAACACAAAGTCCTCCACTGTGTTCCCTGACGAGACTGTTTTAAGACAAGATTCCCTTAATGAAACTTTGCAAAGGGTGATTGGATCATAGGGAAATAAACACAGGGAACAACAAGTCTAGAATCTGTGCTGTCCATGTAGCTATTTAAATCTAAATTGATCAAAATTACATAAAATAAAAAATTCACTTCTTCGATCATACTAGCTGCATGTGCTTAATAGCTACATGTGGCTACTGGTTACTCTATTGAACAGTGCAGATGTAAAACATTTCTATCATTGCAGAAAGCTTTATTGGATTATGCTGGCTTAGATAATATGACTCAAGCTACCCAAACTCGAATGTGCCTATGAATCACTTGGGGATCTTGTCACAAGCAGATTTGGATTCATTAGGTCTGGAAGTGGTGCCTAATATTCTACATTCCTAATAAGCTCCCTGGTGGCATCAGTGCTGCTTATTTACCAGCCACTCTTTAGTAACAAGGACTTAGAAGTTAGGGCATGTTCTCCAGTGCTTGTAGGAAATAGATGGTGCCCAGGGAGCTTCTACATAACTCCTTCCACACCCATCCTGGGTCTTATTTCTTTCTTCAGGGAAGAAGACTTATAACATATTAATCCCATTGTCCCTTACAAGAGGTTCACAGCTTATGGACAAGTCCATGGGCTAAAAACTCAGAATGCCTATGTTAAATTCCTGACATTAGAAGTTACTAGCTGTGTAAACTTGAGCAAGTCACTTAACCTCTCTGCACCTTAGTTTCTATCATCAAAACAGGGAAAAAAACCAATATTTTGTAATGTTGTTTGAAATTTTGTAAGTGCTTTATCAATGTTAGCTACTATATTTATTAATCAAATAGGTTTGATTGCAAAGCATATTTTCTCATATATCTACTCTGTGCTAGGGACTAGGAAATATAGATATGATCAAGACAGCCCCTGACCTTGAAGGGCTCCCAGGTAGAATTGTAGATGTCTGGCATTGGTATAGGTCTTTGGGAATGAGATGTTATGTAGTTTGTTTGCAAAATAAAAAAGATGTCTCATGATGTTAGATGGAACATTTCTATGAGAATCTATGCTTCTCCTTTACCTTGATGCTCAGTATTTCTGCTGACATTATAGGGCAACCCTGCTTACAGCTTAACTAGTTATATAAGGTACCTTTTTATGCATCTGGAATATATGTCACTAGGTCTGCACAGAGTCATATCCAAGGAAAGACAGGCCAGTAACTAACATTAGTAACAGCCAATTTATGTTTTTACTGGCTTCTCTTTTTTTATTATTTATTTATTTTTGGCTGCGCTGGGTCTTTGTTGCTGCGCGCGGGCTTTCTCTAGTTGTGGCTAGTGGGTTCATTGCGGTGCACGGGCTTCTCATTGCAGTGGCTTCTCTTGTTGCAGAGCACAGGCTCTAGGCACACGAGCTTCAGTAGTTGTGGCACGTGCACTTAGTTGCTCTATGGCATGTGGGATCTTCCCAGACCAGGGATTGAACCCATGTCCCCTGCATTGGCAGGCGGATTCTTAACCACTGCGCCACCAGGGGAGTCCCGTACTGGCTTCTCTTAAAGAATGTTCCAGAGGATGCAATTTACAGCTCAAAGCAGTGCTTCTTAAAATCTTTTTTCCCTATTCCTTCAATTCCCTTTCTCATTCTCATCTTCCTATCAAATCTTTACCTGAAATAAACCTTGTGATTCTTTCCTGCCTCTTCTCCCAATTTCCCACTCGTGCAGTAGGACCAAACCTTGCCTCTCTCATCTGCCCATCCCTTAATGCATAAACTGTTTCCTATGACTTCCTCTTCCTCCAGTCTTGATGTTCACAGGCCCCACTGCCTTCCAGAAAGCTCATGCTCCTGGCCTGCTCCACATCTTGCCACCTGCTGGGAGAGGAAGTGTAATTCTAGCTCTCACCACTTTGGGGTGGAATCTGTCCAGTTCTCAGATTACAAAAGAGAGTTCAGAAACTGACCCTGAAAGCAAAAATTCTTCCTTCATAGAGAGAAGCTTGGAGGGTGTGGTAGACAGAATTCTAAGATGTCCCATAGGATCCCCGCCTACTGGGGTACATGCCCTGAATAACTCCTGGGACTGTAAGCGTGCTGGATTTTACTCCTGTGATCAGGTTTTGTTACATGCATACTGACTTTAACAAAGGGAGATCATTCCAGGGGAGCTTGACCTAATCAAGTGAACACTTTAAAAGCTCAGGGTTTTTACAAATATGACATGGGCATAGCTATGGACTGATTTATTTATTGGTCAGGGAATAGAATGTAGCATCCAAAAGTAGGTCCTAGTATATATGGTAATTTAATATTTGACTAAAGTTGTGATTTTACCAAATGAAAAAGGCTGAGTAATTTAATACATGGTGCTGACACTACTAGCTGTCCAAGTGCAAGAACAAAATTGGATCTTGCTCTTAAATCATTAAAAGAAACCTTCTAGACATATTACACACATAAAGTTTGGTAATAATCATTGTCTTATAGTATAATCTAAGAGACTATGAGTACAATCTCAGGCAGGGGAGATCTTAACCAAGATTGGAAACCCAGAAGTTATTAAAAACATGTAAATATATTTGAGCCTTTAAAATTAAAATCTCATGGCAATAAAACCAAAGATAAGTTGAAAAAAAAATGGTCACATAATGATACTTCAGTGATTAATATCTACAATAAAAAAATGAACTCTAAAAAGTAGACAAAAAAGATAAATAACCCAAAAGGAAAATGAGTAAAAGTATGAATAGGCAATTTAAATAAGTGCAAATAACCAAGAAACATGTGAAAATAATAAATTTCACAAAAATATGGAAATGCATATTAAAATAATAATACAGTCACTTTTCTCCAAACAGACTGGAAAAAATTTTGAACCCTCATTTTTTTTTTTTTTTGATGGCCAGAAGTTTGTCACCAGTATATTAACAAGTTTTGAAGATGAATAAAATTTAACAATTATCAATAATAACAAATTTTAACCAATGAAATAGGGGGAAAATAGGATAGGCCTTTTTTTTTTAATAGTATCTTTATTGGAGTATAATTGCTTTACAATGTTGTGTTAGTTTCTGCTGTATAACAAAGTGACTCAGCTATACATATACATATATCCCCATATCTCCTCCCTCTTGCGTCTCCCTCCCATCCTCCCTATCCCACCCCTCTAGGTGGTCACAAAGCACCGAACTGGTATCCCTGTGCTATGCAGCTGCTTCCCACTAGCTATTTTACATTTGGTAGTGTATATATGTCCATGCCACTCTCTCACTTCGTCCCAGCTTACCCTTCCCCCTTCCCGTGTCCTCAAGTCCATTCTCTGCGTTTGCGTCCTGTCCTGTTCCTCGGTTCATCAGAACCTTTTTTTTTTTTTGGATTCCATATATATGTGTTAGCATACGGTATTTGCTTTTCTCTTTCTGACTTACTTCACTCTGTATGACAGACTCTATGTCCATCCACCTCACTACAAATAACTCAATTAAAACCCTCATCTTTAATTGTTAGTTTGCATGTGGGGAGAAACATCCTCTCAAACGTTGCTGATGGTATTAGGAATTGCTTTAACTTTTTTAGAAACAAATCATTGAATAGCTATTAAAATTAATGTATATATAATTTACAATTTTCAAATTGTAATCTATATAAATGTATAATATGCATTTGTTTATATTTATAATGTGCATTATTTTAAAAAAATAAACCACATGGCAAAGCAAACAAACCAAAACAGACCAAAGCAGAGGGTTTTCTCTTGTTGGTCACTAGGAAGAAACGAGAGAGGTGTGGTCCTGCTGACCTGGAAGAAGCAAGATGTTGTGAACCATCTATGGGGGCCAAGTGGCAAGGAATGTGGGTGACCTCTAGGACCTAAGAGAAACTTTTGATAAGGAAATGGGGACCTCAGTCCCACAACCACAGGAACTGATTTTGACCAACAACTTCAATGAGCTTGGAAGTTGATTCTTTCCCCAGAACATCCCAAAAAGGAACAAAGCCTGGCTGACACCTTGATGTCAGCCTTGTGAGACCTTGAGAAGAGACCCCAGCCATGCTGTGGCCGGACATCTGACCTAGAGAATTGTGAGCTAGTAAGTGGGTGCTGTCTTAAACCTCTAAGTTTGCAGTAAATGGTTACCTGCAACTAATATAGAAAACTAACACAGAGGGAAAGGGAGGACAGATAAGATATGAAAGCTCATAGATGAATCATTTTTGTTGCGGTTCTAGATAAAAAGATTACTGGTCACACAGTGCAAAGGCTAAAGGCTGAATGGAGCACTGATGGAAAGTGCTGACAGAGGCCACTCGAGGGACCTGTGGCCTGGGACAGTGGGAAATGGACTACGTGCTGGTGATGGATGGTAGAGTTGGGCAGCTGGAGAGAAAAGGGAAAGCCTTCAGGTAAGAGGATTGATCTAAGGAAAAATGTGTGGGCAGGAATATGCAAAATGTGAAGGTGTCTTGCAGGAGGAGTAAGGAGGCTGCTGGGGACCCTGCCTGGCTTCCCCCTTCCTTTTCTTCAGCCATTTCCCTGCACTTTTTCACACCTCCAGGAATTTACACATGCCCCTTCCTCTATCTGTAATGCCCTTTGCCTTTTCCTCACTTGTCTTTCAAGACCCAGCCCAAAACTCTTCCCCTGCCCACCCCCTAACTTCCCAGTCTCAGTAGGGTTAATCCCAAACCCAAAGTTTTATAGCTCAATAATGGAAGCTGGGAATCCAACAGCCTTACTTGTTCAACTATTCCACATTCATTGAAGAAAGGGAAGAAACTCTTTGCTAGGTCAATAATCAACCTCAAAATTTAATCCTTCTTTTACCTAATTCTCATTTCCAGATGGTGGGTTTTCTTAAAGCAGGGCACACCGTAACCAGGCCAGGCTGGCAGCCCTAATTCAGTAGGAGCCCTTGGCTGTGAGTTTCTAAAGCAGCTGGAGCTGTGAGGTGCTGCCTGAGGCCCCCAGTGAGAATTCCAGGGCCCCAGGCTCTTCCCACAGGATCCTTGATCATGTTCTCATTTCCTCCTCCAGAAACATGCGGCTAAAATAAACCCAGAGGCTGAGGCAGGGGTGAGTCAGCTCTTAGAGTGGAGCGATCGCTGCATGACTGCTCCTTGTAAGAAACATCCCCCTTGAGTCTGAGTTGTTTATGCCAAGAGCTGCAAGCCTGAAAAATGAGTTCCCCTAAGATAGGTTGGCAGTAGGCTCCTCTTCCTGGAGATGGCATGGTGCTTCATAGCCTGGAGACTTTCTCTGCCAGTGTAAAAGGAGAGGCACACATCCCTCTGAGCAAGGGAAGCCTGGTGACAAAGGAAGAGGTGCTTGGGCTGGAAGCCAGGTGACATGAGGTTTAGTCCCAGCTTAACTGCTTACCAGGTATGTCAGGTCAGGTAACACCCTCCACCACTGTGGGTCTCCTTTTTCTCAGTTGCAAAATAAACATGTAAGCCCAGATGATTTTCTAGTTTTCCTCTGGCTTTGGCATTCTTTCAGTTTATCTGAGCAACTCCCCAAGTGCCAGGTCTCCAAGCTCATTCTCAGGTCCCAGCTGGCAGGTGTGGGATGTGAAAGATGGAGAAAGAAATTCTGAGGTGGCCCTCAGCAGCCTTTGCTCCACTGAGACAGGCTCCATTGGCACCCACTGATCTGGCACCTCCACTGTGCCAGGCATCTGGGAAACAGCTGGGGATACAGAGGAGAAAGAGACAAGGTCCCTTCAAGGACTCATTGTCTACCACATGAGGGTGTGAAAAGAAGATGTAGACAACGAGAAGATGGCCGGCAGCGCAAACTCTTTTGCTAATCCCTGATTGAATGATACACGCAAGTATTAATAGCTCAGAGTGAGGAATAGACCACAACATTCCAAGTGGGCTTCAGTGGGAATTCAGTTCTGTTACTAGATTTTCCCCACCTCAGTCAAAAGATACAAGCACCCCAATGTTCACTGCAGCACTATTTACAATAGCCAGGACATGGAAGCAACCTAAATGTCCATCAACAGATGAATGGATAAAGAAGATGTGGTACATATATACAATGGAATATTACTCAGTCACTAAAAAGAATGAAATAATGCCATTTGCAGCAACATGAATGGACCTGGAGATTATCATACTAAGTGAATTAAGTCAGACAGAGAAAGACAAATATCATATGATATCACTTATATGTGGAATCTAATTTTTAAAAGATACAAATGAAATTATTTACAAAACAGAAACAGACAGATATAGAAAACAAACTTATGGTTACCAAAGGGGAAATGGGGGTGGAGGGATAAATCAGGAGCTTGGGATGAACATACACGAACTACTATATATAAGATGACCAACAAGGACCTACTATAGCACAAGGAACCCTACTCAATATTCTGTGATAACCAGTATGAGAAAAAAGAATGAATATATGTATACGTATAACTGAATCACTTTGCTGTACGCCTGAAACTAACACAGCATTGTAAATCAGCTATATGCCAGTAAAATTATTTTTAAAAGTTTTACTGAGAAAGAGGTCAGTATGAAATGACCAGAGAGGTTCAAAATTCATTTTCTTCAAATGATTTAACATTTAAACATCCACACAGTTTTCTCCAGACAGCAAGAATAATTCAGGATTGGTTACCATACTGGAGTCTCCCCATAACTGAAAGACAAATAATTCACACACAATGATGGGGGCCACTCAACTGAGAAACCACTTCTAATACCAAGAGTAAGATACTGAATAATTCCTAAAGTGAAAATTCTATTTCTGTTGTGCTCATCTTCTCATATATTTACCATAGTCAGCATTTCCAAAATGTCTTTCAACCATTTAAAAAATATTTATGACATTGCATTTTAAACCACATTTAAAGCAAATGTTAAAATTTAGTTACATATTTTAATATTCTCAAGTACCATGAGGCTTCATTTAGTTTTATGATTTTCTCCTTAATAAGATTTTTTGCCTTCAGGCTTTTGTTTTGAAGATTTAAAAACAAAATAAGTAAAAATTAAGATATCACACATACAGAAGTTGAATAAAACATATACATACAGAAGACTGAAGAAAATATATATAATAAATTATATAATATTAAAATTATCATAAAGCAAATACTGTATAACCACCAATCAGATTATGTGGTCCTATAGATTCTTCTCTTTTTCCATCTAAGCTTATCTAAATTGCACATTTGTCATTTGTAAGCACAGTCGGTGCTCAGTAGGTACTCATCCTAATTGTGATTCAGTGATTCATTCAACAAACATCCACTGAGTTTGTATCCTGTACCAGCTCTGTGTCAAGCACTGGAGAAAGGAAGATGGCTGGGACATGATGCCCCATCCCAGGACCAAGGGGGAGTCAGACGTTAAACAGACGAAGCTGAAATTGATTACCATCCATGCCAAAGGAGAGCTCTGCCCAGTGGTTCAGGGACACAGAGGAAGGAGTGATTCATCTGAAGAAGGGAGCATTGTCCAATCAGCATGGTGGGAAGAAAGTGGGTTGTTCCACCACAGGAACCTGATTAGTCAGTTATTGGATTCATCAAACATTATTCACCACCTGAGCCCCTCCTAAGTGTCAGGCACAGTGTTTTGCCATTTCACATGAATTATCTCAGGTACTCTCCACCACAAAATGTGTGTGACTATTCCCATTTTATCAGTGAGAGAGTTGATGCTCAGAGGAGTGGATAACTTGTCCAAGACCACACGATAACTGTCAACTTCCCAGCGTCCACTCCACAACATCTGCAGGGGCAGGGCTTGATGAGTGGAGCTATCCTTGGAAATAGGGTGCCCGTTTCCAGTTGGAGAACCCAGGCTTAAGCCAATCAGTGCAGAGCATTCTGCTGGCTACAGGATTAGTTCAGAAATGAGCATCAATTTTAATCAAAAAGGTGCAAGGGAAAATTTTCTGTGGCTTCTGCAAATATTGTCTTCACTCTTTAGAGAAAGCCTCAGCAGCAGATAATCTCATCCTCTGACATTTCCATGTATGGATTTGGGGTCTGGGGATGCTGCAGCGAGATAATCTCATCCTCTGACATTTCCGTATATGGATTTGGGGTCTGGGGATGCTGCAGCGAGACAATCTCATCCTCTGACATTTCCGTGTATGGATTTGGGGTCTGGGGATGCTGCAGCCACCTGACTATCAGCCTGAGGTGACACTTGTGCAGGGGGTGGGCCTGACCAGGGGAATCGGAGACCACTGGATTAAGTCAATCCTGAAGCTTCCAGTTCTGTGGGCCAATGGATGTCCTTATTGTTCCTATCAGTCTGTGTAAGGATTTCTGCACAGCCAGCAAGGCAGGGAGCTGGGCTCCAAGTCCAAGTCCAAATCGGGACGACTCCCCAGTCCACGCTTTCCTACAGTGCCTGGCTGCAGACGTGGCTCTTCTGCTCAAGTTGTTTACCATCTGGCAGGAAGCTTTTGGCATTCTGCTGTAGTGGCAGGTTTGATCCTCAGTCACAACGCCAAAGGGATGGTGGTTTGAGTCATTGTTTATCTGTTGTTCTAATTCTTTCATAATAAATATGCATTGCTTAGATAATAAAAACAACAAAGGGGAAAATTCCATGTGAGGCAGAGATAAACAAAAAAGCTCTGCTAAGAAAAGAAGGCTTATATAAAGGTAAAGCTGTATGATGTATGTTTGGCATGTTTTTAAAAAAAGCTGAACAGGATCAGGCCAAAGACAGGAGCAAGGCATCCAGCCTTTCATCACACACTAGACACCAGTTCCCTTTGAGACCAGATTATTAATTAGGAGGAGCTGGCTGTAGCTATTATCAAACTTCCCTGATTTCCCCCCACAACAGAGGACCTTACATAGAAATGCCCTAATCATGACAGCTTCTGAGGGCCTGGGTCCAGCTAAGAGAGGTCCTAGAACTTTAATAAGAGGTCCTACAAATTCATGTAATTCTCAAGACAGAGAAAGCCAGAGGAAATCTGCCATACCTTGGAAAGCTGGCTTAACACTGTGTTTTTATGTGGATTTGTTCACCTCCCTGCTTCACAGTGAGGTCTTAGGGACATAGAAGCTCTCTCTCTTTGACAAAGGGAGACCCTAACAATCAGGGGTAGTGAGGTTGTACCATAGAGACAGAGAGTGATAGAGGGATGTTGAAACCACAGAGAGGACAGCCTTCTGAGGAGGTAGAGGGCCCTGCCTAGTTGCCAGTCAGCACCAGCTGCACAGAGGGGAGGAGTCATTTTGGGAAAAGGAAAGCTCTGAGTGAAGGTTTACCAGGAAGCAGATGGAATTTGTCTGTTGTGTGGTGCTAGTACAGGCTGCTTTAAGGCCCTCATTAGCTTTAGGCTTTCTCATTTTGGTTCCTCACTCAGACAAGTTAAAATGCCCCCTACATCTCATGATAAATGGAATTTACACATGATAAATTGTAAAAATTATAAGTTGTAAAAAAGTTATAAAAGTTGATATGATGCATTTTGTAGACACACTAAATGAAACACCTATTAATTTAATTTTACTGCTTTCATATTTCAGGGCCAACGATTCTGTATTTGAGATCTCAGAGATTTCCCTAGGCCCTTGGAAAGCTTGTAGGTCTTAGATACTGTTATCACGGAGCTTAATTGCTGAAACAGCCTTAGTGGATGAGAAGGACAGAGTTGTCCGTCTGCTGGGCTGTAGGCAAGGAGCAGATGCTTTGATCTCTGTTTTTCTCGGTGCCTGGCAAATAGCAGGGAATTCAGTGACAGGGAGCTGATTGATGCTCGGGAAGGAGAGGAGGCTGAACTCAGATCAGGGTTGGTCTTTCAGGCAATCAGGTGGGTGTTTAGGCCAAAAGCTGCAGGCAAGAGGGGGGCCGTTCTACGCAGGAGTCTCGTGCATTTTTCTTAATTTCATTTTTCTAAGTATAGGGCAGTGACTACAAAGATAACTATAAAAAAATATCTCTATGCGTCAGGCACCGTGTGAGTCCCTGTTACATATAATGGTTTCAATGAAGTCAAAAACAACCCTGTGCAGTAGGTAGTACTTTTTTTTTTTTTAATTATTTTTATTTATTTTTGGCTGTGTTGGGTCTTCGTTTCTGTGCGAGGGCCTTCTCTAGTTGCGGCGTCTTCATCGCGGTGCGCGGGCCTCTCTCTGTTGTGGCCTCTCTTTTTGCGGAGCACAGGCTCCAGACGCGCAGGCTCAGTAGTTGTGGCTCACGGGCCTAATTGCTCCGCGGCATGTGGGATCTTCCCAGACCAGGGCTCGAACCCGTGTCCCCTGCATTGGCAGGCAGATTAGACCAGGGCTCGAACCCGTGTCCCCTGCATTGGCAGGCAGATTGTCAACCACTGTGCCACCAGGGAAGCCCCCAGTAGGTAGTACTTTTATTATATTTTACAAATGGTGAAACTGAAGCTGGGTAGATGAAAGGACGTGGAGAAAGTGACACAGCAGAGCAGGAACTCAAAGACTTTTGTCAGACACGAAGAACCAACCCTTCCCTAGTGAGTTTTCAAGTGAGTAGGTGAGTGCTGGGTGGAGAAGGGCTAAGGGAGAGTTGCTGAGAACTCTTTGGAGCCCATTTCTGAAAACCTGGTTTCTTGGGATACCTGTCTCCTTGGCAGATTTCTTTTGTGTTCCCCTGCAAGTGCCCTGCTGAGCCTCCGGCTCTGTAGACCTGACCTCAGCTACCTCTTAGTTGCTAAGGACAGATCGTCTTGCTGGGCTTTGCCAAGGGCATTAATAAAACAGTTCCTGTGATTATAGCCACACAAAGGTAGGCAAAGAAATTACTCTGATTCAAAAAACAGAAAACCACTCTCCAGATGGAGCCCAATGACTGACCTTCCTACCCCCAAGGGCATAGGCTAAGATTCCTTTTCTCCCCATTCACTGGATTAATTTCAGCCTCATAGACAATCCCAACCCCCAAGCCACGTTTACCTGCTGTTGTTTTTAACCTCAAACAACATCATAGCAACAAAGCTCAGAGGAAAGATCACAGTGTCTGAAGTCAGACAGATGTGTTCATAACCCAACTCGTCCTCTTGCTAGAACTCGGATTTTGAGCAGGTTGCTTGAGGTCGGCTTGCTCATCTGTGGAGGGTTGGAAAGGAATTAAATGGTGCAATAGAAACCTTATAAATGTATTAAATTACCTGGGAATTCATATGCTTTTGAAGGAAGTGTGAGGCAGTGAAGCAAGAGAGATACCTTTATTTTCTCCCAGGGAATTAAGTGGAGGACAAGGAACAATTTTCAGGCTAAGGGAACAAACAGTGCAAGGCTCAGGGATAAATGAAGTCAGATAGAGCTGGACTGCCAATAAACTACAGGGAAGGGATTGAGGGGAAGTAACTTAAGGCTGGAAACTTCAGGCAAATCCAGATAGTTCAAAGCCCTATAAGGACTTAGCACATGATCATAAAAGAAATGAGGTGTCACCGAAGGGTTTAAGCAAAGAAGTACCATGACTTATGTTTTTATAACTTCATTTTGCCCGGGTAAAGAAAAGATTGCAGAGGGTCAAGGCTAGAGGCAGGCAGCCCAGTTGGGAGGCTGGTGACCCAGTCCAGGGAATAGAGTGGCAGCCTTGATGGGGAGATGGAGGTGGGTATAGAGAAAAGTGGACAGTTGTGACACGTGCTCATTCTGTGGCTTTGGGTAACCTCACTAAGCCTCAGCTTTTCTTCAGTTGTTTATGGAATATAATAACAGTATCCTCGTCCCAGAGTTGCTAGGGGATTAAATGAGATCATGCATGCAGAGTACGGAGCACGGTGACTGCCACACCCCGAGTGCTGGCAGGATGGAAGCGATTGTTATTGTCGCTGGTGGTGGTAGCAGGGGTCCTGAAAACATTACGGGATGCTCTCAGGGAATGCTGCAGTTACAAACGAAACAAACACATGGGCAGCGGGTACCAGAAAAAGCCCTTTTCAAAAATGAAATCCTGGTTAAAAGGTACAGAGGGTCCTGGTGAGGAAGGAAGTAGAGAGGGGAGGAGGGCTGTTGTCTACAGAGGTCAATGTGCCTGCTTTGTGAGCTCTCCTGAGAATTAGGACACAAAGAGAACGTGTCCCAAAGGTGGCAGGTGGGGTGAGTGGGCTGAAACCCCTTTGAAGAGGGTCGGGAAAGAAAGCTTAAAAAACCTCCAGGTTGGTGAAAAGGCTATTTTTTTTAGTTTGGTACGAGAAGCCCACAAAAGATGTATATACTGTAACCTGAGTGTTCCTTGCCTCCTCCCTCCCTGCCAGGAAAATTAATCATTGAGTCAGGAGCATGGAAGCTGAAGCTGGCTGGAGGAAATAAAAAAATAAAAATCCAAGAGAGAAGGAAAGTTGGTGAGAGAGTGTCTTGCTCTGTTAAATACATTCAAGTCACATGGCTCAGACAAATGGCATGTGAAGATTCATTTCAAAATGGGAATGTTTTTATTGTTTTGTGGGTTTTAAAGGAATGTATGCTCATTATAAACCTCTCAGACTGTTGAGAAGGACTATTTTGAGCACTAACTTTGTGGCAGGAACTTGGCATTGAGCTTCATATGAATTTATGCCATTTAATTATCACCCCACACTTATTGTGTAGGTAGTATTATTTAACCATTTTACAGCTGATGAATTTGAGGCCAAAGAGGATAAGTGACTTGACCAGAGTCACACAACTATTTCTATGACTTGCTAGTTTGGGAGAGTTATTTAACCTCCCTACACCTTTTTTTTTTTTTTCTCCCAGTTGTTTAGTGGGGATAATAACATAGTGTGCACTCAGACACGAGCTGTACTCTGATTCAAAACCTGATTCTCCATCTTACTAATATATGTCTTTGGGAAAATCACATAACCATGTGCCTCAGTGCCTCTTCCTTAAAATGGGGTTGTTGGGCTTCCCTGGTGGCGCAGTGGTTGAGAATCCGCCTGCCAATGCAGGGGACATGGGTTCGAGCCCTGGTCTGGGAAGATCCCACATGCCGCAGAGCGACTGGGCCTGTGAGCCACAACTACTGAGCCTGCGTGTCTGGAGCCTGTGCTCTGCAACAGGAGAGGCCGCGATAGAGAGAGGCCTGCACACCGCGATGAAGAGTGGCCCCCGCTTGCCACAACTAGAGAAAGCCCTCGCAGAGAAGCGAAGACCCAACACAGCCAAAAATAAATAAATTAATTAATAAAAAAAAAAAATGGGGGTGTTAATAGTACCTCAGATTATATATCTCAGTCAGTAGAACATGGAACTCTTCATCCCAGGGTCATGAGTTCAAACCCACATACCTTCTTTCTGTTTCTAAAGGAGCAGTGACTACCATCTACCTATCTACCTGCCTATCTATCTGCCTGTCTATCCCTATCTTCCAAATCCTATGAAAACTCCTCACATTAGCCAACTAGTTGTCAGGGACTCTGGGAGATATAGTTTGCATTCAGTTTCTTGGCCTCTATGACACAGAGAAGCACATAGAAGGGAGAAAAGGCAGCGAGTTGCCAACAGATGGTCTGGTGCAGATCTTCAGAGTAAGAGATATTGGACAAAGGACACATACAGCACCCTTGGTCGTAGATATTGTACGTAATTTTCTCAGGTTACCCCTATTATTTTTTAACATGTAAGAGTTCACCGGGAGCTTAATTTGTTTAAATAGCTTTAGGGATCTTGGAGGTATGGAGACAATTCCTGGGGATACAGGAGAATGTTTCCATTTTCAAACAGAGGAGGAAAATGGAAGTCATGAAGTATAGTTGATGAGCTTGGTGGAAATTCTGGGAGAGTTTCTAGATAAGAATACCAAGAAGATGGCACGTGAAGACTTGGATGATAAAACAGTGGTTACAAAGAAGGATCGGAGGTTTACTAAGAACAAGCCATACTCACCTTCTTTGTTGGTTTGTTTATACATGAATTATTGGGAGGATGACTACAGACATGGGCATGTGGATTTTAGTGTGGCATTTTCCAAAATCTCATTATGTCTTTGTGAACAAATGACCAAATATTGACGGCATTACTGCTGAGTGGTATCAAATCTGAATGGCTGTGTCCTGAGATTGCTGACTAATGGATTAATGACAACCTGGAACAAAGGTCTTTGTCGAGGAGTTCTGGCTTTGGTCTTGTCCAGTTCCACATTTTTATCAATGTTTCATATTAGAGCACTGATGGTCCTCTAATCAAATCTGAGGATGCACCAAGGCTGAGAGGAAGAACAAATGGATTGCATAATAGAATCAGGATTCAGAAAACTATCAATAGCCTGGCATGAAGGGAAGAAAAGAGGCAAGTTGAATTGTGCTAGAAATAAATCTAAAACATTGCCTCTAAACCTTCAAACGCTATAGTGAGGGTAAGTGGGAGGGATGGCTTAATAGCAGGCTCTGAAAAAAAGGCTAAGGTCTTGCCTTTATGGTAAACAACGTTAGACTGTTGGAACATACTGAATTGTCAAAATCATAAAATGACACTTTGGATTGCATTTGTAGAATATTTTTGGATAGAATAATGCCAGGCACGTAGTATACGCTCAGCAGATACTGTTTAAAATAATGCATGATTTAATGTTTTTTCTGGAACACTGTGTTGAGTTATGCATGCATTCACTCAGCAAATATTTTTTGAGAACTAGAGCCAGGCTCTGGTTAGGTGTTGGGTACACATCAGTGAACAAAATCTCTGAAGAGAACTGAAACATTTGTTGAGCATCCAATATGTACCAGATACTCTGTGAGGTTGTAAAGATGAATATAGTTCCTGCCTTCAAATTCTTTTTAAAGATACGAACATATAATCACAACCCAGAAATGTTACATGCCATTATAGCTTTAGAAAGAGGAGTGGTTCTGAGAAGTGTACAATTAACTCACTGTAAGAGGTGTCTGGGAAAGAGTTGCAGTAGATGGGACATATGTGAGGTTTTTTTGGTGTGTGATGAATAGATATTTGCTCATTCTTGGTCCCATCTTTATGAATGTGTCCAGAATAAGACAACTAGAATTGTGGGTAAACCTCAAACCTGCAACATATAAGGTAATAGAGGAGGAACTTGGATTTTCTTTAAAACCTGGAGATGAAAAATCCTAGGAATAGGGCCGGATTAATGGACATGCAATATGTGAGATGTTGTTATATAAAATGAATAGTGGTCTTGTATTGTGTGGACACAAAAGATGCCTTTAGGATACAGCTGGAACAGACTTGGGTTCACACAAGGAAAATCTTTCTGATGGTAGTTTATCAGTGGAAGGATGTATTTGCAAAGTAGGGGATTCCTTCTCTTTGAGGCATTCAAGTAGAAGCTGGAGAGGACCCTTCAACATATGATGAAGATTGACTCATTGATTTGTGCTTTGGACTGAATGGCCTCTGAGGTCTGGTTTAGCCCTGAAATTCTATTTTATAAACTTCCATACACGGCATTTAACAATTTGTATCACACATTGCTATTTTGCATTATGTGTGAAAATCATTGCTCCTTAAGTCAATTTTGGACTTCCTGAGAGCCTGAGAAAAGATCTGGATGGTGTATTAGAGAGAACATGGATTTGAAATTTGTTACAATACCAATAGGCTGTGTTCGTTTTGGCCAAGCTTTTTGTCTTCTCTACAACTCAACTTCCACACCTACAAAATGAATGGAATAAAATGTATACTATTGTGTTGCTGCAAGGATAAGTTATAGTGTGTGGGTAAAGCATCGTGAACAAAGTAACACGCAAAATGGATGTACATATAACGGTAGTTATATTTATTCCATATATATATATATATATATATATATATATATATATATATTGCGATCCCTTTGGAGCCTGGCATTAAGGAATACATGGATCAGTTCTGTCTCCAAAGATACCTGTTGGGTGAAGGCCAAATGCTAATTGAAATATTGGGGCCCAGCAAGTCAGAGAATCAGTGGTCACTGATTCTTTCCCCAAGGAGAGGAGGATTTTGCTCTGTCCTTTTGTAGCTCTCTCTGCTCCTTCTTTACATTATTCTTTCTCTCTCTGGCTCTCCAGTGTTCTTCACTTTAGGTCCGGAAGCTGCTTGTGGGTAGATTGGTGGATTCTGAGCACCCTCTAGGGACAATAGAGGGATTTGTTCCACTTGAGAGAAGATAGATTTTTCTCATCATTCAGTTGCTGGTGCAGGTGAAATGTGCCAGGAACAAGTGAGATGTGGGCGGAGGGAACAAACGATGGAGGATCCAGCTTTTCTTAACCCACTCCTCCCTATCAATGCACTTTTCTGGCTGCTTATATATCCAACCCCCAGCGAGATCTGAAGACAAAGAGCCACACAGGATTCAGAAAAAAAAAAATCCTTTCTGTTCCTGAGCATGGGTAGTCAGCTGGGAGTACATTCAACGGACAATAACTGAATCTCTAGTGAATTCAGAAGAGGCCAAAGACTCAGGGCCAAGGAACTCACTAAGTATGGTGCCTGAATTACCTTCTTGGACCATCTAGGCAACATATCCTGTTCAGTTATCAGAAGAAGGGAGAGAAGAACTTATCCAAGCGCAGTGAACCACAGAATGCAATTTTAATTATAGAATTTATCTTCAAATATTTAACCTCCAGTTCCTTCTCATACTCAGCTCTTTTAAAGTTCCACATCATTCCCGTCACTAAATAAACCTGAAGAACAACAGATTTCCTGAATGTAGAGGGGAAGAGTGTGAGGGGTCAGAAGACAGGGGAGAGAGGGGATTGTGGTGGGTAATAATGAGGAAGGTGTGATAAGACCCACTTCAGGATCGTTACGTTGGATAATTAGCAAGAGTTATTAACTTACCAGAAATCAGAACACTTATATCCATTTCTGAAAGAAAATGATGAAATAAATTTCTCAGAGTGAGAACGTTAAAACAGTAAAGTTTATCAAAGAAAACGTAGAGGAATTTATTTCTAATTTGAATTAGGCAACTGTTTTAAGTAGGACACAAGCCCACTAACTATAAAAGAAGATAAATGAGACTTTCATTTAAATGAAGATCTGTTCAAGATATACCATTAACAGAGTACATAGGTAATCCAGAGAATTAGAGAAGAAATTTAAAATTTATATGTATCTGATAAAACATGTAATAGTAAAACTTAAAGATTTCCTGCAATCAATGAGAAAAAGATAACCCAATTTAAAAATGGGCAAACAGCTCATTTTTAAACAGCTCATGTGGATACCCATGGCCAGGAAGCATAGTAAAAGGTGCTCAAGTAATTACTCTTCAGATAAATGCAAATTAAAACGACAATGATATATCACTTCACACTTACCAAAATGGCCAAGTTTTAAAATATTAATGCCAAATGATGGTGGCAATGTGAAACAACCTGAATTCTCATACATTGCTGGTAGCAGTACAGAATAGTATAACCCCTTTGGAAACTAATTTAGCAAGTACTACTGCAGCTGAATACATGCCCACCCTATGACCCAGTAATTTCACTCTTAGATATATTATACACAAGAAAGATGAGTACATACAAGATGAGTGCCTGGGGGGCTTCCCTGGTGGCGCAGTGGTTGAGGGTCTGCCTGCCAGTGCAGGGGACACGGGTTCGAGCCCTGGTCTGGGAGGATCCCACGTGCTGCGGAGCGGCTGGGCCCGTGAGCCACAAGTACTGAGCCTGTGCGTTTGGAGCCTGTGCTCCGCAACGGGAGAGCCCGCGACGGTGAGAGGCCCGCGCACTGCGATGAGGAGTGGCCCCCACTCGCCGCAACCTGAGGGAGCCCACGCACAGAAACGAAGACCCAACACAGCCAAAAATAAATAAATAAATAAATGAAGTGTAAAAATTAAAAAAAAAAAAAAAAAAAAAAAGTCTGTTCTTAAAAAAAAAAAAAAAAAAAAAAAAAAAAAAAAAGATGAGTGCCTGGGTCCACTATGAAAATACACAAATATGTACTTAATAACTTTATTTACAAATAAAAGAAAAAAAATAATGCAAATTTTAGGATAGTAGTTATTTGGATAAAGGGAATGCAGGAAGGGATTATAAGAGGCTTTTGGTGTATGGCAACACTATACTAATTTGCCTTGGGTGGTGAATACATGGCTATTCAGTTAATTATTACTGTTATTGACTGATATTTTATGTGTAGTTAATTTAGGGTATTTTCACACTTAAAAAAGATAAATTGTTCTAAAAACTGCTATCTAAATGTGGGAACTCACTTCCTTCTTAAGCCTCAGCCTCTCCATCTGTTAATTTATCAGGATGGAGTGCAATATTCAAGGTGTCTTTCTATTCTTACACACTGTTGTCCTGGAACCATTGGGAAGCTAGGCAACACGAAGATGGAAAATAGCCCCAATCGAGATATTATAAAAGATCCCTGATCATCAGTATAAATGGTCATTAATTAGCAGAATTGGATATCTAGACATGTGCCTTAGTACAGAAGCAAAGCCTTCTAACTTGCATGTATCACCTTGCAAGAGACTAGACTTGCAAATAATAAAGGAAATTGGTTAATAATGCATCTCACTCAAAACCTTGAAAAACAAACAAGTGAGACAAAACAGGGCATTTGAGGAATCACTTACCAGAAGAGCTTCCATTCTCAAGTTGTTTTCCTCGGGGAAGATGGAAGAACTCTCTGCATGTGAATTGTGTATAAGTGCTCTTGTTAATGGCAACGTCTATGCGAGATCCCCAGAAAACCCAGGCTGAGGAAGAACCTTTACGTATGAATAATTTACTGGCGGGTGCAATCTTAGGGCACCAATTGTGCATGAAATCGGAAGTTAGGCAAAAGAAGGAGAGCAAATAGTGGTACATTCCCATGCCCATCAAAGCTTTACAATAACCACAGCTGATGTTAGATTCCACAGGAGCACAAAGGGGCCTTGAAACTACTGCAGCTCAGAACCATCCATTGGAGAGAGAGATGAGAAGAAACATATCTTCCTGGCTTCCCCCTATTTCCTCTTTTTCACTGATTAAGGTCTCTATGAGGGATGGGTAAGCTGAATAATGGCCCCGAAAGATAGCCACATCCTAATCACTGGACACATAACAATTTATCATACTAAAGTAAGCAAAAAAAGCTGTTCAAAATCTTGCTCTGAAGATTGAACAGGAAAACGTTCATGAAGGGTTTTGCAACTTTAAAGTTCCTGTAGAAGTTAACTATCATTGAGGGTGGTGTTGGTGCTTAGAAAAAAAATCTGGAAAATATGAAGACAGAATATATGATCTCCGCTATCTCACCTGCTGTATTCATAAAGGGCTCAAAATTTATGGCAAAATGATTCTTTTCTCTTTAAATATTTCTTGCCTTTTTATGGTTCCAATAATATATATTATTTATATATAAATATAAATAAGTGTGTAGATTATAGACTTTTCTCATAAAAGGGGGCAATTTTAAATGTAAAAGGAACACTAGTCATAATTGCAATGCTGCAATATGAAATTGCATCAGCACAGTATACATAAACTGGGACTGTTCCAAGCCATCTAAGACAAGTCTCCACCTTATGTATAATATAAGTGAATTGTGGCAGTACCAGGAGGCATGTTTGGCATATAAAATATTTGATAAATGTCACTTTATTTCTATTAATGTCTTCTATCTCATTCAGTAAGTTTTATTTACTGAATAAATGAAAGAATAAAGGACCTGAACATGTCAAGTAAGTGAAACCTATGAGTTTAGAAGGGTATGAGTATGAGATCAATTTGTAGCAATAAAATTGGCAATAATAATGGCCAATATTCATTTTGTGCTAGTGGATGTGATAAATTCTAATTGTTTCATTCTTTCAAAATGTTATTGAGCCCCTTAATGTCTAATACTGGGCTATGGGATTTAAATGCAGGGCGAAATAAAAGTTGCAGTCTTTCTCTCATGGAAGTTGTAATTTAGAGGTGGAGAGTAACATTAATAATGTTTTAGGAGATATAAATTAAATTGTAATAACATAGGAGAGGAGCATGGTGCATTAAGAATGTAAGAAAGAGGGTTATCCAACCAAGCCCAATCATCTCTGGCACAGAAAGGCATCCCCTAGGCCCTCTGAGAAGTCATAGATGGTGGTGGAGGTGGTAGAGATGGGAGTGGTGAGGTATGGGTGTCCCAGGCAGTGGGAGAGCATATCCAAAACCATGAAATAGGAGAGAGTACGGCAATGTGTGAAAGTAAAATGTATGTAGCTGAAGTCCAACCACCAAGGGGAGAAGAGGAGGGAAAAGTGGCCAAAAAACTTGAAAAATGGAAAACCGCTGAAGGCGTAAAGGCAAGTGTCAAGGTAATTATAGATGCATATTTAAAGCTTCCCGTGACTGCCAGGTTGAGAAGTAGTTGGCAGAAGGTCTGGCTATGTGTTGCCCATGAGAATGGAGGATGTATTAGCAGAAGATGGTATTAGTTGTAAACGTGGGAAAAATGAAAAATTGATTTTATAGGAACCTTAGAAGGTAAAATTAATAGGTTTGGATCAGACAAGCATGGTGAGGGAGAAAGAGACTGTTGGCATGTCTGGGTTGAGGGTCTTGGTGTTTGTTGGAAGGGGAGTAATGGAAAAAGATGAGATGGGAAAGAAGAGGGAGGTCATGCATTCAGCTCCCACCCATGGAAACTCATTGTTGAGCTTCATCTCATCATTGTTGGATAATTATTTTTTTCCTCTAGAGCTCTCATGAGAGAAAGTTTATATTTATGTATTGTATATTACTTAGTTTAAGTCCTTCATGGGTAGAAACTGAGTTCCGCCAATTCCTATATGCCCAATAACAGAACATTGCTTAGTTCATTGTTGACTTTGAAGAGAGACAAAGCAGGAAAAAGGAAGGGTTGGAGGGAGAAAGTAATAACCCCAGGGGAAAGCAAGTCCACAATTAGTCAGGATTATATTTGACTTTGTATGGCAGAAATTTCACTACAATGGCATAACTAAATGAGAAGTTATATGAGAAGTTTATTTGTCTCACATAATATGTCTAGAAGAAGGAAGTCCAGGGCTGGGTCACCTGCTTAAGGTAATTGTTAAGGAAGCTAATTTTCTCTATATTCATGCCCACCTTGCAAATGGGGGGATATAAGATACTTCTGGTGTATAACAAAATTTCTACTAATTGGCCTGAATGTTAGATACATAGATATTCATTTTATTACTGTTTACACTGTACTGATGTTTTATGTGCAGGTTTTTTTTTAATCAATTAATTTATTTATTTTTGGCTGCATTGGATCTTCGTTGCTGTGCACGGGCTTTCTCTAGTTGCGGCGAGGGGGTGCTACTCTTCATTTGCGGTGCACGGACTTCTCATTGTGGTGGCTTCTCTTGTTGCGGAGCACAGGCTCTAGGCGTGCGGCCTTCAGTAGTGTGGCGCACGGGATCAGTAGTTGTAGCTCGCGGGCTGCAGAGTGCAGGCTCAGTAGTTGTGGCGCATGGGCTTAGTTGCTCCGTGGCATGTGGGATCTTCCCGGACCAGGGCTCACACCCATGTCCCCTGCATTGGTAGGCAGATTCTTAACCACTACGCCACCAGGGAAGCCCTATGTGCAGTTTTAATTTAGGATATGCTCTACTTTTTGAAAAGCATTGAGCTTTAGTTCTCATGATCACAGTATGGCTGCTGCAGCTTCTGCTATTATACCTGTAGACCAAGGAAGAAGAAAAGGGAAGGACAAAGGGCAAAAGCCAAGAGCCAAAGAGTAAATTCAGTTGATCCTTCACTGAAATAGACTTCTCAGAAGCCTTTCTCACTTACTTAGCATTGGCAAAGATTGTTTTTATGTTTCTTTGATTGGTGTCAAATTCACTTTTCTTAATTGGGCACTCAATTTTATGGACTTCCCCTCATTCTATGATGTTGTAGGAAATGTGTGAGAGGGGAAGTTATGCTCATTAATTTAGACTTACATGAGGAAGGGAGGAGTGCTATTAACACCAAGCCATCTTAATTTCCATAAAGCAAATACCCAAAGAACATAATTTGAGTCGTTCCTTTTTCAGATTCTGCTTCATTCAGCTTGGATTCCAGCCAGACCTTGTCCTCCTTCTCCAGATGCACAATGACAGTTCCCAAAGCATGTTTGTGACTGTCTTTGGCTTGGGCTTGCTTCCATCTGACCTGGATGCCATTCCTCATGAGTCCTATCTTCACAGATCTCTGAAACAGCTCATTGTCAAAGGCAAAATTGTACACACCAGGGGTGGTGCAGCTGAACACTCCAGTGGTCAGATTAATGTGGTCCTGCTGGTTGTACAGGACTTCCTTGAAAACAACGGGCTGGAAGGGCTTTGGGAGAGGTTCACTAAGCTTCGCGAAAAAAGCAGATTTTGGTGGCAATGGGCACCTCTCAATAGCTCCAGGTGACCCTCTTTGTCCCATTTTTCCTGGATGACCTTGAGGACCTTTACACAAGATATACAGACAAAGGAAGGAGGTAATTCTGAACTCATGCATTTTATGATCAGCGTACTTCTGTCTCCCTCCCTCCCATTCCACCTTTTTTACTTATGATCTTAAAGATTCTCTTAAAGTTTCTCTCTCTAGTCTGTGGGAATAGCATCCAGTGCTTACTTTTGTCATAGCTTTTACCACACTGAATTGTAACCCCTCCTTAAGCACTTGTGTCCTTGACTATGCCTGTGCCTCATTAGAGTGCCCAGCTTGTAGTTAGCATTCAAAGTATATTTTCTGAATGCGTAAGTGCATGAATTGTTTTTCTTAACTTATCCCAAAGGCAGAACCATATGTTTTCTTTATTATAAACCATATAACTAAGGACCACTTTCTGTAGGAACTGATGCAGAAAAATCCAGAAATCATATTGTGCTATAGCTAAAAGAGCACAGATCAGTTGTACTGAAACCCACATAAGCGTTACAGTCACCCGTGGAGCTCAAAAGGCTCACTGATGCCCTGGCTGCACTCTGCTTCTTCTAAATCTGAATCCCTGGATGTGGAGCTCAGGTTAATGATGTACACAGGTCAATCTGATGGAAGTCATTGTCCTCAGGTATCCAAGTGGCAGAGCAAGTATTCAGAGCTGAATGGCGATCTAACCCCCAGCCTGTTGGTATCTTTTCATGATACCACCTTGCCCCTGATTTTGCGGGAATCACCACTGCTTTAGTGTGAAATATGTGCTGCCACACTACACAGAAATAACAATGATATTAGTAAGAGTACATCTACTTAAGTGCTATTCAAGCTGTTTTCTCAAGCTAGTTATCCTGACTGATAACCAAGCATATAAGCACCATTGATGTCTTTTTTAGAATACAAAGTTACCTTACTCTCTCCCAAATACATGACTGAACTTCAAAATTAAAGAACAAACTGAGTATTCATGCATGTTTTGTATGGTATGCTCTCTAAATTCACCAGGTTCAACCATTTTCTCTAATCTAGCAAAAAAGATTTGTCTCTAAATGTTTTACAAGTGAGTTATTTTTCACATTGCGTTTGCATGTTTGTGGGTGTGTGCATGTGTGCATGTGCATGTGTGTAGCTGAGTGATCTTTCTTACCATGTGAATCAAAACGTATCTCAATTTAGAACTTACTATGTTTTTCTAGTTCTAGAGGAAGAGCTAACTAGTGGGAAAACACTGGGTCTCTAGCCAAGAGCTGGAGTATTGGTGTGTAAATTCCCACTGAGCTCCAGCCAAACATTAATTCTTCATTCAGGGAGCACTTCTTGTTGCATAGTTGACTATGTGTCACCTGTCCCATTGCCAATTTCTCTATGTATATTAGATTGAAATATTTACAGTGTCAGTACTTCCCTGATTTTGCCCCACAAAACAGCAATTTTGAATGGTTTAACCTACTGTAAATAGTGGTAGGCAGATGGAATCCCTTTCTTGGAGATCTTTTCAAAGTACAAACCAACTGCCTCAAACCCAGTTTGGTCCTCAGCAAGGTGGTAAGAGGACGGGGATGAATTTGTGCTACAGATACTTTTCCCCATAAGAATTCTCCCACATTTCTTTATACATACACTAAATGAACCTCATATATGTTTTTGTCCTTGCCCCATGGCATGCTGTGTATGAATAGCAACCCAGAGTTATAGTTTTGGGTCTCCACTCCAGTGGTATATCAAATATCCTGAGAGCTTTCTAAACATATGGGTAATTTGCATCTATTCCCAAGTTTCTGATTCAGTAACTGTAAGATGAAGTTTTGACATTCTGATGCATAATCAGAGTTGAGAAACAACTCATAGGCCTTGAAAAGAAGAAATGTCTTGCTTCAGCAATCTTATCAGGCTCATTTAGGGGTTTAACTGGGTCTGTGAACATTACAACCAAAGAGAGAAAGGAAAGAATAGTAAAAGCAAAAGAAAACAATCTCTCACCTTAACCAGCTATTCCCAAAGGGCCTGGAGGGCTTGGGGGGCCTGGGGGTCCCCGAGGTTCACAGGGTTCAGAATTTCCTTCGGTCTTGAGATCAGCTGGGGCTGATGTTATGGACAGGACCCAAAGCCAGAAACCTAGAGCAGGAGAGTAACGGGAAAAGTTCACATAGACTGGAAAAGGACGCTGCTGCTCTTGAAGGATCATGTTCCCACCCCGTCAAAGGGATGCAAACCCTCACAGTCCCAAGGAGTGTCCATTACTGTAGGCATCCACATCAGTGCTGGGACTAGGGTCAGAGATGGCTAGGAACGTTCCAAGGGCGTTATCCCATGTTATTGAACCCTCCCCAGATGGGGCACAGAAGAGACGAAAGGGACCTGCTGATCTTTCCTATTGGAATCCAATGTTGCTTCTTCCAACTTATGCCTCTGCGGCCTAGAAATAGTCTCTGGCAGTCACATTCAATACTTGGTCTTAGTTGTGTTGATTTGGTATCTGAAGTCCACTCACTTAAGCATTAACATTGTGTCTATAGAGAAATTGCCTAGCTTCTTTTTCTCTCAGTTTTCCCACCTATACACTGGGGGATAATTACACCTATCGAAGAGGGTAGCATAGGGTTTGGGGATAATATAATAAAGTATCTAGCACAGTGAAGGCACAAGGCTGACTCCCAGTATAACATTGCCCTGACGTTTGCTCTTCTTTGAATGTATCTAGGTTGTAGAAATTTTCCTTGATTGACATCCTTTTATTCCCATTAACAAAGCAAAGCCTGGACATGGACTTAAGTCTAAAACAATAGGTCACCAATACATACAAATTCTAGAGGAAATTGTCCCCAGAGACTGAAAGCTCTGTCTGTCCTGATAAATCAACTATTGTAGCAGAGTGGTCCTAAATGTTACCTTACAAGTTTAATTTTTGTATCATCTTAATACTTGCTTTAAAAGACAACTAAGCCACCAATCATATCCTTGGTAATAAAATTGGCTCTAATTTCTGATCCCATTGATAACTTACAAAATGGTAAGTCAAGTAAGTAAGTATGAAAGTAAGTCAATAAAATCATTATCAGAATAATCTGAGAATTTTAAAAAATATTTATTTATTTTATTATTTTTTATTTTTGGCTGCATCGGGTCTTAGTTGTGGCATGCAGGATCTTTTGTTTCAGGGCGTGGGCTTCTCTCTAGCTGTGGCATGTGGGCTCCAGAGTGCGTGGGCTCTGTAGTTTGCGGCACACAGGCTCTCTAGTTGTGGCGTGCATGCTTAGTTGCCCTGCGGCATGTGGGACCTTAGTTCCCCCACCAGGGATGGAACCCATGTCCCCTGCATTGGAAGGCGATTCTTAACCACTGGACCACCAGGGAAGTCCCAAGAATTTGTTTCTCAAAGTCAGACAAGGTTTCACACATCCCAGCTCTGACACTTCCCAACTGTGCAACCTTGGAGAAATTAACTAAACTCTTTTTCAGCCTCAACTATACAGTGGTGCTATGAATTCCAACTTAAGTCACAGAATTTCTTAGAAGTGAAAGAGTATGATGTAATAAATATGCCTGCCATGATGCATGGTACATCAAACAGTCCCCGTATATTAACTCCTGGCCCCTGGCCCCTACTCTCTACATTCTAATGAAAACACTGTACATATTTGAGCATCTTTATGACTAGAAATTATTGATGGTTTCTCATATGAAAGCCTTGGGGCATCTTAAAATAATTTTAAGATGGTTATGAGACAATCCCAAGTGTTCAGGCACTTGCATAGCCCTCATTTTATTTTTGTAATTTTCTAGACCCCTCTGTGAGTTTGGGAGAGTTTCAATATTACATTCCTCATTGGAGAGAAGAAAAAATTGAGGTCCAGAAAAATGGAAGTATTTGGACTCCTTTGAGACTGTTTTACAGGATGGAACTTGTTCTGGAATATTCTATTGTTTACTCTTAGGTGATTGTGCTTTCATTTAATTATGGCTGGGATCTCACATGACTGGATATTAGTGGGGAACACCTTGTATGTTCAGAGTCTAAAGTATCCCCACACCCCCTGCCCCCAAATAAACATCCACAGACATATACCCACTCGCCACTCAAACAGAAAGTTCTCACACACACAAAATCATTCAGTACAGGTTGCCTAGTACAACAAAGAGTAAATTTAATAGGTTTTTGTTAGATGTTATAGCACTGTCCTCAGCACATATTGTAATAATACTTCAGCTGACTAGAAAATATAACCACCACTGGAAGATATTATTAAAGAATCGGTTGACTTATTTCATGCAAAGTTCCTATATGAAATCTTTGGGAATTATTTTTTCCGATCCATATGGCAAATCCCCAAAGGCAATGCATATTTCCCATTATGGACAATGTGAATTATATAAGGGAACTGTTTTCTGTTTTGTTTTGCACCTAGGAAAGTCAGATTCATGTTTCCAACTAAAATTTTAAAACTGGGCAGGTGCACACATCTGCACTTTAATTGACCATTTACTGTGATTTTGCTTTTTGTCTTTTGTCTACTCCTAATTTTTACCTGCTTATATTTTTCTACTTTGTCCTATTAATTTATGTAAGATAACTCAAATATACTATGGTCTAATGTGAAAGCAGAGATAGAGGAGAGAGAAGGGATAGTGGATAGAGAGATGAAACATATACAATAGCTTTGGCTTTTAAGTTGGATACAATGAATGAAATCAGTAGTAAACTTTAATATCTTACTATTATTAATAAAACAGTAAGGGTGGTAAAGGAGAGCATGGACATAATACAGTAAGAAAATGTGTGGGAGGGAGAGATAGACAAGAGACAAAAGATGAATTAAAGGATAAATAAACAAACAAACAAACAAACCCAAGAGGTAGCACAGAAACACTCAGCTGGATAGTGATAAAACATGAACGCCAGAATCAGAGGCAAATATAGAGGAAGGGAAAGAGTCTTGGCAGGTATTGATAGGTCTCATGCTGATGACTTAGACTCTGGGCATCAGAGTATTAAAGTTGAATATATATTTCAAAAGTACATATGTGGGATGTTTCACCACCTGCCATTCTGTCATAAGTCCTCTGTACTAATTTACATAACTGAGAGTAATTAAATAATAATGACATCATTCACGGTCACTATTTGACTTCCATTCCTACCCACTTTCACCAGTAGTAAGGCGGGAATAAAATCTATACCTTTGACAAAGTTATGAGACTATGGTCTCCCAGGGTAGATATATTTATATAATATTTTCCATGTGAAGGAAAGAGGGGTAATGGAAGTAATATAAGAGGTTTAATTCATTATTGTAACTAAGAGTAGGTACACTTACCAAGATTTCCCATGGAGAGAGTGCTTTTTCTTGGTCCAAGCATTCTGATATTATGGAAGGAAACCTACTGAAAATCAGCTTCTCAGCTATCTTGTTTTTGTCTCACTTGGTTTGATTTTCAAATTGAGATTAGATGATTTGCAGAATTGATTTCTCTAAATATTTGGTCTTCTGGTCTCTCCTGAGGCCAATGTCCTGGTTATATTTTTAACCAGAGAGAAGTTGCTGCAGTTGATATTCACAATGAGGCAATACCATCCATATACATCTGGCTGATTTTACTTGGACGGGTCAAGGTTCAGTCTCTGAACATGTGGTCTTTGTCACTGGCGATCCTTGTATGGTCACTTTCTCAACTCATCAAGTGGGGCCTCTTCACTACAAACATTCTAGTACTGTATCAACAAAATATCAGAGCCAGAGTAGGAACAGAGGGAAACTGTCTCAACTTGATCAAAGACATCTTTATAAAACCTACAACTAGCAATATACTTATTGGTGAGAAACTGGATACTAAAACAAGAAATGGAAATAAAAGGAATAGAGAATGAGAAGAAAGATATAAAATTGTCATTGTTAGCAGAAGACATGATTGTGTATGTATAACATTTTTTTTAAAAAGTTGTTTTCCCTTGTATCACCAATGAACGTTCAGAACTTGAAATAAAAAAAAAAAAAAAACACACAAACAGTAGAATTTACAGTAGTACCAAAAAAATGAGATACTTAGGTTAAATCTGACAAAATACGTATAATATATATATGAGGAAAACTACAAAACTGCAATGAAAACAATCAAAGAAGATAAATGGAGAAATATTCCACGTTCATGCATTGGTAGACCCAATATTGTTAAGATGTCAATTCATCCCAACTTGATCTATAATTCAACATAGTTCCAACCCAAATCTCAGTAACCTATCATATGGGTATCAACACACTGATCTAAAGTTTGTAATAGAAGGTGAAAGACATAGATAAACACAATACTGAAGAAGCAAAACAAAGCTGGAGGACTCAGGCTACCCAACTTCAAGGCTTATTATAAAGCTACAATAAACAAGACAGTGTGGCTGCATGTGGAGAGGCTTATGTGGTTTGTACCTCCCACTAGCACCAGAGGAAAGGAGCATCTGGACTTTATTATCAGCTTTCCCAGATGTGAAGCAGGAAGAGAAAAGGGAGGAATGAGGCTTAAAAACTATCAGCAAACATTAAAAAATGGAGTCAGACTCCCCCCCTTTTTTTTGGCTCTACCTTGTGGTATGCAGCATCTTAGTTTCCCGACCAGGGATCGAACCCGTGCCCCATGCAGTGGAAGCACAGAGTCCTAACCACTGGACCACCAGGGAATTCCCTCAGACTTCCTTATTATGAATAAGTCATGTGGATAATATGTATCCTTGATAGGATGTGATGAAAATGACAGTTTACCTTTGTAGTCTTCCTGCCCCGAATCCATAACACTCTCTAATCATGAGGAAAACATTAAACAAATCTCAGTTGAGGAACATTCTACAAAATATTTGATCAGTACTCTTGAAAACTGTCAATGTTGTCTAAAACAAGAGAAGTCTGAGAATCTACCACAGCCAAGAGGAACCTAAAGGAGACAGACAATTAGATGCAATGTGGTATATTGGATGGAGTCATGGAAAAGAAGGACTATAGGAAAAAGAAATAAGGAAATCTGAATAAAGTATGGGCTTTGGTTAATGTAATATAAAATAAAAACCAAACAAAATGAATTCACCACCTTTGGAGGATGAAAGGAAATCAATAAAACTGGCAAATAAAAGAAAAACAGTCAAGCATTTGTTCTGCCTTTCTTATATGAATTATACCCCTGGGTAGCCAAATACTAGATGAAGAGTTGAGTCTCATTATCAAATTATTCCAACTACCAAATGAAAAAGATAATAGACAATAAAAAAGTAGACAAAGAGTTGACTGTCTTTATCAAGTTATTCCAACTAATACATGAAAAAACATATTATAGAACATAGAATAACACTATTTTGAAACAGCAATGAATTAATGGATCTGGGCACCTAGCATCAGTACCTACTAATATCACAAAAAGAAACAACATAGTACCATCTATAGTGTTGTCAAAAGGATTGAACCTGAATCTGGTTGAGCCTGTGGATTCGTCCACTAATGTGTAAGTGTTACACAGAGAACAGAGGAATATTGTGACCGGCATGATGAGTGGGTAATCAACAAAAGCCAGGTAAAAAATCGTCATGGTAGTCATGGTATTGTAATGGGGTTTAAAAAGATGATGTATGAGTAATAATAATAACTAGACAGACATTGTTTTTTCCTATGTGGTGTTCACGTATTAACATTAACGACACTAACTTACGTATACTACACATTGGACTTCAAATAATGGTTGTTTTTGTCCCCAGTGATTAAGTTCTCACGGTTCCCAGTTCTTTGACCTACACAGATTTCTCATCCAGGAGCTTGCTTTCACTGTCTCCTGATCTGAGATTAGATACAGCAAGAAAGTATTCAAAAAGTAGTAAAGGAGCAAGGAAAATCACACTCTTGAGGTTTGGTTTTACCTGTAGCAGCAGCTATTGCCATAAGAGATATCTCTGATAGAAAATCGGGGGGTGACCAGGATTCTAAAATCTTCCTAGTCCAAACTCTGGAGCTAGTCAGGGTAGGTGACCTCAAATCCTGCTTGTGGTTGAACATTAATCTTATTGTGAACCCAGGTTGGACTGCATGAAAATATTTAAATATTGAAGAGGTGACTTCAAACCTTTAAGAAGTTCTTGCTACAGTGGAGTGCTAACAGGGGCCCCTGCTTCAGATTTAACAGCTGGAGTAACACAGGGATCCTTCACATTGGGAGAAGCCAGCCCAAGAAGAACTAAGTCTCTTTATCTGAGAATCACTGGTAGGGACCTGATGCAAGCTGCAGGAAGGGGACCAGTTGCCTGGTCCCTAGGAGGAGGTGGATTAGGAATAACTGGACTTAATAGGGCACTGAAACCTCCAATGTTGATCATGGAATTTTCTACACATCATTTCTAGGGGCTTCTGCTTTGGGGGACAGGAAAAATACATAAATAAAAGACAAACAGTCCAGGCTGCTTTTTGTTATTTGCTTAAATATAAGGCATGTTTACAAAAAGGATATAAGGGTAAATCTTTTTTTAATTTTTTTTTATTTTATTATTTATTTATTATTTATTTTTGGCTGTGTTGGCTTTTCGTTTCTGTGCGAGGGCTTTCTCTAGTTGCGGCAAAGGGGGGCCACTCTTCATCGTGATGCGCGGGCCTCTCACTATCGCGGCCTCTCTTGTTGCAGAGCACAGGCTCCAGACGCGCAGGCTCAGTAGTTGTGGCTCACGGGCCTAGTTGCTCCGCGGCATGTGGGATCTTCCCAGACCAGGGCTCGAACCCGTGTCGATTCTCAACCACTCTCATTGGTCTGAGAGCAGGCAGATTCTCAACCACTGCGCCACCAGGGAAGCCCCAGGGTAAGTTTTTTTAAAGGATCTAAGGCTGAGCACCTGGGGACGGGAAAGCGCAGGACCATATAGTATAGGCATTCATTCATTTATTAACTCATTCAAATAATGGTCCAGGCTCAGACTAGGATTCAGATCCTACCTCTTTTTCTTTCTGGCTCTCTGGTTTTGGACTGGTCATTATAACTTTCTGAATCTCAATTTTCTTATTTGTAATTGTGGGCCAAGAACTAATCTCTTATATAATTGAAATGGAAATTTGATTTAAAAAATAATGTTTCTAGTATTGTGCCCTGTGCAAAAGTAGCAATACCTAGGAGCCTCTGTTAATAATAATTCATATAATAGGCCAATGTTATTTATTAAGTGTTCATTATGTTCAGTTGATAAAGAGATGGATAAGAAAGGAGATAAATAATATTGAGTGAAATAACATTTGTAAATGAGTAGTGATTTCAGTCCGGTGGTTCATAACAGAACAGAGGAATTAATAAAGAGCCAGCTAAACTGTAGAGTTTAACATGCTCAATTAGCTGATAAGTGGCACAGCTGTCATTTGGATCCAAGTATGTCTGATTCCAGAGCCAATGTATAATTTTGACAGACCAAGCTTTAATTCTACCCACACAGATTGCATGAGCAAATAACTCCTCTTTGCTTTCTTGTTCTAGGTGTGTGGAGATTCACTATGTCTATTCTGATAGCAAATACTTTGATTGAGTAAATTGGATGCTATGGACCTCCAGGGCCTCCTGGACCTCTGGGGCCTCTTGGAGTTGCAGGTCCTAGAAGTAAGAAAGCCTTTTCTTCTGTCTCTTAATTTCCCCTCCCCCTTTCTCTTTGGGTAAAATGTCATAATCTTCATGGTATTGATAGCAAGTAAGAATAGAAAGAATCTGGGGAAAATTATGGACCGCACAAAGGGCTTCTTTAGCAGAGTGTTCGTTAGCCCAAGCCACAGGTCTTATGAAGACTATGGAATCTGACCTAAGTCCAGACCCAGGTTGTTACTTAAGGCAACACTGCTCCGTAAGGGAAAGTCAAGGTAGTGGAGATGTCAAGAAAACTCATAGTTGCAGAGGTGGAATCACGCATCAGGACAGTCTTTCTAGTTAAGAGGGAAAAAAAGGAGCTAGTGGAACCTTATAGCACATAGTACTATATGAGAAGGTGTGCATTTGATCACAAAGACTGTACCAAGTCCAGATATTATGGGAAAGTTGGCACTCAGTAAGCCCTGGGTATGCTTATGCTCTAGATCCTTCTCACTGGTTACACGCGGGGTCCCTGGTGTGCTGCTTGTCTTCCCCGTGTAGGCTCAAAGTGGATGAGTCAGAGTCAGGGTTCTCCAAGTGTTGTCCACAGACCAGCAGCACCAGCATCACATGAGATATTCTTATAAAATCAAATTTCAGTCTCTACCCCAGATCTAGTCTATGAGAAACTCTGAAGGTGAGCAATCTGTGTTTTAATAAGGCCTCCATGTGAATCTGCTGCATGCCAAAGTTTAAGAACCACTCAGAATGGGGAGGCTTTATAAACTGCTGCTTGCAGCTGAGTAAGACTGAGTCAAAGGCTCCCCCATACCCCAGAGAATCTCACATATTTTGAAAAATTTCTTATAGGATCATTATTGTCATTGAATATCCATGGGCCCCTATCCTAGGATCAAATGTCTAAGGTTTAGTGATTCAGAGGTTTGTTTTTCCTGAAAATAAGAGACCCAGGCTCTTGGATTCAAGAATAGTGTCATGAAGTAAATTGCAGACCCATAAAGTAAGGGGAAAAGAAAAAGTACAGTAAAATGATTTGACACTGCCTCTTTATTATGACATTATCCTAAAATCTTATTAGGAGCATAGATTACAGTTCCAAACTTAGAGGCCAGCAGTTATAATCATAAGAGCAAACATAATATTTAATGCTAACTTTTTTCCGGAACAGACCAATGAGAGTATACATCATGACTTGCTTTTGTGGATGATGAAAAAAATGGACCCTTATAAATGTTAAGAAACTTGACCAGGGATGAGATATGACCTGCACTATTTCCTTTATAAGCCAAAGCTCACACTCTTAACCAAGGTAGCGTCTTAATCCCCACAGGAAGGCTAATGTAAAATTGACATTCTGATTGATGCATAGCTTGCTCAGATAAAAGTGAAAGAAGTTCCCTGGGGGACAGGGATGGGGTGGCTAGTGGATAACAAGCTCAAGTTTCCAAGCTCTGAATAAGGATCACCAAATACAGAACTGAAACAGTCCTGAAGTGGTCAGTACTGGCCTAAGTATAGCATAGCAGTCCTCGAGACTTCGCTCCAGGGAAGGTTCAGCATCTGGATCCAGGAATGCCAGACAAAAATAGAGCAAGTATTGCCTTCAACGGGACACTGTATTGAGGACTCTGATAGCACAGGGGGAGCTAAGACAGGAATTGAAACTCTAGATATTAGAGTCTAGACAGAACAACCTGCAGAGCAGTGCATCTCAAGTTCAGTGTGTGAAATCACAACACCACCAGTGCATTCTGGAAGGATACATGCTCCTCTAAGGTATCAGTTTCTCATAGACTGTTCTGTGTTCCTCCTAGGACCTGCAGGATTCCTGGAAATTACCATTTCGACTTTGATGTAGAGCTTCGCCACTGCAAGGTGAAGGTTTGGCTAATGACGAACCAAAGCCAAGTTTTGGGAAAGGATCTGATCGCCAAAAAAGAGTATGTTAATATCTCTTTTGCTGTAATTATGCTTCTGAAAAAGGGGGATAAGGTGTGGCTAGAAGCAGAAGTTGAAACTGAGGAACCAAAGCAAGCAGAAGTCACTATCTATTTCTCAGGTTTCCTGAATTCATCCCTGAAACTAAGCCTCATATGAGTCTGCAGCCTGAAAAGGAATAAAGCCAGTTTCTAATTTCTGAAATCTTGGATTTCTTTCATTCCCCATTCTGAGAAAAATAATTGCATGAAAAAAAAGGCATTTCTGCTTTCATTAAAGCTTGGGCTTGAAAGATGTTATCAGAATCAGGAAATTAAATTGTTCAAACAACCCTATCCTCAAGACCAAGGTCATTCCTATTTACACCACCCCGACTAGAGTTGTTGCCGAAATATCGGCTTCCCTGTGCACCGATGCCGAACAGAAATACGGAGACAGAGATTTTGGAGGAAAAGAGAGATGGCTTTATTTTTCTGCCAGGCAGAAGGGGTGACACAGCTGAACAGGTGAAGATTTATGTTTTGATTTGAGCACGCTAACGCCTAACGTCTAAAGTCTGTTACCAACTGCTGGAGCCAAAATGCGAAGCGCTTCCTCTAAGGTTCCACCCCAACCTGGGAAACCTTACGGAAAATTTTAAATGACTGGTCGACCAATAGCTATGATCCAGTGACAAAGAAAAATGGCCTGAAAATGGGTCTCCTACAATTAGATCTTTATAGCCGCAGGATGGGAAAAATGAACTGAGGTTCCCTTATGTTCAGGACTTTATGCCCCTTTTATTATAATCCTGCTCTAGGTGGCTCCATAATCAAAAGCCTGAGGAGTCAGAAAAAAACAAAAGAAAAACTCTCCTGACATTCTAAATGATCCTCTTCTAACTTCTCCCAACTCTCAGGGGAAGAGGGGAACCAAGCTTCCCCAACTCCTGCAAGTTCCCTCACGCCTTCAGATTCTTCTGACCAAACTAAGACCCCACCTCCCCAGAGGGACAGTCCCTGCTGGGACAACATTTTCTCAGCCAGTCTGCTCCTGTTATCAGAGCCAATTTGAGCACTATCTGGTTTAAATTTTAGCTGTGAAACCATGACCACAGAAAGAGAAAGATGATTTTTGACAGCATGGCCACAATATTCTTTAGACTCTGGAGAAAATTGGTTAAAATAAAACTGTTCTTAAAATTGCAAAACCAATTCTTTTTGCATGTGCAATTAGAAAAAGCTAGCTTGTTAAAATACTTTTCTTCAAAATTCTGACCCTGAGAGAACAAAAATATGCCTAGGACAAAGCTTGAAGTTAACTCTTATCATGTCCTTGAGCTACAAACATAGCCCGCTTTGCCTGAGACTTCAGCCTTGGGTTAATTAGTAGAACTTCAAGCCAAGAGAAAAAAAAACAAAAAAAAAAAACGGCAAAGAGACATTTTAAATCTCAAGTGGAAACTACGAGATCTCTGTCTGTCTGGATATATGTGTATGTCTCAGTATGTGTTTTTGTCTTTGGATAATGTTGCTGAGGTTAATTTGTAAATGAGCTCTATTTAATTGGCTTAAAAGAAAAGTAAGCGCTTACAAATCAAACAATTCTAAATACAAGAAAAATTAAATAAATTTCACGTTCACGTGAACTGGGAAATATTCAATATTAAATTAACACCTGGTATTTTTTTTTTGTAAATTTATTTATTTATTTATTTATTTATTTATTTATTTATTTATTTAGGCTGTGTCGGGTCTTCGTTGCTGTGCATGGGCTTTCTCTATTTGGGGTGAGCGGGGGCTACTCTTTGTTGCGGTGTTCAGGTTTCCCATTGCAGTGGCTTCTCTTGTTGTGGAGCACGGGCTCTAGGCACACGGGCTCAGTAGTTGTGGTGCACTGGCTTAGTTGCTCTGTGGCATATGGGATCTTCCTGGACCAGGGCTCAAACCCGTTAAGGTGGATTCTTAATCACTGTGCCACCAGGGAAGTCCCTAATACCTGGTATTAATGTTTAAGTTTCTTGATCTAATTAATATAGACGTGTCTTTCGAGCCATCAACATTAAGTATAATACTTTCATTGTGCCTAGGTTTAATATAAACTAAATAAGATCTTATTATATTTGTTACAAATTTGTCCGCAATGAAAATAACTTGATAAGAAGAAACTTTTAAGAAAAAAAATTGCAAATGAGATAAGAGCTTTGGGTGAACTTTTTAGGAATAATTATGTTTTAGGAATATTTACTTAAGAATGATCTCTCCAGATATTCGACAACTTGAAAATTTAGAGTTGTGCTAACTTAAGTTAAAGGATAGAAATTTGTTAAATAACTAAGCCATTTCCAAATAAAATAAGATACTGAAACATTAATTACTGAACACTGGCTTCCTTTTACAGAGAAACAACCATTCTATTTTTAATAGAACTATTAAAAAATGCGTTTGGTGCCACACTGAGATATTTTCTGTAAGAAAGCACATACTTCAAAAATTATTATTTGGATGTATGTTTACCAATCTACAGAGTGCTGATATAAAGGACAGTCATGGTTGCTTAAGGAAAGTAGGATGTATGTTTTTAGTAAAGAAGGTATGAGGAATGGAATTGCAGTTTATTAAGGGAAAAGGAAGTAAGTCTAACTTACAGGTGGTTGTTTCTGAATGGGAAAATAAAGTGATGGACACAGAAAGTGATAAAAAAAGTTTGTGTAAGGTGGACCCTGAGAAAGGAGTTTTATGCATGGTAAAAATTTTCTTAAGATGTTGAACTGCCTTGGATGACAGATATTAAGCTTCTTTACCTTTTAAGTGATCAGTTTGATATTTATCTTTAAAATCTTTTTTTAAATTTATTTATTTAATTTATTTATTTGTTTTTATTTTTGGCTGAGTTGGGTCTTCGTTGCTGTGCGCAGGCTTCCTCTAGTTGCGGTGAGTGGGGGCTACTGTTCGTTGCGGTGCGTGGGCTTCTTATTGTCGTGGCTTCTCTTGTTGAGGAGCACAGGGTCTAGGCGTGCGAGCTTCAGTAGTGGCATGTGGGATCAATAGTTGTGGCTTGCGGGCTGTAGAGCTCAGGCTCTGTAGTTGTGGCGCACGGGCTTAGTTGCTCCGCAGCATGTGGGATCTTCCCAGGCCAGGGCTCCAACCCGTGTCCCTTGCATTGGCAGGCAGATTCTTAACCACTGTGCCACCAGGGAAGCCCCTTTTAAAATATTTTATTGTTACTTTGGCTAAGTGAATAACTATTGTTTCACAGTGATGTATGATCTTATCTGACTGAGTGTTCTAAAACCCTTTTGATTTTTTTGATAAAATTTCCCAAATCAAATTGTAATGAAGTTTCTTTGACCTCTAGCTACCTTTGGGGTGCTTCAAAGGACCCCTGAAACATCCCAAAGAGAGATATTACATTAATTTGGTTCATTTGGTTATGTTAAAAGTACACGGGAAGTATTGTCGAATGTGTAATAAATCTTCTTAGGTTATATTGTATGGTAATTGTTACTAATATAAATATTCTAGAAATTATATGGAGTTTCAAAAAAATTCTAATATGTCCTGATAAAATGTTATCAGTCATAATTCTAGTTATTATCTTTGTGTCATATGTTACAACAGTAACTAAGTTACCTTGTTAATTACATTGTAATCAGATTTTAAATTTGCCTTGTCTTTTGTCATTATAGACACTTACGGTTTCACTCTGATGCCTTTGCAAAAATGCTTCCTCTTCAAGATTTATAAAAAGGACTTTTGGATAAATACAAGTTTCTGACTTTCAGACCATAATGCTAAACTGGATATAAAGAAGCTCTTCTCCTCAAGCTACTTATGGTTTACAGCAACTTAGTGATTTACACCTATGGGTAAAATTAAAACATTTATCTTTTCTCTCTATCTACTCCCTCCAGAGATTGGAAACTCTTAGGTCTCCAGCACCTTTATCAGATGAATTAGGAAGGCTACCTCACTAACAGGTACAGAAATCTCAAGGTATTTTGGGGACCTTGAAAAGGGAGGAATTCACCTAGATCTGGTAAGCGAAATCTGTGACAAGCCCTTTGTGTGACTTTCCTGAGAGGTCTTTTAAGAGTTCAGTCTGAGACTCCTTATAAAAGTTTCAGCAAGCAAAAAGCCTATATGATCAATTATAGTTATAAAAATCATCAGGCCAAGTTTATTGAGACCAGTCTGAAATTTGGTTCTCTTTCTCTGTTAAGAGAACAAGGTTTTCTTGGAATGCTGCTTTAATAACAGACTATGTAAATTTCTTTGCCTTTAAGTGATTTACATTTGCTTTTAAAATCTTTTGTTACTTTGGTAAAGTAAATAAGTATTATTTCACAATGATCTATGAAGATTATGGCACATGTAGGTAAAGTTCATTCTGCTTCTACAAAAATTAACCCCCCATTGTCAGACTTTTGCCATGCTGATGTCCTTAAAACATGACAACAGTCTACTCCTAAATCAGGGAATTTAAAATGGGTAAACATTAGCTGTCAATCAAACAGAGCTATGGAAAATCCAAGACAGCTGCTTGGCTTTTTCCAGCTCCATGACAAACCTCATTTTTTATTTGATGGGATAAAGCCTTCCCTGGCTGCAGGGTTAATGCCCTCACAATGAAGTAAAAATATTATGTTTTACTGAATATTAAATTCTAGTTTTGTTAATTAAGGTCTGTGTTTACCAAGACTCACTTTCCAGACAGTTCCTTGCTGTTAGGTTATATTGCTAAAAAGTTTAATTGAATTATTAAAGGACACTCTAAGTTTGTTTCTAAAGCTATCTCAGTAATCTATCTTTGGATGAAGATCAGATGGCCCACGACCTACAACCAGGGGATTATACATACTAGAAAAGACATAATTTAAAGGACTATCTCCAAACTAGATGGAAGGACCCTTATCAGGTACTCTTAACTAGCTCATACACAGTAAAACTAAAGGGAATTAACTCTTGGATTAATTTCCACTCACAAAGGGCCCCTGCACTGGACTGGCCTATAGAGAGGACGGGTGACCTTAAAATCACCTTAAAACAACGCTCAAACAGAGGAGAAGCTACACTCACACCAGGATGAGAAAAAGACAACATCAGAAGTAGGCAGCTTACCCAAGAATCTGGACCTGACTCATATGCTCATTTATAATGTTTTCTCAACTTCTTGGACCTTTGCATATGAATCAAATGTTTTTCTATCATAGGCATGATCCTATGCTAGTTTTAAAAATCCGTCCAATTGTTGGATTTGTGGCCAATTACCTATGTCTAGTACTTCTGGGTTACTTGGGTGGATTTATCCACTCCAAGGCTTTAATTGGTTGACTCTTAGGAAATTTATCTTAAAAGGAAAATTATAGTCATGTTCAGGCCACTACTGATATTACTAGATGAGATCCCCTCACCCAACCAATTGACAATACCTGCTCTGACCCTGACCATAAATATGAATTTTCCTCTATTACTCAAAGTTCAATCAGAGCAATAAGCAAAATTTCAGCCAGGGAATAAAACCTCCCACAATTATGGGATGGATTTATGTAATTAACACCAGGCTATGGTAATTTAAGTTTAAAGGGTCCTCTATGCTGGGAACAATTAAATCATACTAAGGATAATCAGTCTAGTAACACTGGGAAACTGGGCTGAGTACCTTATAGACAATGCCAATTATAATTTCCCTGAAGAATAGGGATTGGTACAGAAGAGACTAAGTCAGACGACCTAGGATATACTTGGCTGTACCTAATGCAAATTCTTGGCTTAATTCTTACTTATGACTTTATTAATACTGCCAGCTATGTTATTTGTATTTTGCCTATTTCAAAAAAATTATTGTTTCTTATGTTACCAAATGTGTGACTGAGCCTCTGATAAAATGATGATATATAGTTTCATGTGAGATCAATGATTGCAATAGTCTAACTCTAGATATAAGAAGCAACAAGACGGAATATTGTCCTGGACCATAAGAGACTAGGAAGACTGGTGGTCCATAGACTTTTGGATACTAGTAAAGGCCTAGTCCAGTAATAGCACATGGAGTGGCCTAACAGCAAAATCTTCGCCAGACCTGGGAATGAGCATTCCTAGCACCATGGGACAAAATGGTCATGAAATGCCCCGAACCATGGTTGAAATTATGACCATAAAGGGGCCCTGCTGACTGAAAACTGACACTTGCCATCTACTTCTACAAGGATTAAATCATGAGGTGCTGTAGCTGGTGACCTTCAACACCCCCTACAAGGAGTTCAGGGTGGAGAGCTGAAATGAGGCCCTCTGTGCTCTGGGAAAAACTGACAGGACAGGGCTTCAGATAGCTAAATACTTTCAGGAGAAGATTTTACGAGCCCCAATTCTTGCATCTTCTCATACCTAGAGATACACTGACTTCATTAACGGTGACACTATGGTGTGATTTTAGGCAAGTTCTCTTATTGCTAAGAACTTGAGTTTTCTGAGCTGTGTTAGATTTGGGATGTCACCAGCCAGTCTCAAAACAATGTCTGCTGGCAGCTGGTAAGTGCAACCTTACTTCTTAAAGGTCTCCTCTTGTAACTATTAAACTTTTAGACGATAAAATTGCTTTAGATCATTTGTTAACAAAAAGAGAAAACACATGTAGTGACCAATAGCTCCTGTTATTTATATGTTAATAGCACATCAAAGGTTAACACCTACTTTGATGAAACTAGATAACCGGCTACCTGGCTATAAGTCTCCCCAAAGTGCCAGGCCTAGACTGGGTTTCAGGCTTACTCTCCAAAAAAGAAATGAGATCTATTTTGTCTATTAATGTTTAGGTTGTCACTCCTCCAAATACTTCTAACAGGGTCTGTTACACCTACATCAATCACACTGAGCTAATAGAAGAGGACATAAAATTATATATATGAACACACCAAATGGCTCCATTCCTTTAGACAGGGTAACCCAAACGCTGACACTATCTAGATCAGGATCAAAATTACTACCAAACGTAACACGGCTCTTAATCCTGCATGGGCCCCCAATAATTCTTTTACTAATCTTTGGCCTCTGTTTTTTTAAACTACTTGTTAAATTCTGTCTCTCTTCCAGATTACAATAGGTTCACATCAAGATAATGGTGATGCAGAGATTCCAGCCATTTCTCAGAACAGATCCTGCCAAAACAACAACAGAAGTCAACCTGGGGCCCTTAATAAGGCAGGGCAAGAGCTCCGTGACCCCAACTAGGTAGGGTCTACGAGCCCCATGCCAGTCTGAAGAAGCTACAGAAGACAGACTATCATCCCTCATCCTCCCAATAAATATTTCTTGGGGTTCATGTCTCTCAGGGGGGATTTGAAACAGGAGATAGATGGGGCCCTGGGCCGGACAGCTGATGTTTGTCAAGTGGAGGAAAACTGAAGTTTTGTCCTCAGCCAGACAAGAACGACGCCTGTTTCCCTTCCTGCATTGATGTGGAGGGAATGAACTAGCAGTGGGGAATTTGTTGCAGCAAAAATAGAAATGTAGTTTTCCCTCTCCTGAGAACAAGGAAAATAAAGGGAACAATGAACAGGCTAGAGAAGAAACATAACCTGGCCTGAAAGAGTTAATCACTCCTAGTTGATTTTTTCTTTTTTTAAACTGTTACTAATCTGTAGTGTCTGTAACTAGATTTGTACATCACAAAGCTAACCTATTACTCTTTAGCACTATGTGAATTACATCCTGTGCTCCCCTGTAGCAAATCACCCCTTGTAGCATTTGCATTTCAGAAAAAAGGGTCGGAGGCCGATAACCCAGAGACAAACGGACCCAATTACCAGGCTGCCTGACTGCCAGCTGTGACTGTTTTGAAATAATGCAAGAAGAAGAATGCAAGACCTTCACTACTTCAATCCTTATCATATACCCCAGACTGCAAGCCCCATGTATAAAGTCTTCTCCGATTCCCAAAGGAAGGGGGGACACAGTTCTTGAGGCGCTAGCCTGCTGTGTCTTCCCTTCTGCCTGGCAGAAAAATAAAGCCTTCTCTCTCTTCCTCCAAAATCTCTATCTCCGTATTTCTGTTCATCATCGGTGCACAGGGAAGCCAATATTTCGGCAACAGAGTTCACTGGACCCCAATTCATCCATTTCGGGAAAATGTGATCAATGTACTCTCTCCACTTGCCCTAGTCACATCCTATCTTTTTTCAGAGTTTTTATGTGCCTGAAGATCTTATTCTCTATACATTCTTCCATGTAAATAATTTTCTGTTACTTACCCCATAGGCTCTGTCAAGCTTATTTGCACTGCTGAAGGGGGCTGAGGCAAAACTGGAATTTTCCCTTTCCAATAATAAAGGGTAAGTGATTGTGATCATTCCTGTTCTTGAAACATGAGAATGATTTAAAATATTGTATTAGAAAAAGTGACAATAGCTGCTATAACAGATCCACTTATAAATCTCAGTAGCTGAACACTGCTCACAAAAATTCTGCAAGGGTATTTCTGAAAAAAGGGTGAATCTCTTCCAAGCGGTAAGAGAACCAAGGTCCTTCTTTCTTGTGGATGGGCATCTTCTTCCGCATTGCTTCTAGGTTCTCCACGTTCGAAGTAGCAGAGGAGAAAAGAAGATGGATGGGAGAAATCCAGGGACAAGTCTTTCAAGTGGCTCCCATTCTGAGGGCCAATACTGTGTGGGTTGGAAGCCAGTTGTATGGTCCTTACTAACTGCAAGGTGAAGAGAGTTTACATATGAAACCAAGATAAAGGAGAAGCAGTTTGGGTGAACAGCTAGCCAGTCTCTGATATAGAGATAGAGATAGAGATATACATCTATCTATATGTATACATATATTTTATTCACCTTAATAGCATTTCAAAGCTAACACTATGTTAAGAAAGAGACAAGGCTGAGTTTAGAGGGAAAACCTGATCCCAGAGAAGTAAAAGGAAATTAAGACACAGAAGCTGCTTTTTCCCCACAGAAGGCATTTTCCAATATGTTCATACATGAGCAGCCATTTAGTCACTTTATGGGACAATGAGGACAGAAGTAATGACCCAGGAACTCTCCAAGTTGGGGAGTCTCATGAAAAACCCTCCAGTGACTAAGCTCTCCAAGGATTAGACCAAGATAAGAAAGAAACAGAACTAAATCTTCTAACTTTTTCCAACTAGAAGGCATTAGAGGGAATGTGTAAAGGGAATATTGCCTTGGTTTCAAGTGAAGCAAATGCAAATGGAAATACAATGTAACTGCTATGTAAATAGTTGTAAATACAATGTAAATGCAATGTAAATACAGTTGACCCTTGAATAACACCAGTTTGAACTGTGAGGTACACTTACATGTGGATTTTTTTCAATAGTAAATACTGCAGTATTACAGGATCCACAGTTGGTTGAATCCATGGATGTGGAACCATGGATATAGAGGAACTGTGTAAAAGGAGGGCTAACTATAAGTTATACTTGGATGTTTTACTATGCAGAGGGCAGGCGCCCCAACACCTGCACTGTTCAAGCATCAACTGCAGTTGTTAGCTTGTGGCAAATTCAAGTTTTGCTTTCTGGAACTTTCTGGATTTTTAAAAAACATTTTTGATCCATGGATGTGGAACCCACAGATTAGGAGGGCTGACTATATGTCAATTACATCTCAATTAGCAAAAAAAAAAAAGAGAGAGAGAAATGCCACCTACCCATCTAAAATCCCCACCAACTATCATCCCTACTTCTAATAGCAGAGGTTATTTTTTTCTATTAAAAAAATACCTTATATAAAAAGTATTCATGCGGTACATACTCTTTTGTGTCTGTTTCTTTTCTCTCAACTTTATTTTCTTTTATGTTGCTTTACTTAATTTATTCCCAAAGCTATATAGCATTCCATTGTGTGAATACACCTCAATACTTCAATTTATGAATTTAACATATGGTTAATGGACTTTTTGTTTACTACATTTGGGGTTGGTTATGAACAATAATGATATAAAAAAGCATTTCCATATGTTTCTTTTGGTGAATACATGTGAATTTTGGGGGGTTTAATTTGAAATTAAATTGCTGTATTCTAAGGCATGTACATGAACAATTTTATTAGATACTATCAAAGACTTTTAGGATTGGTTGTATAAATATGAATTTCCACCATCAATGTATAAGAATTCCAACTGTTCCACATAAATGCCAATATTTGGTATTGTCTGTTTTTATATTTTAACCTATTCTGGTGGGTATCCTTGTTCTTGAGAGACATTAATATATATATTTCTAGATTGGGAATTATTTTTACTAGATTTTAATATATCTTCTACTTATTTTCTCATTTGCTATTTATACTTTTCTGCAAAGCAAGCTGAATTTTTAATGTTTTGTTTTGTTGCTATTGGCTTTATTAACATATTTGGGGGGTTATTTTTCAAATTTGCTCTCACTTATAACGTTATTTTCAAGATTTTTATTGATTTCTAAATATAGTAAGCATGATTATTTTATATGTGTCTAATAATTCTAATTTCTGAAGTTTATGCAGGTGTTTGTGGCTACTGGTTTTTTGTGTTGGTTCACACATGCAGTGACATGTTTTTGTGAATGCTAAACTACACGTCAGAGAAAAAATTATGTTGGCACTTTTTGAAACCTGAGATGAAGGTACATTCTCCAGAGAACATTTCATTTTCTTCTGTAGGCTCATAGAGGTATCAGTGTATGATCATCTTAAACCAAATTCTCATATAGGCTTTTTGAGCCTGCCTTGACCTGCATACCTGGGATGCAGCATCTCAGTGTGGGTTTTCCTGTGACCATGACTTCTCAGAGATATTTTTTCAATTTCTTCTCCTATTTTATTCATGTAAAAATTGGCTTTCTGGAATTAAATGAGGTGATTTATTTTTTGTTTATTCTTACATTGAGGATGGAATTTGGGGGTCCCATTACATTTAGGGAGGGCATAAAATTTCCCAATTTTGTGGATACTGAGCTTGACTTCTGTCCTCTTTGATCCGTAAAAAAGCCAAATAGGTACCCAAACTTGACAGAATTGGAATACGTCAAATGGTAAAAGCAGTTTCTGTGCCCTCATACCCAGCTTTTCAAAATGTAGGCTTGTCCTCAGAATTTGACCTGGCAGTTCTCCAAAATCACATTACTTCTTCAAAGCCATTAAAAAGTGTGTGTGTTTACATTTATCGTGGTAGAGATTAGCTTGCTGTTCATCAAAACTCTTTCCTCTTCTACTTGGCATATAGCTGGGCTTCTAATATCAGCTTCAGTTTTCTTCTCCCCTAACAAAGCCCTCAAAATGACCTACCTTGGAAGGTAATACCTGCTCTTTTTTCACCCAACACACATTAGCTCATATACTTACCCTGGATCACATGTTCCAAGCACCATTATGTTTGGCTTGACCCATTTCTGGACCCAAATGGTCACGTCTACAATTGGTTCCTGCTCTGGATTCTGATGCTTTGCATTGTTTTCCTAAGTTCTTCTGATTTGCTACTAACTCCCCTATTCTCCCCCAAGGGTTCTTCTATTTTGCTCCAAACATACCATGCAGTGATCAGGGTGCTAACTCAATACCATCTCTCTGTTGCAGGTTAATTGTAAGAAATTATTGCTTTGTTGGCATAGCATCATTTTTAAGAACATGAGCTTTTGATTTATAAATAAAATAGGTATAAATCATAGGTCCTCACATTCCAGCTGTGTAACCCTGGTCTAGTTAAACTTTCTAAGTCTCTGTTCCCTTGACTACAAAATGGAGGAAATAATATCTTCCCATAGGACTATTATGAGGCTTCAAAAGATAATGAAGATATAACCTATGAAAAATACTTACCACAGTGTCTGGAGGATGGCAACACAAAATGAACATAAACTATTATTTTATTTCTGTTGGCTTCTCACTTTTAGATTAGGTTCTGTGTTCCTGGTGGAAGTTTAAAAAAAATGTAACAACAAAGCCATAGAATATTGTTTAGTTCCCTCTGACTTAGATAAATCTAAAATTTATTTAATGATATTGGTCTTCCCGAAGATTCTAAATCCAAAGATCTCAGTCTTTTATCTTTGGAATAAGTGATACTAGAATTCACCAAACCTATAGCCTCTTGAACCAAAGGCAGGACAACACTTGGATATGTAGTGACTATGGTATTAGAGCCAAGGGAGCCTTTACAAAACGTGCGGACTTCTCTGAAAAGCTTTGATCTAGCCTCAGTCAACTACTGGCAGAAGTGAATCAAGCCCCATTCAGTTCTGAGCCAAACTTACAAAGGAAGCAGGACACCCATAGGCCTTCTGACCAGTAGGGGGTGTCGAGGATGTGTCTTGCTGCCATATCTATGTGTTCACTAAGAGCCCATCGCTTTCATTGTGCTTCGCTTTATTGCACTTTGCGGATATTGTATTCTTTACAAGTTGAAGGTTTGTGGCAACCCCGCATAACAAATCTTTTGGATCCGTTTTTCCAACAGCATTTGCTCACTTTCATGTCTCTGTGTCACATTTTGATAATTCTCGCGATATTTCAAATTTTTTCATTATTATTGTGTTTGTCATGGTGAACTGTGCTCAGTGATCTTTGATGTTACTATTGTAATTGTTTTGGGGCACCACCAACTAAGCCCACGTGATGGCTAACTTGACCGGTTGTTGAAATGAAAACAAAGGATATAGACTATCAAGTAAACTTAGTTGATAAAGCAGTAGCAGGGTTTGAGAGGGTTGACTTAAATTTTGAAAGAAGTCCTACTGTGGGTAAAATGCTAACAAACAACACTACATGATACAGAAAAATTCTCGGTGAAAGGAAGAGTCAATGGATGCAGCAAACTTCACCGTGGTCTTATTTTAAGAAACTGCCACGGCCACCCCAGCCTTCAGCATCCCCCACCCTGATCAGTCAGCAGCATCAACATCAAGGCAAGACCCTCCACCAGCAAAAAGATAACTTGATGAAGCTCAGATGATAGTTAGCCCTTTTTAGCAATAAAGTATTTTTTAATTAAAGTAAGTACTTTTTTAGACACAATGCTATTACACACTTAATAGACTACAGTATAGTGTAAACATAACTTTCATATGCACTGGGGAACCAAAAAATTCATGTGTTCAGCCAGGGACAATTGGCTTAGCAATACCAAGCCAAGTCTTTCTGATCTTTCTAAGCTTGAAGGAAGCCTATGCACATGCACGGCTTTCCAGACCCCCATGAATAACTAGGATCTTATTAAAGTCCTTGTTGGCTGTTCCATTCCCCCAACAATCTTTAAAATTTCTGGCTAGTCCATTGCTGGCTGCAACTATTATCAAGATGTCAGACTAGCTGTGATGTTGGGCTTCCCCGATCACTGGATATTTATAACGCTATTATTTTGACAGTGCCCTGGGCATGGACTTTTCCACTTACTGCTCAAAATAAAGTCAACCCCCTGGGCTAACTCTAGTAGAACTTCTGGCCACAGAGCTGGGAGTTAGATGGGAGCAGCCCCTGATGAAGAAACCACAGACTACCACTGTTCTTACTGAGATTCAGTGGACTTTTTTGGATAAATATTTCTTAGTTTGTTTTATACTTTGGTCATTTCCCAAAGTTTTAAATGTTTGTTTTTTGGCAATTGTGTCCAGTTTTATTTTTGCTTTTTAAAGAGAAGATTGCCAAGCTCTTTATTCAGCTATTTCCAAGGTCTCACCCTCAATTAATTTAATCTTTATTAACTTACTTTCACTTTGGCAAGCACAGAGAGCCTGGTTGGCGCATACAAGGACCTCAGTAGATTGATTATTATAGAAAAGCAAGAAGTTCTCAGAAAATATTGATAGTAAGGGAGAGAAGCAGAAGAAAAAAACTCCTGGGCTCTAAATGAGGAGAAAAGCATTGTCCTATATTTAGCCCCAATTTTATCAACTGAATCACTTCCTCCTTGGGCTAATATCACAGTCTGTAAAATTATGGATTTAGACTAGAGGAAATGAAATACTAGTCCCTCTCTCCTATTTCTGTTGTCCTGGAAGAGTTGGAGATGGGTTCACAGGGTGGTATTGAAGAAATGACTAGGAGAGAGGGAATAACCAAAACAAAGTTCATCAGCTTAACAGGCCCAGGCGTGGCCATCACAAGAAGAGATGTCTTCCAGAGATGGGTGGACAGAAGTACTTCCCTTTGAACGTCAATCTGTGAGCTTTCCTAAACATAGTTGAATGTTTAATTGCTCTGGTTAAAAATTAACCTTGACTTCAGCCTCAGGAGACCAGAAAAGCAAATATTGAGAAAAACCAATTTATTAAACCATCTACCATAAAGTTTCAAAAACAAGCAGATAAGCTAGTTATAGGACAGATGAGGAGGTGGTCAACAAAAGAGCTTCAATGCCTGGGCAAAGGGGAAGAGCTCACTGCATGAGCATTGCATGTAAGTTTTTTTATTAATGTCTATCATAATGAATGTAACCCATTTGCATTGGTAGAGAGCACTTTCTAAAGCACTTTATTCTTCCTGCATGTGATTTCTATTATTTTTTTAAAATTAAAACAACCCTGGAAGGCAATTGCCTATAATGCTGGACAAAAATAAAGACACTTTTTCAAACTTGCCTATTAGATATTGCAAATAAAAGGGAGTAGAAGGGGTAGAAGCCGATGCCGGGGGGGCGGGGGGCAAGACCCTTGATTTTAATATGAAATGAACGTCAAACCATTCAAATTAAATCAAGGTCATTATGACATAAATAAACAAAACAATGGAGAGTGAGAAAATCCATTATATTTTTCAATTATGTATTAAAATTTAAAACTATAATGCTCATAATCAAACCAGTAGTATAATACATTGCTCTACATGTTAAAATTTTCTTTGTCCCTTTACCATTCTTGGTATCTGTCTCCGTTTCTATTTTTCTTTGTCTTGATTTTATCCCCAATTGTGTTTCACTGTGACTATCCCTGTGTTTACTGTTTATTCCCATTGAGGCTGTTTTCTGTCCCTTTCTAGATCTCTCTTGACTTATGTCCTTCTTGATATCCTTGTTCATTATCTTCCAACTGATTTTACTTCCCTACCTTCAACAATATCAACTGATATGATATAAGGTATGTTTTTGATAGTATCTATTGTTATTAATTATTAATGTTTGAAATATCCAATCAATGTTTTTAAAGCATTTTAGTTGTTTGCCTCCCCCTGCACACAACTCTTTTATCTCTGTCTCTCAAACTTCCTCTGATTCCACAAAGTATTTGTGGGAGTTTAAATGAACTCACATATTATCATAGGACAATATAAACAAATACAGGAATATAGATTTAAAAAAAAAAAACTTATAGCAAAGCCCAAAACAAGTAGGCTAAAATGAGGACTGAAGGAAATAAGGTGTAGGTATCAAGGCAGTTTTTGAAATTTAGATGAAAATTTGTATCCAAGCTTTATGATGAAGAAATACAGAACAAAACATAGTCACTTATGCAAATTATATTAATATTGTTTGTGAAGGTCACGCCTACTTCTTTCTTGAAGGTCTTGATCTTAGGGCAAGAGGAAATCATTTTCCTGGATTTTGATTTATGGACACCAAGTAAGTTAAACCACAAAGTCCTCATCAACTTTCCTCATCACAATAAATTCAATGAAAGATTTCCTCTTACAGTCAGTTTATTGTCCTAACATTATATTTTTAGAATAATGCTAGTTTAGCTCAGCAAAATCAACTGAATGTATGATTTTAATTTAATTCTGTGTGGCCTTTGTGTGTTTGTATGTATGTGTGAGTAAGTGTGTGTCTCTATTTTGGGATCAGTAGGAATGGAATGGGGGAGTCAGTGACTGTAAAAAAAAGTTGTTGCCCACTTATATCCACCAAGACATAGACAATCCAGCACCATATTTGTGTGAAAGAACAAATCACCCAAGAGCCTGGAGATGTGCATTTCAATCCTGGTTCCATCCTCAAAAACTAAGAGCCTGGAGAAAGTACAGCCATCACCTTTTCTAGGCCTCAGTTTCTCCTTCTCTACGTCATTGCATGTGATACCAAGCCCCTCACGATTTCATGGAGGAGTTTGGGAAATGTGAAGCAATGGAATGTGCCAAAATGTTCAAGATATCCTCACAGCTGTTTTTAAATTGTTTTGAGATATATCCTTAGTTTTCATGTAATAGATTGTCAAAACTCTTTGAATTAACATTCTCTCTGGTTTTAAAATCAGAATAGCACTCTCCTTGTAAGATACCAAGAAGAATAAAAGTAATAAGGAATAATTTTAAAGATATATATATAAAGATATATAAAGTACCTGCTAGACTCCAGACAAAGAATATGCACATATCTTCTTGAAACTTTAGAACTATTAAACAAGGCAAGCAGATGCTCCCAGCATCCTTCTATAGATGTGGCTGGGAGAGAAGTTAGGTGACTGCCCTAAGGTCGCCCAGCGTGGAGGTAGCAGTGCTAGAATTTGAATCTACATCCTTTGACTTTAAAAATATACCCATAAATTAGCATATTTCCTTTCATAAGTTAACTTCAGCTTTGGAAGAGCATCTTTTGAATCAGAAATTAAGGCCAAAAAGTGATGAATATCTTACTTGAACTAGAAAGGATATTCTAAAAGTTACGGTTACTGACTGATGATTTAACAATTAGAAACACTCTACTTTCAAGAGTGTATTAATCATGTTAAAGTTGATTGTGTTTCTTGACACAAATTTCTGTAGTTGTTGCATACATTTGTAACCCATAAAAGTTGATTATTGAGAGCAAGTAGAAGATTCAATGTGTCATAAAGGAGAGAATATAACAAGTGCATTAACAGAAGCTAGTATAATGCAAGCATATTGATCTTATTGGCTTGATAGTTCAAAGTAGAATGAAGGCTACTGCACTAAGTAAAAGTTTTAGGGTAGTGGGAAGAAATAGTTGGCTAATTCAGTATCTGGCATTTGTCGATTCATTTACCATCAAAGAAAGATTCGTCATATATCTTCTATGTTCCAAGCCCATCCAAGAGATAAAGCAATAAGACAATATAAAATAACACATAGGCAAATCGGGTGCTTATTCATCATCATAAGAAGATTAATCACACCAATTATTTAAAGATCATTGCTAAACAGATGGCAGGAGGTTCAGAGTCCGTGAGAGAGGAACTCTGGGGTTTGCATGAGATTGAAAAAGCAGCATTGGTTTCAAATAGGATGAGTTAGCTGATTTTCTTGCATTTTGCTGTGTTTGACATGAAAGCATCTCAATTCAAAATGCCTCCTAATCTTGTCTGTATGAGTCACAGCATTGATACATGTAGCATTTCATGGAACTAAAGACCAAAATAACATCAATTTCTTGGAACTGTGAACCCTAACTTGACAAAATTTATAGCACAGTCTCTTTAAGAGAGGCTGATCCATCTCCCAAACTATTTGAAACTTCATTCATTTTTCTTCTGCTTCAGGTTTCTGGATTTTAGCTTTATTTGTCCTGTTACTTGTGGCCGATGTCAAATCTTCAGCAGATTCTCAGCTATGTGAACCTTGTGGACCCCAAGGACCTCCAGGACCCAGGGGTCCTCCAGGGCTACTTGGTTTAGCAGGTGGGAAAAAAAAAGCAATTGCTCTCTTAGCCTCTCATAGTTTCTCTTTGACTGCAGCGTTCATAGATTCAGTGAAATCTTCCAGGTGATCTGATGAGACTATTGATCATTGAGGTAAGTCATTTCTTGGTAACAAATGACCATGGTCTCTTTTTCTGAACTCTTAAGAGTCATAGGATTCATCTACTAAGACGGCTTCCAACCACCAAGAAATCTGTGTGCTAAAACATCTCTTTAGACACACTGGATGTACAGTCCAAATTGAGACATAGTGTAGAGCACTATGACTCTAGACTAGTGTAGAGCACTCTAGACTAGACTAGACTAGTGTAGACTAGTGTAGAGCACTAGTGTAGAGTTCATCTACACTATCTCTAGACTAGTGTAGAGCACCCATATTGGTGTCATACGGTGTAGGCGTAAGCCGAGGTTCATACAGTGATACCAGAGTCATGTGGGCAGCAGATATATTGACTACCTGTTCTCTTGTCATCTGCTGAGAGGTATGCTGGACTAAGCTCCCATAGAGATCCCATCAGCTTTGAATACTTGTACTGAACCTCTAAAGCAATGGTTTTGAAATCTGGCTGAGCATCAGAATCACTCAGAGACTTGTTAAACGTGTAGGTTCCTAGTCTCCATCCTCAGAGATTCCTCTAAAGGCCCACAGTGTAGACTGGCCCTGAGTAACTGGGGAACAGGGGTGGGATGGTGTTCCACAACTGGTTCTAATAAACAGGCACATTTGGATACCACTGTTCAAAATTCCCATTTAGTTCTGGCAATAGTATGATCCCTGGATTTGTCTGGGTAACTTCCAATAGTGATCCTCAATACTCAGCCTTATAGTAAAGACATGGCAGAACATGTCTGAAGATCCATTCATATACTAATTCATTCAATTATTCACTTATTGAACATATTTTGAGTGCTAATTTTACAACTGATACTGAGTATGACATTTAGAAAGAAAATTAAGTAAGATGCCTCGTTCCCAGTGTGGATAAGGAGACAGTCACTTAAGGGAAGGATTACAATTCTTTGTGGTAATTCTTTATACCTATGGTAACAATCAATACCAGATGTGGTACAAGGAGATAGAACTTTTCCAAATCTGGAGGAGACAAGAGAGCCTTCTGGAAGTAGTGATGCTTGAGCTAGGCTCTGACCAGTGAGAAGAAGGGTAGGAAGGAAGAAGCAATTCATGTATTAATACTATGCAAAATACAAAACCTTAAATTCTATCATTCTTTTTTCTGTTTATTTTGGGATCTAGGACCCCCAGGTGTAACAGGACCAAGTGGTATACCTGGGGTGCCTGGAGCAGTTGAGAAATGCCCATGTCTACCTCAATCTGCCTTTTCCGTCAAGCTGAGTGGGCATCTCCCAGGACCCTCCCAGACCATTGTCTTCCAGGAAGTTCTGTACAACCGTGAGGGCCACTTTGACCTGGCCACTGGAGTGTTCACCTGCAGCGTTCCTGGTGTGTACCACTTTGGCTTTGACATTGCATTGTTTCAGAATGCTGTCAAGGTGAGTCTCATGTGGAATGGCATCCAGGTCTGGGACAAATGAGCAGAGGCCAAGGACAGCCGTGAGCAAGCTTCAGGAAGTTCCATCTTGCAGCTGGAGAAAGGGGACAGGGTCTGGCTGGAGTCTAAGCTGGACAAAGAAGAATCTGAAAAAGGAACTACTCACACTGTGTTTTATGGGTTTTTGCTCAGTGGAAATTAGGACAGCTAGGGGTAACTGCATGATTCTCTCCCTCATGTAACACTGAATTTAAGAAAAGAAGCCTTCTACTCTTCTCATTCCACATAGTTCTTCTAGGATGAAGAGCTCACAAAATCAGTAATGACCAAGTTGAACAAAATGAATGTATTACCAATCGCTGAAACCAATGAAGACTCATGGTTCATCAATTTGTCAATAATTTCTTATTTGTGATTCCCAAAATTCAAGATCCTAGGTGGCAAAAATGTGGGGAGGGGCATCCCTGGCAGTCCAGTGGTTAAGACTTCACCTTCCAATGCAGGGGGTGCGGGTTCGATCCCTGGTCGGGGAGCTAAGTTCCCACATGCCTCCTGGCCAAAATGAAAACATAAAACAGAAGCAATATTGGGACAAATTTAATAAAGACTTTAAAAAAATGGTCCACATCCAATAAAAAATCTTTAAAAAAATGTGGGGAAAAAAAGAGTGAGGTAGGAAGCTGCCCAGCCATGTTGTTGTTAAAATACCGGGAAAATCCCCATTCAGCTCCTTTTTGAAGCCTGCCCCGCCCCCTCACCCCCAGAGGACAAAAACCTTGCTCAAACTCTCAAATCTATTCTGAGAATTAAGGATATAAATATAGAAGTAAATATCTCTGGCAGAGATGTCAAGTTTGCTTAAAAGACCAAATGAAGATGCTCCTCATCAGATGCGTCTCCGAAAGCATAACTGGATGGGTGATAGAGGTGAGGGAATTTCTGTGGCTTCAGAGTTTTCAGATTAATTATTAATTTACTTCAGGCTGCTACTTACCCAATATCCCTTCTTCTACCAATTTCTATTCTAGCTAAATTCGTTTGCATTGCCTCAACGAACCCAGTTAAAAAATGTAATTTGACCAGCTTCTATAACATTCAGGGTGGCCATAAGAAACACCATCCTTTCTGGTGAGATGTAAGCGCATGGTACTTGCAAGTGTTGTATTTAAAAGGGAAAAGACTCAACTGGCTTATGTCTTTGGCCCTTGGCCTCTGCCCTTTGCTTTCTCCATTTCTGCTCTGAAGAGTGAAGATGCAGGTCTTACAGCTGCAACAGCCATCCTGCGGGCATCAAATCAAAGCCCCATGTTCCGTGGTGGAGCAGGAGGATAAAAGTAACCACATTTTTTGTACACTGACATGAGAATCTAAGCCAACTTCATACTACTGATGACCAGACTCCTAAAAAAATATTGGTGGGTTTTGTTTCTTTATTATTGAATTATAACTTAAATATAGTAAAATGCAGAAATCTAAAGTACACAGCTTGATTAATTTTGTATGCATACAGACATGGACCCACCATCCAGATTGATGCATAGAACATTTCTATCATCCCAGAAGTCTCCTTTGTGCCCTTCCGGTCCACAACCACATCTGCAGCATTGAATCTATTATTCTGACTTTCAGCATCATTTATCAGTTATCTTTGCCTATTCCTGTACTTTATATGAGTGATATAATCCAATATAAAATCTTTTGTGTCTAGTCTTTTTTCACCCATCATAATGCCTGTGAAATCCATCCACACTGTGGTAACAGTAGTGAAGTATTTCATTGAATGGAAATGGACAGTATTCCATTATAAATATGCCACCATTTATTTATTTACTCTTCTGCTGATGGATAGTAGCATGACTTTGTAATTGACCTTTTCACTCAATATAATGAACTTAAGATCCATCTAATAAAGAGAAAAATCACAGACTCAGAATGGTATCACTTGCACTAAAGCCCATGATACCAAACCTAGATTTAATACCTAACCTATTTGTAGTTTCAACCTTCCTCAAAAATGTAATCTTAATCAGCCAGTTTGGAATTTTCTGGTCAGTACCAATGAGGTAACCTGTCACGTTGGCTCTCTCCATCCTCCAAAGGAAGAAGAGTCAATTGGCATGATAACATCCTCACCATTTCCTTCCCCCCAAAAAGATGTCCTGGCCCAAAATAACCCTTTCCATTCCTTTGCTAATGACTTCCTTGCCCCACTCTCCTTTCTAAACCTTCTACTTTGTACCTCTCCTTGGAGCACACTTCTAATTGCTAGATGGGCTGCTACCCAATTCAGGAATCACCTAACAAAGCCAATTATATCTTCAAATTTACTAGATTGAATTTTTTTTTAACACATTGAAGCTGCTCTGAATATCAACAATTTTTTTCTTTTTGGTCGTTCACTAGTATTCCATTATATGATGTATCACAGTTTGTTCCTCCATTCACTCATTGAAGTCCATTTGGTTTGTTTCCAGTTTGGTGCTATAACAAATAAAACTATTAGAAACATTTATGCATAGGTTTTTGCAGAACCATACATTTTCATTTCTCTAGGATAAATACCCAGGAATGGGATTGCTGGTTGTAGTTTTTAGCATACATATCCTATACATGTCTTGTTAGACTTTTACACAAGTATTTCATTTCTTCAGAGCCATAATACATGGTATTGTGTTTTTCATTTCTATTTCCAATGGTTCACTGCTAGTATACAGAAATATGATTGATTTTTGTGTGTGTTGACCTTGTATCCTGTAACCTTGCATAACTCACTGATTAGTGCTAGGAGTTTCTTTTGTAGATTCCTTGAAATTTTTTTTTTTAACGTCTATATTGGAGTATAATTGCTCTACAATGGTTGTTAGTTTCTGCTTTATAACAAAATGAATCAGCTATACATATACATATATCCCCATATCTCCTCCCTCTTGCATCTCCTTCCCACCCTCCCTATCCCATTCCTCTAGGTGGACACAAAGCACTGAGCTGATCTCCCTGTGCTATGCGGCTGCTTCCCACTAGCTATCTATTTTACATTTGGTAGTGTGTATATGTCCATACCACTCTCTCACTTCGTCCCAGCTTACCCTTCCCCCTCCCCGTGTCCTCAAGTCCATTCTCTATGTCTGTGTCTTTATTCCTGTCCTGCCCCTAGGTTCTTCAGAACCATATATATATATTTTTTAGATTCCATATATATGTGTTAGCATACGGTATTTGTTTTTCTCTTTCTGACTTACTTCACTCTGTATGACAGATTCTAGGTCCATCCACCTCACTACAAATAACTCAATTTCATTTCTTTCTTTCTCCACAGATAACATTTAAATTGGTATACTCTTTACTGTGGCATAATTACTCTGTGCTCACCCATAATTAACACTGGAATACTGGTGAGTTTCCTGCAAATTCAAGGGCAAAATGGTATCGTAGAAAACAATTTAGAATAAGGTATTAGGAGCTTTTCCCTCAATTCTGAGAACTTATTCTGCCATCTCATCCTCACTGGAAACTATTCACCAATTTGATCCTGCATCAGTGATTCCTCTACCTGATTGTGCATCAAAATCATCTGTGGACGTTGTTTAATTTTCAGGGTCCTGGATTCATCCCCTTGAAATTCCAATTCAGGTGGTCACTGCATTATTAGCTAAGACACTCTCATGCACAGTCCAGCTGGGGAGACATTGCTCTAACAGCCCCTTTTATCTCTGGAATAATACAATTCCTAGATCTCCTTGTGTCATTGTTTCCCAAGAGTAGTCCTTACTTGGTGTTTGTGATAATAAAGACATGATCACACCTATGAAATGAATTGAAAGGGCAATTCAAACAATTATTTATTCAATCATTGCTTCCAAAAATATACTATGCTTATCAACTCGACACTGGATACCATATAATGGCGCTTTAGGAACAAAATTAAGTAGGGCACTGGCTCTTCATCTAATTAAGGAAACAAAATAGGTACATAATGGGAGAGATTACTATTCAGTGTAGCAAATGCTACAATCAAAGTAAACACTGGATTCTGCTACTGTAATGGCAGAGAGGAAAGACTTCCTGGGAAAAGTGATGCATAAGATGATCTTTGAAGGGCAAGTGTTAAGCTAGTAGGGGGGGTAGTGTGGAAAGAAATTTATGGACTGTGAAATGCATGAACTTCAAATCTCCTCTATCCTCCTTCTGTTTACCTTGGCCTTACCCCAAGGCCCTCCAGGACCATGAGGAATTCCTGGGATTCCTGGAGACATTAAGAATTGTTCATCTCCCCCCAAATCTGCCTTTGCAGTGAAGGTGAGTGATCCCCTCCCAGCCCCCTCCCAGCCCATTGTCTTCAAGGAAGCCCTGCATAAGAACCAGGACCGCTTCAATCTTACCACTGGAGTGTTCACCTGCACTGTCCCAGGCGTGTACCACTTTGGCTTTGACATTGAGCTGTTCCAGCATGCTATGAAGTTAGGGCTCATGAAGAGTGGCACCCAAGTCCTGGAGAAGGAAGCCCAGGCCAAGGACAATTATAGGCATGTTTCTGGAAATGTCATCTTGCAGCTGACGATGGGAGACAGAGTCTGGCTGGAATCCAAGCTAGACACAGCAGAGAGTGAGAAAGGACTGATTGAAAGTATGTTCTTTGGGTATTTGCTCTATGGAAATTATACTGGCTAAGGGGTAACAGCACACTTAAATTCCTCAAGTGGTCCTAAATTTCACAGCAAACTTCCCTTCCCCCCTGGATATTTTTCAGTGACCGTTGAATGAATAACATTAAGAATGCCAATTTACCTATGTCAAAGTAACCCTAAAAAACAGTCAAGATTAATTATCCATTAATTGGTCAACAGTTTCTTATTGAAAGCCAATCAAATTTCATGTATTCTGCTATATCCAAGGAACTTCAGGGAGAGCGTATGTCAGGAAATCAGAGCTGGTGGAGGCTGGGGGAACCAGGAAAGTCCTCATGCCTTTTCTTGAGTATGTGTGAACATTTTTCACCAGAGGAAAAAATAGTCTTGATCACAGCCCCCAACACCACTTCAATTTCACAATTTATAGTATAGCTAGGAAAGCAAAAATCCCTGAGAGATGAAGAAAATTTGCTTAAAGTCACACTAAGCAGTGAATACAAACTACCAAGTACATATTTTGCATTTGATGCATAGTGCGTACGTTGATGATGGTTTGATCAAGGAACGAGGGTACGGATTGAGGGAACAATTTCTGCTGCTTAATACTTTGCAGAAAGAGAAAAACAAATATCGTATACCAACGCATACAGGTAGAACCTAGAAAAATGGTACAGATCAACTGGTTTGCAAGGCAGAAATAGAGACACAGATGTAGAGAACAAACGTTTGGACACCAAGGGGGGAAAGCGGTTGGAGGTTTGGTGGTGGTGGGATGAATTGGGAGATTGGGATTGACATATATATACTAATATGTATAAAATATATAACTAATAAGAACCTGCTGTATAAAAAATAAATTAAATTAAAAAAAAAAAACTTTTCAGACCCTGCTAGTTGCCTATGCAGTACCCATTCTACCACTCCTTGTTTAATTTATTTCTAACAGAGCTCAAACTTTGGGCTGTCAATGAACCTAGTTAAGGGCAGGATCTTCAGCCTCTTTGCAAAGCATGGGTGGCATGTGATACCATCTGAAGAATGAAATGTAATCAGGTGGGGCTTCCTGGGTGATTCTTTAAAAGGCAAATCCTCAAGTGACTTGTTTCTTTGTATTTTTATCCTTTGCCCTCTATTCTTCCCTCTTCACCCATCAATCCCCCTCCTCCACCCCAAGAAGATGCAATGCCTGGGGCAGAAGCAGCCATTTTGCAAACTTGAGAACAAAAGACACATATGCTAAGCAGGCTGAGGGAGTAGGATAGAAGCAGATCAGGTCCTTAATAATTTCCTTGCACAGCCACACCAGACCTACATATGAGAATAATAACCACTGATTTTATTAAGCCAGTGTAGACTGGTTTCTGTTAGATGTAAGCAAATGCAACCCTGATATACTTGTTCTTTTCCTTCACAGACTTGCTCTCTCCTAGAGACTTTGCCTACCCCCCACTCCCCTTACTCTTTCCCCTTTTTCTTCCATCATCTATCAAACATCTATGTTTAATATGCTAAGAAACTATCTTTAACCTTGAAGGTCCCAATCTAGTTCATACACAGACATGAGAGCTAGTCACAGCTCTGTAATGTGTTACCAGAGGAGATCAGAGATCAATGATACACCCAGAGGCTTCCTCAGGGGTCGCTGTACCAAGGTATCCAAAACTGAGTTCATGGCTGCTTCTTCCTCCAACACCTCATGTATTTCCATTGTTTTCTTTCCCCATGAACAGCATTACTAACCACTGACTGATGCCACCCACCTCCCTCTTGTCACCTCCCCAATCCAATCTGTCACCGAGCCAAATCAATTCACATTTTTACATTCCCACAAGCAATACCATCATCTTCACCTGTCACCGTGCTAACTGATGGACCAGTCCTCCACTCTGTGCCTCTTTGATTGGATTTACCCCATCCCAGCAGCCAATGCTCATTGCACAAAAGAAAATGTTATCATATTAATCCCTTATTAAAATCATTTCATGGTTTCTCATTTTTCTTAGGATAAAAATTAAATAGTTATTGCATATTTGAAAATTGCAAAGAGAGTAAATCCTAAAAGTTCTTGTCACAAGAAAACAAATTCTGTACCTATGTATGATAACAGATGTTAAGTAGACTTATTGTGGTGATCATTTCACAATATATACACAAATATTGAAGCATTATGTTGTACACCTGAACATAATATAATGTTGTATGCCAATTATACCTCAATAAAAAATAAATTATTAATATGGTTTACTTTATACCTCTTCATCTTTTTTTCCTACCACACCTTTCCTTACTGGCTGGTTTCCAGGTACATTGAGTTTTTAGTCCCTCAAATAATGTATGGTCCCTGGACCACACTGCCACAGGGCATTTGCACTGGTTCATCCCTCTGCCTAGGTCACTTATCTCCATAACCACCAATACTTTTTGTGCCCAGTCAGATTTCAGAAATACCTTCTTGAGAAAGGAATGGATAATAAAGTAACTGGCCAAGTGCCCCTTTCATGCATTCTTACATTATGACCTTCTTCTTACCTGTTTGTAGCAATGGCCACAGCTTTATTTTTACATTTTAAAAATTCTCAGATTAACGTCTCTCTCCTCTGCTAAACTGTAAGCTGCATGATATCAAAAACTCTATCTTTTATTTTGGTCTTTACTGTAACCTCAAAATCCCACATATGTCTAGCACATTCTAGGTGCTCAATAATTTTTGAAACAATGATAGCAGAGGAACACTTAGCATAGTTATTAGGACATGGTAAATTTAACCTGCTATAATCAGATTTATTATTTTGTTGTTACTAGAAATTGGCTTTGTTCCAATCATAACCTGTTTTATATGTATTAAGTACTTACTCTGCTCCAAGCACTTCACTTACCTCTGTGTCTTAATTTACCTGGTGCTTTACAATACCTAGGAATATTCGAAAGGAGCCATATCATTTTGCCAATATTTTTGAGTTATTTATGAAAAATTTCAAGGAAGACAGAAAGAATATATTTAAAAAGTTTTAGTTGTTTCTGAATATGAAATCTCTGCTAATGGTAAAGAACAGCAGGAAGGCACTTTATCCTTCCCAAACTCTTTTTTTTTTTTAATTAATTTATTTATTTTTATATTTATTTTTGGCTGTGTTGGGTCTTCGTTTCTATGCGAGGGCTTTCTCTAGTTGTGGCAAGGGGGGCCATTCTTCATCGCGGTGCGCGGGCCTCTCACTATCGCGGCCTCTCTTGTTGCGGAGCACAGGCTCCAGACGCGCAGGCTCAGTAGTTGTGGCTCACGGGCCTAGTTGCTCCGCAGCATGTGGGATCTTCCCAGACCAGGGCTCGAACCCGTGTCCCCTGCATTGGTAGGCAGATTCTCAACCGCTGCGCCACCAGGGAAGCCCCCAAACTCTTTTAATATACATTTTCCCACTCAATTTTCCACCATCTTTAGAAGGCATTTTTATTGCTATATAGGTATGAAAAGACACATAAAGCGCAAAACTGACTCTTGCTACTTCTGACTTCTATTGTGTGTGTGTGTGTGTGTGTGTGTGCACGTGCACGGACGTACACATACACACATGCGTGTGTTTTGTAGCCAAGGCATGAGGGGAGGAATAACCTCTCCCATGAGTGGGAAAGAAACACATATCTACTATGGATTTCTATTTACTAACAATGATGGGAGAGAGAGGAAGGAAAGATTAAACACCACCCAGAATGAATGATCTTTTGTTTAAACACTAACAGGCTTCTAGAGTATGGAAATGTTGACCAGGCCACACATCTCTGCTAAAAGTTTACTTTCAATGTAATAGAAAGTGTACACATCATTTGTCTCACAAGAAATACGGATGTACATGATTTTAGTGGTCTGGGCAGCTAAGTTTGCCTCACTGTTCCCTGGAGCTGCAGCTGTAGGCCACTTTTGTCCCATTTGGATGAACGGCTGGTGAACCAAGGTGTCAAAAGTTCAGAGGAGGTTTGTTCCTAATCATACTCCTAACCCCTACTTTCAGAAATGTTGCCAGAAAATAGTCCAGTTACACTCTCAACTTTCTAGCACTTACTTTTATACCATCTGTAGTTATTTATCTATCAGCATATTAGAGTTAGCTGTAGTACCTTATAGTTCCAGATTTTAATAACACATATACAAACTAACTGACAAATTGCAACAATCGTACAGAAACATATACATAATCCTAAAACACACACAATGCATGTGAATATATATGTAATAAAATTTTATATACATATATAAAATTTTATATGTAAATAAAATATATATAAATTTTATTTACATATAAAATTTTATTTGTATATAATTTTATTTATATATTTTCTTTATTTATTTAATACTCATAAGCTTTCCTCTTTAGAAATCAATCTTGGGGTACCCCCTAATTAATTTCCAAGTACATAGACTGCTTCAATAAATCCTTAGATGTGAAAAGATAGACTTCCAGCCAAAAAGTAAGTGGGTCTGTATATAACAAAAGAAGGGGAGTTGATCAGTGTAAAACTGTGAAAAGAGAAAGGGTCTGAAACTACAGCAACAACTTTGAAGAACATGGGAGGTTAAGATTTGATTCCACTTAACTTGTTTGATGGGCTATGATGTAAAACTCTTCCATCTAACGTCTTACCGTAAAGTCTGCTACTGTATATAACTTAATTGACTGTCAGGGTAAAAATCAAAGAAAAAGACCTGAAGTTTATGCCATGGGAACTATAAAAACTTGATAAAAATATGAAAATTACACTGGAAAGCATACAAAATAAGACAGTAGATGGAAAAGCATATATGCTCAAAAAACTCGCCCTGGAAAGGGTAGAATTTGCGATTTTGTACCTTTCTGGCCTAGCATGCTCCCCAACCCACCCCCCACCCCAATCTCTTATGGCCAAAAACAGCAGAGGAGTCTATAGACTTACCACCCATGCAAGGTGTCAGGAAAATAAGTTCAGAACTGGAAAATCACCTGGAAATTTAAAGGAGGAAATGTCAGCAGCTAGAGAGTCTTGGAAGGAGTTAGACCCAAGATCTGAGTATGAACTCTAAGCAAAACCCTGGCTGAGAATTACATATGCATGAGAGGCAACAGAGGGCCTCGTGGAAAAGCAGGCAGAGGCAAGAAAGAAACCTGCTCTTGAGAGACACAGTAGCCCAGGACAAGACCTGTGATTTTCTGCCTTTTAAACTGAATGCATTTCACAATAATGCACAGCTTGGGCAAAAGAACACTGAAGCCTTGTGGCCTTAAGGTGACAGAGGGTAGAGCCAACCATGTAGCTGGAAAACAGGGGGTTATCCCTACAAACAAAATAAGCACAGAGTGGGCCCAATGTCTCTCTATAACGTCTACCTAGATATTTGGCTGATCGCCAAATTACCCAGGCACAGGGGGAATCCCACAGAGGTTGGTTTTAAAAAAAAAAAAATCAAGAGTTAGAAACTCCAGAAAGAGAGCAGAGATATGAGCCGGGTATATATTTGCAGTTTGAGTTCAGACATGTTAACTGCCTAATAGAACAAAAAATAACAATCCTCAGAACAACTTAATAAAATCCAGAGTCTCAACAATGTATTATCTATGATATCTAATTTTCAAGCAAAAAAATTACAAGAAACAGAAACATGTACCCATTTTCAGAGGAGAAAAAAAGTAGAGATTGACTTCAACCAGGCCCAGACATTGAAATTAACAGACTTAAAACTAACTATCATACATATATTTTTAAAATAAGGGAAGTCTGTTAAAAAATGAAGGAAATACTTGTTTAGAGAGGGAATTGCAATAGAAAAATAAAAATTATAGTCAGAAAGGAAATTTGAGAGCTGAAAAAAAAATACTGAAACCAAAATTCACTAGATTGGCTCAAAAGCAGATTGGAGCTGGCAGGGGAAAGGATCAGTAAATAAAGATCAACAGAATTACCCAATCCAAAGAACAGAATGAGCAAATATTGAAGGAAAACGAGCAAACCCTCAGTGACCCTTGGAACAATATTATGTGATTCAGCATAAGTGTAGCCCACCAAGCTACTAGGAGGTTGCTTTGAAATGTAAATGGTATAATATTAATTCTTATAAAATGTCTGCTCTATAATATGCATTTCGACAAGTTTTGAGTTTCCATCAGCCTTTCTAGGATGTAGGTTTATTTTTTGAAAGCCCATTTAGCAAAATGGCCAGTCATTAAATAACTCATTTACTGAATTGACTTTTGGAAAATTGACTTCTGGTAAATTAGTCTGCCTAATATTTTTTCACCTGGCTAACCTGTTATGAGGTCACCTGCTGTCTTAATGAAAGGTTGAGCTTGGCTTACAGATACCTACAATGCTTGAGTAAAACATAATCAGGATGGGAAATCTTATTTTTTACATATATCACCATTCCTTATTTGAAAGACAGATTGTATCTTTTTCTATTACACATGGAAAATTAGCTAAGGGGTCGAAACTATTCTCCTCCCATTTCAAAGTACTAGTGTACAGATAAACAGAAGTTGGAGAGAATATTTCAAAAAACTATAAGGAAGTTGCTCCAAAGCACACAGAAGGGAGCTGATGCAACATTAAGGGCTGCATTGCTCCAAGTCTCTCTTCAACAGTCTTTTAAAAATCTCAGTGATCCTGGGTCCCAAGGAAAAAAGAAGATCTTATTCAGTCCCCAATCCACGGCCTGCTTTGTTTTCTACCCCAACAGTAATTTCTCCCCAGGATGAATATCAGTGGGAATATCCCTTACATTTTAAGGAAAATTCTACCATTAATCAAGCGTGGTATGATCAGTCCCCAAAATCTCAAGAAGGTGTTCACAGTATCTGCATTAATCTATTTCCAAATCTGAATTCTTTGTTCTTAAATAACACTTTTTGTGGGATTCCACTGTTGGCTTTCTTTTTCCTCAGCCCAGTCCCGTTCCCTATAATGTACTTTTTACAGGCATGATGTAAAGATATAATTAGCGCTGCATGTTCAATCCTGGAAAAGAACTCACATATTTCATAAAAATAAATAATAAATTAGTAAGGAGAAGGCTATCTTACTCTGAAAGTACCTAGTTTTGCTAGTACACTAATTTGCCTTGAAAATATTCCCCACCATCAAATTTTGATACATCTTTGGTCATATATTATATCCTTACTGTTAATACCATAAAGGAAATCTCCTGGTTCCTATTTAACTACACCCTATCCACTAGGGTGTTGTATTCCATACTTTCTGAGGTACTCAACTCTTTCCAATATTCTGGATTATAAGGAAGCATTTGTTAACTAAGGAAAGAATGCTCAAGGAAGAGGGAATAGCCCAGTGAGAATTGTCTTAGGGCAGGAGCACATTTTTCATGGTTGAGGAACAGCAAGGGATTCACTGTTTCTGAGGTGGAATCAATGAGGAAGAGAGCAATAGAGGCTGCAGTCAAAGTTAGCATGGAGTTGGGGTGGTGGATGGACGTGGACAGATCATATATAGCCTCATAGACAAATGGAAGGTCTTTGATGTTCACTGAAAAAGACGAGAAGCTAGTCAAGTTTAAGTGGAAGAGTTCCATGATCTTAATTCTATTTTTAAATGATCACTCATACCATGATGGACTTAGACTGGGAGGGGGGTTGATATAGAGCCAGGCATACGAATTTGGGGGCTATTGCCATGATTCCATCCAAAAGTAATGGTGGATTACATCAAGCTACTAGGAGTTGAGTTTTTTTGTTTTGTTTTTTTTAAGTTTGGATTTGGAATATATTTTGAAGGAAAAACTAGCAAGATGTCCTAACAAACTGGATGTGGTGTGTGAAGCAAAAAGAAGATTCCAGAATGGCTGCAAGGTTTTGTGCTAGGAATCTAGAAGGACAAAACTGCCACATGCATCCATGGGAGAACTGCGGGGAAAGTAGATGTGTAGGGTAGGTCAAGAGCTTGGGCTGGGCATGTTAGGTCTGAGATGTTGTGAAGAAAGGATGGGGAGGGATAAATTGGGAGATTGGGACTGCCGTATACACACTACTATATATAAAATAGATAACTAATAAGAACCTCCTGTTTAGCACAGGGAACTCTCCTCAATACTCTGTAATGACCTATATGGGAAAAGAATCTAAAAAAGAGTGGAGATATGTATATGTATAACTGATTCACTTTGCTGTACAGCAGAAACTAACACAACACTGTAAATCAACTATACGCCAATAAAAATTAATTTAAAAAAATAAAAAATAATACAAATAAATGTATATGCAAAACAGAAACAGACTGACATATAGAAAAACATGTGGTTACCAAAGAGAAGGAAGGGGGGAGGGGCAATTTAGGGGTAAGGGATTAACGGATACAAACTACTATGAATAAAATAGATAAGCAACAAGGGTATATTGTACAGCACAGAGAATTATAGCCACTATCTTGTAACAACTTTTAATGGAGTATAATCTGTAAAAATACTGAAACACTATGCTGTACACCCAAAACTAATATTGCAAGTCAGCTATACTTCAATTTTAAAAGTTTCAAAAATAAAAAGAAAAGATGAATAGTTGGTGTGACATTCGATTCTCACCTTTTTGGGATGCTCAAAGAAATCTGTAAACATAACCAACCAGACCGCCTTCTAAACCTTGACTGATGGAATTTACTAGTTGGAAGATAAATAATAGTCTTGTAGGGAGGTTGCTATTACTGACTAACAATATAAAGAATAACAGTAGCAGGAAAGATCTAATGCTCTTGGATAGTTTATTTTAAATAAATAAAATCCTGCAACTTATTAATGTAGTGATAAAACATGGAAGATAGTCATGTAATCCTCATGACCAGAAGGACCCAGTGACTCTCAAAGCATAAAACCCTAGAGATCCCAAAACAAAGTGTCTCTCCTGTGCTATCTTGTCGGGCTCACACAGCAACCAGCACTCTGAAACTTGATCTTTTCTCATCTGGGGTGAGAAAAGAGATCCAGTGATCTATGTCGGACAGATTCAGGATCTCCAAAATGTCTATGTTGTATTTGTGATAGCTTCTCTGCCATGTCCTTTGCCCACCCTCAATAAAGCGTGTTGCTTGGGTAAAATTTGTATTTCATGGGACTGTGCTTGACCATTCAGCACTATTCGACATCTCAGTTGGAGTCTGACATCCAGGAGGTTGGTCTGGAAAGAGACATTTCTGGAACGGTCAGCATCTAGAAGTTATTTAAAGGGATGAAATCACACGTGGGGTAAATGGATATAGAGAAGGAAAAAGAACAGATCTAAAAAATAGGACATGCCAACATGTAGGGGACTGAGAGAAAAATCACTGGGGTTGGAGGAAAATCAGGCAAGGGTGGTGACATAGGAGCCAAATGAGGAAAGTGGCAGCAAGTCAGTGATCAAGTATATCAAGTAACAAGTGGACTGACCGTCTGGAACCAGTGTCAAGGTTATTTGTGACATTGATAACAGCACTTTTGGCGGGACTGTATGTAAAACCTGAGTGAAGTAGGTTGAAGAGAAGGGGAGATTAGGAATTGAAGAGAAGTATAGACAACTGTGTTCGTTTACTAGGGCTTCCATGACAAAGTACCACGGAACTGGGTGGCTTAAACAACAGACGTTTCTCTCTCATGGTTCTGGAGGCTGGAAATTTGAGGTCAAGGTGTTGGCAGTGTTGGTTTCCTCTGAGGCCTCTCTCCTTGGCTTGTAGACAGCCACCTTCTCGCTGTGTCTTCACATGGTTTTTCCTCTGTACCTTCCTGGGTCTAAATTTCCAGTTCATAATAGGATTAGGATTCCCCCGTCATGACCTGAATCACCTCTTTAAAAATCCTGTAATATTCTGAGGTACTAGGTGTTGGGCCTTCAACATAATCATTTTGTGGGGGGACTTCCCTTGTGGTCCAGTGGGTAAGGCTCTGCGCTCCCAATGCAGGGAGCCCAGGTTCGATCCCTGGTCGGGGAACTAGATCCCGCATGCATGCCGCAACTAAGAAGTCCGCATGCCACGAGTGCCGCAACGAAGATCTCGCGTGCCACAACTAAGACCCGGTGCAGCTAAATAAACAAATAAATCTTAAAAAAATAATAATAATAATTTTGTGGGGACATAACCCAGCCCATAACAACTTTCTCAAGAAGATTTTGTGTAAAGAGGATAAATCAGGCAGTAGTTGGAGAAGGCTTTGGTGTCAAGCGAGAATTTTCTCTTTTCAGATGTGAAAACTCAGTGTGGTTACATACAAAAGGAATGATCTAGTAGAGAACAAAAAATAGGTGAGAGGGGGAGACTTACTAAAACTATGTCTATGAGGAGTTCAAGAAAACAGGATCAAGTGCACAAGTGGAATTCCTACATAGCAGCGGGGGTGTCAGCCTGTGGGATAAGACGGAAGGCAGAGAATTCAGCAGAGATGCAGACCTGGGGGTTGGTGTGATGGAGGGACTCTGGAAAGTTTGCTTCTAATTATTTCTTCTTCTCAGCAAAACAGAACACAAGGTAATAAGCTGAGTGTTGGTGCTAGAGATCTGGAGAGAGAATGAGGGTGCGAAATTGTAAACGGGAATGAAGGACACAGCATGGAGTTGCTAAGCAACAAAAAGGGCCTAATTGTGACCAATGGCCCTGAATTGAGAATGAAATCACTGTGGCTGCATACTGACATTTTTGTAATTGTGAAAAAAGCCCAAATACAGAAAAGTAAAAAGTGTAAATGAACAGTATGATAAGTGACTGAAAAACAACCCCCTGGGCAAAATTCTCTTAAAAGACCCTACGCTCCTTTTAGGCACTTGTTTCCTATTTCTTTTCATCTTAATACATACACATCAATCATTTAAAAATGTAATTTAGGTTTGTATTTTTTTTAAATGTTTCTTTATTAATTTTAGTAGGTTGGTTTTTTTTTTGGCCACGCCATGCAGCTTGTGGGATCTCAGTTCCCTGACCAGGGATTAAACCCAGGCCACGGCAGTGAAAGCCCAGAATCCTAACCACTAGGCCACCAGGGAACTCCCAGTTTGCATGTTTTTTAAATTTATAAAAATGGGATATTATTGTAAGTATCCTTTAAATCAGTAGTACTTTTCCTTCACAGCATGTGTAACATAGGTGGGCAACACTCATTTAATTTCATTGTATAGCATTCCATTGCATGAGTGCACCGTGAATCCTGTTTCTATTTTACTGTCAAGGTACAGCTGTGTTGTTATGCTATTGCAAACACACTTACCTTCTGCTGAGTATGCCTGCCAGCTCTCCAAGGATACACTCTAGGCACATTCCACACAATACAGCCCCTACACCACCTGTTTTCATCTGACTGGGATTCCATCAATGCTGTCAATCAGTTTGGAGAAAATGCTTACTATATTAAGTCTTACAATCCCTGAACAGGGTTTCTCTTCGTTTCTTTCATTTAAAACCTTTCAATAGAAATTTATACTACTCTTCATAATAGTCTTCACAACTTTGTTATGTTTAGTCCTAGATACATTTGCTTTAAAAAAAAAAAAAAATAGAGTGCCCTCCCCATACTCCAGGCTTCCCTCCCAGCAGTTGGTGGACACAGTCCCAGGCAGAGGCAGCAGAGGTGGCCATGGGAACCGCTGAGCAGCGGGGATGCAGCTGGATCAACCCATTCCTGCTTCTTCCTGCCAGCTCACTCGGCTGGGGGCATGCCCAGCCCCTTCTTCCCCAGCCCAAGTCGCCTATATTTGCTATTTTCATTGCTAGTTAAATTGTATGTTTTTTTTTCATATTCTAATTAATTGATTCTGCTGTAAAAAAAACACAATTGATTTCTTAAATTTACATCCAAAATGTTTGCTAATTTTCATTAATTTAATAACGTATAAACGTATGTGTTTTTTGGCTTGAATTCATACACTGGTAATATAATAAACTTTGATTCTTCCTTTCCAATTTTATATGTTTTATATTTTTCCTGCTTACTCCATGGATGAGGATCTCCAGAGCAATACTGAGTAGAGGTGATTGTGGACATATTATTTTGGTTCTCAATCTGCAAGCTTACATTTCCAGGGTGAGATGTTCTGTACGTAACTTTTCGGTAGTCACTATGAGATTAAGAAAATTCCCTTCTATTCTTATTTCCTAACAGATTTTTAAATTATTAATCAGTTCTGATTTTTTTAAGCAAGTGCTTTTATTGCCCTTTTAAATGACTATGTAATCTTCTCACTGAATTTGTAAATATGATAAAGGGTTCTTCCAGCCAGGAATGTGGGTTTAGGGACAAGAAGAAAGTATGGCTTTGGTAGCTATGAGAAGAGTGATTTTTAAGTGAATATAATCTATTTACCAAAATTCTACAATTCCGAAGGAGGTAAAGTTAGGGATGGTCAACGACTGAATTTTTGTCAACGGCATGCAAGCAAAAACTCTGTGACCCATCTCTCAGCCTTGCCCATTAAAAACACCTTTCACGAGACTCTCCAGGATCTTTCCACTTTTGCTGTCTTGATACAAGAATAATGGAGAGCTCATAAGCCACATGTCAAAGATGGCAGAGCCACAAGATGGAAGGAGTCTGAGTCCCAGAATCACTGTTTAGGAGAGATTCATTCTCTGGTCCAGAATATCAATATTGGAATTTTAATGAGTGAGAAGTAAACTTCTATTGAGTTAAGCTGTTTTTCCCTGTTTCATTAATTAGTGTTACCTTAAATCATACAATATTTTCCCAAGTTTTTGTTGTTATGGAAGGAGGATAAATCCTATCATTATCGTAAGCAGAATAATGGCAGTGTGTTTTACTTCAACCCTCTTTAACTGTAAAAATGATCTGACAGAATTTCCAGTGTGAATGACAGAAGAGGAAAGCATTAGAGGGATAAGGAGGGGCACATGGTGAAACTTGTCAATTAGTTGGAGAAGTAGATTGGGGAGAGGGAGGGACTGTGAGCCTGTTTCCCTTGGATAAAAGGTAAGACTTTCTTTTTTTTTTTTTTAATTTTTTGGCCGTGCCATGCGGCATGTGGGATCTTATTTCCCCAACCAGGGATTGAACCTGCACCCCTTGCATTGGAAGTGCAGAGTCTTAACCACTGGACCTCCAGGGAAATCCCGTCCCTTGGATAAAAGGATTTCCATCCAGTAATGGGGGTCTGGGGACAAAGAGGCAGAATGGCCTTGGTAAATATTAAAAAGTGATTTAAGTGAAATAATGTCATGATTTCTGGAACAGAATTCTAAGGCCCAGTTCCACTGTGACCAAATCTACCTGTTCCTTCATATAAATATAGAATGTAAAAAAATTCCAAAATGTTAAGGAAAGGAAAGCCCAAGAGGCCAAGATATAGTGCATATTTATTTATTTGTTTGTTTGCTTTAGACAGCAAAATCATAAGGGATTTGTCTTCGCTATATAGAGAGGCCAGAGCCATGTCAGGAAACCAGAGAAATAGATTGTAACTGTGGCTTGCTCCGGCTCCTCGGTTTCCACTTCTGCTTCTAGCCACACCTTCTTGTCTACGCTCAGTGGCAGGGTCAACATGCCAGAGAGATTCCTGGACTCTTTGGTGGAGACCTGACGCTTTTCTAAGACAGAACTTTTGTTCCTCATCAGCCGAAGGATCACCTTGCAGTGCTGGAGCTCCACATCAAAGAGGAAATGGGAATTTCCTGGCACCCTGCATGTGAAGACCCCAGTGTCCTCCTGTAAGTCTCTCTGGGCATTGTACAGGACCTCTTTGAAGGTAACAGGCTTCAAAGGTGAAGGCAGCTTGTCACTGAGCTTCGCAGTGAAGGCAGACGTTCTGTTGCACAGGCATTTTACACTTGGTCCTGGAGGTCCTGGCAATCCTGGTAAACCTGGTATCCCTTGGAAAAATGGAGAAGACCCAGTAAGAAGGTCATAGCATCCAATAAAAAGATGGTACCTCAGTTGATGTATGAAACCACCACTTTTTTGTTATAACATCATGGTTAAGAGATTGATCTTTGGTGTATGATTAAATGGTTACAAGTCACATCTCTGAAATTGACCAGCTTTGTAATCTTGCTAAAGTTAATTGATGTTTCTGGGCTGTATTTCCTCATCTGAAAATAATATTATTGACTTCTCATGTGACTGTTGTGAAGTTGTAATGAGACAATGCATTTAAAATACTTGTAGTGCCTACAAAACATTAAGCCTTACAGGAAGACATGTATGGCATGATCTCACTTATAAGTGGACTTTAAAAAGCTGAACTCATAGAAGCGGAGAGTAAAATGGTGATTGCCAGAGACTGGGGGTGGGGGAAAAGGGGAGATGTTGGTCAAAGGATACAACGTTTCAGTTATGTAAGATGAATAAGTTCTGGAGATCTAAGGGATGTCATGGTGACTATAGTTGATCAGATCCATTGAAAATTCACGATTCTTGGCATAAGGTAGTGAGAATGCAGGCGTTTCTACTCCCAGCTCCTCTCTTCACCCTGCTATGGCTCTATTTCTTCCCTTTTCTTTTACTCAAATACACACAGAGGAGGGAAATGGGGAGATGTTGGTTAAAGGGTACAAAGTGTCCATTATGCAGGATGAGTAATTTCTGGAGAGCTATCGGACAACATGGTGACTATAGTTAACAATGTTGTATTGTATGCTTGGAATTTACTAAGGGAGAATAGATCTTAAATGTTCTCACCACACACACACACACACACACACACACACACAAAATGGTAGCTATCTGAGGTGATAGATACATTAATTAGCTTGATAATCATTTCACAATGTATGTATATATCAAAACATCACCTTAAATATATACAATTTTTGTCAGTTAAAGAAATCAAATGTTAACATATGTTAAGTATTATTAATTCTGTTGGCCTTCAATTGTTTGATAAGACTCTGTACTTCCTGGAATAATTTAGGGAAATAACAATAAATGGCAAACAATGTGATTTTCTGATAGTATATGGATGATAATGATCCTATATATCATTTCACCCTGATTTGGGTGGGACTAGTTCTTGCTAATGATTCTAATCTTACTGAGGATGAGGATAAATAAAAAGGCCTGGGTGTCTAAGTCTGGGAACCAGAAACCTTTGGATTACCAAATCTAATCCTTGAGACCATCCCATAAGAGATGACACACAGTTGTGAGCTTTCCTGAGAGTCCCCTCGTGGTCCAGTCTTACTGGCTACAAAGAAGTAACCAGGACAGAATCTAGGAAGAATCTTGCTTCATATTCAGGTGCTCATTGGGCATCATCCTTTTCGTAATAACTAAGTTTGGAGCTCTAAGTGCCCAATGAAATCCAATTCTTTTGATGATACATGATGCCCTGCTACACTTACTAACCCCTACGTTTTTCTTGTTGCTTATCAGACAGTTTAATCCATGATATTAACTGTTACTTAGCACATCCTCCCACTATGACTAACCCACATGGATCACAGCCCCCTGGTACTAAAACTAGGCCAGTCTCTCTTGTGCCCTGTGATTTGGGCTCTGGTCACCCTGCCTTGGGACCCAATCCTACAGCTGATCATTTTCTCTGCATTCTTTTCATCCTTAATGCCTCATGCTCCTGAGCCTTTGAGGATTATGACTTTCCTACCAAGACTATGAAATGAGAGGGGCAAATAAGAGGCAGAAGGATATATTTCTCACCTCTCAAACCTGGAGGTCCTGGATATCCTGGTGGCCCTGGAGGTCCAGCACATCCTTCTTTCTGAAAGACAGCAGTTTCCATTAGGATGATGTTGACCAATATCTGGATGTCTTGATTAAAGAAACAAACAGAGGTTTTTTTCTGTTCTTTGTTTTTGTTTTGTTTTGTTTTTATGTGAAGGCTGGATAGGTAGAGTTGCAACCTGGTCCAGGAAAGGTATCATCTCTAGAATTAAATTCATGGACTCAAATATCATTCTTACCCATACTAGTAAACTGAGCAGGTTACTCTCTGAACTTCAGCTAGAGTTTGTTAACCCCCCTTCATTATCACTTAATATATAGCAGTAATTATTCCATTAAAAGTGTTTCTGAATCCTGAATGGTCAACCTTTTTTTTCATCCATCTTTGAATTGATAGCACATAGTAAGCACTTGATAACATTTCTTGAGTTAAGAAATGATTTATTCTTATTAGAGCCTGTTATATATTGAGTGCTTATTATGGAAAAGATATTGTGCTAGAAACATCATATCATTAAGTTTTCATGACGTGCCTGGTATTTTTGTTGTAAGCATCTTTGCCACAAACGTTATCACCACAAACATTTTTTTGCCACGTAACTAATTGTCCGTAAGGCAATTTTGCCATAAAAGATAAAATAACTGGTTAACAGTTGTTTGGTTTTATTTCTCCACTGACTCAGTACTCCCATTTTTATATTACATAAATCTTAGCCCTCATAATGGTCCTGATAGTGATGAGTAGGCATGGTGGTCTTAAAACAGTGTATGATAACAACTACATATAGAAACTTGAGAGAAAATATGGGGAAAAAATTTACTGGAAGTGTGAAATAAGAGAGTGCAAAGCCAGATTGCATACTATACCGGAAAATGACAACACATCAGTTTGCAAATCCTTGGGTGATTTGAAGGCACAGAGTTGAACCAGCATTTCCCATAGAACTTTGGAACGTCTATCAACGGACGTGTGACACAATGCTGAGAACAACCACCGTGTAGAGGCTTGCACAACGCAATGCAGAACTCAGTTACAAGTATGCATCCTAGTGTTTGGAAACTGATACCTCTCTTAATGAAGGAGGAAATTTTAGCAAAGAAGAAAAAGCGTGATGCTGAATGAAGAGACAAATCTGAAAACAAAAAAACAAACAAAAAAAAGAAAGTATAAAATACTGTGAAAGACTTGGAAGACAAGTGCTTTGGTACAACCTACAAAGTAAAATCAGTTATTTGCATGGTATTGCCATGAATCTGCACACATTTTTAATGTATTCAAATATTCTGTATTTCACAATAAAGTCTTTCGAATTTTGTTATTCATTTCTTATGTTTCATTATGTTCTTTTTAATGTCTCTCTTTTATCTTTCATTATTTTATCTTTTACAGCAAAATTGCCTTATGATAAATTCGTTATGGGGCAAAAACGTTTGTAGTGAAAATGCTTGCGGCCAAGAAGCTGATAGCGAAAGTACCTAGAACCGTTCGTTACATCCCTACAAGGTAAGGTTCCTATTCCATTTTACAGATTAGTAGATTGAGATTCAAAGAGGTGATCCTACTTATTCTCAACCAGATTGCTAGTTAGTTACAGCCTGAGACAAGATTCTAATTCCAGGCATTCTGAATTAAGAATCAGTGTTCTTAACCGTAAGTGTTTTAAATAAGTTACTTAATTGTTAGCCAGTGCCCCTGCCCTCTCGTTTCTCCAAACCCTCTGCCCTTGGCTTTCACTTTTCTTGTCCAGCCAAGGCTTATAGCACAGCAACCCACAAGAAGCACCTTGAGTTGGATGGCTTTCATCCTCTATGTTTATTCTCTCTCCCCCAGAGAAATCATGTCAGAAAACCCATTTTTGGCACTAGGATATTCACACCTCTATTAACAAAATGACACCCTCTCTCCACCTCTTGCAAGCACTTGAACCCCTTCCCACAATCCGTGTCCGTCTCCTACCAGCCATTCTCAAGACAAAGTCTTTCCTTTGCGGGGGTAGGCTTCTCTCAGATTTCTCTCTGAAATGCCTAGCTCTGTGTCTGAGGCTTGGGCTCCTGTCACTGTCACTCTGTCAAGACCTTAACTAAATGGTCCAAAGTTGCCTATTCAAATATTTACCTCTGGTCCAAACTGGGACAACAAAATTAATGTTTAATGACAAGGTGGATTCAGGCCACCCGCTCTCGCTGATTCTGGATCTTAGGCTCGGTAGAGTTGTCAACTACAAGTCCTAGGTCATTTTCAGATTTCCCTTCCAGCAGGTCTATTATGGGAGCAGCTGTCAATACATAAAAGGCCAACGTAAAGAGGCCATTTCTCCTCCTGCTCTGACTTCTTTCTGAAGACTTAATTCCTTATGCTCAACCACACATCTGGAGTCATCACAAACCATTTTCTGGACAGGAAGCCAAATGCAGAGCAGAAAGTCTAGAATTGAGGGCAATTTCCAGTGAGAATAATGTGCAAGGAGAAACTAACATTAAGTGATACATAATTAAATAGTCAAACAAATGTAAAGCATGCAGTGCTAATTAATATTAGTTACTATTTTAATATGCATGGCACCTCTTTTGATATTAATAACAATCTCATAAGGAAAATATCTGTATTATATCATATTTTACACAAATCAAACTATTTATGTAATACCCCATATTTTTTCTTATTAGCCTTATTTTATTTTTTCCCCCTGGAATTCGTATGCCCCTGAGCTTTGATGAACTTATCTAAAGTTTGGGTCAAAAGTCTCCTTTAGTATCTATATCAAATATACAAATGTATGGGAAGAGGACATTTTTATAAGGAGAAGAAATTAGAAGTTAATTCTGAGTTACTGTAGGGGACAACTCAGCATTGAGCATAGCACAGTAGGTGAACTATAATTAAAAGTGAATAATTTCTTGTTATTTTTCGGTAAACCGCCACTTGCCTGAGTACAAGGCCAAATGGCATATCGATGGTTGTCAAAGAGAAGCATAAAATTGCCTGACCTACCAGTGGACTGTAAATGTCCAGGAAGCATCCCAGAACATGTAGGTGAATGAAACCTCTGACTTCACTTCCAGAATATTTTTGCAAGTAGATTGTTGAAGAGTTGTCATGACTTTGCTTTTGTATAAGATATGATTGAGACTTGTAAAAAAATCTATGCTGTACTAAGGACCTAGGTAATTGATGATAGAGATTTCCTCCACCAAATAAGGTTAGAACTTGACCTTATATATAATAAGGTGGGGAAACATTTCCTTGTCTTCCCATGTGGCCCTAAAATTCTGTTTGGAGAGAGTACTTCTTGTTGGGGAGAGTCCTTACTAAAAATATGTGTTTTGATGTGGTTGCAGCTGGAGCCAAGACCACGGGGAAGAGAATTAAATGAACATGCATGTACCAGACATGATTTTCAGACCATAAATATGATGTTAACAATAACTTTTTTGGCAGATGTTCTTTATCAAGTTGAAGAAGTTCCCCTGTATTCCTAGTTTGCTGAGAGTTTTTATTGTGAATGGGTGTTGAATTCTGTCAAATAATTTTTTCTGTATTAATTGATATAATCATATGATTTTCTGCTCTATTTTTAAGACTTAGTCTATAATGTTAGTGATCAACACACTGTGGTTTTGGCAGAGGGAGATAAGCATACATCAATGGAACGTAAAAGAAAGTCTACATATAAATCACACACGACCAACCTATTTTTCACAAAGGTGCAAAACCAATTCAGTGGAGAAAAGATAGAATTTTCAACAAAGAATGTTGGAACAACGGGTAGTCGAAAAAATTAATGTTAATCTAAACCTCATGCCTTATACAAATATTAACTCTAAGTAGATGATAGATCTCAATGTAAAGTGTAAAACTGTAGTACTTTTAGAAGAAAGCATAAGAGAAAATCTTCCCAATCTTGGGCTAGGTAGAATTCTTAGACATGACACCAAAAACATAAATCATAAAAGAAAAAAAATCGATAAATGGACTTTTTGGAAAAGAAAAATTGATTAGCAATTGTTCAAATCTGCCCTTTGGAACTTAGGGAAGATCATGGAGGCTGTAGTCTTGCTTACACAAAACGGGGGACAAAAAAAAGGCTTCCGTGCCCAGGAGCCCACAGGGCCCCCGCACCCTGGTTTCACCCAGACTTCTGACCCATGGAAACTATGAGATAATAAATTGATGCCTTTTAGCTGCTAAATTTGTGGTAATTTCACGTCAGCAATCAAGAACCACATAGGACTTGTAGCTTTCATGCTTTTCCCACTGGCATCCTTTAATTCTTTAGCTTCTGTCTTTGTCAATGTCAAGGAGAAAACCCAAGCTCATAAACCCAGTGAACACCTCTGGTCCTATTCTGTAGGTAGGAGGAGAAATAGGGGGAGCTGGGTCCACATTCTGGGGCTGGTATGTGGCTAAAAAAGGAAGAGATCCAGGGTAGAGTCCACTTACCTCAACAGTCAGATCCTAGTCTTCAGCCAACAACTCACTGCCAGAGGTATGTGGAGGGAAGGACCCCAGTTTGAATGTCAATCGCCCTAAATTCTCTCTGGTTAAAAATTAACCAGTCCATTAACCTCAGGAGAGATAAGAAATCAAACATTTTTTGAAATCAATTGATTTAATCAGCCCTCCTAAACCTTTCTAAATGAAGCTCATGAGATGGGAACAGAGACATTGAGAAGCTTTACGGTTGGTCAAGTTTCTTTTCACAAGTCAGGATGCCTGGGGGTGGTGGTAGAGGGGAACTCTCTTCATGGGAATTACAGGTAAGGGTCCCTCACAAAGACAGCAATGTTAAAGCCCTTTACTTTGTTTCAAGCCTGATTCTAAGTTTTTAATACACTTTTAATTATTTCATTCCCATAATATGTAGAATAACTTACCCTAGCACAAAAGAAATAAACATACTTTACTCTAGAGATGGTTATTCAGACAGAAGCTTTAAAAATATGCAAATATTTCATACTGTTATATATAACCTTATCATTTGAGAAATCTCTATTGACTTATAAACAATAGTGATAACAACAAAAGTAATAGCTAATATTTATTGTGAATTTGTTATGTACTAGGCTTTGCATGATTATTTTACTTAATACACAATGAGCCCATGATATGAGTTACTATTATTATCTTCAATTTATAGAAAATGAAATGGAAGCAAAGTGATGTCTAGTAACTTGTCCAGAAGCCCCTTTGGAACAGGGATTTTGACTCTAAGGTCTACAGTTTTTAACCACTCTGCTCTACTGACCTGTTTCTATTTACCCAATAGCTGCCATGTGCTCTGTTAAGTTTAATCCATTCCTTGTGAAAAGAGAGGGACATTTAGTGAAATCTCTGTCTAAATATGTAATCTATAAATCTATAAATTCTTATGAATTTAAGTTAAAAATTTAATACAGACAACTCCAATTAAATTGACAATATAATACCTGACTCATAGCTATCCCTGTTCTAGATTCTCCTTCATATGCTGACTAACTCCCAGCTAGGTGCATTACACCACATTCCTCCCCTGGGCCCATGAATTGTCCACATGCTGTAGCAGGCCACGCCAATTTCCCAATCCTAATCCATGAAAACTCTCCCAACTCCAGTGCTGTGGGTATTTGACAGGATCCATTATTCCAACTTTGGGGGAAGTTATGGAATTCAACAGTGCAGTGGTTGCCTTATCTCTGTCTGATTAATTATCACTCCACCTCTTTTCCATAGAATTCTCTGAACCTAGCAGTACCAGATTGAGTTTTGTAGCAATTCTGCTCATGGATCACACGGGTAGGCAATGACATATGGACTCCATAACTGTAGAAACCAACAAACTTCACAATGTAGTCTCCTGTATTCTCCCTCCACTTTAGTCACGAGGAAATAGCCAAGGTCCCCCCACTCCATTCAGGAACATTGTGCTTCACAGAAATAAATCTCTTGGGAACACTGACATGTAATGCTTTGGTAACCATCAGCAAATGGAATTCCACAATATATTAAAAAGTGTACGTTGCCACAGGAAGTAGTTACTTATTTGTGTGAACTAGATGTCCCCAGGCTTGGCTGGATTTAAATTACAACTAAGATAATGCTGCATTTAATATTCAACTTGTTAGGATTTTTTTCTCAAGGAAATCCTTTCCTTCTCCACTCATGGAAGCCAAATTCTGTTTTATGTACTTAGAGGCCCCTAGGGGCCCTAGCTCCCTCAAATAAATCATACATAATTATACTTACATCCTCAGTGAAGCAGGAATGTTTGAGATTAGAACTGTGTATGGAGTTGACCTGCCTTCACTGTTTAGATAGGTAAAAATTCTGCTGAAACCCAATCAGTTCTTAGAGCCTACAACAATAAATTTATCCAATGTCCTGACTCCCACCTCTGTGGCTCCTTTTGGTAAAAAGAATGAAGTTCTTTCTCTTGCAGTATGTATGTCTCAAATACGTATGCTACAAGGCAGCATAACTGAGTGGTTAAGTGTTCATGAGTTTCTGTCCACAACCTGTGTGACCTCAGAAAAGTAACTTCATCTTTCAGTGCTTTGAGTTCTTCTTCTATAAAATGGAGATGCTTATAGTGCATACTTCCTAGGTTTATTAGAATTAACTGAAAGGTGAAGTATCTTTCCAAGGCTTATACAATCATTGAAGTATGTTCCAAACCAGATTGCCTTCTTCCAGGGCCATTAAAGTATATCATTGCATTATAAACTGCTTCTTTCTGCCTTTTGGATATAAATAAAGATAGAGTGTGGGCTACACATATCATTTTCCTTCCAACAGTTCCTTCAGTTGGAACAGTTCATGCCAAGTCCCTTCGAAAGCGAAAATATATCCTGTTAAACTTTCCCTGTGAGAAATGGATGGATATATGTTGCTCGTACATAACTTATAGGGATAATTCCAAAGATGAGTTGAGTCTCCCTCTCTATACCCATAGATATAACTTTTCAGGACAGGTTTTCTTCTTCTAAAGAAAATTAAGTCCCATCTCCATCTGGAAATCCATTACATATGATTCATACTAAAATAAAGGAAATGCCAGCATTGACCAAGGGTCCATCTCTCTTGCTTCTCAGCCGCAACTAAGACCCGACGCAGTCAAAAAAAATAAAGAAAATAAATAAAAGTTGGCACAACGGAACAGTTGGGGAAATATGATCTCTTTAATTAATGGCACTGGGTCAGTAGATTATGCATTGAGAAAAAATCTTATATCTTATCTCACCTGGTATACAAAAATCAAATACAGCTGAATATAGATATACATGTGAACAGTAAAATAATGAGGTTTTTTACTAGAATACATAGGAGAATATCTTCATGCTTTGGCTAGGCAGAATTTTCTTCAACAGGATACTAAAAGCATTACTCTTAAAGGAATAAAATGATAACTTTGAGTTCATTAAACTACTGTATTGGTCATCTCTCACATGCCCAGATAGGGCGCCAGCCTTTATGTGCTTGTGTATGTGGCGGAAGGAGAGCTGTGGTGAGCTGCAGAAGTCTCAGAGCCAGCCATGTGTAGAGCTTTAGAGATGCTCAATTACAATGACTCTAAAGCACCTAAGTGTCCACAAACATCCCCTCCATCATTTAATTCTGGCATCTTTTTTTCCCTCCAGGGGCAAAACCTTTCCCTTTACAATTAAAGATGACCCTGCTGATGCAAATGTCTCTGTGATGGGTGAACAATTGCTTAAATTACAATAAAAATAAAATATGCTGAAGACTCTTTCTCTGAGCCAACTTTGATAAAGGAATGCATGGAGAGGAGAGTAGGGCCCAGAGATACTTTCTGTTGAGTCTCCTGGTTCACACTAAACAAGTCACGTCCTGGTAGTATATGGGAACCCACCAAGTCAACATACAACATTACTATTTTGTGGGTGGCAAGAACTTCTCTACCTTCCTGGTCAATATTTTGCCTCTGCAACACAGGTATGTCCTTCAGAATCCAAACTAAGTAGGTTTATTTTCAAATTTCACCATTAACAAGTAATGTGGGACTTCCCTGGTGGTCCGGTGGTTAAGACTCTGTACTTCCACTGCAGGGGACGCGGGTTCGATCCCTGGTAGGGGAACTAAGCTCCCGCATGCTGCACGGTGCAGCCAAAATAAATAAAGTTCATTAAAAACAACAACAACAAAACAAGTAATGTGACCATGGGTACGTTGCCACATCCTTAAACCATATGAAGTAAAGATGGATTATAGGATTATAGGAGATCTAGGTAGTGTATTTAGGAAAGAATATTTCATCTTTTGGCTGTCCTAGTACACGGTCCAGGAGGCTGTTTCCCCTTCCACTTTGGCAAGGAGCTGGCTCAGCAGAACTGAGTTTGCTAATTGGAGAAACATGAGTTCTCTAATTGATAGCTACAGCGTTGGAATGGAAATTCTCCTAGCTAAGCTCTACACTATAGGGTTATTTCACCAGCCAGGTGAACTGACTGTTTTCTCTTTCTTTCTGAAATTTCCTGTAATTTTGTATGTTTATGGGAGTTAGTGTCCTTCTATTGGAACACTTTCTTTGGTGCTTCCAGGGTGGCCAAGGCTATTTATTGACATACTTCTTAACAGAATGTTATACTACGTTATGTGTGTGTGTGTGTGTGTGTGTGTGTGTGTGTGTGTGTGTTCCTGACCCTAGCAAAACATGTTGTAGATCAACCAGGGCTGGTATCATGGGTCTCAATTCTGCTTGCACTTCAAAATCAATTTGAAAAGACAGGTTCACTCTTTCTCTTCCCCAAAGTCAGATATTTTTATTTGTCCCATTTCAGAGCAGGTTGCCCAACTGCCTTATATATTGCTCAGGTGGGATGATTAGAGACTTAACTCCTAAGAAAATGATTGCTGAAAATGGCTTCAAAATGAGTCTTTCCCCCTTAGTGGGTGGACAGCGCCACCCAGTGTTCCAAAGGGGAATTGTTGAGCAACGATCCTTTCCTTTGACGACTCATCTCTCCATTGTTCAATCAACTCCCGGGTGTGCCAACAATATCTCTATTATTTGGCTCTGGTTAGGAAGGCTTCCACAGCTTCCATGCTTTTAACTGGTGTATGAAGAGGCTGTTCATAGCGAGGGGAGAGTTGCATGAGATGAAGCTGAAAAGGCAAGCAGAGGTGATGAAATGTATGCTGAGGTGAGACCCACACAGACCTGCTCACTATTTCCCCCAGCATCTCAAGCACTTTGGATTTCTAAGACTTTGTCTATGCTGCTTCCTTTTCCCAGGATGCTTCCCCCACCCACTCTGCTTGCCGATGGCCACTCTTCCCAGGAGGCTCAGCATCTGTCACCTTCTCTATGAAGCCCTGCCTGATCACCACCTCCTGCCCTTCCCTGGTAAAATCGACTATGTATTTCTTTCTGCCCCCTTCATGCCCTCTCCCGTATACCTCTAATCCCCCTCTAATTTGTTCTTCTTTTTTGTTCTGTTTTCTTGTTCTTTTTCCTTGAGGTATAAAGTTGGGTTGTTTTTTTTTGTTTGTTTTTTTGGCTTCACTGCACAGCTTGCAGGATCTTAGTTCCCTGACCAGGGATTGAACCCACGCCCTCAGCAATGAAAGCCCGGAGTCCTAACCACTGGACCACCAGGGAATTCCCTAAAGTTAGGTTGTTAATTTGAGATAGTTATTTTTTTGATTGGCCCCTAGTCTGGTTGGTTGCCAGGCCCTGCCTTGTACAGATGCTGCTGGCTGCTGGTCCCGAGGTGGCTGGTTGTGGAATCCTAGGGGACCCTGGGGCTAGTGCTGCCTCCCTGGTGGGCGGAGTTAGGGTCCCAAAGACTCCGGGGCTATTGCCCACCCACTGGCAGGTAAAGCCAGGTCCTAGGGTTAGTGCAAGACTACTGGCAGTCAGAGCTGTTCCTGGGGTGTGGCTGCAGGGCCCAGGGATCCCAGAGCTGGTGTGAGATCATTGCGGGAAGTGGGGGAAGCGGAGGTGCAGGTGTGGACAATTCCTTATACGGTGGGGTATGGGGTCTGGAGTGTCCAGAAGTTTGCATTGCCCTGCTAGTGGGCAGGGCCTCGGCCCAGCTGGCTCCAGGGTAGCATCTGGCCTGCATTGCAGGATTGTATTAATAGTTTTCTTGCTTCTGGTGTCTGCCCCCTGGTGGTTTAGAGACTAATGCAGGCTTCTTGATGGGAGGGGCTGGTGCAGGTCCATTGGTGGGTGGAGCAGGGTCTTGGCTCTCAGGTGGGCCGGCTGTGCCTAGGGGCGTGTCCAAAGGCAGGTGTAAGTTCTTCAGTCTTTAGGCAGCCTGTGTGCTGATAGGTAGGGCTATGTCCTCTCCCAGCTGGTTGTTCAGCCTGAAGCGGCCCAGCACTGGCGTCTGCAGGGTGCTGGCTGGTGCTAGGTCTCGGGGCTAAAGGCGCAAGATATCAGCCGCCACAGCAGCAGTGTTCACGTGGATGAATGTTCCCCAATATGTGTCTACGTACGTCCCCAGGGTGAGCTGCAGCCGCCTCCCGCTTCTCCAGGAGACTCTCCAAGACCAGCAGGTAGGCCTGGCCCAGGCTCCTATCAAATTACTGCTTTTGCCCTTGGACGCGGTGTGCCTGAGATTTTGTGTATGCCCTTTAGGAGTGAAGACTCTTGTTTTCCCCAGTTCTGTGGGGCTCCTGCAATGAAGCCCTGCAGGCCTTCAAAGCCAAATGCTCCGGGGGCTCCTCTTCCCAGTGCAGGAATCCCCCGCTCTGCCCTGGGCTGCGGAGCCTGATGAGGGGCTCGGAACTCTCACTCCTGTGGGAGAAACTCTGCAATACAATTATTCACCTGTCTGTGGGTCTCCCACCCAGGAGTTATGGGATTTGATTATATCTCTAGTCCACGCCCTCCTATTCATCTCGTTGTGGTTCCTTCTTTGTCTTTAGTTGTAGAAGATCTCTTCTGGTAGTTTCCCGTCTTTTTCACTGTTGGTTGTTCTGCAGATAGTTGTGATTTTGTTGTGCTTGTGAGAGGATGTGAGCTCAGGGTTGTTCTGCCGCCATCTTGGCCGCTCTCCTAGTTCTTTTTTTTAATGTAAGCATGTACAGCTATAAGGTTCCCGCTTGAGGAGACCTTCAAGATGGCGGAGGAGTAGGACGTGGAGACCACCTTCCTCCCCACAAATACATCAGAAATACACCTACATGTGGAACAGCTCCTATAGAACACCTACTGAACGCTGGCAGAAGGCCTCAGACCTCCCAAAAGGCAAGAAACTCCCCACGTACCTGGGTAGGGAAAAGAAAAAAGAAACAACAGAGACAAAAGAATAGGGACGGGACCTGCACCAGTGGGAAGGAGCCGTTAGGAGGAAAGGTTTCCACACACTAGGAAGCGCCTTCGCGGGCGGAGACTGCGGGTGGCAGAGTGGGGAAGCTTCAGAGCCACGGAGGAGAGCGCCGCCACAGGGGTGCGGAGGGCAAAGCGGAGAGATTCCCGCACAGAGGAGCGGTGCCGACCAGCACTCACCAGCCCCAGAGGCTTGTCTGCTCAGCCGCCGGGGCGGGCGGGGCTGGGAGCTGAGGCTTGGGCTTCGGTTGGATCGCAGGGAGAGGACTGGGGTTGGCGGTGTGAACACAGCCTGAAGGGGTTAGCGCACCACAGCTGGCTGGGAGGGAGACCGGGAAAAGGTCTGCAGCTGCCGAAGAGGCGAGAGACTTTTTCTTGCCTCTTTGTTTCCTGGTGCGTGAGGAGAGGGGATTCAGAGCGCCACTTAAAGGAGCTCCAGAGACGGGCGCGAGCCGTGGCTATCAGTGCGGACCACAGAGATGGGCATGAGACGCTAAGGCTGCTGCTGCCGCCACCAAGAATCCTGTGTGCAAGCACAGGTCACTATCCACACTGCCCCTCCCGGGAGCCGGTGCAGCCCGCCACTGCCAGGGTCCTGTGAGCCAGGGACAACTTCCCCAGGAGAACACACGGCGCACCTCAGGCTGCTGCAACGTCACGCCGGCCTCTGCCGCCGCAGGCTCGCCCCACCTCCTCCGTACCGCTCCCTCCCCCCGGCCTGAGTGAGCCAGAGCCCCCGAAGCAGCTGCTCCTTTAACCCCGTCTTGTCTGGGCGGGAACAGACGCCCTCAGGCGACCTACACGCAGAGGAGGGCCCAAATCCAAAGCTGAACCCCGGGAGCTGTGCGAACAAAGAAGAGAAAGGGAAATCTCTCCCAGCAGCCTCAGGAGCAGTGGATTAAATCTGCACAATCCACTTGATGTACCCTGCATCTGTGGAATACCTGAATAGACAACGAATCTTCCCAAATTCAGGAGGTGGACTTTGGGAGCAACTGTAGACTTGGGAGCCATGTGGCTGACGGGGTCTTGGTGCTCCGGCCGGGTGTCGGGCCTGTGCCTCTGAGGTGGGAGAGCCGAGTTCAGGGCATTGGTCCACCAGAGACCTCCCAGCTCCACATAATAACAAATGGCGAAAGCTCACCCAGAGATCTCCATCTCAAAGCTAAGACCCAGCTCCACTCAACGACCAGCAAGCTACAGTGCTGGACACCCCATGCCAAACAACTAGCAAGACAGGAACACAACCCCACCCATTAGCAGAGAGACTGCCTAAAATTATAATAAGGTCACAGACACCCCAAAACACACCAACCAATGTGGTCCTGCCCACCAGAAAGACAAGATCCAGCCTCATCCACGAGAACACAGGCACTAGTCCCCTCCACCAGAAAGCCTACACAACCCACTGAACCAACCTTACCGACTGGGGGCAGACCCCAAAAACAGCAGGAACTACAAACCTGCAGCCTGCGAAAAGGAGACCCCAAACAGAGTAAGTTTAGCAAAATGAGAAGACAGAGAAACACACAGCAGATGAAGGAGCAAGGTAAAAACCTACCAGACCAAACAAATGAAGAGGAAATAGGCAGTCTACCTGAAAAAGAATTCAGAGTAATGATAGTAAAGATGATCGAAAATCTTGGAAATAGAATGGAGAAAATACAAGAAAGTTTTAACAAGGACCTAGAAGAACTAAAGAACAAACAAACAATGATGAACAACACAATAAATTAAATTTAAAATTCTCTAGAAGGAATCAATAGCAGAATAAAGGAGGCAGAAGAATGGATAAGTGACCTGGAAGATAAAATAGTGGAAATAACTACCGCAGAGCAGAATAAAGAAAAAAGAATGAAAAGAATTGAGGACATTCTCAGAGACCTCTGGGACAACATTAAATGCACCAGCATTCAAATTATAGGGGTCCCAGAAGGAGAAGAGAAAAAGAAAGGCACTGAGAAAATATTTGAAGAGATGATAGTTGAAAACTTCCCTAATATGGGAAAGGAAATAGTCAATCAAGTCCAGGAAGTGTAGTGAGTCCCATATAGGATAACTCCAAGGAGAAACACGCCAAGACACATATTAATCAAACTATCAAAAATTAAATACAAAGTAAAAATATTAAAAGCAGCAAGGGAAAAACAACAAAGGAATCCCCATAAGGTTAACAGCTGATCTTTCAGCAGAAACTCTGCAAGCCAGAAGGGAGTGGCAGGACATATTTGAAGTGAGGAAAGGGAAAAACCTACAACCAAGATTACTCTACACAGCAAGGATATCATTCAGATTTGACACAGAAATTAAAACCTTTACAGACAAGCAAAAGCTAAGAGAATTCAGTGTCACCAAACCAGCTTTACAACAAATGCTAAAGGAACTTCCCTAGGCAGGAAACACAAGAGAAGGAAAAGAACTACAATAACAAACCCAAAACAATTAAGAAAATGGTAATAGGAACATACGTATCGATAACTCCCTTAAATGTAAATGGAGTAAATGCTCCAACCAAAAGACAGAGACTGGCTGAATGGATATAAGAACAAGACCCGTATATATGCTGTCTACAAGAGACCCACTTCAGACCTAGGGACACATACAGACTGAAAGTGAGGGGATGGAAAAAGATATTCCATGCAAATGTAAATCAAAAGAAAGCTGGAGTAGTAATTCTCATATCAGACAAAATAGACGTTAAAATAAAGACTATTACAAGAGACAAAGAAGGACACTACATAATGATCAAGGGATCAATCCAAGAAGAAGATATAACAGTTGTAAATATTTATGCACCCAACATAGGAGCACTTCAGTACATAAGGCAAATGATAACAGCCATAAAGGGGGAAATCGACCATAACATAATCAAAGTAGGGGACTTTAACACCCCACTCTCACCAATGGACAGATCATCCAAAATGAAAATAAATAAGGAAACACAAGCTTTAAATGATACATTAAAGAAGATGGACTTAATTGAGATTTATAGGACATTCCATCCAAAAACAACAGAATACACGTTCTTCTCAAGTGCTCATGAAACATTCTCCAGGATAGATCATATCTTGGGGCACAAATCAAGCCTTGGTAAATTTAAGAAAAGTGAAATCGTATCAAGTATCTTTTCCGACCACAGTGCTAGGAGACCAGATGTCAATTACAGGAAAAAAAATCTGTAAAAAATACAAACACATGGAGGCTAAAGAATACACTACTAAATAACCAAGAGATCTGAAGAAATCAAAGAGGAAATCAAAAAATACCTAGAAACAAATGACAATGAAAACACGATGACCCAAAACCTATGGGATGCACCAAAAGCAGTTCTAAGAGGGCAGTTTATAACAACAAAGTCCTACCTCAGGAAACAAGACACATCTCAAATAAACGATCTAACCTTACACCTAAAGCAATTGGAGAAAGAAGAACAAAAAAACCCCAAAGTTAGCAGAAGGAAAGAAATCATAAAGATCAGATCAGAAATAAATGAAAAAGAAATGAAGGAAACAATAGCAAAGATCAATACAACTAAAAGCTGGTTCTTTGAGAAGATAAACAAAATTGATAAACCATTAGCCAGACTCATCAAGAAAAAAAGGGAGAAGACTCAAATCAATAGAATTAGAAATGAAAAAGGAGAAGTAACCACTGACACTGCAGAAATACAAACGATCATGGGAGATTACTACAAGCAGCTATATGCCAATAAAATGGACAACCTGAAAGAAATGGACAAATTCTTAGAAAAGCACAACTTCTGAGACTGAACCAGGAAGAAATAGAAAATATAAACAGACCAATCACAAGCACTGAAATTGAGACTGTGATTAAAAATCTTCCAACAAACAAAAGCCCAGGACCAGATGGCTTCACAGGCAAATTCTACCAACATTTAGAGAAGAGCTAATACCTATCCTTCTCAAACTCTTCCAAAATATAGCAGAGGGAGGAACTCTCCCAAACTCATTGTACGAGTCCACCATCACCCTGATACCAAAACCAGACAAAGATGTCACAGAGAAAGAAAACTACAGGCCAAAATCACTGATGAACATAGATGCAAAAATCCTCAACAAAATACTAGCAAACAGAATCCAGCAGCACAATTAAAGGATCATACACCATGATCAAGTGGGGTTTATCCCAGGAATGCAAGGATTCTTCAATATATGCAAATCCATCAATGTGATAAACCATATAAACAAATTGAAGGGGAAAAACCATATGGTCATCTCAATAGATACAGAAAATTCTTTTGACAAAATTCAACACCCACTTATGATAAAAACCCTCCAGAAAGTAGGCATAGAGGGAACTTACCTCAACATAATAAAGGTCACATATGACAAACCCACAGCCAGCATCATTCTCAATGGTGAAAAACTGAAACCATTTCCTCTAAGATCAGGAACAAGACAAGGATACCCACTCTCACCACTATTATTCAACAAAGTTTTGGAAGTTTTAGCCACAGCAGTCAGAGAAGCAATAGAAATAAAAGGAATCCAAATCAGAAAAGAAGAAGTAAAGCTGTCACTGTTTGCAGATGACATGATACTATACATAGAGAATCCTAAAGATGCTACCAGAAAACTACTAGAGCTAATCAATGAATTTGATAAAGTAGCAGGATACAAAATTAATGCACAGAAATCTGTTGCATTCCTATACACTAATGAAAAATCTGAAAGAGAAATTAAGGAAACACTCCCATTTACCATTGCAACAAAAAGAATAAAATACCTAGGGATAAACCTACCTAAGGAAGTAAAAGACCTGTACTCAGAAAACTACAAGACACTGATGAAAGAAATTAAAGATGATACAAACAGATGGAGAGATATACCATGTTCTTGGATTGGAAGAATCAACCTTGTGAAAGTGATTATACTACCCAAAGCAATCTACAGATTCAATGCAATCCCTATCAAACTACCACTGGCATTTTTCACAGAACTAGAACAAAAAATTTCACAATTTGTATGGAAACACAAAAGACCCCAAATAGCCAAAGCAATCTTGAGAAAGAAAAATGGAGCTGGAGGAATCAGGCTCCCTGACTTCAGACGATACAACAAAGCTACAGTAACCAAGACAGTATGGTACTGGCACAGAAACAGAAATATAGATGAATAGAAAAGGATAGAAAGCCCAGAGATAAACCCATGCACATATGGTCACCTTATTTTTGATAAAGGAGGCTAGAATATACAATGGAGAAAAGACAGCCTCTTCAATAAGTGGTGCTGGGAAAACTGGACAGCTACATGTAAAAGAATGAAATTAGAACACTTCCTAACACCATACACAAAAATAAACTCAAGATGGATTAAAGACCTAAATGTAAGGCCAGACACTACAAAACTTAGAGGAAAACATAGGCAGAACACTTTATGACATAAATCACAGCAAGATCCTTTTTGATCCACCTCCTAGAGAAATGGAAATAAAAACAAAAATAAACAAATGGGACCTAATGAAACTTAAACGCTTTTGCACAATAAACACGACAAAAAGACAACCCTCAGAATGGGAGAAAATATTTGCAAATGAAGCAACTGACAAAGGATTAATCTCCAAAATTTACAAGCAGCTCATGCAGCTCAATATTAAAAAAAAACCCAATCCAAAAATGGGCAGAAGACCTAAATAGATGTTTCTCCAAAGAAGATATACAGATTGCCAACAAACACGAAAGGATGCTCAACATCACTAATCATTAGAGAAATGCAAATCAAAACTACAATGAGGTATCACCTCACACCAGTTAGAATGGCCATCATCAAAAAATCTGCACACAAAAAATGCTGGAGAGAGTGTGGAGAAAAGGGAACCCTCTTGCACTGTTGGTGGGAATGTAAATTGATACAGCCACTATGGAAAATAGTATGGAGGTTCCTTAAAAAACTAAAAATAGAGCTACCATACGACCCAGCAATCCCACTACTGGGCATATACCCTGAGAAAACCATAATTCAAAAAGAGTCGTGTACCACAATGTTCATTGCAGCTCTATTTACAATAGCCAGGACATGGAAGCAACCTAAGTGTCCATTGACAGATGAATGGATGAAGAAGATGTGGCACATATATACAATGGAATGTTACTCAGCCATAAAAAGAAACGAAATTGAGTTATTTGTTATGAGGTGGATGGACATAGAGTCTGTCATACAGAGTGAAGTAAGTCAGAAAGAGAAAAACAAATACCGTATGCTAACACATATATATGGAATCTTAAAAAAAAAAAAAAGTTCTGAAGAACCTAGGGGCAGGACAGGAATTAAGACTCAGATGTAGTGAATGGACTTGAGGACACGGGGAGGGGGAAGAGTAAGCTGGGACGAAGTGAGAGAGTGGCATGGACATATATACACTACCAAATGTAAAATAGATAGCTAGTGGGAAGCAGCCACATAGCACAGGGAGATCAGCTTAGTGCTTTGTGACCACCTAGAGGGGTGGGATAGGGAGGATGGGAGGGACATGCAGGAGGGAGGAGTGATGGGGATATATGTATGCATATAGCTTATTCACTTTGTTATAAAGCAGAAACTAACACACCATTGTAAAGCAATTATACTCCAATAAAGATGTTAAAAAAATAAATAAAATGAAATATAATAAAGTAAAATTCCCTCTTAGCCCTGCTTTTGCATAGTTTCAAATTATTATGATTCTGATTAAAGGAATAATGTAAAGATATAGCTGTTTCTGTAACAGCCAACGTCTGCACTTTTAATCACTAAAAGCCAGTGTCTCTCATAATGTTGGCAAAGAGCTACCTTTACAAGGATCACCTGAGGTGCCTGTAATAGAGGTAGACATAGGACCTCACCCCAGGTTTTCTGAATTAAAATCTCTCTAGTACTTATGACAACAATCTGCATTATTAACAACCTGTCCAGGAGAATTGGGTGCATGCTAAAAGTTGAGAAGCTGTTCTCCATGCTATGCTGTCTCCTTCCTAATAGTTAGCATAGTGCTTTGCACCGAGTGGGGGTCCAGGAACATTGTGTACATCAGTGAAACAAACGTTTGCGCCAATAGGGCATTTATTTGGAAAGGAACCCCAGACCTTCCATATCTTCCTGATTCCAAATCCAGTGCTGTTTCCATAAACCCATTTGGATAGCACTCTTTAGGATTCCTTCTTAATTTAGGAAGGCATTAAACCATTGTCAGAAATGGTCCTCTGCTGGGTTTTTTTTTTTTTTTTGGTTTTGGTTTGTTTATTTGTTTTTAATTTAATTTTTATTTTATATTGGGGTATAGCTGATTTACAATGTTGTGTTAGTTTCAGGTGTACAGCAAAGGGGTTCAGTTTTACATATACTTATATCCATTCTTTTTCAGATTCTTTTCCCATATAGGTTATTACAGGATATTTAGTAGAGTTCCCTGTGCTATACAGTAGGACCTTGTTGACTATTTTATATGTAGTTGTGTGTATCTGTTAATTCCAAACTCCTAATTTATCCCTCCCTCAACCTTTCCCCTTTGGTAACTATAAGTTTGTTTTCAAAGTCTGTGAGTCTGTTTCTGTTTTATAAGTTCATTTGTATCATTTTTTAAGATGCCATATATAAGTGATATCATATGATATCTGTCTTTCTCTGACTTACTTCACTTAGTGTGATAATCTCTAGGTCCATGCATGTTGCTGCAAATGGCATTATTTCATTCCTGTTTATGGCTAATATTTCATTGTATATATGTACCACATCTTCTTTATCCATTCCTCTGTCCATGCACATTTAGGTGGATTTCATGTCTTGGCTATTGTAAATAGTGCTGCAATGGGCCCTCTGGAGGCTGTCTTTCAAGCTGCTAGAACTCAGACCCCATGCCTGCTGGACTTACTGTCAGCCTGCCCACAAAGCAGGTCATTAGCCTGAAGCTAAGAGCAGCAGTTAAGGTCAAACTCCCCCCCACTGTCACTGGGGATAGTTTATTCTCAATACCATCCTTCATAAAGGATCCTCCCCCTCAAATAGCCTTAGTCCTGAGAAGAAAAAAAATACTTTGAGATTGCTTTTTGATAAAAGTCCACTATGACCTTGATGTTTGCTGTAGTATTCTACAAGGACTGTTAACGCTAGGATCATCCAACTGATGGTGAATTTGATTCAGTCTTAAATTCCACTACTGTGGGCTCTGGGGAGAACTGCTAACCTCTCTTAATGGAAGGGGACAAAGAAAGGCCATCTTTGGATTTGTGGGGTCACACACAGCTCAGGGAGCGTGGAATTTATTGAGTTTGCTGCCAGCTCAAGCCATTTTCTCAAAATGACTGTCTCTCTGGGGAGACAAATTATGCTAATATTGTTAGAAGCTCAGAGGTTAGGTTATAAAACGATATTTGCCTGTTTTGTCAACTTTATGTTTTGTTTTAACGGTTGTTTAAAATGCAGAAAAATCAAGGAAGAAAAAACCCACACACCAAATAAAAAGACTAAAGAAAGAATGGGAGGTGAAGTGGAGAGTCAGTATATAAAAAGAGAGCAAATAGACAGATAAAAGAAAAACTTGGTATAGTGAAAAGGAGAAGAAAATTTAGGTCCTGGCTTCCTCCTTTTTCATTTGAAGAGAGCGTGGGCATAAGATTTCACTTTCCTGAACCCCTGCAAAATTGTTCATGACCCTGTTTTTTTCCCTTTGAGCCTAAAACAGATATTGAAGGATAATCTTAGAAAATTTTCAATTTCCTGAGTGTGGCACTGAGGCTGTCTGTAGACTATTCTGAGTCTGGTGCTGTTTAGCAGAGGATGCAGCCACAGAAAAGGAATCAATCCCTGCATCTTGCACATTTTAACAGCCCATGCCGGCTGCCCTCTCCCCTCTCCCACCATCTTCTGGAAACCCTTCAGCTGAGTCCTTCACGCTCGTTCTCTTAGAAAGACAGCTGCATGTAATCCCTTGCTATTTAGGGGACAGATTCAGCCTTGCATGGGTAGAGCAAGGCTTCTGGGCTCTGATCTGCACTATTCTTCTCTCTCTCCCATTCCCACAGGAGGGAGACCCTGAAAAATTGGAAGGTCAGGGAGGATTTCCCATGGGGCCCTAGATTTCCACTCCCCACCACATCTTCCCCACCACACACACCTAGAAGCAAAAGTGTAGGAAATCCTCCTACCATTAAGAAAGTTATGAAAATTATACGGTACCTCTCTCTTCTGCTCAATATTTTGTCCTTATAAAAAAGGGAGAGGGAATAATAAAAATGAATTAATCAAAAAGGCTATTTTGACATACAATTCTGGTTACAAATATTATGTGGTTTACATCTCTAGAGAGGTCAATTATAAACATCCAGGGAAAGTGGCTGTGCCGTCTCTTCCTACACCTCCTCTCTCTCTCTCCTCTGCTAGCCTTGATAGTCTTCTCTAAGAGGCTACCTGCCCAATGAAGGCCAGGACATAGTTTTGAAGTCTAAACTTGTTTCTTCTTTGTATTAAAAATGCTAAATATAAAAAATGAGTATAGCTTGATGTAGTCCCACTTTTTTATTGTTGCTTTTGTTCCCCTTGTTTTTGGTGTCAAATCCAAAATATCATTGCCAAGACCAATGTCAAGAAGTTTTTATACCTTGTGTTTTCTTCTAGAAGTTTTACAGTTTTTGGTTTTACATTCAAGCCTTTAATCTATTTTGAGTTGACTATTCTGTATAGTGTAAGATAGAGGTCTAGTTTCATTCTTTTGCATGTGGCTGCCTTGTTTCCCCAATACCATTTATTGAAGAGACTATCCTTTCCCCATTGTGTATTCTTGGTGCCTTTTTCATAAATTAATTGATCACACATGTATACATGGGTTTATTTCTGGGCTCTCTATTCTGTTCCATTGATTGAAGTGTCTGTTTTAATACCATACTGGTTTGATTACTACAGCTTTGTCATATAGTTTGAAATCAGGACATGTGAAGACTCCAGCTTTATTCTTTTCTCTCAAGATTCTTTTGGCTATACAGGGTCTTTTGTGATTTCACACAAATTTTAGGATTGTATTTTCTATTTCTGTGAAAAATGCCATTGGAATTTTGATAAAGATTTCATTTAATCTGTAGATCACTTTCGATAGTAGGGATATTTGAGTAACATTCCCAGCCTTTCTACCCCACAGGAGGCAAAATGACTTATGGAGTTTTCAGACCCTTTCTATTTCCTCCACATTGGATCAGCCTACCTGTATACCTTTTCTCACCTGCTCTCTGCAGTGTTGTAAAGGGCCTGCCCCTGTCGGGGGAGACCTGTGAGTGTGAGAAGTTGAGTCAATATCAGGATGAATGAGCATGTCTTACTCAGGATTAATGAGAAAGACCACTTTACAAAAGATCTGATTCATTTCACTCCAGTCTCATCTGTCAAAAGGGTGATATTTTGATCTCTATCTGCCTGAGTTTTTTGCCCATCTCTCAGGTAGAGAAAATAAACTATTACTTCCTAAAATCTCAAAATAATCAATGCTAACGAGTCATTGCCATGAGCAGAAGATGAACCAATAATATTTTTTCTTTTCCATTATGGTTTATTACAAGATATTGAATATAGGTCCCTGTGCTATACAGTAGAACCTTACTGTTTATCTATTTTATATATAGTAGTTTGTATCTGATAATCCCAAACTCCTAATTTATCCCTTCCCTCCCCTTCCCCCTTTGGTAACCATAAGTTTGTTTTCTATATCTGTGAGTCTGTTTCTGTTTTGTAAATAAGTTCATTTGTATCATACTTTAGATTCTACACATAAGTGATATCATATGATACTATTGTCTTTCTCTGTCTGGCTTACTTCACTTAGTATGATAATCTCTAGTTCCATCCATGTTGCTAAACATGGCATTATTTCATTCTTTTTTTATAGCTGAGTAATATTCCATTGTATATATATACCACATCTTCTTTATCCATTCATCTGTCGATGGACATTTAGGTTGCTTCCATGTCTTGGCTATTGTAAATAGTGTTGCTATCTTTTTGAAGTAGAGTTTTCTCTGGATATATGCTGAGGAGTGGGATTGCTAGATCATATGGTAACTCTATTTTTATTTTTTAAGTAACTTCTATACTGTTTTCCATAGTGGCTGAGCCAATTTACATTCCCACCAACAGTGTAGGAGGGTTCTCTTTTCTCCACACCCTCTCCAGCATTTATTATTTGTAGACTTTTTAATGATGGCCATTCTGACTGGCGTGAGGTGGTACCTCATTGTAGTTTTGATGTGCATTTCTCTAATAATTAGCGATGTTGATCTTTTCATGTGCCTATTGGTCATTTCTTCTTTGGAGAAATGTCAATTTAGGTCTTCTTCAGTTTTTGATTGGGTGGTTTGTTTGTTTTTTGTTATTGAGTTGAATGAGTTGTTTGTATATTTTGGAAACTAGGCCCTTGTGGTTGCATCATTTACAAATGTGTTCTCCCAGTTCATAGATTGTCTTTTCATTTTGTTTATGGTTTCCTTTGCTGTGCAAAAGCTTGTAAGTTTGATTAGGTCCCATTTGTTTATTTTTGCTTTTATTTCTATTGCCTTGGGAGACTGACAATGAAACATTGCTATGATTCATGTCAGAGAATGTTTTGCCTATGTTCTCTTCTAGGAGTTTTATGGTACCATGTCTTCTATTTAAGTCTTTAAGCCATTTTGAGTTTATTTTTGCATATGGTGTGAGGGAGTGTTCCAATGTCATTGATTTACATGCGGCTGTCCAACTTTCCCAGCACCACTTGCTGAAGAGGCTGTCTTCTCCATTGTATATTTTGCCTCTTTTGTTGAAGATTAATTGACCATAGGTGTGTGGGTTTATTTCTGTGAGCCAAGAATATTGATGGTGGGCAAAATCAAGATTAAAAGGAACAAGATGCCCAGTGTGAATCACTTGCGCATTTGCCTAAGGTGCCCCCTCCCCCAAAACATTTCACTTCCATCTACTGGAAAATGGTTATAATATGCTGATTTGGTTGGAACAAGACAGTTTACTATCATCTGCCCAGAAACTGCCACAATTCAGGTGCAAATGGTCAGTTCTTCAGATGGGAATGATGCCCTCCAGGGTGGTGTGGTACCCAATCTGTCCTACAGTCAGAGCCAGGCAATGCTGGTGTCTGACACCATATTAGGGGGAAGGCAGACACCCATACACCAAATTCCTTCTTCCTTCATTCAGTAGAAGCAGCCCTCATGTAAATCAGTCCCTCAAAGGCCAACTACTGGATTGGCCTCGCCTTGTTTGTGACTCAGTTTGGACTCCAGGAACCATACTTGTTATATCTAAATGAAGATGTCCAAGTTCTGCATGGACCAGCCTCTAACATTACCCGATTTTAGGTCTCTGGTAGCAGACCTTTCTCAGATCTACCAAGCACCTGGCCCTGCAGCTTGCTATTGCTAAATGCTGGTCACCCAATCCCAAAACAATTCACTGATGCTCATGTGGCCCAGCGATGGGTCAGCATCCTTGTACAATCACCACTCCAATACTCCCCATCTCTGCAAATCCCTAGCATAGTGGGTGCGCAAAAAGCTATTGAATGAATGGATAAAAGAATACATTCCCCTTGTATGTACACAGTACAGCTTCCTCCCTGTGTCAAACTTGCTAAAATGTATTTATTCTTATATTACCTTTGTGACTTTTTCTATACCCACGTTCTGCCAGTACTAATATATTGTTGATATTCTTTAAATTGAATCACCTTTTTCCCTTAAATATTTTGAGTAAAAATCCCAATTTAAAGGGACACTTTATAGTCTAAATGAAAAACAGTATCTCAGTATCCTTGTATCACAGTAAAGGATACAGGGATCCTTCTACACCTCACACAACCAAAAACCATGTCATGTATTAACATTGTGAAAGTATCAGCCTTTAGGGAACACTGCCCTAGGTTCCGGAGTCCACGATGTCTTGAATCGGGATCCAGCAAACTCCCTGGTGCCAGCTGAATAATGCATCTGATCCTTACCTGCAGGCCTTGTCAAAGGCATTTCAGATTGTGACACTTGTTAACAACAGGACAGGGAGAGCTGGTGTTTGGAAGAACCAGGAGAGGTAGGTCACAGGCTCCCAGGCTGTCAACCCCTGTCAAACGAAGACAGAGCCGGGCCTGCCAGCCAAAAGAAATGAATCAGAAAAATTATTCAGAGTCATTTGTCTGGAGGAGAAGGGGGAAGAGATTGTTTTCTCCTTTTGCAGGAAATCGTTAGGTGAGCGTGGACCCTGCTGGGCAGACAAGCTCCTGCCAGATAGCTGGCTGGCAACTGGGATGATTCCATACTCCACACTCCCTGATAAAGTCCCCTCAGCATGTGTTGTCAGGGCTGCCAAATGGCTCATTGAGAAAACTTCTGCTCAGCATCCTGACGGAAGACACTACTTTCCTACATCTGCTTGGTTGTCAGGGAACAGGTGTCCCTAGGTGATGTTGCCCGGGGTGTGATAGGGACCATCCAGGTCAGGCAACTGAGAGTGACTCACTGAGCAAAGCCGTGGAAGATGCTCTGGGCCCAGGAGCAGGGCTGCAGGAAGCTGCCAGCCTTTTGGTCCTAATTCTGGGATGCCTTGGGTGTACCTTAGTTCACAAAGGTTTAAAAAAAAATAAGGGGAAGAAAATGATCAACATTTGAGCATCCACAGTGCACTAGGCACCGTGCTGGCTGTTTGAAGGATAGACACTGTATGTCTGTCTTTTACCAAATTTTAGAGTAGGTCTTCCTTTATTTTTAAATAACCAAATAATATAAACACTCATCCTGCAGCTTGCTGGAAGAACAGGGCATCTCTCAGGCATTTCTGAGAGTTCCCAAAGACTGCTTTGTGTTCCAAAAATCCATTTGTGGCTTGTCACTGCTCCCTCCGGGCTGCTTTCTGAACTTAAGTCTGTTCGCGTTGGCTGCCTCAAAATCATGTTTCCATGCTGTCAGCAGCCTCACGGGGCCACTAGGCACATTGCCACACACAGGTCACCACCAGAGTGCATGCAGGACCCTCTTTGAAGTCCCAGGGCACAGCTAATTAAAGGCTGCCATGCTGGATACTTTTGACCAGAGTTTAGGAATTAAACAAGGACACAACACTGCAACTGGACGTCCATTGTCATGGCTTCTAGGACACATCAGCCCTTCCCTTCCCACAAAGCTCCTCCTGTCACTGTGACCCATAGCTGTTGACCTCAGGCTGTGATATGGGAGCTCATTCATCTCCCCAGACAAGAATCCTCTTTTTAAAGTCCTATCATTGCCATTCCAGACCCCTTCTCTTTCTCCTCTTTCTCAGGGCCTCACAAGAGGAAGTACAAAATTAAAAAAAAAAATAAGTAAAAACAATTCACTGGAGATATACCACCTGTAATGAAGATAGCCCTGTAATTATTAAACAGAAAATTAGACCATCCAGTCTAAAGTATGCACGTTTGAAACTCACCATTTGCCTTGAGTTCTGAGTGACTAAGTTATAAATGTACGTAGGTATGTATTTAGCAGACCCACAAAACACCTACTGAGTGCCAGGTACTGCTGTCCAAATATTAGCTCATGTGATCCTTATAACAACCATATGAGGTAGCATCTACTTTGATCCCCATTTGACAGATGAGGGCATTGAGGCACAGAGAGCCTGGGTAACTTGTCTGATGTCACACAGCCAGCAAGTAGCAGAGCAGGATTTAACTCATTTGGCTGGGTAGCAGTGCTCTTAACTACTGGACCACGCTTCCCTGCAGTGGTCCCCTACTGCTCGGAAGGAGGCGCAGTCCCAAAGACAATCCCAAGCTTACACTGTGGGGCCTTAGAGAAGAAATGCTATCAGGTGTGTCCCCTCCTCCTGTCATCAAAGGTTCAGAAATATTGTCGTCTAGATACAGGAGCCCCTCCCCCAATTACATTATCTAAGTTGGTCTTTATAACAACCCTGCTAGTTCCCTCCATTTTACAACTGGGAAAACTGAGGCATAGTAAGTAGTGGTGCTTGGATTTGACCCCGAACCTGTCTGGCTTTTAAAAAATATGCTCTTTCCACCATACAGAGCACTATATCTACGTGGTGCTACCAAAGATAATTTTTAAATTTACTTCATCTAATCCTTTTGTCTGTAGTTATAAGACTTGAAGAGTTTAGAAGGAGAAAAGCTAGATTTCAAAGTAAAGCTTCCTGCAATGATCAGTTGCATAAGTAATGTGCTTGGCGCCATGCGTGGAAGGAAAGAGCAATTTGGAACGTAAACCTCTGGACTGAGCATATCCCTGCACAGCTTTCTTAACACGCTTCCTTCCTCCTGGTTCCCTTGCTCCTCAGTCATCCATTCAGTCACAGTCAGCGAGGATCTTGCTCAAATGCATTCTTCTTCTCCAAATAAATGATGATGATAGTAATAATAATAACTTCAACATATTCCTATTCATCCAATGGAGTCTATTTAGGTACCCATTAAGGTATTCATCTATCAGAATGGCTAGATTTGAATACTGGCCCCGCCTCCTATTAACTACGTGGCCATTGGCAAGTTATTTGACCTCTCCGTTCCTCAGTTCTTTGCTGTAAAAATAAAATGTAATTGTATATGTGAAGTACGTAGAGCAGTGCACGGCACAAAAGTTGGAGTGCAATAAATGTTTGTTGTTGTAGTTATTTTTATCATTCGCCAACTGTAATGACAGGTACCAGTGACACAAGATAAAAGATAAATGTGGTGTGGCTGCAGCTCAGATTAAATCATTATAACTGAGGTGGAAGTGCATCCTTACCATGACTGCTGCATTGTGAAGCAAACATTATATGGGAGTAAATATTTACCCAGCACAGTTGTTCTGTTTCTTGACTAGTGCCTCAAAATCAGAGGGATGGGGGCTTCCCTGGTGGCGCAGTGGTTGAGAATCTGCCTGCCAATGCAGGGGACACGGGTTCGAGCCCTGGTCTGGGAAGATCCCACATGCCACGGAGCAACTAGGCCCGTGAGCCACAACTACTGAGCCTGCGCGTCTGGAGCTTGTGCTCCACAACAAGAGAGGCCGCGACAGTGAGAGGCCCGCGCACCGCAATGAAGAGTGGCCCCCGCTTGCCGCAACTAGAGAAAGCCCTAGCACAGAAACGAAGACCCAACACAGCCAAAAATAAATAAATAAATAAATAAATTAAAAAGAAAAGGTAAATGACTTTAATAAAAAAAAAAAAATCAGAGGGATGTTATGGAGACAACTCGTAGGATAATCCCGTGTATTTTTTGAACATTGGCTCTATCTGAAAACTAAGTCAGACTGAGTTAATGTTGCAGGGATTCTTAGTGCTACAAAAACTGGCTAAATTAAAACCAGGAAAAAATTTAATACAAAGTCTATTAAATATATACACTTTTTCTGTTATACCAGCCATGTGCTTGGCCTTATGTTGAGCCCAAAAGTAAGAAAAAGAAATACCTAGTTGCTAGAAACAAAATAAGGAGTTGAGGCAAATGTTAAGTAAGAGATAATGCTGCACAGGGTTACTGGTCTTAGATATAGGTCATAAGAGCTAGGCACTGGGATAGTTACAGCTGTATGAGGGCAAGAGGCTTGGCTTTGGTGGGAGAGAGAGAGAGATTGAGATTTAACAAAGCCCCTTGCACAAGGCTGGGCGCCTTGAAGTGCTGTCCCATCTGCAAAAAGGAGATAAAATTTCATTCTCTAGCTCAGGTAAGTTTCAGTATAACTGTGGCTGAGAAAACAAAGTCGCTATAAGAAATAGAAATATTGAGCCTGAAGCATGCCTGGTAGGTAATCTGAATTCACATTATTACCATAATTTAGAAAACCCCAAATAGGAAATAAAGGCAAAATTTGTTGTGGAATTAGTTGTGGTTTTAGTTGGAATTAGTTGGAATTAGTTGGAATTTGTTGTGGTCACAAGGATCCTAGCAGTTACAAATTCAAAAGCACACTTTGAGGATACCTACAAGATACATGGACCTCCCACAGAAAAAAAAAATCATATGAACATGAGTTTCCATCTAAGATTATAAATAACAAAATTATCATGAGAAAAATTCAGCAAGTAATAAAGAGAATTAGTATTCACACAATATGGAAAAAAGAAAACCTGAAAAAGTATAAAATAATAATATGTAAAATAAAGAGACAAAAAAGACAAAACAGAAGTCATAAAAAACAAGGAATATGAGTAAAAGTGCACATATTTGAAAAATAATCAAAATATTGAAGAATAAAGAAAGGTAGTCATTAAAATTGAAAACAGTATGGTGGATTTAAATACAAGATTAGATATAGCTGAAAAAAGAATCAGTAAACAGGAAGATAAACCCAAGAAAAAAAAGTAGGTTGTAGGTTGTGCCACAGGGAAGTAAAACTATGAGATATTTTAAAATGAGGACATAAGAAGGTACAAGGACACATTTCATAGAAATTTCAGAAAGAGAGAATATAAATATCTCAGAAGGAAAGAACAGAAAGAATAGGGGAGGCAATATTTGAAGAGATAACAGTTGCAAAGTTTTCTGAAATGAACAAAGGTGACTTGAAAAGGCACACTAAGTCCTGAGAAGAATAAATAAAATCCAGCCCGAACCTTGACACATCATGGTAAAACTTTTGAACGTCAGACAAAAAGAAAACCTTGAAAGCAACAGGAGACAAAGAAAGACTGCCCTATAAAAGAATTACGATTAGATCGACAGCAGAGTTCTTATGAACAACAATAGAGGCTAGAGAACTGTAGAATGATATCTTCAAAGTTCTTAAGTATAATAACTGCTGTCCTGGAATTTAATGCCAGCTCTCTCATATTCAGTAGAAGTGGTGAAACGCTGCATTGGTGAGCACCCTAGATGAATTAGTTCCAAGCCTTACCCTCGTAGAGCAGCAGATGAAAAGGACCATGAAATCAGAGTGTAAGACAGTATTTATGGACCTAGAATTTCCTAAAAATAAATAAAAACATCTTTTTCTTTCTAGAAAAAGGAAGGAAGTTCATGGCAGATAAACTTGTGCTAATTTTAAGTTCTTAACCTATTCCAACCTCTGAGTGTAATTCCCTTCTCAGAGACGGGCTAGGCTCATAGTATGGGCAGGTGACTGAACTGACCTGGGAGGTTCTGATGGAAAACACACATAGTTGTCTGGGCTGGTCAGGAGAACATTGAAATTGTCTCAGATCTCAAAGAGCTTACTAGACACTGAATGAAATAAGTAAGTTCATAATCACTATAAAGAATGGATATACTCTAAAGCAGAAAAGTGTGGTACAGTGGCCACCCAGAGAGGAGGTGTCTGTCTCCTCATTGTCTGTAGTTCAGAGTTAGCTTGACATCCTAGGTCTTTCACCATCATGTCCTATCAGATAATCTTTCACTACTCCCCAGACTAACCCTCCCCTCAACATTGTTGGACTGCTCACTAACCCTTGAAAACAAGTCATATTTTATGAACTATGTTCATAAATTTGTTTGTTGATTGATTGATTGGTTGAATAGACAAAAGCAATGTATATATCCTTTCGTCTTGGCATCTCAGCTGTGCTAAACCACTCTTGATAGATTATAACACCAGTCTGTACATAGAAAGAGAAATCTTGTGTATGATACAAGCCATGTGCCTTACCCTCCAAGTTGTGACGACTTTCATTAATGCAGGATAGTGTAGTAAACAGTGTAGGCACAAGTTATGGAGTCAGGTTTCCTAGGATCTAATTCTGATTCTACCACTAGCTCTGTGACCTTGGGTAAGATATTTACTTTCTTTATGTCTCAACACTGAACTATAGGAATAAAATGAAGACATAGCTTATAGAGTACTTTTAAGAATTTAATGAAGCAATATGCATAAAATTGAAATATTCCTGATACATGGCAATGCTCAATATAAGTTAGCATAAATTGCTATTATTTTTATTAACACTTAAATCACACAGAACAAGGAAGAAACATTTGCTATTCAACTTACACGTTATTGCAAGTAAGAGAAGGGTATCTAAATGAAGATTTGGAGAGGACCATAAAATCTTCCAATTTTCTATAATTCTACACTGACTCACAAAATGCTGAGTAACTACCAAGACTAGATATCAGGTCTCTTGATTCTTAATCTAACACTCATTCTATTAACTCTATCACTGGTACAACCCCAGTCTCCTGGATCATAAACAGCAACTCTCATTACTTTACTACTTTTGTTACAATAACTGCTATTATTAATACTTACACTACAGCTACTGTTAGTATAGCTGCTATTACTACAACCATAACTAATACTGCTGCTGTGCTATCCTCACTAACTTACTACCAGAAACCATCTAAGCACCAACCTTATGCTGGACACTTTAAAAAAGTATTATCTCTAATCATTACAGCAATTCTGCAAGAATTGTATTTATCTCCCCATTTTTACAGATGAGGGAAATGTCTAAAAATTTGCTCACCACTCATAGCCAGTGAGGAGAAGCATTGGGATTCAAACATAGATCCCTCTAGATCCCAAGACCATGCCTTTTCCACTTCACCAGTCTGCAGCTCGACCTAAAATGCATTTGAACACAGTAGAACAGATTTTTACTGGAGTTTTACAGCTGTTTCTCTCAGCCTGCAAAACAGATTGCTCCCAGTTTCTGAGCCTGACAATCGGTACCAATTTGTCATAATGCCAGTGACATATTAATGATTTAGAAAAAGCACAGGACGACAGCTTTTTCTACACCCAGCAGATGCCTGTGTTCCAAGAACTGTAACAGAATCAAAGTGCAGCACACCCACTGACTTGCAATGTTTCCTGCAAATGATAAGTCTGTGGACGTCCTCTGGGGACCAAAGGCAAGGATGAACTCTGTCATGCTCACCTGCAGAAAGAAAGGAAAAAAAAAATAACCAAGATAAAACCACCATGGGGCTGTGAGTCTGGCAGTGGATGGCCTGAAGATTAGTTTAAGATAAGTCCCGTCTTCCTTCTGGTATCTGGAAAGCCTTTGACCCTTCAGCTTTCTCACTTAGGCTCCTCCCTTCCAGCTCTTGGCATGATTATTTTGATGAAGTTCATCCTAGGTGATGGCCTCAATGGAGTCTAATTGACAGAAACACAAAACAGTAAGGGGGAGAAGGAAGCTGTGCAGCATGGAGGCCACAGATAAATGGGGGCTACTGGAAAGGTGGGGTGAAAAACGGGACAGTGATGGTAGCCATTTCGCAAGGTGCTTGACATATGGACTCATAAGACTTTTAGGACTTGGCGATTGTGCTTCAAAACAATGGACAAAAATGAGAAAGTGACTGAACACCAAATACAAACCAGCTTTCTGAGAGCAGGAAGCAGGATTCTACCCTCATGCCTTATGTGACATCTCTGTGCACCATTCATCACCTGGGTGGGGGAATTCATAGGCTTTGGAAACTGCTGCAGAGTTTTAAAAGTAGGATGTGCTTTGAATTCTGAGTTATTATTACAACTCATTCAAATTCTCATTTTTCCAAGGGTTGCTAACCCTTATCAGGAGCTGGTTTTCTAAGGCAGGTCCAGACACTGAGCATGCAAGAGAGCAAGAAGGAATTCTGAGAGGCTCTAGTGAGAGAGAACATAATGAAGATGGAGGAGTAGTAAACTTCCAGGTAGAGGGAGTTGCCTAAGTCAGCTTGTTAGCAGCCTATGTGGTGGTGGTGATGATGACAGTGATGATGGAGATGATGACGGTGATGATGGAGATGATGATGGTGGTGATGGAGATGATGACGGTGGTGATGGAGATGATGATGATACCATAATAGCAGCAACCACCTGCAGAGCATTTATTCTATGCCAAACCTATGCTAAGAACCTCCATATAAAACAGGTGTCATGTATTTTCTCCTACCTCCTGTCCTCCCCCTGGCCTCCGTCCTACATCCTATGTTTTTCGTACCCCCCTTTCTTTTTATTTGTTTGGCCTCAGGACTGAAAAGTCTGGGTTGTGAGGGGCCTCAGGCGACAGAGAATGCATGGTCAGATTTCCTTAGCTAGAGGTAGGGTTGCAGATGAGAAAAGAGTTCCCAGACTAGGGTGAAGGCACAGTATCAGAGGGGACACAAAGCTTTGGTCTCTAAGAAAAGAGTCTCATAGTTGGACACCCTCAGATATGGCTGTATTAGTTCTCTAGGGCTGCCCTAACAAGATGCCACAGACCAGATGGCTTAAACAACAGAAACTTATTTTCTCATGATTCTGGAGTTTAAAAGTTCAAGATCAAGATGGAGACAGTGTTGGTTTCTTCTGAGAACCTTCTCCTTGGCTTATGGATATTTGTCTTCTTCCTCTTTCTTTTTTTTTTTTTTTTCCTTTTTTCCAGTCTTTTTATTTTATTTTATTTTTTCACACACACACACTGTATTTTATTTTTACAAGAGATAAATAAACTGACACTAAGCATTGTAAATGGATGACCGAAACAAGAGCAACAATGATTGCAATTACCAAACACGAAACACACTCATACTATGTCATAATATTGACATTCAGTCCAGTAATCCTCCACTGTAACAGCTCCTTTACTTTGCAGGGAAAATTGATTTGTATATTTTTTGCCTCTGAGTCCTTGTGGGATTTTTTTTTATTATTATTCAAACAGAAAGTCACAAAAATTATAATCATCTTCATCAGTTCACTCAGTCCCATGTAATTAATTTTTTTTCATCTTGATCTTCTGTTAGCACTTTTATGAATTCATCAGTTTTCCATTAGAGTTCTGAAAATGCTTATTCATTCAGTTCAGCAGTATAGTCAGTTACCAGAAACCTGTACTTGTCAGAGTCTTTTCCATGAATTCCTTGAAGATGAAACCCTTTTATAGGAACATTTTTGCAAAAGCATCAGAGTACACCCAGAACTGTCTGTAAATGACGAAAGACTTAAAAATGACCATGGTAAAAGCTTTGATGAAAGTTCATAATAATGCAGTTGACAAGGAAATTTAGTTATTTCTGAGAAGAACATATAAGATTTTTAGAAATTTCATGTAAAGTCTGAAACATTTATATTAACATATTTCCATACAAATAACCCAAAGAAAGTTTAGTATTAGTTGCTTTTTTTGCTTGTTTTTTTATACTGCAGGTTCTTATTAGTCATCAATTTTATACACATGAGTGTATATATGTCAATCCCAATCGCCCAATTCAGCACACCACCATCCCCACCCCACTGCGGTTTTCCCCCCTTGGTGTCCATACGTTTGTTCTCTACATCTGTGTCTCAACTTCTGCCCTGCAAACCGGTTCATCTGTACCATTTTTCTAGGTTCCACATACATGCGTTAATATACGATAATTCTTTTTCTCTTTCTGACTTACTTCACTCTGTTTGACAGTCTCTAGATCCATCCACGTCTCAACAAATGACTCAATTTCGTTCCTTTTTACGGCTGAATAATGTTCCACTGTATATATGTACCACATCTTCTTTATCCATTCATCTGTTGATGGGCATTTAGGTTGCTTCCATGACCTGGCTATTGTAAATAGTGCTGCAATGAACATTGGGGTGCATGTGTCTTTTTGAATTATGGTTTTCTCTGGGTATATGCCCAGTAGTGGGATTGCTGGATCATATGGTAATTCTCTTTTTAGTTTTTTAAGGAACCTCCATACTGTTCTCCATAGTGGCTGTATCAATTTACATTCCCACCAACAGTGCAAGAGGGTTCCCTTTTCTCCACACCCTCTCCAGCATTTGTTGTTTTTAGATTTTCCGATGATGGCCATTCTAACTGGTGTGAGGTGATACCTCATTGTAGTTTTGATTTACATTTCTCTAATAATTAGTGATGTTGAGCAGCTTTTCATGTGCTTCTTGGCCATCTGTATGTCTTCTTTGGAGAAATGTCTATTTAGGTCTTCTGCCCATTTTTGGATTGGGTTGTTTGTTTCTTTAATATTGAGCTGCATGAGCTATTTATATATTTTGGAGATTAATCCTTTGTCCGTTGATTCGTTTGCAAATATTTTCTCCCATTCTGAGTGTTGTCTTTTCGTCTTGTTTATAGTTTCCTTTGCTGTACAAAAGCTTTGAAGTTTCATTAGGTCCCATTTGTTTATTTTTGTTTTTATTTCCATTACTCTAGGAGGTGGATCAAAAAAGATCTTGCTGTGATTTATGTCAAAGAGTGTTCTTCCTATGTTTTCCTCTAAGAGATTTATAGTGTCCGGTCTTACATTTAGGTCTCAAATCCATTTTGAGTTTATTTTTGTGTATGGTGTTAGGGAGTGTTCTAATTTCTTTCTTTTACATGTAGCTGTCCAGTTTCCCAGCACCACTTATTGAAGAGACTGTCTTTTCTCCATTGTATATCTTTGCCTCCTTTGTCATAGATTAGTTGACCATAGGTGCGTGGGTTTATCTCTGGGCTTTCTATCCTGTTCCATTGATCTATGTTTCTGTTTTTGTGCCAGTACCATATTGTCTTGATTACTGTAGCTTTGGAGTATAGTCTGAAGTCAGGGAGTCTGATTCCTCCAGCTCTGTTTATTTCCCTCAAGACTGCTTTAGCTATTCGGGGTCTTTTGTGTCTCCATACAAATTTTAAGATGATTTGTTCTAGTTCCGTAAAAAATGCCATTGGTAGTTTGATAGGGATTGCATTGAATCTGTAGATTGCTTTGGGTAGTATAGTCATTTTCACAATATTGATTCTTCCAATCCAAGAACATGGTATATCTCTCCATCTGTTTGTATCATTTTAATTTCTTTCATCAGTGTCTTATAGTTTTCTGCATACAGGTCTTTTTTCTCCCTAGGTAGGTTTATTCCTAGGTATTTTATTCTTTTTGTTGCAATGGTAAATGGGAGTGTCTCCATAATTTCTCTTTCAGATTTTTCATCATTAGTGTATAGGAATGCAAGAGATTTCCGTGCATTAATTTTGTATCCTGCAACTTTACCAAATTCATTGGTTAGCTCTAGTAGTTTTCTGGTGGCATTTTTAGGATTCTCTATGTATAGTATCATGTCATCCGCAAACAGTGACAGTTTTACTTCTTCATTTCTAATTTGTATTCCTTTTATTTCTTTTTCTTCTCTGATTGCCGTGGCTAGGACTTCCAAAACAATGTTGAATAACAGTGGTGAGAGTGGACATCCTTGTCTCGTTCCTGATCTTAGAGGAAATGCTTTCAGTTTTTCACCGTTGAGAATGATGTTTGCTGTGAGTTTGTCATATATGGCCTTTATTATGTTGAGGTAGTTTCCCTCTATGCCCACTTTCTGGAGGGTTTTTATCATAAATGGGTGTTGAATTTTGTCAAAAGCTTTTTCTGCATCTATTGAGATGATCATATGGTTTTTATTCTTCAATTTGTTAATATTTTGTATCACGTTGATTGTTTTGTGTATATTGAAGAATCCTTGCATCCCTGGGAAAAATCCCACTTGATCATGGTGTATGATCCTTTTAATGTGTTGTTGGATTCTGTTTGCTAGTATTTTGTTGAGGATTTTTGCATCTATATTCATCAGTGATATTGGTCTGTAATCTTCTTTTTTTGTAGTATCTTTGTCTGGTTTTGGTATCAGGGTGATGGTGGCCTCATAGAATGAGTTTGGGAGTGTTCCTTCCTCTGCAATTTTTTGGAAGAGTTTGAGAAGGATGGGTGTTAGCTCTTCTCTAAATGTTTGATAGAATTCACCTGTGAAGCCATCTGGTCCTGGACTTTTGTTTGTTGGAAGATTTTAAATCACAGTTTCAATTTCATTACTTGTGATTGGTCTGTTCATATTTTCTGTTTCTTCCTGGTTCAGTCTTGGAAAGTTATACCTTTCTAAGAATTTGTCCATTTCTTCCAGGCTGTCCATTTTATTGGCATAGAGTTGCTTGTAGTAGTCTCTTAGGATGCTTTGTATTTCTGTGGTGTCTCTTGTAACTTCTCCTTTTTCATTTCTAATTTTATTGATTTGAGTCCTCTCCCTCTTTTTCTTGATGAGTCTGGCTAATGGTTTATCAATTTTGTTTATCTTCTCAAAGAACCAACTTTTAGTTTTATTGATCTTTGCCACTGTTTTCTTTGTTTCTATTTCATTTATTTCTGCTCTGATCTTTATGATTTCTTTCCTTCTGCTAACTTTGGGTTTTGTTTATTCTTCTTTCTCTAGTTCCTTTAGGTGTAAGGTTAGATTGTTTACTTGAGATTTTTCTTGTTTCTTGAGGTAGGCTTGTATAGCTATAAACTTCCCTCTTAGAACTGCTTTTGGTGCATCCCATAGGTTTTGGATCGTCGTGTTTTCATTGTCATTTGTCTCTAGGTATTTTTTGATATCCTCTTTGATTTCTTCAGTGATCTCTTGGTTATTTAGTAACGTATTGTTTAGCCTCCATGTGTTTGTGGTTTTTACGTTTTTTCCCCTGTAATTCATTTCTAATCTCATAGTGTTGTGGTCAGAAAAGATGTTTGATATGATTTCAATTTTCTTAATTTTACTGAGGCTTGATTTGTGACCCAAGATGTGATCTATCCTGGAGAATGTTCCTTGCACACTTGAGAAGAAAGTGTAATCTGCTGTTTTTGGATGGAATGTCCTGTAAATATCAATTAAATCTATCTGTTCTACTGTGTCATTTAAAGCTTCTGTTTCCTTATTTATTTTCATTTTGGATGATCTGTCCATTGGTGTAAGTGAGGTGTTAAAGTCCCCCACTATTATTGTGTTACTGTTGATTTCCTCTTTTATAGCTGTTAGCAGTTGCCTTATGTATTGAGGTGCTCCTATGTTGGGTGCATATATATTTATAATTGTTATATCTTCTTGGATTGATCCCTTGATCATTATGTAGTGTCCTTCCTTGTCTCTTGTAACATTCTTTATTTTAAAGTCTATTTTATCTGATATGAGTATTGCTACTCCAGCTTTCTTTTGATTTCCATTTGCATGGGATATCTTTTTCCATTCCCTCACTTTCAGTCTGTACATGTCCTTATGTCTGAAGTGGGTCTCTTGTAGACAGTATATATATATGGGTCTTGTTTTTATATTCATTCAGCAAGCCTGTGTCTTTTGGTTGGAACATTTAATCCATTCACATTTAAGGTAATTATTGATATGTATGTTCCTATTACTATTAATTGTTTTGGGTTAGTTTTTGTAGGTCCTTTTCTTCTCTTGTGTTTCCCACTTAGAGAAGTTCCTTTAGCATTTGTTGTAGAGCTGGTTTGGTGGTGCTGAATTCTCTTAGCTTTTGCTTGTCTGTAAAGCTTTTGATTTCTCCATCGAATCTGAATGAGATCCTTGCTGGGTAGAGTAATCTTGGTTGTAGGTTCTTCCCTTTCATCACTTTAAGTATATCATGCCACTCCCTTCTGGCTTGTAGAGTTTCTGCTGAGAAATCAGCTGTTAACCTTATGGGAGTTCCCTTGTATGTTATTTGTCATTTTTCCCTTGCTGCTTTCAATAAATTTTCTTTGTCTTTAATTTTTGCCACTTTGATTACTATGTGTCTTGGCATATTTCTCCTTGGGTTTATCCTGTATGGGACTCGCTATGCTTCCTGGACTTGGGCGGCTATTTCCTTTCCCATGTTAGGGAAGGTTTCCACTATAATCTCTTCAAATATTTTCTCTGGTCCTTTGTCTCTCTCTTCTCCTTCTGGGACCCCTATAATGCGAATGTTGTTGCGTTTAATGTTGTCCCAGCGGTCTCTTAAGCTGTCTTCATTTCTTTTCATTCTTTTTTCTTTAGTCTGTTCCACAGCAGTGAATTCCACCATTCTGTCTTCCAGATCACTTTTCCGTTCCTCTGCCTCAGTTATTCTGCTATTGATTCCTTCTAGTGTAGTTTTCATTTCAGTTATTGTATTGTTCATCTCTGTTTGCTTGTTCTTTAATTCTTCTAGGTCTTTGTTAAACATTTCTTGCATCTTCTCAATCTTTGCCTCCATTCTTTTTCCGAGGTCCTGGATCATCTTCACTATCATTATTCTGAATTCTTTTTCTGGAAGTTTGCCTATCTCCACTTCATTTAGTTGTTTTTCTGGGGTTTTATCTTGTTCCTTCATCTGGTATATAGCCCTCTGCCTTTTCATCTTGTCTATCTTTCTGTGAATGTGGTTTTTGTTCCACAGGCTGCAGGATTGTAGTTCTTCTTGCTTCTGCTGTCTGCCCTCTGGTGGATGAGGCTATCTAAGAGGCTTGATGGGAGCGACTGGTGGTGGGTAGAGCTGACTGTTGCTCTGGTGGGCAGAGCTCAGTAAAACTTTAATCCACTTGACTCTTTTTAGTTGGGGCTGGGTTCCCTCCCTGTTGGTTGTTTTGCCTGAAGCAACCCAACACTGGAGCCTACCTGGGCTCTTTGGTGGGGCTAATGACAGACTCTGGGAGGGCTCATGCATAGGGGTACTTCCCAGAACTTCTGCTGTCAGTGTCCTTGTCACCATGGTGAGCCACAGCCCCCCCGCCCCCCGCCTCTGCAGGACACCCTCCAATACTAGCAGGTAGGTCTGGTTCAGTCTCCCCTGGGGTCACTGCTCCTTCCCCTGGGTCCCGATGTGCACAATACTTTGTGTGTGCCCTCCAAGAGTGGAGTCTCTGTTTCCCCCAGTCCTGTCAAAGTCCTGCAGTCAATTCCCACTAGGCTTCAAAGTCTGATTCTCTAGGAATTCCTCCTCCCGTTGCCAGACCCCCAGGTTGGGAAGCCTGACGTAGGGCTCAGAACCTTCACTCCAGTGGGTGGACTTCTGTGGTATAAGTGTTCGCCAGTCTGCGAGTCACCCACCCACCTGTTATGGGATTTGATTTTACTGTGATTGCGCCCCTCCTACCGTCTCATTGTGGCTTCTCCTTTGTCTTTGGATGTGGGGTATCTTTTTTGGTGAGTTCCAGTGTCTTCCTGTCGATGACTGTCCAACAGCTAGTTGTGATTCTGGTGTTCTTGCAAGAGGGAGTGAGAGCACGTCCTTCTACTCCGCCATCTTGGTTCCTCCTCCTTCCTCTGTCTTCACATGGTCTTCCTTCTGTGTGTTCTGTTTCTAATCTCTTCTTATAAGGACCCCAGTCATAATGGATTAGAGTCCACCCTAATGACCTCATTTGAATTTAATTACTGCTTTAAAGACCTTATCTTCAAACACAGTCACATTCTGAGGTGCTGGGAATTAGGACTTCAACATAGGAACTTTAGGGGGACACAATTCAGCCCATAACAGTGGCCTAAGGGACAAGGAACACAAGGAGTAGAAGGGGAAACACAGAGGATTTGCCAGATCCTCTTTCCCAAATAAGACCCCATGCAGTCCAACAAGACCCCACAGTAGAAATGGCTGTATGTTGTATCCATGCAGGAAAACATGGGCTCACCTCACAAAGTTTGTCAAACCCAGAGTGGCCAAGACCTTTGTACCTAAGATGAGATCAGACATAGCACAGACAGGTGGAGGACCTAAAACACTGTGTCATCAAGGAAAAAGGAAACAGTGACACAATACCTAAGATCAGACATGAGGAAGGACATCACAGAGAATATAAGCATGTATAGATGTTGATAACCAATACTACCAAACATTTATATAATACTAAGTGCCAGGTACTGTTATAGGTGCTACATTTGAATTAAATCATTTAATTCTATCATCAACCCTATACAATAGCTATTGTTATTACTCCCATTTCACAGATGAGAAAATTGAGTCCTGGAGACTTGCCCTAGGTCATCAGTAAGGAAGTGACATAGCCAGGATTCAAGCCATAGGCTAAGCTTATAACTGGAGTTAATATTAATCACTACCCAACAATATGTCAACACTGCTTCTATAAATATCAAAATGCTTCTATAGCTGTTGGCATACAACTGCTGGTCCAAGACTCTTGAATGCCTTCTTCCTGCCCTGTTCACCAAGGTCCCCCCGAGAACCCACAGACCAGAATTCATAAGCTAAGAATTAACTCCTATGTCCTCCAGGCCCATTTCAGCTCTGCAGGTCCCACCATTCAGATTGATAAATGCTTGTGCCACAGTGATTGTTTAAACATTATTTTAACATTTTAAATAACATTTAAAATAATATTTAAAATATTTTAAACATTATTCCTGCCCTATACCCCTGTATTATATTGCATCCCATGGACCAGTGTCCCCACCAATGCCTTGGCTCTAGGGAACACATTGCATTATTCAGTATAGGCTGCAGTAACAGCCTCCACATCCAGTGGATTCATCTACAAAAGTCTCACTCATGCTACATCTCTAATATGTGTCGGCAAGAGTCTCTGCTCATCCTAGTTGCTCAGGGGTCCAGTTGATGAAAGCTTCATCCTAATGTTTGCTTGAACAGTTACCAAGGGAGAATGAGACTGTGGCATATTGAACACTGACTCTTAATGCTTCTACCAGGAAGTGACACATGGCATGTCTGCTTACATTTCAGTGGGCAATGGGCATCATATAGTCACACATATCTTCAACGGGACTAACCCTGCCATGTGTCTGGAGGACAGAAAGTAGAAATGTTTGGCGAAGAGCCCTGGTGACATCACATGTGCCCAACACTTAGTGACAATACAAAGGAAGCTGAGAAACCAAATGTTCTGAGATTACGCTTCTTTCTTTCTTTCTTATTTATTTATTGATTTGGTTGAGCCAGGTCTTAGTTGTGGCTTGCTGGCTCCTTAGTTGTGACATGCAAACTCTTAGTTGTGGCGTGCATGTGGGATCTAGTTCCCTGACCAGGGATCAAACCTGGGCCCCCTGCATTGGGAGCACAAAGTCTTATCCACTACGCCACCAGGGAAGTCCCTGAGATTATGCTTCTGACACAAGGGACTTATAATAAGAAAATCAAGTTCCAATAAAATTAAGTAATGGTATTCAAAAAAAAAACCCCCCAAAATCCCTGAATTTCCCAGCTGAGATTTTTACATGTTACACATGAATTATTTCATCAAATAATTAATGAAAATATTTTGAGATGAATATTTTTATTCCTGTTTTATAGATGAGGAAACTGAGCTCAGGAAAGTTAGGTAACTTGCATGAGGACATTAATAAATGCTACAGCTGAGATTTGAACCCCTAGACAGCTTGATTCCAGAACCTTCCAACTTTAAAACACATGTTCTCATTTTTTCATTCATTCAACAGTTATCTATTGAGAGACACTTGTATGTCAGGGACTGTTATGGAGTTGGGAATAGAGCAGTAAACAAGACAGGGCTCTCCTGCATGGAACATACATTTTAGGGGAAGGGGAGGGGATCCAGAATAAAAACCAAGTAAACAACTATGCAAGCAAGAAAATATCAGATGACAACAGTATTATGGGGTTATATGATAGAGTGGCTACTTTGAGGAGGTGACATTTGAGCTCAGACCTGAATGATAGGAAGCATCCACACACATGAATGCTTGAAGGAAAAGTCATTTGGGAGAAAAAAAGTTAGTTGCAAGGCCTCAATGTCAGGACAAACTGGCACACTTAGGAAATAAAAGGATCTCACATGTAGTTGCAGTCAGATGTTGGAGCTACAGTCATATGAAAGTGCCAGTGGACTGATGTCCAAGATGGTTCACTCATATAACTGGCAGCTGATGATAGCTGTTAGCTAGGAGCTCAACTGGGGCTCCACGTGAGCCCCTCCAGCCTATATATGGCCTCTCTGGGTGGCACGAAATTCTCACAGCTTCATGGTGGCGTTCCAACACTGAATATCCGAGACCAAACATTCCAAGAGTCAGCAAGCAGAAACTAGCTTGAAATGATCACAGAATAACTTCCACAATATTCTACTGATCAAAGCAATGACAGGGCTTGGCCAGATTCAAGAGGGTTGCACTGGGTTGAATAGTGTTCCCCCAAATTCATTTCCATGCCGAATCTCAGAATGTGACCTTATTTTATAGGGTCTTTGCTGATGTAGTTAGTTAAGTTAAAACAAGGTCATACTGGATTGGGGTGAGCCCTAAATCCAATGACTGGCATCCTTGTAAGAGGCAAGACAGGGGGATACAGGGAAGAAACTCATGTAGTGACAGAGGCAGAGATTGGAGTGATGCAACTGTAAGCCAAGGAACACTAAGGATTGTCAGCAAACTCCAGAAGCTGGGAAGAGGCAGGGAGGCAGAGAACATCCTCTCTCAGAGCCCGTAGAAGGAACCAACCCAGCTGACACCTTGATTTAGGATATCTGGCCTCCAGAACTGTGAGAAAATTAATTTCTGTTGTTTTAAGCCTCCCAAATTGTGGTAATTTGTTACAGCAGCCCTAGAAAACTAATGCATGAGTGGAAAAATAAACTCCATCTCCTGATGAAAGTGTGTTAAAGTCACACTGCAGAAGAGAAGAATAATGATGGGAGATATTTTCAGACCCATCTTTGCAAAATACAATTTGCTACTACTGTTCATATCCCCAAACAGTAATAGCCTCAGTAGCTGTCAGCTTGGTTTCCTCTCCCTTTAGTAATTCATGTGTTCTGTTTCTATGTATGACCCATGATGTGTGTATGTGTGTGTGTGGGTGGGTGTGTATTCTTTGCTATAAGTCTCAATATTTTCTTTGGAAAGTGCTGGGGTGTGAACAAACCAACAACATTTTCCTCTGGGGTAGGGCTACAGCTTACACCACAACCTTCAAGTTTCACTGTTTTTCTGCCAGACTGAATTTCAAACTTTTTTCTCAGCAGTATGTAACGACAGAGCTAAAGCTTTGACAATTTCTGAGCTCCCACTGTGACTGAGATCAAGGAATCATAATTAATCACCCAGGTGTTGGTGGATACTGCTGCCACTCCTCCCCATAAGGCACCAGGGCCATTCCAGCCCAAAGCTAGAGGGAGACCAATACCCATGGGTCTGAAAAGATGGAGTGTGTCCCAAATACACTCATATAAGAGACAGACTTATACGAGTCTCCTGTGTCTTCTGAACATGCCTCAGGAAGTCCAGCTGTTTACCAGGAATCTGAGATTTAAGCTTTAAGCTTGAAGCTTAAAGACCATCAAATTACTGGCATCTCATTGTCAAGTGAGACAATGGGTATGGACAAGTTTTTAAAAATGTAACAAATATAAGACAGCAGAGATTACCACGGATGATTAGAGTTAGACCATGATGATCTCTAGTCCAACTCTTAACAAATCCTCCCACGACATCCCTCCACTAATAGAGAACTCACTACATATAAACTTGTCACAGATCCAGCCATCAGAGGCAAGGCAGCTTTCTATCCTGTCCAAGTAATTAGTGGCAGGCAAAGGAGGTGGAGAGAAAGTCATCCATGGAATAACAAAATCCCATGCTCTTGCCATGCATGCTCTTGCCATGCAGTAAGAATTAAACTGCCTCTATGATGAGAAGCCCAAATTGAGAATTGAAAAATAAAATTAGTCCAAGATGATTGAAACTACAGGGTTCAAGAAGACATAAATGTCAACCTACCCTGAAGTAACATTTTGACAATACAGTGGTCATAGTTCTCTCCTTCCAACTCAAAACAAAAAGGAAATGTGAACAAATTCTGCTAACATTGACTTTCCTAGGGAAAAAATTACAAAATACACGAGCAAATGAACTATCATGAGGACATGTGATAATAGGAAAATAATCATCCCCTCACCCAAAGCTGGAACTAACAAATAATTTCAAAAGAGCTGTAAGTATGCTTAAATAAAGTAATAAGTAATAAAAATAATAATAAATGGGAGACTGAAAAAAACAAGCTGTTTCAATTTTAAAAAAAATAACAAATAGAACTTTAAGAAATGAAAACATAACAACTGGAATTAAAAACTTGGAGGTTAGGTTAAAATCAAATTAGATACAGCTACAGAGAGAATGAGTAAACTGGAAAAATTATCCAGAATGCAACAAAAGGAGATAGAAAATATCAAGTAAAAGTTAGAGACATTGAGGATAGAATGAGAGGGTCCAAAATATATCTCAAACATATAAGTGGCTAACCAAAGAACCTCAAAATATGTAAGGCAAAAACTGACATAATTACAAAGAAAAAGTGACAAATCCATAACTATAGAGTTTTTAAGATATCTCTCTCAGAAACCAATAGATTGAGCATACCAAGGATTAGTAGGATTTAGAACATTTAAACAATCTAATAAGTAACTTGAGCCAATGCACAGATAGAGAAATTCACCCCCAAAAAGAATAAATTTGTGTCCTAGCTCACATGAAACCACTGCAAAAATTGACCACAAAATAGCCCTTAAATAAAACTTAGCAAACACCAAAGAATAAATATTTTGTAGTGCCATAAAATTAGAAATCAATATCAAAAATACAATCTGTTAAAACCACAGTTGGGACTGAAAGTATACATTTTTATGATTCATGGTTTGAAGAAGAAACTGTAATGGGAATTAGAAAATATTAAGAATCATATAACTATGAAACCAGAACATACAGAAGACCTTATGACATTGCTAAAGCAGTGCCTCGTGGGAAATTTATAACTTTAAATTCATATATTGAGAAACAAGGAATACTGAAAATAATTTAGGAAGCTGTTATGATCAAGAAGATGAAACAGAATAATCCCCAAAGGAAAAAGAATGGAAGAAATGGAAGAGTGGAAAGTCTGGATCGTAATATAGATATGCATTAAATTTTATAAGAAACTGACAAACCATTCCCCAAAATGGTTGTATCATTTTACACTCCCACCAGCAATGTGTAAGAGTACCTGTTGCTCTGCATCCTCACCAGCATTTGATTTTGTCTGTCCTTTTAATTTTTGTCATAGTGGGTGTGAAATATTTTCTTGTGGTTTATTTTAAATGTTCCTGAAGACTAATAACATTTGCAAACTGCCCATTCATAAATATTTTTTAAGGTCTTTAAAAAATATTTAAATATTTTTAATAATATTTAAGTGCCTTTTTATTATTGATTTAAAGGACTTCTTTATATTCTTATATTTGGGGCATGAACCTTTTTTCATTTTTTTCCAAAATAATATTCAGTTGTTCTTGCACCATTTATTAAAAAACCCTCTATCCTCCTCTGAGTTGACTTGGTGCCTTGGCAAAAAAATCAGTTGACCATGTATGTGTGGGTACACCTCTGGACTGTTAGGTTCCATTGATCTATTTTTTCTCTCCTCATGTCAGTAATACTGACTAGATAGATACTGGTAAGTCTTGAAATCAGGTGTGTAAGTCCTCCAACTTTTTCCTTAGTTTTCAATATTGTTTGGCTCTTCAAAATTCCTGTGTTTCTTGGTGGGAATGTAAATCGGTGCAGGCACTATGGAGAACAGTATGGAGATTCCTCAAAAAACTAAAAATAGAGTTACCATATGATCCAGCAATCCCACTCCTCAGCATATATCCAGAGAAAACCATAATTCGAAAAGATGCATACACCCCAATGATCATAGCAGCACGATTTACAATAGCCAAGACATGGAAGCAACCTATTGAGCTTATAGATCAGTTTGGGGAGGGTGGACATTCAGTATGGAGGTTCCTTAAAAAACTAAAAATAGAACTACCATATGACCTAGCAATCCCACTCTTGGGCATATACCCTGAGAAAACCATAATTCAAAAGATGCATATAACCCAATGTTTATTGCAGCACTATTTACAATAGCCCAGACATGGAAACAGCCTCAGTGACCAACGATAGATGAATGGATAAAGAAGATGTGGTACATATATATAATGCAATATTACTCAGCCATAAAAAGGAATGAAATGGGGTCATTTGTAGAGACGTGGATGGACCTAGCGTCATACAGAGTGAAGTAAGTCAGAAAGAGAAAAACAAATATCGTATATTAACGCATATATGTGGAATCTAGAAAAATGGTACAGATGAACCTATTTGTAGGGCAGGAATAGAGATGTAGACATAGAGAGTGGACATGTGGACATGGGGGGAAGGAGAGGGTGGGGGCAAGTTGGGAGATTAGGTTTGACATAAATACACTACTATGTGTAAAATAGATAGCTAGTGGGAACCTGCTGTATAGTACAGGGAGCTCAGCTTGGTGCTTTGTGATGACCTAGATGGGTGGAATGAGGGTGGTGGGAGGGAGGTCCAAGAGGGAGAGGATATAGGTATACATATAGCTGATTCACTTCATTGTACAGCAGAAACTAACACAACATTGTAAAGCAATTTTACTCTAAAAAAAAAAAAGCCATTGACTTTGAAAAAAAAGCCATTGACACTTTCTTTTCTATTACTAACCCACTCTAGGTTTAGGCACTACTTATCTTCTGCTTGTTTTGTGTCTAGACCCCCTATACTCTTCACTCGGTCATCCAATTAAACTCAGCTTTGTACCAATACTATCTCTTGCTTCGATGCCTTACCTCTCATCTAATTACCAATCCATAAATTATCTCCAAGTTCATGGCTTGTTTCCTTCTTCCTGGGTGAGTTCTGCTCAGACTATCTACTCAGTATTATGATCTCTCTGTCTTGGGAACTAGGCACTCTCATTTCCAGTTTCCATGGGATGCCTTGTACTCCTGGGAAGAGCCACGAGTATAGTCTCCAAACAGCTTAATGTGGTAGACATGGTGGGACCTCTCTAGTTTCCTCACTTAATCTCACTATCTTGTATTCCTGCTTCAGCCATAATGAGCCACTAGTAGTTCCTTGAACGCACATGCTCTCTCTCAGATCTGGACTTTTGCACATCCTATTACTGCCGCCTCAAACAGTTCCCCCAGACACACCCACTCCCCATCCTGTTAGCTTAGAGATTGTTCCTGATTCTTCAAGGGTGGTTAAGACGTTCCATCTGTGAGTGCTCATAACAACAGTTTGCTATTCCTCATAGCACTTACACTGTGCACCTCAAAGGCAGGAACTGGGGTTTTCTCACTGTTAAATTTCCAGCACTTAGCACAGTGTCTGGCACAAAGATCTCCATCATTATTTGTTAGATGAAAGAATGAATAATAAGTAGATGGATTTCCCTGGCAGTCCAGTGATTAAGACTCTGTGCTTCCACTGCAGGGTGCATGGGTTTGATATCTGGTTAGAGAATTAAGATCCCACATGCTGTGTGGCACAGCCAAAAAAATAATAAAATAAAAAATTTAAAAATCAATTAAAAAAAAGGAGATACTGTCAGTATGTTCATGATATACTCTTAGGGGATAGGAACCCTGACTCACTAAAGACCTTATGGAAGTCGTGTACCTGTGGTGGAGACAGATGACATATTCTGCCCCCAGCACTTGTTAAAAATACCCCTTATCCAAAATCAGTTTACGTGCATCAATCGATCTTCTAATCTTAATGCCCTTCCCAAGTAGATTTCTTAACTGGAACAGAAATGTGTTGGTTGGACGATACATAATGGTAGATAGATTCACACTGTAAATGAGTATTTTGGCCTCTACTTTTAAAAGCAATCTTACATAATTTTTGTTGACATGGATACAATCTCAGAACTCCTTCTGGGAACTGAAAGAACTAAGTTTTTCTTTCCTTTTTTTCATATATACATTCCCCGAGGAGGGCAGCTCTTATTTCTCATGTTTTTCCCTCACAGGATCTAAATTAATGATGATGTTCAATAAGCATAAATTGAATTTAATGATTAACAAAGCTGAACAGTAAACTCAAGTGACATGAATTAGTTTGCTAGGGCTGTTGTAACAAAGAACTGAAAACTGGGTGGCTTATAAACAGAAATACATCATCTCATAATTCTGTAGGCTAGAAGTCTGAGATATTGGTGGAGTTGGTTTTTTCTGAAGGTTGTGAGGGAGAATCTGTTCCATGCCTCTCTCCTAGTTTCTGGTGGTTTGCTGGCAATCTTTGGCAGTCTTATACAAGTGTCATGCTGATTTCTGTCTTCATCTTCAGGTGGCAGCCTCCTTGTGTGTATCTCTGTGTCCAAATTTCCCCTTTTTATAAGGACGCTAGTCATATTGGATTAGGGGCCCATCTGGCTCTAGTATGACCTCATCTAAATATATCTAATTACACCTGCAATGACCCTATTTTCTAATAGTCACATTCTGAGGTACCTGGCGTTAGGACTTCAGTATATGAATTTTGAGGATATAGCTCTAGATACCTACCACTTGCAGACTATGAGAATTTTAGCATCTCAAAAACTCTGAACCCCAATTTTATTCATTCATTCATTTAACCAATCTTTACAAAGCTCTATTTAAAACAAAAAACAAAAAACTAAGCACTGTCTAAGCTACTAGGGATATAACATTGAACAAAACAGACATAGTCACTACTCTCATAAAGCATGTAATCCAGTGGGGAGTAAAGATAATTAAAGAAGAATTAACAAGAAATTAAGATAAGTGTCATGAGGTAGAAATTACAGAATTAAATAGGAGCATAGAACAGGATTATCTAGCCTCGTTTGGGGACTGGGTAGAGAGTTGTGAAGACTTCCCCTGAGAAGTAACTTTTAATGATATATATCATCCAGGTGAGGAAAATGTAGAATCAAGCTTGTGGGGTTATCAGGAAGATTAAATTGGATAAAATCATTTATCTGAATGTTATCTTCATGCTCCCATTTACCCCTGTGAATGCACCTCTTTCAGACTCTACTGTCATTCATGGAGCTGCTTACTGTGTGTCAGGCTCTATGCTGGTTTCCCGTATCTTCTCTAATTCCTTTGTGACAACCTCATGAAGACAACAGTTACAGTGCTATCATCTTTTTAAAAGTGATGACAAGAACTATCCCATTTTGGACTAAATTATGCAAAGTGCAAAATACCATTGACTTAAAAGTAATTCTTTGAAACATAAAAGTAATGAAAATGATAATGATATTATGAAAGGGAATTGTGGAGAAAGCTCCATACAATTCAGGGCAAAGAGAAATTCAAAATAACATTATAGATATAAATTATGGAAAAGTCTCCATACAACACAGAGTGAAGAATAAATCTTTATCCAAAAAGTATAAATATAAAATATATTAAGTATCTGAAAATGTATTTCATTGAACTTGCAGTCCATTTGCTTCTGCTGCCTAGGGAACTGTCAGTTTTGAATCCTTGAAAATAGATAGCCATAGAAATGTAGCATTTTCAAATAAAACAGTGACTCTTTGGTAATCCAGTCACGCTTTCTCACCCAAGTCCTTGCACCAAATAATGCTTGCTAGTATGATATAAGTGAATTGTCTATCCAAATGTAGAAAAATGTCCAAAACTCCACAGGCATTACTCAAAATATGTACCAATCACACCACTGCTGAAAATCTTATTAAACTAGTCAAAAAGTTAGTGAAAATTTTGCAAAATTCTGTCATCGTATAACACTTTTGGATATAACATATTATCAATTGTAAAAAATGTGAAGAGAAATTACTAGGTGTAAATTTCTAGCATATACTTGGTGTACATGTAGCTCAACCCACTGGTATGCAGAACATAAGTCAACTCCTTGAATGTGTGTAATGCATTTGTTACAGAACCAAACTTGGGTCCACCTGCCTGCTCGCAGTAAAGCCAATCTACTGACACCAGGTTGTGGTGAAGGAAAGTGCAGTGTTTATTGCAGGGCATCAAGCAAGGAGTCCAGGCAGCTAGTGCTTAAAAGACCCAGACTCCCTGATGGCTCTCAGAGAAAGGTTTTTAAAGACTGGGTGAGGGAGGGGGATTGTGGGGTGCGTGATCAGCTCATAGACATTCTTCTGATTGCTTGCTGGTGAGGTAATCAGGAGTCATCATCAACCTTCTGATTCCAACTGGTCTGGGGTCTGCATGCTTGTGGGTAGCATGCAGTTAACTTCTCCCACCTGGTGGGGGTTTCAGTATCTGCAAAACAGCTCAAAGGACATGGCTCAGAGTATTATCTATAGCCCTTGAGGAGGAACTAAAAGTCCTTGACTTTGTTTAATGGCTAAAGTATTATTATTTTGTCTTGCTTGACTGTTTTTCTTTCTGCATTTTCTCACTTATCTAATTCAATTTATTCTTCGGTACTTGGGGAAGGCCTATGAGGCTAAAGTTTTTCTGCAGACAAGAGGCAGGCAGAGGACATGGGTGGGATGGGACTTGTCCTGGGAAGACCCCATAGGGTCCTGCTTGGTTACACATACATGACAGAGAAGCATTCAACAACTTTCTGTCATTGAAATCCTGTGTCATAAGAAGACTTTTTTCATTTAAATTAAAATGATTTTGTGAGCCATGAGGAGGACAGTACAAATGTACTGGGACTCATACCAGTAGTGCACACATATTTTTTAGAATATTTTATTCCCAGAGGCTAATCAGTAGCCAACAATATGCCTCCCAATCTTGATCCAAAGTTGAAAAAAACTGGAAATTTTTACCATGATGAATGAAAGCCAGTATATGTGCATCTTTTCAGTGTGATGTGTTGAGAAATGGTCGGTGAATACAAAACTATTTTTTTCATACTGACATATAGGAGTTGATAAAAACAAAATGTACTCTTTTTTGTTGAATTTTATTTATTTTTTTTATACAGCAGGTTCTTATTAGTTATGTATTTTGTACATATTAGTGTGTATATGTCAATTCCAATCTCCCAATTCATCCCACCGCCAGCATCCCCCCATCCCACCCCACTTTCCCCCCTTGGTGTCCATATGTTTGTCCTCTACATCTGTGTCTCTATTTCTGTCTTGCAAACTGGTTCATCTGTACCATTTTTCTAGATTCCACATATATACGTTAATATACAGTATCTGTTTTTCTCTTTCTGACTTACTTCACTCTGTATGAGAGTCTCTAGGTCCATCATGTCTCTACGAATGACCCAATTTCATTCTTTTTTATGGCTGAATAATATTCCATTGTATATATGTACCACATCTTTATCCATTTGTCTGTCGATGGACATTTAGGTTGCTTCCATGACCTGGTTATTGTAAATAGTGCTGCAATGAACATTAGGGTGCATGTGTCTTTTTGAATTATGGTTTTCTCTGGATATATGCCCAGTAGTGGGATTGCTGGGTCATATGGTAATTCTCTTTTTAGTTTTTTTAAGGAACCTCCATACTGTTCTCCATAGTGGCTGCATCAATTTACATTCCCACCAACAGTGCAAGAGGGTTCCCTTTTCTCCACACTCCCTCCAGCATTTGTTGTTTGTAGATTTTCTGATGATGCCCAATGTAATCTTTTTTTAAAGTTAGGGATAAAAAGAAAACATTTATTTTTGATTTCATTACTTCAATTACTTAGAATGGACTGATATATTTCAAAATGGGAGTCAGTATCTTGAATAAACTGAATCTATCATTTCAGAGCTAAAGGATTATAATTTTTAATGTTTAGGACAAGGTAGTAGAATTTCTTAAGAAGACCAAACTGTAAAGAAACTCTTCAATCATTATGGCTAATAATTTTCTTCCACTGTTAGAGAAAGAAACTAATGATATGTTATTGATAATGTTTGAAAAATAACATCAAAATGCTGTCACAAACCATGTAGAAATATTTTCCAGAGATGCATTCAAACCAAGAATGAATTGGTATTCATCTTTTAAGTTGAAAGATTAGTTAAAAATTAAAACTTTGCCTATGATGTGTTCATGTCTAATGAACATGCAAATCAATCTTCAGTGATAAATCTGTTCTTTCTGAGTCAGTGTTTTAGTTGAATACCCAGAATTATCTAAACATCCTTACAATTATGAATTGGGATCTTCCAATTTAGAAGGAATAAAGAGTAAGGAAATCTACTGATTGTGGAAGCTGGACATGTGTCAAGCTGTTCATGACCAAGCTGGTTATAGATAACCTAAAAGTGGTGCCTTGTGTGCAACAAATGCCCATGAAGTGGTCTGCAAATGCTGAGAAATTGAGAAACACTGTGCTAGAAATTATGACTAGGTTTCTGTCTCCTCAGAAAGTCCCTACCCCTGAAACAGTGAATCACCCCGAATCACAGACTGTTGACTAAGTTAACATCTGTCCTCATTTTGACCACAACTTTTCCCCCCAAGATTTGTACCCCATCTTTGATTTTTGACCCATGACTCAATCTGATTGCTTACTGTTGCTCACTACTTGGACCCTTGATATTGTACTTCACCCACCATATTGAATATCCTGGAGCCAACTGCTTGAGTTTGGCAGTAAGATAGACTATGGTGTTCCGTTGAATATGGACCACGCATGTGCTTCTTCTGGAGCTTGTTGAGAAAGACATGTTTCTTCCTTACTCCTAATGGGTCCTTCCATGTGGAGGTAGCTCAGCTAGTGAAACACACCTGGCCTTAACTATCCTCATTTATGGGATTTGTGCTTTTTGAAGAAGAAACTGAGCATGAGTAACCCAGTGCCTTCCTCCCGTTTCCTCTTGGGACCATGCCAAACATGGAACAGGGGCTGCACTAACGTGGGCAATCTGGCCAATGTCCCACATGAGCAGTGACAAGGTAGATGAATCTGTCCATTACAGGACTCAGTATTAAGGATTCAGCTGGTCTGTGTGTCACGTTTACCAAGGTCACCTTTTCTTGGTAAATAAAGTGGTACTTTTGTTCTCCCTTTGCCCAGTATTTTCCCATCTCCCACCCAATTCAAAGGGTTAGGAGAGAGGTGCTATTACTTAGCTTTGTTCAAATTCCAAACATGGGCTCTGTTGCCAGATCAGTTTCCTCCCCTGCCATCCCACCTTGGTGACTGGAACTTGCACAGCCTTTTTGCCCATTCCTTGTCCCCATCAGCTGGGAAACAATATGCCTGGGCCTCAGAGAAGCTCACTGTGGTAAGACTGACAAGTAGTCAACAACCTTTGTCTATGGTGAGTTAACCAGTTATGAAAACATTTAACAAATTCCAACCAGTCCATACATCCCCATCTTGTCCATAAACTATTAGGGTCCATTTCAAAGGGCTTGCTGAAATCTAAGTGTATCCCTACCAAACGAGTAAAAGTGTCAAAAAACATAGTGAGGCTGGTTTGTTCTGAATTTTTATTAGAAAATTCTACTAAATTGATGGTATTTTCATAACTTCTGTCCTGGCATGTGTGGACGAAAAATGTCGCCTGCCATATTTGTAAACAGATAATGTTGTGGCCAACAAGCCACCAGCCACTGCAGCTGCCCCTACTGTGCACCCTGAGGGGATTCAGGATGGAGAAAAGCAGGATCCTGGTCCTAGATAGTTAAGGTGCATATCAAAGGTATGATTTAAATGCGCCCAGATTCTTGCATCTTCCTATACATAGAAAAGGGCTAAATTCATTAACTTGAGATGTCTGGTTTTCTCTAATTAGCAGTAACCTTTTGATGTTCTGACTACCTGTTTTTTCGGTAAAAACTCCTATATATCCTGGCTCCTCCCATACCTCTTAGGAGCTGTCCCTCAGAACTACCTGAGAGGCTGCCTCCTGAGCTTAAGTCCTCAGCAAGTTTGCCAAATAAAACATAATTCTCAGCTTTTAGGTTGTACATTTTTTTCAGTTGACACATGTATTACATACTCAATAAATGTTTTGACAAATGAATAATTAATCAAATAAATTTGCTAACTCCTAATAATTATAAGTCATAAATGTGCACAAACCATATTTTTAATGATATTTCCTTCAGTTTTTTTGTTCTGATTTCAAACACATTAATATTTATTCCTAGAAGCCCTATTTTTTATCTTGTTGGTAAAACAGAACATTTACTTTCCCCCAGTCTTCCAGCCTAACTCTCCTTCTCCATCATTTCTTAAAGAGCAGAAATGTCGACTTCATCAACATAGATACATTTTATTAATACATTCTGTGCCCTGAGATGTAATTATTCTGGTCCTCGGAATTTAAAGCATGTTAAATGTTCTTTTATTATCATCTTTTACCTTCAGGGAAATGTCCTCTTAAGGACAGCTTTCCTACCATTTATTGTTAGAATTATTCCCCTTGGCAGTGAAGCAAAGTAGAAATTGAATCATTTACTCTTCTCTCTTTCATGTGATAACATTCTAATATCTGCCTTAAAGAAGTGAGTCTATACTTTTGTTTCCTTTGTAGTATTATTTACAATTATGCCAGTCTCTGCTACTGCTGGCAAAATTATTTTGGGTTCAATAATTTTTGTTGTTGTTTGGCTTTGAATCCCTTTCTCTGGAATTTATACATATGCTTCTATTTGAAAAACAGAGCCTAGGAGATGCTTTTTGAGGTCACTCCCTTTCTCTGAGAGTCCATGGCCAGATTTAAGGTTTGTGTGAGGTTGTCATCCCCCTTGACCACAGACTGGACAAAGGATGGACACCTGGGAAATCAGACTCTATCCCAGCAATTTGGAGCTGAGAATGAATTGGTATTTTAGTCTGGGCTGGCTACCTGAATGCAGAGATTAGGACCTCGGAAGTTGTGAAATGCAGCATAATTGGACTATACACAATGAATTGGTGAGAGAGGAAAATGGACAGATGTATTGAATGAAGGAAAGACAGTGAACCAAGGAGATGAGCTCCTGATGACTTTCCAGGTCCTAGCAAATCACGGCAGGATTATTTTTTGAAATTCCAATTTGTGTTCTTGGGTGTCCCTGCTCCCATTATGAGGTGGTAGCTGGATTATCACTGTTCCCTTGACTGTCCATGTTATAGGGTAGAAAACAAGAGCTTCTTAAAGACAACACAGAGAAACAGTGTGGGGCTGTGGATAAGAGCACATGTTCTTGAGCCAGGCCATCTGGCTTAGAAGATCTTGTGTCACTTCCTGGCTGTGAACCTGGACAAGTGACATAACCCACCTGTAGTCCCTTCTGTAAAATAGCGATAACGCTGCCTACCTTGTAGTGTTAGTGTGACAAATTAAGTAAAAATGTAATGTCTTTAGAACAATCATAATCATGTCATAAAGGAACTAATAAATGCAAGTTATTTTTATCATCTCAGTTTTTTCCAAAGCCCAGAACTAATTGAAGAGCAGTACTAGGTACCCCAGAAGGTGAAATGAGGGAGAGGAGCACCCTGGAGGACATGGTGTGTGTCGGGAGGAGCAGACCCGGAAGATAGTAGAGATTAGAATGGCCTGGAAGAGTGCAGTTCTTGCAACACTCGGAAGCAGTGTCTGAGGATGGGCTGAACCTCAGAGGGGAGGGCTGCCTCCCGAGTTTGGGGAAGCAAGACTCTGCTCCCAAGCTTCGCCAGAGGTCCCCACGCTTAGAGGACGGCAGGGATGCCAGACTGCTAGCAGCTTCCCAATTTCCAGTCTTTCCTTCTTCTTTAGGAAAAGAAAGCCAAATTTTAGCTGGCCACGCATATAAAAGTGGCCAGATTTCCTTTTTTTAAAAATGTATATATATGAGAGAGAAATAGACTTCTATCTTAAGACATTGTTATTTTGTTTTTGTTTTGTATACAGTCATACCGAATCCTATCTGACTCAGCAAGAAAGTAACAGAGTTTCCAGACCTGAAGTACAGACTAGGACTATGGGGAAAATGACCAGGACAATAGGGAGAAAAATAGAACAACAGGTGGAAACTGTGAACTGCTGACCAAAGCCTGGAGAGCTCTCGCCTGTTCTCTAGTGCCCCTTGGACAAAGGTGGGCAACGATGTCCCCCAAATAACCAAGATTTTATATCCCTCCAGTCTGGCAAAATGGGAGAATCATAACCAGATGTATGTTGACATCAATTTCTTGCATATCTGACTTTATCGTTTGAGATTCAAGACCTCTAAAGAGGCTTAGCTGCCCTTGGGTTTTGTGATTTATCCCAGAATCCTTTTAATATATTCCTCTTTATTTGATTTTTCTAAAGTTAATTCAAAGTGATTTGCTACTTGCACCAAAAAGGACGCTACCTAAGACCCAGACCCCACCTGGGCAGCCACATTGATTTCTTAAGGTGTCTCTTTCTTTCATCTCTGGCTAGGAATATTTTAAATTATATTGTCAGATTTCATTTTTACGGTCTTCTATCTTAGGTGTTTTGCTCTTTTGAAGAGTCGGTTTCTGGGATCATGTCCATTTTTTTGCCTCACATTTGACATCTGCCTTATCAAAGTTTAGAGCCCTGGGAGGTGGGTGATGTGGCTTCCTCCCTTTACCCCACGCTGACCTGTTTCTTTCATTTCATTGTCATTGCCAGACAGGCAGTCAGTGGTTCCTTATTGATCTAAATCAAGTCCAGAATGACAGTTCTTGCTGCTTCCTCTTCCAGCTGAGCAGGGAACTAACTATCAGCAAGGCAAGCCAAGGATTTATCAGCTGTAATTCCTCCAGCAGAATTAATCTACCGAATTTATCAGCTGTAATTCCTCCAGCAGAATTAATCTACCAAGAGATGCGTGGCTCCTTGAATCTTTCAAATGTGGTTTTTACAACATCTGGAGCACATGAGAAGAGATTCTCAGGCATGGTGTGGATAACACCTATGGGGACTGCCCTTGTTATTTAAAACTTTCACAGATCCTAGCGCGTTTGGAAATTGGTTGACTGTAAAACAAACTGAAGCCAAACACTGGAGAGAAATAGCTGGAAAGAACACAGAGAGAAATGGGCACCAGGACTGTGAAACTCAAAACCCCTGCTTTGCCACTCGTTCACTCTGTGATCCTGTGCAAGCCACTCTAACTTGCTGGGCTTTATTCTTTCCATCTATAAAGTGGAGATAATTATCTCTCTTCTGGATAGCTCACAAAATTGTCTGGTACCAGTGTTTAGGAACATAATTAAGTTCTGTTCAAATGTATTGTCATGATCTTAATGTGTCTCAAGCCCCAGCTTCCCATTCCCATTTGAAGAATTGTTCCAGCCATGCAAAAGGAAGGAGAGGAAAGGAAATTAACATCTTCTGAGCACCACGTATGCACCAAATACTATGCTAAGGATATTACATGTGCACTTCCTTTTTCTTTTTTTTTTTGTTGTAGAGAATACTGGGTAAATACTGTTTAGGTCTTCTTTGTGCATAAATGTAAGTTTAATTATATAATTAAAGTAAGGAAGTGTTGATAGAAAAATGAAATTATAGTTAAAAAAAATTTTTTTTATTAGGGTATAGTTGTTTTACAATGTTGTGTTAGTTTCTACTGTACAGCGAAGTGGAGTTCCCTGTGCTATACAGCAGGTTCTTATTAGTTATCTATTTTATACATATTATCGTATATATGTCAATCCCAATCTCCCAATTCATCCCACCTCCCCCAACCCCTGCTTTCCCACCTGGTGTCCATACATTTGTTCTCTACATCTGTGTCTCTATTTCTGCCTTACAGACCAGTTCATCTGTACCATTTTTCTAGGTTCCACATATATGCGTTAATATACGATATTTGTTTTTCTCTTACGGACTTACTTCACTCTGTATGACAGTCTCTAGATTCATCCACGTCTCTACAATTGACCCAATTTTGTTCCTTTTTATGGTTGAGTAATATTCCATTGTATATATGTACCACATCTTCTTTATCCATTTGTCTGTTGATGGGCATTTAGGTGGCTTCCATGACCTGGCTATTGTAAATAGTGCTGCAATAAACACTGCGGGACATGTGTCTTTTTGAAGTATGGTTTTCTCTGAGTATATGCCCAGTAGTGGGATTTTTGGGTCGCATGGTAATTCTATGTTAATTTTTTTTTTTCACTCTCTCCAGCATTTATTGTTTGTAGATTTTCTGATGATGCCCATTCTAACCAGTGTGAATTGATACCTCATTGTAATTTTGATTTGCATTTCTCTAATAATTTGTGATGTTGAGCAGCTTTTCATGTACCTCTTGGACATTTGTATGTCTTCTTTGGAGAAATGTCTACTTAGGTCTTCCACCCAATTTTGCTTTGGGTTTTTTTTTTTTTTGATATTGAACTGCATGAGCTGTTTATATATTTTGGAGATTAATCCTTTGTCCGTTGATTCGTTTGCAAATATTTTCTCCCATTCTGAGTGTTGTCTTTTCGTGTTGGTTATAGTTTCCTTTGCTGTACAAAAGCTTTGAAGTTTCATTAGGTCCCATTTGTTTATTTTTGTTTTTATTTCCATTACTTTACGAGGTGGATCCAAAAAGATCTTGGTGTGATTTGTGTCAAAGAGTGTTCTACCTAAGTTTTCCTCTAAGAGTTTTATAGTGTTCAGTCTTTTTTTTTTAAACATCTTTATTGGAATATAATTGCTTTACAATGGTGTGTTAGTTTCTGCTGTATAACAAAGTGAATCAGTTATACATATACATATGTTCCCATATCTCTTCCCTCTTGCGTCTCCCTCCCTCCCACCCTCCCTATCCCACCCCTCTAGGTGGTCACAAAGCACCGAGCTGATCTCCCTGTGCTATGCAGCTGCTTCCCACTAGCTATCTATTTTACATTTGGTAGTGTATATATGTCCATGCCACTCTCTCACCCTGTCACATCTTACCCCTCCCTTTCCCCATATCCTCAAGTCCATTCTCTAGTAGGTCTGTGTCTTTATTCCCGTCTTGCCACTAAGTTCTTCATGACCTTTTTTTTCCCCCTTAGATTCCATATATATGTGTTAGCATACTGTATTTGTTTTTCTCTTTCTGACTTACTTCACTCTGTATGACAGACTCTAACTCCATCCACCTCACTACAAATACCTCCATTTCGTTTCTTTTTATGGCTGAGTAATATTCCATTGTATATATGTGCCACATCTTCTTTATCCATTCATCCGATGATGGACACTTAGGTTGCTTCCATGTCCTGGCTATTGTAAATAGAGCTGCAATGAACATTTTGGTACATGACTCTTTTTGAATTATGGTTTTCTCAGGGTATATGCCCAGTAGTGGGATTGCTGGGTCGTATGGTAGTTCTATTTGTAGTTTTTTAAGGAACCTCCATACTGTTCTCCATAGTGGCTGTATCAATTTACATTCCCACCAACAGTGCAAGAGTGTTCCCTTTTCTCCACACCCTCTCCAGCATTTATTGTTTCTAGATTTTTTGATGATGGCCATTCTGACCGGTGTGAGATGATATCTCATTGTAGTTTTGATTTGCATTTCTCTAATGATTAATGATGTTGAGCATTCTTTCATGTGTCTGTTGGCAATCTGTATATCTTCTTTGGAGAAATGTCTATTTAGGTCTTCTGCCCATTTTTGGATTAGGTTGTTTGTTTGTTTTTTTATTGAGCTGCATGAGCTGCTTGTAAATCTTGGAGATTAATCCTTTGTCAGTTGCTTCATTTGCAAATATTTTCTCCCATTCTGAGGGTTGTCTTTTGGTCTTGTTTATGGTTTCCTTTGCTGTGCAAAAGCTTTTAAGTTTCATTAGGTCCCATTTGTTTATATTTCCATTTCTCTAGGAGGTGGGTCAAAAAGGATCTTGCTGTGATTTATGTCATAGAGTGTTCTGCCTATGTTTTCCTCTAAGAGTTTGATAGTGTCTGGCCTTACATTTAGATCTTTAATCCATTTTGAGTTTATTTTTGTGTATGGTGTCAGGGAGTGTTCTAATTTCAAACTTTTACATGTACCTGTCCAGTTTTCCCAGCACCACTTATTGAAGAGGCTGTCATTTCTCCACTGTATATGCTTGCCTCCTTTATCAAAGATAAGGTGACCATATGTGCGTGGGTTTATCTCTGGGCTTTCTATCCTGTTCCATTGATCTATGTTTCTGTTTTTGTGCCAGTACCAAACTGTCTTGATTACTGTAGCTTTGTAATATAGTCTGAAGTCAGGGAGCCTGATTCCTCCAGCTCCATTTTTCGTTCTTAAGATTGCTTTGGCTATTCGGGGTCTTTTGTGTTTCCATACAAATTGTGAACTTTTTTGTTCTAGTTCTGTGAAAAATGCCAGTGGTAGTTTGATAGGGATTGCATTGAATCTGTAGATTGCTTTGGGTAGTAGAGTCATTTTCACAAGGTTGATTCTTCCAATCCAAGAACATGGTATATCTCTCCATCTATTTGTATCATCTTTAATTTCTTTCATCAGTGTCTTATAATTTTCTGCATACAGGTCTTTTGTCTCCTTAGGTAGGTTTGTTCCTAGATATTTTATTCTTTTTGTAGCAATGGTAAATGGGAGTGTTTTCTTAATTTCACTTTCAGATTTTTCATCATTAGTGTATAGGAATGCAAGAGATTTCTGTGCATTAATTTTGTATCCTGCTACTTTACCAAATTCATTGATTAGCTCTAGTAGTTTTCTAGTAGCATCTTTAGGATTCTCTATGTATAGTATCATGTCATCTGCAAACAGTGACAGCTTTACTTCTTTTCCAATTTGGATTCCTTTTATTTCTTTTTCTTCTCTGATTGCTGTGGCTAACACTTCCAAAACTATGTTGAATAACAATGGTGAGAGTGGGTAACCTTGTCTTGTTTCTGACCTTAGTGGAAATGGTTTCAGTTTTTCACCATTGAGGACAATGTTGGCTGTGGGTTTGTCATATATGGCCTTTATTATGTTGAGGAAAGTTTCCTCTATGCCTACTTTCTGCAGGGCTTTTATCATAAATCGGTGTTGAATTTTGTCGAAAGCTTTCTCTGCATCTATTGAGATGATCATATGGTTTTTCTCCTTCAATTTGTTAATATGATGTATCATGTTGATTGATTTGCGTATATTGAAGAATCCTTGCATTCTTGGAATAAACCCCACTTGATCATGGTGTATGATCCTTTTAATGTGCTGTTGGATTCTGTTTGCTAGTATTTTGTTGAGGATTTTTGCATCTATATTCATCAGTGATATTGGCCTGTAGTTTTCTTTCTTTGTGACATCTTTGTCTGGTTTTGGTATCAGGGTGAGGGTGGCCTCGTAGAATGAGTTTGGGAGTGTTCCTCCCTCTGCTATATTTTGGAAGAGTTTGAAAAGGATAGGTGTTAACTCTTCTCTAAATGTTTGATAGAATTCACCTGTGAAGCCATGTGGTCTTGGGTTTTTGTTTGTTGGAAGATTTTTAATCACAGTCTCAATTTCAGTGCTTGTGATTGGTCTGTTTACATTTTCTATTTCTTCCTGGTTCAGTCTCGGAAGGTTGTGCTTTTCTGAGAATTTTTCCATTTCTTCCAGGTTGTCCATTTTATTGGCATATAGTTGCTTGTAGTAATCTCTCATGATACTTTGTATTTCTGCAGTGTCACTTGTTACTTCTCCTTTTTCATTTCTAATTCTCTTGATTCGAGTCTTTTCCCTTTTTTTCTTGATGAATCTGGCTAATGGTTTATCAATTTTGTCTGTCTTCTCAAAGAACCAGCTTTTAGTTTTATTGATCTTTGCTATCATTTCCTTCATTTCTTTTTCATTTATTTCGGATCTGATCTTCTGCTAGCTTTGGGGGTTTTTTGTTCATCTTTCTCTAATTGCTTTAGGTGCAAGGTTAGGTTGTGTATTCGAGATGTTTCCTGCTTCTTGATGTAGGCTTGTATTGCTATAAACTTCCCTCTTAGAACTGCTTTTGCCGCATCCCATAGGTTTTGGGTCGTCATGTCTCCATTGTCATTTGTTTCTAGGTATTTTTTGATTTCCCCTTTGATTTCTTCAGTGATCACTTCGTTATTAAATAGTGTATTGTGTAGCCTCCATGTGTTTGTATTTTTTACAGATCTTTTCCTGTAATTGATATCTAGTCTCATAGCATTGTGGTCGGAAAAGGTACTTGATATGATTTCAATTTTCTTAAATTTACCAAGGCTTGATTTGTGACCCAAGATATGATCTATCCTGGAGAATGTTCCATGAGCACTTGAGAAAAATGTGTATTCTGTTGTTTTTGGGTGGAATGTCCTATAAATATCAATTAAGTCCATCTTGTTTAATGTATCATTTAAAGCTTGTGTTTCCTTATTTATTTTCATTTTGGATGATCAGTTCATTGGTGAAAGTGGGGTGTTAAAGTCCCCTACTATGATTGTGTTACTGTCGATTTCCCCTTTTATGGCTGTTAGCATTTGTCTTATGTATTGAGGTGCTCCTATGTTGGGTGCATAAATATTTACAATTGTTTTACCTTCTTCTTGGATCGATCCCTTGATCATTATATAGTGTCCTTCTTTGTCTCTTGTAATAGTCTTTATTTTAAAGTCTATTTTGTCTGATATGAGAATTGCTACTCCAGCTTTCTTTTGATTTCTATTTGCATGGAATATCTTTTTCCATCCCCTCACTTTCAGTCTGTTTGTGTCCCTAGGTCTGAAGTGGGTTTCTTGTAGACAGCATATATATGGGTCTTGTTTTTGTATCCATTCAGCCAGTCTGTGTCTTTTGGTGGGAGCATTTAATCCATTTACATTTAAGGTAATTATCAATATGTATGTTCCTATTCCCATTTTCTTAAATGTTTTGGGTTTGTTATTGTAGGTGTTTTCCTTCTCTTGTGTTTCTTGCCTAGAGAAGTTCCTTTAGCATTTGTTGTAAAGCTGGTTTGGTGGTGCTGAACTCTCTCAGCTTTTGCTTGTCTGTAAAGGTTTTAATTTCTCCATCAAACCTGAATGAGATCCTTGCTGGGTAGAGTAATCTTGGTTGTAGCTTTTTCTCCTTCATCACTTTAAGTATATCCTGCCACTCCCTTCTGGCTTGCAGAGTTTCTGCTGAAAGATCAGCTGTTAACCTTATGGGGATTCCCTTCTGTGTTATTTGTTGTTTTCCCCTTGCTGCTTTTAATATGTTTTCTTTACATTTAAGTTTTGATAGTTTGATTAATATGTGTCTTGGCGTGTTTCTCCTTGGATTTATCCTGTATGGGACTCTCTGTGCTTCCAGGACTTGATTAACTGTTTCCTTTCCCATATTAGGGAAGTTTTCAACTATAATCTCTTCAAATATTTTCTCAGTCCCTTTCTTTTTCTCTTCTTCTTCTGGGACCCCTATAATTCGAATGTTGGTGCGTTTAATGTTGTCCCAGAGGTCTCTGAGACTGTCCTCAGTTCTTTTCATTCTTTTTTCTTTATTCTGCTCTGCAGTAGTTATTTCCACTATTTTATCTTCCAGGTCACTTATCCGTTCTTCCGCCTCAGTTATTCTGCTGTTGATCCCGTCTAGAGTACTTTAAATTTCATTTATTGTGTTTTTCATCGTTGCTTGGTTCCTCTTTAGCTCTTCTATGTCTTTGTTAAAGGTTTCTTGCATTTTGTCTATTCTATTTCCAAGATTTTGGATCATCTTTACCATCATTATTCTGAATTCTTTTTCAGGTAGACTGCCTATTTCCCCTTCATTTGTTAGGTCTGGTGTGTTTTGAGCCTGCTCCTTCATCTGCTGTGTGTTTTTCTGTCTTCTCATTTTGCTTATCTTACTGTGTTTGGGGTCTCCTTTTCACAGGCTGCAGGTTCGTAGTTCCCGTTGTTTTTGGTATCTGTCCCCAGTGGCTAAGGTTGGTTCAGTGGGTTGTGTAGGCTTCCTGATGGAGGGGACTAGTGCCTGTGTTCTCGTGGATGAGGGTGGATCTTGTCTTTCTGGTGGGCACGTCCACGTCTGGTGGTGTGTTTTGGGGTGTCTGTGGCCTTATTATGATTTTAGGCAGCCTCTCTGCTAATGGATGGGGCTGTGTTCCTGTCTTGCTAGTTGTTTGGCATAGGGTGTCCAGCACTGTAGCTTGCTGGTCGTTGAGTGAAGCTGGGTCTTGATGTTGAGATGGAGATCTCTGAGAGATTTTCGCTGTTTGGTATTACGTGGAGCTGGGAGGTCTCTTGTGGACCAGTGTCCTGAAGTTGGCTCTCCCACATCAGAGGCACAGCCCTGATGCCTGGCTGGAGCACCAAGAGCCTTTCATCCACACGACTCAGAATAAAAGGGAGAAAAAATAGAAAGAAAGAAAGAAGGTAAAATAAAATAAAATAAAATAAAGCTATTATAATAAAAAATAAGAAAAAAATTATTAAGAAAAAATTTATTAAGAAAAAATTTTTTTAATTTTTAAAATAAATTTATTAATTTTTTATAATAAAAAATAAGGAAAAAATTATTAAGAAAAAAATTTTTAATTTTTTAAAATAAAAAATAAGGAAAAAATTATTAAGAAAAAAATTTTTTAAGTAAAAAAAAAAAAAAACCAGACGGACCGAACCCTAGGACAAATGGTGAAAGCAAAGCTATACAGACAAAATCTCACCCAGAAGCATACACATACACACTCACAAAAAAAGGAAAAGGGGAAAAATTAATATATCCTGCTCCCAAAGTCCACCTCCTGAATTTGGGGTGATTCGTTGTCTATTCAGGTATTCAACAGATGCAGGCACATCAAGTTGTTTGTGGAGCTTTAATCCGCTGCTCCTGAGGCTGCTGGGAGAAATTTCCCTTTCTCTTCTTTGTTCGTACAGCTCCCGGGGTTCAGCTTTGGATTTGGCCCCGCCTCTGCGTGTAGGTCGCCTGAGGGCGTCTGTTCTTCGCTCACACAGGACGGGGTTAAAGGAGCAGCTGCTTCGGAGGCTGTGGCTCACTCAGGCCGGGGGGAGGGAGGGGTACGGAGGAGGCGGGGCGAGCCTGCGGCGGCAGAGGCCGGCGTGACGTTGCAGCAGCCTGAGGCGCGCTGTGCATTCTCCCGGGGAAGTTGCCCCCGGATCACGGGATGCTGGTGGTGGCGGGCTGCACAGGCTCCCAGGAGGGGCAGTGTGGAGAGTGACCTGTGCTTGCACACAGGCTTCTTGGTGGCGGCAGCAGCAGCCTTAGCGTTTCATGCCCATCTCTGGGGTCTGTGCTGATAGCTGCAGCTCACGCCCGTCTCTGGAGCTCATTTAGGCGGCACTCTGAATCCCCTCTCTTTGTGCACCGTTAAACAAAGAGCCAAGAAAAAGTCTCTTGCCTGTTCGGCAGCTCCAGACCTTTTCCCGGACTCCCTCCCGGCCAGCTGTGGTGCGCTAACCCCTTCAGGCTGTGTTCACGCAGCCAACCCCAGTCCTCTCCCTGCAATCCAACTTCCAAAGCCCGAGCCTCAGCTCCCAGCCCCGCCCGCCCCTGCGGGGGAGCAGACAAGCCTCTCAGGCTGGTGAGTGCTGCTCGGCGCCGAGCCTCTGTGCGGGAGTCTCTCTGCTTTGCCCTCCGCACCCCTGTGGCTGTGCTCTCCTCCGTGGCTCCGAAGCCTCCCCCCTCTGCCACCCGCAGTCTCTGCCCGCGAAGGGGCTTCCTAGTGTGTGGAAACCTTTCCTCCTTCACGGCTCCCTCCCACTGGTGCAGCTCCTGTCCCTATTCTTTTGTCTCTGTTATTTCATTTTTCTTTTGCCCTACCCAAGTACGTGGGGAGTTTCTTGCCTTTTGGGAGGTCTGACGTCTTCTGCCAGCGTTCAGTGGGTGTTCTGTAGGAGCAGTTCCACGTGTAGATGTATTTCTAATGTATCTGTGGGAAGGAAGGTGATCTCCGGGTCTTACTCTTCCGCCATCTTGCCCAGAACCCCTAGTGTTCAGTCTTACATTTAGGTCTTTAATCCATTTTGAGTTTATTTTTGTGTATCATGTAAGGGAGTGTTCTAATTTCATTCTTTTACATGTAGCTGTTCAGTTTTCCCAGCACCACTTCTTGAAGAGACTGTTTTTCTCCACTGTATTTCCTTGCCTCCTTTGTCATAGATTAGTTGACCATAGGTGTGTGGGTTTATCTCTCGGCTTTCTATCCTGTTCCATTGATCTATATTTCTATTTTTGTGCCAGTACCATACTGTCTTGATTACTGTAGCTTCATAGTATAGTCTGAAGTCAGGGAACCTGATTCCTCCAGCTCCCCTTTTCTTTCTCAAGATTGCTTTGGTTATTCGGGGTCTTTTGTGTTTCCATACAAATTGTAAAATTTTTGTTCTAGTTCTGTGAAAATGCCATTGGTAGTTTGATAGGGATTGCATTGAATCTGTAGATTGCTTTGGGTAGTATAGTCATTTTCACAGTATTGATTCTTCCAATCCAAGAACATGGTATATCTCTCCATCTGTTTGTGTCATCTTTGATTTCTTTCATCAGTGTCTTGCAGTTTTCTGAGTATAGGTCTTTTACCTCCTTAGGTAGGTTTATTCCTAGGTATTTTATTCTTTTTGTTGCAATGGTGAATGGGATTGTTTCCTTAATTTCTCTTTCTGATCTTTCATTGTTAGTGTATAGGAATGCAAGAGATTTTTGTGCATTAATTTTGTATCCTGCAACTTTACCAAATTCATTGATTAGCTCTAGTAGTTTTCTGATGGCATCTTTAGGATTCTCTATGTATAGTATCATGTCATCTGCAAACAGTGACAGTTTTGCTTCTTCTTTTCTAATTTGTATTCCTTTTATTTCTTTTTCTTTTCTGATTGCCATGGCTAGGACTTCCAAAACTATGTTGAATAATAGTGGCAAGAGTGGACATCCTTGTCTTGTTCCTGATCTTAGGGGAAATGCTTTCAGTTTTTCACCATTGAGAATGATGTTTGCTGTGGGTTTGTCATATATGGCCTTTATTATGTTGAGGTCGGTTCCCTCTATGCCCAATTTCTGGAGAGTTTTTATCATAAATGGGTGTTGAATTTTGTCAAAAGCTTTTTCTGTATCTATTGAGATGAGCATATGGTTTTTATTCTTCAATTTGTTAATATGGTGTATCACATTGATTTGCGTGTATTAAAGAATCCTTGCATCCCTGGGATAAATCCCACTTGATCATGGTGTATGATCCTTTTAATGTGTTGTTGGATTTTGTTTGCTAGTATTTTGTTGAGGGTTTTTGCATCTATATTTATCAGTGATATTGGTCTGTAATTTTCTTTTCTTGTAGTGTCTTTGTCTGGTTTTGTTATCAGGGTGATGGTGGCCTTGTACAATGAGTTTGGGAGCATTCCTTCCTCTGCAATTCTTTGGAAGAGTTTGAGAAGGATGCGTGTTAGCTCTTTTCTAAATGATAGAATTCACCTGTGAAGCCATCTGGTCCTGGACTTTTGTTTGTTGGAAGATATTTAATCACAGTTTCAATTTCATTACTTGTGATTGGTCTGTTCATATTTTCTATTTCTTCCTGGTTCAGTCTTGGAAGGTTGTACTTTTCTAAGAATTTGTCAGTCTCTTCCAGGTTATCCATTTTATTGGCATAGAGTTGCTTGTAGTAATCTCTTAGGATGCTTTGTATTTCTGTGGTGTCCATTGTAACTTCTCCTTTTTCATTTCTAATTCTATTGATCTGAGACCTCTCCCTCTTTTTCTTGATGGGTTTGGCTAAAGGTTTATCAATTTTGTTTATCTTCTCAAAGAACCAGCTTTTAGTTTTATTGATCTTTGTTATTGTTTTCTGTGTTTCTCTTTCATTTATTTTTGCCTGATCTTTATGATTTCTTTCCTTCTACTAACTTTGGGTTTTGTTTGTTCTTCTTTCTCTAGTTCCTTTAGGTGTAAAGTTAGATTGTTTATATGAGATTTTTCCTGTTTCTTGAGGTAGGCTTGTATTGCTATAAACTTCCCTCTTAGAACTGCTTTTGCTGCATCCCATAGGTTTTGGATTGTTGTGTTTTCATTGTAATTTGTTTCGAGGTATTTTTTTGATTTCCTCTTTGATTTCTTCAGTGATCTCTTGGTTTAGTAACCTATTATTTAGCCTCCATGTGTTTATGTTTTTTACTTTTTTTCCCTGTAATTGGTTTCTAATCTCGTAGCGTTGTGGTTGGAAAAGATGCTTGATATGATTTCAATTTTCTTAAATTTACTGAGGCTTGATTTGTGACCCAAGATGTGATCTATCCTGGAGAATGTTCCATGTGCACTTGAGAAGATAGTGTAATCTACTGTTTTTGGATGGAATGTTCTATAAATATCAATTAAATCTATCTGGTCTATTGTATCATTTAAAGCTTGTGTTTCCTTATTAATTTTCTGTCTGGATGATCTGTCCATTGGTGTAAGTGAGGCGTTAAAATCCCCCAATATTATTGTGTTACTGTCAATTTCCTCTTTTATAGCTGTTTACAGTTGCCTTATGTATTGAGGTGCTCCTATGTTGGGTGCCTGTATATTTATAATTGTTATATCTTCATCTTGGTTTGATCCCTTGATCATTATGTAGTGTCCTTCCTTGTCTCCTGTAACATTCTTTATTTTAAAGTCTATTTTATCTGATATGAGTATGGCTACTCCAGCTTCCTTTTGATTTCCGTTTGCATGGAATATCTTTTTCCATTCCCTCACTTTCAGTCTGTATGTGTCCCTAGGTCTGAAGCAGGTCTCTTGTAGACAGTATATATATGGGTCTTGTTTTTGTATTCATTCAGCGAGCCTGTGTCTTTTGGTTGGAGCATTTAATCCATTCACCTTTACGGTAATTATTGATATGTATGTTCCTATTACTATTTTCTTAATTTTTTGGGGTTTGTTTTTGTAGGTCCTTTTCTTCTCTTGTGTTTCCCACTTAGAGAAGTTCCTTTAGCATTTGTTGTAGAGCTGGTTTGGTGGTGCTGAATTCTCTTAGTTTTTGCTTGTCTGTAAAGCTTTTGATTTCTCTGTCGAATCTGAATGACATCCTTTCTGGGTAAAGTAATCTTGGTTGTTGGTTCTTCACTTTCATCCTTTTAAATATATCATGCCACTCCCTTCTGGCTTGTAGAGTTTCTGCTGAGAAATCAGCTGTTAACCTTATGGGAGTTCCCTTGTATGTTATTTGTTGTTTTTCCCTTGTTGTTTTAATAATTTTTCTTTGTCTTTAATTTTTGTCAATTTGATTACTATGTGTCTTGGCATGTTTCTCCTTGGGTTTATCCTGTATGGGACTCTCTGTGCTTCCTGGACTTGGGTGGCTATTTTCTTTCCCATGTTAGGGAAGTTTTTGATTATAATCTCTTCAAATATTTTCTTGGGTCCTTTCTCTCTCCCTTCTCCTTCCAGGACCCGTTTAATGCAAATGTTGTTGCATTTAATGTTGTCCCAGAGGTCTCTTAGGCTGTCTTCATTTCTTTTCATTCTTTTTTCTTCATTCTGTTCCGCAGCAGTGACTTCCACCATTCTGTCTTCCAGGTCACTTATCCATTCTTCTGGCTCAGTTATTCTGCTATTGATTCCTTCTAGTGTATTTTTCATTTCAGTTATTGTATTGTTCATCTCTGTTTGTTTGTTCTTTAATTCTTCTAGGTTTTAGTTAAACGTTTCTTGCATCTTTTCGATCCTTGCCTCCATTCTTCTTCCGAGGTCCTGGATCATCTTCACCATCATTATTATGAATTCTTTTTCTGGAAGGTTGCCTAGCTCTACTTCATTTAGTTTTTTTGTGTGTGTGGGGGTGGTTTTATCTTGTTCCTTTATCTGGGACATAGTCCTCTGCTTTTTAATTTTGTCTATCTTTCTGTGATTGTGGTTTTCATTCCACAGGCTGCAGGATTGTAGTTCTTCTTGCTTCTGCTGTCTGCCCTTTACATGTGCAATTTCATTTAACTTTGCCATTAGCCCAATGTAGTATATATTAAGGTATATTTCTGTGTTCGTTTTGTAGACAAGGTTCTGGAAATTTAAGTGATTATTTGCTCAAAGTCTCATAGTTGATAACTTTCAGAGACAAAATTCAAGTCCTAGGTTTACTCCAAAGCTGGTGCATGCTTGTTTAGACTATACACTCAGATGCCTTTGGAAAGGGAGGTGAGGAATTAAGTAGTTGGAATTCCAAGGATATCTTTTTTAATGACATATATTGGTGTTTGCTTTCTTCAGTAATTGCAGTATCTTTATGGCATGACATGAATTTATGGACATGGAACTCCAGGCAATTTACACCTGTAGAGAATATAAGCTTAATTTACAGCAGCTAATGTTTTCACTACCATCCAGGAACACAATTAGGTCTTAAATGCATGTCACTCCTCTGCCCAAAGCTCTCCAATGGTTTCGCATCCCACTCTGAGTGAACACCAGTCTCACAATGGCCCCCCAGGCCCTGTGTATTTGTCCTCTCCCACCCTTACTTCCTGGTCCTCATTGCTTGTTACTTTTCCCCAGCCCACTCTGTTCCAGCCCTCCTTGCCTTCTTGCTAATCCTCTAGGCTGCCAAGGATTCTCCTGCCTCAGGGCCTTTGCATGGGCTGTTTCCCACATGTCCCCAATGTCTCACTCACTCACTTCCTTCCTTCAAGTCTCTGAATTTACCAGGGAGGCTTTCTCTGACCACCCTTTAACATTACAAGTATTCTCTCTCCCCACAGCTTTCACAAATCTTAAAGAAGCCCCTTTCTCCTTGCCATGAGGAGAAAATAGACCTTCCTAGGAAAAAGCACTTCTCCTTCTAGGATATAGAAAAACTTAAAACAGCCCTTCACAGCGTAGGACCAGGAACAGCTTTAGAAATTGTTGCAATCAATTCTTCCATTTTTCAGATGAAGAAAGGAAGGCTCAGTGAAGGGGAAATGATTTAGTCAAGAATGAGAAGCTGTGCAGAGATGGGTCTGGGAGGAGAATGCAAGCTCATTCATGTATGTATTTATTTAACAAATATCTGTTTAGGACATACTACATGTTAGGATCTTGAATAAAAACATTTTCAGTTCTTACCTACCTCTAGAGCCTACAGCCTTGTCAGCTTTATTGAACAAGTCATTACATAAACGTGAACTTCAGCTGTGACTGGTGTTGCAAGGGAGAAATACTTGGTGCTATGGGAACATAGTTTGGGGGCTTGACAGGGAGCTCAGTGAACACTTTCTTGATGGAATGGTGCTAAAGCTGAGATTGGAAGAATGAGTGACAGGCAGCTGATGGAGGAGCAAAGGGCTTTTTAGGCAGTGGGGTAGAGTGTGTGTGAGAAGAAGTTAGAAATAGAGGTAGACGTTGGAGTCTGCAGCACCCTATAAGCCATGATAAGAAATTTTATCTTTATCCTAAGAAATACTGCAAGATTTATCTGATTCCTGTTTCTATTCCTTGCCTTTAATCGCATTGTCAAATAACGTTAAGGATAAGTAACAGAGGAGGCAGATTCAATTTCTATTTATATCCACGAACCATCCAAAGGGCAAAAAATAAACTTGGAAAAACATTCCTTCAGTCCCTTGCCACATCCTACTTTCCTGGCCACCTAGGCAGTCAAATGCCTTCTGTTTCTCTGCAAGCTGGATTTGTGTGTACACAGTAAACACACACACACATTTTATATGTACTTCTTCACTTTAGCAAACAATGTCTTTTTTTTTTATTATGTTGTGCACCTTTTTGTGCGCTTATTAGCTATTTTCTTCTTTTTTTGAAATTTATTTATTTATTTTTTATACAGCAGTTCTTATTAGTTATCTATTTTATACATATTAGTGTATATATGTCAAGCCCAATCTCCCAATTCATCCCCCCGCCCCCGCTTTCCCCCCTTGGTGTCCATACAGAAAACAGTGTCTTGACATTCCTGATACAGGGATAACAGAGCTTATTCTGATTCATCTCATTTAATCCCAATTAGTTTATCTACTTGGGTCATTTGATCTGCAATTACTTGCTCTCAGGGTGCTGAAAATAATGCCCATCCTGACTTCTCCAAGTGACGGCAATGCAATCGAGAGGTCTCTCCTGGTGTTCCATTCTCTGGTTCCAGAACATAGAGAAGACCCAGGAGCACCATTATTAGCCACTTTGAAGGTCTGTGATATAAGCTGCTTGCCTGGTTAAACATTGCTCTTCTGTAAGAACCATGTGTTTCCCACATCTGGGGCCCCTCTGGGAACTAGCCTTCTATATGCAAATCAACTAGTTCAAAGCTCATTCCGCCTGCCACCTCCTTTATCAAGCTCTTATACTCTGAGCCCGTTCTCTGCTCCAATAACCGCAGGGCCAGGTACCAGGCAAGAAGAGAAAGCCCTTACCCTAGAACCCACTGAAATTATTCAAACTAGCCAATCCTAAGCCTGCTTACCTTGTCTCACCTGTTGCCTCCCTTGGAAATCACAATAAGGGCTCCTGCCCACATTTTTCTCCTCCTCCTTTTGCCTCCTGACCAATCCTGGTGCTTCCCATGTGGCCCCGCATGGTGTGCTGGCCCCCTCCTCTTGGGAACTGTGAGCAACAAACTCTCTTTTCAATGACAGTCATCTCCTGATCTGTTGGCCTCATCATACCTGAATAATAAAACCTCCATTTTAAAACCTCTTCCTCAGACTCTCTTCTTTCATTTCCTTCTGAGAAGTCCCATGTGAAATCCCTCTGGTCTCCTCAGGGCTTCTGCTAGTGGAAAGGCAAGGATTCTGGAGCCTGGCAGACCTGAGGTGACCACCCTGCCACACTCCTTACCAGCTGCAAGACTGTGGGCTTTTGCTTCACCTCCTTGACCCTTACTTCCCATGCACAGAAAGGAGGATCACAGCATCGGTGTCACAAGGCTGGTTGAGGGTTAAATGAATAATGCAGGTCCTGCATCCAGCACAGGACCCAGGACATCGTGGCTGCGTAATGCACATTAGTTCTCTCCTCCTGTCAGTCATCTAGAGCTTCCTTTGCTGTCTGCTTTCTGCCTGCCCGTTTTTCGTTGTTGTTCTTGTTGTTCAGTCAACTAGGAATCTTGAAGAAAATCCGTGGATGACTTACTGTGAGCTTTTCAACCTTTGCTTCCTTTATTTATTAGCCTCCAGCCAACTAGAGCCTTTTATTTTCCCCTTCATAAGCCCCCTGCCAACTCTGATATGTTCTGAGTGTGGGTTTTTGATGAAATGCTTGGACCCAACACTCACTCCAGCTGCTTCACTCTTGCGAATGGCTTGTCCAGGAGTTATCCCAAGAGCCCAGGACGTGGAGTCAGGCCTGGGTTCCAGTGTTGACTCTGCTTCTTATGTATGACCTGGGCACTTTGGTTAACCACTTTAAGCTTTATCGGGTTAAAAATGTACATGCTACCTATATCTCAGGACTGTTTTGAGAGGCAGATGGATGGTGTATATGAGAAGTGTAAAGTGATGTAACAGTACGAGGGACTATAATTAAAAATACAAGAGGCAGTTGGGGTTGGACCTCTGTTTTTCCTCTTCTGTGTATCTTGTACTTCCCTCTCTACTTCCTGGTATCCCTATATCCTGCCCCTACCATCCCAGGTCTCTCATTGCTCAACCCTTCTCTTCTCCCTCCCATCCCTACCCCGCTGGTGGCTCTGAGCCCAGACTTTCCTTTCTGGGGGTGGAAAGAATCCTTGTGAGAGGGTCAGAGAAACAGGGAAAATAAAAGGAAAAGAAAGGATCAACTTTGTGTGTGTGTGTGTGTGTGTGTGTACCCGCTATGTCCCAGTTACTATCTCACATAAACTTCTTAGCCCTGAAAGGTAGGGATCCTTAGTGTCCTCACTTTACAAATGAGGACATGGAGCCTCAGAGAGATGCAATGACTAGTTGGGAAGTAGCCCATCCTTGATTCACAATGAGATCTTTTTAAAGTCTGAGCTCTTGACTACTATGGTATCTTGCTCCCCAGGCAAGACATATTTATTGAGCATCTACTATGTGAGGGGCACAATGCTAGGTGCTGGAATATTGTTTCTTTCTAAAGAGAAACAACTTCCAAAGGACCACCCTCAGGCTGTATTATAAAAATGACCCCTTTCAGCCAATACAGGAAGGAAACATCTCCCTTGGAGCAAGTATGCTTCCTGGTATTCATTTCTTTTCATACTTGACTCTGACTATTTCTGTGGGTTCATCTCCTGTACTAAACAGTGAGCTTCTTCTCTGTATCTTCTTTCGATGCCCATGGGGCTGAATCCAGCACACACACAGTTACCACTGAATGTTTGTTATTACATTTAATTAAGGAAAAAGGAACGTCTCCACCCACCCCAGGAAGAGAAAGAACACAAGGGAATGAGAGAGAAGATGGTGAAGGAAGAACTGGGGCGGGGGGGGGGGGTGTAAAAATGTCTGAGCTAGGATGAGAGAGATTTCTCCTTTCAGAAATGTAAGTGTTCTCAAAATGAAATGTTAGTGTCCAGTGCATGTTGGCACCACACCTGGCATGGCCCAAGCCTGGCATTACCCAAAGTGAGAGCCCTACAGTCTCTGAGACACCTTGGAATTTGCAGCAAATGTGTACTGAGCTCCCCTTTGTGTCAAGGTGCCAGTGATGGGACACAGCAATGCCCCTTTCTCCTGAGGAGTGTCCAGTCTAGCCTGGAGAGAGGAGGGTCATGACGATCACTTGGTCATGCCAACCAGAGGTTCCTCCACAGGATGTTGTCATTGATTCCTTCACAGTTTTTCTTTGATTTTATCTTCTATCTCGATGAAGGTTTTGTAATGTCTAAACTTCCGAGAACAAAGAGAATTGGGACTTTTGGAAGTGCTCTGGGGTTCTCAGACCCTAGACTCTTCTTTATCTACTCCTTAGATGATCTCAGACTACTGATGACCGAAGGCATTGGGACCATTTTCCTATGTCCCAAATTCAAATTGTGATTCAGAAGTGGCTCTTAGAGAATGCGTGGAAAAGGTTGTTTCTTTCATAAAAATATGAAAAAGAAAAAAATGAGCCAAAGTCAAGACATAATATAAAACGAAATGAAAGAAGAAAAAATAACCCCAAACACCCAACGTTGCAGTTGAGTCTCGAGTTTTAGTGAGGTGACCATATATCCAATGTTCTGTCAGTGTGTCCAGGTGTGAAGGAAATGATAAGACTCTGTCTTAGCAGGATGGAGGGAGAGGGTCCCCCACCGGCTTTGAAGAAGTAAACTGCCATGTTGTGGAGAGGACCACGTGGCAGGAAATGACGGGTATCACCTAAGAGCCGAGGATGGCCTTGGGCCAACGGTCAGCAAGAAAGTAGGGCTCTCAGTCTTACAACCACAAGGAACTAAATTCCTCCAACACTGAACTTGAAGGAGGACCCCAAGCTCCAGATGAGAAACAAAGCGTGCCTGACACCTGACTGCAGCCTGGTGAGACCCTCTGATCAGAGGGCCCAGCTAAGCAACACCTGGACTCCTGACCCATGGAAACGATTAGATAATAAATGTGCTTAGCCGCCTAGTTTGTGGTAATTTGTTATACAGCAATAGAAAATGGACACCCCACCACACACAAAAGAGATTAAATGCATAATGAAGGATCTGTTATAACTGTATGCCATTTCATCCCTGGTCAGGGAAGCAGCAGAGGTTAGTGGTCAAGAATGTAAACTCTGGGACCAACCTGCTTGGGTTCAGATTCCAGCTTTGTTACTGACTGTGTGACTTTGGGCAAATTACTTAACCTCTCTGTGCCTTGATTTGTCCCTTTCTAAGATGGGTCTAGTAATAGTACCTACCTTAGGTTACTAATTAAACTTAGTATTGAACTTACTAAATGTAGAACACTTAGAACTGTGACCGATGCATAGCAAGTACTACTCAAGTGCTTCCTAACATTATTATCACATCAAAACCAAAACAATCTGTATTCACAAACACAGAAGAGCAACTGCTTTATGTTATAGACAGAAACTGAGCTCCAGAGAGAGGAAGTGTTTTGTTCAAGGTCAGAAGAGTAGTTCTAAATTTACAAACTACATTTAATCCTGAAGGTAAAGGCTCAGAGAATCCATAGGCTAAAAATCATATTCTATGTAACCTGTTTATGGGGAAATCCAGCCTAAATCAGGTTCGGGAAAAATGGGGCAGTTTCAGGCCTCTCCATGCTCGGTGGGCCACTTAGATCAGGTTTACCTTCTTGTTCTTCAGGCCAATGATGTCCTCCTTCAGATATGACAAAGACTCTCTCCTTGACCAAACATTATTCAGGCTCCTCTGAGCCCTCTCTTCACCTAGGTCCCCATCCTGTCTTTGGCCAGCCCAGCCCAGTCTTAAGCAAAGAATTCTGTCAAATCATTTTAGTAAGAACCATCGCCCCACACCTTTGCTATCTGATCACTCTTGCTATCTGAGCAAATTCTTCACCCTCTACCTTTTGATGTGTAAGTCCTTGACTTGTCTTGAGCAAGAATCCTGTTAAGTGGATTAAGAATCCCCCTCTTGATGTCTCCTCCTAGTAATTTTCCATACATCGACCTGCCCCCAATTCTGCTTGTTGTCTACAAATCTCCCCTGTACTCAGAGTTGAACCTAATCTCTTCCCCCCTATTGTGATAGGCTTGACACCTACCACAATAGTCCTAAGAAAAATCTTCTGTACTGCTTTTAACAAGTGTCAATCAATACTTTTTCTTTACCAAGTGCCATCTGTCTTGGAAGCCTTCCACGGCCCCAGCCTGCAGTGAGCACGCTTCTGCCAAGCTTCCGTCACATCCTGGGCTCCCTCCCCTTTATCTCCCTGTACGAGGTTACTATTCATACACCTGTCTGTCTTCCCCACTGAACTGGGGTTCCATGAGGGCAAGAACTATGTCTTATATATCTTTGAATTATTTCCACTTGGCACAGTTGCTGAACCCTAGTTAACTATTTTTTTTTTCTTTAAGTGAACAAATCAGTTACTTAAGTGGGGTTTCTGCAGGATCTTGTGATGACTGCTGGACATGCTATCAGGGCTTCACAATATTTGGAAATAGCTCACTGATTCTTAAAGGTTGAAGAGACCATATTATGTGCGGTCCATGGACCAGCAGCCTTTGCACCACGTGGGAGTTGCAGAAATGCCGAATCTCAGGCTGCATGTCCTGAATCAGATTTTATTAAGATCCTCACAACTGATTCATTAAAGTTTGAGAAGCACTGGTGCGGGCCAACAACAACAACAAAAAAATACACACACACACACACACACACACACACACACACATACACATGTCCCCAAAGACTACACTTCTTCTATTAAGTTTCTTTCAACAGCGAAGATTCTATAATCTCATGTTTATCTGAATCCCTGGGAAACAGTGCAGACAATTAACAATGTCTTGAGCTATGGGGCACGTAGACCTGGGTTCAGTTTTCAGGACTCTTATTTAACCTCTCTGAGTTTCTGTTCCCTTGTCTTTAAAATGGGGATAATACTCACGTCATACTTTCTATTGATGGTTAAATAAAATAATGTATATTGTTCAGCAAATGTTTGTTCCATTCCCTTCCTTCCAAGTTCTGGACTCACTGTTACCTGCATTATTGAGAATGGTTCATGACTACCAAGCAGCTGTAGGAAAGGATTTAGACTTTAAGGAGGGAACCCATGTGTCTCCCCATTGTCTTTGTCTCCATGCCCCATACTCATGTCACTTCCATCCACCAAAACTGGAGAGAATAGTCCTTGGAGTCAGAAAAATAGTGTTTGAGATGTGGTTCCCCCAATTACTTCATCTCACTGAGCCTCGGTTTCCTCATCTATGAAAAGAATAATCCTTCCTCTCATGAAATTCCAACAGGCAAGAGGAGCAAAAAAGCGAGCCCATCAGCACATAAGTGCTCCATAAATGGTGGCTGTGGTTGGCTACAGGTAGCTCTGAACGATGTTAGAATGTGCAAAGCACATCTGTTGTCAGAGGACATGATTAAACTGGGGTCTTCCATTAGCCTTCTCTGCTGGATTAGACATAGGTTTTTATGTTTGCAGGTTTTATGTTTTATGTTCTAAATAACTCAGAGTTGATGAAACGCCCAAGCTCAGAATTGCCATTTGTTTTGGAATATATATAGGACACACTAGGCTGCAGAGTGCATCACTTAGGGAGATATTCCTGGGATTTTGGAATCTGAGAGTGACTAGCCTTGTGTGATGCAGTGACTGTGGACCAGCGAGAAAACAGAGACGTTCCTGGGATTTCTGAGGGGAGCCCTTTATTTTGAGGCCAGATGGCCAAGCCAGTCTACATAAAGAGGGCTCTTGGCCCTTTTCCTTCAGGGGTGTTGGTTGTTGAGGGGTGAGAGAATTTTCTCTCACCTAGTTTCTAATCCTTTAAAGGTCTGAATATAAAATGTTTATCATAATATTCATGGGAAGGAAATCAAGTTCCTTACTTGGGGAGAGTGGAAATATTAATGAAATAGCTAATGTGGGATCACAGATAATGAGGTTGGAGGAAGGTCTAGAATTGTTGTTTTCTTATAGATCTGGGAAGCTGAAAAAACTCAAAAGGTTCACATTTATATCCACACATAACATGCACCCATCTGAACACACAATGTATTTCAATTAATGGATATATCTTAAAAGTTGCTACAAAACTTTAAGCAGGTAGAACATGATCATTTCTACTGTCAGGTAATAAGGCAACAGAGTGGGGTGAGTGATGTGTCCTGTGACAGTATGCACTGCCGTAGGGTCCCACCTATGGGACCATCTCAGCAATGCACATGCATACACATTGATGGTGAACCTTCTGAGTCCTGGCTTCTTCAGCACCATCTGCCATAAATGTTTATGTTACATCATATGCTATTTAATATTAATGAACTCAAAAAGCCACATATGCATATATATCTATTTTCTGAATTGCCCTGTATATGTGTACCTATGTCTCATTCAAAACACTAAGCCAGCAAGACAACTGTCTGTACCCTTCAAAAATGTCCTTGTCATAAGGTGCAAAAAAGGACAAAGGAATTGTTCCTGGTTAGAGACTACGGGCAACTAAGATGTAATATGTCTTGGACTGGATCTTGGGATCAGGAGTGGGGGTGAGGGATAGGAGTGATAGGGGTTACTGATGTTAAGACACTACTAGAACAATCGGCAGACTTTAAATGTAGACTGTATGTTAGATGATAGTACTGTAACAATGTTAAATTTCTTGAATTTGATCACTGCACTGTGGTTATAAAAGGAATGCCCTTGTTTCTTTAAAAAAAAATACATCCTAGAATATTCAGATTTAAAGGGGCAGGACATATACAATTCACTCTCAAATGTTTTAGAAAAAATATTATAGACAGAGAGATATGAAGCATATGCGGCCAAATGTTAACAATTTGTGAACCTAAATGAAGGGCATACAAAAGTTATGTGTATTATTCTTGCCGCTTTTCTGCACTGTAAGTTTAAAAATAAACTGTTTACATGAATGTAATATGGTGAGACTTATCTTGGCATTGTCTTTTTACTTTTCAGCTAACTAGATAATTCTACACGACATGAAAATAGACTGTGCCTGGTTCACTGCTGTATTCACGTGCCCATCACGGAGTAGATGCTCAGTTGTGTGGAATACAGAAGAAGTGATGAAGAGCATAATGAAATTATTCTGATGCCACTGCAGCCCCGACTTTGTTCCTTCAAAACCACAGCAGCATAACTTACCCAGGAATCTGTGAAGACTCTGCTCTGAGCAGGCCCTGTCAATCATATAGTGACAGCGTCCCGGCCTCAGTGACCAGATGGTCTTGGTACCTTGGGAACCAAGTGGGAAACACTTCCCCAGCACTGACTGACATTCTTTCATTCCAGAAGATATTGTCTCTGAAGACTATCGAATGTGTTGGAATAAACCAATGACCAAATCCATCAAGTATTCACAATCAGAAACCCTGTATCTTTGTGGTGCCCCCATTGTCTCCTTTCAGATATCATCAATCATTCCTTGAAATTAGAGAATGCTTACTAAGAACATTTTTGCTAAATGAATGAAAACAAGTCTGGTATCCCCGACACTAAATTCTACACGTCTGAAACTTCTTAGAATGCATTTGGTAGATAACCGACTTTCCTAAACTTTAATGGCATTAAACTGGAAAATAAACCCTTAGGATTAAAAAAGCAAGGGAAAAAAAAAAAGCATATCATCATGAACTACACGAAGATATGACTGGATAAGCCCGGCAGCCAAGCTGATTTCAGTATCGTATAAGGAGACAGCAGCGTAGGGTGGAGAGACGTGGGTTTCTGATGGCAGTTGGATTTTGGTTCAAATTCCAGCACCTCCATTCACAACCTGTGTGATTCGGGGTAAGTAACGTTTATTTCTCTCAGGACCGGTTCCATTAGCTAAATAATGGGGATAATGATAAATACCTTCCTTATATTATAATGTTGCTATGAGGACCCATCAGTGCCAACGCCCAGAGAAGTCTTGGCTCAGTAAATGGTAGCTCTTGTTATCTTCAGCAAGAGGGTGCGGGAGCCGTGTCTGAGAGGGGATTTTAATCACGTTTCTTCCACTAACACTGAGCTCCCTAAAGGCCTGGTGACCACAAATGAAGCCTTAACTCAAAGACAGTAGAGTCTTTGAAAGGAACAGAATTAAAGTAGGGTCTGTCCTTTCATGATGGGGTACAAAGAAGCTATTAGTCAACTCGGCAAATACGTCCTCTGTAAATCAGCTCAGTGCGTTTGGAGAGCTCACTTGGAAGCAGCATGCTGATGAGGTCCAAAGGGGAGCGTAAGACTTAGTGTCTCTACCTGTGCCATGTAATCTAGGAAATAACCCAGGAGGAGCATTCAGAGAATCAATTACTGCCCTCCTCGTTGATCTCAGCTCTCTAAATATGGTTATAGATTGCCCAGGTCTATTTCATATGAATTTTTGAGAAAGTCCATGAGCATGGCAAGATCTGGAGCACCTAAGGAGGGGTTGCTGTCTAGGCTGTGTGGTTATTGGATGGATGGTGAAGGAGGACTAGGAATCTCATCCTCTTCCATAGGTTCAAATCCTCTTGTCTGCCAATATTTAGTATGTTTCTTTTCTACTGGGGAAGAGAGCATCATTGCAGATTACGTGGCTTTGGATTTTAAAAAGTAGGCTTGGGTTTAAGTTCTGATTCTGCCGTGTACCGACTATGTGAGTTTGGGGGGCTTACTGAATTTCCCAGAGCTCACTCAGTTTCCTCATCAATCAACAGTAAGCCATTTTGCTGTCTTGCCGCAAGGCTTCAACGAGCTACTGCATGCCAAAGGTCCTTTCACAGTGGTTACCCAATATATCTCAGCTCTCTCGGACACTGAATATTATGGGGGCTAAATGAGAGAATCCTTTCCTTCCTCCCAGCTGAAAGCCAAGATGGTTTTGGCTTATTTAAGCATGAAAACATCAGGGTGCCCCATTTACAAGCATCTTGTACCCTAGGGAACTGATACGAAGGAATCAGCATCTGTAGCAACTGCCTCTGCCCAAGTGGCTACAGCTCCCCACACATGAGCTGGGGCTGGTAAGGTGCTGCTGCCCTCAATGTTAGTTCTGGGAATTCACGCTGTTGGTGCTGCAGACCTCAGCCTCCACTGGCTTGGCAGCCTCTGTGTGGAACTTGGGAACCAGCCAAGATCTGAGTTCTAGCCTTAAGTGAGACTAGCTTCAGAGTGTCAGGTGCCTGTCTTTGGGGAAATAGGATTTCCTCTCGTTGGTGTGGAGTGTCAGTTTCTGGCTTTAATAAATTCAGCGTACATGAAGCTACACCATCCTCCAATTTATACCTATTGTCCCAAAGTAATTAGCACCTTCCTTCATTCTCAGAGCTGACCCACTTCAGATGATTATATAGATTATATGGTCACAACTATACCCACAGAAATGCACGTGAAAAAGCAAGGTGGCTGGGCATGATTCAGGGGCCATGAAAAAATTTAAAAAATAAAAGGCTTTAGGGAATTAAAAATTGATTTTCAACACTGAGGAACTAGAGCCGTCAGCATATGCAAGTTTGAGTGCCTGTGCGTGTGTGTGTGTATGCACAGGGGAGAGGAAAAAACAGTGGTGTGCGGGTAGATGTTTAACAACCGGCTCTCAGGGTGGCAGGGCCCTGATTTGCGATGTTTTCTGATTTCCATGGTGTAAATACTCCAATCATGGATGATTTCACGCTACGAAGGTGATGTCACTGAACACAGGAGTAGGAAAGAGATGTGCACAATAAGTTCTCGTGAGCTGGTCTAAGCTGGCTCCCACACACCAATGGAAAAAGGAAACTTTAACATGAACTTTGAATACTTTTGTGATGTTTTCCTTTTTACAGTATTTATGTATAACTTTTGTAATAACAAATACTATATATGTAATTTATGTATGTGAGATATATATATATACACACACATATGAGACATATACACATACACAAACTTATGCATATCTGTGTGAGGATTAGTCCTAATAGTTTTCCTAAATTTTTCAGTAAATCTGAGTGAATGCACGTGACTGCGTAACACATTGAGGGCCTCTCATAAATCAGGCTGCTGCTGCGGCGTTTCATGATTAACAGGACAGTTACCACGATTTACCTTGCTGGCCCACATCTGCTACCTAAAACATCTGGCCTTCAGTATTGAGACAGAAGCTAAATGGAAAATGTGAAAATGCTCTGAGGGTTGGAGCATGAAGTGAGATCTAACCTCAGGCAAAGAGAAAAAAGAGGTTCAAGTTCAAGCAATGAGAGAACACAACGGGAGAACAGAAAGTGTAAAGTTGCTGTTTACCGACTTTGCTCTCTACACGGAAGGGTGTCCAGTAGCTCCTTACAAGAGTGGGAGGGGAGCGGGGAAGAAACAGTCTGTACTTTCGTTTATTGATGCAGCGTTTGCTGGTCACACTGCAACTTGATACAAACAAGCCCGGCAGAGAGTAGGGCCCTGACTCTTGTTCTCATCAATGTAAACACAACATTAACATTGAAGATTCAAGAAAATGGCTAAAAAGTCCAGTGTCCCTTCAATCTGTGTAACAGTAAAGGTGCTGGCCTACCCTTGGATGGGTCCCTAAGGGAGCCTGAGGTCATGACCTCGTCCCAGCTGCAGCGGAGTGGACGTGAACACGGTGGAGCCCAATGCATTCTTCCCCGAAGTTCTCCAAACGGGCTTGTGAATCTTCAGCACTGGGCTCGAGTGAATTATGAAAGTTCTTCTAAAGGCCTGAGAGGTTCGTACCTTTCGCGTGCATGGAAACCGTCCCTTTAAAGCCCTGTCCCCATGAATCAGTCACTGCCAATAGAAAACGTGACTGGTTGCGAAACAGCTGGTCTCTGTACTTCCACAGTCCCCATCGTAGCCCCTGGATTCTGGAGAGTAGGGAATTCAAGGTCATGGGGCCTCGGTGACCATCCCGAAGAAGGCGACCCACGTAAATATTGGCCGCAGACTCCTGTCCTCCTTGTTGGGCCACTGCTGATTGATAGAGGGATGTCAGCTAAGGCAGCTGTTTTTCCTTCAGAGCCTTAAAGGATCAGGTTTTCTATTTGGGATTCCCAGACCAAAAATAAACAAATAAACAAAATCCCCCAAAACAAATCAAGAGTGACCTTGAGGATAAAGAACCAACTAATCCCACGTCTAGGTCCTGCCAAGTACAGTGTCCCCACTGGGTTTTCCCAAACAGTTCCGATCATTGGGGGGCCCTCCTTTGGATACCCAGTTGAACTGCAGGGTGAAGAAGAAAGTCTTCTCTGATGAAGAGACATTTTTTTGCTTTTATTTCCTTGGATGGCTAACCCCTACACCCTGCCTTCTCTTTTTTTTTTTAAAAAAAAAAGCAATGAGAATATCCTGAAGACCTGCCTGGTGGTGTGCCTTTGCGGTAGGATAACCCCCTTGCTCCCTCTCACTCTCTGGGTCCCATTCTTGGAGAGACCACGTAGGTGGGCTGTTTTTCCACGCTCTGGGAGTGATGGGTCATGGGCCAGAGAGGGACCGGCCAGATCCTTGTCCCAGATCTCCGTAGGGAGGGCAGCTTTGTTGGGCCAAAGAGACAAATAAAAACAAACCAAAAACAGCGGTGCTCAATTTGAGTTTGAAGGCTGGGCCCCAAACAGCAAGTGGCTCTCCCCCTGCAGAACGTCTCTCCCTTGTGATGGGCTTCTTGGTGCTAGCTATTGTTCTCGGCCGTGAGATATTTGAGGGCGGCAAAGCCGTAGCGGCGGGACATGTCCTGCTGAAACTCTTCCTTCAGGGTTTTGAGACAGATGCGGTATTGCTTGTTGGACCGGAACTTGGTGATGTCGAAGCTAGGGGCGTGAGGCATGTGGATCATGTACGCGTTGGGCAGCACGATGAATTCATACTCCTGGAAGCAGACAAGAGCAGTGTGAGACCTGCAGAGCCCCCAGTGATGTATGATGAACACCCAAGCGGATGGCTGCCTGACTAAGCCAAGGAGTAAGTGGTGAATGACACCAGTAAGCAGGACAGCACCACCATGTGGAGGGGAGCAGTTCAGCGCTGTCTCCATGACCTTGGACACATTACCTGGCTTCTCTGAGCCTTAGTTTTCCCATCTATAAAGTGAAAGTAATAATACCCACCTTGCGAGATGACCAGTAATGTATGGAGAGTGCTGGGCAGAGCTCATGGCCCATAAAAAATTCCTGATTAAGTGTGAGTACACACCCACATGTTTGCTCTAGAATGACACCAGCCACAGGAGACTCTCTTGCTCGATTAAGTGATGTCTGCTTATGTGACTTCTCATAGGGTCTGATGAGATTTAACAGTCTCGTCAGATTAGTACAAAAGAGGGGACAAAAAAGGAATGAGGAAAAAGATGCTCCACTGGACTGAAGCTCATCAAGAACAAAATTCTCAAAAACAAAACAAAAAACCCCCATCAAAAAACAAACACCAAAATTCTCACCCACACAGCCTTACGACGAGTCATCCATCGTATGGTATTCTCCACTTTGCAGAACATAGATAGGAACTCAGATAAAAAATAAAATGCTTCTAAATAGCCAAAACAGGTGACATAAATTCGGGATGTGTAACTCAAAGGAGAACCAGCACAGCTGCACTCAGAATTACAGTCTCTGACTTTGGACAGAATGTCTGATAAGCTTTGGTCATCTAGTTTCCCAGCCCAGAGCAGATCAGCATAAACTCAAAGGGAAACATCAAGATGGGGAAAGGTGGCTGTTACAGGTGCAGGAATACTGACAGCAGCCAGAAATGACAGTTGATGGTGAGGAAGGAGTGAGGAAAACCATGAAAAGAAAATGCAAGATCTCCCAGGGCTTAGCTGTCTGGGATTTTTCACGTGGGGACAAAGAGCCCTACCAATCCCACCAGCTCCTATAGGTGTGGCTGGATTACCTGTCAGGTGTGTACTCATTATCTCCCTAAATCACTAGAAAGGGTAAAAATCACTAGAAAGGGTAAAATTATGTTTGGCAAAGCAAGGAAAATATGCAACAAATTTTCAAGAGTTCTGTCAAAATTGTCTAAAACAAAGCCCAGGTCTCAGTGCTGGAAAAATTAACTTTATTGAACCAGTTCACCTCACCACACTGCCGGATGCACGAATACTACGACACTCCTCTCAAGCAGAAGCTGAGGCAGACTAAGCATTTCTGTTTGTGAGCAGCACTGGACCACCTCCAAGACTGAAAAAATGGACACTACAGGTCGTGCTCTCCGTTGTTAAACATGGACACTCTTCCATAACCTTCTATCTACATCAGTGCTTTGCAACCCTAGAGGCTTATTCAAATCACCTGGGACTGCTCTCAAACACACCGGAACTGTTGGAAGGTTCTCCAGGTGACTGAGGGCAGCCAGCACTGGGCATCGGTTGCTTTTTCTGAATTCAGGATGCCCCTGTTGAGAAATATTTACACTGCGCTCCGAGAGGAGGTGCCCTGGGGAACAGCATACAGAGAGACCAAAGGGTGGGGTTGGGGGGCCTAAGCATCCTGCTCCTAACTCAACCAGAATAGCTTTGCTCTTGTTTGTTTGACACAGGGGTTGCCAAGCTGTGGTGTGTCTGGCCGGCTGCATGTTCTTTAATAAATAAAGTTTTATTGGAACACAGCCACGTCCATTCTTTAGATACTGTCTACAACTGAACGACAATGGCAGAACTGAGTAGTTGAAAAAGAAACCTGTAGGTCCCACAAAGCCTCCCAAATTTACTATCTGGTTCTTTGGAGAAAAGCTTTGCAGACCCCTGGTTTAACCTATTAGAATTCTGCAGGAGATTTCTTTTGAAGTAGGTGCTCAGTTAAGTATTAGTTGAATGAATGAAAAGGTGTCATGATTAAATACAGCCTGAAAATCATCCCTCTTTTAGTTACAGGGTAGAATAAATAGCTGCTCCTCAGCTGCGTGCTTTGTGTCATTTATACCGAACTCCTAGAATGCTTTGTGTCAGTTACATGACTCACAGGCTGAGTGATGAATGGTCATCATTTGCTTGTCTTCATCACTGGGTTGAATGAGGATGAGGGGGTGAAATGGTTTGTCACAGGACACTCACATGTGCCTGAGTCCTGGCTGGGAACCCAACTGTCTGTTACTCAAGGGAGAAGAAAGAGAAAAGGTTTGGGAATCAACAGCCCTGAGAGTGAGTACTGTCATCTTCTCACTCCAGATCCCTGAACACGTTGTGTTCCTTCTCTGGTCCCCGCGTCTTATCTCCAAGGCCCTTCCGGCTTTAAGATCCAGGCCTCCCCTTTCCCCACAGCACCGGGTCCATAACGTCCCACTCTTCTCACCTGGGCATCCAGTTCCATGATGTGAGCCACCTTGTTCCAGCCAAAGCCCACAAACCTCCGGTCGTACTCAGGGCAGTCCCGTCTCACGACAACATACGGCTCGAAATCGGCCTCCCACTCAACCCGGTAAGGCGTGGTGGCGGTCCGCCACTTGGCAAAGTTTGTGGGTGCGTGGCCTTTAGTCCAGACGTGGTACCTGGGACACATGGAGAAAAGCCACTGAGTGGAGGGAAGGAAGCTCAGCTTTCCCAATGCTGCTGGTTTGGAGGACGAAGAGCTATGTGCTGATATAGTCCTTGTTGTGGGTTGAATTTTGTCCCCCGCTGCCCCCAAAAGCTATGTTCAACCCCTAGCCCCTAGTACCTGAGAATGTAACCTATTAGGAAAGAAGGTCTTTGCACATGTATCAAGTTAACAAGAGGTCATAGTGGATTACTGCAGGGTCTAATCCAAAGGCTGGTGTCCTTATAAGAGGAAATTTTGGATACGGAGATACACAGGAAGAATGCCATGTGAAGATGAAGGCAGAAATTGAAGTGATACACCTACAAGCCAAGGAACGCTAAGGATTGCTGGCAACCACCAGAAGCTGGAAAGAGGCACGAAAGAAATCTTCCCTAGAGCCTTTGGAGGAAGCCAGGAACTACCATCACCTTGATTTTGGACTTCTGGCTTGCAGAATGGTGAGAATAAGTTTCTGCCACTTTAAGCCACCCAGTTTGTAGTACTGTGTTACAGCAACGAATACAGTCCACTATCTACATCCTTTACTAATGAAGAGGCTATCACTATGAAAGGGTACGTGACTTTCTGGAATGCTCTCTGTCATTTATATGGAACTGCATGTTAGTCTGTAATAGGGTCATTCCTACCAGGGACCACTGTGGAAGGCAGAAGACTCTCTTCTGGGTGACCCTGCCCTTGTATAATGTTCTCCCTCTTGAGGCAGAACCTGTGACTATGGTATCACCTCTGTGATTATGCTACATTATATGGCAAAAGGGATTTAGTACATGTAATTATGGTTACTAATCAGTTGACTTTAGATTAATTACAAGGGAGATTATGGGGGGTGGGCCTGACTTAATCATGTGAACCTTTAAATCTGAGTCTGGAAGAAAGCAAAAAGCCATGCGTGAGATGCCTATGGGGGCCACATGGCAGGCCTACAATGACAAGGAAAGGAATTCTGCCAACGATCAGTGAGCCTGGAGGAGAACCACACCCTCTAGGGACAACTGCAGCCTTGCCCACACTTTGCCAAACGAAACCCTAAGCAGAGAATCCAGACATTCCATGCTTGGACCTCTGACCCTCAGAGACTGAGAGATAATAAATTTGTATTGTTTTGAGCTTCAAAACTTGTGGTAATTTGTTATATAGCAGTAAAAATGAAGACAACCATACAAAAATAATGATAATAAGCCAGTATTTAGTAAGCACTTACTCTATACTGGTTATATTGTACATGCTATACCTATAGTTTTAAATTCTTATTACGTGCCCAGTGTCAAGTTACAAATAGCAGTGGCGGAGTTGAGATTCAAACCTAGGCAGCCTGGCTCAAGGGCCAGGACCTTTAACCACTATGCTGGGTTACCTCTCTTATATGTCACTGTCACCGCACTCTCTGGCCTATATCTAGAGCAAGTAGTCAATGGCTGTGCACTAAGTTGAACAGATTAATGAATGAATGAGCACTCTAAAAACTTGAGAGGTACCTGAGACAGAAGCCAGTTAGTGGGGCAGGAACGTGCCTCTGGAAGCTACAAAGAGATGGCAGGAGGCTGAGACTCTAGTGAAACAGCAGATGGGGCCCAAGAAAAAGAACATTCTAGAAAGAAAAGCTTCAGAAAATGCCCCAAGAAACCTACTGTCAGACCAGTAGACAGTGGTCTCCAGGACTTGCTTTCTGAGACCATCCTCAGCCTCCAAACACAGTGATGAGAGAGATTTCCTGGGTACACCTTGTGGGATGTTGCTTAGAAGAGACGTGGGGCACTCTGCTTTGAGCAGAGGTTCTCCAGCATGAGTGTGTATCAGAATCCCCTGGAGGACTATTTTCTAACAGATTTCTGGGTTCCACCCCCAGAGTTTCTGATCCAGTAGGTCTGGGGTGGGGCTTGAGACCTGGCGTTTCTAACAAGCTCCCAGGGGATGCTGAGGCTAGTGGTCCAGGGACCACACTCAGAACCGCCGCCCTGGAGGACGGATGTGTAGGTGTGTGGGTGATTTCTCATTCCAGGCGCAGGGCGGAGTAGGTTTCAGCTGCTAGGAGGCTTAAGAGTCCATCGTTTGGAGTGAAGGTGACAAAAGCAATTTCTCGGAGGGAAGGTCTGTCATTTAGCACTTGGCATGGTGGCTTGCAAGCTGTTGGCCAGAGCAGCAATCACGGACACAGCAGGCCAAACCCCAGCTCTCAGGCCCACGGACTTGGCCTTGAAATGAGTTCTTAAATAATCTGGGGATGGAGATGGAAGGAAGGATGTCTTGGAAATTTGCCGGGTGGTCAGCTATCAGGCTATGGCATCTAGAGCCTCTATTTTTGCATGCATCTTCAAACGCTGGTAAGAAAATTCAGGACTTGATCAGTGGTCTGACGGTACTTCGGTTAAGGGCACAGGCTCTGTAGTTCCTCAGACCTGGGCTGAATCCGGGCTCTGTCATGTACTGGCTGTGTGGCCTGGCAAGTTATGTAGCCTCTCAGAGCCTCGGTTTCTTTATCTGTAAAATGGGGACAACATATCTGCCTCATGGATTTGTTGTGAGGATTAAAGGAGGTGATCACAGTGCCTGGCTCATGTTAAGCACTCAATAAATGGTAGTTATTGTTTTTTTCCAAAAAGAAAGGAGGATTGGTTGGTGGAGTATTAACTCTTTGAGGCTACTTTCCAGACTTCTGGAGGGAGGAAGAAGGCTGGAGTTTGAGTCCTGGCTCCCCCAGGACCACTCCACTCCTCAATTCCTTTATCTGTATAAAATGTGAAAAGGCAGCATCTCTGAATCGTTGCATGAATAACCTACCTGATAAAATTATTTCACAAAATAATGTTTGAGAAAACCTTCCAGAAACTTCTAGTGACTTAACAGTGGTATGAAAACCTAAGTTATTATGATCTTTCCAATAAAATTCAGATTGCCTAGAAATGTATGTTCTTTAGCTCAAAGGAAGTGTTGGCCATTCTTACACGGTTCAAAAGGGAGGTCTCTCTTTAAAATGGAAGCAGAAGGAAGGCGCAGCTCTCTCTTTCTTCCAACTGCTCTGTCAAGAGACCGAGCAGGATTCCTACTCCCCCTGCAGGGGTGCTACCCTTAATGCTGTAGCCTGTCCCCTGCAGACAGAAGCCATCGGCGCCTGTGCTATCCTGCAGACTCTCTGGGCCCTTTGGACAGGCGGAAGGGTAGCTCTTCTGCGATGTTTCTGCAGGACTCAGGGGTCTAGGAAATCAGGGAAATGAAGGGTTTGTTTGAAACTGTCACTTGGGCAACAGGAAAGTCAGCTGCCGCATCTGTTGTGTCCAACCTTGGAGTCACCTTGATGACTTTAGTGGCTGAAGCTACTGCTGCCCACCCCAGGCCCGAGGACCTCGGAGAACAGACCACCCACAAGAAAAAGGGAGACGGCCTCCACGGCACTAACACGACGAAACGCACTTACCAAGTGACTGAATGGACAAACAAACCAAGAGGGGAATCAGAGCCGGGAGACAGGAGCGGAACTTAAACTGAGTGAAGTAGGAGAAGAAATAAGCCGACTGCCCTGCCCAGTGTTCCTGTCCTTGCATGTGGACACACAGGTCGATCACACATGTACAAAAAGCGCATGGCACGTGGGAAGAGAAACAACACTCCAAGCACACAGTTTGGGGCCAGCGGTGCTTTTTTTTGGCCTTAAAATGGTCTAATGCCAGCGACAACTGTCTGGGCCAGCAGCTCTGGCGCCTGGGTTCCCAGGAGCGAGAAGGGCTTCAGGCTCCCCCCTCCCCCAGGAGGCGGCAGTGAGGGCCACTCACCTGAACGTGAAGAGGGTCCCCATGTCCAGCATCGACAGCAACTCTGCCTTCGACTTGGGGAAGGAGAGCCGGTAGCGCAGCGTCTCGAACGCAGGGACGATCATCACCTTCTTGGTGTTGGCAAGGTCGAGCTGGATGACAGACTTCCTGGAGAGTGGGCAGGAAGAGAGACAGGGTCCCTGTGATGCCAGGCAGAGGCCTTCCCCACGGGACGGCGTGGAGGTGGTTGGCACAGGGAGGGGTCAGCCTCTCGGGTTAAAGATGGGGGATCCGAGGCCCGGGGAGGCCAGGTGGCTGGTCCAACGCCACTTGGGGGCCCTGCTGTCTCTGGACCAGAGAGCAGAGTCTTCCTGGAGAGTGAACAGAGAGGCTGGGGACCCTCCCTCACTTTCATAGTGTGTGCCCCTGTCAGAGCCAAGTGCAAAAGCCAAGTGTCTGGGATGCACAGGGTTTGGAGATCTGCCTACTTGCTGGGTCCGCTGCGTCGGCCACGTGCTCCTAGTGCACCACTGGCCACAGGAGAGTGGGACATAAAGCTAATGAGGTGATCACCAACTTGGGCATTTGTGGGTCCCGTCTCTGTGACTCTTCAATCCTTTCACTCCTTCACATCCCGAGCCTTCAAACTGGCCAGACACACCCCACGCAGCCAGCAACCAATGCGCCAGAGCTCTGCCATCCCTCGTCCTCTCATTCACTCCTGGCCTTTGAGCCTGGCCTTCTGCTTCTCTGAGACCCATGTCCTGCCTTCTGGATTTATCTGCCATGGCCCAGCTCTGTGGCCATCCTTTGAAAGAGAGAAAGGCCCAGAAAGGTCACAGTGCACGAGGCTTGCAATCAACACAGACAGGATTTAAATCCTAGCTCTGCCACTTTAGGAGTCTTGCCATAGTATACAAGTGATTTAGCTTCTCACGACCTCAGGTTCCTCCCTAAAACGGGGCCATAATAACTCGCCCCTGAGCTGCTGTGGAGACCGGACAAGGTAACAGAAATACTAGTACTGTTTGGTACACCTGGCACATGGCAGGCTGGAAGCGACAAATGGTCCCTATTACACGGCAGTGCTGTCCTCTTCCCTGGCTTCACCTTCCAGCATCTCTTCGGCCGTGGCTTTGATACTTCATGCGGGCTTCCTGCTCAGACCAGTGACCCTCAGGTCTCAGGCCAGCCTGGGCTGTCTGCTCATTATCTCTGAGACAGAGAAAGCAGTCTCCCTTGGGGTAACGCGAGGCATGGAAGGCACTTTGCAAAAGTACTGGAAGCAGCGGCCCTCCAGAGCAATAGAACTGCTTGCTGCTTAAAGTCACTTTCACTCAACAGGAGTCTGAGCCTGTGCATACGCACGGACCGGGGCTGGTCTGCCAAGAGCCACCCTACAAGGAAGGAACGTGTTAGCCCTGGCCAGCGTGGGACGAGAACAGAGCGGCGATCCAGGAAGAATGGCAGCAGCGTTTGGAAGCAACAAATGAGGGGGAACCTGGACCAGGTCAGGATAAGGACAGGTCTCAGAAACCACTCTTGGTTAAGGGGTCTCACCAGCTCCCAGTGCAGAGGGGGTGGTTGAGATAGACTGGAAATTGACGTGGGAATCCTCCAAATATCAGCTGCAGTTCACTCTTTATAATTATGCCTAAGTTAACTATATACCAAATAATACATGGCCCTCATGTCACTATTTCAGGGGAGATTTATAAACGATGACACCAAGATAGAATCTGGGTGAGCTATATGTAGCTGGTTGGAGGACCAGAGGTCTGAGTCACCCTGTTCTGGCCTGCATTTCTCTCTTTGTCTTCTCTGAGCAATGACTTCATCCAAACACCCGAGGTTTCCTTACTGATGGCCAGGCATTCTCTTTCATATCAACCCTACACTGGACATGGGCAGAGCTGGAGCTCATTACCTTTCCCCCAGGAGAGGTATGTACCTTATTTACAGATATGGGTGTTAGGGATGGGACATATGGGTCTAAAGAATACCCTTGGATCAAGATGGCAAAGCCCCTGGAGGGAGGAGGGAAGATGTCCCAGCACTGATGGGTGGTTGCTATTCATTCAACAATCACCGAGCACCTACTATGTGCCAGGCACTGTGCTTGGCACTTGGAAATACAGAACAAAACATCCAAAGTCTCTTCCCACCTGGTGCTTACATTCTCATCTGAAATGTCTCAGGATACTTAAAGCCCAAGGGCAAGTATCTCTAAATTGGGGCTCGAGATTGCATTTGCAGTTAATTATTTGAAGATATGATTGCTATGGAAATGGAGTGGGAGGCTAGGAGGGCTGAACCATGAAGGGAATGGTGAAGTGTACACACATACACAGTAGATATAGAGATCTATGAACATGGACGTCTCTATCTATATAAACCCCAAATTACTATTACAGTCAAGGTTATTATAGAAGCCACTTCTTGGAATAGAAGATAATTCCCCCTCTCATGGTCCCGGTACATAGGGGCAGCTCTGAGCTATGCTGACACAGGTGAAGCCCTGGCCAGGGCCGGGTGTTCAGGGGTAGACACTTGGGCTGAGCAAATCAGTTTCTCACTCCTGGAAATCTGAACAGATGCAGAGACTGGAGATCACAGAGCTGACTTGCACTAACATCAGGCAACACTCCAGAGGTTTCTGAACTTCTACTGCGAGGGCTCCGGAGCTGCCCAGGGTTAATTATGGTCCCAAGTATTGGTTTTCCAAATCCTACTTTGATTCCATAAGATAAACCATTCAACATTTTCCCCCCTTTGATTTCTTTTCAGTTTAATTAAGTGCCTAGCACTGGTTTCTGTTGCTTGCAACAAACCCACCAATATATTGCAAGGCCCAGAGTAAGCAGACCCAGTCAGCAGCATGCCCTGCAAAACTGAGTCCTAGAAAACCTTATTTCCCTCTGCACAGAGAGCATCAGACTCTCAAGTGTTTTCTGCAAATTCCCTTTAACCTCGCTAAAACACAAAATGCCACGGAGATGGATTTGTCACTAGACAGGTCCGTTTCAGCCTCAGTTCAAGGAGGCTTTGATACTGATGTCCTGAATGGGTCTCATTAGGAAGTTGTTTCAGCAACAAAGTGGTTTCAAGGCACCAACTCTGAGCACATCTGTTTCTTGAGATAGTAATGGCAGCCTGGGCTTTCCTGCACTGTGTCCTGCTAGCACATACTACCTTGGCTGGGCCTGCTGACCACCTGGAGTTGCATGGTCTGTGGCCATGCTCTACCTGGAAGGCGAGTCTAGCAGGGGATGGAGTGTTTCCAGTGCAGAATCCTCCAGGAGCAGGGGAGGGCAGGATGGCGAGGTGGGAAGGCTGGCCTGGGAGCCAAGAAACCTGCGTTCTGCAGCCAGCTCTGACCAGCCGAGTGGTTCTGGGTCCCATCATTCATCTCTCTGAGACTGGTTAATCTAGAGTATTCAAACTGAAGATTTTGGAAGGCAGTCTGGTGCAGTAGTAACCAGGCAAACTTGGCTTCTAGCTGACTCCACCACTCCTCTTGGGCAAGTCACTTGAACCCTTCTGAGTCTCCAAGTTCATGCATGGGGTAAATACTTTGATGAGAAAAAGCACACGGTGCGTGCAGAAGTGCTGGTGCAGTGCCTGGCACACGCTAGGTGCTGACTACATGATGGCTGCTATTCCTGATGGTTAGTTTTATGTGTCAATTAGGCTGGGCTGTGCTGCCCAGCTGGATGGTCAAACAGTCGGTCCCGGCCAGGGCTTCACACGGGGAAGCACAGCTCAGAGCTGCCCCTATGTACAGGGACCATGAGAGAGGGAATTATCTTCTATTCCAAGAAGAGGCTTCTATAATAACCCCATTTTGCCTTAGAAGCAGGTCTAGATGTTGCTGTGAAGGTATTTTGTGGATGTGATTAACATTTAGAATCAGCTGACTTTAAGTAAAGGCCCTTACCCTTGATAAATGTGGGTGGGCCTCCTCCAATCAGTTGAAGGCCTTCAGAGCAAAAACTGAGCTTAACTGGGAAAGAAGGAATTCTGCCCCAAAACTGTCACAGAGAAATCCTGCCTGAGTTTCCAGCCTACTGACATGCTCTATGGATTTCAAACTCGCCAGTCGTCACAATTCCTTAAAATCACTATCCAGCCATCTAACCATCCTACGGTTCTGTTTCTCTGAAGAATACTGATTGATCCACTTGCCCTTGTCCAGGACCCCTTCAAAAATATTCACAAACCTACTAGAACGTTTTTGGACTGAAAACTTGTAAAAGACACCCTAGGTATCTACAGAAGTAAATGAGAAACCCGCTGGTATAACAACACGGCAAACACAGTGACTCAGAGGCAGCTGGCACCGGGTTCAGGTCCTGCCTGCCACCCTCCTGTGACCTTGGCGACACTGTAGTCACAGGCTCCCCATCTGTAAAATGAAGGTAACACTCCTCTCTTACCAATCGGAACTGCTGTGAGGATGAAATAATCATTTAGAGCCAGGCATGCGCCTGACTTGGAATAACTGAGTAACAAATGAGCTTGCGTCCCCTTTCCCAGCTCAGCTTCCCAGTGGGCCTGGTGCAAGAGAAAGTACGAGGGCAGAGGGTTCAGAAAAGGCCATAAACTGCCCACAACCAGGACAGATTTTCTGGCTTGCCAGCCTGCTTGTCTATGGAGACAGAGTTTATTTGATTTCGGTCTCCAGCCAGCTCCCCGAGTCCTCCCTCATGTCAAAAACAATTCAGGTGTTTCTGACAGAGTAAATTCATCCCTTCCAGTCTGGCGGAGCCGACCTGGTAGCAAACTGTGAGCTGGGTGGTGCCTGTCTTCCAAGGCCCCCATCTCCTCTCCTGTGCATCTTTTCCCCTCAGCCTCTCGTGCTAGTTTACTCAAGTATGCAAATAGTTCATGGCCTTTTTTGCTCCCATTTGGTAAAACTGGTGACCGGGTTTGCGGTGGGGGGGGATGTGAGTAGCAAGGCTTCCTGTGCCAGTTGAGGGGACGGAGATGGGCAGAGACTGCAGGCGTTCATGGGGCTTAGCGCTAAGTTGAAGAAACAGCACGAAAGGGTACACTGTTAGGCAGATGGGCTTCCTGGTGCTTAAAATGACCAAACCTGAAGACTGACCCTGGCAGTTGACCGCGTATGCACAAACATGCATGCACACGCACGTGCACACACACACACACCCTCCCTCTCTAACTCCATCCTTTGCCCTAGAGGCAGGTCTCTGTCACCAGGAAAACAGCCCAGGTTCCTGGCATGAAGAGATTACGGGAAAGTGTCTCAGAGAAATAAGAAACAGGGATACACTGTGTGGTTCTAATGACGTCACCTCATCAGTGGTGAAGATGAGGGCGCTGAGGCTGCGAGGCTTAGGTTTGCAACCCGGCTGCTTACTTAACCTCTTTGTTCCCCAGTTTCTGTCTATAAAGATGGGGACGGTGATCACAGCATTAATCTCAGAGGGTGTTTGTGAGGACTGAATGAGTTCCTATACATAAAATGCTTAATCCATGCCTGGCAGGTGACAAGCACTGATGTGCGCTGGCCATCGGCATGAGTGCCCACCCCTCTTCTCATGCCAGCCTGACCGCGCTCATAAAGCCTGGCGCCCACCCTGGATTTTCCCACTTTGCTCTTTCATCGGTTCCTCGCTTGTTCCACTCTGTGCCAGGCACTGTTGGAGCACTTGGGATACACTGGTAAATAGAACAGGCAGAAATCCCTGCCCTCGTGGGGCTGACATTTTACAGGTGCGGGACAGACGAGAAGAACAAATAGTGAATCACATAGTGTGTTGGCAAGTGAGACCTGCTGAGAGAGAACGGAGCTGGGTGAGGGGTGTTAGGAACGCCGGAGGTGGAGAATGGGTTGTACTTTTTAAATAGGCAGGCGTCATGGAGAAGGGGATATCTAAAACAAATACCTGGAGTAAGAGAGGGAGCATGCCATATGGTGACCTGGGTTAAGAGCTTTCTGGGTTAAGGAAACAGCCAGTGCAAAGGTCCTAATGACAAGAGCACAGTAAGGAACAGAGTGAGTACCTAGGAAGGGGACCAGAAAGGCCATGGGGGAGGGAGAGGGTGCTGCAGATCATACAGGGCCTTACAGATCACGGAAGGGTGTGGTGGGCAAATGCCTCCCCCCCCTCTCCCCCAGTGATAACCACCTCCTAATCCCAGGAACCTGCCAGATGTGACTAAGGATGCTGAGATAGGAAGGTTATCCCGGATTATTCAGGTGGATGCAGTGTAACAGAGAGGATCCTTCTAAGAGGGAGTTAGGAGGCAGAGGCTGGAGTGACACGGCCACAAGCCCAAGAAGGTGGGTGGTCTCCCAGCAGCAAGAAAACAGATTCTCCCCTAGAGCCTCCAGAGAGCAGCCCTGCTGACACCTGGATTTTAGCCTCCACAGACCCTTTTCAGCATCCTTACAGCAGCAACAGGAAACTAATACAAAGGTCTTGAGATCTTCCTCAGTGAGACAGGGAGCCACCAGGGAACTCTGAGCTGGGGAGTGAGAGGATCTGTTTTCTGTGTTAGAAGAATCACTCTGCTGCTGTGTTGAGAGCCGACTGTAGCGTCGCCTGGGTAGCAGCTGGGAGGTCAATCACGAGGCCCTTGATGTAATACAGGTGCTACCTTATGGGGTGGCCAGATATTCTGATGTTTCAAGAGGAGCCAACTAAAACGATTTTCAACCCTTGTGGGGAATGGGTCTCTCTCAGGGGCTGCCAGTTCGAAGAGAGGGTGAAGAGTGAGAAAAAGAACATGATCTTCCGCATCAGATGATGCTGATTCTATCTCAACACCACTTTACTAATCGTGTAATCATGGGCAATTTTCTTAACTCTGGGCTTTTGTTTCCTTATCTTGATGATAACAAATACTTCACAGGCTTGGTTATTAAGAGAACTAAGATAATATATTCATTAATTAGTGAATATTTATGAAGCCAGACAGAAATATTGAGTCCAGAGCTGGGTGAACAGATATAACCTCTGTCCTGACAGAGCCCAAAGTGGAGGGAGGGAGAGAGGCAGAAGTGTAGGCTCTCTGGTGTAGAACTTCCCATCACTGAGCTGTGTCCTTTTCATTTTTTCATAGAGACAAAAAGTATACTAAAGATTATCAGGCACTGAGCAGACAGGGAATGGGGAGTTATTGTTTAACGGTTACAGAGTTTCAGTTTTGAAGGCACAAAGAATTCTGGAGATAGATGATGGTGATGGCTGCAAAACAATGAGAATATTCTTTTAATGCCACTAAACTATAAACTTAATGTATAGATGGGTTAAGATGATATTTTAAAAAATTTTAATTTTATTGGAGTACAGTTTTATAATGTGTTATTTTCAGGTGTACAGCAAAGTGATTCAGTTATACATATACATATATTCATTCATTTTTAGATTCCTTTCTCATATAGGTTATCACAGAGGATTGAGTAGAGTTCCCTGAGCTATACAGTAGGTCCTTGTTGGTTATCTATCTTATACATGGTAGTGTGTGGGTGTTTATCCCAAGCTCCTGATTTATCCCTCCCCCTCCACCTTTCCGCTTTGGTAACCATAGGTTTGTTTTCAATATCTGTAAATCTGTTTTTGTAAATAAGTTCATTTGTATCTTTTTTAAAAAAAGATTCCACATATGAGTGATATCATGTGGTATTTGTCTTTCTCTGACTTCACTTAGTATGATAATCCCTAGGTCCATCCATGTTGCTGCAAATGGCATTGTTTCATTCTTTTTTTTATGGTTGAGTAATATTGATTATATATATATACCACATCTTCTTTACCCATTCATCTTTGGATGGACTTTTAGGTTGCTTCCATGTCTTGGCTATTGTAAACAGTGCAGCAATGAACATTGGGGTGCATGTATCATTTTGAATTATGTTTTCTCTGGATATATACCTCAGAGTGGGATTGCTGGATCATATGGTAGTTCTATTTTTAGATTTTTAAGGAAACTCCATACTGTTCTCAGTAGTGGTTGTATCAATTTACATTCCTACCAATAGTGTAAGAGGGTTCCCCTTTTCTCCACACCCTCTGCAGCATTTAATATTTGTCAACTTTTTGATGATGGTCATTTTGACTGGTGTGAGGTGATACCTCATTGTAGTTTTGATTTGCATTTCTCTGATAATTAGTGATGTTGAGTATTTTTCATGTGTCTATTGGCCATCTGTATGTCTTCTTTGGAGAAATATCTGTTTAGTTCTTCTGCCCATTTTTCAATTGGCTTGTTTGTTTTTTTGACATAGAGCTACATGAGCTGTTTGTATATTTTGGAGATTAATCCCTTGTTGGTCACTTCATTTGCAAATATTTTCTCCCATTCTGTGGGTTGTGTTTTCGTTTTGTTTATGGTCTCCTTTGTTGTGCAGAAGCTTTTAAGTTTAATTAAGTCCCATTTGTTTATTTTTGTTTTTATTTTCGTTACTCTAGAAGGTGGATTAAAAAAGATACCGTTGTGATTTATGTGAAAAAGTGTTCTGCCTATGTTTTCCTCTAAGAGTTTTATAGTGTCTAGCCTTACATTTAGGTCTTTGATCCATTTCGAGTTTATTTTTGTGTATGATGTTAGAGAATGTTCTAATTTCATTTTTTTTACATGTAGCTGTCCAGTTTTCCCAGCACCACTTATTGAAGAGACTGTCTTTTCTCTGTTGTATATTCTTGCCTCCTTTGTCGTAGATTAATTGACCATAGGTGCACGAATTTATTTCTGGGCTCCCTATCTTGTTCCATTGATCTATATTTCTGTTTTTGTGCCAGTAACATATTGTCTTGATTACTCTGGCTTTGTAGTATAGTCTGAAGTCAGGGAGTCTGATTCCTCCAGCTCTGTTTTTCTTTCTCAGGATTGCTTTGGCTATTTGGGGTCTTTTATGTTTCCATATAAATTCAAAATTTTTTTGTTCTAGTTCTGTGAAAAATGCCATTGGTTGAGCTGTGTTCTAAAAAGCAGAAGTGGGACTTCCCTGGTGGCGCAGTGGTTAAGAATCCGCCTGCCAATGCAGGGGACACGGGTTCGAGCCCTGGTCCGGGAAGATCCCACATGCCACGGAGCATCTAAGCCTGTGCACCACAACTACTGAACCTGCGCTCTAGAGCCTGCGAGCCACAACTACTGAAGCCCGCATGCCTAGAGCCCGTGCTCCGCAACGAGAAGCCCCTGCAATGAGAAGCCCGCACATCGCAACAAAGAGTAGCCCCCCCCTTGCCTCAACTAGAGAAAGCCTGTGCACAGCAACAAAGACCCAATTCAACCAAAAATAAATAAGTAAAAAAAAAAAAAAAAAGCAGAAGTTAGCCACTCAGGCGAGGGGGTTCAAGGTATTTGCAAAATTTGGAAATAAGAAAGCATATAGGATTCAGGGGAACTGAATTTCTTAGAACACACCTGGTACATTGTAAGTGGTCAATAAACAGTAATCAAAAGTGCTTGTATTTCTTCAACGTTTCAGTAACAAGCACTGTGCCAGGCACTTTATAGGCATTACTCCTTGAATCACTGCTGATATACTATGACATAACTACTAGTATTCCCAGTTTACTGAAGAAGACATTCAAACTCTGAGAGGTTAAGTAATTTGCCTTACAACAACAAATGATGATGATGATAAAATCATCATTGTATGAATTAAGGCTGCACCAGTGTAGAAATAACCTGGAAAGATCAATAATCGCAGGATCTATGTGGACCAAGTCTGTTAATGTGGTGACTTTGCAGCTAGAGCAATGAGCTTCTTGGAGCTCATGGATTAAGGCAGTTGGTGGGAGAGGTTAGGAAGGGGACGGAGGGAGATGGCAGGAGGCTGCAGCCTGCACGTTGATGCTCCTTTGGCATCCCGATGGTGGATCCCACGTTGTGGCAGCTAACTGGGCAGAGGCCACAACACAGGTAGCGTTTGGAGGTGCAGAGACGGGCGCTGACCTCCTGGCTTACTGAGCCTCCTGCGCTGGTGATTTTTTTTTTTTTCTTTACCATCCACTAGCTTCTCTAACAACTACAGTCTGCCTCTGACTCCTTGGATCAGGCCAAGGTTGGCAATGGCCCCTCATTGTCATATCCAACAGACTTCTCCTTTCTCATCTTTCTTGACTTTTCTCTGCACTTGGTGCTAAAGACCACTCCCGCTGCCCTTAGCTTTAGAACAACGTCCCAGAATTCTGGAGAACATCTTCCCACCCTCTTGGGCTTTGGTCAGGGTAATTGTTTTATGCCATCAGCCCTCTTGATGCTGGCTACCATCTGGACACATCTCGTTGCCCCTACTCCCTGGGCAGGGATGGAGATCCTCACTCTCTAGACACGAGAGCTTCCACTCCTATAACAGAAGTGGTTGGGCTGATTTCTTTGTGTTGGTGCAATGAATGGCTGAGGCTGGTGCTGACAGGTGACAAACTGCTCGGAACCATGGGGCCGAAGGCACTGGGGCTGCCGTCAGGATGCCCGGAGAGAATGAGACGTCGGCTCTCAGAGCCTCGGATGTCCACAGCATCAAATGTCAGAGGGCCCATTGTTTAATCAACCCTGTGTTGTAAGGAATCCAAGCGATGCTCATACCAGTTCCCAGGACTCACTCACAGGCAAGTTATATTAAAAGGAATGGGAGGAGGGAAAGAAATTTGTGCTGGAGTGCGTGTCTGTTTCTGAAACCCCAGAACAGTATCACGCTTTCTCTTACGGCTTTGTGTGCAGCCAATTAGAGAACTTTGCTTCCCTGCACCTCCCCTGCCCACCTCTGTTGGCCTTGATGTGTCCCCCTTGATGATGGGGCTACATCTTCTTTGGGACTGGTTCGTCCTGGACTTTTCTTTTTAATTTTTATTTTATATTGGAGTACAGTTGTTTTACAATGTTGTGTTAGTTTCAGGTGTACAGCAAAGTGATTCAGTTATACATATACGTGTATCCATTCTTTTTCAGATTCTTTTGCCATATAGGTTATTACAGAATACTGAGTAGAGTTCCCTGTGCTATACAGTAGGTCCTTGTTGATTATCTATTTTATATATAGTAGTGTGAATATGTTAATCCCAAACTCCTAATTTATCCCTCCCCACTTCCTTTCCACTTTGGTAACCATAAGTTTGTTTTTGATGTCTGTCTGTTTCTGTTTTGTAAACAAGTTCATTTGTATCAGTTTTTAAGATTCCACATGTAAGTGATTATCATATGGTATTTGTCTTTCTCTGACTTATTTATTTCACTTAGTATGATGATCTCTAGGTCCATGCATGTTGCTGCAAATGGCATTATTTCATTCTTTTTTATGGCTGAGTAATATTCCATTGTATATATGTGCCACATCTTCTTTATCCATTCCTCTGTCCATGGACACTTAGGTTGCTTCCATGTCTTGGCTATTGTAAACAGTGCTGCTATGAACACCGGGGTGCATGTATCTCTTCAAATTATGGTTTTCTCTGGATATATGCCCAGGAGTGGGATTGCTGGGTCATATGGTAGTTCTATTTTTAGCCTTTTAAGGAACCTCCATACTGTTCTCCATAATGGTTGTACCAATTTATATTCCCACCAACAGTGTAGGAGGGTTCCCTTTTCTCCACACCCTCTCCAGCATTTATTGCTTGTAGATGTTTTGATGCTGGCTATTCTGACAGGTGTGAGGTGATACCTCATTGTAGTTTTGATTTGCATTTCTCTAATAATTAGGGATGGTGGGCATCGCCCTGGACTTCTTTGCTCACCGAGGATGGCGGGTGGTGGCGGTGGTAATAACACGCGGACTGCGTGCTTATGTACCTATCAGCTCTGCTAGGCTTGAGGTCAAGGATGAGCCTTGTTCATGGTTATGTTTCTAGCTCTGGCACTGTGTCAGGCACACAGCAGGCATGCAATAAATACACAGGGAATGAAGGAATCAATTTGCAGTTGTCTTACGTGAGAGAGAGGGTGGTACTGTGAAGAGGGCCCTTTGGAAGCAACAGAGCTGGGTGGCAATTGTAGTTCTGCCACTTAAATACATACGACTTTTGATCAAGTTTATCTTTTGCATTTAAAAAATGATAACGTTTGTGATTAAAAAAGATAACATTTGGGGACTTCCCTGGTGGTCCAGTGGTTAAGACTCTGCACTTCCACTGCAGGGGGCGTGGGTTCCATCCCTGGTCAGGGAACTAAGAGCCTGCATGCCAGCAGAGCATGGCCAAAACAAAACAAACAAAAAACCCAAAAAACATTTGTCAGCACCTAGCACACCACCAGGTGCATGGGGGGGGGGGCGGTGTTTGTAAACGTCTCTCTCCCTTCCTCAGCCTGCACAGGCTGCAGGCACCCTCGGGTCCTCCCACGAGGCTCACGAGGCGTAGACGGGCACAGTCGGGGTGATCCCTATTTGAAGAGAAGGCTGAGATTCCCCCGTACCTTTCTGATTTCAGCTTATTCCTGGAACTACGTGGGCGCGGTGCAAACAGAACCAGTGAGCAAGCCGGCAGATGGTGAAGAGCAGCAGGGCTACGGCGGCCACAGATATCAGCCAGTGAGAAGCACAGATAGGTGCATGTGCACGTGTACATGTGTGTCTGTGGCTCTGAGGAGCCCCCTGGTCCCCAGCTTTCCCCCACACCCCTTACATTGCCTACCTTCAAGAGTACCAGATAGAATCATGGCTTCCAACCAGAGCAATGGGAAATCATCTGAATAACACTTTTCAGGACTTAGCAACCTACCTCTGGGCAGAGAGGGCAGAGGGAGCAGAGTTGAGCTGTGCTTATCATCTGCTCAGATAACTGTGGAGGCAGACCTGGGCACAGCCCGTCCCAGGCCTTGCTGCACTCCCCTGCACAGGAGGCCAGGTAATGGGGTTTGCTCAGATTCTATTATAGTTGCCTAGGAAATGAGCTCCCAGCAGACAGGCTTCCAGGAGGTGTGTGGGGACAACAGCAAGGACTTGCAAATGAGGGAGATAAAGCTGCCTACAGGGCGTGGCACCGTGAGACTGACACATCAGGGATGCGGGCAGAGAGGGGCAGAGTCATCTTGAGAGCTGGGGGGCCCCCAGGGCCAGCAAAACTGGGTGGTTCCTGAATTGATGGCATTAACACATCCAGAGGGAGAAGCTGTCAGGCAGGGAGGGGCAGGAAGGAAAGAGAAGCAAAGAATGAGCTTTTGGGGGCATGTTAATAAAAGAAAAAACTATCGTTGACTGCGCCCGGCTCTGTGCCAGGGACTCTATAGTCAGAATCTCATGTCCTTCTCAACATCCTTATTCATTCCTATCTAATTAATTACCCCACTGCCCCATTTGCTCTTAGCAATCACGGCTGAACATCCAGCGGTGCTTTCTATGTGCTGCCCCGGGTTAGCTGTGAGCTGGAGGTTAACTGGAGGGGCCATCAAGAGTTTTGCAGTTCAGAGGGCAGCTCTGGGGCAGCCTGCCCAGATTCAGGCCCTACCTGGACACTCACCTGCTCGTTCTCTCCAGCAAGTTACATCTTTGTGCCACTGTTTTATCCTCTCTGAGACGGGGATATATTAGGACTTGGGCTGTGGGGTTTTGTACGAAGTAAATGGATTATCTCATGTAGAGCTTAAGACAGTTCTTCAACGCATAGAATGCACTTGATAACTACAACCTGTGAGGATGATCATGGCCATCATGATGATGGTAGAGATCAGCCCATCAGGCGTTTGGATCAATAAACAGGTTAAGCACAACAGCAAACAAATGGCGGGAGAGGGTGTGGAGAAACGGGAACCCCCCCCCCCCCACCACATTGTTGGTGGGAATGTAAATTGGTGCAGCCACTGTGGAGAACAGTATGGAGGTTCCTCAAAAAACTAAAAATAGAATTACCATATGACCCAGCAATCCCACTCCTGGGCCTATACCCAGAGAAAACCATAATTCAAAAAGAGTCGTGTACCACAATGTTCATTGCAGCACTATTTACAACAGCCAGGACATGGAAGCAACCTAAGTGTCCATTGACAGATGAATGGATAAAGAAGATGTGGTACATATATACAATGGAATACTACTCAGCCATAAAAAAAGAATGAAATAATGCCATTTGCAGCAACATGCATGGATTTAGAGATTATCATACTAAGTGAAATAAGCCAGAGAAAGACAATTACCATATGATATCCCTTGTATGTGGAATCTAAAATATGCCATAAATGAACTTATGTACAAAACAGAAACTCACAGACATAGAGAGCAGACTTGTGGTTGCCCAGGGGGCAAGGGGATGTGGAGGGATGGAGTGGGAGTTTGGGGTTAGCAGATGCAAACTAGTACATATAGGATGGATAAACAACAAGGTCCTACTGTATAGCACAGGGAACTATATTCAATATCCTGTGATAAACCAAAATGGAAAAAAATATAAAAATGTAAACATATATATATAATTGAATCACTTGGCTGTACAGGAGAAATGAACACAACATTGTAAATCAACTATACTTCAATAAAACAAACAAACAAACATTATAAAAACAGTAAGCACAGAACGCCTTTGGATAAGCCAGGGTAAGCAAGATGTCTGCTTAGTGATGCTGTGCCCGTGGGCACGTTATTTCACCCAGGCATCCTCATCTGTTAAATGAACTGCGATGAGGTTAAATGACAAAATACATGCTAAAGTGCTTGCGACAGTGCTTGGCCTCTAATACGTGCTCAATAAATGTTAAATGCTACAGTAGAAACAAAATGACGAATGTACACAAGGGAATGCCACCTGGTAATGTCCCTCATCGAGCAGCCAGTCGGCCTCGCCTGGCGCCACCTGTCCCTGGCCTTGTTCACATTTCTGTCCTTCATTCAACCAGTGTTTACAAAGCCGCCATCATGTGCCAGGGGACACGTGATGGGGGAGGGCGGTTAGATGTCATCCTGCAGAGAACACAATAAAACTGGAATCTGTCACTCCTGTACACTCTCAGGATATAGTCTCAACCAACGTGGCACGTTTGTCCCCTCGAAAGCGAGGCAACATTTGCAAAGCAAAGCACAGAGGTTTAAAGCTTCAAGCACTGAACAAAGGTGAGGATTCTTCTGGGTTCGAGAAAGAGGCGAGAAACCTGCCCCAGTCTCATGGATGTGGGACGTCCCAGCTGACAGAGCTGTCTAGGCCTCTACCATTCTGGAACATTCCTTGAACATGCCAAGATATTTCATGCCTTTATACCTATTAGTCCTTAAAGCCTGAACTGAACTATCACCTAGTTTCAAGGCCTTCCCAGCCCACCCACACTGGGTCGTCATCTTGTGAGTCTGAGCTCCTGTATCATCTTTTATCTCTGTACCTGTATTGATAATGACAAGAGCAGCAGCAGGGCGTGCAGCTGGAGTGCCCCCTAGAATGTAACCCCATGAGGGCAGGAACCCGGCCTGTGCTGTGCACCGCGAAAGCCCCAGTGCCTAGAACAGAGCCTGGTCATGGCAGATGCACAGTGTATATCTGTGGAATGCAGAACATGCCAGGCATGTGCTAGGTGCTTTCCAAGTACTATTCCATTTAACCTTCCCAGAACCTTAAGAGGGAAGAAAGAATATGATCCCCACTTCATAGGTGGAAAGTTTGAGGGTTAAGTACCTTTCCCAAGGTCCAGTAAATGCTGAGTAAGGAGTGCTCAGTGTTGAGATGCAGGTCGAGCGAATCCAGAGACAGCACTGTCACAATGCAGCACACTGCCTGGCACATAGTAGGTGCTCACTCAATAGTTTTTGGAGTGAATGAGCATGAGTATATAGTTTCTCATTTCATTAAAAAAAAAAAAAAAGAGATGGTTACACGAAGTTACCAAGCTGTACTGAAGGCGGCAGTTTGCAACAGTGGGGGTTATGGGCGGGGGCCTGGCAAAGACGTTCAGTTCTGAGTGCTGAGAATGGGCCAAAGCACAGAAAATTAACTTCTGTTGAACACCTACTAGACCCCCGCAAGAAGCTATTACTAGCCCCTTTACTAACTGAGGAAGCAGAGGACTGGGGAGACGAAATAAGCAACCCCGAGTCACATCCTTGATAAGCATGGTAGCACCTGCAGGCAAAGGCAGGTCTGCGTGACTTCCGCCATGCCTGCTGAATTTCACTTGACATTTCTGAAATCAGGAGTGAAAGCTGCACATCTCCACCCTCATTTTTTAGAAGACACAGGTGAAGGGGTGGGAGTGATATTTTAGTGAAACTCTGCAGCTATGCCCATGCATATAACCGATTTCATTATTTTCCAGTTGATCTGTTTGTTTTTGCTATGATAATAGCTGGTTGCTAAGCAACTGCTCAGGGAGCTATGATGCTGAACTTTTTTTGGTAACCAAGTAGGCTCCCCAAAAGGGGTGATATGGGTAAGTGTTTGGGGGTCTAATCGAAGGGCTGCCAATCAGCCTGCTCCGGTATCCTGAGTTTTGAGAGGGATCTAGCCCCTTCCGTTAATGAGCAGGCTACTGTAGAGGGGGTGGCCACCTTCCTCCTCTGACACTAAGATTTAACCTCTCTGGGGCCTCAGTTTGGTCACCTGTAATAACACTTACCTCACACAGAAGAAATTTTTCCTTAAGCTAATGGCAAGTCAATATGGTTATCTTCACATGAAAAGGATAGTGCACGCTTATTTGGGACTTCTGATAGAATCGTATTCCTTACCAGTTCTCAAAATTCTAGTTCCTAGAAATGATCAAGGTCAGAGGTCATACCGACAAGGGATTAATCTCCAAAATTTACAAACAGCTCATGCAGTTCTATGTCAAAAAAACAAACAACCCAATCCAAAAATGGGCAGAAGATCTAAATAGACATTTCTCCAAAGAAGACATACAGATGGCCAAAAAGCACATAAGAAGATGCTTAACATCATCAATTATCAGAGAAATGCAAATCAAAACTACAATGAGTTAGCACCTCATAACGGTCAGAATGGCCATCATCAAAAAGTCTACAAACAATAAATGCTGGAGATCCCACTCGCCGCAACTGGAGAAAGCCCTCACACAGAAACGAAGACCCGACACAGCCAAAAATTAAAAAAAAACCATAATAAATAAATAATAAATAAAAATTAAAAGAAAATAAATGCTGGAGAGGGTGTGGAGAAAAGGGAACCCTCTTGCACTGTTGGTGGGAATGTAAACTGATACAGCCACTATGGAGAACAGTATGGAGGTTCCTTAAAAAACTACAAATAGAACTACCATATGATCTGGCAGTCCCACTCCTGGGCAGGGCATATATCTGGAGAAAACCATAGTCCGAAAGGATACATGCACCTCAGTGTTCACTGCAGCACTATTTACAATAGCCAAGACATGGAAGCAACCTAAATGTCCATGGACAGAGGAATGGATAAAGATGTGGTACATATATACAATGGAATATTACTCATTCATAAAAAAGAATGAAATAATGCCATTTGCAGCAACATGCATGGACCTAGAGATTATCATACTACGTGAAATAAGCCAGAGAAAGACAAATACCATATGTTATCACTTATATGTGGAATCTAATGAAAAAAAGAGATACAAATGAACTTATTTACAAAAGAGAAGCAGACTTATAGACATCAAAAACAAACTTATGGTTACCAAAGGGGAAAGGTGGGGGAGAGGATAAATCAGGAGCTTGGGATGAACACACACACACTACTATATCGTAAGACAGATGATCAACAGGGACCTACTGTATAGCACTGGCAACTCTACCCAATATTCTGTGATAACCTATATGAGAAGAGAATCTAAAAAAGAATGAATATATGTATATGTATAACTGAATCACTTTGCTGTACACCAGAAAGTAACACAACATTATAAATCACCTATACTCCAATAAAATTTTTTTAAAAAAGGTCAGAGGTCACAAACTGGTGGTCTGTGGGGACGAGAAGGTTCTATTCATCCTGAAGACATGTTTGGTCTGACTTAACAGTGTTTAAATTTTTTAAAAAATTAGTTGTCATCACTAAAAATTAAAACATGAAAATCCAGATTTCTAGCTCCTCTTGAAAAACATGAAGACCTTAGCCTTGCCCTCTATCCTCTCCAGAGCAATAATTCCACAATCAGAATGCAGAGGTGGCAGCTGCCTGAGATGGGGGCTCCGGTCTCCCTAGTGAATTGTACTCAGCATCCTTGGTTCCTTTAGGCCAAGGTCCTGGCCCCAGCAGGCATGTGTATTTGTGACTCCTGACATAAGTCCATTTATTCATTTCACAATGAGGAAACAGGTTGAAAAAAACAGAATTGTTGGAAGTCGCACAGTTTTTTACGGCACAGAGTGTGAGCTGGAACCAGGGTCGCAGCAGGTGCCTGTCTACCATGACACTCAGAGTCAATGCCATGATATCCTGCTTAGTCCAGGAAGGACGTGGGCACAGCAGACCAAGAGGGGGCCAGCACGAGACACAGGCCAAAGCAGGCAGGACTTCTAGGTACAGGCTTTTGAAAAGGAAGTCTCAGGTGACAACATTTGAAAGAGGTTCCCTGTCTTGCCTTCCAAAGCCCAGCCACCTTTGCAGACAGTTACTGATTCCAGCTGCGGAATCTCTCTCTGGGCCATCTACCTGTCTCTGCTGCTACTTCTGACCCCTTCGCTAAGCCTCCAACATCTCTCACCAGAATGAACACAAGAGCCCCCTAACTTATCTCCTCTGGCCCTACTGACTGTGAGCCTTCCCTGATGCAACAGGAGTGATCTTCCTTAAATGCACATCTAATCATGCCATTCTCTCAGTGATCTTCCATTACCCAACCCCCACCCCGCCTCATAAAGCCCAAACTCCTTAGCGTATTTTATGAGAAGTCCTGAGGGACCCACCCTGGCTTACATTTCTGGCCACATCATCTCTTGCTGTTCTCCCCATCAGGCCTCTGGCCACCTGCCTCTCCAGAATGGATCTCTCTCTCTACCTGGAACATCGTCCCCTCTCCTGGCCAACTCCAGCTCAGCCTCAGGCCTCCATTTAGACCTAACCTCTCCAGGACATCCTTTCCTATACTGCCTCCCCCCAAGATGAGGCTGATAACCCTGGAAGAGGACAGACCTATCACAGTACCCAAGGAGTCTGCGTCTTTGCTCAACTGTCATTCCTGTTGGTCTAAAGCTCTAGGATTCACAGATCCTATCTGTGTGGTTCACAGATATGGGGGCCCCTAAGGTGCCTCGTAAATGGTTACTCACTAAATGAATGGATACTATGGATGGAGAAGAAAGAATCCAGAAAGTCCCACTCTCTTTTCACTCTAGACGGAAGTCGCTTTGCTTCTCTGGTCTGTTTTCACATGTGCAGTAAAAGAGCACTGGACAAGATCAGTTATTCTCAACTCAGGGTCTCTGCACTCCTATAGGGCCTGTGAAGAAAGGAATGGGGTTTCAGGGGCAATCTGCAATCTTTCAAAATGCGTGAGGGGAACCACACACCTTCTTGTGAGGAGGTGGCTAAAGGCCAACTCAAACTTCAGGTGACTGTGCAGTAAGGAAGTGCTAATTAACGGGCAATACCAGTTATCTCACATTGGGTAAGGTCATGATTAGCAGTTATTGATGTCTTTGATCAATAAAACATACGAAGATGACATAAAACGCAGTCTGTTCATGTGTAATGTTTTTCAAATCACGAGGCCCACGAGGCAAAATTGTATAGTCTTTGGATGGGGGAGCAGAGACCACAGACTTTTAAGATGGGGCCAGTTCACCTTCAACAAGCTGGAAGGAAGTCTCTGCGGGTGCTCCTGAAGAAGAGCCCCAGAAGGTGGGCTGTGGTCCGATAGCGAAGCCTCTCTCTTGCTGGGGGAGGGCAGCCCTCACCCCTACCGTCTGTTCCCTTGGAAGCCCCGCCTGACACACCCAGAGCCTGACATCATCCTGCAAGCTGCAGAGGTTTCACAATTCACAGGAATCAGGGGCTGAAAGTGCTGTCTGGCCACACGGGGGCGCCCTCACTCCACACACTGGGATCCCAAGGCCCAGCTGGAGCTGGACGACAGCTCCATTCCTGGAGTCCCTGCAGGGTCAGGAGTTAGGGTTCATGGTGCTCCCTACCACAGCCGATGCTTTTTGGGAAGACACCTCTCATCCTCCCCGACAGGGTTATGTTGACTCGGGGTTGCTCACCTGTTGTTGTTTTTTTTAAAAAACATCTTTATTGGCGTATAATTGCTTTACAATGGTGTGTTAGTTTCTGCTGTATAACAAAGTGAATCAGCTGTATGTATACATATATCCCCGTATCTCTTCCCTCTTGCGTCTCCCTCCCACCCTCCCTATCCCACCCCTCTAGGTGGTCACAAAGCACCGAGCTGGTCACCCTGTGCTATGCGGCTGCTTTCCACTAGCTACCTATTTTACATTTGGTAGTGTATATATGTCCATGCCACTCTCACTTCGTCCCAGCTTACCCTTGCCCCTCCCCGTGTCCCCAAGTCCATTCTCTACGTCTGCGTCTTCGTTCCTGTCCTGCCCCTAGGTTCATAAGAATCGTTTTTGTTTTTTTTAGATTCCATATATATGCATTAGCATACAGTATTTGTTTTTCTCTTTCTGACTTACTTTGTATGATAGACTCTAGGTCCATCCACCTCATTACAAATAACTCAATTTCATTTTCTTTATGGCTGAGTAATATTCCATTGTATATATGTGCCACATCTTCTTTATCCATTCATCTGTCGATGGACACTCAGGTTGCTTCCATGTCCTGGCTATTGTAAATAGAGCTGCAATGAACATTGTGGTGCATGACTCTTTGAATTACGGTTTTCTCATCACCTGTTGTTCTTAACAAAGACAGTCTGGAAGGGACTCCAGCTGCTCAGAGGGGAGAGACTGATGCTATGGCATCCCAAGATAACCCTGGAAGGAAACCTGACTCAGAAAGTGGACAGAGAATAGTCTGCCTTCCCTTGATCTAGAGAGCAGGGCAGGGAGGGAGCTCGTATCACATCCATGCTCTGGCTTTAGTACCAAAGGTTTAAAGACTCCTGTGGGAGCTCTTTTGAGAGTGAGACAGACAGTAAGACAGAGACAGACAGAGACAGAGACAGGCACACACACACACACACACACAGGGAGGGAAGTCGGGGAGGGCAAGAGACCAGGAGAGAGAGAATTCAGACCCTGCTCTGTTTGGGACAGTCATAAACCCCAGAGCAGCCAGACAAGTATGAAGCAGGGCAGGCTGCAGACCTGGGGTCCGACAGACACTGGTTCAAATCCTGGAGCAGCCTAGGTGCACCCGAGCAGGTTACTTTGCTTCTCTGAGCCTCACCGTTCACCACAATAAAAGGGAGGGGGTAACCATGCCTGCCTTTTGGGCTTGATGTGTGGCTCCAGCAGGACAATTAATATATGCAAACCACCCCTCATGGTACCTGGATCAGGTAGGTACTCACTTGGCAGCAGAGATAACTCATGTTGACAAACGACAGTGATAAAGGATTAAAACAAATTTTGACCATTTACATCTTGTGACTTTAGCTTGCTCACGTGGGGACTTTTGGGCTAGGTGAATTCTACAGTCCCTTCCAGTTCAGATGGTTTGTTATTCCATAATAAACGCAACAAGCTGAGAGCTTTCCCCAGCTGCTGGACGCCTGCCCCCCTCCGCCCCCCATGGGGAGAGCTGGAAGGAGTCCCAGAGAGTCAGGCCGGCTGACCCCAGCTCCCACTTTACTGTGAGCTCCCCATCTCGCTCCCAGTCTCCCGCTGGGAACATAAAGAATGATAATAGTACCCGTGGCAGGGACTCCGCAAGGGAAGGAAATGAAATCCCACCTGTCATGCATTCAGAACAGTGCCTGGCACTCCGCGAGCACTTCAATAAATGTTAGCCATCACCACCACTTTGATTTGTTTTCCAGAAAAGGCAGTGATCTTTCTAGAATGGTTAGATGAAGGCTGTCGGATCCAAAATTGGAAGAGGAATGATATGTTTTCATAAAAGCTATAGGAAGAGCATTAGACTGGGAGACAGGAGATGCTTCCTGGACCAAGCTCTGCCATAAACATTTCATGAGGCCAACTGGGGTTCTAGTCTGATCATCGTAAAAATGCAGACACTGGATAGCCTAAGTGCCCCTCCAAACCCGGCAGTCAGGGGCCGTTTATCTATGGGTGGACTTGGGCCGGTGCTGTCCCCTTCTGGGTCTTGGCTGACCCACCGACAGAGGGAACATTGGACTAGACGACGATCCTAAAGGGGGTTCTGGCCCCGGCACTGCCCGCGCCTGAGCCCCATGGGTCCTCACCTGAGGTACTCATAGAGTCCGTACATGGGCAGGAAGTCGATGTCGGACAGGAACATGTAGGGCGTGCCCACGTGCTTCATGGCCACGTTGCGCAGCAGGTTCACGGGGTAGAACTGGCCCTCCTTGTACACGATGTGGTAGGCCACGTTGTGGCGGCCCATGAGCACCTCAGAGCCCTGTGCGTAGCGGAGGAACTGCTGGGCCTCAGCGTCCGACAGGTAGAGGGCCAGGCTGATGGGCCCCTCCCAGTGCTTGCAGATGGCCTCGAGCATCTGGAGCCTGCAAGAGACGGGAAACCTGACCCATCCGCGCATGCGCAGGCCTCATCTGCGTATACGGGTGTCATCTGGGTATCCCCGCTTCGTCCCGTCCGCTAGCCTGGGGCTGGGGAACTCCATCTCCATCCACCGTTGGTCAGTCAGCTCCAAATTCAAACCCCTGCTCTAAGTGTTAATCACTGTGTGATGGAGGCCAAGAACCAAACCTCAGTTCCTTTATCTATAAGATGGGCACAAAAACACTCACCTTTTTGTGTCTAGTTTTTGAATGCTTCCAACCAGAGGGGTGATATGGAGAGAGTCACATCCCACAATACTAAGCTTTTTCTTTTCAGACTCCTCTTTTCAATAGTGGGTGGGAAAAAAATACATGAAATGATGTAAAGATCCCTTTCCAGCTTAAAACTCCTATACCTCTCCTTCTCCCCCAGCAAAGGTATACAGCAGCCCTACCACTCTCCTGAAGCAGGGACCAGCCATAGGAGATTTAGCCAAACTGAGGCCATGAGTTACAAGGAGCATTAAAACAAGCAGTAAAAACAAGAGTAATAATAAACACAATTACTGACTCATTACTATGCACCAGACACTTCCCAGAATTCTCCCCCAAACCCTGTGCCCCATCTGTCATTTCCCCTGTTTTCCTGATAAAGGAATTGAGGCTCTAGATGTCCAGTCAGCTTTGGTTTTTGGACTTGCACCAAATGTGTGTGGCTAGGTTTCTGGATAGGACTTTGAAGACAGTGAGAAGAAAATACTCTTGGGTGTCTGGCAAAGGCAAGGAAAAAAAACCATGTGAATGCTGGGGACAAAAGCGAGCCTGGGGTGACGGTGTCTTCATTTTTCAGAGCAATTATTGCTCCAGGGCGCCAGGCAATTTTGCAAGGCTACCTGAGAGGCACTGAGCCAGGGAGAGTGAGGGTGGGGTGGGAACAGAGCCCAGAGAGAAAAACGAAAGATGCTCCCAACCAAGAGGGTTCTGCAAAAATGTCTGAAGAGAAATCTATAAAAATGTTCCCTCCCCCCACCCCTCAGAAGCATTAGAAGTGCCTGGTACATAAAATCTATGGTTAAGAAACAGCAAAAGCCTATTTCAATTTTTCCCTACCCAGCAAGAGGTACATAATCAGCAGTCTCCTGGTCAGAATGCCCGCTTTATTCGGACAATTACCAGGAAATAGATTCCATGCATTTCCATGCTTCTAAGCAAAAGAAAATGGGCACACCTATCTTGTGTCAATGGCTTTCCTGATGGACTTTCAGTTTCCTCCCAGTAATTCTGTGAATTGGTATTGTGTGGATTTGCTTCCTCTTTCACTAAGGAGGATTAAGATATTCATCAGGGTAAAATGCCCTCCATTTCTCATACCTTATAGCACTTGTTAATCAAATTGACCCCAGCCAGTTTTGAAAGAGGCACTACATTCTCCACAGTGCTTGGTTTCACTGAAATTTGTGTTCGGCCTCTGCTACAAGGGCCCTGGTTTCTGCTGGTCTCTTGAGAATCTGGGATTTTGAATTATCCCACCTGCACCTCAGTTGCATTGTCTGCAAAATGGGAGGACTCTGCACTTGGATGAGAGAGATGTTTGTACCAATCCTTTAAGATCTGGGGAGTACGGGGCAAGGATAATTTCTACTATGTGGACGTCAGAGCTGCTACAGGGAGTGGATGCAGGCGGCATGTCTGACCGAGTGTGAAGAGACACCAGCTTCTGCTGTGGATTCTCCCGCTGCCCTGGTTTTGGACTCTGTGTCTGAGTTTTCCGAGCAGGGAGCAAGCCCTGCCTGGTCCAGCCCCATCTTCCCACCTCTGCGAAAAGTTTAGAGAGAGAACAGAGACACAAAATACTTAGGGTTCTCAGGAGAAAGGGGCTGCTGATGTGACAAACATCATATCCATGCAGACTCCACAGGAAATGGTGCCAGATGTTCCAAAGAAACTGACTGAGTGAAAACGAATCATAGCACAGTCACTTCTGTCTCTCTGCCACTAGCTCCAGTCTCTCTTTTCCCCTTAAAACCAAGCTCTCTGCCAGGACCCGAACAACAGTCAAACAGACAAACTGAGCGAGGTTCATCATAATGACAATGATACATAAAGTGTGATCATGAGACAATAAGTCCCTACCATTTATCTGGTGCTCACAGCGTGCCGACACATTTTGGCTGTTGTCATTTGTAACATTTACAGTAATGCTATAAACATAGTGGAGATTCTCATCACTGTTTTACAGGTGAGGAAGCTCCAGGAGGTGAAATGACTTCTTTCAAGTCACAGAGCTACAAAGTGGCAGGGCTGGATTCGCACCCAGGTCTGACCCCAGTGCCAGGGAACCAGACCACTACTCAACATGAACCGGTTTTTGGCTGAGAAAGATGTCCCCAAATATCTTCTCATCACCTGTTTCCCCAAACAGAAACGTGTTCTAACCTTGGTGTCAGCTTCCCTCTATTCCTTCCTCCTCCTCCTTGGTCTCTCTTGGAGTCCAAGATCCCCCAGTCTCTCCATCCTTCTTCTGGTTGTTTCTCCCCACACCTATTCCCTAAGGTCTGTCCCTGTGCAGTTCCTGTTGAGTTTTGTGCCAAGTCTCTCTTTGGTGTCTTACGTAGGAAGACAAAGGATCTGGCACAGCAAGGACTTGGGCCAAGGGAGAGTGTTTCAAGAGCCAAAGATTAATTCAAAAAATGGGTAATTCCTACCCGTTTGGAAAGAATCTTTGAGATTTTTAGTCTGATTATAACATTGTTATGATGAAAGGCCTCGGCCTCAGAGAAGAGCATGACCTGCAGAAGAACACACCGTGTACGAGAGGAAGGGCTGACATGAGGACCCCCTGTCCTGATGCTCTGTCCCATGCTCTCTCGCCTCCCCCATAGCGCCCGCCATCGCTTCATGCTGGGACGAGGAGGGCAAAGGCTCAGGAATGGCCAGAGATATGTCTGGAAGACCTAGAAAAAAGCAGGGCTTCCCCCAGGGAGTCCTACTGAGACAGGAAGCCCCAGACAGTCTGTGTAGGTGAAGGGGAGCAGGCAGGGAGATGGCTGATTCGAAACCTAAAAGACTGGGGTTGGAAGGAATTCTAGAATGTCAGTTGGTCAAGCAGCCCAGGCAGGTGGCCACTCAGCCTCTGCTGGAATGGGGAACCCACTCCCTACAAGGCAGACGACTCCAATCTGGTACACAGAGCAAGGCGGGCTGCGGGGTACAGAGGGCAACTGGGGGTTCTGGGCTCAGGCAAAACTGGGTTTGAACTCTGACCTGTGTCAGTATCTCTGGGCAAGTGACAATAGTTCTTTGAGCTTCCATTTCCACATATGCATAGAGGGGATAATAATACCTTTGTCGATGACAAAATGGCTACAAATTCCTCTCCCTCTATCTATCTACACCTTCTGGTAATACCCTCCGCCCCACTGATTCTGGGCTGGCCATGGGACATGCTTTGGTCCACGGGGCATTAGCAACATGACACAAGCAGGGGCGCTGAAAAGTGCTTGTTTGGTGGGGCTTGCCCGGAGCTGCTCTTGGAACCTTGCGAGCGCCGCTGTGTGAACAGCCTGCTTACTTATGACTCTCAAGTGTGTGTCACAGAGCTGGAGGTGCAGCAGGCACTCGTACGTGACAGCTGTGATTTCCTCCTCAGGTTCAACTCCTCCCTTTGAAACACGTGCTCCTCCAACAAATATCCAGTGAGTATCTGCGACGTGCAGGTATTATCCTGGGCCCCAGAATGAACGAGAAAGACAAGGTTCCTGCACTTCTGGAGAGAAGGAATAAACAAACCAAGGTAAGTTCAGAGTGAACTGAGTGCCAGAGGGGCAACAGAACAGGAAACAGGATAAAGAGTAACGGTGAGGGCAGGCCTGCAGGAGAGGTCAACGTGCGCCCCGGATCATGAGAAGGATTGGCCTTGAGAAAGCCTGGGTGAAAAGCTTTCCAAGAAGAGGGAAGAGCCCTTGGGATACAGAGTTTAGCACGCTCAAGTAAGAAGAAACAGGACCAGTGTGGGTGGCGCGTAGGCAAGTGAGGGGCAGAAGGAGAGGAGGATTTGGGGGCTGGGCAGGTGCCGGGTCCTATGGGGCCTTCAAGGTCACGGTGGACGGCTTTAATACTATTCTAAAGACAATGAGAAAGCATCATGTGACCAGATTAAGATCGCCCTGGCTGTTACATGGGGAAAGGAGTACCTCTCGCTCTCTAGAACGATGCTTTCCAAGCTTCAGCTGGCTCAGGATCACCTGGGAGGCTTATTACAACACAGATCCCTGGGACCCACTGTAGAGATTCCCGTTCGGCAGGCCTGGGATGGGGTCCCTGTATCTGTGTTCTAACAAGCTCCCAGAAGATGCTGTGCTGCCAGCGGAGGGATGGGACCTACAGGATGGGACCCCATTAGCTCAGCTCATGTTCTCCTTCCCCCGCTTGCAGAAAACAGAGAGAAGGCCCATCAGCCACGTGATTCTCTGGAACTGTAGCTGCTACTTCAAGGACTTCTTCCAAGGAGCAGGAAACAGAGAAAGCGTCTCCTGGCCAGGTGGCAGGGATGCTGCAATCAGCATCCCTCCTAACCAGCCCGCTCTGTCCTTTCAACCATTCTCGTCCGCTGCTGGGATGGGAGGGAAGCTTCCTGAGCGAGCGCCTGGGCGAGGAGCCGCCCTGCCAGCTCCACAGCTGCATGAGGCAACGTTCATTCTTTCCGAACGGAATTCTAGAGGGAGCTGGGCACGGGAGCCTGCATGCTGGCGCCCCTAATTCGTCGTGGCACTCACGTAGGGCCTACTTCTGACTCAAAGGTTTACAAACACACCCGAAATGTTTCCTCAATTAAAAATCAATCCAACAGGCACCAGTCAGCCTGCTGCATCGTAATTGGATATGTGGGATGGCGGCGTGGAAGGAGGAATTTCTGCCGTCTTCATCCACCTGTGTGGCTGCTTTATAATTTCTGATTATGTCCCGCTAAGTGTCTCTTGCTAGGGTGTGGAATTCCTTGGGTTCTCTGAGGTACTGTCTGGATGGCACTGCTTGTCACAGCGCGTTAGGGGGAATCACACGCCTGCCATGCTGGGGGATGCGTGTGCCCTGAAGGGAAGGCGTCTGAGGTTAGTGTTTGCAGCAGATGTGAGAGGTGCCGGGGCTTTCTTTTAAGCCGGCTGGGAGGGGAGGTCCTGCCGGGTTTCCTGCAGCCGAGGCTGGATGCTTTGGGGTGGCCGCAGAAAGAGGGGCTCTGTCCTGTCTGTATTCTTTTGTTAATAACAAGTGTATACATAAGGATGGATTTGAGTTGTTAATAATTAAAAATTTTTGTCTTCTAATTGTTTGTAAATTCCGGGTAGCAAATGCCATAGCCAGCATAAAGGCGAAAAACATTAAGGAAAGTGTGCTAATATTCGTGGCCCACTTGCTAATCACTGGGCACTTTCCAGCGTCTTATTTTATAAAACCCAGACAGCAATCTGTGAACTTGACGATATTATTGCCACTTCATAGGTAAGTAGAGTGAGGCTCAAATAGCCTGAATAACTTGCCCAAATTCACACGGTTAGGAAGTGATGCAACTCGACTTTGAACCCAAGTCTTCCTCTCTTTTTTTCCCCCTACATCACTTTCTCTCTCCTAAATACCTACCACGTGCAGATGCTGTGGTCAGAGAACACAGACCTAGCAAGTACTGACTGAATGTAAATATGTCCCAGGGCTTTCCCAGAGAGTCTCACATTTTCACCTGAGTTTGCAGGTAACCACTGGCTACTGATCTTCACGAGGAATATCTTGGTGACAAACTGAATGTACGAATAGCAGTCGTGAATGTGACCAAGGAAAACCAGGATGCTCTGATGGGAACCTGGGATCACCTGGAGCTCACTCACCTGGCCAGGTCATAGTATGTGGACTTCAGGTGCCTCGTCTGAGGGGACTGAGATACATTTATGCTGCCTGGAGAACAGAAGACCAATCTAGACCATCATGCAGCACGAATATCAAGGATTAGGTTTTGTTTTCATTTTAAACGGCATAGAGGAGAAGGAAAAATAAATGTGAAGAGCGACTGTTACGGCGGGTGACTTGCTGTTGTGCTTGGTGGGGAAGCGCGTGCACACCCAGGCTGATAAGGAAGGGGAGGGGTGACTTGGGACACCGGTCTAGGTCAGTCCACGCAGCCTCCCTCGGGGACATACGCTCTCTCTTCCTTCCTCTGCCCCGGCCAGGATGGGGGCTTCTCCTGCAGCATCTCTCTGTCGTCAGAACCTGTTCCCTGCCTGTGCCAGCCAGAATTCTAGGCTGGCCCCAGGACTCCTGCCCCTGCCCTGCTGTATCACCCTGTAGCACCCCCCCCCTGAGTGCGAGCAGAACCTGGGAATACGATGGGATGTTACTCCTGTGACTACGTCATATAACAGACTGGAGAGAGTCTCCTGCTGGCTTTGAAGAAGTTAAGCTGCTATGCCGAGAGGGCCACACGGCTGAGACCTGAGGGTGGCCCCTAGGAGCTCAGAAGGACCCCAGCTAACAGCCAGCAAGGAAACGGGGACCTCGGTCCTAGAGCTGAATTCTGCCAGAACCTGAATGAGCCCAGAAGTGCACTCTGACTCCGAGATGAGACTGCAGCCCAGCCAACACCTGGATTTCAGGCCTCAGACCGCAAGCAGAGAACCTGCTAACACATAGCCAGACTCCTGACCCAGACGCTGTCAAATTAAAAAAAGAAAAAAAAAATGTGTTTCTAAAGCCGCAACATCTGTGGTGATTTATTAAACAACAATAGAAAACGAATACATGGTCTGAACTCTGAATACACTACATATTCCTTGAAGGCAGGAATAGGGTCTTCTTACGTAGTCCCAGCCCCACAGCAGCCTGACACATGATTGTAATAGATGCTTACATAGTATCTGCTGAGCAATCACGTGAATTTTGGAGATGAGAAAACTGAGGCCACAGGAAGGAAAGACCTTTCCTGAGATGACACAGCAGGTCAAGGACCCAGCTGGTGCCAGAAGCTCTGTGCTTGTCCTTTTTATGCCGTTGGGTCTTTGTTACCTGTTACGGTTAGCAAGTTCTCTGAGTTTCTGTACAGGTGTCCCGGAGGCTGTGCATCTCCAGGAAACCACTAGCCATGAAGCCATTTAATTCTGTGAGCCGTCATTTGCTAATAAGCAGAGGGACCCACAAAGCAAAAAGGAACCTGCTTCCACAGCCGCTCTCAGCACGCATCATTCCCGGTTGCCTCCGGAGGCAAGGTCGCCCTCGCTCTCCCGAACTCCCAGGCTGCTTACTGGCTGTGAACCTTTTCGTGTCCCAGTGCTGTTCCTTTGTTTGTTCACTCATTCTTCAATCACTCATGACTAATCACAAGTGACATTTATTGAACACTTACTAAGTGTGCCAGGTACTGTCCTCAGCACTTTACAGGCGTTAACTCATTTTAATCCTAAAACGACCCCATGGAATCTCATCCATAGGCTGGACAGGCATCTTCAAAGTGGCTCAAAGACAGAATGAGACCATCAAACTCCCTTCCTAATTGTGGGAGTCGAGGGGGAATGACATGAAGGAAACTGGGGCAAGGGGAGCCCCCATGGACATCAGTAAATCAAAGAGGAAGCTGGTTAGCCGAGGTGCACAGAAGGCACATAGGACGGCCAGGTACAGAAAAACTGCAGAGCCCTGAAAGGCTTTGAATCCATTCACCTCCTGGCAGCCAGAGAGATGTTTTCAAAAACCTAAGTTACAGCATAAAACTTTGTGTAAATTTCTACAATAGGTTCTCAACCACGTTTAGAATAAAATCCAAATATTTTATGAGTTTCTAATGTTTATAAACTTAACCTCAGGCAACTTTCCTCTCAAGCCCCCTCTCAAGTGATGCTTCAGTCACACTGGTCTTCTATCAGGTGTCTGAATACACAAGGCCCTTCCTACTGCAGGGCCTTTGCACTTGCTATTTCGTCTGCCTGGAAAACTTTTCTCAGCAACTCACATACCTAACTCCTTTTCTCATCCTCAAGTCTCTGCAGAAATGTCCTCTCCTTAGAAAGACCTCTCCTGACCATGCCACCTAAAGAAGGTCCCTCACTTGACATTGATAATATGTGTTTCATTCCTTCAAAGCACTTATCACAATTATAATCATTTGACTTAATTATTTACTGTTTTTATACCGCTAGTCCCATTTTCTCAACGCTGGCTGCACATGGCAAACTTAAAACAATTCAAGGTCTCCACCCCACAAAGATTCTTACTTATTAACTGGTTTGCAATGGAACCTGACCATGAATTTGTTTTAAAAGTTCCTCAGCTGATTCAATTTGTCCCCAGTCAGGGCTGAGAATCAGTACAATGGACCATGAGCCACATGAGGGCAGGGATCACGTCAGTACTTCCTGATACAGGCTCCACGAATGATGCTTGCATCAACACGCATATAAGGAAAACAAACAGCAATTGCTTTCCAGCAGCAATTGTGGGTCCAGCCCATGTGTTTCCCTATAATACACTCCCCCTTTCCTTGAGGTAATTTGAGTAGAGCTCTATTTTTTTTAGAATCAATTCTTCATCCTCAGAAACAACCAGCACCATCAAGAGACAGGAGCCCCTGGTTTTCAGTGCTGGAGAGGGGATGAGACATAAGCCCCATCTTATCAGGCTTCAATGTTCTCAGCCTGTGAGGCCATCTCTCCCTTCTCCATCCGACCGGGTGCAGGGCAGCGGCGAGGCGACTGTGTGGGGGGTGAGGGCCCGTCTGCTTACCTGTCCATGGAGAGCTGAGCAACCAGGGTGACGTCCGTGTTGTCTGAAGCGGGCTCGTACTCGTAGTGCAAGAAGTACAGGTGGGTTCGGTGGACGGTGAAACGCTCTCGACGGAACTCATAACACAAGTCGTCCTCATCCAGCTCAGACAGCTGCTTCTGGAGCTGAAAGGTAGGCAAGAGGGCTTGGAAACAAGAAGAAGATCCCCGAGGGGGCCTGCCTGTTTGTTGTGCCCTGTTCTCCCCTGAGTTTGTTACCCATTGGACCTTATTGACGGGCCAATCAGAGAAGGACAGGATCCTGTTGTCATTTTCCTCTGCAATTTAATCTGATTTCAAAGAGGTGATGATAAAGGGCAGCTGCCTCACCCTCTGAGGAATGAGACCCTCTGAGCTAACAGTGATGGTGGTGGCACTGACAAATGTATAAGCAACCACAAAGTCCTTATACAAAACAAAAAACGTTTTCCTTAATGACCCAGCACAACAATTTCAAATAACAGGGGGAAACTGTCTAAGAACAGAGTAACGGAAACCAAATGGAACAGTACCTTTGTGTGACCTGATGCTTTTCTCTCTCTAGAGCTACAGATTTCAACCTCTGTACCAGGTATTGGAAAGAAAAACAACGCAAACCCATAAACAAAACAAAACACCTTTTCTTTTAATTTCATCCAAGTTTAATCAGTCTCAGTACCCACTCTTTTTCTGCCTCTCTTCTAATGCTCTGACGTCTTTTACTTTATTAATCTGCTTGTAGGAGTTCTTTACTTACCTCTCCTATTCTCCTTCCTACCCAACTAGTGAAAGAGTGAGCTGTCCTGCTAACAGGGAACTAGGAACTTAGCATTTCACATAAGCAGATGCAGATATACAGGTTTCCAGATCTGCCTTATAAGCAGCTGCCCGATACACAATATCCCTCGCAGGCAGGTGTGATTGACTATGCTTGCCTTATAGGTGAAAAATTGCAATGAACGAGTAAAAGAACTTCGACAGTTACGGAAATTCAATCAGTGGATGTGCGGTATTAGAATGAATGGGCTGGGAATAGGCAGGAGAGAACTTTTTCGGGTGATGGGAATGTCTTATGTCATGATCAGAGTGATGGTTATTTGGGTGTACACATTTGTGAAAATACACATACACTTAGAACGGGTGGATTTATCATATGCAAATTGTATTTCAATAAAACTTATTTAAAGAAAATAATAATTTGCCAAAGGTCACATGGTTGCTCCCAATATTTCTTCTGTTACATGAACCTTGTCTGTCACATGATGACATATAGTTGAATATAGATTAAACTTTACATGACTAGAGTGATTAAGAGCTGAATGCAACAGAATACTTTTCCAAAAAGAAGATATATATATATAAAATCTCTAAAACAACAAGAAAATATATTCACTCACTTCTTTATGACCTATCAATTAAGACCACTGCCTTGAACTAGGTGATATGCTATGATTATTCTTTTGTCTACAGTTCCAATGATTTTACTGTTAAGGTCAAATGGATTATCCTTCTTTATTCTCTACCAGTAGTTCAAAATCATGGTAAATTTTAGTTTGCTTTATATTAGGACCATGCTGATCTTGTAATTTTTGTGTTTGTATTCCTGAAAAAAGACTTTTAAAAAAATTTGTTGCAGTGTTTTGTTTTTTTTATAAATTTATTAAAAAAAAAAAAAAGACCACTGCCTTGACAGGTTAAGCTATGATATTATTTCTCAAGATGTGTGCTCTGACAGCTGACTGCATTAAATGCTCCCGTTTCTTCATTGCCCCTTCCCCCATATCCTTCCCCTTTGTCATGTGACTTTTGGTGCTGCCCATTAGAGAGGCAAAGCCGATTTCTCTAATCCTTGAATCTGCGCTGGACTTGTGACTTGCTTTGGCAGACAGAATGGAGGGGGTAGTACTGATGCCCCAATCCTGAGGCTAGGGCTCAAGAGGAAGTGCCTGCTTCTTGGGAAAATGCCCGGCTAGCCTGCTGGGGGAAGAGAGAGAGCTGGAGCAGAGTGGAGTCTCCCCAGTTGCCTGTCACGTGAGCAAGCCTGGCCAAGATCAGTAGAGCTGCATCCACAAACACTTCTCACCGTACACCACTGAGGTTTTATGGGTTTGGAGCATTAGATAACAGGTAGGGTCACTGGCATTTTGTGTGGGGTACCTTTTCATTGTGTGAGTCTGTCCCACATACCACGGGGCAGTTGGTTTCCAGGGCCCCGGCCCAATAAACGTTCGCAGGATTCTCCAGACGGCTGTGTACAACTCCAAATGCACCCATATGTTCCCAAAGGCCACTTGGGGAATTGGTTGTGATCAAGTGATCTGTGAGACGTTCTCAGCTATCTTTGACATTTTTAACCTTTAAAAAGGATGCCATCAGGGATACCCTTCAGCTTTTCAAGTCCAATTCGACGTCCTTGCCTATTTGAAGATTCCCTCTACGCCAGCAGGGTAACTACTTGATATGAAGCTAGGAACTGGAACTCTCATTGCACCTAAGACCCTATGAGCCAGGTGACGCCTTCTGGCCTGCAGGACTAAACCCAGGTGTCTTCTGGCCTGCAGGACTAAACCCAAATCCTCACTGACAATCACATACTCTCTCTGACCCATCAATCCCCACACACTCTGCCTTACACCAACGGTCTTCCCTCCGCTCTCCAAACCTGCCTTCCCTCCCACACCTCCATCACTTGGCCCATCTTCCCTCTCTGCCACGCCCTCCCTCACCTCACCCACTCTTCCCCACCTGGGGACATTCTATATACCTTCAAGATTCAGCTTAAATGGCACCTTCTCTGTGAAACCTTTATGGGCCCTGCCAGGTAGGGCTAGTCTATTTCTTCTCTATGCTCTAAGAGTGCTCAACTCATAATTCCACCAAAGCACTTGCTAGTTTGAACTGAAATCGTTTAAGACCAACTTCCCTGGCGAGACTGTGACACTTCACCATTGTCCCCAGCACCGTGCCCACTGCAGGACAGGTGCTCAATATACATGTGCTGTGTGCATGAGAAATACCTGCCGCACACAAGAAGGCTGCAGTCACTGAAGTTAAGGTCTGTCCGTGTCATTTCCCTTTTGTATCCTCTAATGTTATGCATAGAGGCTTGTCATTCTTACGCCCATCATTTGCTCCCATATTTGCAGTTTGAGGGTCGGTGACGGCAGAAAAGGTTGTGTCCAGCAAACAAGCATGTGCCGGGCTCCGTGCAAGGTGCTAGGTGTGCTTGACTTCTTTTCCTTAGAGCCATCCAGTGAGGCATGTGTCAAACCCTCACCTGACAGTTGAGAAAACTGTTTGGAGACCTTGAGATCACCCAGGGAGGTCAAACTTGGGTCTCTGTCCCTGGACCACCAAACTGCCTCTCCAGAAAAGATGCTTGTTTAGCCTCAGGTCAAGAAACAGACACAGGACAGGGACTGAGGTTACTGCTTCGATCCCAATCCTGTCCGTGAAATCTTGGGAGAGTGGGTGAATCATTTAACCCTTCTGGGCCTCAGTTTCCTCACCTGTAAAATGGGGATAATAACAGTAGCTGCCTCAGGGGACGGCAGGAGGATTCCAGGAGATGCTGCATATGAAGAACACAGTGTTTGGAGTGACTCAACAATGTCTCTATTATCATGGTTGTGATCACAATTAGGAAAGGGAGACTCCTGGGCTCCCGGGGACACCTAGGTGGACGTGTGCTGAAACGTCACCTGAAGGAGATGGCACGGCAAGGGTCTGGAGGGCAGGGGAAGAGGGGCTGGATGAGGTTGGGTCACCTTCTGTTTCATGAGTGTCAGAGAGAGTCCCGACGTCTTCCTCCTTGAACTCAAATATGCCTGGAAGTGGCAGTGTTGCCTGCCAGGAGGAAACGGAACCAACCGACACCCACCTTCCCTTTCTCACCCACCCTGCTGAAGAAAACAAGCAATTACTGCCCTTTAGAGAATAAATGTCTGTCAAGTTCTTTGCAAAAGCAGGGCTGTTTGGGGGGTATTTGTTTCGTGCTGTATTTTTAGTATGCCAATAAGAGTGCATGGCTTCCAGCCCAGTGAAGAGAGAGGGGGAGCGTGTGAGGATGTGTATGCAGGTCCGTGTGTGAGCACGGCCGGACACACGCGTGTGGAGCAAAGGGTCTTTCTTTGATGAGGTTTCGAAAAAGCTGTTTATCCTCATCACAAGAGAAAGGAAATTAGTGACCAGAACATGAGAAATGCATGTGTTATGGGGTTCTCCCTTCTCCCTTAGCCTTATACCGGCAGTACCCTTAAGTTGAGGAAAATGACATTCCAAGGTAAATAGCTCCAAGAGCCATTTTCTGGAAAGCGCCCATAGCGTGGGCTCCTAAAGGCAGGAACCGTATCCCATCCATCTCTGAATCCCCTGAACCCAGAACACCTAGTGCATCTTGAGTGCCCAGCACGACTCTGTTGGATGCATTCAGAGCCACAGCATGTTAAGAAAGGGAACAGTGACCAATGACAATGCTCCTAGAGCTACCAAAGTATGGCTGCCCTAGCTGGGAGGGTCTACCAGCAGTCCCGTGGGATAAGTAGCCTCCATCTATGAACTTCATGGTACCAATGTGGTTCAATGGCAGCCACATCCCAAGGTCACCTGTGGCCATCACAGGGCTTAACGGATAGGATCTAGGTAACATTGCCATTTACCAACCACACTGGGTACTGTGGAAAGCACAGCAGGTATGAGGTCAGACATAAAACGTCAGAGTCTATTGGACTCTGGACCAAATAGATGCCTTCCTTGAGCTTTAATATTATATTTATTATCAACCTGGTGCTTTGCACCTCTGCTCTAATATAGACTGAGCACCTACTGTGCGCCAGGTGCAGTGCTAAATCAGGTGCATTGCTTTACTAATTTAATTCTTGAGCACAGATCTCCGTTTTACGAAACAGGAAACTGAGGCTCAGAAGGCGCCCATAATCTTCCAGTTACAGCTAGAGAGCAGCGGTCCGGACTGTGAATCCAGTCTCTGGACCTCACACCAGGGACATCTCACAACACAATTACTTCTCTCCTGGCGGATGGATGTGAGGATTAAATGAGCTGGTGGAAGATACAACGCTATGTGAACAAAGCAGGCCATAAAGATGCATATGCAGTTATGATTCCAATACAGCAAAAAGACAAACAAACCCCACACAGAAACAGACCAAAGGGAACACGTTACAATGTTAACAAAGCTTTTCTCTGAGTGGTGAATTCACAGATGAATTTTATTGGCTTCTTTATACTTTTCTGTACTTAAGTAATTCCCTGCAATTTTCTCAAATGAGCTAATGCATGTACAAGTGCTTTGTAAACTGTAGAGTGCTACACACACCTCAGCGATGTTATTATGATTGAATTATGTACCTTTTCAAATTCTAATCTAGGACTGCTTATTGCTGACTGCATGGCTGATATTATCCCAAGGGGGAGACTAGAGCAGCTTGAAACCCACCTCTTTTTCACCCAGGTAATTTCTCCAGGGAGCTGCGGAGCTGGAAGGCAGGGCTGGGGTGGCTTTTGTGAACAGGGTCTGAAGGCTACCCCCACTCCACACTCCAGCCACGTGGGGAGCAGGGGCTCCTGACAAACAAGTCACAGAAACAAAAGACAGATTCCTCCTGAGATAAAATGCACTTGCTAAATTGCTTCCTTGGGCAGCCAGCTGAGGCACAGGGAGATCTGGACTTAAGGGAAAATGACCTTTACGCAGTTTGCATTTATTTCTTCCCATCCTGAAGGGCAGTGGCCTAGACTAACCTCTGAGCTGCCAGAGATGATGGCTGGTCCTGCCTGAGGGCTCAGATGGGTGGGAAGTGTGTCCCTGGGCTCCGGCCTAACGGACTTCTGCTCAAAGTCAAGAAAAACTACACGGAGAGATTATGGGGATAAGTGGACACTGAGGCCTGATTCCTCTGACCCTCATTTTCCACATGACCTTGAGCAAGTCATTTCTCCCAACAGCAAGACAAAGAGTTCCGGCTTCAAGGATCACGTGCTCACTAGGCCAGGTAAGGGCTGAGAGCCCTGCGGGCACTTTCTCACTAACACTCACATGGTCACCCTGGCTTAGAGACCACCAGCAGTCCAGTTCTATAAAGAAAGCCTTAGCCACTTGTTCAAGGTCACACAATGAATGAACAGAGTAGCCGAGATTCACATCCAGGTGTCTTTCCTCCAAGTTCCTGCACATAATCAAGTCACTACAATGCCGTGTTCATCAGTCCCTGGGGATCTTTCTAGTCTAATGACAGATGGTTCTGTGACTGCAGAGGACTGAATCACGTGCTTCCCTCGGTGGCAGAGATCTTCTGCTCTCGGGCTGAGTTTCCAACCTTCCTGCAGTGCAGGGTAAACCATGTAGCCAAGTTCGCGTCAGTGGAATGTGGGCAGATTCTGGCCACTACAGGCCAGAATTTCTAAGACTGTCTCATGCACAATCTTCTCTTTGTCAGCCAGAGCAAGAGCCCCCAGTGGAGGATGTTCCGTGGAGGGCAGAGGCACGAGATGGGCCCTGAACCTGGAGAAGAGCCGCCTGCCAATCAGGAACACCTGCTTGAACTTCGTGTGAGTCATTAACTTCCAGTCTGCCGAGTCCATTTTACAGTTGCTTGTGTTATCTTAACTAACACGCCTAGTTGACCTCTTCCAGCCAGTAAGTGATGAAGACAGTACAGCGGACCAAGTCAGGAGTCTCTGAGGCCACCCTTTCTTCTTTCGACAGCTGTCCTTTTGATGCTTTAGGACAATGGGTAGAAATATCTGATGGATAAAAATAACACTCAGGAGTGTTGCTTTACACTTTCAGCGGCCTGGATATCCATTTCTTCATCCGTTCCTCCCAGTGTCTATATGAGACTGGCAGGGCTGCCCTCTTGCCCCCAGTTGATGGATGAGGAAACTGGAGCACCGGGGATGTGCACAGAAAAGCTGGGGCTCTAAGTCACGTCTCCTGGAACCTAACTCAGGGCTCTTCCCTGGGGTTTCCATGAAGTGGTTAAGTTTTATTAAACCACGTGGACAGGCAGAGAAAAATTACTAGCTCACTGGTTGCCTGCTGTGCATGTTAATCAACAGAGTTCCAGGAACCCAAAACACTGTTTTCCAAGGAAACCAAACCATGGGCCGCTTTCATTCTTTCCTGGGAGGGGAGAAGCCTGGGCCTAGGACCATTCAGTGACGGTTCAGAGGGGGTCTGCTGAGCACTGACTGAGGCTCTGAGGAAACAAGAAAAAGGCATGGTCTGCTCCCTCCCAGCTATAGTCCCTTATTTTATGCCAAGCCCTGTGCTAGGAATGGGGAATGAACCCATTTCTGCACTGAAATTGTTTATACAGTCTGGGTGGGGAAACAGAGAAGCAAGTTAGCAACTGTAAAACTGTGTATTCATAATGCAAACAAAACTCAAGGTCGGGGGGATGTGCTACGTGCTACACGCACCTAAGCTCCTGACCTGTCTTACCTTACTTAGTCCTCATCAAGCCTACCAGGTAGGAACAGTCCTACCTGATTCCCATTTACAGGTGAGAAAACTGAGGCACAGAGAGTCTGAGTGGCCTGAAATCCCAAAGGGAGTATTCCTAGCATCTTAGGTGAGGCAGTCTTGCTCCGGAGCTGTCCTCTTACCTACACAAGGAGCCAGTTAGGGGAGGAAGATTCAGCCAAAAGCAGAAGAGGGCGGGGGCTGCGACTGACAAAGGCACAGGAGAGTCGAGCACCTGGCAGGTTTGGACAGGTGACAACCAGAGCCCAGGCGTGTGAAGGAAGGATGTATTCCTGTGGCCCAGACACACCCTCTGAGTATCTGGACCATGACTCCCCCCTTTATCCCCCCTCTCCTGGCCACCCAGGCAAACACTGTGATGCTTCAGGCTCTGGAACCTAACACGCCATGGAAAGTCACTGGAGGCTGGCCTCGGGCAGCCTGTGGTAGGGCTCTGGACGCCATCCACCCTGGGCTCCGCTGCCCACTGTGTGATTAAAGAGCTGGTGACATGCGGCTCGCACGTGAGAGCAATAATGCATTCTGGGGTTTCTCTGGGGTACAGCTGTTTCCACAGAGCCATCTGTTCCCTGGTAGATTCTGTTTACATGTGTCTTATTTTTAACTTCTCACTGAGCCACCGTGAGGCCGTTGTCTTTTCTTCTTAGTGAGCTTAGCATCAGGGAATGTGACCCCACAGGCGGCCCATCACCCTTGTGGCACGAGGGGGTTGAACGTGGAAGCCCTCATTTCAGAGGTGAGGCAAGGGGCTGAGAGCAGCTGGATGGGAAGGCATCCAGGACGAGCTTTCTGGCCAATACTCGTAAGGAGACCGCCCGTGGCCTGTAGCCCTTTGCACACCTTAAGCCCTTCAACACACATACCAGCCTGGGCTGGGTTTGTTTACTGACCATTTTACAGGTGGGAAAACTGAGGCTCAGGGAAGGCAAGAGTTATGCTTGAAGGCATAGATCTAGTCCTGGGGCCTGGTTTTCTGATTTTAAGTACGGGGATCTTTCCAGAGTACCACAAATACTTCAAGACAAAGACTTGTAATAGTTCATTGGTTTGACAAAATTTATCGAGCACATAAATTTATCGAGCAGTCTTTCATAGGCATAAAGATATACTGATGAATGAAACAGACAGACATCCTTGCAGTCCCAGAGCTTACATTCTAGTTGGAGAGACAGAACCAACAAAATAAATAAGTCCAGAATATAATACATCGATGGGTGATAAGTGCTATGGAGAAAAATAAAGGCACGAGCTCTGGGAGATGGGGGTGCTGGGATTGGGGTAAGTATTACAACTTTAGATCACGGAGTGTTTTCAGCAGTTGTAAAAAGACTACTCAGCAAGACTGATACCAGTTCCAGAGCTGCCACCAACCTGTCCTCTGATTTCATATCGCTGAGCCTCCGTTTTCTCCTCTAAAAAATAATAATAATAATAACTACTTTGCAGGGTTCGTAAAAGAACACTGTTCGTAAGAACAGTGATATAAAGTAAAAGCAACTAGGAGAATCGCTGAATGACTTGTAGTTCCTCTTATGTTAATTTTAAATAGGGATCTACATCCACTTGAGAAGCATGGCCTCGGTCGGTCTATGGCTTCAAAGTCAGGGCGACCTCGTTTCCAATCATGGCCCCATCATGTAGGAGGTGCTTGATTTTGAGCACGTAACTCATCTCTTCTGAGCTTTGGTTTCCTTCATCTGTGAAATGTGACTCGTAACGCCTCCGTCCCTTGATTGTGGTGAAGATTAAAGTTGCATTTCCCTTTTGCTTTCCCTGCAGGAAATCTCCAATTGTCAAAGGCTAGAAGAAGCAGAGAAAGGTCTTGGAGCAGCACAGAGAGCTCTCCCCATGCAGGAGAGAACAGAATGATGAAGGCCTAGCGCACGGATGCCCAATAGGCTTCCGCATCTCCCGTGTTATTGCTTGGAGACTGTTACTGGTTCTCCGGAGTGCTGTCTTGGTGAGGATCCTGGGGTTGGGGCTGAGCCCAGAGGGACAAATGGGGTCATCAATTAGTGATGTCTGCTGTGGGCATCGGATGAGGGAACTCCAAGTCTGCAGACGCTTGTCTACTGACATGCAATTACATATAAATGTGAAAACTCATTGGTGTCCAGTCTTTTTGCTTTTTTTCACTTTTTAGGTGTTCGCTATGTTTCATAATTTAACTTCTAACATGACAGTGGATAATTCTTTTACCACTGGACTTTCTGACTTCAATACCATTGGTTTTCCTTTTTTTGGCTGCCATGGGAAGGATGAAGAGGGGGTTAGAGCCCAGAAAGGGTTGTTCTGAAGCTGATGAAGTGAAAGTGACAGCTGTCAGAAAGGCATCTGCAGAATAGGCAGCAAACAGTCTGAGGCCATTTCCTGCCAGGATAAACAGCATCTTCCCTCCTCTGGCCAATTCCTGCCCCCTCAGCCTACTCAGTGCAACCTTAGTCACTGAAAATTGTAAATTGAGTTTGGTATACTTTGGTTCCTAAGGAAGGGCATGTACTTTAGTACGATTCCCATCCAAATTGGAAAACATCTATAATAACATACATTTTAACGGTTTTGCATTTAGAAAGGTGAGTTTCTTTTATCTGGAAAACTCCCTGAGGTGGAGCAAGGCACTCTTGATGATAAAGCAGCCTTCTATAAATACAATGCTTGGGGAGAGTTACATGTTTCTGGATAACACGCTGTATGGAAGCTACACTATCTGCCCGGCTGTTGGGGACCACAGGGGGTGTCCTTATTTTTTACTGCACCCAAGGACAGGACTCAGATTAATGGATTCTTTCCAGAAGGGGGGATTTCAACTCAACGTGAGGAAGAATGGGTTAGCATCTGGAGCTTTCTAACAGTGCACTAAGCTGCTGGAGGTGGTGAGCTCCCTGTCTTTGGGAAGATTCCAGCAGAAACCAGATGTAAGCCTGTTAGAGACACTGTAGAAGGATTTTTGCACGGATTAGGGGTTAGAGAATATCCATGATTATCCAGCCGTGTTCTGTGGAGTCCCAGAGTTTCTTGGCTATGCTTGAGCAGCTGGGCTGCTGAGGAAAGGGGAGAGAAATGCTAATATATAGAATCCTAGCTTCCACTGCGACTTCAATCAATTATAGTAACTAATGCCAAGTGAATGCTTATTGCATTATACAGATTAACTTATTGGTTCCAGGGAGAGATGCCCAGACAAACTATGGGACAGGAGTGGCCATGTCCCATCAGCTACTGTCATTCTACACCGCAGCTGGAGCCCGAGCTCTTCCAAACAAAACCATCTTGTTTTGGAGCAAGTACCCCAAACAAAGGCTGGAAAATGGGGTTTGCTGCTTACTGAAGGGTTGAATCCCCCAACCTCCTGAATTCATGCTCCTTCCCGCCCTCTTTTCCTTTTTCTTTTCTCTCTCCCTCTCTCTTTCTGGCACCAAGACCAACCAAATGGCCTCTTCCTCTCACCCGGAGTCTCCTGTTGGAGGAGAAATCTACCTGGGATAGTCTGATCCAGAGCAAATGTGACAGCCCCTCCCATGCTTTATACACAGATTTCTAAGTGACTCTGTAGGTTCATCTCTCTGCCAGGCCTTCCTAGAAAAAAAATCTTAAAATCCCAAAACCCATTCGTGGAACAACAGAGTATGATCAGACAGGTTGGGCACTGTGGTTTGTGATAAACCCCCTTCTCAATGAACACTGTGTTCTGGGTGTCCTGTTTTTGGTGATTTAACATCAATTATCCATGAGACACTATGACAAAGGCATCACTGTCCCCAGTTATTTATCAGACGGTGAGCCAAGGCTCAGAGCATCCACGTGACCTCTCTGAGGTCCTACGTCCACTAAATGAGTGACCTGGGATGACCGGAGAGCTCACACCCTTATCATCATCATCACCTCCGTGAAGACGTAATAATACAAAAATGAACCTGTGCAGCCCTCCATGCGCTCACGCTGGCTTCACCGGAAGCCGGGTATGCCATGCTTGTGTTCACCTCTGGTCTCCACTGCCTGTGCTGCTCCCTCCACTCTCCATACCTTCTCACTCCTCCTTATTCATCCTTCGAATATCACCTCCTCCAGGAAGTCTTCCCTGACATACCTACTCTCCCCTTCTTGTGTGCTCTCAAAGCATCACACTGTCCCGGCACTTATCACGCTGGATGGCAACCCCGTGCCTGCCTGCATCCCTCACTAGACAAGCCCTGTGAGAGTCAGGCTTCAATCTGCACTTGCTCCCCCAGGATCACTAGCCCTGTGGCTGGTGACCATTTCAATGACTAATCTGCTGAATGGATGAACGCGTCTTGAGACTCAGACCCTGCCACCAGAGCCCTTTCCCATCTGGGATCTGCAGTCCGATGGAGAGGTCCCTGACTTCCAGTCTTTGAGACGACCACTAACCGTGCGCTTGTCACAGTTCCAATGACCTCCTCCCCAAAGCTGGGAGCGTTCGGCTTTGGGCCAGATACAAGGTCTTACCCTTTTCCCGCTGGCTGTGTTTGCAGATAACACTCAGCATGCTGCAAAGGACCAGGGCTGGAACTCCCCACGGAGACACGATTCCAGGCTGCGATGTTACAGACTCTCTGCCTGCTCCAGCCCCTGCCGCGCCGCCGCGGGCCTGTCAAGCCAGAGGCATCTGACTGAAGCAGAGCACAGGGACCGGCCGTCTCGGTTTATGGTTCCAGCTGCACTTGCTCCCCTGTTCTCAGCGCCCACAAAACAATCCATCTGTCCTCTCCATTCCCGCGGCTGCCACCCTTGGTCAGAGCCCCATCACCATCTTTTGGCCTGGGATGCGGCAACGGCCTCTAAGTGGTCTCCCTGCCTCCAGTCTCACCCTTTCCGTTCTATTCTCTACATGGAGTGATTTTTCTCAAATGTAAATGTGACCACGATTAAAGCCCTTTGGGGACTCCTCACTACCGACAGGATTAAGTCTAAACTCCTAAGCACAGCCCAGGCCCTTCGCTCAGCTTCATTCTCTGCCCCTCTCCTGACACGCCTCTGCTCCAGTACAGAAACTACCAGCACATTCTCTCCGAACTCTCTACTTCTTCATCTGTTCTTCCTTTGTGTCTGGTCCTTCATTCTTCTCTCTTATTTTGTTCAGTTCATTCCATAAACATTTATTAAGTGCTTGTTATGTGCCTGCTTCCATTCTAGGGGAGGGCACCTCAGAGGTGAACGGTACAGGCAGAGTCTCTTATATTTGGGGAAAAAAACTAGGAAAAAAATGACATGAATCAAATAATTGTGGATAGTAGGTATGTGCTGATGAAAAGAAAATATGGCACATCACAGAGAGTGATATTAAGGGTTACCCGAGGCTGGCGGGTGGTCAGGGTGTCCCAGGACTTGGGAAGCAAGTACAAAGACCTTCCCAAGGAGGGTGGGGGAAGCCTGGGGTGTAGGAGCAGCAGAAAGGTGGTGGATGTGGGCTCAGCATTAAGGGGAGTGTTTGGGGGGACACCTGAGGTGAGCCCCAAAAAAGGCTGCTCTCTCCTTCATGGCCCTCCCTGTACCCGGGCAGACTGTCCTCTTGCCACCTCTGACACTGTTCCATGGCAAGCACCTTCTACAGGGCGTGGGCCAGCCTCTGATTTCAACCACGGTGCCCTCCATAGCGCCTGGTAGGTGGCCGTCTCTCACACGTGCGTGTTAAACAAGTAAATGCAGTCACAGATTCCGAGAGGGACAACCAAAGACTTCTCCCCTCTGATGACCCACCAGGGGAAGCTGGTGTGGGAAAAGCTGGTGAGTCATTTTTAAAGGGAGTTCCACTTCGTAAGGCACTGAGCAGCGCGCCACGGGAACTCACCCATACGGAGATTAACTGATGGCGTCAATCTGCAAGGCTTTTTATTTGAGCCTCTTCCGTGGAGGAAAAAAAAAAAGGAGCAGGAGAAGAGTTTATATTTAATGGTTGGGGAAAGAGTGCAGAATGGGCACTCAAACATTGATGATGACAAAAAATACTGATTTGAGGAAAGAGAACGGAAGGAAAACCCAGAGGAACACAGTGTTTGTCGAGACCTCTAAGGGCTTCCCAGAATCTGAGACAGCGGTCAAGTGCTCAATGGTTTTCTTTCCTCTCTTGCCAGTGGTAAAGAAGGGCGGACGCTGAGGCAGGTAGGGAGGGTGACACGGAGAAGGGCTGGAGCTAGAGGCGACGCCACTGTGACCTGGGGGCCAAGTGACAGAGAGCAGGGGTGGCCGTGTGACCAGTCACCCTGATACAGGGCCAGGTGAGTGTAAGCCTGCAAGAGCTTCCACACACGCCCATCCCTGCCATTGGAGCCTAAAAGAATTCTTCTGACATCCAAGATAAGAATACAAACAACAACAGTAACAAAACAAAATCCTGACTCTTTAACCCACTTCCAGCATCCCTCCAGCCTGCCTCCCGGCTACCTGCCGCTCAGCATCTCCTGTTCTCCTCCTCCCCCAGCAGTCCCGGGCACACAGGCCATCCTTCAGCTCCTCACAGCAAACCTGCCCTACCTCAGGACCTTTGCACCAGCAACTTCCTCCACCTGGAATGTACTTCCTTTGCTGTTCTTTTTCTTTTTTTTTCTTCCAGCTTTACTGCGGTATAGTTGGCACACAAAAAATGACACATAATGAAAACATGAGTTTGGATATATGTATATACTCAGGTTACTATCACCACATTCAAGGTAATAAACATAACCATTGCCTCCAGAAGTGTCTTGGTTTTTTTCTTCGTGTGTGTGTGGTAAGAACACTTAACATGAGATGTACACTCTTAAATAAATTCTAAGTGCACAATACCCCGTGAACTAAAAGCACTAGGTTGTAGAGTGATCTCTGGAACTTACTTATAACTGTACCTTTATAACCAGTGACCATAGCTCCCCACAACGCCCTCTCCCCACCCCCTGGCAGCCACCATTCTGTTGTCACCATCTATGCGTGGGACTATTTTAGATGCCTCGTATATTTGGACTTATGCATATATTTGTCCTTTTGTGACTGACTTATTTCACGTAGCACAATGTCTTCCAGGTCCATCCACCTTGTCACAAATGGTAAGATTTCCTTCTTTTTCAAGGTGGAATAATATCCATATATATATATATATATATACACACACACACATACACACATATATATTTACTATGTATGTTTACTACATATATATATATATATATATATATATATATATATATATATATTTACTACATTATCTTTATCCATTCACCTATCGATGGTACTTAGGTTGTTTCCATAGCTTGGCTATTAGGAATACTGCTGCAGTGAACATGGAAACGCAGATATTGCTTTGTGATCCTGATTTCAATTCTTTAGGACCCAGAATAGCCAGAAGTGGAATCACTGGATCACATGACAGTTCTACTGTTAATTTTTTGAAGCCCCTCCATACTGTTTTCCATAGCAGCTATACCATTTAACATTCCACCAACAGTGTACAAGGTTCCAATTTCTCCACATCCTTGCCAACTCTTAGTATCTTTTGTTTTTTTGATAATAGCCATCCTAACAAGCACAGGAAGATATCTCATTGTGGCTTTGATTTGTATTTCCCTGATCCCTTGCTCTTCCAAGGCTGTCTCTTTCTTGAATTTGGGTCTCAGATGAAATGTCACCTCCTCAGAGAAGTCCTCCCTGACTTCATATGTCACTATGTAGCACCTGCCACTGGCTGGTAATTTTTCCTGATAGTTCGTCTAGTTATTGTGTCTCCCCCACTAGAATATCAATACCATGAGAGCAGGGACCACTGCCCTTATTTACCTATGAATCCTTAGTGCTCAGAATAAGAAGGCCTTCAGTAAATGTTTGTTGACTGAATAAACCAATTACTTCTGTGTCTAATACTAAGGGTCAAGGAAAGGGCAGGGAGCAAATATTTATCAAGCACCTAACATATGGCAGATGCTGAGCTAGGTGCGTTACATGCAGTTTCTCACTTAGTCTCAGAACAGCCCTATAACCGTTTTTTCTTCTCTCTATTTGACAGCTGAGGAAACTGAAGCACAGAGAGGTTGAGTAACTTGCCTGAGGTCACACAGGTGGAAATCGGAAGGGATTACAGCCAAACCCAGGTCAGCCTGACCCCACATGCCCTACCTTTTCCACTACAGTGAGCTGCTGCCCCACATCCTGCTCCTCAGAACTTCCAATCAGTCTCAGTTTTGCTCCTACATGTTGTGTGACCATGAGCAACCTGCTTAACCTCTCTGTACCTAAATGTCTTCAACTCTAATTGGGGAAAAAAAAGAGGGTTTCTATGAGCAACAAATGAGATACAACGTACGAAAAAAATTATAAACAGTGAAGAAACTGGACAATATAGTAGATGTCAGCTATGCCTGTGACCATTTGTGAAAATCTTTTGTGCCACCCCAGGCACTGACCCTGATTCCTGGGTCTCCCATGTGGGTGCCATCTCCACAAAGACCTCAGAGTTCCCGGCTGTGGAGAGACCCTTTGTCTGTTGTTTCACTGGTGTTTTTTGCTCACTCTGATTCCTCTGCTTGGCAGCTCCCTTCTGACTTCACCTAGTCTGGGCGAGCGCACCCCCTTCTGCAACCACAGGGACGAGCACAGAAGTGATCTGCTGATATGCCTGTCCCCCTGGCCACCGCCCCGAGGTGGGGATGGTGCCTGGCTCCTCCTGGGCCTGCCCTGAGCCTGGCATGGAGGCTGGCGCCGGAGGTCCTCGGCAGACCAGCAGGGAGGCCACCGCTGCCTGCGCGGCCGAGCCCTGGGACCACTCACGTTTTCACTGTTGATGTCAGCCTCGCTGGGGCAGCCGAACAGCTCCCGTCGCAGGAGGTTCCCGTCGTACTCCAGGAAGGTCAGGTAGAGGTTGCGGAAAAACTCCACGTGCTTGTTCTTCACCCGCAGCTTCTTGGGGGAGTTCCAGTGGATGACCTGGCAGATGACAAGGAGGCAGTCACGCCGGGACGACCTGTGCTTGTGGGAGGCATGACTGGGCACTGGTCAGGTACTACCTGGGGGCCTGCCCATTCATTCATTCAAATTCATTCATTCATTCAAATTCATTCATTCATTCATTCATTCAACATTTGCGGTCCAGGGGTTAAGAGCTAGAGTGCTGAGGCCAGACTGCCTGGGGTCAAATCCTGGTTCTGCTCTAGGTAGTGATTTAATCTTAGGCAGATTACTTAATCTCTCTGTGCCTCAGTTTCCTCATCTGTGAAATGGAATAGTAACAGCTCCTGCCAAGGCCAGTCTTTGAGCTTTCATCTCTTGGCTCCAAACCTGCTTTGTGATGCTGAAGCCAGGACTCTGCCAACCCTACTTCTGCTGTGTCTGCCTGTTCAGCACTGCCAACGGGGGCGGTGAGAGGGAGACAAGGTCTGGAGGGGGAAAAAGGAACTTGTCCCTTCCTGTGTTCCTGTCCCTGCCCCTTTCTCCATGCCAGTGGTGGCACTTCTTTCCTTCAGCAGCAGCTAAGCACACTTTGCAGTTTTTTTCAAAACTCAGATGCAGCATCATGGGCCTTTGTCCCCCCGCCTGGTGCTGCTCCCTCTGGAGCTGCCTGCTGACCCCAGAGTGTGGCTTCCAGCCCGGAGCTGTAATAATTCCTACCTCTTCCCTCTGTTCCTTCAGCTCCAGGGGTGGGAACTGTTGCCTGCAATTTTCTATTTTCCCTTTTATAGTTACCAAGTGAACACTTTATGTCTAGTTATCATTTTTAAAGATTAAATTCTCTGTTCAAATAATTGGTATGGTTTTTGCCTCCAGCCAGGACTGATGGATGCATGGTCTCCCAGAGCTGCCGTGAAAAAGCAACTCATTAATACAAGTAAAGCACGTTAAGTGGTAAGGACACGCGCTCAATGCATGCTGGCTCCAACTATTAAGCGCCTACAGTATACGGAGTTGGGAGATGGTCAGAGGCCCCTCGGGCAGCGCCTGCCCCTGGCTTGCTCACAGTCTGCTGGGGACTCACGTCCCCAAACAGGTAACAGAAGGCAGTCGTGGAGGAGGATCAAGAAGACATGGCCGGGGGTTTTCCCTGGTGGCGCAGTGGTTGAGAATCTGCCTGCCAATGCAGGGAACACGGGTTCGAGCCCTGGTCTGGGAAGATCCCACATGCCGCGGAGCAACTGGACCCGTGAGCCACAACTACTGAGCCTGCGCATCTGGAGCCTGTGCTCCCAACAAGAGAGGCCGCGATAGTGAGAGGCCCGCGCACCGCGATGAAGAGTGGCCCCCGCTTGCCGCAACTAGAGAGAGCCCTCGCACAGAAACGAAGACCCAACACAGCCATAAAAATAAATAAATAAATTTAAATAGCACTTGGCAAACAAAGAGAGGGAAGAAAAATATAGTTATATATAAAAAAAAAAAAAGCCCTCAGACCTATGATTCTTTAAAAAAAAAAGAAGAAGACATGGCAGCTCCAGAATGCTCCAAGAAGCATCTCTTAGAAGGAGGTACCTGTGCTGGGGCTCGAAGGGCCAGCAGGAGCTTCCTGGGGAGACAGGGCCTGGGCAGGGGGAGGGGGGCAGATGTGGCTGCAGAGGTGACAGGGGAGATCCTGGCCCCGTGGGACCATGTTCTGAACTCAGACTGCATCACTGGAGATTTTTAAGGGGGCCAGGGAATTACTAACTCTGGGTTTTGGGAAGATTACTCTGATTGTAATGGAGGAGATGCGAGGGGCAGGGTGGGAGGGCCCAAAGGGGGACCAGGGACGCTGGTTACGAGTCAGCTGTGAAGCCTGGGGGCATGGCCCACCCCCTGGGCTGGGGAAGCATTTCTGCGTGGAACCCTATGTTGCTCCACATTGTTTCACATCCACTGTCTTCCTTTAATCCTCACAATGACCCTAACAAGGAATGCAAATTTAAAGATGAAGAAACTGGGGACTCTCCCTGGCGGTCCAGTGGTTAAGACTATGCGCTTCCAACGCAGGAGGTGCGGGTTCGATCCCTGGTCAGGGAACAAAGATCCCACATGCCACAGGGCGTGGCCAAAAATAAATAAATACGTACATACATACATAAATCTAAAAAAAATCAAAAAATTAAAAAAAAAAGATGAAGAAACTATGCACATGTATCTTGCTCAGGGCCACAAAGCTGGTAAATGTTGGAGCTGGGATTCAAACATAAATCTGAATAAATCTGATTCCAAAGTTCTTTACTCTGTGGAGAACAGGAGACGCCAGGTTCTAAAGACTTTCTTTTTCACGCTGCATCACATTACAGAAGATACAACATAGCTCTCCTCTTCCCCCACTGGCCCCCCATGGCCCTCACTCTCTCCTCCCACGGCGGGACGGACAGCCTATCTGACCATCTGAGCTGGGGAAACACTGCTCTGTAAGACCAAGCCCCTCTCTCAACGTACAGCAAATAACAGGAAACCTATGTGGTCCAAACCACCTCACGGCTCTCCCCTAATCAGCAAAGGAGTAACAACAGAGCAAGAACCGGGGCTGTCAAACCAGCCTAGGTCTGAATCCCAGCCATCCTCTTCACTAGCTGTGCGTGTCCTTGGGCATCTTGTTGCATTTCCTGGGGCCCCAATTTCCTCATGTGCAAGGAGGGGATCAGTAACCCCAACTTCACAAAGTGGTTTAAGAGGGTTACACGAATGCCTGGCACAGTGCCTGCATGTCACAGTTGCTCCATATACGTGGGTTCTCTTCCCCCTCAAACATGGGACCAATCTGCACCACAAGTGCTCTGCCCTCCTTTCCCTCCCGCCAGCAGGAGGTCCACTGCAGCCGTGAGGAGGGAAGCAGGCATCTCGCACTCAGGAGAGGGCAGAAAGGGACAGCAGACCCTCCTTGGAACAAGGCCACTTGGCGGTGTTTGCATTTCAGGGAAGGATGAGTATACAATGCGCGATTCTCTTCCTGTGCCCTCTGAAGGGTGCGAGAGGGAAGGAGAGGGAAGACTCCCTTGAGAATACACCCAACCCGGGCAGGAGAAGGTCCCGGGCCAGGCATTAAAATAATTGCCTGCGAGCTGGTGACACTCATACCCAGTGGGGATCACGTCTCTGCTGTGAAAGATTCTGGTCCTTGCCAAGTGCTGAGCCAGCAGGAAGGCTGATGGATGTGCATCTGACTCAGGAAACCTGGGCTTCTTCAACAGGGAAAAACTTTAACTAAGGGGAAATCAGGGCTGGCCTATGAGTCCCCAGGCAAACAAATCGTCACTTATCATTCACGAATCTACCAGGCACTTTGGAGACACTGTGTCATTAAATGCTCCAAATGAGCCCATGTGAATCCCACTGTGCATTTTACAAAGATGGTACTTGACGTGCCTGTATTTCACAGCTGGTAAGTTGCAGAGCTGAGACACGAACCCGGCTCTGAACCTAAACCCCCAGGTTCCTGACTGCTATCGAGTTCCACGTCAATGGCCGAGCACTTTACAGGTGCGGAGAGGGAGGCCTGCAGAGGAGAGGCGGCTTGCCCAAGATCACGTGGTGAGTTTGGACCAGGCCAGGGCTGGGACGAGGATGCAGGTCTCCTGGTGCTCCCCGCCCTCCCACTCCAGGTCATCTCTTATCCCATCATGTCTCATCCTGTTCTGTGTCTGCCCAGGGATCTGGGTTGGTGTATCATCTACAGGTAAATACTGAGGTTCTATAACAAGCGGCAAAGGTTAAAGGAAGGTAGGGGGAGAAGACGGTGGGTCACTGGTAGGCCAAGGGGGTTTTAAAAAACCCTGTGAACCTAGCTGCCCTGTAATAGGTAAGCCCACTCGAAGTCTATTAAGGTATATTCAGATTTACCTTTCCACCTAGGTTTTTAATCATCAGAACAGAGAATACTCCATTCCCCTGTGCTAGGCTCCAGAGAAGTAAGTAAAATCTATTGTTTACCTAATACCCATTATATGCTAGACACAGGCCAGGGCTGTTATTGTTGTGTGTGTGTGTATGTGTGTGTGTGTGGTTTCACATTCAATCCTCAAAACAACCTGGTAACGTTGTTTCTATTATCATCCTTATTTTACAGACAATAATCCTGAGGGTTTCTCAGCTAGTAAGTAGCCAATCCTAATACAAAATCAGGCCTGTCTTACTCCCAAATCGTTTTCTTTCTGCCACACCATTCATTCATACAATACTAGAATGAGCACCGACTCTGCGCCAGGCACTGATAGGGGCTGTGATTGCAGAGATGGACACAGAAGATCAAGACTCTCTTTCTGGAACTGACAACTGAGGGGAACACATAACCGCCCGTTTTAAATTACAAGTATGACTCGTGCTTTTAAAGAGAAGCTGTTGGTGATCGTTTCTGGGCTGGGCTACTTCAAGTATAGAGAAACCAAGGCCCAGAGGGAGAAAGTCACTTGCCCAGACTCACGGCAGAGGGAGAAGTGGTGCCCAGCTCCGTCTCCCAGGCCAGCGCTCCTCCCACTAAACCACGCACCTGCCTCGGAAACTCCAACTCAGGATGAGTATTGCTGATAATTCTCATCAGCTCATGTCTGACTACTGAGAAATGTCATTTCCTGGTCCCCTGAGGGACAGAATCACCCATCATCGCTGGCTCAGGGCCAGCAAGCTGGTGGTGTAGATGACATATACTGACAAGCTTTCACACACGAGACAAAGTGACACTGGGAATGTGCCCAAAATACGTTTTTGCAAGAAGCTGGTAAGTACACGTGAGTCTATGACGCTTGTGAAAACCGATCATAACTTATTCCACTTGCTGGGACACATCAGCACAGTAATAATTATTACTGTTAATATTAGCAGCCAACATATATTGGATATTTGCTATGTGCCAAGCACTGCTCTGGACATTTCATTTGTCATGGCTCATTTATACTTTACTTAATACTACAAGTATACCCTCATTATCCCATCGTACAGGTAAGGAAAGTTCAGCCAGTTGCCCCAGGTTACACAGCTAGAAAGTGGGAGAGTCAGGATTCGAACCCAAAGAGGTAGAGACATGAGGAATCTCTCTCTCTCTTATTTCTCCCATGTCTGTAATCATCAACTGACGGTTTACAGCAATGAACATGAGATTCTCAGAAGATTACAGGATCAGAAATGAAACCTACTCTCCCCTCCCAAACACAGGCACGGCACCATCCCTGGGACACGAAGGCTGCTGGGGTGACTTAGGACTCCTCATATACATGGGCTGAACCTCCAGCTTGGGAGGAAGTAGAGAAGGAGGCATCCAGGTTGCATGGCAGGTGGGCTGCAGAAGCTACCAGGCATCAGGGGCCCCAGGGGTGTGATCTGATTGGATCTGAAATGTCTGTAAAGGCTGAGTATATGTACAGACTTGCAGTCAGCCTGCAATGAGCCTGAGAAATTGATGAAAATTGATTACTGTCCAGGAAACTTAAACATCATCCGGGAAGACAGCAAAAGTCAACGTGATTAAAGGAGAAACGAGAGACTCTATCACCTATCAAGGGCGCAGGAAAAAGCATTTCAAAGACAGAAACAAGACCTCAGTACAAGGACAAGGCTATGGAGAGAGTTTAGCCCATACTCCGGCTTCTCAAGTACTTGGAACCCACAGGGCTCATAAAAATAATTCTGATTTCTTGGCAAAAGTGCCAAGATATCAGAACCTGTGTGCAAATACCACGTGAATAAGAACATGGGGCTTATGTGTTCCAAGTTACTGAGATAAGAGGTATTTGGAAAATGGGTCTCTGTCTCAAGACCTCTACTGACTTTCTTGGCTCACAGAATAACAACTATCCTCCTTAGACTGGCAGTGAAGCCTGTTGCAAACTGGTTCCCACTTACAATTCCAACTCTAACTCCAGGCTAAAAGAACCTCCTGGTATTTCTTGAACCTGTCTTCCATTACTCAGTGCTTTTGCATATTTTCCCCCTCCCTAGAATATCCTTATTTCTTCTCTACCATATTCATGCCTGCTTGTCCTTCATAGCTGAGCTCAAATGCACCTCTTCTGTAACTCTTTCCCTGATCACTCATGCCAGAAGGTTGTCTCCTAATAGTCTTTCTCTCCACTCTATTCTTCATTCCTAAGAGAACATTCATTTTGTTTGTAGTTGCAATGTCCCTAGCCCCTTTGAGTGGCTCATGATCCATTTAAGATCCAAGCAATCATGATGATTCTTCTGATTTCCCAGACTCCCTTGCAGCTAGGGGTGGCCATGTGACACAGGATTGCTCAAAAAGACACGTGGCAAAGCATATATTTGATTTCTTAATCACTAGGTTCAGATAAGGTGCTGTCTTCCTCCCACCCCACTCACCTTCCTGTTGTGAACAGAGATGTGATGACTGGCACTCTGACAGCCATCCTGTGACTGTGAAGTCAACACACTGCTGATCTACAAACCAGTTCTACAGCTGCTTACTCCAGGACTCTTAGGAAAGAAATTCAAACCCCCTATTTTATTTTAAGCCACTACAAATTGGGTTTTCTGATTCTCACTGTAAGCATTCCTAATATAACACCTAAGGCAGTTGCTGGGTCCTTCCTCAGTGCGCCACAGGCTCTTGTACTTAACTCTATTAGAGAACTCATTGCATGCTCTGGTAATTATTTATTTACATCCCTGCACCTGGCAGCATTGGAATATGAATTTCTGAGCCAGCAGGGACCATGACTTATTATGCTTCCTGAGTGCTATACTGCCTGGCAGGTAGTTAGTATTCAATAGCTGCCCTTTGGTTCAAGAATGGAAATCATGATGATGACATTCTCAATAATCCTCACATTCTGTCTGTCTATAGCAAATCAGTTATAAAAGCCCTATTCATGTGGGCTTTCGGATGGAGAAACATATTCCCCTTTTCTTCATCTAAGGGCCAAACAGCTTGTCATTTTCTTTTGAAGGAATTGAAGCTCCCTCTGTTCTTCCCTTGTCTGGTATTTCAAGGAGAAGGACAATGGTCTCACGAGGGTCTCACGAGTCCCTTTCCTCGTCCTCTTCAGGATTATGATGCATGCTAGAAAAGGATGAGCACATGCACTTGATCCCAGCCCCAGCTCCAGCTCTTATCCGCTAGGCGGCCTGCACACAGTTGCCTAGTATCATGGAGACAGTCTCTCACCTATAAAAGGGACATAACAGCAACTGCCTTGCAGTTTGTGGTCAAGACCAGGACTGATGGATTGATGGGCGTGAAGGCATTTCACACGTGCTCATTAAATTACAAAATACATCTGGTTTTAGACTTCATGAGTCATCCACCTTACCAACGAGGAAGGCTGGATGAAGACAGGAAAGGAAAGAGGAATAAGAAATAAGACTTAAAGGAGGAATTGCAGGTGGAGGCAGCCTGGGGCAGAAGTGCAGGATGGGCACAGACAACACAGCCCAGAGGAGACGCCACGCCAGGGGCCAGGCTCCTCCTGGCTGGACCTCAAGGAGAGGCCCGAAGAGGGTGCTTCCAGAAAGGAAAGCACTAAGGTGGGTTTAACATGCTGGGCAGAGATTGGAGAGTGCTAACAGGCAGGGGAGCGAGGCAAAGGTCACCCTTGCTTCTTCCCAACTCTGTCACCCAAACAGCTTAATGTATCTGAACCTCTATCTTCCAATCTGTTCAAAGGAAACAATAATAATACCTGCTTCAGGGGATCCATGAGACAAGAGATGTAAAGGCGTCCACCACGGAGCCCAGAGCAGGCTGGTGTTCAGCGTGCGTGAGTCTCGGGAACATACGTGGTCCGTTCCCATGGGATCTTCTCTAAAGTGACGCTGTCCCTCCGTCTGTATTTAAACCTAGACTGTTGGTTCCTTGAATGCAAGACCTGTGTTTGTCCAACTCTGCATGCACAGTGCCAGGTCCGGTCAACGTTTGCAGACAGCCATGGAATCCACTCCGGTTCTTTTCTTCCCTCCACCAACTGCTAAAGACTCTGTTCCCCCTCTCTCCCTTCTCCTTTCCCATTCCTGACAATTACCAGGTAGTGGCTATTAAATAAAAACAGTGTCCCTGATACTCAAGACTTCAAGCCACAGACGTTCTGTGACTCTTTGCCTCCTTTTACAAAGGTTCCTGTTGTTCCTTGATTTTTTACAAGTCCCAGAAAAAAAAAAAAATTCTTCCCAGACAAAAACACTACCCAGGAAAGGGGAAGAAAATAGATGCAACTCAGCGATTATTTAGTCCCCTCATCTGGAAAACGTAGACACTTAGGCCAGTGCATGCATTCGAGGCCCTGTCCTATAGCCTATCATTTCTTGTTCTGTCACCTGTAACATTTCTTATTTTTCCCTGCCTGAGGTGCTGGACGTTGTAAAGAGGGAAAAAAACGAGAACAGAAAAATGGGTATCTCTGATAACACTCAGGGCTGGGAGGGTCATGAATCCGAGAAGATCCTGCTCTGTTCTCGCATGTTCGTCATGTTTAATGTTTCTGGTTCTTTTGCTATATAATGGGGGTAGCAGTCCATTTGAACTGGATTCTGGCCTGTCTGAAGAATTCCGATGGACCTCTGAGAGCAGGAAGTGGGAAAGCGATGCATTCAGTACAAGGATCCTCCATGGCGTTGCCTGATGCGGCTTCTCTGAAGTTGTGTGACCTGTGGAAGGTCACCAGCCCAGTGCGCTCCCTCTCTACGGCATTAATTGCTAAGACTCTATTCACTTTCACTGAGTCCCCCCAGGGTCCTCCAGGGAGTGTCTCTGTTGATTTGAGGACAAGGAGGACAGAGGGAAGTGGGTTTCACCTCTAGAGACAGGCAGGGACCCTTCAGCTGAAGGATTCTACCAAGGTTGGTCGAGAAGCCGATTTGGCGGAATGTCAGTAATGCCCCTGGGGGTGGGCACCCCGTGATTCACTGCTTGGAAACTCCAAGAAGGCAAAACTGGCTTCCAGGATCCCAGCAGGCATCTTCTGTAGTGGCCTGCTGTTGCTTTTCCGTGTGCCCTGCACCCTTCCTTCACAGATCAAGACGCTGCCTTCTTCCGATGATTCTAACAGGGCTGCCGGTCAGGCCTGACCTGCTAGAGCAAAGGGCGTGTGACTCAGGCTGACCAATGAGACATTCCAGACTGTTCGTGGGCATGAGTCCCATGCAGGGTCAACAGAGTTGCTCTGCAGAGTCATGGAGGGAAAGAGGGTCTCTCTTTTCAATACGGGATCATGTGGGCTAGTCACTCTTATGTCCCCTTGCTTTGATTTCTTCATAGCATGTTTTCCTGCCTGAAATGACCAATTTGATCATTTGTTGTCTTGTTTGATATCTGTATTCTGCACTAGAATGTAAGCTAGGGAGAGCAGGGCCTGCGTTGTCTGGTTTTCCACGTATAACCAGCACTTGGAACAGTGCCTGGTCCACAGCAAGCGTGCAATATGTATTTGTTGAATGACGAGGCTCTACATACTGGCTGGGGAGGCTGCCAGAAGTCACCCTGCCATGACAGAGAAAGCAGAGGCAGAAAGAAAGCAAGACAGAGGGACAGAGAGAGAAGGAGAGGGAGTGAGGTCTTATGTCATTTGAGCTCCCATATCTAACTGTGTCAATGCAGAGGGCAGGATACTGAGCCCTCGCATACTGCAATGTACTGAGGAATAAACCTGGCTAAGTGTTCTACCAATCATACTATATCTATTTTAGTGCATTTATTAATATTATTTAATGATAACAATAATTTTAACTAAAATAACTCATAAAATGAACAAAGGACTTAAAAAGAGCCCTGCATTATTATTATTATTAACCCAAAGTACAAAATAAATACATGTGAGTCCTTGGGGTTATGAATACATGATGTAAGAAATAAATATAATTGGGGGAAAGAGACAAATCTCCCTAGAGAAGAACCCCAGTGATGTACGTGGATTCTACCCCCTCCCAGGGAGTGAAACTTAATCTCCTCACTTCCAGTGTGGGGTAGATAAGTGACTCACTTCCAAAAAAGGAAGAAGAAAAGGGAAACATAGTAACTTTATAGTGGAGAAGCCTGAAAAGACCACCTTAGCCAAAGAAAGGTGGTTAGTATCCTTAATAGTAACATGTGTGGCACAGTACATGCCTTGGAAGTATCAAGGTCAGTCATGAAAAAACAAAGACAGACTGAGAAACTGTCAGAGACCAAAGGAGACTAAGGAAGCAGGGCATGAATGGAAAAACTGGTGAAATGCAGCTAAAGCCTGACGTTTAGTAATAGCAATACACCAATGTTGGTGTGTCAGTTTTGACAAGTTCACCATTGTTACATAAGATATTAACATCAGGGGAAACTGGATGGGGCACACGGGACTCTATGTACTACGTTTACAATTTTTCTGCAGGTCTAAAATTCTTCCAAATAAAAGTGTATTATTAAAAACACAAACCAGTTCTACAAAGAAACGAGAGGTTGAGAATACTAGTAACACAAGCTTTTGGGACCAGCAAGAAAACAGCTGAGCTGACACTTCTGCTCCCAATATAAGCTCTTCCTTAGCTACATCTCCAAGTAGAGAAATGCCCATCTAATTAGATCCGACAAGAAGTTGGTTAAAAAAAATTTAAATCCTCAAGACTATTTCAAAAACCATTTATAACCATGATTGTTAAGGAAGAACTTCACCTCAAGTGTGTATTATGCCTTGAGATATTACTTAATGTTAGTACAGAGATGCATGATGAGCAAGACATTTAAAAACAAAGCATCCGGAATATAAAGACGAGCCTCCATAAATTTTTGATGACGTTTAAAGTCTTGTGGTAGTCAGTCTTGAAATTTACAAGGTTTCACTAAACCCCATGAAAAGAGTTCTGCAGTCTCTTTGGAGATTTCATACATCAAAATGAAAGATAATAAAATCCAATAAGGAAAACACTTGTTTTTCCTGCCTTGGCAAAAATGGCTGGAAAAACACACAGAAGATAATCTGGTAACAAATGAAGTAAATTCCTGGGTCAGCAAATATTATAGGAAGAGTCCTAGAAAACAAATGATGAAAGCCTGGAGAAACTAGTATTAGAACAAATTACATGGCTGATTTGCTATAGAGTTAAATCAAAGTACAGAGGATTCTGACATGGCGTCATCTTATGCTATTTGCAAGACTCTGTTTAGAAAATGAAATACACAAAGAACAACTTTTCAGTGAGCACTAAAGGAAAGATGTCCTGGGGAAGTGATATTCTGAGCAGTGAATTCCTACTTTAATGATGGTAATGTTTTATGGAGCGTGCATATGTGGAATGACTGAAGGTATAGCTGCTTTAACTGGAATAACGAAAGGATACCAAGAAAAGTTACAGAGGGAGTGCCCCATACTGAATTCCTTTACTGTATCACTGATAGGCAAGTTTGCAACAAAACACTGGAAGCCAGTGTGCATTAGTACTATTAGATGTCGTTGATTTGGTTAACTTTATAAAGACTGAAAATATAGAATTTTTACAATACTTTCTAAAGACGTGAGGAATGACAATGAAAATCTTCCGTCCAACATAGAGCTTAGCTGGTTGACTCACGGCAAAGGACTTATAATAAATGGCATACGTAAAGACGATTTATGCATTTCTGTTTTTACGAAAAAATGGTTGTCGGTGCTAGGCTATCTCACGCTTTTGGGAAAAAACACACACACCTGAATCCGACCCTTCAATGTAAAGGTGATGAATGGAAAAGTAACTACTTTTACAAAGAACCTGTAATATAGATGGAACTTTTAGAAATAAATATTTGAAATTGTTTTCCTCATTATAGGGATTTTTAGGCAAAAATGTTTTTCCCTATCATAACCCTCATTTCCACATTCCTAGAAACTTCAGTGGTTTGATGTCCATAATTACCAAATACTGCTTAGTGGATGCTCCCCTCTCTCAGAATCCCTTTCCTTCTTAACAGAGCCCAGATTATCCAGGGAAATGTTTCTTACAGTGGGCTTCTGAAGAACCTGCTCCACAAGGCATTCCATGGTCAAGGTTCTGGGTGTCGACATAGAATACGTGGGGGAAATGCTGGGGAATCAATAAAATCGATCAGATTTCCTTGCTGCAGGATATCATAACAGGGTATCTGGTACAGTAAATGGTACACGGAACTCCTCTCTCCCCACCCCTCCCCAGCTCTCCTGTTAGTGTTCTAAAGAAATCTCACTAACAGTTCTTAGAACTGTTTAGATACGTACTCCACAAAGTGCTATTATTGAAGGGCGAATTCTCCAGAGCCATGGCCTTGCTTCTAGGGATCTTGTTGATGTTTCCAGGAATAAATGCATCTGAACTTCATCAGCTATGCGTAACCAAGCCAGTGACGGATAACTTAAATCAATAACAACCAAAGGAGTTCAGTTCTAAAAATTACCACATAAGCCAAGAATGGGTGAGTGTTGAGGCAAAGACAAAAGACTAAAGCTTAAAGCACCCAAAGTCCCCTCCACTGAGCGGGTTGTTCTCCAGCACAGTATCAGGGCACAAGATGACGAGACACACACCAGTGCTTAACCCTGGGCAAGCCGTTTCCCCTCTGTGGGTTCCTGCTTCCGGTCTGTGAAATGTGAGCATTGGAATGGATGAGCAAGAAGATCCCTTGTTTACAGGTTTTGCCTACCAGCTGACTGAAAATTACCCCAAGAGAGTGGGAACAATACTGATAGATTATTAATAATAAGAATTCAAAAAAAGTCATGTACCCCAATGTTCATTGCCGCACTATTTATAATAGCCAGGACATGGAAGCAACCTAAATGCCCATCGACAGATGAATGGATAAAGAAGATGTGGCACATATATACAATGGAATATTACTCAGCCATGAAAAGGAATGAAATTGAGTTATTTGTAATGAGGTGGATGGGCCCAGAGTCTGTTATACAGAGTGAAGTCAGAAAGAGAAAAACAAATACCACATGCTAACGCACATATATGGAATCTAAAGAAACGGTACTGATGAACCTAGTGGCAGGGCAGGAATAAAGACGCAGATGTAGAGAATGGACTTGAGGACACAGGGAGGGGGAAGGGGAAGCTGGGATGAAGTAAGAGAGTGGCATGGACATATACACACTACCAAATGTAAAATAGATAGCTAGTGGGAAGCAGCTGCATGGCACAGGGAGATCAGCTCCATGCTTTGTGACCACCAAGAGGGGTGGGATAGGGAGGGTGGGAGGAGGCTCAAGAGGGAGGGGATATGGAGATACATGTATACATATAGCTGATTCACTTTGTTGTACAGCAGAAACTAACACAACATTGTAAAGCAGTTATACTCCAATAAAGATATAAAAAAAAATAGTAAGAATACTAGGTGTAACAGATACATACTACTGTATATAAAACAGATAAACAACAAGGACCTACTGTATAGCACAGGGGACTATTTATATTCAGTATCTTGTAATAACCTATAATGGAAAAGAATCTGAAAAAGAATATATATATATATATTCAGTTTTGCTGTATACCTGAAACTAACACAACACTGTAAATCAACTATACTTTAATTTAAAAAAAAACACAAAAAAACAAACAAAAAAGAATACTAGGCTTACTACATGTCTCATAACCCTGTACTAATATATCACCCCTTTTCATCTTTACACCTCCTCTACAGAGTGATTACTGCCCCACTTTCTCAGATGACGACAAGGTGAAGAGAGGGTAAGTAGCTCAGCGACAGCCCTGCAGCCTGGCCCACAGTGGGTACTCTGCAGTTTGCTGGGTGAATGGGCGATTCCCAGGTATGAGCCCTAGAGCGATGGTGCCAAAAGACAGACTACTTGGACAGGGGTCAGCTGCCTCATATTTAATCCCAGAACTCCTCGGGCTTACCAGCCGCAGCGGTGCACAGAGACAAGAAAAGACTTAGAGTCCTCGGACTTGGGTCATGCAATGAAATCAAACAGGCACTGGCCTGAAGTAAAGAGAGGTCTGGTTGGAAGGCGGTAATTCTAAATTTTAGATCTTCTTCCCCAAAGCAACTGTTTTTCCTTCCTCAATCCATCCTAATCCTCCAAAATCAACCTTACCATTCATCATTCTTAGTACCCTCTCTCTGCCTTCCCCTGCCTCATTTTTCACTGCAGACAGCTTAGCTATGGCAAGCTCAATACACTAATACATGGTGGTCCCCTGTCTTCCTCAAAAGATGTGAAATCTGACACCTCTCTTAAGTATTATAAAATGTTTTAAAACTTGAGTTATGTGCTACTCCTTTTATGCAAATGTTACAGATTGCCTCTGGAACACACATCATTTCCCCATATGGATGGCATGTTTTCTCTTGTTTTTTCTCCTCTCCTTTAGGGCTTTTCTTTTAAGTGCACGCAGCTCCTAATTCAAAAATTCAGGCTCTGTGCCTGCTGCTTCAAATTCACATGTTCTTTCAAGGAGGGAATGTTATATTAAGGGTCTCTGTTCTGGAGTTAGCCCTCAAAAATGCACTTAATTTAAAGAGGGCTCACACAGAATAATCCTATAGAATCATTATCTCACATAAAATACTTTCCTGGGAAAATACCATTCAGGTGGGAACTCAGCCCCAAGTCAGAAGAAAGAACCTTGGACTGAGAGTAAGACAGACACGAGTTTGAATCTCAGCTCTGTCGTATTGAGCTGTGGGATTTGGGGCAAGTAAGTGACTAGTCTGTACGATTCTTAATTTTCTGATTTATAAAACAGACGGAACAATATTCACCCTGTGAGACTTTTGTCAAGATTAAGTGACACCATACTTGGAACACCATTCCCACCCAACTGACCTGGAATATGCCATTTCATCCTTTGGGGTCCTGGTCACAGGACCAGGACCCCAAAGGATGAGATGTGTTTCCTGTCAATCCCAGAAAGGGATCAGTGCATTCTGGGCAGCTGTGTCTGTAGCAATGGCGTGGTCCCTGTTGCTTGCCCACCCAGCATCCGGTTTACTCTTTCTAACTTGCATGTGAGTTTCCACTCCCGATTCTCCAGGGCTCTAAGTAGGGGAGGGATGGAGGGAGGACTGGGCAGAGGGCCAGCCAGGGTGTTTGGGGGCTGAAGAGTGATGTGAGGGCAGAAGATGAGGAAGCAGCGGAATTTGGATATCAAGATTCAGCTCAGACCTCCTACAGAGAACCCTCCAAGGTACAGGCTGCGTCCCGCTCCCAACTAGACAGGGCTCCTCCAGCTGCTCTCAGCCCCCTTTACTTCCCTGCTTCACAGCACTTAGCAGGCTGCACTGGGATTTTCTGTTTCCTTACTGGTTAATTCTAAATAGTCTGTGACCTTCCCAAGGGCAGGAACCATGGCTTACTCAGCCCTGGGCTCCAGTAACTCTCACAGACCTGAGGACTGGACCCACTGCTTGCCACTTCCTGGCCATCACCCACTATTTCTGACCAGGGCTTCCTTCTCTAACAAACAGTCTACTAAAGACTCAAGGACTAGACATGATTTCCTGGAATCTCTCGCAATCTCCCGGCTCTAAGCCAGCACACAGCTTCTTTGCTGGTCTCCTGAGTCTGCACTCCTGGTGAAGGAATAAAGAGCTGCTCCTTTGGGTCCCTCTCTTTTAATTTAAGACTCAGCCAGGGAAGGCTGAGTCATCAAGCTTTAGGACTGAAGAGATAAAAATGGAGGTCTTTGAAACACAAAAGACGGAGGTAAGGTCAAGTGCATTTCTACGGAGCACTCAAGGGGCCTGGCTGAGAACGGGGCCAAGAATAATGGTCTCCATTTTATCGAGGATTTTGTAACTGAGCCTGAGAGGTTAAGTGAGTTACTCAAGTCCTTCAGCTGGTAAGAGGTAGAACTGTCACTAGAATTTACAGGATTGCTTGGCTCCAAAAGCCTAGATACTTCTTCTGCCTCCTCAGTGAAACCACTCCTCCCCTTAGATGTTCTCTTAACCAACCTATACTCGGCACAAAGTTGTCAGCTGACACCCAGGGCAGGCTAGATGCCAAGGCTGGTAAACTCCTCTCTGGCAGGAAGTGGGAGCCTGTCTGCAGCTACACCTGAGCCCTATGTTATCAGGAGGGAGCTGTGTTTGTTACCAAATGTGTTTTTATGCCACTTCAAGTGTAATTGGAAATGAAATTAAACATTCTTTGAATTAGGTGAGAGTTGCTATTTCCACGAAAGGCAAGATAAACATTCTGGTACAACTCGATAAAAAGAAGTTCTTAAAAAAAAAAAAAAAAAAAATTGGCTGTCGGATTAGGCATGGGTGAGATGACTATATAACAGTGAGGGAAATGCAAAAGTCCAGGACTGCCCTTCACTTGCTTTGTGAGAGTCCTTAAGTTCTTGCTCAACTTGAAAGGACCCCGAGAACCACAGAGGACACAGATGGAGAGTCACTTAAGTGACCTTACAGCACAATCAGCCACAAAAAGACCTGGCCCTGGATTTGCCCAAAAGGACAGTCAAGGTGAATACAGTTTTATGAGTCTTGCTTAAACTGACGTTTTCTATCAGCTGACCCAGCACAGGTCCCTGTGGATCCCACAGGTGAGCTTCTTAGATTGGCTACCCTTTGGGGCAACAGTGTAAGTTGATGGAGAGCAGAGCTCAGGGTACCCTGGATACTCCCCAGGGAGGGACATAATAACTAGCAAACAGGAGGTTCCTTCATAGATGCTGAACACAATGAAAAAAAGTGGGGGAGGAAGAGAAGAAAGAAAATTAAGAAGAAAGAAAACAACAAAGACACACCTTTCCCAGGAATCTGAGGCCCAGGTTGGCCTGGAGGGACCTACAGACATGCTGTGTTCTTGGACCAGCTCTTCAGGCTCTTCATCAATGTCCAGACCCTGATATGACCCAGAGGGTGGTGCTCAGGCCTTCCAGCCTCTCTCCCTCATCCCCTAATCCTCTCCCCACCTCCAGGGCAGCTCCCCTTTCATATATTGCCTGTATTTCAGGGTTCTGTGTTAGATTGTGTTAGATAAGCTATCAGTGATAAAATGACTTCTGTTTTAGGTTTATCTAAAAAGATATGGGGGGGATTAACCAAGATGGCAGAGTAGAAGGACACCAGAATCACAACTGGCTGCTGGACAATCATCGACAGGAAGACACTGGAACTCACCAAAAAAGATACCCCACATCCAAGGACAGAGGAGAAGCCACAGTGAGACAGTAGGAGGGGCGCAATCAGAGTAAAATCAAATCCCATTAACTGCTGGGTGGGTGACTCACAGACTGGCGAACACTTATACCACAGAAGTCCACCCACTGGAGTGAAGATTCTGAGCCCCACGTCAGGCTTCCCAACCTGGGGGTCCGGCAATGGGAGGAGGAATTCCTAGAGAATCAGACTTTGAAGCCTAGTGGGAATTGACTGCAGGACTTTGACAGGACTGGGGGAAACAGAGACCCCACTCTTGGAGGGCGCACACGGAATAGTGTGTGCATCGGGACCCGGGGGAAGGAGCAGTGACCCTGGGGGAGACTGAACCAGACCTACCTGCTAGTGTTGGAGGGTCTCCTGCAGAGGCGGGGGCTGGCTCTGTTTCACCGTGGAGACAAGGACACTGGCAGTGGAGGTTCTGGGAAGTACTCCTTGGCATGAGCCCTCCCAGAGTCTGCCATTAGCCCCACCAAAGAGCCCAGGTAGGCTCCAGTGTTGGGTTGCCTCAGGCAAAACAACCAACAGGGAGGGAACCCAGCCCCACCCATCAACAGTCAAGTAGATTAAAGTTTTACTGAGCTCTACCCACCAGAGCAACAGTCAGCTCTACCTACCACCAGTCCCTCCCATCAAGCCTCTTAGATAGCCTCATCCACCAGAGGGCAGACAGCAGAAGCAAGAAGAACTACAATCCTGCAGCCTGTGGAACAAAAACCACATTCACAGAAAGACAGACAAGATGAAAAGGCAGACGGCTATATACTAGATGAAGGAACAAGAAAAAACCCCAGAAAAACAACTAAATCAAGTGGAGATAGGCAACCTTCCAGAAAAAGAATTCAGAATAATGATAGTGAAGATGATCCAGGACCTCGGAATAAGAATGGAGGCAAAGATTGAGAAGATGCAAGAAATGATTAACAAAGACCTAGAAGAATTAAAGAACAAACAGAGATGACCAATACAATAACTGAAATGAAAACTACACTAGAAGGAATCAATAGCAGAATAACTGAGGCAGAAGAACGGATAAGTGACCTGGAAGACAGAATGGTGGAATTCACTGCTGTGGAACAGAATAAAGAAAAAAGAATGAAAAGAAATGAAGACAGCCTAAGAGACCTCTGGGACAACATTAAACGCAACAACATTCGCATTATAGGGGTCCCAGAAGGAGAAGAGAGAGAGAAAGGACCAGAGAAAATATTTGAAGAGATTATAATCGAAAACTTCCCTAACATGGGAAAGGAAATAGCCACCCAAGTCCAGGAAGCACAGAGAGTCCCATACAGGATAAACCCAAGGAGAAACATGCCGAGACACATAGTAATCAAATTGGCAAAAATTAAAGACAAAGAAAAATTATTGAAAGCAGCAAGGGAAAAACGACAAATAACATACAAGGGAACTCCCATAAGGTTAACAGCTGATTTCTCAGCAGAAACTCTACAAGCCAGAAGGGAGTGGCATGATATACTTAAAGTGATGAAAGGGAAGAACCTACAACCAAGATTACTCTACCCGGCAAGGATCTCATTTAGATTTGATGGAGAAATCAAAAGCTTTACAGACAAGCAAAAGCTACGAGAATTCAGCACCACCAAACCAGCTCTACAACAAATGCTAAAGGAACTTCTCTAAGTGGGAAACACAAGAGAAGAAAAGGAAACAAACCCAAAACAATTAAGAAAATGGTCATAGGAACATACATATAGATAATTACCTTAAACGTGAATGGATTAAATGCTCCAACCAAAAGACACAGGCTTGCTGAAGGGATACAAAAACAAGACCCATATATATGCTGTCTACAAGAGACCCACTTTAGACCTAGGGACACATACAGACTGAAAGTGAGGGGATGGAAAAAGATATTCCATGCAAATGGAAATCAAGAGAAAGCTGGAGTAGCTATACTCATATCAGATAAAATAGACTTTAAAATAAAGAATGTTACAAGAGACAAGGAAGGACACTACATAATGATCAAGGGATCAATCCAAGAAGAAGATATAACAATTATAAATATATATGCAGCCAACATAGGAGCACCTCAATACATAAGGCAACTGCTAACAGCTATAAAAGAGGAAATTGACAGTAACACAATAATAGTGGGGGACTTTAACACCTCACTTACACCAATGGACAGATCATCCAAAATGAAAATAAATATGGAAACAGAAGCTTTAAATGACACAATAGACCAGATAGATTTAATTGATATTTATAGGACATTCCATCCAAAAACAGCAGATTACATGTTCTTCTCAAGTGCGCACGGAACATTCTCCAGGATAGATCACATCTTGGGTCACAAATCAAGCCTCAGTAATTTTAAGAAAATTGAAATCATATGAAGCATCTTTTCTGACCACAACGCTATGAGATTAGAAATGAATTACAGGGAAAAAAACACAAACACATGGAGGCTAAACAATACGTTACTAAATAACCAAGAGATCACTGAAGAAATCAAAGAGGACATCAAAAAATACCTAGAGACAAATGACAATGAAAACACAACGACCCAAAACCTATGGGATGCAGCAAAAGCAGTTCTAAGAGGGAAGTTTATAGCTATACAAGCCTACCTCAAGAAACAAGAAAAATCTCAAGTAAACAATCTAACCTTACACCTAAAGGAACTAGAGAAAGAAGAACAAACAAAACCCAAAGTTAGCAGAAGGAAAGAAATCATAAAGATCAGAGCAGAAATAAATGAAATAGAAACAAAGAAAACAATAGCAAAGACCAATAAAACGAAAAGCTGGTTCTTTGAGAAGACAAACAAAATTGATAAGCCATTAGCCAGACTCATCAAGAAAAAGAGGGAGAGGACTCAAATCAATAAAATCAGAAATGAAAAAGGAGAAGTTACAACAGACACCGCAGAAATACAACGCCTCCTAAGAGACTACTACAAGCAACTTTATGCCAATAAAATGGACAACCTGGAAGAAATGGACAAATTCTTAGAAAGGTATAACCTTCCAAGACTGAACCAGGAAAAAGCAGAAAATATGAACAGACCAATCACAAGTAATGAAATTGAAACTGTGATTAAAAATCTTCCAACAAACAAAAGTCCAGGACCAGATGGCTTCACAGGTGAATTCTATCAAACATTTAGAGAAGAGCTAACACCTATCCTTCTCAAACTCTTCCAAAAAATTGCAGAGGAAGGAACACTCCCAAACTCATTCTATGAGGCCACCATCACCCTGATACCAAAACCAGACAAAGATACTACAAAAAAAGAAAATTACAGACCAATATCACTGATGAATATAGATGCAAAAATCCTCAACAAAATACTAGCAAACAGAATCCAACAACACATTAAAAGGATCATACACCACGATTAAGTGGGATTTATCCCAGGGATGCAAGGATTCTTCAATATACGCAAATCAATCAGTGTGATACACCATATTAACAAATTGAAGAATAAAAGCCATATGATCATCTCAATAGATGCAGACAAAGCTTTTGACAAAATTCAACACCCATTTATGATAAAAACCCTCCAGAAAGTGGGCATAGAGGGAACCTACCTCAACATAATAAAGGCCATATATGACAAACCCACAGCAAACATCATTCTCAATGGTGAAAAACTGAAAGCATTTCCTCTAAGATCAGGAACGAGACAAGGATGTCCACTCTCACCACTATTATTCAACATAGTTCTGGAAGTCCTAGCCACGGCAATCAGAGAAGAAAAAGAAATAAAAGGAATACAAATTGGAAAAGAAGAAGTAAAACTGTCACTGTTTGCGGATGACATGATACTATACATAGAGAATCCTAAAAATGCCACCAGAAAACTACTAGAGCTAACCAATGAATTTGGTAAAGTTGCAGGATACAAAATTAATGCACAGAAATCTCTTGCATTCCTATACAATAATGATGAAAAATCTGAAAGAGAAATTATGGAGACACTCCCATTTACCATTGCAACAAAAAGAATAAAATACCTAGGAATAAACCTACCTAGGGAGACAAAAGACCTGTATGCAGAAAACTATAAGACACTGATGAAAGAAATTAAAATGATACAAACAGATGGAGAGATATACCATGTTCTTGGATTGGAAGAATCAATATTGTGATAATGACTATACTACCCAAAGCAATCTATAGATTCAATGCAATCCATATCAAACTACCAATGGCATTTTTTACGGAACTAGAACAAATCATCTTAAAATTTGTATGGAGACACAAAGGACCCTGAATAGCCAAAACAGTCTTGAGGGAAATAAACAGAACTGGAGGAATCAGACTCCCTGACTTCAAACTATACTCCAAAGCTACAGTAATCAAGACAATATGGTACTGGCACAAAAACAGAAACATAGATCAATGGAACAAGATAGAAAGCCCAGAGATAAACCCACACACCTATGGTCAACTAATCTATGACAAAGGAGGCAAAGATATACAATGGAGAAAAGACAGTCTCTTCAATAAGTGGTGCTGGGAAAACTGGACAGCTACATGTAAAAGAATGAAATTAGAATACTCCCTAACAGCATACACAAAAATAAACTCAAAATGGATTAGAGACCTAAATGTAAGACTGGACACTATAAAACTCTTAGAGGAAAACATAGGAAGAACACTCTTTGACATAAATCACAGCAAGATCTTTTTTGATCCACCTCCTAGAGTAATGGAAATAAAAACAAAAATAAAGAAATGGGACCTAATGAAACTTCAAAGCTTTTGCACAGCAAAGGAAACCATAAACAAGACGGAAAGACAACCCTCAGAATGGGAGAAAATATTTGCAAACGAATCAACGGACAAAGGATTAATCTCCAAAATATATAAACAGCTCATTCAGCTCAATATTAAAGAAACAAACACCCCAATCCAAAAATGGGCAGAAGACCTAAATAGACATTTCTCCAAAGAAGACATACAGATGGCCACGAAGCACATGAAAAGATGCTCAACATCACTAATTATTAGAGAAATGCAAATCAAAACTACAATGAGGTATCACCTCACACCAGTTAGAATGGGCATCATCAGAAAATCTACAAACAACAAATGCTGGAGAGGGTGTGGAGAAAAGGGAACCCTCTTGCACTGTTGGTGGGAATGTAAATTGATACAGCCACTATGGAGAACAGTATGGAGGTTCCTTAAAAGACTAAAAATAGAATTACCATATGACCCAGCAATCCCACTACTGGGCATATACCCAGAGAAAACCGTAATTCAAAAAGACACATGCACCCGAATGTTCATTGCAGCACTATTTACAATAGCCAGGTCATGGAAGCAACCTAAATGCCCATCAACAGACGAATGGATAAAGAAGTTGTGGTACATATATACAATGGAATATTACTCAGCCATAAAAAGGAACGAAATTGAGTCATTTGTTGAGACGTGGAGGGATCTAGAGACTGTCATACAGAGTGAAGTAAGTCAGAAAGAGAAAAACAAATATCGTATATTAACACATGTATGTGGAACCTAGAAAAATGGTACAGATGAGCTGGTTTGCAGGGCAGAAGTTGAGACACAGATGTAGAGAACAGACATATGGACACCAAGGGGGGAAAACTGCAGTGGGGTGGGGATGGTGGTGTGCTGAATTGGACGATTGGAATTGACATGTATACACTGATGTGTATAAAAGTGATGACTAATAAGAACCTGCAGTATAAAAAAACAAACAAAACAACTAATACTAAACTTTCATTGGGTTATTTGTATGGAAATATGTTAATATAAATGTTTCAGACATTACATGAAATTTCTAAAAATCTTATATGTTCTGGTATAATGTTATAAGTCATAATCTTAGTTATTACTTTAAAATGTATATCAGAAATAACTAATTTTCTTGTCAACTGCATTATTATGAACTTTCATCAAATCTTTAACCATGGTCATTTTTAAGTCTTTTGTCATTTACAGACAGTTCTGGGTGTACTCTGATGCTTTTGCAAATATGTTCCTATAAAAGGGTTTCATCTTCAAGAAATTCATGGAAAAGACTCTGACAAGTACAGGTTTTTGGTAATTGACTGTACTGCTGAACTGAATAAATAAGCATTTTCAGAACTCTAATGAAAAACTGATGAACTCATAAAAGTGCTAACAAAAGATGAAGATTAAAAAAAATTAATTACATGGGACTGAGTGAACTGATGAGGATGAGTATAATTTTTGTGACTTTCTGTTTGAATTAAAAAAAAAAATCCCACAAGGACTCAGAGGCAAAGAATATACAAATCAATTTTCACTGCAAAGTAAAGGAGCTGTTACAGTGGAGGATTACTGGACTGAATGTCAATATTATGACATAGTATGAGTGTGTTTCATGTTTGGAAATTGCAATCATTGTTGCTTTTGTTGTGGTCATCCATGTACAATGCTTGGTGTCAGTCTATCTCTTGTAAAAATAAAATACAGCGTGTGTGTGTGAAAAAAAAAAGATATGGATTAAACTTGGTTTAAATCTATCTTCATGGTTTTGTCATTTAATGGAAACTCCTCTATTCACACATAGAAGAGGCTGCCAAAGGGGGTTCACAAATTATTTCATTTGATAGGTTCAAAGTGACAATAATTAAGCAACACTAAGCAACGCCAAAGAGGCACAGCCATCTGCTACGCCAGCACGTAAGCTCTACGTGACCAATGGCTTTGTCTGTTTAGTTTCCTGCGGCATCACTAGGACCTGTAACAGTACCTGGCATATAGTAATCACTCAATAAATACGGCAGCATGAACACATTGGTATGTATGTGATGGGTAGATGGGACATACACTTGGAGACCAAGCTTTGTTGGCATCTATAAAACACAGAAGTTGAAAGTTTGCAAATGAAGAGTCTCCTCTAATTTATGAAGCTTTTTCTTTTCCTTTTTGTGGCTGCCAATTTAGAGGTGCTCAGAAATCATGCCAAATATACTGGCTTATGACTGGTTTCTTTAATGAAACTCATACTAATCCTCCTAAAAACAATCAGTTTCATAGGACACTTGCCAAGGTCCCTCCACCTCCAGATTTTTTTTAAAAAATTTATTTTATTTTTATTTATTTTTGGCTGTGTTGGGTCTTCGTTGCTGTGTGCGGGCTTTCTCTGGTTGCGGAGAGCGGGGGTTACTCTTCGTTGCAGTGCGCAGGCTTCTCATTGCGGTGGCTTCTCTTGTTGAGAAGTACGGGCTCTAGGGACGCGGGCTTCAGTAGTTGTGGCTCACGGGCTCTAGAGCGCAAGCTCAGTAGTTGTGGTGCATGGGCTTAGCTGCTCCGCGGCATGTGGGATCTACCTGGACCAGGGTTCAAACTCGTGTCCCCTGCACTGGCAGGCGGATTCTTAACCACTGCGCCACCAGGGAAGCCCCAGATTTTTTTTTATTGTGGTAAAATATATATACAATTTACCATTTTAACCATTTTTAAGTGTATAGTTCAGTGCCCTTAAGTACATTCACATTGTTGTACAACCATCACCGCTATCCATCTCCAGAACTTTTTCATCATCCCATACTCAAACTCTGTACCCATTAACTCCATATTCTCCCCTCACCCCAGCCCCTAGTAACCTTTATTCTACTTCCTGTGTCTACGAATTTGAGTATTTTAGTTATCTCATATAAGTGGAGTCATACAATATTTGTCCTTTTGTGTTTGGAGTATTTCACTTAGCATGTCTTCAAAGGTCATCCTCGTTGTAGGCTGACAGAATTTCCTTCCTTTTTCAATAAGGCCTGCCAAGGCTTTTAGTTGCACTGATTTTTGTGGAATTTTATTGTTTTTCTTTTTGATATGAAAATAAGACTTGAGCTTTTAACTCTACTGTGCTGCTGCCTAGTCAAACAATGCCATTTATTATGAGGACACATGGCCTGACTTCAATCTGTCACCATTTGCCCACTGGTAGCTGGCAGAGTGCTTTCTGCAGGAAGTCGACCAAGTCTCAATTTTTGACCAATTACATCCAAGCCGTAGATTGTAAAATAGGTATTACTTCAAGTTTACAGTATGGTGCCAAAGTGTTTTCCCAACTTGGTTGTATACATTTACACTCCCATCGACGGTACAGGAGAGTTCCTACTGATAAATGAGACTTTATTAGTACCACTTTTTCAATTATTTGTGGTCTTAATTTTCACTTCCCTGATTAACAAAGAGGTTGTACATCTTTTCAAGTGTTTATTGGCCATTTTCTTTGCAATTCTGTGAAATGAATTTATATTTTACACATTTCTCTTAAAAATTAAAAATTTTTGTATACTTTGTTTACTAGTCTTTTGTCAGTTGTGTATGTTGAAACTTTTTTTTTCTTTTCTCTTTTTGATGCCACTTTGATGGAGTTATTAATTTCAATGTGGTTGAATTCATTGACCCTTTCATTTATGATATACGCTTTTGGTGTTTTCCCTATTATAAGGTCATAGGCTAAGTTCCTAATTTTTAAAAAATCAACATTTAATTTGGCCTTTCCCTTTGAAGTCTCTAATCCATCGGAGTAAGTTTTGTATATGGTGTGAGACAGGGACCCATTTTCAGTTTTTCCTGATTATTGTACATAATCAGGTGTCTCAACACCATTTACAGAAAATTACATCCTTTCTCCAATGGCCAGCAATGCCACCTTGTCATGTATCAAATTTCCATAAATGTGTGGGTGTTCGTGGGCACCCTATTGTTTTCTTTTAATTATTTAGCAGAACCCTAAGCAAATGCTCAGCAGAAGTTTGCTGTAGGTTTTCAGTAGATTCTGTTCATAAGAGGTTTTGTCACAAATGAATATTTAATTTTATCAAATAATTTTCCTGCATCTATTTAGATAATCAGATGGTATTTCTCCTTTAATCTATTAACATGCTAAATGACACTTGTGGATTTTTTTCAATGTTAGATCACTCTTGTATTTCCTGGAATAAACCCAACTTGGCCATGATGTATGATCTATTTTATACATGGCTGGATTCAGTCTGCTAATATTTTGCTTAAGATTTTTACATCAGTATTCATGAATGAGACAGGCCTGCAATTTTCCTTTCTTGTAATCTCCTTGTCTGGTTTTGGTATCAAGGATATCCTGGCCTCACTGAATGAGTTAAAAAGTGTTCCTCGGGCTTCCCTGGTGGTGCAGCGGTTGAGAATCCACCTGCCAATGCAGGGGACACGGGTTCGAGCCCTGGTCTGGGAAGATCCCACATGCCGTGGAGCAACTGGGCCTGTGAGCCACAACTACTGAGCCTGCGCGTCTGGAGCCTGTGCTCCGCAACAAGAGAGGCCGCGACAGTGAGAGGCCCGCGCACCGCGATGAACAGTGGCCCCCGCTTGCCACAACTAGATTAAGCCCTTGCACAGAAACGAAGACCCAACACAGCCAAAAATAAAAATAAATAAATTAAAAAAAAAAAAGTGTTCCTCTTTTCCTATTCCTTGGAAAAGTTGACTAAAAACTGGAAATACCTTTTGATTAAAAAAAAAATTGGTAAAACATCTTCTTCTCACTATCTATCTAGGGGTACTATTTTCTTTGTAAGAAAGTGTAATGACTAGAAAATAATCCAGACTTTATATTTTTTTCTTAAGTCCGTTTTGATAAATTATACATTTCTAGGAATATGTTCCTTTCACAGTTTTCAAATTTATTGACATAATTTTGTTCACAGTATTCTCTTGTTATCTCCTATAACTCTGCTTTATCTCCTAGATAGAAAGTTCCACATGTGAGAGGCTTTTGTTTGCTTTAACCTTCGTTGTATTCCTAGAACTCAGAAGAATCACTGGGCTCAAAAACATTAAGAGATTGAGTAAATGAATCTGCATTTATATCTTCTTCTTGGTGAACTTTTTGTTTTTAAGTTGTGACCATCTCTGTACCTACCAATGCTTTGTCTGATATCAAGATAGTCACCCAGTTTTATTTGGGATGATATATGCCTGATATTCTTTTCCCATAATTTTACTGTCAACCTTTCTGGGTAGTTTTGTATCAGGCATGTCTCTTGTAAATAGCATATGTTGGATATTGTTTCCTAGTCAATCTGACAACCTATCTTCTCCCTGGCAAAATTTGTTTATTTGATTATTGATATATCTGGACTTATTTACATCATTTTGATTTCTTGTTTTCTATTTCCCCCTACTTTTTCTATGCTCTTATTTACTTTTCTTTTCCTTTTTTTTGCATTTTTTTTTTTTAAGGAATTCCTTTATTTTTATTTATTTATTTATTTATTTATTTATTTTTGGCTGTGTTGGGTCTTCGTTTCTGAGCAAGGGCTTTCTCTAGTTGCGGCAAGCGGGGGCCACTCTTCATCACGGTGCATGGGCCTCTCACTATTGTGGCCTCTCTTGTTGTGGAGCACAGGCTCCAGACGCGCAGGCTCAGTAGTTGTGGCTCACGGGCCTAGTTGCTCCGCGGCATGTGGAATATTCCCAGACCAGGGCTCGAACCCGTGTCCCCTGCATTAGCAGGCAGATTCTCAACGACTGCACCACCAGGGAAGCCCCACAATCCTTCTTGTATCTATGGATACCTTTTAACAGTTCTGAAAAATTCCCATTCACCACCCCATCCAATGATGCCTCACTTCCAATTTTCTCTTTATCTCCTTCTGAAAATCTAATTAGACATATCCCAATATCTTAACTTCCCTTTATTTTTCTATCTCTTTTTTTCAGTGTGCGTGTTTTGGGTAATTTCCGTAGATATCTCTTCATGTTCACTAAGTCTCTCTTCAGCTGGGTCTAATCTACTGCTTAACACATTTATTTAATTTATAATTTCAATAATTATATTTTTCACTTCTACAAGTCCTAGTTGATCTGAATAGGCCTATTCATCTTTGAGAATCTCTTGTTCCTCTAATCTACTTTCAATATTCTTTTTTAAATTTTTTATACAATACGAATGCTTATATTATGTTTCATGCCTGATGAGTCTAATACCTGTAGTCTTTGAGGTTTAATTCTATGGTCAGTTTCTGCCCTCTCTCATGGTAGCTTACTTCCTTGTGTGTTCAGTGATAACTGACTGAGAACTCATTTTTCTAGAAACTCCATCTAAAGGATTCTGAAGTCTTGTTTTTGAGAGTATTCTTCAAGATCAGATTTCTGTTTGTTTCTCCCAGGGGTCTGGAAATTTTTCATTTTCTTCTGTGTATTTCTGCCCCACACATATAATTTTAGCCCCCCAAATAATATGAGCACAGGCTTCAAATTAGGAATTCTCAGGGGAAACATTTCTCTCTTATTCCACCAAAAGCAAAGAATGAAACAGGCAACAATCTCTGTTGTTTCCTCCTATACTATGGGTTTTTAAACTGTTTAATCTACCGAGGATATCACTCTTCATGGATCCTGACTTTATGTCAGGGTCTTCTAATTGTGTTTTTTCGTGTTGGGGCCCAAGTTCCCACACATAGCATTTCAACAGAATGGCTATACATATGGGTTGCCTGATTTTGATTTAGGCCTATTATCCCAGTGCAACCCATGGTAGCATTCCCTTGTTTGAACAATAATTATACAGCTACCTACATTTATACCAGGCTCCCAGACACCAAGGATAAGCAAATACCCAGCAAATGTCAGATGCAGCTGCTTTTTGCTTATCATTCTGGAGTCACACTTTATCACTGTTTTTTGGCCTCTGCTTACTTCATTTAATTTATGAACTGATCAGCTATGCTTTCAAAACATTAAAAAAATTTTTATGCAGCATTTTTAGGTGTTCTTTATAGGGTTGGTTTTATTTTCCTCCCCTTTGAACTTTTAATTCATGATATTCTTGGAAATATTCCTGTGCATTTCATCTGTTCTCCTTATGTCTAACAAATATATGACATATTGAAGGAATTTCATAAATGCTGATTTAAAGAATGAATAATGCAGGTACTTCTGTTTTAAATATTTTGCAATGAATTTCAAGTGCGTTAAAAAACAGTTCTTTGTTTTTGACTCTGTGATTTCACTCCTGAGAAGGTGTGAACTTTGAGCTGTTCAATATTTATATTTGTGAAAGTTTGAAAACAACTAAGGTAACCAGAATGGCTAAGCAATGGAAGAATACAAAATTCCATGTAAATTGTGACTATAAATAAGATATAATATGTACATAATGTGGATATGGACCAGAAACCAATAAGAGAAGCCTGACTTGTTAGAAAAGCAAGGTTTGGGTCCCTTTTTCCTTTTTATAACTTGCAATTATTGTCACCACATTGTCACCTGGGCAATGGGTATAAATTTTAAATGAAACAAAGTCTCTATGGATGCATGTATCTAGTTCTTCTGTTACAGCCAGAGGGCAAACACACTTGGTGTCAGACAGGCCTGGGTTCAAATCATTAATCTGTCATTTAATAGCTGAGGTCAGTTATTCACTCTTTCAACCCTTCACGACTATAGGTAGGGAATTCTGACACACCCCTTAGCTCTGGGCTCAGCCACACAGTTACTTTGGCACACAGGATGTCAGCAAGAAGGACTCGGGTTTCCTTGTGTGCCCTAGGGCTTCCTTTTCCACCTCTGCTTTGCCATGAGAACGAGCTAGACTGGCCTGCTGACAGGACATGGGAGACACTGGAGGAGAACCAAGTTGCCCTAGCCACCAGCCACCCCATCTGAAGCTGACCATAGACATTTGGCTAAGCCAGTGAATATCAGACAACCATCCAGTCAACCTGTGGACTCATCAACTAAATACACGGTTGATGATTTAAGCCCCTATTAGAATAGTTTGTTACGCAGCACTATCTGTGGCAGTAGGTAATTGATACATACCCCCCTTCTTCTTTGTCTATCTCCTGTCAGGCCTTACCACTGTGTTTGGTACTTAGAGACCAATGATAAAGGCTTTTCTCTCACTGTCCCTTCACCCTGCTGGCATCTCACCTCATCCACAACTATCACAGCATCTGTCATATTTCTTTACATTTATTTCCTTACATGTTTCTCTGCTCCTCTCTGCCAAGAATGATTTGAAAGTAAAAAATAAGTTATTCATATCCATATCTACAGCACCTGGCACAAAGTAGGCCCTCAATAAATGTTTTCATTTGAATTAAATGACTGGATTTGGGGAGCCAACATGAGCCAAAACAGCCGGCAGCAGGTAGCAGGAAGAATAACCACACAAGCTGGTTCTTGTGCTGGGAGGCCTGACGCTTTCCAGAAAGCCAAAACAGGGCGGGGTGGGGGGGAACAAAACAAAGAATAAAAGCCCATTCTTTTTGCTCTTCTGCACCCTTCTCTCTCTCTCTCACCACACTGCACACAAAGCTCCGAGCCAATCATCCCCCTGAAGGGCGCTGCCCCATCCAGCTTCCCTCTGCCACCGCCCACCAGGGCCTTCCTTACCCTACCTTTAGATCAGACACGTCTCTGTAGCACTGCTCAGAGCGGGTGTGGTCTGACAGCTGCACGTTCCAGAAGCAGGGGAGCTGATACACGAGGAAGGGGTTTTGTTTGATGACAGCGTTGAAAATATCCTAGGGGATAAAAGCCAGAGATACAGTCAGATGGGCTGAGCTTGTGATGCTGGCTCTTGAGGCACCGCATCTCCCGTGCAATCTCTCTTGAGCCCCCTGCTCGGAGCACAGGCTCACTTGCACTGCAGGGCATTTCCCTTGCCTTTTATCTCTAGAAACCAAGCAGTCACGTTTGGATAGAGAGGGGGGAATGCCCCACACTGACTTGAAGCTCACGGGTCCTGCTGGTCTCAGTGAGCACCATCCAGCAAAGGGGGCAGACACGGAGCGTCTTTTCCACCCGAGCCAGCATGTAATAAATGAAGTCACTTTTCCGCCCCTCTTCTCACCTCACCGAGGAACCCTGTGTCATCCATCCTGAGCCTCCTGGAGAGGAAACTGCGTGATGACAGGTTGCTCTGCTCATTGAGGGGCTGAGACAAATTACAGATCCTGCTTCAGCAGCATCCCTGGGGCGCGGGGCAGACTCGGTGATGGATGCACCTGGGATTCCTGCGGGCCAGGGTGCCTGTGCCCGTGCTCCCCACTTCCAAATCCAACTCTGACTTTTCTAGGGAGGCTTTACTTCTTTCCAGCTCTTCTCCAAGCTCTTGCACCAGGCAGGCCACACATATTAACTAGCTGCTGACAGGTGGTTTCGGGAGGTGAATTCGCAGGAGATGGCTGAATAAACTATCCTCATTGGACATGGACAGGCAGTTGCTAGCTTTTGGGGACACACTCAAGTCATTATGACCTGACTTGAAATATGATGATGGAGGACAATTTTCCCCTCAGGTTTAAAACAGCTACCTGGGTAATTTTTAACTCATTCATTATACCATATCTCACGTTTGAAAAAGGAAATTAGTTTCTGGCTGCTTGGGAAATACAGAATAATAACAATGCTAAAAAAAAACAGTAAACTAACACCACAGAGTTTCTTGTTTCGTCCACATTAGAAAACTTTGCAAAAATTCAACAAATCAGACAACTGAATGTTGAACAAAAACAGGGAGAGTGAGCTTGCTTTTTGGTTAAACAGGAAAGGATAAAATGCACAGAACTCAGAGAAATCATCTTTACATTTCAAGATGGCCATTTATACCATGGGAAACTCATAATCTAGATGTGTGACCCTGGTAGATTCAACGTCAAAGGCTCAGGCCTCTGCATTTCTTAGCCAAAATGAGAAATGGGGTTTTAATGAATTTATGTTAATAGTTTGGTGGAGTTCATGGGCTTCTTCAGATTGCCTGGATTAAAAGCTGGTTTCACCAGCCAAGGAGGTTTGTCCCTTCTATTTAAACGCATTTCCCTTGAGGATGGGGTCATAGTATAGGATCTAAGCAAAAGGCTTTGCTTCAAAAGTTAGATTCTATTTGCCAGAAAGGAAAATGGAATCTTGTCTGGGAAATATGCCTTGGTCTTCTGGAATCTCAGGGGGCAGGCACTGGATATTCTACACCAAGATGAAGACGGTGACCTCCTAACACACCAACTTATCATTTACTTATGACTCTTCTTCAATAAACTATGAGCTCTCTGAGGCCAAGGACTGTGCCCTTCATGTATCTCTGCAATCCTATTTCTGAACATATTCCCTGGCACGCACTGTGTGCAGGGCAAGTCTGCTGAACACGCACATGAACGAACAAGGGGAATGAACTAAGGGGAGTGCTGTTGTCTGAGGCTGGCAAGTACAAGGCAGATCTATCCAAGTAAGCAGTCATACAGATCTGGAAAAACAATGCAGACTCAGCCACTTGCCAATTTTGAGAAACAGCGCCAGGGAGCTCAGGAATAACCGTACCTTCTAAGCTGGCTACTCACCTGATCAGCTAAGGATGTGGAGAGCATGCCCATCAACTCCCTCTCTGCGGTCAGCCTCCACATCTGCTCCCACTTCATCTTCCGCAGCTTGTCCAGAAGCAGCAGGATCACCCCTAGACAACAGTACAGGACGGAAGAGAGGAAAAACACGACAGTAAGAGAGACAGCCAGGCACGCGTGTCCACGTGTTCTGGAGATGAACACGCCTGGATTCACCCCAGGCTCTGCCAGGTACTCAGGATGAGACGTAAACAATCTCTCTGAAATATCCTCATTGCGTGGAGAACATTAACACAGACCTCAGAAGCTGTCCCTAGGACTAAGTGAGATGGGCAAAGGAGCCCAGCACGCCCTGGAGACGGATGGTGGTGATGGCTGCACCACAACGTGAATGCACCAAATGCCACTGAACTGCACACTGAAAGATGGTTAAAATGGCATTTTTATGTTATGTTTATTTTACCACCAAAAAAAAAAAAAAAAAAAAAAAAAAAGCCTAGCACTGCACCTGACACATAGTACATCACCTGTAAGCATAGATTCTCTCCGATGTTTTTCTCCAGGTATATGACAACCTACCTAGGGTTAGCTGATGGATGGTGTTTATACAACATATGCCATTTATCTTTACAGAAACAAAGCAGATCCTCTCTGACTTTATCCTGGGTATGTCTTTGCCAATTTGCTTTATACCTACTGATTAGCCATATGAGCTCGTTGCAGTAGTCCTGGTTTCAACAGACTTTTTTGGTCCAACAGAATCAACACAGATGGAAACTATGGTGAAGGCTGTGCTGATGCTGGGTGTTCAAGATGCGGCTCCAACAGCCTTTGGGTTCATAAGAAACTAATAGTCAGAGGCTGCTTCCTCCTCCTTTCCATCTTCTTTTTTGTGGGGTTAGTTTTCATGGGGAGGGACCTGAATGAAGGGCGGACTGTCTAGGAAGGGAAATTGCCACTGTATATACCTTTGTATTTTTTAAAATGTTAAAAACAACTAAATGTATTATTTAGGTAAAAATACATTAGTAAAAGTCTAAAAAGAAAAATACATTTTGGCTTAGCTGAATGGCTTAGGAGCAAATGCCTATCACCAGGTCGGTGAGAACATGCAGAGACAGTACAGAGCACAGAACACGAACAGCCAACAGAATGTCCCTGCAGGCCACTGCAGTTACTTTGGTGGATGGAATTGTGGCCCCGATGGCCTCCCAAATCAATCCTCCTCAGGAAGCTTGGCTCAGCAGAACAGTCAGTGGAGAAAACTCCAGGCAGCTGAAAAATGATCTTAGTTGATACCTAGTACATTTTCGAAGACTGTCGGAAAGAAACTGATTCCCCAAATCACACATAAATGTCAACACTGAGAATTTTTTCTACTTATTCCAGTGGCACATACTTGGAGAAAAAGTATATTCACTATTTTTTAAAAAATAAATTTATTTATTTATTTATTTTTAGCTGCAGTGGGTCTTCGTTACTGCGAGTGGGCTTTCTCTAGTTGCGGCGAGTGGGCTCCTCATTGTGGTGGCTTCTCTTTTTGCAGAGTACGGGCTCTAGAGCGCAGGTTTAGTAGTTGTGGCGCATGGGCTTAGTTGCTCTGCGGCATGTGGGATCTTCCTGGACCAGGGCTCGAACCCGTGTCCCCTGCATTGGCAGGCGGATTCTTAACCACTGCGCCACCAGGGAAGCCCAAAAGTATATTCACTATTTAGTGAAAGGTGTTTGTTCAGGTAGAGAGAGTTGAAATAGAATATATATGGTTATGGGAAGAATGGGATAATACACAGAGATCTGAACTTTTAAGCCAGAAGGGCAAATCATATTTATTGCATATCTCCCTTGTGCTTTGTTAGGTTTTTTGCACATCGATAAGGTAAATATTGTCATCCTTATTTTGCAGGTGGGGAAACTGAGGGGGGCGGGTGGGTCAGACACTTGAACGGTTCACAGTACAACAGCAGCTCTACGAGATCCAAACTCCGATCTGCCTGACTCCAAAGTTGGTGCTTCTTCAGCTATACAACATAGACCAGAGCCCCAGCAATGCCTCTGGGGAGTTCTGTGACTCAGGCCAAGCCCTTCTCCTTTTCTGACTTTTGGTTTATACCTGGGTAAAGGGAGGAAAATGCTACTTGCCCTGCAAACTCAGAAAACTGCCACGCCCCCTAGTGGTAGGCTGGTAAATGTTTAACCACCAGCTAGCTCTTCAGGGGAAAAACACCCCAAACCTTGATTTGTAGTGACTGCTGATTGCCATGGTGTAAATACTCTCATTGTGGCCGATTTCAAGCTACTGATGTGATATCATCAAACAAGCAGTTGGGAAGGACTGAGCACAACTGGCCCTCCTGAGCTAGGGGGAGTTAGGTCCAGCACACCACTGAAAGTGTTCTCCAAACACGGGAGGAATTTTAGAAATAGCAAAATTCACCACAAGGGTATTATTTGATTGCTTCTTTGGGGGAGAAAGGAAAGAAAAATTGACAGCGTTACAAAACAAGAGAATGTAGTGATGGATTCAAGAAAATAGATTCCAGTCACACATATGAAAGAGAATTTCACTAAATCTTATTGCAGAAACTAATGCTAATTAGATTTAGAATTAGAGCTAGATGCTCCAATATATAGAAAAAATGAGGAATGCAGAAACTATGAACAATGACGAAAGATACTTATGCACATTTTGAAGCCTCTAGAGGCATCAATGGTAGATCTATCAGTCTCTGGAGACTGAGCTGAGAATTGATGCTTTTAAACGGTGCTAAGACTTAGCAAGTCCTAAGTGGCAGATGTGACTCCATATAGTTTGCCAGGCTGGTTGAAAAGAGGTGGGGGGGGGGGGTGGTCCAGAACAGAAGACTAAAGGCAGAAATGTAGGGTCCTTCTCCCAGTTACCCAACTTTCTCCTTTGTGTGATTTTAATTTAATTTTTAGAAGCATGAACTATTTCAAACTAACAGAAAAGTATAGAAACTAATATGACAAATACCTACAATCCCGATTTAATAAATGTTAATATACTGCCACATTTGCTGTTTATAATAAAATGTCACAGGTAAATGAGAAGCTCCTCCATCTCACTGTAGCCCTCCCTCCCTTTCCCAAGGGTAACCAGTATCCTGGAGTCACTGGGTTTCATTTCCCTGCATGTTTTTTTAATTTGTATTCTCTATGCATATATTAATAAACAATATACGGTGTTTTCAGTATGTTTCACAGTGCATATTTTCTACTCTAACTTACCTTTTCACCCAATGTTATGGCTTTTAAGAGTTAATCATGGGGCTTCCCTGGTGGCGCAGTGGTTGAGAATCTGCCTGCCAATGCAGGGGACACGGGTTCGAGCCCTGGTCTGGGAAGATCCCACATGCCACGGAGCAACTGGGCCCGTGAGCCACAAATACTGAGCCTGCGTGTCTGGAGCCTGTGCTCCGCAACAAGAGAGGCCGCGATGGTGTGAGGCCCGCGTACCGCGATGAAGAGTGGTCCCCACTTGCCACAATTAGAGAAAGCCCTCGCAGAGAAACGAAGACCCAACACAGTCATAAATAAATAAATAAATAAATAAAAGAACGTGAATTTCTTAAAAAAAAAAAAGAGTTAATCATGTTACGGTTTCAGTATCTAGTTTATTCATTGTAACACTTTATTCATTCCTTGTATAGCTACACCGCAATTTATTTATGCATTCCGCTGCGGAAGGACATTTTGGCTGTTTCCCATGTTTCTGTTCTTATAAACAATGCTGCAATAAACATCCTAATCCCAATTCACTGGGCACACTTCTGAGCGCTCAGTGGGGGTACAGCCTCCTATGTTGTACAAGGATTGCTGTGTTGATGGTGCTATTTGTTTTGAAACATCTTGAATTGCCCCATCTTCCTTTTCTCTTACAATTTAGGCCATCATGGAGACTCATGGAGTCTACATTTAAAGTGCCTGTCACATCTCTTCTTTTACTCACTCATTCAACAGTTATTTATTGAGCACCTACTATGTGCAACCTAACTGAAATTTGTTTTTTAAAAAAATTGATGGGGGTAACATTGGTTTATAACATTATATAAGTTTCATGTGTACAACATTATACACACATAGATACAGAGAATAGAGTCGTGGTTATCAGAGGGGAAGGTGGAGAGGGTGAAATGGATAAAAGGGGTCAACTGTAGGGTGATGGATGGAAACTAAACTTTTGGTGGTGAGCACACTGCAGCGCATAGAGATGCTGAAATACAATGTACACACAACTCATTTTAGAGGTACCTTTTGAGTAACTCCTACAGTTCTATTCACTGGGTTAACTGGGGACTCAGCAGTTTGTAAAACACAGTCCTTGTTCTTGGGGAGCAAGGCCTAACAGGGAAGGGAGATGGGTAACCAAGAAAATGGAAAACAGTGACAGATAGGAGATGTGTGAAGAACCATGGGAGCCGGGGACAGGGGAACTGATTGTGATCTGGGTGTGGGGGGAGCATTAGGGAAAAGCTTCCCGAAATAACTAATGTCAAAACTGAAATCTGAAAGAGGCAGAGGATTACCTGCTGAAGGTCAGGCCAGACAGACTTCTCCCTCCAGGGCTGTGAATGTCAATCAGGCAGTAGATCTTTTCTAACACATTTGAATAGCAGACCTTAAAAGGTAATGACCCATTTCCCTCTCTTCTCTCAAAAAAGACAATTAAAAAGAGGCTGCATAAAGTTGTCTAGCATTTGTCTTTGTTCATAAATCTATAATTAACCACAGGTTATTTGTGTAATAAATATTCCCGTATCCTCACACTGATGCAGTAGAATGAATTCCAGGAACACAGGAATTTTTGCAGCTATCACAGAAGGGAGCTGTATGTAACAGGAAAACTGTGCTGGACTTGGAAACATAAGTCCTGGGTTTGAGTCCTGATATGATCACTTATTGCAATATCTCTTTAAAAAAGTCACTGGGATCCTGAGCCCCAGTTCCTTATTTGTAATAAGGGGACAATCCCACATTAACTCCAAGATGATTATAAGGACTTAAAAATTTTATCTTTCAAAGCATCTGGTATATGCCATGATTTATTATTTCCTATCTTGAGGTAAAGATTCTATGACATCAAAAAAAAAAAAAAAAAAGTACTGAGTACAATAGGAACAGTACTCAATATTGCTGACTTGAGAAATATTCATTGAGAATAAATGTCCATACCCAAAAACTTCTCTATGAGCCTGAACTCACTGGTCTCTCTAAAAATCTCCTTGTGCGTGTAGAATGCACTGGACGCTTAAAAATTGTGACATATTGCCAGGTCCATACTGCTTCTTAGTCTTCTGTCAATAGTCACTTAGGGTGTCACCACCAGCATGACTAAGATGTCCCTTGGGGTTATTGCAAGCGGCCACTAAGGGATACAACCCACAGGAAGAAAAGAAATTGATGGAAAGAAAATCCACCCCAAGAACAATCATGTGAGCAAATTACGTTCTTAAGCAGCTAAGCAGTCTGTTTAAGCTGTTAAATATAATCACACGAACATGTACTTATAAAAGAATCTGCCTGTTTCTTCAAAGGTTGGGAGTTTGTACCCAGATTGTACAAGAGCTAAAAAAACATTTCTAGGGAAACATAACTCTAACTACTTATTGACCTAACTCCTATGGTGCTGGGGAGATACCCTAATTAACGATTGTGAAGGCCTTTGGAAATATGAAGTGGTACCTAAAAGTTTGTAAATAACAGTTACAGAAACTATACATTTCTTCATTAAGGTACCTAATAATCACTCATTAAACTTACTTGATTCTCACTAGAATTAATACAAATCATGTGCACACACGCAATGTGGGAACAAGCTTTTTAAGTGAACACTAGTTAAAATGATGAAAATGGCTCCTTCTGAAATTGGACCCTTTCAAGCTGAAACAACACAGCTTTGGCTTTGGAATAAGTGCCCCCAGACAGACGTTGACACTGCTTCCCTGCTGTCAGGGGGACAGGGGTGCCAAAAAGCTTGACTCTGGCCTTTGCTGCTGCGTGATCTGCCCTTTCCATACTTGCCACTGGGGTCTGGGAGCATGGCGCAAGCCCCAGCACTCTGCACAGAGGCAAAAATGCCTTGAATTTGAAAGGCCCTCCCAACGGAGCTGGTTGGGATGCGTGGGGCTCACACAGCCTTACCTTCTCCTGCTGTGCTGGGAGCTTAAGAGACCAACACTAAATAAATAAATGAATAAATAAATTAAAAATCAAAGGCTTCTCCTGTGAACATCTGGTCCAGAGGAAGGGCGTTGTTTCATCTGTGGATCAGAGGACAATTTTTTTCCCCAAACTGAATATGTAGTAACATCTCGGTAGCCAATACGGCAGGGAAAGGAAGCTGGACGTGGATGTGGAGAGAGAAAATAATGCTTTTTTAAAAAAATGAGCCAGATATTGATTTTTATCGATGCAACTGTAAAAGGGAGGACAGACTAAAAGCGGTGACAATGCTGATGACTGCCACCTACTATTTATTAAGCAACTGCTGCATCCTAACGACAAGGTGCGCAACCTAGATGACCTCTGCCTCTTACGACAAGCCTGCTAGGTCGATGGAATTATCCCCATTTTTGAGATGAAGAAACTAAGGCTCGCACTTAGCTAGTGAGTGGCAAAATTAGTCTCACTCTTAGACCTGTGGTCTTTCAGCCACGCCACGCTGCCTCCTGGTGTGCGTGTGTGTCTGTGTACATGCCCATAGTAAATATGGCGAGACTTTGCTGAATCGGTGGCCTAAAACCAAAACAAGTCAGGGAGCTCCTGGAGGAAAAGTAATGTGAATGTTTGGGGGACTCTGAAGACCACAGGCCAGAACCAGACTGCATGTGTCAGAACCCGGGAGAGACCAAGCGTACAAGGCCAGGAGAGGCAGGGTGGCCCTGTGTGACTGAAGCTGCTCGCATAGGTGGGTTCTAACCCGGTATAAGGGACCATGGGGTGCAGTCAAGAAATATTTAAATCAGCACACTGTTCCAGAGCTAACTTATATCAACTCTCCCTCCCACACGGCACAAAGTCCTCTTCTTTCTGCATCTGAGTCCACAACCTCTCAGCCTGCGTTGGACCACCTCTTGCAGGCCAGGAGAATGCCTTAAAACCCTTTCAGCGAATGGACAACCTTAAGCTCATGTTATGAAAACCTGCTGTTTAAGAGGAGGTTCTGCCATTGTTTTCTTTCTTTCTTTCCATGGAGCCAGCTAAAGAATACGGCTAGAACTGACTTGGTCAATTCTGATCACGTGCTTCCTTAATTCAGAAGAAGAAACTGAGGTCCAAAGTGGCTACCTGATGCCTTCAGACCAGTTCACAGCAGGTTTCAGATGAAACCTTTTATTCCTCACGGCCTTCTGCAGGATGCTAATAGGTGTTGTGGGAAGCAGGGTTAGCTGTGTTAAATAAGACTAGGAGATGGTGGGTTAAATAAAGTTAAAGTGTTGGTTTTATCAGTGTGCATGGCGAATCTCAAAGGTGGTTACCACATCCAACATTTCCTAGACTTATTTACCAGGACCTCTTCCATGCGCCCCTGCTCTCCCCCAGGAAGCTGGTAGAATATTGCTTTTCCCTTCACTTCCACCTGCATTTTCTCAGCTCTCCACCTGCACAGTAAGGGCTGATACACGAAAATGAAGATTTATTCTTTGGTCCTTTAGCATTTCTTGTGGCTTCACTGGCTTGAACCAGAGAAACAAAACTTTAAGTGGGCACTGAGTGGTTAGCTACACAGGAGGCTCTGGGGAAGACGCCGGCCCTCATCCTGGAAATGCTTATGACAATGACCCACATAATTTCCACTTTCCTCTCTTCTGCTTTGAAGCACTAGAGTTCTCTTCTCATGCATGATGACCCCATAGAAGGTGAGTTTATTAAAATTCACTTACTTTAAAATCCCCTGCTGATTTTACCTAGGACTCACTTTTGATCATAAAAAGCGAAAGTAGAACCTTTTAATTTATAAGTGTTTTTTCTTCTCAAAAACTCTTTATCAGAGAGAGAAAATGGAAATCCTTCCACCTGAAGCCTTCCCTGACTTTGCTGGGATTTCTGAAAGTGTGGATGGATGGAGTATAAAGGGCTGCTCAGGCCTTATAAAAGGCTGGTCACTCACTCACTCATTAATTCACTCAATAAATGTCCATCAAGTGACTTCTACGCGCCAGGCACTAGGTACACAGAAATGGAAAACACAGTGGTCCCTGCTCTGAAGCATCTGGAGGTGCTGTGGGCACTGAAATAGAGAGGTGTGTTCTGGGCAAGCAAGGCTGGTTCTTTTAAAAGGAGGTGGGTTCAGATCTCATGTCATGGGGAGCGGTCCTTTAAGAGAACAGAATTGTACCATATCTCTTCCTCTCACTGAACAGAACTGTGATGGGACTGAGAACATAAAGGCTTTGGTGGCTGGCAAATACTTTTTAACCAAGATTTTCGTAAGTAAACTTTTTATTGAAGTATAATATACATTCAGAAAAGTACACAGATCCTAAGTACACAACGTGATGAACTTTCACAAAGTGAAACCACCATTGTAATTAGAACCTGGACCAAGAAACAGAACATCATGAACAGACCAGAATCCCCCTTATATTCACACATACACCCACTGTCCTGCCATTATCCTGAATTCTTACACCATAGTTCAGTTTTATCAGGTTCTGCATTATATATAAATCAAATCATACAGTATTCACCCTTCTTATAACTGGCCTTTTGGCTCGGTATTATTTCTGTGAAGCCCATTTTCATGACTGCATGTTGTTGTAGTCTGTTCATTTAATTCTGTATCGTTACCTACACTATGAATATATCTCACCCTAGTTATCCATTACCTTGCTGACGGACACGTGGGATGCTTCCAGTTTTGAAAGCTGTTATAAACATTCTTGAACAACATGTCTTTTGGCGTCATTTGTATGCGTTTCTGTTGAGTGCAAACCTACTGTAGTTAAGGTAGTTATTAAAGACTCTCCAGCCTGTCTCAGTTTGAAGAAAGTATTTTCTGGATCTGTATAGGGAAAAAATATAGAGTGTCCAAGGTGTTGATCTTAAAATGACCACTGAACAAAACGGAGCATGTTTTGATGCTCAGAAAAGCCAGAGGTAGATGCAAGAGCCGAGCACAGCGCCACAGAACCTGCCTGGGGGTCCACAGCCCCACGGGCTTTCTATCAGGTACTGAAAAATAACTACTCCCTGAACAGAAGTCAGATCTGCTGCCTGGCTTGCTGAAATGCAGATTTTAATTTTTAACAAATAATGAGCCTTCATCTCCCTACCGGCCTGGCTGGATGCTTCACTGCACAAGATGATGTCTCATTTGCTCACCAAGAAGGGTGAGATGGCTCGGGTGGCCGGGCAGTGCGGACCCGCTGCACGTGCGCTAGAGCCCGACTGAACGCCGAGCTAATGGACTGTGGAAGGGCAACAAGCGTTCCTGCCGTTTCCAGCTTAAACAAAGTGAACCCACACGGAAGGGCACACTACGGATCTTTTCATCATTCAATGGTTCACGCACACGAGGAACAAGCAGGCGCTGAAAGAACATCCGGGGAGGTATGCAGAGCTCGCGACCATCACAGACGGAATCTCCTGGGATCCCTGGTGGCAGGTTCCCCGTCGGAAGCACGGCGACAGACTGGAGGGCGGGAGGAAAGAGGGTGCCATCCTCCCTGCGCGCTCTCGAGTCTGGGCAGTGTTTCCAGCGGGGCCTGTCTCCCCTGCCCCTGCAGCTTCCCCTGGGAAGCCGCCTCCACGGCTCTAGTTCTCACTGGTGTCTGGCAGCAGCACCTCTTCTTTGTATCTTACTATGGGCTGAACCGTGCCCCCCTCCCCCAATTCATATGTTGGAGTCCTAACCCCCCACCCAGGACCTCAGGATGTGACTATATTTGGAGGTAGGGTCTTTAAAGAGGTGTTAACTTAAAATGAGGTCATTGGAGGTTCCTAATCCAGTAGGACCAGCATCCTTATAAGAAGAGGAAACCTGGGCAGACAGGTACAGAGGGACGGCCGTGTGAAAACACAGGGACGAGACAGCCATCTCACGAGGAAAGGCCAGAGGCCTCAGAAGGAACCAACCCTTGATCTTGGACTTCCAGCCTCCAAAATGGTAAGAAGATAAATTCCTGCCGTCTAAGCCACCCAGTTTGTGGTCCTTAGCTATGGCGGCCTTAGGAAACTAACACGTATCTCTTGGCCCAGAGCTGGTAACAGCTGCCGCTTCTGCTGGTCTCTGGTGCCTCAGTCTCCTTGCCGACACCTTCAGTGCTGTCCACCCCATAAACAGTCCCTTCATTAAAATACCTTGAATTACCTGATAAGATGATGGGATCCTGACTATTTACATGTATGTTATTTCATTGAATCCCCTGACTGCCCCTGTGAAATTGGGATGGTTACGCTTCTTTTACATGTAAGGAAACTGAGGTTGTACAGCTCATGAGCGGCAGAGTTGAGGTTTCCATCGAGGTCTTTCTGACTCCAATGGCAGCGTGGCTGATTCTGCAGGCTTGCAGCAGGCTGAAAGAAGGGGCTGTCTCTCTGAATCAGAGGCCTGTGCAGTAGGAAGGACCCCTGGACATCATCTAGGGCAATCGCTTCATCTTCCATAAATGGGGAGACCAGGACTCAGAGGAATGAGCTGAATGCCCTAAGGTCGGGACGCTTCTGCAAATGGCAGAATACGGACTTGAATGTAAGTCTTTGGACTCTAGCTTTGGTAGTTTTTGTTGCTTCCTTGACTAGTTTGAGAATGATAGCAAGAAGAGATTCACTTCTCAAGTCCCATATTAGGATTACGTGGGGATCTGACCACAAAGATTAAAGGTCCCAGCATCAATCCACATGTCAGCTCCGTGCTTACTAGCTGCATGACCTTGGTTAGGTGACCTGATTACTGCTCTGCGGTTCAGTGTACTCTTCTGTAAAATAGGTATAAATAATAACTCATAGAACTGTGATAATGATGAAAAAAGATAAAGGAGACCCCTCAGCACACAAAGGCTAGTTTCAGTTAAATAAGTGCCACTGTTATTACCTGGGGCAGGTTTTTTTAAAACCCAAACTAAGTTCCTATTCACCTGTAGGCACTGAATCCACCACTCATAAGCTGACCAAAAATAAATGATGACACTGATAGCTAACAAAGCTGGCAGCAGCCCACTACTAGGTACCTGCCAGGCCCCAGGCAGGGGCCCCAGGTACCGTGCTAGGGATGCCCATCACCTCTACTCCTTATAACATCCCAGAAATACTGAGTAAGTAACTGAGAAGTTAGTAAGTAAGAACCCAAACACAGTTTCATCCGGCTCCCAAGCCCATGCATTTTCTAATACCGTTGTTGATAAGATGAAGTAGGATGTGACTAGTACAGGAAACCAGGTGCCGAAAAGCACTACGTAACCCAGTCTACGCCAGCGACGTTAAGATGCAGTGAGTGCAGATACGTACAGGTGGCCACGTATCTCACGGCCTCTGTACCCACAGTTTCCAACACCATCGGCAACACACAGTTGGTCTGCTCAAGATGAGCATAATGACCTACACGTGTGTTGAACTGAAGTGAATTCTTTCCAGGGAGTTGATCTCAATAAGCAAGTGTCCAGAGCAGAGGAGGGGCTGAGATGGCTCTTCTATTAATGCGAATCCCTACTGTACCAAAGCCGACTTCAAGGGGACACTTCAATGGGGTGAGCAGGCAGTTCTGTCTCCTTGTTTCCTAGAACAACCATAGGTCTAGAGAAGGCTTTGGATTTGGTTGAGTGCTGGCCCTAAAGTGTTGTAAAGACTTGGAGGCCCGAGATGAAGATTAATTCTGGATCCGTTACTTATTTTCCATAGAACCTGGGGCCCATGTGCGAATGTCTGTAGACTTCTCTTTCCTAGCCTGTAAAATGGTTATGGTGATATTACATTTTTTTTTTCCACTCAATCGATACCTGTTGAGAGTCTCCTATGTACCAGAACCCATTCTGAAAACAGAAATCCTTATCCTCGTGGAGGCTTTACACGAAAAGAAGACAGACAATAAGCAAAGTGAGTAGGTTAAACATACAGATGATATACGATGATAATGATAGAGCATAGAGAGGCAGGAAGACTCAGGTGGGGGACCTGTTGAAATTTTCAATGGGTGGTTGGCGAAGGCTTCTCTGAGAAGGGGATGTTATTTAAGCAAAGACCTGCGGGAGGGAGCATGCCATGCTGATAATGGGGCAAGAACTCCGGTAGAATCAGCTGCAAGTGCAAAGGCCCTGAGCGAGCTGATATACTGCAGAACGGTGAGGAGTGCCTGCCTCTTGGGCTTCTGTGAACGTTAAACAAGTAAATAATCCATTTGAAGTATCACATTCATAACAACTGCTCAATAAATGTTAGCTAGCACTAGTAACATTATTCCCGTGGGCACACAAAGGGCCCTATCTACTAGAAAGTGAATCTGGCAGGCAAGGAGGCCGTGGTAACCCTTTGGGGTCTGAACCTTCACGAATGAATGTGCTCTCCGCTCTCTGCCAGCCTGATGTGGCAAACCTACAGGCTGTCCCGTTCATGGGAGAGGATTTCCTCCAAATTGGATTAGCGGGGTGTGCACTGCATGCTGGGAAAAGAGAAGGGAGAACTAAACCCAGCTTTTTTGTGGTGTCAATCATTTCAAAGAACGTGCAAAATGATCCCTGGTTCAAGCTTTTGGGCAAGAGTGATCAGTGCCCTTCCCTTGATGACTTTTCCAGTAACACAGAAAGAAGGAAGGGGGTGGGGGAAAGTGGAACCAAGCCCTTTAACCTTTTAAGGAGCTCTTTAATGCAGGGTGAGATGTCTCCCCAGAAACAAATTTCTGCTTCTGCTAAGTGGGGGAGGGGAGGCGTGGTGAGAGCTGTACCTCCCAGCAATTGTTCCGGGGGACTCTTAGGAATCACGATAACCCAGGAGGATCCCAGATGGATGGACTCTGTATTGGGAGGGGGGGGGGGACCAGAAAATAAAGGAGTTTGCTGGCCTCCTGCTGTTGGCTTTTAAGGGCATGCAGTCATCCTAAACTGTGCTTACTTTTTTTTCCCCCAGCCCTCTTATAACTGGATCTCTTCAGAACAATTATGAATCTCTTTAAAATCATGGAATTATACTTTAAAAACCAACCAACCAACCAACCAACCAAACTCATAGAAAAGGAGATCAGATTTGTGGTTACCAGAGGTGTGGGATATGGGGAGGGGGAATTGGATGAAGGTGGTCAGAAGGTACAAACTTCCAGTTTTAAGATAAGTAAGTGCTAGGGATGTAATATACAAGATAAATATACTAACACTGCTGTATGTTACATGCAAAACTTAAGAGGGTAAATCCTAGGAGTTCTCGTCGCAAGGAAAAATATTTTTTCCTTTTTCTTTTGTATCTATGTGAGAGGATGGATGGTCACTAAACTCACTGCGGTGATCACTTCATGATGCATGGAAGTCAAATCATTATGCTCTACACCTTAAACTTATACGGTGCTGTATGTCAATTATAACACTGGAAGAAAAAAAATCATGACATTCTGAGCTCTAACTGAGCTAAATATAATTTGCTCTTTCTCCCTCTTGCCTCCATTTACCCCCTACTCTCTCTGCTCCTCGTCCTTCCCAGCCTTCTCTCTGGATGCCTTCCTGGACCCTGCAGCACAGCTGGCCACGTGTCTCTTCTCCATCCACAAGCTATTCCCTTACACTACTCATCTTGCTGCTTGGGGTCCCCTCGTGAGTTCTCCAGGGCAGGAGAACCCATCCCTATGGCAGGCCTGGCAGACAGACCCAGAGGACATTTACAACTGAGCTGATAAAATAAATGAATGAGTTCAGAAATAAGACAGAGGACCTGCCCAGAGGTACCTAACAGAAGTTCAATTAATATCTGCTGAATGGCTAATTGTAAAAAGGGCTTTGATACACACAAATAAACTGGTTAAAAACAGAGATCCTAGAGGCTCTGTACAGTGCAGTTAGCTCGTCCTGGATGGGTGGAGCCAGGACAAATCAGGCCAGGAAGTCAAAACACTGTTCTTGTGTTAAATGACTGTCCATCTCCCAATCATAGCCAGAAGTGCCACAAACTTTGCATCATGAAGTTCTCTCTGGCCCATCTCCTTAGCCCACTTGCTACCTTTGGGCCAAAGTAGAGGGTTTTGCAAAGAGCTAGGGTCTGAAGTCAGGCAGACTTGGGACTGAATCTGGTCTCTGACGCTTCCTGGCTGTGTGACACTGGGACTGTCACTTAACTTCTCTTTTCTAATCTGTGAAATGGAGGCAACGATACAGTTCTTCTCTCCAGAGGCAAGTTTACCTTGGGGAATATTCTACCCTGTGCAGAATTACTCCTGTGGATTTTTTCCTCAAATACAAGCTTTTTACTTTAATTATACAAAGATTTTGAGGTACCTCTTGGTGATAATTCCAAAAAAGGGAGGAAATGGGGGAGTAGTGTGGTAAGATAAAGCAGTAGAAGGTGCTGGAACGGCCATGCTCCACAGTCCAGAGCCATCTGGATTATCCCATCTGTGTGTTGAAGGAGCCATGAGGGGCCAGAGAGAGGGGCGGGGAGATGATGTAGTGATAAATACCTCTCTAGGAAATACCGAATGATAAGTGAAGGCTACTGGAAGTCCCTTTTGCCCTAGCCATCTAAGTCACAGTTGGAACACAGAATTAGGAATGTGTCCCTTGATGTCCTACAATCATATGAACATTTGGAGAGAGGATCAGACATGGGTAGGCAAAGCAAAGCACAGTAATAAATAGCTTATTGAAATGCAAGGGGGGGGGTCCTGTAAAATTAGTATTGATCGAGGAATGATAAATAGGAATTAATCTTACACTAGTCATTATTACTAATTAGTAATGTACAAAAGATCACTGACGCTCTCAGCTAGGGGCTGTCTTTACCACTGTGTTACAGAACAAACTCCACACTCCAAAGCATCCCATCACGGCCCAGGAAGCTCTTGCCTGATTCCTAGTCTCACCTCAAGCTTCTCCTGCCCCTCACCCTGCAGTCAGTTCCAGAACAAGGCAGGCCCGTGCCCCCACTGGGGCTGTTGGGTTCTTGTTTCCAGGCCAGGCCCGTGGCCAGCTCCAATGCACCCTTCGGGTCTCAGCTAGAACATCTCCTCAAGAGAGGTCTGTCCCTGATATCCTCAACCACAGAATCCTGCTTAATTACTTTAGGGAGTAATCACACCTGTAACTCCTTTCTTTCTTCCCTCCCTCCCCATCTCCCTCATAGGTGGGGAGTAAAGATTTTAACAGATCACATCCAGACATTAGTTCCATTCCTTTCCCCTTTATCTTTGGAGACGTCTCTCTCCAGTTAAAAGCAGGACTAGATCTCATGCAATTTTGTCCTTTCAGTGCCTAGGAAAGAAATCATATTTGCATAACAACTAAGTTGGGTGAAAGTAACCAATAATTATTGAGCATCTATACTAGTTCTAGATCATTGGGTTCCGTGCTATGTTTACAATAGCTTATTTAATCCTCACAACAGCCTATTAAGGATGTCTTCTTATTCTCATTTTCGTGATGTGGAAAGCTAAGTGGCACAGGCAAGATCCTGATCCAAGTCTGGATTCCCCAAATTATGTTCTTTTTGCTAAGCTGCAAGCTTTCACTGGTAATCTTTTTCTTAAAGGGCCAGACTATATATTTTTGGCCTTGTGAGCCAAAAAGTCTCTGTTGCAACTACTCAACTTTTGCCAGTTTTAGCCCCAAAGCAGCCACAGACAAAACAAAAATGAAAGGTGTGGCTGTGTGTCAATCTTCATTACTGGTCACTGAAATTTGAATTTCATATTTTTATGCGCCACAAAACATACTTGTCTTTTGATTTCTCTTCTCAGTTGTTAAAAAATGTGAAAACCATTCCTCTCTTGAGACAAACAAAAGCAGGTGGTGGGTAAATCTGGCATGAACCAACCCCTGCTGTAAACAGTTAAACATTCCTTAGGAAGATATGAAATCGACTCTGAGTGAGATTAAGGGTTAAATGTTTCCTCAGTACATCTGCTGCTGCTGCAACTTGATGCTAGGCTTTTCTTGAAGACAGGAGTCATGTTTTCTACTGCTTTTGTTGTCCCCTTGAGCAGAGCTGACGATAAGCCTGCCTGCACTGCGCTGGGCATTCAGTCTGCGCTGAATACATGTGGGTCCGACCGGCAAAGCCTCTCTGGGAAGGACAGCAACTTGAGCCATTTCTCTCGGATAATTGTCTGAGCTGAGATTCCCTTCCTTATAGCAGGTCCCGAAGGGCTCTGCTACTGCTAACCAATTCAGGATCGGCCTCGCCATTCTGATTCAGATACCTCCGACCTGCTGTGGAGAAATGTCACATACGCTGTAAGAGGAGATTGGGCAATTGAGGGCCCAGGGCGACAAGGCGGGGGCGGGGGAGGAGGGGATGTCTAAGCATAAAGGTGGTTGACAGGAACAGATCTCAAGGAGATGACTAGGAGGCGGCTGCTCTCCTTTTCGATGATGTCACTCACATTTTTTTGCCGGGTTCTGTCAGTCCCAGGGAAAGCACAGGATGGTAATCCAGATGAGGACAGAGGTGCAAACAAACCACTGGAGGGGAATCCCTGCACCTCCTCGTCCCGACAGGTAGCCCAAGGGCTTTCTCCATCTGGGCATTTATGTGTGATAATCCCTTGCAATTGCTCCTCAGTCTTTTTTTTTTTTTTAGAACAATTTAAGTGGTCTTTTTATTTATTTATTTATTTATTTATTTATTTATTTATGGCTGTGTTGGGTCTTCGCCTCTGTGCGAGAGCCTTCTCTAGTTGCGGCAAGCGGGGGCCACTCTTCATCGCGGTGCGCGGGCCTCTCACTGTCGCGGCCTCTCTTGTTGCAGAGCACAGGTTCCAAACGCGCAGGCTCAGTAATTGTGGCTCACGGGCCCAGTTGCTCCGCGGCATGTGGGATCTTCCCAGACCAGGGCTCGAACCCGTGTCCCCTGCATTGGCAGGCAGACTCTCAACCACTGCGCCACCAGGGAAGCCCTCCTCAGTCTTTTTTTAAGGTTTGTTTTATTTTAACTTTATTGAGGAATAATTGACACATAACTGTATTATTTAAAGTGTCTAACATGATGATCTGATACACATATATGTTGTAGAATGATTATCAAGATCAAGACAATTAATGCATCCATCGCCTCACACAGGTAACACAGGTAACTCTCCAAAGAAATTGAAATCAGTATTTTGAAGAGATAGCTACACACCATGTTCACTGCAGCATTATAGCCAAGATATGGAAAAACCTACAAGTCCTTTGAGGATGAATGGATAAAGAACAACATGAGATAGATATACATCTATAAAAGAAGATTAAGAAAATGTTTCCTCAGTATATGTATATATAATGTGTACACACACACACACGATGCAATACTATTCAGCCTTAAAAAAAGAAGAGCAATCCTGCCATTTGTGATACCATGGATGAATCTGGAGGGCATTACCCTAGGTCTTTCTTGACAGTAGCCGTCTGAGGCTAGGATTCTGGTGTCACTTAAGCATCCCCAGAGCCTAGCGTGGGGCCTGATATTATTCACAGCTAATACTCAAAATATCTCGAGCTGAATGAATATACACAAATTCAAATAGCTAGGGAGTCTTGGAGTCTGGGGATGGTTAGGAAAACAGGACAAAGGGGATAAAGAGGAAAGGTACTCTTTCCTTTAGTACCCTTCCAAAGAAAGGTAGTAAAGTGCAAATGAGGGTCTTCATAATGCAATACTTGGAAAGATAAGGAAGCATTCCTACCTAGTAGATAGGATATCTGGTAGGTAGGAATCACCTGTATGATTTTATTTTTATTTTTTATTCAAGTATAATTGACTTACAATATTATGTTAGTTTTAGGTGTACACCTGGCATGGTTTTAGAAACTCCTGATGGAGGGGTCCCATATCAGAGGTTCTGATGGTTTAAGGTGAGCCCTAGACTCACGGTTTTTAAATTCTCCCCAGGTGACTTCAATGTGCAGCCATGTTTCTGAAGTATGTTCTAAAGTATGATTTTGAATAATCACGTAAACCTTACATAGAATATAGTGAGAACTGAATGAGACAAAGCATGAAAAGCACTTAGCATAGGCTTGGCACAAAGTAAACGCTCAGTGAATGTTAGCTGGTGATCCGAACACAATACTGGGCCCTCAATTCGTAGATGGCAGCAGGTTACAAGGTGGTCCACAGCTGTCTAGCCCTGTGTATCGGGGAAGGGGCTGGACTAACCCCCTGGGACAGATCTCAACGACTGCTCCACCAGTCTCAAGCACTGAAGCCCTGAGAAGAGACTGAAAGGTAGGCTTAAGCACAGGGCTCTGTTGCTCACTAGCTCTGCTAACTTCTGAAGTCAATTAGCCTCTCTGTGCCACCATCAGCTCCTCTAAAACAGGGATTACGTGAGCGAATGCACATGAATGCGCGAGTCAAATCGAAGAGATGGAGACTGTGAACCTGAGAGACCTCCAGGAAATCAGACGCCTCTTCCCATCATAAATATGCCTTCAAGGAAACCGTGCACTGAATGAATACCCGATTATTTTCTTTACGGCAGGAAGATTCAGGATCCCATGTTCCCTTTCTCTCCCTTGCACCGCAAACTGAACAACACAGGTGTCAGGGCGGCTGGGACCTGAGTGAGTGACACAGAAACCAGTGACCTTGCATAGGATCAGCAGAGTGGGGCAGAAACACTTTCGGGAAATGGCCACCTCTTATGTCCACTAACAGGCCAGGTCAATTCAATTAGCCCCAGAGCTGAAATGCCAGAGCCAGGTAGAGTTACCCACAGCAAGGAAAGGGCTCTGCGTTACTTAGCCACTGGTCCATCACTCATGGCTTCAAAGGCCTAGCTGGATCTTTTAGTCAGAGACCACCTGTCTATGTCAAAAAAAACCCACTGAAATTAGGTTCTGTGTTAGGTGGCTGGAGCTGCTATAGCAAAGTACCATGGACTGTGTAGTTTATGCAACAGAAATTAATTTTCTCGGAGTTCTGGAGGCTGCTCTTATAAAAGAGATCTCACAAAACTCCCTCATGCCTTCCACCAGGAAGACGGCCGTCTGTGAACCAGGAAGTGAGCTCTCAGCAGACACAGAATCTGCCGGCACCTCCTGGTCCCCAGAACTGGAATAAATTTCCGTCATTTATAAGCCCCCAGCCTATGGGATTCTGCTACAGCAGCCTGAAAGGACTAAGACAGCATCATTATTCTCAATTCACAGAAGAGGACTGGGGCTTGGAGAGGTGGACTGAGTGCCTTAAGTCCAGATGCACAAGCAGTAAGCGACAAGCTCAGGAAGAGCGCCCAGTGTCCTGTTCTGCAGTTTGACAGATGCAGCCATTCTAGTTCACCTGGACAATGGCAGGTGAGGACCAGCTCAGTGGAAAAGTTTTGGTTTTGCTTTTGGTTTCTTTTCGTTTTGTTTCCCATTATGCAGCACACAGCAGCCTTGTGATTTACTTATCAAAGAGGAAGAAAAACCACGAGATTACCATCAGAACTACCCAGGAAATAGAAAGAATCATTTATAAGGAAAATAGTTCAGGCGAAAAGGTCTCTCTTAGAGGGTGAGGAGAAGTTGGGGGCAGTCTTCTTGCACTGAAGGTCAGATTCTGGAAGCCTCAAATTAAATACACATTCTCTCCCGTGAGGCCGTGCAAGGGGATGGAGGAAGGAATGACAGAGTAACTCTTCTAGAACAGTGGCTTTGGCTCAGGAGGGTGGGTGATGGGAAAGCTTGCCATCTTTTCAGGATGCTGCTGGGAAAACTCTTTAGCAGCTCAGTATAATTAGAGGTTCCCCCAACCAAGTCCGATAAGCAGCGGGGCTTGCGCTTGGCTGCGTCGTGAGGGTACTTCAGAGGACCCAGTACCGCTGAAGGCAATGCGGTGGGTTAAGTGCCCGGGGCCTGCTGATGGGAGCTTCCCCGTAGTGTTTGAACAGGCTGCCCCTCTGCATTAGGAGATGAAAACCTGGCTCAGGGACAAGACATAAATGGAGACAATAAAAAGGGAAGAGGAGGTTGGGTGAGGGTGGTTACCCCCTGGGGCCTGGAGCAAAACTGCATTGTTTAAAACCCCACCAGCCTGCTGGATAAAGCTGAACTGCCTCTTTAGCATTCTGACCTCAGACTTACCCAGCTCCCAGCCTCACTGCTTACCTGCATGGATCTCCCATCTATCCCCACGGCTGGGCCAGGAATCCTAGCTACCCTGTATTGAGTGCTTCCTGTTTGCCAGGTGTTTCCATTCACTTAATCTTTCCAGCAATCCTGTGAGTCTGTGCTGATGCCCCTATTGTACAGATGAGGAAAGTCGGCCAAAAAACCTCCCAAAATGGAAAAAAGATGAAGGGATATTATGCCCAAGGCCATTCTACTAGAAAGGATGGAGACAGAGTTTGGGCACTTAGGCACTCCCTGTATACTGGGCAGAGTCCACATTGATTAAATTAAATAGACAAACTATGCACTGTTCCCTGACCCTGCCAAGAATTTCCACACTTGCTGCTCTGTTGGCCTGGAAGATGCACTCCACCTTCCCCACTTACAGCCCTCCTGGCTCCGACACTCTTCTCAGTGCATCCAAGCAGGTCTCTACCTTAGCTCTCTGTACCATGGATGTGTCCCTCCATCACAGTAGCCATCCACATGGCATTTAATTGTCCTTAACCTCCTGATCTTTGAGTCTATGGTGGACCACCTGTAGGGGGCAGGAGGTGATGATGGTGCAAGCAGAGACTACATCTTATCTTTAATTTCCACTCCTGGTGCAGGGTCCAACGCCAGGTAGCCAGTACCTGCGGAGAGCTTTGCCTACTGAATGTGCAACATGGTAAGAACTGGGAATACAGAATGTTTCCCACCAGCAGCTTTCCACGCTCCCTTCCATGCCCAGAAAGGAAGGAGAGTAGAAGGCTGGAATTCACTTACTCATTCAACAAATATTTATTGAGAGCTTTCCATGTCCCAGATGGGGACATAGGAATAAGCAAAACAAGATCCTTGCCCTCATGGAACTTGCATTTTTATGGGCAAAGTCAGGGATATGAGTTTCCTCTTGCTGCCATAACAAATTACCTTAGGAGCTTAAAACATATCCATTTATTATTTCACAGCTGTATAGGTCAGAAATCTAGGGGCTGGGCTGGGCTGGGATCTCTGCTTGGACTCTCACAAGGTCAAAATCAAGGTGTCAGCCAGCTTGGATCTTATCTGGAGGCTCTGGGGGGAGAATCTAGTCCAAGCTCATCGCGTTGTTAGCAGAATTCAGTTCCTTGCGGTTGTAGGACTGAGCTCCCCTCTTGTTTGCTGTCAGCTGGGAGACTTTACTGGCTCCTAACGGCTACTTCCATTCCTTGTCACTTTGTCCTCTCTATCTTCAAACTAGTAAAGGCACAGTGAGTCTTCCTCATGCTTCAAATCTGAATTCCCTTCTGCAATATCTGTTCTGCTTCTAGGTAGAGGAAGTTCTCTGCTTTTAAGGACTCCTGTGATTAGACCGGGCCTCTTGGATAATCCAGGATAATCTCCCTATTTTAAGGCCCGTAATTACAGCTACAAAGTCTCTTTTGCCATGTAACATAATATAATCACAGGTTCCAGGGATTAGGGCATGGACTTCTTTGCGGGGGCCATTCTGCCTACCAAATAGGCAGCAGGGGAATAATAAAAATTTTATTTGATTTTTATATTTGATATTTTTATTTGATTTATATATTTTATAATGTTGCTGGAAAGTGCAATGAAGAATAATAAATCTGAGTGAGGGGATTGAGGGTGGTACTTTGGATAAGATGGTCAGGGAAGCCCACCATGAGGAGGTAACATCCAAGTGGACAGAAGAAGGTAATCGGACGAGAAGGGGGGGGGGCAGTGCGGGAGGCTGGCAGAAGAGCAGTCTGGGCAGAGGGCTGAGGCCCAGGGTGGGAATGCACTGGGCAACTGTCAGGAGGCCAGCGGGGCTGAAGGAGTGCCCAAGGAAGAACAGGGGCCACGTGACTGGAGAGTTAGCCAAGGCCAACCCAGGAAGACTCTTTCCCCCGATGCTGTGCTTTGCCATGATTCACTCTGGGCTGCTGGTGGTCTTTACAAACTCTAGAGCTAAGGCGGGAAAACAGGACCAGATGCATGGCTCTAAAGCATGTTAATCGAGAGCTCAGAGGGCATGGAAGGCAGAACCGATGGCATTCTGAATCTGAGCACTTGGAGAATCTGATTTGAGCATTACTAGAGTGTAGGCGAGGGGAACAGGAATGGCCCGGACGTGGGCTAATCGTCTGGGGCTTGGTGAAGGCTTGCTTGATGTCTCTGACCAGGGGATGTGAGGCATGATGATGTGAAAGGAACACACACTTCCAGGTCCACTCCTGCTCGGGGGTCTCTGCACTTGCCCCTCTCTCTCTGCCTGGAATGCTATTATTCTAGATCTTGTGGATCAAGCCATCTTGTAGCATGGCTACGACTTCCAGTCCTCAGGTCTTTAGCTCAAATGTTATTCCCTCAGAGAACCCTTCTGTAAAAGATGGCTCTTTCTACAAGAATCCAATTCCCTCCCATACTTCCCAGCCATCACATTATGTCAGGGTTTCCCAGACTCAGAACTACTGACATTTTGGGCTGGACAATTCTTTGCTGTAGGAGACTCTCCTGTTCACTGCAGGATGTGTGGCAGCCTCCCTGGCCTTTACCCACTAAAGGCCAAGAGCGTCTCCCTAGTTGTGACAACTAAAAATGTCTCTGGACATTGCCAATGTCCTCTGGAGCACCAAATCTGCCACCAACGCCCACTGATAACCGCTGTTCTATGTCACTGTCTTCAAAACAGCATCTTCCAAAATTATTTATTTCATTCGACCACAAATACTTATTCAATGTCTAGTATATGCCAGGAATGATTCTAGGTACAGGAGATAAAGCAGGAAAATTAACAGACAGAATTATTACAACCCTTGAGGAACTTATATCCTCATGGAAAGAGACAGATAACTAAGAAGAAAATGGACAGAATGATCATAGGCCAGATGGCAATAAACACCGTGGAGAAGGATGAGGCAGGGTGGGGGCATGAGGCTGCAGTTTGCAGCTGGAGAGGCTCACAGGGGTCGTGGTTCAAGGAACAGAGGGAAGGCAGAATGACTGGCGCTGGGTGGGTGCAGGAGCCCAGAAGGAGATGGCACCAAAGGACACCAGGGCAAGACTGCTTCTCTCTCACAATGACAAGCAACCTCCCATGAATAGGGCTCCTTTTTGTCTTGGTCAGTGGCATCCCCAGGCCAAGAAAGGTGTCTGATGAATACCTGCCTAGTGAATAGACAAATGAGTGGTCAGCTCTGGGGAGGGAGAGCTCAGCCCCAGGTGTCTTCACTGGACAAAAGACAGAGTTCCTATCAAAAGATGCTGAAGAGCCACACTTGTGGGGCCCACTTTTGAACCTCCAATAGAAAAGGAAAGGGCAAGTGCTAATCTCTGATAGTTACTGATCCAGACACTGTCTCAAGCACTTTTCAAATATTATCTCATTTCCTCAGCAAAGCAACCCTGTTAGGTGGGAACTCTTCTTGTCCTGACATGATAACTAAAGAAAAGATTGTTAGTTGCCCAGAATCATGAAGGCAGGACCCGAACCCAGGGTAGTTCATCTCCAGAACATAAGCAATACTGTCTTTTAGTAGGAATAATAAAATAGGACCTCCAGAAGCACAGGGTGACAGTCAGCCGCCCTGCAGTCTCTTTTGCTACCTTTTAAGTGATGACGACATGCACCCACTGCTGCATTTACTGAGCAGTGACTACATGCCCAATCTTGTCCTATCATAGTAAATGTACTCTGTCATCTCATTGGCCTACAACAGTCCTTTGTGAGGCAGAAACAACAGCCATGTGAATAAACCCGGGCTCAGAGAACCAGTGACGTGCAGGGAACCAGGGGTGCTAAGTCCCCAGAAGAGGAGACTGCGATGTATTGTTCACCTCCTCTCCCTCAGATATCTAAGGGGTCATCAGGTGGACGAGGGAGACCTATTCCGTATGAACCCACAAGGCAGCACTAAGGCCAAAGGAGATTCTGGTTCAGGATATGAAGTGGACAAGCTTTGGGTAAAATCACTGAACCAGTTCCCTGTGCTCTACAGTAGGACCTTACTGTTTACCCATTCTATATATAATAGTTTGCACCTACTAATCCCAAACTCCCAATCCATCCCTCCCTCAGCTCCCCCAGGACAGGAAGCACTCTTTATTAGTTGATATCAACCTCCAGGGGGATCTTGGGCACATCATGGCTTTGTGTGTGAGTCAGCCTGTTGCACACCTGCAACGCCTTGGATTCATGACTCTTAATGGGGACAGAACCCCTTTCCGGAACAGGCAGGCACAATGAAGAGTATTCCTGCATCCTGCTTGGGTCCCACTGGACATGCATGTTATACTCGTGTATAACTGTCCTAACTATCTGAGCCTGAAACTAATACTACTTCCAAAACAGAGTGCTTTTCTGGGGCATCATTTAACAGACACTGAACTTGGAATACAAATCAAGCAAAGATGGTACTTCCTGCTGCCTGAAGAGTTGTTCACTAGATTGGAAAACTTCTCACAGATGGCAAACCCCGCTCACAGAACCTGGACCGCCAGTCTCCCATTAGAACCATCTTGCTTTGTAGCTGCCACACCGAAGACAGCTCTCTCCCGAGCACAGGCATACAAGCATCTAGTACTTCATTAACTTCATTATGCCTTTGACTATAGCCAAGCCTGAGCAATTACACATCGCAGTCAATGTTATTTTATAGTAAATGAATTTCCTTTTTTTTCTTTATATCATAGCTAGGGAACTGTATTGATTTTTCTGACATTATATTTGTAGACCATGTAATATAGGTAATCTTTGGATTTTATTCCAGGATTGTAAAAGAGGCACTCAAGACATTTGTTACAAAAAACGGGGCAAGGCCACTGGCTGAAAGAACAGAGGGCATTTTCATTATTTTTGCAGTTGACCCTAAGTTGAAAACTAAAATGAAGTCAAATATAAGGACACAAAGATTGGCCTAACTCCGATAACACTCGCCAGAGATAAATATTAAGTCTGTGCTTTAGGCTCAATAAATCTACTACAGGAGTATGGAATTGGGAACCTTTGGCTGACCAGTCATTCATGGAGCTTTTCAGTTGAACTCAAGTTCAACTGGAGCTTGATGTGCAAACGGCCATGAAAGTCTGACCTAGGAGGCTGGTATGCATCAGAACATGTAGGGAGCATGTTTACAATAGTGGTTACCTGGCCTCATCTTTAAAGATTCAGATTCAGTCTCTGCAGGTTAGGGCCTGGGAAGTAACATCTTAAATAGGCATTTTAAGTGATTCAGAAAAGTGGGTGGAAGTGTCCAGGTGGAGGTGTGAGCCTCTGATAGTTTGATAAGAGCCAGAACGTGTCATATGAATTAGAATGTCACCCCTGAAGACAGAAATTGGGGTTATCTAGAGGTGACCCACCAATCAGTATGGTGAAAGGTTTAGAGCCATCTCACACCCCATTCCTTCACATGGAAAGTTCTGGAGGGCTGCTAGCTGGTGACTGGCTTCAGATACGTAACGACACAGAGGATGTTGATTAAGAAGGTACAATTTTATGGTGCCTACGTCCTTAAAGTAGAAAAATGAATGAGAACCTGCAGAACAAAAGACAGTAAACATTTCTATTAAGTGTGGTGCCAGATGAACCGTTCCTTGAATAGCAAGCATCTTTCATAGGGATTATTCTACAAACTCCATTTAAATACTTCTACACCAAGGGCTTGGGATACAGAGCTCAAAAAGTGATCTTCTCTGTCCTCCGAGTTCATATAGGTAGGGGCGGTTTTTTCCAAACTTGTTTCCATAGTTCTACGATCAAGTAAGAGTGGGGAATGCTGGTGGGTTTAACAGCTTTACTTCTGGACTTTCCAGCATCTCTAATCTGCCAACATGAAATCTGAATCTCCAAGGGAGGGATGCAATATCTCAACCTGAGCTGTCCACGGTTCACAGTTTCTGAACACGTACTACCATCACCTGCAATATCTCCTAGAATTAGTCTAGAAAATGCTGGTCCAGGGTTATTGCAGGGCTGATGTTCAACTCTGAATCTCAATCAGGCTAGAGGCTCAAGTCACAATGAATTTATTTACAGATAAGCAAACTCTCCTCTACTAGACAATCATCTTTTTTAAAAAAATAAATTTATTTATTTTTTTTGGCTGTGTTGGCCCTTTGTTGCTGTGCGTGGGCTTTCTCTAGTTGCGGCGAGTGGGGGCATCTCTTGTTGCGGAGCATGGGCTCTAGGCGCACAAGCTTCAGTAGTTGTGGCACACGGGCTCAGTAGTTGTGGCTTGCGGGCTCTAGAGTGCAGGCTCAGTAGTTGTGGCGCACGGGCTTAGTTGCTCCATGGCATGTGGGATCTTCCCGGACCAGGGATCGACCCTGTGTCCCCTGCATTGGCAGGAGGATTCTTAACCACTGGGCCACCAGGGAAGCCCAACTGGTATCACATTTTAAAAAATCATTTTCTGCCCCAAATAACAGGCACTCAGGAGCATGTGCTGAAGGAAGAAACTGCATTTAAATCTGGTTTCTCTGGGCGTATTTATTACAGACAGAAATCATCCAACCCCAATATTCCTTCAGTGCATGAAGAGATCTTGGTTCTTGACCCAAGAGACAAAGAGGGCTCAGGGAAATGAAAGGACTTGCCTAGGGCTGCAGAATGCCAGGTGCCAGCGGGAGAGCAGAGGGTAGACGTACATCCCACACTGCCAGCTGTCCCACCAAAGCTATTTCTTTAACAGCTCTTGAGCAAGTTGTCAAATGTTGGCTCCTTTGATCGCCACCATGGAATTCGCCACGGTGTCTGACTTTACCGTGAATTTCCTTCCCTTCTTCACAGCCCAAACTTCCAAACTTCTTCACAGCCCAGTTTGCTCCAACCTCAGAGGTGAGTCAGTCCTTGAATGTCCCAATTTTGTTGTTCTGTAGATAAGGATTCCTGGAGAAATTCTTCCTTCCTCCCTGGAGAGCCAGGTCTCCATCTGCCTGTCTCTGGCCTAATTTGGGGACTGAAAGGAACAGGGTGCATTTTACTTTTAAATTGTTCCTTAAAGCACATCTTCTGGTTAATATTATATCCTTAATATGTCTCAGGGAGGACACATCCTCTCCGTGAGTAACGTCTAGGATCCTGTGCGGACAAGCCTCCTGTAAACTTGCCATCTTCTTTCTACTGGCCTGCCTTCCCCGGCCCCTTCTCCAATCACCTGCTACTTTGAGCTCTCTTTTCCTTTCTCTTCTTTGCTGGTGTTTGTTTCTAAGATACTCACTCTCAGCATATGAACTGAAGTGGGTTGAATCTTTATGAGACTATCATAATCTTGGTTTTATCTGTTTGTTTTTTAAAGTCCTGCAGACAGCTGCTTGCACCTAGGAGATGATGAACTGATAGAATGGTCGGGAATGGACACATCTCTGCGCAAGGATGCGGGAGTTCTCCTTTATTCCACCTCAATGGCTGTAGCAAGGACCCTGAGCGGCGTCTGTCTGGACATCCACAGCTGCTGTGGTTTAGCAGCTCCCTTAATACGGAATTAAGTTGTAAACCGCTCCAGGAAGAAGGGAGCGGGATGAGTGGGAGAGGTGGGCAGATCTTCCCTCATCTTTTAGGACCCTGGGGGCTTTGTGCAAGCAGACTGGGAAAGAAAAACAAAGAGGAAGGGAAACTGGCTGGCTCTTCGAAGGCGAATGTCTACCATACAAAACAATTCTAGGAATGAACAAAGATGACGCATGGTAAGGTGCCTTGTAGGATGCCTGGTGAATGCAGCTGTATCTGATAAATGTGGCTGAACCTGAATTACTTGAAAACAGATACTAGGCTGTGGTCAGGAGGAGAAAGAAAAACCACCACCAACTTCCAAAAGCACTTGGGTTGACCAGCTCCCCTGTAACTATACCACCACCTTGGAGCCTCACAGAGGGCTCTGGGGTAGGACTATTATTCTCAGATCACAGATGAGGAACCCAAGGCTTGGAGAGCTTGAGCAGCTTTCCAAAGGCACAAAGTTGAAAAGCGTCAAGGTCAAGTCTTAAAGGCAGATCTTCCAGCTCCAACATTTTATGCATTTTCTGGGGGTTTTCAAAGTAGAATCGGCTGATATACAAACTAAGACTGTCATTTTTTTTTCTAAAATGATATGAAAAGTAAACCTTTTCTAGTTAGTGGAGAGATTAAAAACTGCAAGGTGACTGCATTATATTTGGGGAAAAGCAAGAAAATGTACTGGTTCTTTCTGACCTGAGAGCTTAGGAGACCTTAGCAAACCCTAAGGAACCAGGTAACCACCATTTTTAAAGCAGGTGGATCCCATTCCCTGATGAAATAAGTGGCAGAAAAATACAACAGGACACAGGCTAATTTCATTAAACAAGTTACCTCATTAATCCTCACATGCTAGGTGCTGTTGTTATTTATCCTGTTTTATAAGGGAGAGAACTAAAGGTTCAAGGAGGTGAAGCAACTTGGCCAAGCTCCCGGAGAATAAACGGCTAAATTCCAGCCTAACCAGACCTGTCTTGGTTTCCCAGCACCAAGTTGTGGGCTCAGCACGGGGCTCGGCTGGAGATACCCCGTCTGGAGGCTTGAGATGCGCTGGGATTCAGGGGAGCAGGTTCTCTCCAGTGGAGTCCTGACAATTTCCATTAGAATCTAAGTGTCTGGATGACTCATCCACTGATGTGTGGCACAGTCCTCAGTCTTAAAATAACAAATCCCCATCATGAAAGTCAGTGCATTTTGATGTCGCATAAATCCTTTTCTAATGATCACTTGGTGTCACTGGCTTATTTAAATGGACACATCACTTCTAACAGGGCTTTTTCCCATCTACTCTGCCCTTTTAGAAGCAGCAAGAAGGGAAGCAACTCACTGCCTTGGTATATCAAGTAGGGGCTGCAGAGGGTTTAGGTACCTGTCTGTCTCCTGACCTCACAGTCAGAGACAGATTGGGAGGAGCAGGGGGGGGACACGCCATTTTGGTCATAATCAATTCCCCAGTGTGCTACGCTGTTCTTCCTCCTGCAAACCCAGATTGATGAGCGGTGGTTTTTGTTTGATGCAGATAACCATGACCCCGATATTGTGTCCTAGAGGCACTGCAGTTCATCTCCATGTGACATTTTCTATTATTCTATGCTGTGGAAGGCAGGAACTAACACACCAGGGCTTACCTGAGATGCCCCTTCTCCCACCCGATAAGCATGGGTGTCTCGAGCTTTAGGAAAGCCGGGAGTGAATGTGTGGAAACGCAGGCACAGGAGATCAACGTGAGGTGGTCATTTGCTGAGCGAAAGCAGCGTGGGGAGCCCTCTCAGTGGCCCACCGTGGGTTCCTAAAGGGTCCAGCCTCAAATGCGCTGAGAAAACAGTTCCTGGGGAAGCTTGCAGGAAGGGGTAATGGGGGGCCACGTTTTATCAGAGCAGACCCTTGGACCTTCTGCTCCAGAAACATCCTGGAGGCTTCCTTTAGGGCAGAATCCTGGACCCCTCCCCAGACCTTTCAAGAGTCTAGGACCCCACATTTTAAAAAAGTATTCTTGATCCTGAAGCCACTAAAGTTCAAGCTAGGAAGGTTAGCAGTTAACAGCAGGCTCCTTACTTATCAGACTACCTCCTTTCACTCTCAAAGCTCGAGTTTCCCGGGTATAAAATAGAGATAAGAATAGCCGCTGCCTCATGAGGTTAGTGTGAGGATCAGAGGAGAGGAACACCTGGAACGCACCAGGGACAGCACCTAGGCAATACTTGGCTGGGAAGCAGAGGCTTACCCATTATTAAAACACCGAAATACCTCCACATCAGCTAAGAAAAGCTGCTGCTCTGAGCCCCTCTGGGCCCCCTCCCTGAACCTGGCCCCTCTCAGGGACTCCCCCGAATTTCCCACCATCCAGCAACTCACGGGTGAATGCCCGGCCCAGCCTCCAGGATGCAGCCTGGGTCTGTGAAGGGCTGGTGGTTACAGTTCTTCCACTGCAACCCCCGCAGGCTGTGACGCTTGGTAGGCGTTACATCCCGTGAGGCAGGCCTGGACCTTCTGGCAAATGGTGGCTAAGGAATGTCCCCCCGGTTCAAAGGACAGCTTGCAACGAAGGCCTCCCTAACCTCTGGCTGCGCAGGACACTGACCCTGGACCTTTCTTTCCTTGTCTTATTCCAGCTTTGACCCCACTCTGACCTGATCTCTGAACTTTCACTTCTGGAAGCTTGACTCTCCGCCTTTTTCCTGCGGCCTCTGGGGCTCCGTGTTTGCATCTGACCTCTCGGGAATCTGACCCTCAGCTCTCAGAGTTGACTCTGGCTCTTCCCACTACAGACTGACCTTAGTGTCCAGGATAGGCTACCACCTGTCACCTTCAGGTGGCGCCATCCCCAGACCCCTGCCCCAACTAAGTATAGCTGGTCCCAGATGCCAAGTCCCAGCCCTTCTTGGCCTGACCTACCCTACTGCCCCCTGAGCTCCAAGTTCCAGTCCTGACCCAGATCATGGGTCTGCATCCTTTGAGAATAGGGTACCAAAGCAGTGGCAAAGAGGATGGAGGAGAAGAGGCAGAATTCAGAGGCATTTCATAGGTAGACAGTGGCAGGACCTGGGCCTAAGGAGAGGGAGGTTGCTCTAGTTTCATCCTTTATAAGCTCCACAAGGTCATGGGCTGTGTCTGGTGTATTAGCATAGGGCCTAGTGCACAGTAAGCATTAGACAGACAAGAGCTGCACAATGAATGAATGAATGAATGAATGAATGATGCTATTAACAGAGACAGAAAGAAAAGAGGAGGTGCACATTTTGGGTTAGCAACAAGGTAGAAAATGGATTTGATTTCAGACACATGGTGTTTAGGGGCTGTGGTATCCCTAAGTACCAATTACCAAATATTTCTGCCTTTTCTCCTTCCAGGCACATGGTCGGGTTGCACTTGGCCACACTACTTGAAGGTGAGCACGACCACATGATATGCTTTAGCCAATTTCATGTTAGCAGAAATTATGTCATTTCCTCGAAAAGATACAGGCACCCCAATGTTCACTGCGGCACTATTTACAATAGCCGAGACATGGGAGCAACCTAAATGTCCGTTGACAGATGAATGGATAAAGATGTGGTATATATATACAGTGGAATACTACTCGGCCATAAAAAAGGGATGAAATAATGCCATTTGCAGCAACATGGATGGACCCAGAGATTATCATAGTAAGTAAGCCAGACAGAAAAAGACAAATATCATATGACATCACTTATATGTGGAATCTAAAAAAAAAAAAAGAATGATACAAATGAACTTACGTACAAAACAGAAATAGACCTAGAGACAGAAAACAAACTTATGGTTACCAAAGTGGAAAGGGAGTGGGGAGGGATAAATTAGGAGTTTGGGATTAACATGTACACACTACTATATATAAAATAGATAACCAACAAGGACCTACTGTATATCACAGGGAACGATATTCAATATTTTCTAATAACCCATGAGGGAAAAGAATCTGAAAAAAAAAGATATATATGCACGTATAACTGAATCACTGCTGTACACCTGAAACTAACTCAACACTGTAAATCAACTATACTTCAATTATACAAAAAAAAAGGAAAAAACAAAACAAAATAAAACAAACAAAAAAGAAATTATGTCACTTCTGACAAGAAACTTTGAGTCAATACACATCAGCAACTTTGCTCCCCATACAAAGATAAATCTTGAATGCTGAGGCTGCACACAGACCCTGGGGCCCTAAAGTGGACACGATGATCTCTAGTCTCTATTAACAGAGCCAAGGAACCTACAGGTCACACTCGTAAAGACGTCCCGCTGGATCTGGGGCTGACGGTCAGTCAGGAGAGGGGCTTTTTGGTGAGAATGCCATGGACTGCCACGGCCCAGTAGCGACTTTGCCAGTAGCTGCAGCCCTAAGCAAGAACCAGAAGGCCAACGGCTTATGTTCCGTCCAATGCAGAACTCAGGCAACCAGGTGGCCTTCTCCTGTGCTTTGGCCCACCTCCTGTCCCACCCCCAGCAAGCCACCATCATGATTTACCTGTGTTGTAGCCCCTTCCAAGGGCAGGCCAAGGGCGGTGATTTTTCCACAGGTTTCCGAGGTACCAATCACTCTGGTTCTCTACCAGGCCCAGGACCTGTTGACCTGTGAAGTACAGAGAATGCAAAGGTCTTAAAAGAAGCCAAGCCACGTGGGACAGTGAGTACTTAACAGCAGACACAACAATGGCAAATCATCGTTAACACAGGTTTTATTACTGGGAGCTTTTATGAGGTGCCAAACTCTTATCTAAGTGCTTCACTGGTATTAATATGTTTAATTCTCACACTTCGGCAGCCCAGCCATTTTCATTATCCCTATTTTATAGAAAAGAAATAGAGGTCGCCCAGAGTACTTAATTAACTTGCCCAAGGTCATCCAGTTAATCTGTGACAAAGCCAGAATCCCAAACTATTCATCCGTCCATCTGTCCACCTATCCCTTAACTCACGTAACACATATTTATTTACTGACGTACTCTTCTTCAAATGTTCCAGTTCACTATTTCCCAATGTATATTAATTTACTGGCTTTTGAGGCAGGAGCTGAGGTAATTTTCTCACTCAGAGAGGAAGAAAGGACCCTTGGTTAATGAGAAGGGAGCCCCCAGAGAAGAGCCACATTCTTGCAGCATTTTTACTCTCACATCCACTTTGTCTTTTGTCAACAAGCATCATGTCAAGGCAGGCGTGTTTTCTAGAGGAACAATTGCTTCTCTGTCCCCAGAGCTCGGTTTTGACATGGGTCTCGCCCTCTACTGTACTGAGGCCAACATCAAAGGCGAGTCAGGTCTCCCAATCAATTTCTTAGCAGCTTTAGCACCTCAGGTGAGTCTTCCACTCACCCCAATTTCTTGGACTGTTAATGTTTCTGGACTCAGGCCTTCTAGGTGGGGCAGGTAGCCATCAGAATCAACTATCTTCTATTAGACAACCCTATCATGCCATGTGCAGAAGGTATTCCCTTGCAACTATTACCAACAGCATTTTACAAACTAGGAAACTGAGGACTGTGATTTGTATAACTTGCATATCCTGGAGCCAGGATATGAATCTATAGTTATCTGACATCCAGATTCTTTCCACTGTCTCTGCATTACTGCTTACCTTTACAGCAAACGTTTGAGGTAGAAATTCTAAGTCCACATTTTACAGGATGAGATACTGAGACTCAGAAATTTAAGTAACTTGCTGAAGGTCACAGGACTAATGGGCACTGTCTTCCACAGCTAACTGATGTCTTCTGGAGCTAAAATCCTTATATTGTTGGACAGTCTGAGAAATAAGGCCCTTTCCGATCAAATGAAAGCCTAGCAACACGTGAAGAAAACACAACGGTTTTCCTGGAATACCACGCTGGGTGACACAGAACCTCTTTGGTGTGATGACAGCTCCCTGAAATGATGGTGTGTGGGTTTGGTGTAATTTATTTGATCAATTTATCGAGCTCCCATCTAAATCACTGCCCCAGCACAAATACATAAATTAGCGGCATAGGAAAAATACTACCACCCACTGTGTCATTGTATATAATCACAACCAAAACGTGTAGAATCCCTCAGAAAAACAGATCATCAATTCAGAAAGTGCAAGAGCTAATCAATTCCACATGCAACAAGCTTGGGACGTTCGTGCAAAACAGATCTGAAAGGCGCAGTGCCCTCAGCCGAGAAAGCTGTGTACTGAGTCTTGATGCTGTAACCTTGTTAGAGAGCCTGTTTAATAACCTCACTCCGAGGCTGGGACTCAAAGGGCATGTGGGGTCCTTGGGGGAGCTGGTTCATTATTACTAATGACCCCTGGTTGGCGCCACCATGGTTTTTTTTGGCATGATGAAAGAAGGGTGTCATGTGCTCAGAACAGAAAAAGGGGAATGATGTTTCACTGAATTTAGGGTGGCCATCTGAATTTCAGGAAAGGTAATCTTCAGCTATCTGAAAGTCCAAATTCCACTTTCGGACATTCCATGAATTGTATTCTGCCTCGACCTACTCCTTCAGATGAATTTTCTAACAGCCACACGAAAATGCATAGTTTTACTGCTTGTGTCCTCATCTCCATGTCTTGCTCATACAGCTCCCACCAGCCTTGCCCCCTGCCACCCCCCACCAGTAATCCTTTCAGGCCCATCTCTAGCAAGAAGCAGCCTGTGAATTCCCGCATTAGATGGGGGACATCTCTGCTTAGCGCTTCCTCCCGGTATTTTTGCCATCGGCTGACTTATGTCAAGGACAGAATGGGTGATATTCAAGCACACACACCTCATCTGAAAATGTCCACCTCTCCATTTGTCCAAGGGCAAGGACTGCATAATATCTAACACACTAATAAGCATGAATAAATGTCTGCTAAATAAATGCCATCTGGTGCGTAAATCTCTCCTGAATGGAGACAACTTATGTTAGTGCATTCGTGTCCCCACATTTCTGAGGTTGCAAAGCATTTCACCCTCTCCCCATTCGCCAACATCAACATATTCTCTCACTCAGCTCTGGGAACTCTGGCATCTTCCTCAGTTGCACGGAAAACTGCAAAGATGGGGTGGCAGCGCCTGAAAGCATCTTTTATATGGGTTGCTCTACTGGAACCTTCAAATCAAGGGCTTCGTCTTCAGAGCAGGAGTAATTTGCATGGTTAACCTTAAGCCATGTTATCTCAAAGAATAACATCCAAATTCTCCTTCTGTCACTTTGCACCTGGGCTGCATATCCTTTGATGGTGGCAAGCGGCCCTTTCACATATGCCAGTCCTCTTTAAGGTTAAGAAAACAAAATCCTTAATTAGCAACGTGATAGCTGTCATTTTAATATCCACTGGTTGAGAAGGCAAAATAACAAACAGCTACTAAGATTTCATTTTGCTTTTTTAGATGAATTCATTAGCTGCTTCATCGATGATTAAAGCGACAGCTGGGCTTTGCAAGTGGACTTGTGAATACCCTGGGCTAACTGCCCTCACCCCTGCAGAGGTCTGTGTCCGAGGACTGGGAACCACGCGCAGCAGTGTAGCCAGAGGGGAAGGCTGGAGCCAGCCTGCCTGGTTCCAATTTCCAGCCCTGCCACTTTTTAGCTGTGTAGCCTTGAGAAAATTACTTAACCTCTCTCTGCCCCAGTATCTAACAGCTGTGACTTCACATGTTTAAATGACTTCATATGTGTTAAGGGCTAACCACAGGGGCTGGGGCATATGAAACACTATATAAGTAATAGCTCTTCTTAAATATCATCATTCAAGCTCATAGGTCAAGCTTCTGAAAGACAGTGAGCCCATCCAAATGGTTTTCTTTTTGAAGGCCATCTAGCACAACAATTAAGTCCTTCTAGAAGTTTGTTTCTTTAAGTGTGGTCTGAGGACCAAGTGCTACAGAAACACCTGGGCTTCTTGTTAAAAGTGCAGATTCCCAGGCCTCAACTGTGACCGGAAGGCTGCTTCCCTCTACATCTTTTGTTTTGTGAAGGAGGGATTTCCTGGCTTCTTACCCCAACCCTTCCTCTTCCCCAAGGGCAGGGAAGGAATTACCGGACCTGGTGAGTTTCAGAGAGAACCAAGTTCAGGTGGCCTAGCCATTCCTTCATCTTCCTCCCAGGAGCCAGTATGCCAGCAGAGCTCCACCTTGGATCAGTTACGCAGGGCAGGTCCCCTCCGGATGAGGCTGCAGTCGCCCCACGCTTCCTGTGACAGGGTGGGCGATTCCAGCTCTGGGGCTGGTATTATGAATATCCACCGTAGATGCACATCTAAGTCAAAACCTCCAATTTAACTTTCATCAGCAAAATAAGGTGCCATTTTGCTCTCTTTTGTCTTATCTCTCAGGATCTGGGAGTATGGGGGTACTATCACATACTAATTCTCTCATCACATAACACTTCTAGATAAGAACTCTGGCCACTGGGTCTAGTCATCTGCATTAAAAAAAATCCCCCGGTAATCTGGATGCACATTAAAATTTGAGAATTATTGATCAGGGTCTGGGAGCTCTGTCCCGGCTTTGGTCTTCAGTGAGGTTCCCTTGCAGGGCCCCTAGCAAACAATAAAACTCATGTGGTGTCTAAATCTAGCGCATCAACCAGCAGAATTCAGTGGCCGCCTCCAGTGCTACACTTCTTGAGTACAGTAAAGTGGTGAAGAAAATGAATGGCAGAGCCAGACTGCCTGGTTTCCAATCCTGGCTCCTCATCCAGGTGCTAGCTGTGTGACTTTAGACAAGTTACTTAACCTCTCTGTGCTTGTTTCTTCACTCATTTATAACATGGCGTTGACAAAAGTACACACCTCAGAATTAAACATTTTTTTTCTCTAGGCACAAGTTAATTTGTGAAAATGAAGCTGTGTTCTTTGCTTATTCAAACATCACCACTAACAATGCCCAGAAAATAGTAAAATGTTCAGTAGGTATCTGCTCTTATCATCATACCCAGAATTCCCTGGCCCAATATTCTGCCCCATTGGCCTGGGTTCGGCATCTTCGGTCTCAGCTGTCCCCTCCCTTCCTTAGCTGACACAATCCTTACCCTACCTACACTTTCGTTCAGTTTCATATCGACTGAGGGTTTGCTTTGTGTCAGATACCACACAAAATCCTAAGGAATGAAAGACAGATAAAACATAGTCTGCACCCTAGAGGCAGTTAGAAGGAGACAGGTAAACAATTATGAAGCAGCGCGGTACTTGCGATGACAGAAACGCTGATAAGTAGGAGGAACGGAGGGCAGGGAATAGTGGATTCTACGGGGAGAGCGGGTGATGCCTGTTTCCTGTCTACCGCAGCCCCTGCCACACTGCAGGCCACACCTGCCCCTTCCACACAGACCTCCAAGCTCCCGAGCTCCCCCCAAAGCTTTTCGGGTAGGAGTGCTGTCCTGGAACACTGTTCTGGGCATAGTTCTCCTCAGGTCCCCGGTGACAGCACGTATGAGACAGCTTATTTTCACAGCTCTGGCAATCCCAGCTCACCAGCCAGGTGGCATCTACAGCCTGGTCTCCAGAGGTCAAAGTCTAAAGCCTTAATCTTGATGATGCAAACCCATCCTGGGCTTGCTATCCCATTAAGAGGTACAATCCCAGGGATTCCTCTTGGGGAGATGATACGGGATGCTGGTGTGCTGCCGCCCTCAGCGTTCCACACCGCCTGTCTCCTCTATAATAGGAGTTATTATAATAAAACACTGTGACGAACAGAAAAGGCTCTGTCATTGTTTTCTGTGCTGGCCCTGTGGTTATGATTAAGTGCGCTGTTTCCCGTCTTCCTTACTCTCGGCACAAGTTAACTTATGAAAATGAAGCTGTCTTCTTTGCTTATTCATACATCACCACTAACAGCCAGACAAGAGCGAACAAGCTTGCTATTCTGCTGGGGCCCCGGTGTTGGTGTCACCAGCCAGCAGACGGATGGCTCCAGACTGGGAACTCCCCTGGTTCCCTCCTTCCACAGCTTTTGGCTCAAGGCAGGGCTGCTGCCGTTCAGGAGGTGAGGCCCCAGGGATGCAGGGATTGGTGATGCTTCCACGTGGCACACTGAACGTGCAAAGGGCAGGCGGGGCATTTGCCCACCAGGTATAAATTAGAAAGACAAAGGGTTTTACAACCAGGCAAAACAGAGTTCAAGCTCCAGTTCTGTATGGCTTGACCAAGGCATAACTTCTCTGAGCCTCAATTTCCTTATCAGTAAAAGGGCAAGAATAGAATCCCCACCCCCTGCCTCCAAGAATGGATGTATTGATAAATAAGATAGTACCGTAAAGTGCCTGGTTCGGGGTAGATGCTCAACTAAAGGCATTTCCCTTTTCCCCTTTTGTGATGGTCATTGTTCATAAAGGCTAAGTTTTCCGATTCAAGCACTGACCCTAGCTGCATAAGCTGGACTCTGTGAAATTCAGCCAGCTGCTTCCCCAGCTGCCACGCTGCTGGCCCTTCCCCACCCTCCCTGAAACTTTTCGAAGCCTTTAGCTTCTATGACACTAGTCTCCTGGCTGTTTTCTTCCCTCTGGACATTCCTTCCCTGCCTCCTTCATGGGGCTCCCCTCCCTCTGCCTCCCATCAATGCTGGGCTCCCCAACTCCCATCCTTGGCCCCCTCTTTTTGCTCTACGTCGTATCCTTGGATGATGGAATCTATCTCAACAGCTTCAAATACCACTGAGGGGAAGATCGTCACCCATCTCCATATCAGACTACTTTCCAGCGCTTCTTACTCTTAAATCCAACTATCTTCATTTGGCTGTTTCACAGCGACCTTCAACTCAAACTGATGAAAATCAAATCCACAATTTTCTCTCCCTAAATAACGGTCTGACTCCTGTCTTTTTATGGTTAGTAGCATCAAGGTTTTTAACTTGTCACTGAAGCTAGGACCTTTGAACCAAGCTTGACACCCCCCTCTCCTCACCCCTCACATCACTGCCATAACCAACTCCTACAGATTTTATCTATTATTTTTCAAACTCATCCCCTTCCTTGCTCTATCCTCATCATCTCTCTTTCCCTGATACCTTAGCAGATTCATACTTGATCACCTTTCCCTCAGGGGTGCCCCTTGCCATTCTATTTTGCTCTACTCAGCCGTACAAATATTTTAAAAGTACAGATTTAATGACTTTGCTTCCTTGAGTGAAAAATTTAATGCTCCTGGGGCCTAGTACAGTGTGGATGAATGGCTGGATGGATGAATGAATGAATAAATGAGAAATAAATATTATCTACAACCCACAAACCGAGACCATCCAGAACTGGTGAGCTCTACGTGAATGGCGTGGAAGTGGATGGGTACTAGTTAACCTCTCCAGGTAAACACTAGGAGCAGGTAGCTCTAGCCCTGATGATGGATGCTTCCAGTGCTATCTTTTCCCACCCCCAGGAAAGCTCCTGGGTGCACAGAGGGAGGCTGCCAATCACTGCTGCACATCAAACCAGCTGTGCTTATAGCAGCAGGGGAATATTAAAATGTTATCACCAGGGGCTGTCCTGAGTATCAGCAGAGAAAACAACAATGCCCTTCCAACCTCATGTTTATTCGACTAAGCTATTTTAAAATAGAAAAGCCTTTAATAGTACCATTCCATGCATGTCTGAGTACAGCATGGCTGTAATAAGGAAAACATAAGAGTATCACATTGCCATTTACTAAACATCTGAAAGAACCGCTTCACAGCCATAGGTGCCCCCGGCTAGTGGGTGTAGAATAATAAAACATCTCCCGAGAAGATGGGACACAAAAGGGTATTTAAACAGCCCTGAAAGGGTTGAAAAGGACTGTTTCGGAACTTGCAGGTTTCACAGCCCCGACTTCTTCTGTTTGGTTGTAGCTAAATGCACTCTGGGAACACAGAGGTTCACATGAGCTGCGGAGGGCTTAATAATTCCTCTGGAACTGCCTAGTTTGACAGATGAGGCCCAGAGAAGGGGATGGAGGTGTTTAGAAACACGCCGTCAACGCAAGATATAGGACTCCACCACCGACTCAACGCTCCCTGTTTTTTTTTTTTTTCTATGCTTAAGCTTCTCCAACTTGGCCTCCTCTTCTTTCCTTAAACTTTAATATAATTCTCATCTGGTCCAGATTTCCAGCTCTTGTATGGCTGAACGGTAATCCTGGGCAAATTCTTACTCCTCAGCTTCCTCCTCCGTAAGATGGTAAAGGTTTCTATCTCACGGGGCTGCACTGGGACCCTGAACCAGGTTTATGTACCCCATGTTTATGTTGCATGTCCTTGAGATGGAATCCATGTGCTCTAGTTAAAAAGGTCCTGTCGTCCATCATTTTGTTTCCTTGGGGCTGCTTGATGAAGCACCCCCGACTCCAGTTTATACCTTGTTCAGCCAACCCTGATTTCATTTGGAGAAAAGTACTTCACCCTTACTGACCTCTATAGCTGAGGGATAATCCCTTCTAAGAGGAATTAGAGTCAGTGTCACTCTAGAAGGTAGAAATAGGCTGCATGAGTTAAGATGGAAGGAAGATAGATTTTGCTTCTTGTAAGCAAGACCGTATCACTGGAGTTCACCCAGACAGAAGTGAGCTGCATTTCCAGGGAGAAGTTCCCGAGCACGGCTTCCGAGGCTGCGTGATTCCACCCCCATCCAGCAGGTATTCACCACGTCCCTGCTGTGCACTGGGCCCTGTACCAACTGCTGCAGATACAGCAGTAAGGGAAACACTGCCTTCTGGATTGCGTGATCTCTGCAAAAAGCTTCTCAAATGGTTTGGCTGCTCTCTGTACACCCCACCGGACTCTGACTGAAGCAGATTCTCTCAGGGTGAGGCCAGGGGGTCTCTCTGCAAAGGACAGCTGCAGGAATTCTGATGCAAAGCAGGTTTGGGGACCTTTGGGAGTGGGAGGTCACCCAGCAGGCATGCTGTAGGCGGGGGATTACCTGCGCTGAGCAGAACACAAGATTTGATGACCTCAAAGCTCCCTTGCAACCCGACCATGAGATCTCTTTATTCAGGCTAGCAACGCCTTTCTCAACGTCCTCCTCGTGCTGGGCCGTCCCCACACGTGTTCTCGCACGTGTGCTGCGCGTGTGCGCGTGGCCGCCCCGCGAGCGGAGGCTGTTCTTCTCCGGGCAGCCCCTGCTCGGTGAGCACTTTGCCCGGGCACCAGGATACATGCTTGTCGTGCATCATCTCAGAGTGCCCTACAACAACCCCGGTGAAGTGGGCGCGGTGCTCATCTCATCTTTCGAAAGGGAAACTGAGGCTAAGAGAGGGAAAGTCACGTGTCAAGAACGTGTGACTAAGGACCACAGAGCTGGGGCTTGTGTTCCGGTCTCTCTGTTGCAAAAGTCTGTGTTTTACACCTAAATTCACGGTTAGGAACAATCTGCAAGGCATTCCTCTCCCCAGGGGAAGGGCTGCAGCTGGCACAGCTGTGGGCCAAGCTCCAAAGGACCTAGAGAGGATGGGTGGAAAGGCTGGTCAAGGGGTATGTGAGTAGCCCTCCCGTTCCTGCCCGTGGTGCCCCCTGGGGCTGCAGGCAGGGGTCTAGGGCTCTGCAGAGTCCTCTGGATCCCATCGGGGCACTCTGAGTCTAATTTCCTTCAGCATTAATCCCAGGGCGCTGAGCTGAGAGCATGTCCTACCCAGGGACATCTAGGAAGAACAGAAAAGGCAGGCCTGAGACTCAGAAAAGAGCCTGCCATCCAATAAAGGTCCAGGTAACGATATTCCATCTGCCGAGATGCAAGACCAAGCTTCCCTATTCCCCAAGTGGGCCCGCATTAACTTAATTTACAGTTTAAAAACTCCTGCTCAGTCTCAAATAACGATTTCTCTCTTCTTCCTTCCGTGATCTTTGGTCTTTGGAAATGGGAAAAATGAAAAAGGGATGCGGAGCCAGCCGCTGGGCTCTCTTCCAAGGCTGCTTTTATCACACAGACTCCCAGGACGCTCGGCTGCCGTCACCTCTCAGACGAGGCCTCAGCTCGGGGAGCAGAGCTGGCCTGCGTCCAGCTACCACTGCCATCCATGGACTTCTTGGGTCGGTCTCTTTTTCAAAACACAATTGGTTGGTATCTTTCAGATCCTTCATTCACAGACACTCCTTGAATCACTAATAATAGTGCCTAGGAGCAATCCTTTAACTTTTCCCACTGGGGCTGCAGAAAAAGCACTTGCTTGCAGGATTCAAAGGGCAACATTTAAGTTCTGGCTTTTCCAATTATTAACTGTGCAACCCGGGCCCACACTACTCCATTTTTGAACTTTAGTTTTTATTATTTTGTTATTATTTTCATTTTATAAAAGGGATGATGATAAAATTCACCATCATGCCATCATAAGGTTGTTTTAAGAGTGAGATGAAAGGCTGTAAACTGTAAAATACTATTCAACTTTTAAGTATTATCATTATTACCAAGCCTTTCTGGGTCTTATGTAGCTATTACTTAATTTTTTTTCCCCAATAGCATTTCTGAGATTATAGCATTATTACTCATTGATACTCTACTTATGCAGAGGCCAGATACTGAGCAAACTTTACAGTCTGAAACACAGCCTGGAAGGTGGGAGTTACCAGGAGAGGCCCCTGGGTCCTCACATGGTCATTCCTCTGTGTGTCTGTGTCCTCATCTCCTCTTCTTATAAGAACACTAATCGTATCAGGTCAGGGCCCATCCTAATGACCTCATTTTACCTAATGACCTCTCTAAAGACCCTAAGTCCAAATACAGTCACATTCTGAGACACTGGAGGTTAGGACTTCAACAGATGAACTTTTTGGGACACATAATTCAGCCATCCCATAGGGCAAGGTCACTAGACAATCACACCAACAAATGTGGAACTGTGACTCTGAAAGAACTGGGAGGGAGAGGTCCAGAGTAATGCACAGGGTCTGAAAGAGGAGACGCCAGCCAGGAGGTTGCCTGAAGAAATAAGGATTAAATCAAGATCTGAAGGGAGATGGTTAGAGTGTCAAGGCAAGGTGAAGAGTGATTGTTAAAACCTTGCAGTGGGAAGCGTGACCAAGATGAAGGCTGTGGTGTCACAGAAAGACATTTGGTATTTGTCCCTGCTTCCTGGCACAGAGCTCCTACAATCCTTGGAATTTCCTGAGTGATAAGAACATCTTTTGTTCTAATGAGGAAACCCTCGGAAGCCCCTAGACAGCTTCAGGATGGGAGCTGCTTGACAGAAAAGCCAACCCCTGATTAGAAGCTTGGAATATTCAGCTCCACTCCCCAACCTCCGGGTGAGAGGTAGGTGGGGTGGAGACTGCGTTAATCACCAGTGGTCAATGATTCACCCACGCCTGCCTGCTGGAACCTCCACACATACCCCTAAACAACAGGCTACAGACTGAGAGCTTCTGAGTTGGTGAACAGACAGGGTTCTGGGAGGGTGGTGGGCCCGCAGAGGGGACGCTCCTCCCCCCATGCCTTGCCCTGTGCGTCTCTTCCATTTGGCCGTCCCTGAGTTGCATCCTTTATAATAAACCAGTAACAGTAAATAAAGCTCTTCCCTAAGTTCTGTGAGTCATTCTAGCAAGTTAGCAAACCCACCTGAGGAGAGGGGGTTTTGGAAACCCCCAACTTTGTAGCCAAATTGGACAGAAGTGTGGGTAACCCGGGGACCCAATACTTGTGACTGGTGTCTGAAGTACAGGTGGTCTTGTGGGTCTGAGCCCTTAACCCGTGGGGTCTGTCGCTAACACTGGGTAGTAGTGTCAGAACTGGAATGAACTGTAGGACACCTATGTGGTGTTTTCAGAGAACTGAAGAATTAGTTGGTGTCGGGAGGAAACACACACGTCTCAGAGGACTCAAGGCCAGTGGGACTGAGACACGCAGACCAAGGAGAGGATGGTGAGCTGACAGTGAGAGAGATGAGGCTGAAGCGGGCAGGACACACCTGTGGGGCCTTGGGGGTCAGGGCCCAGAGTAAGGAGGTTGATCCAGGCAGGACAAGCAGGGGGCGAAAGTAAAGGGTCTCAGGCACAACACCAGAGCACCATTTGCAAAGAAGACAATGGGAACAGTGCCCCTTTGGGTGATGCAACGTGGCAGTGCTGTAAGTGAGGGGCCAACGTGATCTAAATGTTCTGAAAAGAATATTCTTGCTGCTGTGTGGGAATGCATTAGTGGATGATTTGCAGGGTTAAAAACCAAGGGTTTTACTTTTTTTCCCAATCTTTTAGAAATATCACATTAGAGACACACAAGCCTAGAGATGCTGGGAGAGCTAAGGGCTGGAGACATACATCACGGTCAACAAGCATCCGAGGGACTTGCACGCAGGCGACATGCTTGGGTCGACGGCCAGACCAAGAGGCAGAAATGAGAACGCTTACTCCTCTGCAATCTGGTAAGAGGATGAGCCGTGTGAGGAAAGGGTGTAGACGCCACTGCTCTTGTAACCCCAGATCTCCCAGGGCTCAGCGTACTGTGGACAGTGTCTAAAGGTTCTATATCTGTTCGCTGAATGTTCATGTTGGAAAAATAGCAATTTAGCCTGTGTTTGGAGCCAATCAGGCTCCAGGAAAGAGGTGGTAGAGGGGACTTTAAGAAACCATTCTTTAAAAAAATGAAAAAAAAAAAAAAAAAAAAGAAACCATTCTTGTCTGTGTCCTGGGGGATGCAGAAGGGGAGCTGCTGGGTGTGGGTCAGTCACTGGAGCACGTAGACTGTGCCTCTAAAATAAAAAGCGGGTGCAACTCACATCAGCACAGGGACGAGGAGGAAGGAAAGCCCAGGCAGAAAGGATGGAAGGAGAGAAGTTCTCAGGCAAGAACACTCACTCATGCATGCTCTGGAGTCGGTGTGGGAAAAGGCGTGGAATAATAATAAGATAAAATAATGTATTCAGCCATGAAGAGGAACGAAGCACTGATACTTGGATGAACCTCGCACACATTATGCTCAGTGAAAGCAGCCAGACACAAAAGGTCATATATTATATGATTCCTTTGATATGATATATCCAGAATAGAAAATCCATAAAGACAGAAAGCAGATCAGTGATTAGCAGGGGATGGGGGAGGGAGGAATGTGGAGTGATTATTTGATGAGTACACGGTGTTTTTCTGTGGTGAAACTTGAAACTAGAGAGAGGAGAGAGTTGCATAATGCCGTAAATAACTAAACACCACTGAACTGCACGTTTAAAAATGGCTATTTATATGAAACCACGTGAATTTCACCTTAGCACGGTAGGAATAACTGCAATAGGCCAATGATATTTTTACACAGTTTATCCTGTTGAATTTTCACTACAAATGCTGGCACGCCCCGGACCCCCTCACCCCCCAGAGCTCTGCTGTTCTCCATCCCTGCCCTGCGTCCTCCATCATCTACTCCAGGCCACCGCTTTAAATGCCACCTATATGTTGATAACTTCAAACTTTGTATCTCCAGTCTAACCTCTACACTGAGTTCCAGAATCATAAATTCAACTGCCCACCTGACACCTCTACTCTGGACAACTAATGGGCATCTCAGACTTAAATACCCCAAATCAAAATCTTGATTTTTTCACCTCTGCACCTGCTCTCCCCTCAGCGTCACGCAGGTCAGGAAATAGCAGCTCACTCTCTCCAGCTGCTCAGTTGCTTAGACCAGAAATTATGGAGTCATTCTTTTTTCCCTAAGCTTTATTGAAGAACAATAAAATTCAATAAATTCATCCATTGTAAGTGTAGTTTGACAAATTGTGGTACTTGTGTACAGTCATGGAACCATCATCAGCATCAGGATATAGAACTATTCCAACAGCCTAAGTTTTTCCTGTGGCCCTTTTGCAGTCAATCCACTTCCCCGAACCTCACTCCAGGCAGCCCCTGATCTCCCTCTTGTCACCACAGTTTAACCTTTCCTGGAATTGCACATAAAAAGAATCACAATCACAGAGCATGTAGCTTTGCATGGTTGACTCCCTGTACTTGGCATAATGTTTTTGAAATTCATCCAAGTTGTTACATATATTATTATCACATTTCTTTTCATTGCTGAATGGTATTCCAAAGTACGGATATAGCACAATTTGTGTGCAATCAAGAGTTCTGTTTTTCCTAAGTTACGTCTGAGTTCCAAACCGCAGATTTGGGTCTTCAACGATATTTAAAAACATAATCTCATGGACAGGAGAGGCTAATGGAGAAGAAGACCAAGGTGGAAGGCTGCCCCCCACAGCCAAATATTTAGCTGCTGTTGAACAAAGGAGGAAGAGAAGCCAGAAAAGGAGTCTTCCTAAAAGAGGATGTGCATGTCCCCCCCTGGCCTGCCTCCCCCCAGCAGAAGGCCTCCACCTGGCTGTGTCAAGAAAAGCCAATGGGGATCTAAAGGTAGGGATTCTGGACTGTCACTGTATTAGATCTTTCTAGATCTGAAATTTGCAGGCAAGCAGTCTTGACCCCAAAGCTCATATTTACCACCACTTAATTACAGCTGCCCCACCTCTCCTTCACAAGACGCTCTACCTATGGTGAGACTCGTAATTGACTTCCTCAGCGAAAAACCAAGATCTCTTCCTCTCACCAACTTCGGATGGCGATGCCTGGTACACACGTGTCATGATGCACTTTCTTCCAGGGGAGAAACCAGTGCCAGTCTTTCCCCCTGAAACAATATGCTGGCCAAGCCAGCCCGCTTCTGAAGGGGAGCTGAGCCCCAGCCGCTCATGCAAGGAGACCGTGCCTCTCATGTTTAGCAAGGCCCCTCTGTGTCGAGGGAAACTCCTGCGTTGAGGATGAGGCCTTTGTACTTTCGTAAAAAACCCGGCGCAGCATCACAGCATGGGATACCAAAGCTGCAAGGGCCTGGGGGATATTCTGCACCAAACTTTTCATGTGAATGATGAGACAGCTAAAGCGGAGCGAGGGCTCGTGACCTAACCAAGGGCACGTGGCAAAGACGCTCTGGTCCCGCATACCATGCTGTCGCCTTTGCCATCACACAGCGTGAATTGAGCACCGGTTGTTTTCAGGACACCGGGATGAGAAAGGAGGAGACATTTCAGTAGGTGCCACGAAGCTCCTCGACTGCTAGCATCCTGCAGTCCATCTTGCAGAAGTCAGTTCAGATGTTCCAAGACAGATAATAATAGAGATGTCATACCCTAAGGCGCCTAAAGAACAATTGCCAAGGGTTGGCTGGGAAAGCTCTGAGGGGAAGGGGTGTCTTGAACTAAACCCGGGAGGGAACAACTAAAATTATTTAGTACCTCTTGGGTGCTGTGCTAGAGGCTCCTGTGACCAACCCTGCAAAGTTAGTATTATTATTCTCATTTACAATGAAGAAACCTGACGCTCAAAGATGGAAGGTAACCAGCCCAGTTTCACACAGCTAAGTAGTAAATGATGGAGCTGGGATCCAAGTGTGACCCCAAAGCCTCAGTCTTGTTTTACTGGGATGAAGTTAAAGGAGAAGGAGAAGAGAGGAGATTAAAAGAAGTTTCTGTATCTAAGAGGTGTCAGAGATGGCATGCAAGGGCGATCAGATTCTGAGAACCTATCATGGATGATTTATGAATTTTGCACAAGTTACCTGCCTTTGGGATGTTTCACTGCACAACCAACAGGTAAGCAAATGCAGGGGAAAGGGCTGGGTTGTACTGTTCACCGAACATACGAGTATTGGGCCTTTTGCCAGACTCTGGGTGCCAAATCTATAGATAAAACAGGGTTCTCCCCCTTGTAAAGGCTGCGGCTTCATCAAGGAAACAAAGCACATGACCAAATAGACAGACTGAAATATGTGTTATGGAGGCATGCTAACAACAGGCAAACTTTAAAAGGAAATTTGAACACCACACAAATAGGAGATCTTAATATAGTTAAAAATATTACACCTGGCAAAAACCTTACTGACCATCTAGCCCAACCTTTTCAGGGTATAACAGATGAAACTGAGTTGCAGCGGGGGGAAACGATATTCTCAAGATCACACAGATGAGTAGGGACCAGAACCCTTGTTTCTTAACAAAACTGTGCTTCTCAGCCACTCCACATCAACTTGGAAATGAAGGCTGCTGAAACTATCAGCTAGAACTGGGTGCGTAGATGGACCCCGGCTTCCTTCAGGCCCTGACACAGACTATTCTCACCCAACACCCCCGAAACCTGAGCAGCAAACATGCCACGTGAACCACTGGGGGTTCTGCTAGTGAAGCCACCCTCTATAAGCCTGTTCATTGCTGCCCTCCTGGGAGAGAGTCCTCTCTTAGCAAGCCAAGGACAACATACCCGTAACAGTCAAGCTAATGGTCTTCTCTTGGCATGGCATTAAATCACCAACGATAACAACGCTCAAGACCTTGCCTCTTAATAGTTTCGATATCCTTTCTGATAGAGACTAAATGGAGGCTTCCAAATTCAAGGGAGAAAACAATGTTGTCTGGTAAAGTCATGGAGATGGTTGGGCAGTGGTGGGGGAGAGCAAGAGGGGAGAATGCATGTGTGATGACCACGAAGCAGTCACTTTTCATAAGGAGCCAGAGACTGCATTTCAATCTAAATTCGCCCATCCATCCACCCATCCATCCATCCACCCATCCATCCATCCATCCATCCATCCACCCATCCATCCACTCATTCATCCATCCAAGCACCAATTATGTACCACGCACTGTTCTGGGTTCTGAGTCATAAACAACAACATAACAAAGCCAAAACCCCAAAGTCCCCGTCTATTGGCATGTTCGCTTTAGTAGGGGAGCTGGACCACAAATAGATATATGATAAAATGCCGAGTGGTGCTAAGAGACAGCATGAAAGTAAAGTACGTGAAGGGATGGAGAGTGATGGGGCAGAGCCTCCACTAGAGAAGATGGGGGGCGGGGTTGGGAAAGCAGAGCTGAGCTGACATTTGAGGAGAAAGGACATTTTCCTTGCTCACAGGAATGCCAGGGGAAGCAGAAAGAGTTGAGGATGAACAGGAGGCCTCCAGGAAAGGCCCTGTAGGGGCGGCTCCGGCGGGCCTGTCTCAGGTGAGCTGGCTGCACAAAGAAGCTGTTGTCTCAGGCTTGATCTGGAAAAGGTCACCGATTTTGTAGTGAGTGGCGGATGAAAGTAGGCCTGGGATGACATTTGTTCCTTATTTAGGGCTCAGGGCTGCTTGACAATGACTAGGTCAGGAAGGCATCTGGCTGCATGGTGGATATGTCAGAATAACATTTCAGAGCCACCAAAGGACGGGAAAGATGCCCAGCTCACGTAGAGACCGAAAATTGCAGAAAAATGACACATTCCCTCAGCCCAGAGGTTTAGAAGTTCGAGTGGGACTCCCTTGCAGATGGCTCATCCTTTTTTCTTAGTCAAAATGAGGACCGTTTCAATTAATTTATATTATACTTTACAAAATACTCTTCTTTTTTTCCTCTACCAAAAATTAACCCTAGATAATCTGCTACGTAGGTCTTCCAAAGGCCCAGCAGAGAGAAGGCCAGTGGGAGAATCACAGAGTCCTGTGTGCCTGACCCACACTGCCCAGGCCTGCGTTGAAGTCCCAGGCCCTTAGGGGAAAGCATGAGGCTGGACACGGAACAGAAGTGCTTTATAAAACTCTCTGTTGCATTTATAGCAGGGGTGCTCTTGAGGACACTGTCTGCCGCAGTGCTAGGTCAGTATTCCTTTTGGGAAATACCAGGTGAGAAATTCCTTTCAAAACTAAACAACATGGGCTTCCCTGGTGGCCCAGTGGTTAAGAATCCGCCTGCCAATGCAGGGGACATGGGTTCGAGCCCTGGCTCGGGAAGATCCGACATGCCGCGGAGCAACTAAGCCTGTGCGCCACAACTACTGAGCCTGCGCTCTAGAGCCCATGTGCCACAACTACTGAGCCCTCGAGCCAAAACTACTGAAGCCCGTGTGCCTAGAGCCTGTGCTCCGCAACAAGAGAAGCCACCGCAATGAGAGGCCCGCGCACCGGAACGAAGAGTAGCTCCCGCTCGCTGCAACCAGAGAAAGCCCGTGCACAGCAACGAAGACCCAACGCAGCCAAAAATAAATAAATAAAATAAATTTAAAAAAACAAACAAAAAAAACTAAACAACAGGTTTAACCTGAGTCCACGAGAAATAAATTATATATATTCTTTTGGAGTAAGAATCCTCTAACTGACCAAGTAGACTGCCAAGAAGCTCAGAGTTCAACTTTCAAAATAGAGTCAGATGTGATGATGCTTGTCCATAAATTATGGTAACTTTTCTTATAAGTTGCATAAAACCTTTTGTAAAAGAAAGTAGGCTATAAATGAGTAATAAATAAAACAGAGTGTTTGTACAAACATAGTGCCTGTTAGATTCCTGTTTGTTTAAACGTCTTGCATGGTCTCTGATTGTGACTTGTTGTACATGAGTTTTTGAAAACTGTTTCCCATTCTCTGGTTTCTAATAGGGGACCAGGGACCAGCTGACTTCACTGTCACCATATAAAGGTTTGCGACTCTCTTAGAGCTAAGACTTTGAGATGCTGTCCTTTCACAGACAACTCCATATGTTCAGTCTAGTCTCCCAGAGAGCAACTGAAATGACCCCACCCCGGTGGGTGGAGTCTATAAGCTACAGCTGATGTACAGAGAGTCAGTTAACAGTCAAGGAGAGAAGGGTTCACCCATATCACCAAGGGACCAGGCCCTGCACATGAACCTTGACTTGGAGCACATCTGACCAGCAGCCTGCGGCCAATTCCTCCTCATTCTGTCTCTCTCTCTCCTGGATCCTGGTTTTTTTCATTGGTTCTAGCTAAACTCATGCAGGAGTAACCCTGTCCTGACCTCCAGTTCCTGTGAACATTTCACTTCCTCTGGCTTCCACTACATGTCTGGGTTCTCTCAAAGTTTTCTCAGAAACCTGAAAAATGAGAAAAACCACTCATTTTATCCTTTTCCCATGGCATTTTGAACATACATCAGAGGCTTTCTTCATCGAAGTACATTTAATCTGTGCACTGGATTAAGCAACTGAAATGATATAAAGGGTCAGATCTGCAAGGATCAGAGGTCCTTCCTAGTGTCAAGTAACCACGAGGCATGAGAGAGGCAGAGAGAAGCCAGGACGGCGGTGTCGTGCCACCACTCCTCCCCGCACTGGCAAGTGCTCTGGTCCAGCTGTAACATACGAGGTCTCTGAGCTATGTATTCTGCCATCACTTACACTAAAGGGAGCCATGTTGCCACGAAAGATCCCTATTCTATATTCCAACAGATACACCATTTATGTGCTATTGTCCATGGAACCATGTCCCATAAATCCACTGATGAGATCTGTTTACCATATGCTACAGACTGAATATTCGTGTACCCCCAAAATTCATACGTCAAAACCTAATCCCCAATGTGATGTTATTTGGAGGTGGGGACTTTAGCAGATGACTAGGTCATGAAGGTGGAGCTCTCATGAATGGGATCAGTGTTCTTATAAAGGAGACTCCAGAGAGATCCCCTGCCCCTTTCTCCACCTGAGGACACAGCGAGAAGATGGCCATTCGTGAATCAGGATGCAGGTCCTCACCAGACACCACACCTGTTGGTGCCTTGATCTTGAACTTCCCAGCCTCCAGAACTCTGAGAATGAATATGTGTTGTTTATAAGTCACCCAGTCTATGGTATTCTGTTTCCACAGTCCAAACAGACTAAGACATCATACCAATCCTAGTATCAATACGTGCTGCTGGAAGTGATCCACAGATAAGAACTCTCTCCTAGAAAGTACTAAGAGTGTGTCTGAGGGAAGGTCCGTCATTTAGTACATTGATAAGACGACCAGGTCACCTTTCTTTCTTTCCTGGGTCCATAAAGGGAGGGACTGGATTGCAATATGTTGAGGGCCTGCTGTCAATCCTTCCCTCCTTTCCCAGGTGTGTTTTTACACTGAGCAATGCTCATGGCACGCAGAACAAAGTTCACGAGGAGCAGCTCTCCAGCACGTGGACCCGTCCCTGTCCCTACACCCATCGGGCTGTGTGTTTACCAAGAGTGAGTTGTGGTTGTTCTCAAACCTGTTTACGCCAGTTCTTGTTGTTGCAATTAAGTATGCTCAGTCAATATTATGTAAATGGATTAATTACGAGTGTGAAAAGACAGTTGTTTCTCTGAAAACTAAACTGAATTCTTGAAAAAGATTTGATAAGGGTGAGTGCTAAAAAAAAAAATGCTATTGTACTAGACAACTCAGAAAGGTAGTTAAGAAGCTAGTTGGATTCTGGATTCCAGTGCTTGAGGAATGCCTTTAAATATTAACTCTGCTTTAAATAACTGGAAATGGAAATAACATTATGGGTGTAGGCTATGTAAGAAAAATGCCACATAACTCTGATCAGTAGACTCGAATTCAAAGAAAAAGCTTGTGGCTCTAAAATACCTTCATTTGGAGCAATTCTCCTATCACACAGTGATGATTTGTTTGTACATTTTCTTCTTATATTATGGCCAGCTTTGTGATAATCTGAGCCATTACTACAGACAGTATTAGAAATAAGCAACGAGAGACCTGAGTTCTAGGCCAGGCCCAGTTGTTCTGAGACCCTGACCTCCACTTTTGTGAAAGATTTCCATAAAATAATCCCAAAGGCCCTGTTGAGTTCTGACTGTCTAGGATTCTACGGCTGTCAATTATTCCATAGCTGCTTAAGACATAGACATAATCGTTAATCCGTCTGTACCAAAAAATCTCCCATATGATCTAAGAACCCTGACCTACCTTATTTGCTGAATCAATACTCCCCACTTTGGGTATTTTTGAATCTTTCTTAGAGAAAGTAAGATTTTGGAAATATCATTGTCTTAACAGTTTTCAAACATAACGTTTTTGGTTTGCCTGTGACTTTTGCATCTATGCTTAAATCAAAGTGTAGACTAATCCTGAACAACTTATAAAGTCCTTTTTGCCTTTGTGCTTGATGTTTTCCATTTCAATTAACTTTCCGCTGAGGTGTCATTGAATGAAAGGCATCAGAGGAATGGAAGAACCTGTTACAAATGCAACCTTTTAGCCCCCGAGAGATTCTAATTCCACTCCATTTATGCAATTTTTGACAGATGCTGACCCAGGAACTTAGGTGTAAGGCTCCTCATGGTGAATCATTTTAAAGAGCTTGTACATGGGGGCAGCTGCAGCTCTGATCGGAGAGAACTCAACATGCTGTCTGGTCACCTTCTGTAGATTTGGAATAACATGCCAGGTGAGAATTGAGGAGCCAAAGGGGGTCAGAGAGAAAGACGTGGACTGGCAACAGGATATTCGATCAAGTCATACTTCTGCAACTTATGTGACTTGGGCAGAGAGAAGCTCCTTTACTTGCATGCCTGCAGTCTGGAAACTTTCGTAAACGAGGGTCAGCATGTGGAGACAGAAGGCTGGTCTTGACCTGTATGCAGGGGTGTGTGCACATCCAATTTGCTGCACAGGAGAAGAATATGAAAATAATCCTTGTCCTATCTATCCCTTAGGGTTTTTAAGAACCATAAGAGCAAAAGCAAAAATAACAAACAGAAGTGCCCAGTAGACATTGTACAGGACACTTAAGTTTTCTGATCATCTTAGAAGATAGATAATTATTACCTTCCATTGAACAGAAATGGAAAGCGAGGCTCAGAAAATTTGAAGTCCCTTGCCTGTGGTCATGCTGCTAGTAAGCTAGCTATAGAGCTGGGGTTCAAAACTAGGTCTTCCTGACTCCAGATAGGGAAGCCTCTCGAATTGTTTAGTATCTCTTTTTAAAGTGGATCTAGGGGTGTGGTCCACTAAATCTACTAGGTGTGAAAGTCTTTACAAGGTAGTGAAGAGGAAAGTCAAGCAAAGCTCTATTGACATCATAGGGTTTGGTGCAGTTCGGGATAATGTAAGAATGGGATCTGACCTTCTGAGAGTTATCTTCTAGGCAGAATCCTCCTTGCCCAGGCAATATAGTTGAAATTCTCTTTCACGCTCTACCTGTCAATTCAGACAGCCCACTCCATACCCTCAATAGGACCAGAGAGCAATGCAGGTGGGTTCTTGCTCTGTAAGCTGGACCACTGGTGGTTCTGAGCCCATGCGATGGGCAGACGTGTGGATGGGCATTAGCGAGTGCTGGGGAGTCTTACACCACAAGGTAGGCTAAGTCACATGATCTTGCTACACAGTGAGAAGATAGCTGCCTTGGGACATTCCCCAGGGGCGTTCAGATACATGGAGTGATGTTGATGTGGGGATGCTTACATACCATAAAGATAACTGCAGCAGTCTGAAGATAAGAGGGAATGTTTATGAAAAAAGGCAATTTCCTCCTCTATAAAACCTTCCCCAACTTTTTTGGCCAAATCTAGCTCTCTTGTTGCACTTCTGTTGCTTCTGGACCATGTCTTCATTATAATAATTATCTCTTGGCAGTGGCAGACATCAGGATCCTCTGGGGAGGTTTTTAAAAAAATATATGTACTTGGCCCCATCTCAGAAGATTCTCATTTGCTAAGTCTGGGTTGGGCCAGGGAATTTGTATTTTTAAAGTGCATCTTAGGTCCATGAGTATCTGACCCTATGGAAGGGAATATATCCTGAAGAATAAAATAAAACCCTGGTAGAGAACATCTAAAAATGCCAGATTAAAAAAGAATTATATGTATGTATAAATGCACGTGTGAATTTATACATACATATAATGTATGTATAAGAAAAAATGAGTAGGCAAGAAAATAAGGTAATTCCTCAGAATCATTAAGGAAAACTGGTAAGAAAGCACAAACCCAGAGAGGAAACCAAGCTGAAGGCAGTACGTAAGCTGGGGAACTTGCCCATCACTAGCGTCATGAAGCATTGATTTAAATGAGCCAAATGCAGGAACAGGAGGAGACTAGCACTGTACAAAAGCAGCCTGGAGAACAAAGCATGAATCCCGAATCCCCCAAAAGTCATACCCTTGGTAGGTGAAGTGGTAGAAAGCTGGCCCTGTAGAAGAAGAGGGTAAGAAACTTGTCTTGGTTTTGGGTCTGGGTGAAAGACAATGATAAAGAGGTCTCTACTGGGAATTCTTAACTCTAGGCTCACCCTCGGGTAGTTTGGGGGCCAGAATTCATAGCTCTCTTTTTGGTCTGATAGCCACTGTGAAACTTGTTGCTTGGCAGAAGCAAATACAGGGAGACTTCCCGGGTGGTCCAGTGGTAAAGAATCTGCCTTCCAATGCAGGGGACGCAGGTTCCATCCCTGGTCAAGGAACTAAGATCCCACATGCCACAGGGCAACTAAACCCATGCGCCACATCTACCGAGACTGTGTGCCTCAACCAGAGAGCCCGCGAGCCACAAACCACAGACCCCATGTGCTCTGCAGCCCAAGTGCCGCAACTAGAGAGAGAAGACCCGCACGCCACAACCAGAGAGAAGCACATGTGCCGCAACGAAGAGCCCGTGTTCTGCAAGAGAAAGATCCCGCATGCTGCAATGAAGATCCCGCATGCCACAACAAAGACCCGATGCAGCCAAAAATAATAAAAATTAAAAATAAAGAAGCAAATACAAATTCTTTCTAGAGGACTGTATTTTAAAACCCGGCCTCAATTCCCACAGATAAATACTCAAGGAACATGAACTCACACACAGGCACACACACACACACCCACGATCACAAAATCTATCAGGAAACAAACCCTGCTGAAGTAACAATGAATTTGACCCCAAAAGACTGATCATTGGAATTAATATATATAGAACACAAGGTAGATCTGTTTACTATATTTAAAAGAAATAACAAGAATTAGGTGGTGGTTTTAAAATATATTCCCAAATTCTTTCATTCTTTTTGCATAAAAAGGTAGAGTCTAATCCCCCTCCTATTGAATGATTCATTTCAGTGACATTTCTGATGAATAGAATGTGACACATGTGATGCCATATGACTCTTGAATTCAGGTGATAAAAAGGATACAACTGCTCCTGGTTCATTATCCTTCTCTATCTGCCTGGTTCATTCATATTCTCTTTCTCTCTCTCGTTGTTTACTCACTTTGAGAGAGGTCAGCCTTCATGTCATGAGGATACTCAAGATGTACTGTGAAGAGCCCCCAAGGAGGGAAAATAAAGCCCCTGGCCTACAGCAATCACCAACTTGCCAGCTATGTAAGTGTATCTTGAGTCAATTATCTAGTCTCTTCAATAAATGGTGTTGGAAAAATTGGATAACCACATGTAAGAGAATGAAATTAGACCCCTATCTTAACACCAGTCACAAAAATTCATTCAAAATGGATTAAGGCCTTAAATATAAGAACTGAAACTATAAAACACCTAGAAGAAAACAGGGAAAAAAGCCCTATGACACTGATCTTGGCAAAGATATTTAGGATATGACACCAAAAACACAGGAAACAAAAGCAAAAATTAATGAGTGGGACTTTCAAGCTAAGAAGCTTCTGCACAGTGAAAGAAACAATCAACAAAATGAAAATGCAACTTATGACATCGGAGAAAATATTTGCAAGTCGTATACCTGATAAGGGGTTAATGTCCAAAATATATAAAGAACTCTTACAGTTCAATAGCAAAAAACCAAACAGTCTGATTAAAAAATGGGCAGAGGACTGAAAAGACATCTTTCCAAAGATATAAAAGGTACACAAAAAGTACATTATCATCACAAATCATTAGGGAAATGCAAATGAAAACCACAATGAGATACCACCTCCCACCTATTAGAATGGCTATCATCAAAAAGATAAGAGTTAATAAGTAATAGCAAGAATGTAGAGAAATGGGAACTCTTGTGCACTGTTGGTGGGAATGTAAATTGGTGCAGCCACTGTGGAAAACAATATGGAGGTTCCTCAAAAAATTAACAACAGAACTATCATATGATCCAGCAATCCCACTTCTTGGTATATATCCAAAAGAATTGAAAACAGGATCTCAAAGAGATATCTACATTCCCATATTCATTGTAGCACTATTCAAAATAGCCAAGACATGGAAAAAACCTAAGTGTACAGGTATGGATGAATGGATAAGGAAAATGTCGTCCCCGCCATCACACACACACACAGAGTGTACTATTATTGAGCCATAAAAAGAGGGAAATCTTGCCATTTGGGACAACATAGATGGACCTTGAGGGCATTATGCTAAATGAAATAAGTCAGAAAGAGAAAGATAAATACTGTGTGATCTCACTTATATGTGGAATCTGTAAAAGCCAAACTCATAGAAACAGAGTAGAATGGTAGTTACTGGGAGCTGGAAGGTGGGGAAAATGGGGAGATGTTGCTCAAAGGGTACAAACTTCCAGTTATAAGATGAATAAGTTCTGAGGAACTAATGTACAGCATGGTGATTACAGTTAATAATACCATATTATATACTTGAAAGTTGCTTAGAGCATAGATCTTAAATGTTCTCACTACCAAAAAAAGAAATGGTAATGATGTGACATAATGGAGTTATTTCCTAACACTATGGTGGTGATCATTTTGCAATAAATAAGTGTATCAAATCAACATGGTGTAGACCTTAAACTTCTACAATGTTATCAATCATATCTCAATAAAGCTGAAAAAAAAACCCAAAATACAAACAACCATAACACAATATCATTTTTATGTTAAAAAAGTCAATTATCCAGCCCAAGCTGACATATGACTGCAACTGCATGAGAGCTGCCAAAAGAGAATAACCTAGCTGAGCCATTCCTGAATTTCTGTCCAACAGAAACTGCAAGACCTAATAAAGTGACTTGTTTGAACTTACTAAGTTTTACTGCAATTTGTTATAGATGAATAGACAACTATACAGACTATAAAAAGTACAACAAAGAACAAGAAAACTGTCAAAAAATGATCTGGAATATTTGAAAATGAAGCAAGTAAAAGGTATACAAATGAAAAATGACTGACAGCTGACTTACCAACAGAAACAACATAAGCCCTAAGAGAGTGGAATAACATCCTTGGTGGGCCAAGAGGAAATAACTATCAACCTAGAATTATAGATCCAGTGAAAACATCCTTCAGAATGGCAAAATAAAGACATTTTTTCAGAGAATCAAAAACAGATTTTACTAGTAGCAGACATTCACTACAGGAAATTTTAAAAGATATATTTCAGGAAGAAGGAAAATGATCCCAGAAGGAAAGTCTGAAATGTGAGAAAGAATAGTGAGAAAAGAAAATAGCCAATTTATAGATAAAATTTTAAAAAGCTAGCAGGTGAAAATCAACAATACCATGTAACAAATGAAAATAGGACAAAAACAAAATAAACATGCATACTTTAAATAACAGGCATATAATTCAGGAGGAGGTGATTATAGATAAAGCATTCTAAAGCTCTCACATTGTTTAGAAGAGGGAAGATATTAATTTCAGACTTTAAGTATTCATGTTAAGATTGCTACTATGTAACTTTCAATCTAGTAGAGGTTAAAAGTGGAATGGGAAATAAAAATTCATAATCATTCCACAGATGGTAGGAAAGGAGAAATAAAGAAATGTGAGACAAATAGGAAGTGCAAAATCAAATGGCAGCAATAACACGAACCATATTGGTAACAGCCATTTAGGTAAATAAACTAAATGTCCTGGGAGAAAGACAGATATTTAAACAAAAATTTTTAAAACTCCAGCTATGTATCATTGAACAGAAAGAAAATTGAAAATAAAAAGATGAAAAAAATATCCAAAGGGCAAATATGAACTATGCCTATTAATAAAAAGACATTATTAGCGGATGTGTTTACGTTATAAAAAAGTTGCAGTCTATTGATAAATTATTAGAGTAGGTTCTGGATAACAAAAGTTAATTGTCTTTCATATACCAGCAATAGGTAAAAAATACACTAAAATATCATTTGCAATGTCAACAAAATATATCAGGTACCCAGAAATACCACTATCAAAAGATGTGTGAGACTTTTATGGGAAACACTGTAAAATGTTATTGGAAGATATTAAAGAAGAACAAACCAAAAGAATAACAAATCATGATTACAGATAGGAAGACTCATCATCATAAAGATAACAATTCTCATCAAAGTGATTTATGGATATAGAGTCAATAAAGTTCCAATCAAAATCCCATTGTGCATGTGTGTATGTGTGTGTATTTATGTACATGCATAGAACTTGACAAACTTATTCTAAAATGTGTATTTGAGAATAGCCAAGACTGTGATAATTCATTGTGCTATATATTCACACATACTATATTTTTGTTATAGTTCAATTTTTTAAAATTTTTAAAAAGGAAGGAGAACAAGTGAGGGTACTAGCACTACCAGCTGTTAAGATTTATTATAAAGGTATAATTATATAATGTGGTACTGACATAGGGATATACGAGCAGACCAATGCAACAGTCATTCATGTGTAGGAACTTGATCTCTGACAGATAAACGAGGGAAAGGTAACCTGAAAAATTATCTTGGAACAAATGGTTAGCATACAAAAAATAAACAAGCTTTATCCATACTTCACATATGAATCACTCCCAAATGAATGAAGGAATTAAATGATGAGAGGCAAAACTCTAAAAAAAAATAGAATAAAATATGCAGAGTATTTTTATAACCCCAGAGTATGGGTTATTTTTTTAAACCAAATACAAAAACATGCAAGCCATAAAGGAAAAGCCTGATAAATTCAACTACACTACAATTAAGAATTTCAGTGTATCAACTGAATTGGCACCATAAAAAAAGTGGAAAGACGTAATAAACCGAGAGATAATATTTGCAGCACATAAAATTGGCAAAGGCTTGGTGTCTAGAACATATAAAGAGTGGCCACAAATCAATAAGGGAAAGATGAGCAACTCAATTGAAAATGCACAAAAGACATGGACAAACATTTCTAAAATAGAAAATTCAACCAGCCAATAAACATACTAAAAATGTGCAGCCTCATCAGTAATAAAAAATGTAAATTAATATGCCATTGACATATCATTCTTCAACCACTAGGTTGGAAAAGATATTTAAAAGGAAAACTAATGAGTAAATACTGTTGAAGATGGAGAGCCATGGGAACTGTTAATCCCTAGGATGGGAATGTAAACTGTAACTACCACTTTGCAAAATCATTGATGATCACTAATAAAGTTGAGCATATATACTTTATAACCCACTCCTATGTAACCCCTCAGGAAAACCCCAGGAGACATGTGCCCTAGCAGATATTAAAATAACATTCATAAAAGTATTATTGAGAATAGCCCAAGTGACCTGTGACAAAAGAATTGATAAACTGTGACTTACTCATACATGGTAGTGAAAATGAATGAACTCGATTTACATGCCACAACAAGGATACATCCCACTAAGAGAACATGAGCAAAAAAGAGGAAGTCATAGACGTGTCTATGCAGAATGCTTCCATTTACATAAAGTTAAAAGAGGCAAAACAAATAATATATTGTTTGGGAACATGGGAATTCGACTACAAAGAAGAGCATGGAATTGATAAATCCAAAATCCAGAATAAAGTTTAACTCTGGGCAAAGTGTACACAGGGCTTCAAAGCGTTTGATGAAGGTTGCTTTCTTTAGCTTGATGGTGGATATATGGATGTTGTATTTATTATTCTTTAAACAAAATATAAATATTATACATATTCCTTTCCATGTAGAATATGTATCATATATTTTAAATATATAAGCAAAAGCAAAAATGTAACAATTGCTACAAAACAAATAAAACCAGTAGGGGGGAGAACATGGGGAGAATAAGTTAACTGGGGATTCTGATAAATACCTCCAGTTGCATGCCTGTACGTGCAAGTTCTATAATGTTCTATTAAGTGTCTTCCTGTTTCAACTGTGAACCCAGTGAGGGCAGGGACTGTGTTCCACTCACATCCATTTCCTCAGCCCTGGCCTGGTGCAGGGCACAGCGCTGATGGGCCACCAACATTTGTTAAGAGGACGACCAGTGGTGACCACACCCTCTTCGTGTTGCTCAAGCCAGAAAGGTGAAAGTCAACCCTGATTCCCCCCTCTCCCTCATCAACCACATCCTAGCATGCAAAACAGCACATCCCCAATGCATCTGAGGTCTAGCCACCTCTCGGCAAATGCTGCTTTGCTAACTGCTTCCATGCTTGGCTCTTCCAATCTATTCTCCAACAGTGCAAACAAGTTAGGCTTTTGGAATGCAAATCAGATCTCACTACAGATCTCAGTCCCCCCACTACAAAACTCTGTTTAAACATAAAAAGCAAACTCATTATCATGGCCTCCAGGTCCCTTTAGGAACAAGCCCCTGTCCGTCTCCTATCCCTCTCAACACTGTCACTCACTACTCCTGCCACAGGGGACTTCCTGTTCCCCCAAGGCCACCAGTTCTTTCCCACCTCAGGCTCCACACAAGCTGGAATGCTCTCCTCCACCTTCTCCCCTACTCTTCTCAGGGTTGGCTCCTCTGCCCTCTTGCAGCTTAAATGCCTCCTCTGCAGAGAAGCCTTCCTTCATGTCTCTCTTTCCAAAGTAGCTCCCTGATCCTTATTCTCTAATTCTCAATCTCTTATGTTTCCTTCATAGCTCCCATCATGTTTATGCTTTTCTCCTGCCTCTCTTTCATACTTGGACATGAACTTTTTAGCAGTTGAGCTGTTGTTATATATCTAGAGCCCAGTAGTGCCTGGAATATAGTAAGTCCTCAATAAATATTTGTTGAAGGAAAAAAAGAAAAAATGGTAGCCTGGATTAAAATTGAAGGTATTCCCTAGATGAGCCATTAACTGTGATCCTAGATGTTTTTCCTTCTTTCCTGATCCCTCACTTAAACACCTATTTTCTCAAGGAAAGAACACTTCCTTGTAACAAAAGGGCAGCAGGACAACCAGCCCTTGCCTCACCCTCCCCTGATTATCTTCTGTTCTCCCCACTCTGCCACACACATACCTTAAGAGGTCACTCTCTCACCCCGACCCTATTTTTCATCACTTCTGAAGGAATGACATTATTGTTTTAATAATGTTGTTTCAATTCTCCAAGGGAAAGTGAAGGAGACACCCTCCCTTCCCTTGACCCCGTGGCTATCTCTGAATCTGTACAAATCGTAATACTCAGCTCAGTGTGCTCAGTACTGAGATGATCCTCAGAAGGAAAGAACAATTCAAAGGAAATGGTGTTGGCACACAGGGGACCCGGTGATTAACAGAAAGAGTCCTCTAATCTCATCAACCATTTTCCTAATTAACTAGTCCCTTTCCCCCTTAACTGATGCATATTCCATTTTTTTCATTACAGCTCATTCATAAAGAGGCAGAATCCAAAGAGAAGGCCTTCTGAGTTTTGTTCAAAGGAGTCAAGTTTAAAAGCAAATAAGGTGAAGGATTAACAGAAGGTTCGAGTTTCATTAAGTGGATGTGTTGATGTTCCCAGAAGGTACAGTACAGAGGGCCAAGCCTTTCCGTCCCTGGGAACACAGCGCCGCCCATAATGAATTCTGTGCACCATCGCTTTCAACCCTGCGATATTTCATTCATTGATTTTGTTGTCAAATGTAAAGGCGCTGGTTCCAAGTGGCATTTAGTGAGACAGGCGGGGAGTGACCCAGACTTCATTACTTGGTGCTCGCTCTCTGGATAATTTCAATTTTACATGGGCAGAAAGCAACAGAAGAGCAGGGTCCTCTGATTCCAACATCTGGAATGGCTTTGGTTCAGTCCCAAGCCACCCAAAGCCTCCCTCTTCAGTTCCACCCATCTGTGGAGAAGCCTATCCAGTGTTACGAAGTTCCTGGCTCCAGCTTCTCTCCTGTCATGGTGAGGCTCTGCAGCCCATCTTTTTTTTTTTTAAATTTATTTTTTATATTTTTATTTTTTGGCTGTGTTTGGTCTTCGTTGCTGCATGCGGGCTTTCTCCAGTTGCGGTGAGCGGGGGCTACTCTTCGTTGCAGTGCATGGGCTTCTCATTTTGGTGGCTTCTCTTGCTGCAGAGCACGGGCTCTAGGCGCGCGGGCTTCAGTAGTTGTGGCTCACGGACTCTAGAGCACAGGCTCAGTAGTTGTGGCTCACGGGCTTAGTTGCTCCGTGGCATGTGGGATCTTCCTGGACCAGCGCTTGAGCCCGTGTCCCCTGCACTGGCAGGTGGATTCTTAACCACTGTGCCACCAGGGATGCCCCACCTGCAGCCCATCTTGCTAGCTGTAGCAGAAGGTGAGGAACCTGACAGTAACACCTGGGAAGCATCCTGTCCAAAGGAATTAAACAGCCTGTTTCCTAAAACGTGGCGATGCTGATGAGTGCGATAAACACAAGGACCCCGGTCTCTGCTCTGATGCTGCCGCCCTTTCATCAGGAAGGTCCTCGTTGCTGAGGACTCTCCACATCAATGTCCTGAGAGCTACTCACTCCTATCAATTCTCTTCTCAGTCCCATGTCACCAACTCCATACCAGAGACTACCTAGGCTGTCACTCAAATTCAACATGTCAAAAACCCAAAGTCCTAAATTTTCTAACATGGTCAACGTTTTTAGGCAACACATCTGGGGTCTTCAACTCAATTAATTATCAAATTTTGATCAAGAATCCCTTTGGAAAAAAAGAAAGACAAAAAGCCATAGCATTTATTGACTATTTCCTAGGAACAGGAACTTCACATGTATTCTCTGCTTTATTTTTCCCCAGTGGCTCTCTTAAGTACGTATCTCAATCCCCATTTTCTTACAGATGAGGAAACTGAGGTTGAGAGCTGAGGCTACTTGTGTAGGGGCAGATGGCTAGACAGTGGCAGAACCAGGATTCAAACACAGGTTTGTGAGACCACAAAGCCCGGTTCTTTCCATTACCCAAAGTTACCTCCTGAAGGGTCTCATGGAATCTCACCTCTTCCCATCTGGACTCCTCATGAGCCCAGACCTGCATCCGGACCTACCTCTGACTGTACCCTTTCTCCAACTCACAACACTACCAGATTGCTCTTCCTATAATACCACGTTCACTGTTCATCCTTCCCCAGGAGGTGTGAGTTTCATTAATTAGAGACCACAGTATTTAAATGGGCTCGAAAAGGCAGATAGGTTCTCTCTGGCTGACATCTTCAAGACTAAATCCCTTGGCTTGGCTTCGACCTGCGCATACAACCTTCAAGGGCACATTCATTAGGTACCTGCCCTGTCTGAGGCACCTGTATTCCAAATCCTGGGAATATAAACGTGAATAGACAATCTTTGACCTTAAAGACCTCAGAATCTGTTCCTTTTGTTCCACGTTCCCCTCTCTGTCAAAACACACATGAGTGCCTACTGGCCCCATAAATCTGGCCTCATTATTAAGCCTCCCAGCTCCCTCGCGTGCACCCCTCTCCCTCGCCTCCCAGGAAGAGCCCCTCACTCCTGTCCTAAAATCCTCCCCACAGTTCTAGTCTAGTTTGAGTTTCACTTCTTCCATAAGTGGGGGAGCAGGCCCAGCCATCCCTCTTAGGGTGTAGCCTACACACCTCATGCTTAATGTAGATTCGTTCCACAAGTACCCATTGTGCAAAAAGTAGTGTAGTGTTGTGGAAACCGTATCAGTGGATACGAGCCAATTATTTTCTGGTTGCCGGACCTTAGCCAAATCACCCACTCTCACTGAGCCTCAGGTTACATGTCTGTAAAATAGGGATAGGAAGCAGGTTGTTGTGAGGACTGCACAGTCGGCCCACATCTGTGGGCTCTGCATCTGTGGATTCAACCAACCCCGGGTAGAAAATATTCGAAAAAAATTCCAGAAAGTTCTGAAAAGCAAAATTTGAACTTGCCATGCACAGGGAACTATTTACATAACATTTACATTGTATTCACAACTATTTACATGGCATTTACATTGTTTTAGGTATTGTAAGTAATCTAGAGATGGTTTAAAGTATATGGAGGATGGGCACAGGTTATATGCAAATACTACACCATTTTATAGAAGGGACTTGAGCATCTGTGGATTTTGGTATCTGCTGGGAGTCCTGGAACCAATCCCCCGCAGATACTAAGGGATGACTGTATATGATAATCTTTCTAAAAGTGACTTATAAATATGGTGAGGTTCAACATTTGAGTCCTTCTAGCAGTGAGACATGGATATGGGGAAGTCCAAAACCAATCTCATGAAGTATGAAAACAACAATTATTATATTTTATTATTTTATATTATTATTGTTGTTATTACTGTTGCTCATAGAGCAGTACAAAACATCTGCTCACGTTCTCAATGTGCTTCTTCCATAATTTCTTTCAGGTCTCTTTTCTCTCTCATCTCTAATTTCTTATGTCTTATACATCTCATTTCCCACCACTGAACCTCACCTCACTCCAAAAAATGCCAACATGTAACACATTGAATAACTGGTTGAGAGCAAACACAAGACTACCAAGGACACTCTTCGACCCTGGCAGGTGTGGGTCTTAGATCCTTCATTCCCTTCCATTGCCAGGCCAAGGGACAAAAAGAAGCTGGAAACAGTGGGCTGATTTTATGACCCATAAATGAGAAGTGGAGGCTCAGCTGAGAGCTGGGAAAGGCATGGAAAGCACACCCCCAAACTATGAGCTGCAGTTGAAGGTGAGCAGACATCCCTGAGTTAGTGCTGGGGGTCATTTTACAGCCGATCCTTTGGTTTGTATGTATGTATGTATGTATGTATGTATGTATTTATTTATTTATTTATTTATATTGAAGTATAGTTAATTTACAGTGTTGTGTTAGGTTCTGATATACAGCAAAGTGATTCAGTTATATATATATATATTCTTTTTCATATTCTTCTCCATTATCGTTTATTATAAGATACTGAATATAGTTCCCTGTGCTATACAGTAGGACCTTGTTGTTTATCTATTTTATGTACAGTAGTGTGTATCTGTTAACCCCAAACTCCTATTTTGTACCCCCCCCGCTTTCCCCTTTAGTAACCATAAGTTTGTTTTCTATGTCAGTGAGTCTGTTTCTGTTTTGTAAATATATTCATTTGTATCATATTTTAGATTCCACATATAGATGATATCATATGATATTTGTCTTTGTCTGACGGACTTAGTACGATAATCTCTAGGTCCATCCATGTTGCAGAAATTGGCATTATTTCATTATTTTTATGGCTGAGTAATATTCCATTGTCTACAGATACCACATCTTCTTTACCCATTCATCTGCCGATGGACATTCAGGCTGCTTATATGTCCAAGCATACTTTGAGCTGTTTGGGGACAAAAATGGTAGCTATCTGCAGACTTTTCCAAGCACTTTGTAGGATGTTGTACTTAAAGAAAATTTCAACAGTTTATAGTTGATGAAGGAGGAAAAAAAAGAACAAAGAGAAGAGGACAGCAGAAGGATTCAGCTGTACCTTCTCTCTTCTTAAATATTTATTTCTTCTCATATATCTCGTAGAATGGTGTCCAAGGAGGACAAGACTGCCTTCTAGCGGGTATTTTGGAAATCTAAGCAGGTGGTTTTTGTTGTTGCTATGACTGAAGGATGCCATTGGCTAAATGGAGAAGGCAAAGTCAAGGGATGATCAATATTCTGCAGTGTACGGGGCAATTCCACACAACAAAGAACTGTCCCTTGCCTCTCATGGCTTTCAAATACCTCACGAGATATTCATTTAAGTGAAAAATGTCAATAATCATCTTGTATAAAATCCAAGTCGTATTTTACATTCAAACTCCAAGTGTTTCTTCACATGTTAATATATGTTGAATTTTCTAGCAATGCACTGCTGTGGAAATTGAGGGAAGACTGTACTCTGTTTTGTTTGGAATTTTACCAAGAGTTGTTCATCCTTTTGCAAAATAACGACAACAGCAGTGCCACTTGGAGTATCTGAGTCACCAACACAACCACACCTGCATCCTTCTGCATGTGTGGCTGTCACATGCACAGGAATTCTACCTGTTGATGCTTGCATATGATGACCCCATGATTTCTTCTTGCATGGTCATTCTGAGCATAAGGGTGACTAAGGGGGTTAGTCCTGAGGGGGTTCCTGGACATAGGACTTTTCACGCTAAATTAGGAAAGTTCCAGGCAAAGTGGGATGAACTGGACACCTGATTAACATGAACATTTGAAAATACACTGTAGGGCTTCCCTGGTGGCGCAGTGGTTAAGAATCCGCCTGCCGATGCAGGGGACACGGGTTCGAGCCCTGGTCCGGGAAGATCCCACACGCCGCGGAGGAACTAAGCCCACGAGCCACAACTACTGAGCCCATGTGCCACAACTACTGAAGCCTGCGCGCCTAGAGCCCGTGCTCCACAACAAGAGAAACCACCGCAATGAGAAGCCTGCGCACCACAATGAAGAGTAGCCCCAGCTTGCTGCAACTAGAGAAAGCCTGCACGCAGCAATGAAGACCCAAAAATAAAATAAAATAAAAAAAAATTAAAAAAATAAAATAAAATACACTGTACTTTCAAAATCATACCACCTCTTCTTCTTTATGCCCCCATACACACAGTGGCTGCACATGGAAAGTGCTGCAAAAATATCATTAAATTAATGGGAGGCGAGGGAGAAGAAAAGAAAAGGGGAGTGCATTTTCTCAGTTTCCAACATTTTACCCCATATTCATGCTCCTTTCTAGAAATGTGTGGCTGGTATCAAGGCACATCTTCCCACCACCCTGTAATGTGAAGACATCTCATATTCTTATAGTTTAACACAAAGTGGCTCCCCAACACATTTTTGCAGGTTGGCTTGGCTTCTGAAAAGGAATCATAATATCACAGGACCACAGACTTTCAAAGGAACCTCAAAGTCAATCTGGATAGTCTTTTTTACCCAAAGGGTCTCAGACATGTATTTGTGGCCACTGTGTTTAGCCTGTCCTTTAAAAGGCAATATAACTCGACAGGTGACACACTTAGTTACAATTCCTGAGACATAATACCTACCAACCTGCATTTGGAAAGCTCTGTGTATTGACATTACCTCCCTTCTGCCTGCATACATGTGAGTTTGAGAGCATGCTCTCTGTGACTTGGAGACACAACTACCTTCTATATTTTTGATACGTGATCCTGAGTCTCATCTTGAACACCCGCTTTGAGATAATAAGCAGTAACTGGAGGACAGTTTTCCGTGAGATTAAGTTGTGGTTACAAGAAGTCAACCAAAGCTTGCGGGACAATAAGGTGGGCAGAACAGGAGCAGGGTGCTGTGGGTGAGCTGATGTCCCCAGAGGAAACTCAGCTGTCAGCAAGATGCACGAGTGCCTGCCCCCAAAGCACGGCTGCTCATTTGCAATCTTGAAGCGATTTTGTTCGCGGGAAAATTGGTTGAAAAAGAAGACGGACAAATGGAAGTGAGAAGCCAGGAGCACCTGCTTCTGAAGTATCAGGACTTCCCGAGACACCTCATGCCCTCTTGTGTCAAGCCACGCCTCTCTTTACACATACCCACCTGTAGGAACCGTAAGGGGTGTGACCAGGGAGGGGCAGAAGACCTGAATTTTGGGATAGGGGATAGGGAGTCAACTCACTGGAACAGAGCTTTGGGGTGTAAAACAGTGCATTTAGAAGAAGTTTTTTTCTGAAATCTTGCCTGATCCAAAATTGAAGGTGGGTTCTGGGGTTGGACCACCAGGGTTTGAATTCCTGTTTCATCCCTTTCTTCTTCCATAACCCTACCAGTTGAGGCCACTTTGCCTATTTCAGAATTGGCTGCCCTATTTGTTTGGTAAGGATGATAATAATAGAATTTACATTATAGAGATCATCCTGAACACAAACTGAGGGAGATAATGCAGAGAAAATGTTTAGTCCAGTTCCTGGTCCATTCTGGATACTCAGTTATCAGTTTCCCATTATTTACCTTTTTTTTTTTTTTTTACAACTTTATTAAGATATACTTAACACACTGAACAATGAGCCATTCTTTTAAATCATATTACTGTCACCAGTACACCATCCAGAACCCACAGTCTGGATAGGTGCAATTAGAGAAGGTTGTCATTTAAACAAGGTAACATTTCATTCCTGTTCTGTTCCACACCTACACCCCCAGGGAATAACTGAGTATTAATTATGCAGGCCCTCAGTGCATGGCAAGGTCATGAACAAAAAGGGACAGAATCAGAGACCAAAATGGCAGTGTCAGGGTATAGATAACACAGGGTTTTCTTTATCAATGTGTAATAGGGAAGAACCTTTTGTATTCTACTACAAATTAATCACTTAAGGGATGTTGCCTATAAGCTTCAATTATACATAATGGCCCATCTCTGGAAACCCTGCTTCCCAGGTAATGAGCATTAGGCTAAAATACCTTTGTTTAAGCTCACAGGAAGCATCCTGACCAGGTCCACCTGTGAATGACTACAGGGAGGAGGAAATTAACACATTCCCTCCAGAGGCTGACGGGAACCAGGAAGTTTTTGACTTTACTCCCTCCCCTTTTAGTATAGAAGGAGCCTGAATTCTAACTCAGGCAAGATGGTTCTTTGGGGAAACAAGCCCACCGTCTTCTCGGTCAGCTGGCTTTCCGAATAAAGTCGTTATTCCTCACCCCAACAACTCGTCTCTCGATTACTGGCCTGTTGTGCAGCGAGCAGTACAAGCTTAGACTTAGTAGCAAGTGCATATCAAGCTTCAGTGACATTACTCAGAAATGCATTGCGATGTGCTACCCTGACGTTAGGGACTGAACGTTTGCAATCTTCCAAAATTCTTATGTCGAAGCCCTTACCCCTGTGGGATGGGATTTAGAGAGGGGGCCTCTGGGAGGTAATTCGGATTAGATGAGGTCATGAAGGCAGGCCCTGGTCTGATGGGATTGGTGTCCTTATAATAACCTTATAAGAAGAGACGTCAGAGAGCATGTGCTCCCCGCCCCCGCCATGCACACAAAGAAGAGGTCGCGTGAACCCAGAGCGAGATGGCAGCCATCTATTAAGCCAAGAGAAGAGGCCTCATAATGAAACCTACCGCGCTGGCACTTTGATCTTGGACTTCCCAGCCGCCAGAACTGTGAGGAGAAAAATGTCTAAGCCACCTGGTCTATGGTATTTTGTGATGGCATCCTAAGCAGACTAACACACCTGCTACTCCTCAGCCTTTTCTGCTTGAAATGAAGGGCAGTGGGGAGGCTCAGGGCTGCCCAGGACACGAAAAAACTCCTTACAGGGGCTGCCTTATGAGCCTGTCACAAGCTCTCTTTTCTCAGGTCATGCAGAAATAACTTTCTGGAAAAAGTTTTCAAAGAGATGACAGAGAAGAGCTAAGAGCTTTACTGTGACTTACAATTTTCAAAGTGCCACTGGTAACAAGGGTATCGTTAGGAATATTCCGAGAAAAAGTCCCACCTGGGGCTTGAGAAATCCTGATGCTTGAGTGATAGATTCTTCCTTCTTCAATGAATCAGGAGGGGATCAACAGAGGGTAATTACAACACTTAAGCAAAAGTGAGGCAAGACCAATGGGTCCCTTCCAAGAAAGCATTTACTCGTCAGTTTTAAGGAAAGGGGATTTTTGCAATCTCTCAAGGGTCCTTTGTTGAAAGTTTCTATTTGATCATTATGCCATCTAAAGATTCTCTGTCAGAAGTCCCTCCTTGTTTAGAAACCAGGCAGGCTTGCTCCTTCGGTTCAACAAAAGATTAGGGAAATTTCTGCCCATCAGTATTCTGAATAAGGTAAAAGAAAGCTGTTTGTCCTCATGGGACCTTGATTTCATGTCCAAGAAAAATCACAAGAGTTCAGAACATGCCCGCAAAATCTATCCGTGGTCATGCGCATCTCCCCCAGCCGTGGATGCACCTCACCACCACTACCCGCCCCACCAAATGTCAGTAAACTCCTCCAGTCCTAGGGTTCAGCTGAATTATTCCCACTTCAAGCAATGGGCTAGAAGCAGTATAGCTATGACCTAGGTAATGCTAAGAATTGCAGTGAATCCGTAATAAATGGAGAATTCAAGCCTTTGACCACCATTTCTCTTTTGAACTCTTGCCAAGTTCCTTTCATTGCAATAAAAATAGTCCAAATGCCCACAGAAAGGATCCTAGATTGTCATAGAGTCTAAAATACTCACCCTCTGCCTCCCCCAAACCTCTTTCTATATCTCCCCAGCACCCAGCATCTCCATTCGTGCATTTGAGTCACAGGTCCTACAACTTTTTTTTCCTGGAAGCCCTCTTCTAAGTCTACAACTATTTCTTCGACCTTCTTCAGGGTCAAGGTCAAGGCCTGTTTCACTCACCCACTCAGACACTAATTTTTTTTTTCTCACTCTTTTTTTTTTTAACATCTTTATTGGAGTATAATTGCTTTACAATGGTGTGTTAGTTTCTGCTTTATAACAAAGTGAATCAGTTATACATATACATATGTCCCCATATCTCTTCCCTCTTGTGTCTCCCTCCCTCCCACCCTCCCTATCCCACCCCTCTAGGTGGTCACAAAGCACCGAGCTGATCTCCCTGTGCTATGCAGCTGCTTCCCACTAGCTATCTATTTTACGTTTGGTAGTGTATATATGTCCATGCCATCCTCTCACTTTGTCACAGCTTACCCTTCCCCCTCCTCATATCCTCAAGTCCATTCTCTAGTAGGTCTGTGTCTTTATTCCCATCTTGCCCCTAGGTTCTTCATGACCTTTTTTTTTTTTTTTTCCTTAGATTCCATATATATGTGTTAGCATACGGTATGTGTTTTTCTCTTTCTGACTTACTTCACTCTGTATGACAGACTCTAGGTCTATCCACCTCACTACAAATTACTCAATTTCATTTCTTTTTATGGCTGAGTAATATTCCATTGTATATATGTGCCACATCTTCTTTATCCATTCATCTGTTGATGGACACCTAGGTTGCTTCCATGTCCTGGCTATTGTAAATAGAGCTGCAGTGAACATTGTGGTACATGACTCTTTTTGAAACAATCCAATCCAAAAATGGGCAGGAGACCTAAATAGACATTTCTCCAAAGAAGATATACAAATTGCCAACAAACACATGAAAGAATGCTCAACATCATTAATCATTAGAGAAGTGCAAATCAAAAGTACAATGAGGGTCTTCCCTGGTGGCGCAGTGGTTGAGAATCTGCCTGCCAATGCAGGGGACACGGGTTCGAGCCCTGGTCTGGGAAGATCCCACATGCCGCGGAGCAACTAGGCCCGTGAGCCACAATTACTGAGCCTGCGCATCTGGAGCCTGTGCTCCGCAACAAGAGAGGCCGTGATAGTGAGAGGCCCGCGCACTGCGATGAAGAGTGGCCCCCGCTTGCCACAACTGGAGAAAGCCCTCACACAGAAACGAAGACCCAACACAGCCATAAATTAAAAAAAAAAAAAAACACAAACAAAAAAAACTACAATGAGATATCATCTCACACCGGTCAGAATGGCCATCATCAAAAAATCTACAAACAATAAATGCTGGAGAGGGTGTGGAGAAAAGGGAACACTCTTGCACTGTTGGTGGGAATGTAAATTGATACAGCCACTATGGAGAACAGTATGCAGGTTCCTTAAAAAACTAAAAATAGAACTACCATACGACCCAGCAATCCCACTACTGGGCATATACCCTGAGAAAACTAATTACGTTTTGACTATGACAAGTCAGCGGGCACGGGGAGAGAGGGAGGAACACAACACAATCTCTGTTTTACAGTCCAGAGGGAGCAAAAGCACAGACCTCAGGTGCCATTCTCAGAGCAGCAGCTTATCAGACGCTTGTTAAGTGAACAATACTTCCCAAACTGGCTTCCACGGGACACTACACCTGCCGCAACTTCTCCTCTGAGCTTCACAATACATGGAGGGGTACAGAAGACATGAAGGAGCTCTCTCTTTAAGCCTGTTTAACTTGGTGTCTCCCCAGTGTATTTAACCACAAACACCTATTAACATCTTGTGTTCTACAAAACAGTCTGGGACACGGTGCTGCACTACAAAGTAGGATGAAATAATTGCTGGGAGAGAACTTCAAATAAAGTGCCAAAGGGTACACTCTCCTCCACGCTGCTTTCCTAATTGCAGAAGGATGAAGAGGTCAGACAGTTGCTTGGGAACTCAGTTTAGCAGTTCAATACCTGTGACCTCGGCCAAGTCAATTAACCCCTCTGAACCACAATTTCATCATCTGTGAAAACATAATGAACTGTTTGTCACAGGATTTCTGTGAAAACTAAATGAGATAGCGCATGGAAGCAACCGATACAATGCCTGGGAGGAATCTAACAGGTCCTCGATAAGAGTTTGTTTCTTGCCCCTCTTATTTCACGGAGCTCCTGTCATAGGGACAGTCCGAGTCACTGACTTGGCACTTAAAGGTGTGAGTGAGTACTGCTGGCTATCTTTTCCTCGGAATGCTCCTTGGGGCTCAGACCTTGGGTCTTCTGAGACTTAAATCTTTTAATATTTAACCCCCAGAACGTAGCAGGTGACTCAATGTGTGGGTGACATCAAGGATTTTACCAATTTCCTCAAGGAGCCTTGTTATTTGCATGCTGCAATGCATATGTCAGCAGCTATTTCCTCAAGGAACCTTACTATTCACCAGTGTGGCTTTGGCAGCATGGCGACATCTCTTTACTCCTCGATGCCTGATTTCTGAGCCCCTCCTTTCCGGGCAGAGCAGGCGAGCAACAGTAGCAGAAACTAGATTAAGACAGGTACCTCTGTGGCCAGGAAAGAGGTGAGCTGTAGCTGGTGGAGGGCCCACCACGTGGCCCCCTTGGCACCCTGAAGTTATGCCTGGCATAGGTCTTATGGACAGCCCTGACCTCGTCTCATTTCCCCCACTAAACCCTACACTCTTTCAGAATAGGAATGGGGTCTTGTTCATTGGTATCCTCCAATGCCTAGCACAGCACCTGGCACGTGATGAACACTCAATAAATGGTAGATGGACAGAAGGAAGGAAGAATGGGGAAAAGGGAAGAAGAATGTGAAAAAGGGAGGAAGGAAAAGAAGGAACAAAGGCATGAGCTAACCTCAATGCTCCTGTAATATAAACTCCCTAAAAACAGCATCTTTGCCCCTTGTTAGCTGCTTCTGTATCCAACGGGACTTAGAACAGTGCCTGGCGTTAGTAGAAACTAAACAAATGTTTGTTGAATGAAGAGATGAGTGACTGAAAACTAAGCCAAGCTGCCACTGGGAAAACTGGATCTAAAGGACGACTACTCACTAACAGATCAAGCTGCTCTCCGATTGCTTCCTGATATGTTTATTCTCCCAAATTATTCAGATACCTTAATATTCATATAATCCAAAATGAGGGATAGTAACAAATACGAATGTCTCCTGTGGGCTAAGCAAGGTACAAAATTCAGGGAACTCAACAAGACAAGGTCTCTGCCCTCCAGGAGCTACAAAGACCTAGAACACTGCCCGAATGGAACACAGTGGGGTGGCAGCAGCATGGGGAGAAGGAATAGCACCCTCAGCGGCTTTAAGGATCGATCGTGGAGCAGGGCCGCGTCATCCCCACTAGAGCGCGCTCTTGATAGCAAGGCAGAGACTGACAGCATCAATTAATCCCTCCGTGATCCCAGTGTCAGAAATGTAAGCCTTTTACGATGCAGTAAAACAATTTTTATGGGTTTCCCCATCCGTTTCACGTCTTGATGTATCTTTTAATCAAAAAGGATAATCACAAGAAGTCAAGTGGGTATAAATCTCTTGCTCGTTTCTCCGGTTCTCTGCCCCTCCCCCTCTGTCCAGGGAGGAAAGGTGAGCCCCGCAGTGCCCCACACCAGACTTTCCTGTCCTCTCTGGGAGTATTTTCCAGAAAGAAGTCCTATTCGAGTAGTAGAGACCTGGGCTTTGCTTTCGACAATGAACACATTCTCCAAAGGCTGCACATAAATGGAATCTCAGTAAATCAAATCTCATGTTTCCAGTAACTTTAGACATATATTACCTTTATTTCTGATGACAAAACAAAAAAGTGTTCCTTGCATGAAATGTGCAAAGCAGAAAAAAGCATAAACAAGAAAATGAAAATTACTTGCAATCTTATCACCTGGAGGTAATATTAGAATGTAATCTGACTTTTATTCCATGTTTGGATAAACAGACATATATTTTGACAAAAATAGGATAACAGTAGAATTATTATGTAACCCACTTTTACAGTTGATCAATGAATGATCAACATTTTCTCATGCCAAAATTCTACATTTTATTTACTAGTTCCATATTATTCTGCTATATGAACACACCAAAATTTAACAAGTCTTTGTTTTCAGAAGTTGGATTTGTTTTAAGTATTTTCTTATCATAAATAATAAGACCTCCATTTTTCATCTCCTATAATTTCCTAGAAATGAAAGTGCTATGCCACATATATGTGTATTTTAAAAATTAGTTACATTTTGTCAAATTGTCCTGCAAAAATGCTTTTGCAATTTCCTCCAGCAAGAAGGGTTTACATTTTTCTCATCTTTACTATCACTGGAACTATGTATATAAAGTACTGCCAGTGCTTAATTCCTGTTTTATTTTTCATTTTTTGATTACTTGTGAGATAGAAGTTTTTACATGTGTCAACTGACTTGTTTTCTTCTTCAGTGAGGAGCATTCATGTCCTTTGGCCATTCTTCTCTTTCTCCCTTATTGATTTGTAGGAACATTTTACATATTGAAATACTGATCCATTATTTTTCATCTGAGATGTACATTTCCCCTAGAGTGGTTTGTTTCAGTATTTTTTTAACGGTGTTTTTCTTCCCTTTCCTCATCCATCCTCCCAATTTTTCATTCGTAGTTTCCTTTTCTCCTTACTTGTCAAATAGTTAGTGGTAAAGCAATACTTAGGCAGGAGAGAAAAAGACACCATCTTTCACTCAAGGTGTATCACTAATTTATGTACTGGATGATCAAAGGAATTTTCTTCAAGGTGGTAAACCATGCCCCTTAGAGCTACCACCAACCCAGGCAGAAGCTGGCAATTCATGTAGAAATTGGTCCTAGAGAAACCATACCAGTACTCTTAGCAAAGTCAGCCAGCGGTAGTCTCAGTTGGGACAATAAAATTTTGAATGACAGACACAGAGGTCATAGACAGGGTTGAGAATTTGGAGTCCCTTAAAGGACTCACAGTTTCTGGATCTGTGAGTCTACTTCCTGCATGTTAAAGGAGGGTCCCACCAGTAGGGAGATGTTAATCAATGGGTCATTTCCCCTAAAGGAAACCTTTTCCTTTAGAAGAGAAAGCTGAGCTAAAGGACCCTTGTCCGACCTTGAGGGTGGGGAAGCAGAATGGGAAACTGGCTCCGTTGTTCTGACAATGGCCATGCCAGAAGGCTGAGCACTGGAGCAGCTCCGGGTGGATGGTGGGTGTGGTGCCCTCTTCACGTGATGCTGGGAAATAAGCAAAGCAGAGCCTGCATGTGAGACAGGACAGAGCCAGGAGGCCTCAAGGCAAACTAACCCCTGCAGCACCAGAAACTTCTCCCTTCTATCTTCTTCCGGTTGTTGTTATGCCTCTTGTGTTCTATTTATGAGTATTGTTTCCCCCCTCCATTCTGACTGCAAAATTTCAATCTTTTTGAAAGTCTTGGCTGGTCTGCATTAGAAGTGGGTCACACTTGAGGGTTAAGCGTTCTGTGGTATCATCCAGAGGGCCAGCAACACTACTGCCTGAGTACAGAGAGAAAGGCCCCATAGCAGTAGGTCAAATTCAGAAGGCACCGAACTTTTCTCAGAAAAGAAGGCATTTTTACTTCTAGAATCACCCTGCAGATCCAAGATCTCTTTTAATTAATGAATAATATTAATTTATTTATTTACGGTGTATTAATGGAAATGCTCTCCTGTACGACCAGCAGTCCAGCAAAGCTTGGGGAGACACTGGGAGCTTGGGGAGGAAAGGGTGGATGGGAAGGGGATAAGAACAGTGAAGAGGCAGGTTAGAAATTGTGAGATGGAAGCTCTAGGCACTTATTTAAGAGGGAGGTAAGTGAGAGTAGGCAGGGGAGTAGCCACAGGGAACTAAAGAGGAGGGGACCACACCAGGATAATAGATGCTTATGACGATCGCTGATGTTCTTAATTATAACCACGAGGCACTGCAGATCCTACCTTGTTAAGGAACAATTAAATTATCTTCACTCAGTTAAACAGATGGAGGCAAGGCAGTGGGCCACTGGATTTTAGAATCCTCTTCGGAAACAGGGATGACACGCCAAAGGGTTGCAGATCTGAAAGGGGTAACGCTCTAGGAGAGGCAGGAGTGATGTAACCTATTATAAGGTACATCCACCCCGTTCCTTGTGAATTTTCGTCTACTGCTGGGCATAGCCTGGTGGTGCGTGCACTCATCACGGTGGTTTGGCGAAGTGAGACCCACAGCCAAGAGAGCTGCAAGGTTTTCAGATTTTCTGTTAATCCTCAAGCACATCTGAGGAGACAGTGGGTGTAAGTAGTGGGAAGCAGTGATCTGGGCTGATGATCACCGTCTCCTCCCTACAAATACATTTATCTCTCCAAAGATACTCTTTGGAGACATCCAAATCTTCAAAGATACTCTTCACCAAATAAAGAAACTGAGACAGTGGACAACTTGGGGAGATTCTGATGTCCCTATGTTTAAAAAACTAGTTAGATAACATTTCCATTGTTCCTTTCACTTTATCAAACACCCTTTTCAAATAAAATCAATATTTATGGGGCTAGGTGCTATGGGTAATACAAAGAAAAATGAGCCACGGTCCCTAATCTTGAAGAGTTTCAACTTACTGACTACTTAAGAGTCTTTTCTCCCCCTAAAACCAATAGCATCATGATTTAAATGCAGGAACAGAACTTAATAAATCTTATTGTGAATCATACTTGGAAAGGGAATAATGTTTCTGGAAAACACAGGATGATAAATTCCTCTTTCCCAATCTTCTCAGAGTTTCTGCATCTAAAGGTGGGAGCAATGTTACAGGGCCTGAGGACTCTCACATCTTAAATGGAGGAGGGAAGGGCAGGCAGGAAGGCTCTTCAAACTGGAGAACACAGATATCAGAGAGGCTGAGGAACTACTCTCCTGCTGACTTTAAGGGTCAACCATAATGGCTGCTCCTTCTTCCCTTCCCTAAATTCTTTTAGCTACACCTGTCAGTAGATGCTGAGCCAGGACTAAAGCCGTGGCCCCATCTGGTCATTCCTGTTCAGTCTCTCTCTTCCCCTGCATGCCGGCACCTCTCACTCCCAGCCACCTTGGCTTGTTGCCGCTTCAATGCAGTGAAATCCCCTCACCCAATGTAGTCAATGAGTCTTTGTGTTTTTTTTCCTTTTAATTACAAAAGGAATACGTATTAGGTATAGGAAATTCAGGAAATAAAAAAATACACGAAATAGAAATAATCGTAATCCCATGAATTAGAGATTGGCACTGTGAACATTTTAGTAGATATTCAATGACTTTTTGTCAATGAGATGCTTTAAAATTTTTTTTTTTTAAATCCTGTCCTGATTTCTACCAAATTACTGCTTTGAATTTGGGTTTTAAGTTAGGTCGCCGTCCAAATTCAACAATCAGCTAAGTGCCACATAATCAGCGAGACCTCTCTGACCCACACCTGCCATTTACCATCAAGTCCCCTCCCCGGGCACACTGGCGCTCTCAGCCCCGCTAACTCTGACTTGCTTTTCACCAAGGCAGGTAATACCATGTAACACCTGTCTCTACGCATTTTCCCAGGGGAGAAAATGAGCTCCACGAGGACAGGGATTTTTGTCTGTTTGTTTGCTGCTATATCCCCAGTGCCCAAGGACAGAGGATGCAGAAGGAACAGGTCCAGATTATCTTGAGAACAGTGAATGCTTCTCTTTGCCAACAGTCAAGAGCTGCTAGGAACAAATGATGGTCTTGGCAGATTTGCTCCCTGACACTTCTGCCAGCAGAGGGAAGGGAGGGAGGGACACGAAGAGAACAGGAGACCTGCGGCCAGTGTGGGCTCTGCTGCTAATTTTTGGATTGACCTTGAGCATGTGGCTTGTCCTCCCTGAGCCCCAGTCTCCTGGCTAATTTAAGTGAGAGGGCTGGGCGTACCCGATGCCCAAAGGCTCTTCCATCTCCCTGTTCTTCAATATTATATGGAGACTCTATGGAGAAAACAACACGAACCCAAAGAAAGCAGGGTTCACTTGCTTTCTTTATGCGTCTAACCTGTGCGTCTAACCTCAACTACCCCATGTCATCCACACCTCCTTCCACTGTCACAGCGCTTGACAGTTTACTAAGTGCTTTCATTTAGATTATCTCATTAATTTACCTATTGGCTAACCAGCCCGAGATTCTCAAACAGAGCATCAAAACCAAGCATGGAGGGCACCCAAGACGCCTTGACAAAGTCAGCTGGACTAAACAGAAGAGACAGGGAGAGACAGCCGAAGAAAGGCCGAGAAAATCCATCCATCAGATTAAATGTAACTTCAGAGAGAGGGAGAAAGAGAGCACCAAAAGGCAGGGGAGCTAATTTTCACACAGTTCATCCAAATCTTATTTAAATACTCCTTATGTAACTGTCACACTGCACTAATCCCACGGGGATCATCCAAACGGGTGCCAATCGAATCCTGACGCCTCCTCCTCCACCCCTCTGATGGGGAACGGGAAACTAGGTGAGCTTCTCCTCCTCCCACTCCCCAAACTTGGCTTGAGGGTTACAGGATCCTCAGAAAGCTGCTGCTAAATCTCCCGTAACTCATTTAGGAGACTATATCTAGATTCCTATCAAATCTAGGAGACTATATCTAGATTCCTATCAAATCTGTTTACTGGGTTATATAACTGTATCTTATTGTAATTCTGTGACTTTTATCAAAATGCTAGATCTGAATTGCAGGCGCAAGTATCCCTTTTCACATTCTCTCTGGATGAGTGACTGCAGTTCCAGTCCTTCTAGATTGCTGTAAGCTTGCAGGAGCAAACACCTTTTTAAAATTTATTTTATTTTATGGAAGAGTGCTTTAGGGCAATAGCAAATTTATGCTCATCAAATGATTCACTCATTCACCTGTTCATCCTTTCACCAGATAGTTATTGAGCATCTCCTACCAACAAAACATTGATCCAGGCAATGGGGATAAACAATCTCATTCAAACTGGAGAGAAAGATGCAAGTCACTAGTGCCAGGAATTAGAAAGTAGTCTCCTGTCCTCATCACAGGTCTGCAGAATCCCCTGGACCCTACTCCACTTAGGGATGGAGACCGTCAATTCCTCTTGCTCTGATTTACATCAGTCTGATGGGTTTCTCTGCAGCAGCCTATGATCTTTCTTTTCTCTTCCAAGTCCTTTCCCCCAACACACACTCCTCTGGCTGCTTTTCCGGCTCGTGAGTTACCCCAGTCAGGACCTTTGGAGGGCACTTTGGTTTTAAAGGCCTTTCCCTCCAGCTGCCAAGCTGGGCAATCAGAAAGAGTGCCTATCCATCTCGCAGGGTCGGTATATGGATCGAATAAGGGAGATGGGAGAACGGGCTGCAAAGGACGCAGTGTTTGTGCTGGTGTTGTGAAGAGGTGACCTCGTTTAGCAGAGTAAGGTGATAAAACGCACTGAAATCTGGAAAACAAGTTTGCTTTTTGGAAAGGAAAACAGAAAGCACAAACAGACTTGGGTAAGGAATCTCTGTTCTGCTACTCACTGGCTGCAGGACCATCTCAGGCACTTGATTTAAAATTTGGTGTTTCAGTTTCCCTTCCTGCAAAATGGAGGTAATGGGATCTCCCCTTAGGGTTACTGCAAGGATTAAGTAAATGCTACCTTTACTGAGAGTTTACTATGAGTCAGGCAGCGTGTGAAGCATTTTTACAAATAGAATCTTATTTAACCCCGGTTGTTCTAACTCACGTTAGCCTTGCTGAAGGATTCTGCCATTTCTGTTTCCCAGGAAGAGTGTTTTTCTGGAGCAACCGGGATAGTCCTGGGCTTAAATACTTCAATGGTGCACAGAAGATTTGGTGAAATTTCAGACAGAGCTGATCCAAAAGTCTAGAGTTGTGCTAATATGGTAGCCACCAGCCACATGTAGCTACTTAAATTTAGTTTAATCAAAATTAGATCAAATTAAAAGGTACTCCCCTAGTTACAGCTGCCACATCTCAAGTGCTTAATGACCAATATGGTTAGCAACTACCTTACTGAACAGTGCAGGTATAAATTATTTCCACCATTGCAGAAAGTTCTATTGGATAGACTTGGGAGATGGAAAATAAGTTATGAGAGGAGAAATAGAAAAGTCAACAGGAGGCCTTGAGGGTCAGTTCCTCAGAGGCTCGTGAAATTTCAGCATGTTTTCAATAATCTGTCAGGGCCAACGGGGTAAGGCTGTTCTCATTGGTGGGCTGTCCTGACAAAGTGCTTTTGGGGCATTTAATGGCTTCATAGGACAGCTTTAGTAGCTATGGTTACTAACAGTTCAGCACCATTCAAAGGTTATTACATTTTCAGATCTTTCACTAATTAGCAAAAACAAAATAAAGACATTTTTTAAAAAGTCATACAGAATCCACTCCTACAAGCTAAATGGCTCCCCTATCATTTGCCCTGACAATATTAATTCTGATAATCTAGCACTAAGGAGCCACTCCCCAAATGCAAGGAGTGGTGAGTCTAGGTTTAACCTAGCATATACTAGTGCTCTGACATGCTCCCAGCCTCCCTCAGGCCACACCCAATGCTCCCTGTAAAATGCACGTGATCACATCACCCAGCTTCAAAATTTCCACAAAGCACTCCATTCCCTAGAGTCTTGACTTCTGATAGGATCCCCTTCACAGTGGAACTATACAGCTTGCCAAATCTCCCACTATCACTTCTCCACCCCTCTGCCCTCACTGCCCCTTCTCCATCCAATCCCCCAGCGGCCGCCTCATTCAGTCATTCATTCATTCCACAAATATTTATCCAGCATTGCTGTGTGCCAGATATTACGCTAGGTACTAAAGATATGGCGGTGAAGACAACAGAAAACAAGATCAGATCCCTACCCTCAAGGAGCTTACATTGTAATAGGAGAGGACAGACAACGGAGAAATAAATATATTAAGATGCATAGAATGTCAAATGGTGATGGTGCTACAGAGGCCAAAAATTGGTGGTGGTGGGGGGTAGTTTTTTTTATATTTAGATGTTATATTAATTAGTTTCTTAAATCCTTTGAAACTGTCATTTATTCATTCATTCACTCAGTAAAGTTTTATTGAACACTTACCATGTGCTGAGAGGTGTTATGTGTACTGGGACCAGAACAAAGAACAGAACAGACGAAAGCTCTGACCTGAGGGAGCTTACATTCTAGTGGCAAAGAGAGACAGTAAACAAAACGATACTGTAAAAGCTCAGGTGAAGGTAAGGAGGATAAGGCAGGTGCAGAAAGATGGGAGCACACAGATGGGGCTGGGGTAGGTGGTGTTCCCACCTATACAGGTCACTGCACCTGGACGTGCAGAGATTATACACCTGCATGGCTTACAGTTGCTGGCATGCACTTTCCCCACCTTGCACACATGGCCACCTCCTCCTCCAAGCCCTGACTGCAACGGTACTTTCTTGGAGCTTGTCTGATCCTCTCTCAACTGGGTCCTCCGTGTACATCGTGAATACCTTGATTTATCTAGTATCACGTGATATTACATTATGTTTATGTATTTAGGTATATGTTAGTCCTGCTAGGTTCAAATTCCTGAAGGGCAGGGACTATGTCTTATCCATCCTCATTTATTTATTCCAGACACTTTCATGGAACACCCACTGCAAAGCCTGCCCAGCTTCCCTATCATAGAGAATAAAAGAGGAACCCCACCATGTTGTCTTTATTTGAAAGACTGCTTTTCTTTCCACCTCACTCATCGACAACAAAGGACTCATGTGCCGTTTAAATGAAATAATAGACGGAAAGTGTTTAGAATAGCACCGGAACGTTGAAATTGCTCAGGACATATGAGTGGTTCCTATAATTATTACTAATCTAAATCAATTTTTGTAGATTCACTATAATACACGTACTGTTACCCAGCGTATTATTGAAATGCTTCCGATTCTAGTCTCTGACCAGAGTGAGATGAAACCCACATGCCCCACAGCTGGTGCTACAGATCCTGGGAATTCTGTACAGCTCACCTGCTCACTAAAGAGACGGTGCAATGCCTTCAAGCATGAGCTGAGTTACAGGTGGTTACTGACCCTCGACATCACCTCCAACACTTTTCACACTGAAATATGGCGGAGAGGCTCTCTGTCTTCAAAGCTGACACTTCAGGGGCCCTTTACCCGCAAGCCTGAGCTGCAGAGCTGCCCTCACTACATAAACCTCCTCTGCTGTTAGCCTCTTCCCACCACTGCTGCCAGCTCCCCGGGGACTCTTCCCTCTTAGTCCCATGTTTCTTCTCTTTTCCGTTGCCTATAGATTGTCCTTTAGAAACTGGAAAGAACCTTAGCAGCTCGCCCAGACAAAACTGAGCCTGGCACCCACATGTCCCACTTAAATGTCCGTGAGACCATCTTGGGCAGATACATCTCTGGGTCTCAGAATGCCCTTGTAAAGAGGGGACAACACTGGCTTTTAAGGCAGGTAAGAGGATGCTCATATCTTCACACGATAGGGCTGGCATACAGTTTCCGGAATGGTCATTAGTACCGTGGTTGTTCTGTGTCTACTTCTAAGCTTAGGGACTTACAGAAGCTTGAGGACACAAAAATACTCTTACTGAATAGCTGGCCATTTACTACATGTGGTTATGTAAGATGCAGCTAAAGAATTATTAACTAGTCACAGGCAGGAACTATGTTTTTATATAGAGCTGCATGCGGGTAGGAAGACTGAGGTCGCTAGACCTGCATCCCTGGAGGGTCAGACAGAACCACTGATAAAAGTAGTTAAGAAGATGAATGCATATTCTCAATTGAGCTACCCCAGCCAGCCAGGACTCAATAATTTAAAAGACAATGCCAGGCGCTCATTTCAAGGTGAGAGGAAATTTTGAAGATGAAAGAATCTTCTCAAAACTTCCTTTTAATTAATGTGCTGGTTGGCTGCATTTCCCCTGAGCTTAGCTCTTTGTCTATGAAGAGGAAATCACATAGGGCTTTGCCTATACAATAAGACAGTCAATCTGAAATTGGAACTCCATCACAAGTTTTACAGCCTCATTTCTGTGCCCAGCATTAGGTAGGTTTGAAAAGCTTTTGGATAGTATGAATCCATCCATCTTTTTTGACTATCACTGTCTGCATAGCTGAAACTAAGCAAAACTGTCCAACTGACACAGAGAAGAAGAGGAACTCAAGATGTAGCTGAATTACTATGAAATGCAGACAAGGTCAGAGGCAAAAGCAAAGCATTCCAGAGGCAGCCGTAATGCAAAGTTTCTGCTGAGATGGGGACTGACCCACTGAAGGGGCTGCAGGACTCAACAGATGACAAGAGTTTCACAGAATATTTGAAAACCAGAAAGATGCAAACGTTGCTGAGTTCTGCACAGAGTGGGTGCCAGAAAAGTGCTGCTGAAGTACTAATGGTGTGATGACAGAAAAGAGAAAAAGCAGGCGGATGAATAGGTAACAGCAAGACTGATGGGGACTGGTCGGCCACTGGCAGGTGACAGATAAGCCAATGCGCCACCAAAGGAGATGTGAGGGAAAGGCATCGAGATACTCCAGGCTCCAGACGAAGCCTCTGCAGCTGGGAGACGCAGAGCCAGCAGCTTGCGCTGCAGATTGCACGGCCCAGCAACACAGCTGGCCCACCTTGATTCCCCAATGCCAAGTGAAGCTGAAGGAGGGTGGGCGATTATACCGGTGTCAGCCACCTGCTGGCACTGTGCTCTACCTGTACCTGGGTCATCTCCTTTGACACTGCCCCAAATCGGTCGAAGTGGAAAGCAATATCATCTTGACTCTACAGCAGAGGAAGCAGAGTCTCTTGAGTAATACACTGGTTACACAGCGAGCAGGAAGCAGAGCGCGGACTTCGGCTGACCTGTCCAAAGGCACAGGTTGTGCGCTCCCAGAGCTCTGCAGATTCTGTCACTAACAAAATCCCTAAGAGCCCAAATGAGTCTGCTGGTGAGCGAGTGATTTCTCTGAAGTCTCAATTTTTATCTTAATCGTTTGTGAGTATTTTAAAATTCATCTCATACTTGTTTGTGTTTTAATTGGAAAATAATGTTTTAAATTACTTACCATATAGAAGGGCACACTGACCTTGCCCTGGGGTCTTGGAACAGCGTCTGACATACTAGCGAGTCCCCTTGGGAGGGCAATGGGGGGCGATATGCACTCTGTCTTGAAAGGCAATGTATTCTACCATGCTGCCTGCTAACATCTCATTTTCAGGGCAAAATTAGGAAGTATCAGAGTACCCCATTAAAGTCAAAATTATGTTTAATGGCTGGGTAAGTGAGGAGCGTAGGAGGGCTCAGGCGAGTAACGTGTGTGTACTCTCTTGAATTGAGAAAGAACCTATCTCTGCTACCTTCCTGGTAAAAATCATCTCTGTCTAAGTGGATGTCCCTACTGGCATGGTGTTTTTTTTTACATGCCCACATCTTTAAGTGCCTTCTGTGGAAGTAACACGATTGCTCAGCCTAGTGGAAATGACAGACTGACTCTGAGTGCTGGTCCAGGTATTGGCCAAAGGGCTTTACATGAGTTGCTCCCAATTAACCCCCTTCAACAACCCTATGAACTAGGCAGAACTATCATACACATTTTGCAGATGAGGAAACTGAGGACAGAGTAGTTGAACCACTGCCCCAGGGGACCCAAGCTAGGATATCTTGGGACTGGGATTCACAGCCACGTAATAGGACTCAAAAACATTCATTTTACCCAATGGCCCCAGGTAGCCTATCTCCTTGGTCCACATTTGTATAGTACAAAGCTAACAAATATCAGTGCCCATTCTCTTGACACAGTTAAGAAGCTCTCCTAACCTATTTGCTGACTAGCGCCCTCCATATTCTGATTGGGGAGCAGTCATAAGGCGCCTTCTGTTTGCAAAGGGCACAGCAATCGCTCAATCCCTTTTAAAGGTTCTCATCTAAAAGATGCTACTCCGAGCATGGTGATGCCCATCTTCAGTTTAACACAGGTACAAGGGTAAATGCCCAAGAGAAGTTTGCTTTTTAACCTTTTCAGCCCAAGGAACTGAGTCTGAGTATTAGATAATTTGTAGATACCAGGTGATGCTTACAGCTATAGAGAACTTTGCAGAGAAGACGCAGTGCTGCATCGCGGTCAGATGATCAGCTTTGAAGACAAACAGCCCTGGGTGTAGGTCTGGAATTTTTCCAGTTGCAGGCTGCATGCTTCTGAGCACTGAATCTAGCCAACACCTCTCAGTTTCCCCCACTTATAAAACAGAGATAGCAATACTTGCCTCTTTTTTTTTTTTTTTTTTTTTTGTAATGTCTGAAACATTTATATTAACATATTTCCATACATATTTCCATACAAGTACAAATATAAGATTTTTAGAAATTTCATGTAATGTCTGAAACATTTATATTAACATATTTCCATACATATTTCCATACAAATACAAATATGATTTTTAGAAATTTCATGTAATGTCTGAAACATTTATATTAACATATTTCCATACATATTTCCATACAAGTACAAATATAAGATTTTTAGAAATTTCATGTAATGTCTGAAACATTTATATTAACATGTTTCCATACAAATAACCCAATGAAAGTTTAGTATTAGTTGTTTGTTTTTTTATACTGCAGGTTCTTATTAGGCATCAGTTTTATACACATCAGTGTATACATGTCAATCCCAATCGCCCAATTCAGCACACCACCATCCCCACCTCACCGCAGTTTTCCCCCCTTGGTGTCCATATGTCCATTCTCTACATCTGTGTCTCAACTTCTGCCCTGCAAACTGGCTCATCTGTACCATTTTTCTAGGTTCCGCATACATGCATTAATAGACGATATTTGTTTTTCTCTTTCTGACTTACTTCACTCTGTATGACAGTCTCTAGATCCATCCACGTCTCAACAAATGACTCAATTTCGTTCCTTTTTATGGCTGAGTAATATTCCATTGTATATATGTACCACATCTTCTTTATCCATTCGTCTGTTGATGGGCATTTAGGTTGCTTCCATGACCTGGCTATTATAAATAGTGCTGCAATGAACATTCGGGTGCATGTGTCTTTTTGAATTACGGTTTTCTCTGGGTATATGCCCAGTAGTGGGATTGCTGGGTCATATGGTAATTCTATTTTTAGTTTTTTAAGGAACCTCCATATTGTTCTCCATAGTGGCTGTATCAATTTACATTCCCACCAACAGTGCAAGAGGGTTCCCTTTTCACCACACCCTCTCCAGCATTTGTTGTTTGTAGATTTTCTGATGATGCCCATTCTAACAGGAGTGAGGTGATACCTCATTGTAGTTTTGATTTGCATTTCTCTAATAATTAGTGATGTTGAGCATCTTTTCATGTGCTTCGTGGCCATCTGTATGTCTTCTTTGGAGAAATGTCTATTTAGGTCTTCTGCCCATTTTTGGATTGGGGTGTTTGTTTCTTTGATATTGAGCTGAATGAGCTGTTTATATATTTTGGAGATTAATCCTTTGTCCGTTGATTCATTTGCAAATATTTTCTCCCATTCTGAGGGTTGTCTTTTCGTCTTGTTTATGGTTTCCTTTGCTGTGCAAAAGCTTTGAAGTTTCATTAGGTCCCATTTATTTTTGTTTTTATTTCCATTACTCTAGGAGGTGGATCAAAAAAGATCTTGCTGTGATTTATGTCAAAGAGTGTTCTTCCTATGTTTTCCTCTAAGAGTTTTATAGTGTCCAGTCTTATATTTAGGTCTCTAATCCATTTTGAGTTTATTTTTGTGTATGGTGTTAGGGAGTATTCTAATTTCATTCTTTTACATGTAGCTGTCCAGTTTTCCCAGCACCACTTATTGAAGAGACTGTCTTTTCTCCATTGTATATCTTTGCCTCCTTTGTCATAGATTAGTTGACCATAGGTGCGTGGGTTAATCTCTGGGCTTTCTATCTTGTTCCATTGATCTATGTTTCTGTTTTTGTGCCAGTACCATATTGTCTTGATTACTGTAGCTTTGTAGTATAGTCTGAAGTCAGGGAGTCTGATTCCTCCAGCTCCATTTTTTTGCCTCAAGACTGCTTTGGCTATTCGGGGTCTTTTGTGTCTCCATACAAATTTTAAGATGATTTGTTCTAGCTCCGTAAAAAATGCCATTGGTAATTTGATAGGGATTGCATTGAATCTGTAGATTGCTTTGGGTAGTATACTCATTTTCACAATGTTGATTCTTCCAATCCAAGAACATGGTATATCTCTCCATCTGTTGGTATCATCTTTAATTTCTTTCATCAGTGTCTTATAGTTTTCTGCATACAGGTCTTTTGTCTCCCTAGGTAGGTTTATTCCTAGGTATTTTATTCTTTTTGTTGCAATGGTAAATGGGAGTGTTTCCATAATTTCTCTTTCAGATTTTTCATCATTAGTGTATAGGAATGCAAGAGATTTCTGTGCATTAATTTTGTATCCTGCAACTTTACCATATTCATTAATTAGCTCTAGCAGTTTTCTGGTGGCAGTTTTAGGATTCTCTATGTATAGTATCATGTCATCCGCAAACAGTGACAGTTTTACTTCTTCTTTTCCAATTTGTATTCCTTTTATTTCTTTTTCTTCTCTGATTGCCGTGGCTAGGACTTCCAAAACTATGTTGAATAATAGTGGTGAGAGTGGACATCCTTGTCTCGTTCCTGATCTTAGAGGAAATGCTTTCAGTTTTTCACCATTGAGAATGATGTTTGCTGTGGGTTTGTCATATATGGCCTTTATTATGTTGAGGTAGGTTCCCTCTATGCCCACTTTCTGGAGAGTTTTTATCAGAAATGGGTGTTGAATTTTGTCAAAAGCTTTTTCTGCATCTATTGAGATGATCATATGGTTTTTATTCCTCAATTTGTTAATATGGTGTATCACATTGATTGATTTGCGTATATTGAAGAATCCTTGCATCCCTGGGATAAATCCCACTTGATCGTGGAATACTTGCCTCTTGGTGCTGTTGTATAAAGTAATGGAGATGAGCTTCCCTAGGTTAAATGCTACCTGATGGGTTGTGTAAATGACTGCAATGGCTGAGCTGCTACTAAAGATACAACACAGATTAATGCATGTGAAAGTGTTCAGCACAGTGCCTAACACATAGTGAGTGTTCAATCAATGGTAGATGTTGATGACAATGACAACTGCATCAAAATGTTAGATGCTATGCTGCCATTTATATTTTCAATTGGTCAGATCAATAACATCAATGCCTTGTGAATCTGTATCTTTTCAACTGTTTCAAACTGCTTCCCCACCAGTTATTCCAACGAAGAATCGCAACTCCCCTCGCAGGTAGGTAGCTCAACTAATATACTCATTTTGCAGATGAGAAATGTGAGATTAAAGACCTTGCTTCAAGGCACTACGTTAGTTGGTATCGCTGCTACAGCTAAGACCAGGAATTGGAGTCTCCTTTTTTATCTGCCACTGCTGCATAGAAAACACCTACAGGTTCTGCAAAATTCACAACGAAGAGAGATAATCCACTTCTCCAGGACCACGCAGCAAGTCCACGAGAGGGCAAGAAACTGTTCTGGAGCCTCTATCCTCTTCCTGTGATGCCTCAGGCAGAGGACTGCACCCTGGGGCTCAGAGGGAGAGCCAAACTCCATTCACGGACGCCATTCAAGCCCCAAGTTGAGGAACAGGTGAGGATTTCCTCTCTTCTCTCTGCCCCCTGCCTGCCGTTCATCAGGAAGTCCTCCATGAACTATACCCCGACTCCCCTTCCTCCCCCTGCTACCCTTCAGGGACCTTGGCTTCCTTTCTCCTCCTCAAATATCACAAACCCTCGCCTGCTTCTGCACACGGGCCCTTGTCTGCTTAGAGCACCCCTCCTCTCGTAAGTGACGGTGTCTTTTCTTGCCTGAACCTTCTCATCTTTTGTGACTTTAAACAGTAGCCTCCTAGAGCCTCCTACCCCCACCCCTCCATCTCCATCGTGTGGCTCTTCTCTACCCCTCACGGCACTTAACCACCATCCGAGTTATCTTGCTAGTCTATGGTCTGTTTCCCCCAATTAGAAATCTACAAGTCTGGTGTCTGTCTTGTTCACTCAGGCAGCTCTCGGAATTTAGTGTAAAAAGAAAGATTCCCACCCCCGCCAGTACCTGCCTAGGAGAGATCAAAACTCAATTTGTACTTCAATACAGCTGCTTTGAAACAGCTGAAGCTGTTAAAAGACCAAGTTAGAGCTTGCCGTGATTGTGGTCTAATGCAATGTCCTCTCCTCTCTCCTGGCCGATGAACAACTTTGTACAAACCTATGAATGCACTCCATCTTACCCAGAACACAGTTTTCAGACTCTATCTCCTATCCTACCTTCCCCTTTTGCACTTAAAAACCCTGAAGTTTTCTCTCTGCCATCTGTTCAGTAAATTTTTTTCATTGGTGTGCATTCCCCTTGCCTGGAAAGGAAATAAGTAATATATTCAACTGTGTTTTCTGGTTTCTTTTTATGTTTGTTTATTTTTGTTTTTTCCTTTTGTCAATGAAAACAGAGCTCTTTCTGTAGAATTCTGAGATACCTGGAGAAGGACCCAAATCCCAGGCTTAAGAGCAAGACTGCCAAGTTCAGACCCTACTTTTGCTATTTTCTTAGGTAAATGAAGTAACCTCAATAGAAATATAAATAGTTTCCTCAACAGAAACTAAGGATCATGATAAAATGCCTGCCTCATGGTGACTGGCTGAGAGTGAGGGCTATGTAAGTGCCAGCTACCATAAGTATATTCTGCACAGTGTCTAAAAAGAGTCCTGTACTTCGGCAGAGATGATTCATGCAAGATCATTGCCAGAAGCATAGGTCTATATTCTTGTCAGTTTCTCAATGTGATAAAACATAAAAAGTGTCCAGAACCTGCTGAATAAATAAGAGCAACTCTTTTAGAGCAAGGCATGAACATCAATGCAATATATTATTAGTTACTTCTGACTTTTGCCTAATGCTCTGTGTTTCTGTAGCACCTCACAGCATCAAGCCTTACAATAATTATGAGATATGTAAACATACAGTACAGAATTTTATATCATAAATATACTACATATACATTAAAATACATATATTTACATGAGATAGTATGTAAATCTGCTTATATGTTTCTATTTTCTTCTTTGTGTAAGCTTCTCGGAGTAGAAAGTGGGTCTAATTCACTTCTGAATCCCCGGTGCTTAGCACACGGCTTTGCCAATAGTTAGGTGCTAAGTGGGAGATGCTTCTCTCAAAAGACCATTACATTTAAGCTTTGGAACATCTTTAGGCAGTGAAGGAAGTAGCAAGGCACTTACGTAATCTCAATCTCCCCAAACTCCTAATCTTACCTGTCCAATTATAGGAATAAACACCCTTTGAAAACCATGATGTTGACAATTAAAGGGAGGGAAAAATATTGTTGAAGTGCAGAATCGCCCATGGGAGACCATTCAGATATACAAATTCTAGTGTGTTTTTGTTAAAGAAAAATACGTTCCATCGCTTCCTGGTTTATAAGGTGGTTAAGTGCATGTACTTGCATCACTCTGCCTCATTCAAAGTGCAGAACCTCTCCCTGCTGACTATGTAACTTTGGGCAAGCTACTTGACCTCCCTAAATCTGTGTGTCCTCATCCATAAAGTGGGGATTAAAAAAAAAAAGCACCTTTCCTTACATGATTGTTGGGAGATTAAATAATGCAATATGTTTGAAGCCGTTAGTCTAATGACCAGCTTTATCAGTAAATCGAAGGTCTTACTACTAACGTCATTACTACTATTATTGTTGTAACTTTAGTACTTGCTAACACAGAAGCCAATCCATGCAAATGGCCTAATGGGAATTCACTGCTAAACTAAAGGAAGAGTTGCCATTCCCAGAAGGAGTGGAGGAGGGTCAAGTGCCCTCAGCTCAGATGCGAGCACAGTGGAGAGGGGGCAGGCCATCGTCACTGGATCAGTGAAAGGATGGAGGCTTCCGGGGGCGCCCACAGGAGGCTTCCTGGCCCAGCCCAGGACCCTCCACAGACAGGCTTGGAACATAAAGAGGAACCAAGGGAGTGGGGGACTGTGACACTTCAAAGAAGCTGCAGGGCTGAATTTCAGAGGCACTGGATTGGAAATGATACATTACAGAGCCGGACTCAGAAGGCAAGAGGATGAGAGCCACTCTCCAAGTCGGGGACGAAGCTAATGAGGCTTTTCTTGTCACCATCTGTAAAAGTTTATTACTTATACTTCAAAGGCAGTGAGCAGCAGAGGGGATGGAGAGAGGCACTGTTCCTCCCGAGAACAGGAGCAGGAAACGGAAGACGCTGGCTCGGAGAGAGGGTGGGAGGTCGTCCCTGTGTCTCTGCTACAAAAAGAGCCCAGCCCCGTGGGGCGTGAATCTGGACGCGTGCACCTGTGATGATCAGCAGCTGGCAGTGGTCGCAGGGAGGGAGGAAGATGGATCAGGGAGAGGATTAATTAACTTTACTGTGGAGTAGGGAGATGGGCCGCTGCCCTGAAATCGCCCGCCGACCGCCCTCAGCTCTGATCTCACGTGCTCTGCGGTTCTTCCCTGAAACTGGTAGGAAGTGCTCCGAGTCTTTTTTTTACCTCCACCTTGCTAAACACCTGATTGTCCATCATCGCATGTTCTAATTGAACATGGTGGTCCAGACCGGGTGGCAGGCGGCTTGCACAACGAGGCGGCTTGTTCACTCACCCAGGCATGATGTGGACGATGCCTGCCTTCCAGCTTGAAGCAAGTCACGTTTGACAGTTCGTAATGACAGGGAGAGGAACGGGTGTTCATCCCATCATTCGATATTGGTTGAGCACTTACTACGGTGTGCCAGGTACTGGGGATAAACCAACGAACGATGGCAGCCCAGGCCCTGCCCTCCTGGAGCTTATAGTCTAGTGGGGGATATGGATGTTAGAGAATCATGCAAATGCAGATAAAATGTAAACTAACAGCCGTGATAAGTGCTACAAAGGGGGAATGTGTGATGTCTGTGTAGGTATGAGACAGGAGGAACTGATCTGAACACAGGGAAGAAAATTCCACTATGAGGGAGGAGCATGTGTAAAGGTCCTGAGGTAGAAGGGAGAATGATGCACTCCAGAAACACAGAACACCAGTCTTTCTAGAGTGAGCCAGGCAGAGGGAGGTGTGGAGAGGTGAAGATGAAGACAGGGAGGCGTGGACTTTTGCCTGTATTCTCCACTGCTTACCTCTTCGGCTCCTGCTATGTGCTTTGATAACACACAGTAGGAGTTTAAGTACAAATGTTGAGTGAATGAAAGAGTACCTACTGTGGGCTAGGGTCTATGCCAGGCTTTATATCCTGCACCTCACGGGATCCTTCAGTTCACTGATTCTCATCACATCAATTCATTCTGCTGTTAGAGAAAGAACACTTGATAAACCCGAAGTTACAGAAGTGGCACATCCCAAAGTTGAGATCCCAATCAGGTATGCTTCAGAAAGTTTCCTGCTTTGTGTAACACAGTAAAAAATCACCAGGTGAGTTACTAAACTAGACTAATGAGGTGGGGAAGGTCTACCCAGAACACCTAAGATGTGATTCCTGCACTCAAAAAAGCAGTCAAGCACGGTGACTAGGAGATGCTGCAGCCACCATGGAAAATGGTGTGGCAGTTCCTCAAAATGCTACATGTGGACTCCCTACGTGACCCAGAAATTCCCCTCCTAGGCGTATACCAAGAGAAATGAAGACATAAGTCCATGCAAAAACCTGTACACGAAAATTCAAGGTAGCATTATTCATAATAATCAAAAAGTGGAAACAACCTAAATGTCCATCAATTGATGAATGGATAGACAAAACGTGATATATCCATACCATGGAATACCATGCAGGCATAAAAAGGAATGAAATCCTGACCTTTGTTATAATGTGGATGAACCTTGAAAACATTATGCTAAGTCGAAGAAGCCAGTCACAAAAGGCCATATGTTGTATAAATCCATAGATATGAAAAGTTCAGAACAGGCAAATCCAGAGACAGAAAGTAGGTTAGCAGTTACCTAGGGCTGGAGGGATGGTGGAATGGGGAGTGACTGTTCATGGGGACAGGTTTCCTTTTGGAATGTTGAAAAAATTCTAAAATTAGACTGTGGTGTTGGTCACACAACTCTGAATATACTACAACCACTGAACTGTACTCTATAAATGGGTGGATTTTACAGTATCTGCACTATGTCTAAAAAAAGAACAGTAAGAGTTCAAATATTAGAGTCCAACAGTTGGGATTTTGAGTCCTAGTTCTACTAATCGCTAAACCATGAGAAATAGGGCAGGTGAATTTTTCTCTCCAAGCTTTAGTTTCCACATCTGTGCAAGATGCATGAACCAACTCATGGTGCTGCTTTGGCTCCAAGATGAAATAGTTCACCTGAAGCGTTCGCATCCCATTTGCCTTAAGATACCCACATCTAAAAGGGAAGAGAGCCGTTAACAAAAGTTCATCCCTTACCTAGACGTTGTGATTACTGAAACAACAAATGGAATTCGGAAGCACAGTTAATCATGTTTTCAGGCAGGTGCTGCATTACTCAAGTGTTTGCTGTCTATCCTAGTTTGGACGTGGAGACAAAACTCAGGTGGGTCAGCCCAGGTCAGAAGGTAGGCAGTGGCCGAAGGCGTCAGGGGTGAGGAGGCAATGAATGGCCGACCGCCAGATAGACTGAGCTGCTCCATTTCTAAAAGCTCAATATTCAACATCGAAAATGCTCAGAACACAGCACATTCCTGAAGCGTTTTTGTTTGTCAGTCTGTTCAGGACTGAGCAGGCACATGGCTTCAGGAGCCCATCTGTGTCCTTTCCTGTCCTCTCCCATGTCCCGAGGTGCAGAGAGGAGCTCTGGGCTTGGACACGGGCTACAATGAAGGGAACAAGCAGCCTGCCCGAGCGGCACATCCTTCCCGTGGCCCACCCAGATGCTTCCCTGATTTCCATCCGGAGCTGTTGTAACACCGTCACAAAGTGGAGAAGAGAGGATCCAGATGGGCTCCCATCACCCCTTGCCCAGCCCGCACGTCAGCCCCAGCCCTAGAAGGACTGCAGGGACTGAGGATGGTTCCCTGGAAGAAGAAGAGCCTCACCAGGTCCATCAGAGATGCTCCAGATACTGGAAAGGTAATGCTGGGAAGAGGATTTATTCTGTATGGTGACGGGCAAAACCCAAACAAGGGGGGAAGTTACAGGAGGAGATTTGGGGCTGAAGAGGAAGAACTTTCCAAAGCCAGAGCTCTTTGGAGGAGGCACAGTGGGCTGTGGTGAGAGGTAGTGAGTCCCCTGTCATCGGGGGTGTGTGTGCACAGGCTGACTGATGATTCGGGCAAGGCAAGTGGGTATCCTAGGCCTTCAGGACTCCTTGTCATGCTGAGAGTGGGTCATTTTCGGCATCATCTCTTGGTTCCTGTCATTTGGAATCAATTTCCCTTCTCTTCCCTCACTTACCAATGCTTAATAAAAAGAAGGATGTGACAACAACTTTATTCCCAGGGCAACCTGCCCTCTGCTCGACAAAACACTGGCCACTCTACACTCGATATGATCCTGCTGCCCGGGGCTCCCCTAGTCTCTCCTGGCCAGGGGCACCTCTAGTCCCATTCACCTGAAGAGATGAATGTCTGAGTCAGGGCAGTAGCACCCCCTATGTTTTACAGTTATGAACTATTCTCACTCAGTTTTAAGACTCACCGCAATGCATTCTCCCTGACACCTGCCCGACTCTCCTCTGAGGTTAGATCTTCCCTGAAGGGAGAATGGGTCTCCTTGCAAACCTCTTTGCCTCACAGGATACCTTGAACACCATATGTGCTGCATAAAATATATATAATTTTTTAATCAGAGAAAAGAGGTATTCTTACTCAGGGCTGGGGAGGCAGCTGCTACTTTTGGAACAATTTTCCATTTAAATCCAGCAATAAGTGACAATTCTGGACCATGCACAGAAACCACACAGCTCCTGAGGCCAGAGATCAAGCCCACTGGAGGAGGGATTTAGCATCAGTGGCGTACAACTGCTTATGTGTCGTCCTACAGGAACCCTTCTTCTTTGCCTAGGCTGGACGCCACTTGCAAAATCCCACTCGGGAAGGAGCTGAGATAGCATAATGGAGCTAGATAAAGAATCCATGTGGTCCCAAATGGATCTCCTTCATTAGGAAAAATTCTAGTAGAATTTCTGGGCTTTCTGGCCTGCGATTAGCAAGCTGCTCAGAATTATGTGAACAACAAAGGTTACTAGCGCAGACTGCAGGACTTTGTGCCAGACATTTGGGAGACACCGGAGCAAGAAGTCATGAAGAGATAAGGGAATTGACAGGCATGAGCCATGTAAACAGAGGGCTGAGAGTGCCTAGCCGGTAGTGACACCTGACAGAAGCCTTAAGAATGAGTTGGAATTTAGCAGGTTGATGAGATGAGCCTTGGGCACAGGTATGAGCTTTTGCAAAGGCATAGAGACCTGAGAGCTTGAGTCCAGTGAACCACAAAGAGTTCAGTGTGGCTGAGACAAAGGGTCTGTGTGGTCACCTGGGGCTGGAAGGTAAACCTAGAGAGGAACCTTGAACACTACGGCTAAGGATGCTGACGGTCCTTAAGTACATGCCCAGAGGAATGAAACTGCGATACAGGCTACAGTGTGGATGGACCCCGAAGACTTTATGCAAAGAGCTGGTCACAAAAGGACAAATACTGAAGGATTCCATTGATAGGAGGTACTCAGAGCAGTCAAATTCATAGAGACAGCAAGTTGAATGGTGGTTGCCAGGGCTGAGGGAAGGGAGGAATGGGAAGTTAGTGCTTAATGGGTACAGAGTTTCAGTTTGGGAAGATTAGTGGATGGGGGTGATGGTTGCACAACAGTGTGAATGTACTTATTTAATGCCACTGAATTGTACACCTAAATGGTTAAAATGCTGATTTTTGTTACGTATATTTTACCACAATTTTTTTTTTTTTTTAAAACAAAGAAATGCCCAGGAAGCACGGTGTTCTGATAGACACATGTTCAGCACCACTCTAATCTATGGAAGTTCGGAAATCTCAGCTTGTTTTGTATTGATGCGGTATGGGAATCGTATACCTGTGGGAACCGTCCCAGACTCACTGTTTACAAACAATCTAGCAGTTTTAAGTAGCTGTCACCTCCCGAAAGAGGTGAACCTTCCAATCACACAATTTCCCCCTCCTCCCCAAGTTTTTTTTTTTTTAAACAAGTGTTCCTAATTTTATACCTTTGGGTTGAGGGAAGAAAGGGGACAGCTGAGACAGCAGGCTTCCCTTTGATAACTTGCTCCCTCTCCTAATTAACAAGACCCTGCACAACTAAACATCTGCCAACTTGAAAAACTTTCACAGTGATGAGCTTTGATCATGGTGGAGCACACAGTATCTATACTGAACAGGAGAATTTCACACCGCCCAAATCAGACACCGTTCACTCCAGCGCCCCTCAACTCAATCCAATCTTCTGAAGACTGTCAGCAAGTAAGATACAGTCACTGTCAACTGGAAGGAATGCCATGGGTTCCAAAGTAGCCTTTCCCCTCTTCCAACACACGCCATGTTGATGGACAAGCAGATGGGCGCGTCATGTTAACTCTATCCTTCAACATTTCTTGGAAGAGTTTTCTAAAACGTACATTTGATAGCTCTGTTTTTAGTTTTTTATGAAAACAGAGCTACCATATGATCCTGCAATCCCACTCCTGAGTGTATATCCAAATAAAACCATAATTCAAAAAGACACATGCACCCCAATGTTCACTGCAGCACTATTTACAATAGCTAACACATGGAAGCAATGTAAATGTCCATCGACAGACGAATGGATAAAGAAGATGTGGCCTATACACACATACAAACACACACAATGGAATGTTAGCCATAAAAAAGGATGAAATAATGCCATTTGCAGCAACATGGATGGAACTAGAGATTATCATACTAAGTGAACTAAGTCAGACAGAGATAGACAAATACCATATGATATCGCTTTATGTGGAATCTAAAAAAAAGATACAAATGAACTTATATACAGAACAGAAATAGACCCACAGACATAGGAAACAAACTTACGGTTACCAAAGGGGAAGGGGGGGAGGGATAAATTAGGAGTTTGGGATTAACATATACACACTACTATATATAAAATAGAGAACTAGCAAGGACCTACTGTGCAGAACAGGGAACTATACTCAATATTTTGCAATAACCTATAACGGAAAAGAATCTTTAAAAGAATATATATATACATATATATGTATATATGTATATTTATAACTGAATCACTTTGCTGTACACCTGAAATTAACACAACATTGTAAATCAACTATACTTCAATTTTTTTTTTTAATAAATTTATTTATTTATTTTTGGCTGCATTGGGTCTTCATTGCTGTGCACGGGCTTTCTCTAGCTGCAGCGAGCGGGGGCTACTCTTAGTCGCGGTGCTCCGGCTTCTCATTGTGGTGGCTTCTCTTGTTGCGGAGCACAGGCTCTAGGCACGCGGGCTCTGGTAGTTGTGGCTCGCGGGCTCTAGAGCACAGGCTCAGTAGTTGTGGCGCACGGGCCTAGCTGCTCTGCAGCATGTGGGATCCTCCCGGACCAGGGCTCGAGCCTGTGTCCCCTGCATTGGCAGGCGGACTCCTAACCACTGTGCCACCAGGGAAGCCCCTCAATTTTTTTTAAAAAAAACATACATTTGGTAACTCAACACCAAAGTTTACATATTTGACTTTCTATTTGAAAATTATCCTTTCTTAGTTTCTTTTCCTTCTCTTTGGGTCTAGTCTCCCAAAATTCAGAAAGAACTGTCATTTGGTGAGCTGATCCATCAATTTCTGTCATGCTGATAAATCACTTTCTGCTTCCTGGAGAAGGTTACAATGCACATTCTGACACCTCTATAGTTATTATGCAGGGTGCATCCAAAAGGTTGATTCACAACTTTTGCTTACACCCCAGCTGAATCAGCTCATGCTGGCAAGCATTAAAAAACAGCACCGTGTGTTACTACTTCTCATGGTCTTGTCTCAAGAGAAGCATCCATCCAACTGAGAGGGTGTTTGCATGTAAAAGACAAACATGGCAGGAGAATGTTGAAAAAACTCAGAGTGAATTCAAATGGTGGGATGTCTTTGAACCACAACTGTTTTCCTTTTAGAGTCATTAGTGCTAATTACTAACAACTACCCTGGTGACAAGTGCTGGCAGTTACTTAGCTGCTAATCGGCTTCAATTTACCGCTCTGATTGTGTGGTCACAGGTATATATCCGCTAGGGGAGTGAGGAAAAAGAGTAGGTATATCAGGTCTTAGGCTGGTCTTATAAAAGGGATCACCTGCCTAAAATGTTCAGCCGAACCCAATGGGTCTCAAACTTTCCCATGTGTCAGAATCACTGGGAGGGTTTTTAAAGCACAGACTCTGGGCCCCACCCCCGGAAATTCTGGTTCAGTAGGTCTGGGGTGGAGCCCAAGAACGTGAACACCTAAAAAGTTCCCAAGTGGTGCTGACGCTGCGGGTCCTGGGCCACCTGTTGAGAACCACTGGCCTCACCATTACGCTCCTCCCACCTGCAATGCAGAGGCAGGGCCACAGGAACAACGGCCATGAGGGTCTCAGCAGACACTGCACTGCACGGTGAACAGTGCTATATTTAACAGGGGGACATCTATTGAAAGGTGGGATTTTAAAAACTGAATTATTTGTTTTCTTGTTTGTTTTTTCTTGTTGTTGTCGTTTTGTTTTTTTTTTGGCCGCACCGCGCAGCATGTGGGATATTAGTTCCCCAACCAGGGATCGAACCCAAGCCCCCTGCATTGGAAGTGCAGAGTTAACCACTGGACTGCCAGGGAAGTCCCTGTTTATTTGCTTTTTTCCCTTCAAAATCTAACCAGGCATTTTACAATCTCTCTATTCTGTTTTTCACTGGGAAAGAATGAATCACAGAGAGATTAAAGGAAAAGTGAGCAGTGACTGATTACCTGGGCTTCAGCTACTGAGGACTCAGCAATTAGAAAAAGCACCCTGTGCTTCACTTCTAGGAATCATCCCCAACCTTCTCCTTATGAAAACTTTAGACCCAAAGACCCAGAATGTGTGAATACAACAACAAGATAAAGTGATGACTCTGGCCCCTACCTAAAAGGTTAGAGAATAAACCTGAGGAATTACTCCATTCAACAAGCCACCCGTCAGCAGGCGATGTGCAGAGAGTAAAGGATATAAGCGTGGACATGGTAATAACCAGTTACGAAGCCCGCTGTGCACCAAGCGGCATCATGGTACGAATCCTAGTCCCTGCAGCTCCCTCGGATGGCTGTGGCAGTGCCAGTGACGCCAGCGAATGTGCACACAGTGCCTGCTGGGTCCCACACTCCCTTCGCGTGCTTTGCACGTATCTACTTATTTCATCACCATAACAACCCTGTGACTTAGGAACTTTACAGACGAGGAAACTGAGCCACAGAGAGGTTAAGTCACTTGGCTAACGCCACTCTGCTAATAAAAGGTGAAAGGTAAAATGTGTGCCCACATTACCTGGCTCCAGAGGGCCGTACTGACCAAGGACTATGCTATCCACCAGTGTCTCTGCTGGTGAGTGATGTCACCCATGTTTCGATGGATAAGAAAACTGAAACCTGCAAAGGTTAGAAACTGACTTAGCTTTAGATTCTGAAGTCTGTGCTACATGCCCAGGGCCCTCTGATGACAGGCACGTGGTTCCTGCTCTTGAAAGGGGGACAGGTTCATAGACAAATGCACACGACTGAAGGTGGAGGGTGCCATGATAGTACCATGGTGTCAAACCATCCATCACACACAAGGCAACTCTCTTCCTCTTGTACTGATGGGTTATTAAATGACTAATGAGACCAATCTGGGGGAGGCAGATTTTGCTCCCATTTGGACAGATGTTTCCACATGTGGCAGCTGTACTTGGGTATCTTCACATGCAGTTTTACTGCTACTTCTTCATTATGCTGCCGGTACCACCCGCATGAGCTGTACGTGTGTCTGCACTTCCTTATGCCTTTACGTGGAGAGATCTGGAAGCTTAACACCTTACGTGGTAATATTCGAGTCCCCTTTACACTGTTAAGGAGGCTTGAAGGCTTTGACACAGACAGCACGGGTGGTATTTCCCTGGCATCTAAAGGGGTTTTCTACACGTTATCCATGTTGCTACTACAGAGAGCAAAGCAGGAATCAGCTTTGCATCATAAACCCCAGAGCCTTTCTGGCTCTGTTATCAGAGTTCCCGAATATTCTAAGGATTTAGGTGAACTAAGCAGTTTCACCACTGAGATTAATCCCATAAAGACAGGATGACTCCGGTCTAGGGAATGAACTCCCCCAAAGCTGGGACATTTGCAAGCCCCTATGACAGGGACGGCACGCTTCACCCAGGAGAAGGAACGCGTTTACACGCAGCGTGTCTTCTCGCCTCTAACCGCCTCCATGGCGTCCTGCATCTCTTGAGAGGCCATTTCTGCCCACTCCATCTCGGTAAGACAAATCTGAGTGATGTCAAGGTTGCTTGTCCCCCATGAAACAGGATGTCATTTTTCTACTTAGTGGCCAGCCTTTCCTCCTTCGACTCCACCGCAAGAGAAGCTTTGGTCAAACTGTCCAACTGTAACGTCCCCCCACACAGGGATGTGACCCATGGTGCATCACCTCATCTGATCTCTTCATTTTACAGAGAGGAAAACTGAAGCCCAGCAAATGGAACCATTTTCTTGTGGGTTGGTGGGCAGGTCAGAGAATTAAAATAATTTTTTTGAAAGCCACTATTTTTTTCCTTCTTTTTTTTTTAAATCAAAACTTTCTTTCTGTTAAAGAAAAATCAAAGTCATGGGCAGAACTTCATTATGAGCAAAAACATTAAATGCACCTCTGCTAGGGCTCTCTCTGACATCACTGGTTGCACTACAAAGCGTCGCATGCCTTTTAAGAAGAAAATTAATAATGTAGATTAAGAACCTTAAGAAAATTCAAGTCCTCTGACCCAGAAATCACATTCTGCTAATTTATACTAAATGATGAATCTGAAAGAAGGAATGCCACATGCTAAAGAAATTCAACAAAGTCTTCATTAAATCTACAAAAATTCAGAAACATCCTAACTGGCCAAAAATAGGAGAATGTCTTAAAATAATAATGATGATAAATCACTAGATGGAACATTACCCAGCCAGTGAAAGAGATAGTTATGAAGATCAATAATGTTAAGTGAAAATAAAAAGCAGGAACCAGAATTGCACACAGAAGGAAGACAACTATCTTTAAAAATATGCAGAAAAATAAATTGGAAGTAACTGATCAAATAATGGCGATCTCTAGGTAGTAGGAGATATATGATTTGTCTCCTCCCTCCAGATTTTCTCTAGTCTCCAACATACTCTGTGATGCATATGCTTTATTCTATAATGAGGAAGCATATTCACTGTTAATTTTATAGTATTTTTTAAATGCCTGAGCCAGATGTGTTGTATCACTTTGACCAAGGTTTTTGCAAAAAGAGGTGCTTAATACCCGAGGATCCCAGAAGATGCAAACACTGCATCCAGATGCCTTGGCTGGTGAAACACAGGTAGAAACACAGGCTGTCAGGATGTGCTCTGGTGTGACCATTAATCAAATGCTCAAATAAAAGTAAGTACTGTAAAAGAAAAGCACTGCAGGAGAGGAGGCTTTCTGCAGAAAAGGAACCATGTGCTGGCTAGGGTAAAAAAGATTTGTAACAAATGCAGCCAGTTAGTAAGATTAATGAAAGGAGAAACCACTCTGCACGGTGGTCAATCTTCAATAATTTAAGGGTAATCGAGACTAATTTCAAGGTAATAGGAAAAGCTACCCATGTCTAAATTTTGGCTGAGATTCCTTTGTGTGCTAAATGGGCTTACTCTTCTGAAATCAGAGTAATATTGAGCACAGAGCAATTCAAGCACTTTTTGGTTCCTATTCCAGACTGCTACAGGGCCAGGGTCCTGACTCTCACAAATGGCAGGTGGATGCGGACCAGCCCAAGAAGATGCTTCTGCCCAAGGAAATCTGTAAGTGGTAAGCAGATTGATGAGTAGATCCAGCAGGGAGGGAGAGGCAGCTCTCAAATAAACAGACATAAAACAAACACATGCAAAAGAGGAAAGTAAGCAAGATCTCCCTGAATTACAACAGGAATGATAGAATTCTTGCACTGGAAGGGGCAGGAATTCATTTTTCTGACCTTGGAGCATTCCCACATGCGCAAAAGCAGCATGTTTCAGGTCTAGAATGCTGGCTGAAAGGCTGTAATGAACTGCAGAAAGCTCTGGAGACTTGAAAGCTGGTGTGTGTGTGTGTGTGTGTCTGTGTGTGTGTGTGTGTGTGTCTGTGTGTGTGTGTGTGTATGTGTGTGTGTGTGTGTGTACACACACACCAGTGATGATGCATTCACATGCATAGGTATATGTATGCATAGACTTATGTACACATGTAAAACATATATGTATAGATATACAGGCATATTCCATTTTATTGCACTTCACAGATACTGTGTTTTTGTTTTTGTTTCTGTTTTTTTTTACAAATTGAAGGCTTGTGGCAACCCTGTGTGGAGCAGGTCTGCTAGTGTTATTTTTCCAAGACCATTTGCTCACTTCATGTCTCTGTGTCACATTTTGGTAATTCTCAAAATATTTCAAACTTTTTCATTATTATTAAATTTGTTATGGTGATCTGTGATCTTTGATGTTACTATTACAACTCACTGAAGACTCCGATGATGGTTAGCATTTTTTAGCAATAAAGTATTTTTAATTAAGGCATGTACGTTGTTTTTTTTAGACCTAATGCTATCGCATACTTAATAGACTACAGAGGACTGTAAGCATAACTTTTATACGCACCGGGAAGCCAAAAATTTGTGTGGCTTGCTTTATGGCGATTTTCACTTTACTGCAGTGGTCTGGAACCCCAGTGCCGTATTTCTGAGGTGTGCCTGGACCTACATAGAGATGTAGACGTCTCACACAGCCATATTTCAGTCGGCCGGTCTATATTTGGAGGAGAGACAATCATCTACATTCCAATACCATTTAAACTGAGTCTAAAATACAGGCTTATACAGAACTGAGACAAGCACTTCACTTTATAGAAGAAGACAGCAAGGTCCAAAGACAGTGACTTGCCTGACTTGGCTGGGGGTGTGATAACAGGAAGCAACTGACAGCATCACGTGAACAGCAGGAACCAGGCCCTGGGCTCAGTGCTTCGTGTGCAGCGTCTCCTTGGTGACGGGTGGCGTTCTGACCCCATCCTCCAGATGAAGACAAAAACAAACCCAAAATGATCTTGAGAAGTTATGCGCTCAAGGTCTCCGCAAGCAGTAGAGCCGAGACTGGACCTGTGTGGAGTGATTTCAGAGCACAAGCTCTTGATCTCAAAGTCGCTCTTGCTGGTGGTGAGGCGTGGACCTTAACCTGGGTCTCCAGACTTGGGGTCCCAATGCTCCTTCCTTTACAGCGTTACGAGTGGCTTTGCCAGTGCCAAGTGATCCATCCAGACCTTGACAGACAGCCAACACTTCCCCCGCCAGCCTGCTCATCCAGGACCTCTATGAAAATAAGCTCCGGAGGGCAGAGGTTTGGCTTGCTGGTTTTCACTGCTGTTTTCTGAGGGGCTAGAAGAATCCCTGGCATGCGGTAAGCACTGAACACATACTTGTTGAATAAATGAATTAACTTTGACAGGGATCAGAGAATAGGAAGCCAGGACTGTCTTTTCCAGAACGCTGGAGCTGGACGAGAACTCTGGGCTCACCCAGAACACATTCAATAGTAAAGAGCAGAAAAGCTGCCTTCGTTTTGCAGACTGTAGAACCCAGGAGAGGGAGTGGCAGTCCTTTGACTTAATCTGCCTAGGAGGTAGTGCCGAGGGAGGATGGGAGGCAGCCTCCTGACATGCAGGCCACCAAACCAGGGTGTCCCCATGTATACTTCACAGATCACTGGTGCCCTGCAATGCTTGGTAAAGTAGAGGTTCCCGTGGCCTAGTAAGTTGGTGAAACACAACATGTAGTAGCACACAAAGGGCTCTGAGAATCCTGCAGGCAAGAATCAGGTGACCTTGTCTAACCCACGCTCCCTCAGAGTCCTCCTACACAACAGCTGTTAACACACCTTGGAAAGTAGGGTGTTTTAGCAGATGCTCAAAAATCAGTGATGAATTCAGCCTCTGTTACACCAAGGCCTTTCCTCTGCTTCATGGTCAGTGTCCTGAATCTTACAAATGGCATCGAGAGGGATGGAGACCAGGAGGAGGAAAATGCTTCTGCCCGAGAAGATCAGTGATAAGCAGGTCAAGAGTCAAGAGCAAACCCTCACCGTTTCCTTGAACTCTCACCCTTGGCTTGCCTTCGTCACCTGGCCCAAAGCATCCCCACTTGTGCACTCCATACACACCTGTGTGCAACATCTGTGTGCCCGGCCCTGTGCCAGCCATAAAGAGGACAGAAGGGGGCAAAGACAACCGAGCCCCAGCCCTCCAGGAGTTCCCACTTCGCTGGGGTAAGAACAGCAATAAATGATAAACGAGGAAATATATAATGAGAGTCACGTCTTTGCTGAAAAGGATTCAGGGAGAGCGTGAAGGGAGGCTGAGGTATCACCGCTAAATGACATCTGAGCAGAAATCTAGAGGAAAGGAGGGAGCTATAGGGCGATTTGGAGACACAGCCTTCCAGGCAGAGGAACAGCAAGGACGAAGCCGTTAGGCAGGCGTGTGCCTGGCCTGATGAAGGCACAGCCAGAAGGCCCATAGGCTGCAGGGAAGTACGGATGGGGGAGAAGCTCCACATTCCAGCATCCCTGCCGCGGCCGGCTTCAGGGTCCTGCGACCTGTGCAGTCACACAGGGCCCTGTGCTGAGAAGGGCTCTGCTTGGTTCAAAGCTCTGCTGTCACCATTTTGGAATTGATAACAATTTCTCTAAAAGGGCCGCACACTTAATTTTGCACTGGACCCTAACAAATTACAAAGTTGGTCCTGCCTGTTGCCATTCCATTCGTGCAGGACTGGCCAAGATTACCCTCAAGAACAAGGCTGCCATTAACCAGGGAAAGCACCCCAACTTTCTCCTATTTAAGCCCCTTTGTCCCTCGTTTACTAGAGAGTGATGACAAGAATCTCACAGAAAAGCCCATGGGGACACCATCATTTACTCTTTATATGTTTACTGGAGTCTTAAAAAAAACACCCCAAACACTCTTGTGTTGGGGTCTGGGCCTCCAAACTGCTGTCAACTCTTTATTACCTACGTTAATCAAGGGAATGGGGAGTGTGAATAATTCAGAACAGCTGATGAGGATCCCCAGCTCTGTTAGGCAGCGTGTGGCTTTCCTTTCTGCATATTCTCCTTAATTGTGAATAAGTCCAGACTGATGATCTTGAGGCCATACAACCTGAGCCATGGGAAAGCGAACTCTAGGTGACTTCAAAAAGCACCTGTAGGATGAAAAATTGGGAAATAGCTACAAGTATATCCTTCCCCATCACCACTCATCAAGTATTAGGGACATACTCTAACCTCTAGGACGGTTTCCCTCTAAGAAAATGATGACCTCTGTGGGGCAGTTCCACCAAAAATGCACCTAATACACAAAATTTTGTGCACAATTTCTGAGGGGGTCTGAGAATTGCTATAATCTATCCATGGACCCCAGGTAAGAATCCCTGACTCAGGAATGGGGGTGCATAGCCGGGAACTGGCCCAGCCCCTGCCCTACATGTGCATGAGATCGAGGCAGTGTACCCTAAGGAGGAAGGGGGAGATCTGGGTCAATAATAGTGGCTTCCTCAGGAAAAATTAGGCCACAAAGTTGGACCCCAGCGATCAGGGTCTAGACAATATAAATGGAATTAAATGAGACCGAAAGTTTACTTTCCTAGCTGTCTTAGGTAACTCCAACCCCTACAGACTTTTCTGTGATCTGAGGCTCCCTTTTCCCAAGACAACGGGATCCAGGATGAGCCCTGAAGAAATTCAGCCAGGAAGACAACCACAGGATAACTTTAAGCCTCAAGCTAAGGAGCTAGAATAATGGCAAACAGGAACTGGGTACTCAATGCTAATTGCTGTTCTAAATGCATAACATACATTCACTCATATGAGTCTCACGCTAACTCTGTGAGTGAGATACTGGTATTATCATCCCCATTTTACATATGAGGAAACCAAGGCCCACACAAGTCCAATCACCTGCTCAAAGTCACACAGCTAGTAAGCGGCAAACTCAAGATCTGAACCCAGGCGTATGGGGCCTCTCCACCTGTGTTGATGGTTGCAGTGAACCATACACACTGTCTGCCCATTGGGGCCTGTCCACATCACCAGGCCACAGACGGTTCACTAGACTGGGAGCCAATGAGGGCGAAATGAGGCCTGTAGGAAAGAGAGTACCAGATTTCCCCTGGGGGGACCTGCTGGACGACTGGACAGGGAAACGCATGTGTTGGTGGCGGTCACCAGTAAAGGTTTAGATTCTGATCACTTGCTGATACACCCAGGAAAAAGCACACAGATATGCAAACAGAAAATCCCACGTAGACAGCTAGTGGTAATGTTTTTAGAAAAAGGAAAATACAAGGTTTGACTTGCAGCCTGATACCACCGTCAAAGGGAAAGAATCCCATGGATACGCTGAGGATGGTGAGTGAAAGTCCGAGACTGAAGAACTCCTCACTCAGCAGTGATCTCTGGCAAAACTTGCAGGCCCCTGAGCTGCCCACATGGGGGGAGGACACAGACACCCCAGAGAGGGGTCCATCCCAAAGGAGACGGAAGACAGGCTATGGCAAGGATCCCACCACCTCAGGGACGGAAAAAAGTGCCACTGGGCTCAGGATTTGCACGTTATACTTTTAAAATCCACTTACGCCAGAAGGGGGCACTGTTACCTCTAAAACCCACCTTATGCTACAGGTCCTGAGGCCGGGTACCTGAGCTGCTGATAAAAATCAAGCGGACCCTGCAGGACCTGATACCCAGGTCCCAGATCCGACTCCAGTCTCCCCATCTCCCACCCCTGAGGAGTTTACCTCCAAAATTTAAAAAAAAATTCACACAGTCCTTCGCAGACTTCATCTAAATCACTGCCATTTTTACATCCTCTACAGAAGGAAGCCTGTCATTTAACCAAAAGAAGAAATTTCGTATTTTAGAAGGAGAAAAAGAAAAAAAAAAAAAAAAGCAAAGGAAAACCAATCTTTTAGAGGCCTGATCTGGATGGCTACATCACCAGCCCACATTCTGTTTTTAATTTGGGGCATAAAAGAGATTACCAAGTCATGTTCTTAAGGAAAGGGGGATCTGTTTCGTCTCGATATTCATTTAAAGAGCATTGTCTTCTCCTTAGGGTTAAAAAGTTGTTCTGGCTGGCCTCCTCTTGTAGAGAGGCTAAGAAACTGTCCATCTACTCCAGCGGTTCTTAAGCTGCTGTGGGTCTGAGATGCACACGCAGAGTTGATAAAACGTCCTTCCCTGGATCCCACAACTGTGCAGAAAGGACCCTCCAGGCTTCTGTTTCCAACAAGCGTCACGGGTAACTCACACCTCTCCCCGCAGAACACAGAACTCGTTTATTTCTAACTCACACCCCTAACACATGCCTCCACTACCCTCCTGGGCATTGGGCTGAACCAAGGTCAGTTCCCTGACTGCTTCCCAGGTCCACATCTGAATTCCAATCCCAGCCAGGCTCTGCCCGACTTCGTAAAGTTTTCTGCATCTTCCTGTGCTGGTTTCAGTAATACCCTGTGAAACATGGCCTGATAGAAGTTCATGGGATTACTGTGCAAAACACGAGCCTTCGCTTTGTGACTTGTTCAGTTTGGGGTTCTCTTCCCTCAGTTGTAAAAGGTGAGTGTTGAGTTGCTGAGGGTCCTATTTCTCTCCTTGTCAATTTAGGAAAGGCACACCAACCTTCTCATTTTATTCTCATCATTGCACTTACCAGTGTTTGAGATGTTTCTAGTATCTCCTGCGTTGTTCACATGCGTTGTCCCCCTTTGATGGAGGGTAAAACTCCTTGAATTTGAGGCACCTGACTTTCAGTCCCCAGCAGTTGGCAAAGGGGAGTCTTGATAAGTATTTGTTGGTACTGCCTGCCTGACTGAAAAATGAGATATTCCACTGGCTTTGAACTATGAGATATCTCAGGACATGGTGAAAAGAAAACATGGAGGGGGCATATGCAGTTCTGAGAAACCTTGTCTCAGAATTAGGACACTGTATCAGTTAACACTGCTGTGTAGCAAATTGCCCCAAATGTAGTGGCTTAAAGGTTCAGGTGGGCAATCTGGCCTGACTCAGCTGGGCTTCTCTGGATCTGGCTGGCTGCGGCTGATCTCTTAGCTGGTCTTGCTCAGCATCTGTCGTCAGCTGGTTGATCAGCTGGCGACGGCTACTATACGACAGTCCTCAAAGGACAGTTCAGGCGACAGGGGCTTCTCTCCGCATGGTTCCCCATCCTCTGACAGGTTAGCCCAGGCTTGTTCACATCATGGCAGGGGGCCTCCAAGAGCAGCAGGAGAGTGAGCCCCAATGCCAGCACTTTCAGGTCTCTGCTCCTGGCGTTCGCTCCTGTTCCACTGGCTGCAACAAGCCGCAAGGGCAGGCCAGATTCCGGAAGTTAAGAAAGACGCCTCCTCCTGATGGGAGGGGCTGCAAAGTCATGGCACAGGGCATAAGCATAGGGAGGGGAGGAACTTTTGGCCAGCTTTGCAAACATGCACACACATTCACAAGCATACGTACATACTGTTTTTCTAGTCATATCCCACTGGAAAGAACATGCAATATGCCTGGGAAGGGAGCTGGGAAGTGCTTTCCTTATCTGCTTAGCCACTTTCCAGCTGCATCTGTATTACTGCAGAAGCGGAAAACGAATCTTGGTGAACACGTAGCCATCTCTCTTCCAGGAATTTTGTCTTGACAGCCAAGTATGAGTCTGTAGGGGGCTGTATCCACTTGTGCTGCCGCCAGGAAAGCCTGAGAGGGCCTCAGCATCACCAACAGAAAGTGTTACCAAGCTTATAGATTTTCACTAACCTAAGAGTTAAAAATGGGATCTCGGTATATATATATTTTTGCACTACTCTTTTTTTATTTTTTTTAATTTTTGGGAGGGGAAAGTTGAGTCTCTTTTTATGTGTAAGAACCATTTGTATTTCCTCCTCTGTGAACTATGTATTCATGTTCTTTGACCATGGTTATTGGTCTTTTCCATATTAATTTCTAGGAGTTCTTTGTATATAATTTTGAGATTAGCCCACTGTCTGTGACATGAATCACAGACATTTTCCTCTTGGGAAATCTTAATGACAGCCCCCACATTAGTCACAGTGTGGCTTCCCTCCTGTTCTAAATGTCACCATTTGTCAGAAGCCTAACAGAGGCTATATCTACTTAGATGCTATGCCATTATTTGTACTGTCCATCATATCATTTACTTTTTTCTGTTTGCATTACTATTTCCTTTTTTTTCCTCCCAGGTTAAACTTTTTTTTTTTTTTTTTTTACTTTGACATAATTATAGATGCACAGAAAGTTGCAAAATAGTGCATGTACCCATCACACAGTTTCCTCCAGTGGTGACATCTTAGATAGCTACAGTATACAAACTGGGAAACGGACGTTGGTATCATGTGTATATACCACTTTATCATATGTGTAGATTCATGAAACCATCACAGCAATCAAGATACAGAACTGTTTCATCACCACAAAGATCTCCCTAATTCGACCCTTTAAAAATCATAGCCACTCCCTTGCACTGTCCCCTCCCCCATCATCCCTAACTCCTGGCAACCACTAACACTATTTCCTTTCTAATCTACTGATTTTTTCTTCATACTCTAGTCATCTTATAAAATCTCTAGTGCTCCAAGTATAGGATTAGATGTAAAATTTGTTTACTTGTGCAGAGCAGACTTCGGACTCAGTCCTGGGACCACATCTCATCCATCCTCACTTTCCTGAGCCACCCCATTCTCTCCAACCACCCCTTTCTAGAATTATCTCAGGTGCCAGACAAATGTCTTCCATCCCAGAGGTCGTAGGGTCAGCCCATCTCTTTTCTCATTCCAATATGGGTGTGAGGAAACGGAAATGGGGTGACTTCTGAAGGTCTGAGAAAGCTCCTTCCCTCTTCCTGGTTAGCTGAAATCACTGGTGTACCAAAATTCGCAGGGTAGCGATTTTAAAAAAAGATCCTCAAGTTAAACAGAAGTCATAAGCAGAGCTTAGCCCAGTGAGAGAAGGCACAGTACAGGGGCCCTTTCTCCCCCATGTGTATCTACTAAATTTATCTCTGGTTGGCAGAGGTAGTTTATTCTGGTAAAGAAACCCAGCAAGAGGGACTCCAGAGAATTTGTCTGAAACGCAGCAGGGTTGTTACCCGAGATGGTTAAGCATTTATTAATTTAATACGCAGCTCTTATGGTTGAGGAAGCATTTACATGTTTAATCTTGGTTTAGAATCTTTCCATCAGGCAGCTATTGTCATAAAGATGGAAGTCCCATCTCAGTTGAGACACATAATCAGGGCAGGGGGACAGAGGACAAGGGTCAACCTTGACCCCATTCTGGAAGGTCTCATTACACACTCTGCCATCACGAACAGAGGGGTCCCTTGACCTTCTGGCAATAACACGCTCAGCTTGATTCTTTAAGATCTAGACCCAGAGAAAAGATGTCTTCAATGAAACTGTCTCCTGTGCAAATTCCACCAACACTGCAGGGCCAAGACATCAGCACAATTTGCAGCCTAGAAGGTGTGACCTCCAATGAGAGATTGGAGGTATTAAGAATCTTGACTGTGACTATTGTGCAAAGGAAAAAAAGAGGCTGAAGCAAGCTGAAAACTGCAAAAAATAGATTCTCAAATAATTCTGTTGCATGCCACTGAAAATAAGGAAAAACAAATGCAAGTGATACATGATATGTAATTAGGATGCAGGCCCCAGACATGGAAATCTACCTCTTAAATAGTATCATGCCTTCATTCGTGGTTAAACAACTTCATCTGTTCCTAGGTGGCCCCTATACCCAGGATCCTCCGTGTTTTAACCCAGTGCACTGGACCTACTCATCAGGTCTGAATTGGTGCCCAGAGTGGTGGCAGTGATGAGAAGATTCTGCAGTTCTCTGCTCAACATTCATCACTGGTTCCACCTGTCCGATCAGCTGGCATGCAATGAAGATACAGGGCATTGGTGTTCTTAGCACATGAACAGCTAAGTCTAAGATACAGGTTTGCAAATGGTGCAGTCACTTGGACACAAACAGTTTGGCAGTCCCTCAAAATGTTAAACAGGAGTCACCATATGACTTAGCGATTCCATTTCTAAGTACATTCCCAAGAGAACTGACAATACATGGCCACACAAAAACTATGTATGCAAATATTCATAGTGGCATCGTTCATAATGGCCAAAAGTGAAACAACCCAAATGTCTATCAGCTGATGAATGCATTTTAAAAAATGTGATACATCCATACGATGAAATATGATTTGACCTTAAAAGGGAATGAAGCACAGACAAATGCTACAACATGGATGAATCTTGAAAACATTATACTAGGCGAAAGGAGCAAGTCACAAAAGGTCACATATTGTATGAGTCAATATATATGAAATATCCAGAACAGGCAAATCCTAGAGACAGATTAGTGGTTACCATGCACTGGTGGGCAGAGAAACGATGGGGAGTGGTTGCTAAAGGGTAAGAGGTATCTATTTCGGGGTGATTAAAATGTTCTAAAATTAGAAAGTAGTGATGGTCGCACAATTCTCTGAATATTTAAATATACTAAAAAAACACTGAATTGCCTACTTTGGAAGAATAAATTTTATAGTATATGAATTATGTCTTAATAAAGCTGCTATTAAAAAAAAGAAATAGGCTTGCCCAATAAAATACCTGAAGAAAGACCCAGTAAATGAACGCCTGCTAAAAAATTAGTATTAGGGGAAAAAAATCAAAGCAAAGTTAACCAATATCCTTATAACTGTGGAAGATGAGCTAAAGTGAGTGGTCTCTATGCTACATGTTATAAATGATAATAAAGAGCCTTCAGCCCACCATTTACTATCTTCCTCCATTCACAGCCTGATGCACTGCTTAATCATTCATTTTCTGAGATTCAAGAAAATCTGAGGCAGGGAGAAGTAGTCAGGTAGTTATGAAGAAGCAGAACTGACATCAGAATGTGGTCACTCCATTATTCATTCATTCCAGAAAGACTTATATGCCTACTATGTACATAGCACTTGAAGTTCTGTCTTCAAGAGCTTCTAGTCTAATGAGGGAGACACACATGAACATACTAAATAACTATAATGCAAAGCTCTTAAAGAGGTCTGTTCTAGAAACAGACGGTGCTTATATGAAGGAGAGATGGACCTTGCTTGGCCTGGAGAGAGAAGAATGGACTTGAGACAGAAGGTGATGCTCACGCCGGACTGGGGTCTTTGGAGGCGTTGATCAGATGAATCCATCTAGTATAGGCATCTGTTTACATTTCAATGAGGTTCCCCAACTGAGGGCTTGGCTTGAGATTAAAATTCTGCAGAGTACAAGATCCAGAGCCTATAGTCTCAGTGTGCGTGAAGCAGGACAGTGTCTGTTCCGAGTGGGGCCCCGAGAAGAGCTCACACAGGGAAGCCAAACACAAGTCCTTAAATCACAAAGGCCATTCTGATCTTTCAGGGTAACTTTGACTTATTCTGTTTTCCTTCACTCTTAGGAAACTAGAACTTTCCATTTCCGGGAGTTTCTTCTGTTCTCTTTGTATACTAATTAATCAAATAACTCAGTTAACTCACCATTCAATTAAGAAAAAAATAAATATACCAGGCAAGGTACTGGGAATGCAAAGATAGAATCACAGACTTGCTCCCAAGCAGCTCACGGCTGCACTCTGCGTTTCGCAAAGCGTGGCCCAAAGACCGCAGCCCTGCCACCGAGGGAGTTGGTGAAAAATATGGATCCCAAGGACAAATCCTAGTGGGTCTGGGGAGCTAGACCTGGAAATCTGCTTTCTCAGGGATGCCCCACATGCTTCTGGCCTGTGGTCCTGAAAACAACCTTGAGAAACACAGGTACGAGGACAATGATACTATCACATGGCAGGGTCTCCAAAGGGCCAGCTGGGTGATGTAGTGGGTACAAGAGCAAAGGGCAGTGAGATTTATCCTCCCAGGGGAGATCAATTTTCACATGACTCTTGGCGGGTGGTTCTGGGATGCGGATCAGTTCAGAGACACCCTGAAAGGTGAGTGCCAACGTTAACCACTACTGTCGTCTTTGTCCATCAAGATGACTTAACACGTCCCTGTATCAGATGTGACACCACCTTCTGACCCAGACTCTAAGGCTCCCGGGCTCCTCTGTGGATGGTGGAATTATCTGGCCAGATGCTGACCCCATTAAAGGAGGGTGACAAAACAAACAGAAAGGGGCTTTAGCCGTTTGGCTAAAAGGAGTTACAACAGCAAGAGGGAAAAATAAGAGCAGAGAGCAGGCCCGAGGGGAAGAAGGAAGATGACCTGGTGTTCCTAAAGGACAAATCACACCCTACCCCAGAGCGACACACAGCCAATGGTAGGCAGAGACGGATTCCAGTTTGGAAGAGCAAAACAAACACTAGCGTTGGTGTCAACAAATTTTTGGACTTGAACAAACAGCTTCATCTTTCTGGGTCCCCTATTTCTGCTCTGTAGAATCAGAATATTAATAATTAATCTCTCAGGCTCTTGGAGGGGTTAAATATGGGGGGAAAAGTTCTAGCAACAGACCTTTGCACAAAGTATTGTACCTGCTTTCTTCTCCTTCAAACTATGGGTTCTAGAGGGTCAAATCTCGCAGGATTTCCAATATTAATGATAACAATAGATTATTTAATGAGCATCTACTAAGTGGCAGACACTGTTCTAAGCATTTTACATATGTGGAGTCATTTAGTCTTATAGCACTCCTGAGAGGCAGTTATTGTTATTACCCTTATTTTTCAAGGTGGAGAAACGCATCCACTACAATTATTGTACACCCACCACGAACAAGCTGCAATGTTCCACTTCCCTTACCCCACTCCTTAAACATGAAATGGCAATTTTTTTCTCTAATTATTCTCTCTCTCTTTTCCTTCCTTCCTTACCAGTCATGCCTTACCAAAAAAAGAAGTCTCCAAAGAGGAAGTTCAAAAGTTACCTTGCACATTTTTCAGAAGAGGAAATGGCCATCCCTCTCTAATCCCTGGATCATAGCCATTGAGTGCCATCATGGCCTTTTGCCTTGGCAACCCAACCCCTTTGCTCTCTACCCTTCCCCTGCTATGTGTCCCTCAGGTTGAACCAGCACGGTGAACCAAAAGAAAGGGAGTGTGGTTCACAGCCCACCAAACAGCTGAGTAAACTTAGGTAAACTGCTTACCTGATGTTGGCCTTAATTTTTTCATCTGTGAAATGAGGGCAAGGGGTTAGACCATTTCTAAGGTTTGCTTGAACAGAAGGCATCTCTGGTTTACTAGAAGTCTGTGTGGTAAGAGATGCAGGATGGCAAAGTAGGAAGCATATAGGCTTCAAAGCCAAACCTAAATTTGACCACTGACTATCCTTTGCTGTCTGTGTGTCCTTGGGAAAGTTACTTCTCCTTTCTGAGCTTCCCCTTTCTCTCCTGCTAAAAGAACCAAGCTTTTGTGTTTAGGCAGCAGGTGGAAATTCCTGATTTCAAGAAAGGTAGGCCTCTACTTCTTCCTGGGGATGACTAATAATCTGTACAAACCAGTCATGGTAATCCCCTTCCTGACTAGCAGTGATAGGGTCCAGGATTCAGTATGCGGCCAATTTCTAAGCCATGAGAGGTAAAGTGAAGTCTGCTGTGGAGGGTCTTATCCTGAATAAAAAGGCAGAGCCTGCTAAGGAGAAAGAATTTTGGCCTTGCTTCTTCCTTCCTGCTTGAGACCCTGGAGTGAAGATAAGATGTCTGGGGTTATGGCAGCCATCTTGCAGCCAAGAGGCAAGAATCATGAAGACAAAAAGCTAATGTGATAAGAATGAAAAAAGATGGAAAGAATCTGGGGTCTTGAAGACACTGTTGAGTTGTTGCAAAGGCACTGGATTCCCTGTCTCCTTATGGCTTAAAACACTGGTACTTGTAGCCAAAAGCTCTCCTAATGGAAATGATATAAATAGCATCTGGCCCAGAACTGGACAAAGTAAACATGTACATTTTCTGTTGGGAAAGATTGTTTTGCTGAGGCATGTTTTCAGCTATCAGACAAGCTTCCTAATGACACCAATTTTATACTTTTCTGCTAAACTAAAAATGAAAACAAAACAATCACAGGGAAATCTTCCACCTTCTCCAGGCACTCTGTCTTCTCTGGCCTTACATGATTCAGCTCACTTAGGCATTGAGAAGCTAGGCATATTCACACTCCCGTGACCCCTGAAGACAAATGTACCAGACTCACAAGAGTACAGGCCCCACCCCAGTACCTGAAGAATCTGAATCTCAAGGACGGGATCAGGATCTGAAAGCTCCCTAGGGGAAAGACTGTGATGCACATTCAAAGCTGAGAAACACCCACCTACATGATAGGCTCAGGATTCTGAGGCAATTATTTGGTTATTTGGTCATTCTCCTGCTATTGAAAAGACCGTATCTTACTGACTGGCCATTAGTACCATGGTGTACACACCAGGCATTCAGGCACTGCAGAGACTGACCCTCCACCTGGTCATTTAATGGTGACAGGGCACTGATACCTGGTTTTCACTAACAGATGGGCCACTGGGAGACTCGCTTGTCCTGACGGTACTGCAGCCTCCTCCTTGATAACCTTAGACCCGACCACATCAAGCCAGTAGATCTGCACTTGTGGACAACTGGGACCCCCCTCCAAGTACAACACTCTTATGCAAAATCACATCAATTAATCCTCCCATTAGCCAGGGGCTGGACACCATTGTGACATCCACTTCCTTTTGAGGAGTCTAATGGAGATTAATTCACTGGCTCAAGGTCACGCAGCTAGAAAATGGCAGAATGCAACAGGAATAAGACCCTAATGCTGGTTCTGTGATTGTGTGCTGCAGCCCCCAGGCAAAGGTCCTGGTGAACTTGGAATGCTTTTCCTAGGGGAAGTCAGACTATTTGGCCTAGAGTACAGAAGCTCCCAGGCAGCTGTGAAAGCAGCCTTTAGTTACCTGAAGGCCAGTCAGAGGAGAATCAATCAACCTTGGCTATAAGGTCTCAAGAACAGAACTCAAACCAGAGAGAGGAAGTAAGGGAGCCACTGGTTTAGGCTTATACAAAGTTTACTCAAGATGCTCAGCAATAGAGAAGACTGTCTTGCCCAATGAGTTTCCTTCCAAAGGATGCATATAACCGAGGCTGCACACATGCAAGGCAGGGGTTATAAGCAAGGGCTTGAAGACTCAGGAGCACCAAGAAGATCCAGAAAGCTGTTTTAGCACAATTCTGAAATGAACTTGGAGGCGGCAATGGTATACAACTCCGACATGCTTGGCACTTAGTGGGCATTTAATTAATATTTGCTAAATAAATGAACTGAATATAACAGGGATGAGGAGGACCAGATATAACCCTTATTTTATCTCCATCAGGTGCTAATGGTATTAACCTCTATAAATCTTGCTTTTCTTGTACAATGAGATCCATGGGCTTGTTAATCTCTCAGTGCCCCACTTTTTCCCCCACCTGTAACACCCTTTATACCTGTCTCCATATCCACAGACTCTAGGATGGGTCTGTGCATGTAAAGGTGAATGCATAGATGTACAAGTCCTGAAAAGGGGGAGACTATGGAACACCCATTTATTGAGCCCTTCTCTTATGCAGGTGCCAATTTGTGTCTTTCCCATGGATGGCTTAACTCAAATAATTGAGATACCAAAACTCTACGGCTGAGATCTTTCATCCCCAATCTATGGGTATAAAAACTGAAGCTAAGACAACTAGCTGCTGGACAATCATCGACAGGAAGACACTGGAACTCACCAAAAAAGATACCCCACATCCAAAGACAAAGGAGAAGCCACAATGAGATGGTAGGAGGGACGCAATCACAGTAAAATCAAATCCCATAACTGGTGGGTGGGTGACTCACAGACTGGCGAACACTTATACCACAGAAGTCCACCCACTGGAGTGAAGGTTCTGAGCCCCACATCAGGCTTCCCAACCTAGGGGTCCGGCAACGGGAGGAGGAATTCCTAGAGAATCAGACTTTGAAGCCTAGTGGGAATTGATTGCAGGACTTCGACAGGACTGGGGGAAAAAAAGGACTCCACTCTTGGAGGGCACACACAAAGTAGTGTGTGCATTGGGACCCAGGGGAAGGAGCAGTGACCCCAGGGGAGACTGAACCAGACCTACCTGCTAGTGTTGGAGGGTCTCCTGCAGAGGCGGGGGATGGCTGTGGGACACCGTGGGGACAAGGACACTGGCAAAAGAAGTTCTGGGAAGTACTCCTTGGTGTGAGCCCTCCCAGAGTCTGTCATTAGCCCCACCAAAGAGCCCAGGTAGGCTCCACTGTTGGGTTGCCTCAGGCCAAGCAACCAACAGGGAGGGAACCCAGCCCCACTCATCAGCAGTCAAGCGGATTAAAGTTTTACTGAGCTCTGCCCACCAGAGCAACAGTCAGCTCTATCCACCACCAGTCCCTCCCATCAGGAAACTTGCACAAGCCTCTTAGATAGCCTCATCCACCAGAGGGCAGACAGAAGAAGCAAGAAGAACTACAATCCTGCAGTCTGTGGAACAAAAACCACATTCACAGAAAGATAGACAAGATGAAAAGGCAGAGGGCTATGTACCAGATGAAGGAACAAGATAAAACCCTAGAAAAACAACTAAATGAAGTGGAGATAGGCAACCTTCCAGAAAAAGAATTCAGAATAATGATAGTGAAGATGAGCCAAGACCTCGGAAAAAGAATGGAGGCAAAGATCGAGAAGATGCAAGAAATGTTTAACAAAGACCTAGAAGAATTAAAGAAAAAACAAACAGAGATGAACAATACAATAACTGAAATGAAAAATACACTAGAAGGAATCAATAGCAGAATAACTGAAGCAGAAGAACGGATAAGTGACCTGGAAGACAGAATGGTGGAATTCACTGCTGCGGAACAGAATAAAGAAAAAGGAATGAAAATAAATGAAGACAGCCTAAGAGACCTCTGGGACAACATTAAATGCAACAACATTCACATTATAGGGGTCCCAGAAGGAGAAGAGAGAAAGGACTCGAGAAAATATTTGAAGAGATTATAGTCGAAAACTTCCCTAACATGGGAAAGGAAATAGCCACGCAAGTCCAGGAAGTGCAGCGAGTCCCATACAGGATAAACCTAAGGAGAAACACTCCAAGACACATAGTAATAAAATTGACAAAAATTAAACACAAAAAAAATTATTGAAAGCAGCAAGGGAAAAATGACAAATAACATACAAGGGAACTCCCATAAGGTTACAGCTGATTTCTCAGCAGAAACTCTACAAGCCAGAAGGGAGTGGCATGATATACTTAAAGTGATGAAATGGAAAAACCTACAACCAAGATTACTCTACCCAGCAAGGATCTCATTCAGATTCGATGGAGAAATCAAAAGCTTTACAGACAAGCAAAAGCTAAGAGAATTCAGCACCACCAAATCAGCTCTACAACAAATGCTAAAGGAACTTCTCTAAGTGGGAAACAAAGAGAAGAAAAGGACCTACAAAAACAAACCCAAAACAATTAAGAAAATGGTCATAGGAACATACATATCAATAATTACCTCAAAAGTGAATGGATTAAATGCTCCAACCAAAAGACACAGGCTTGCTGAATGGATACAAAAACAAGACCCATATATATGCTGTCTACAAGAGACCCACTTTAGACCTAGGTGCACATACAGACTGAAAGTGAGGGGATGGAAAAAGATACTCCATACAAATGGAAATCAAAAGAAAGCTGGAGTAGTTATACTCATATCAGATAAAATAAACTTTAAAATAAAGAATGTAACAAGAGACAAGGAAGGACACTACATAATGATCAAGGGATCAATCCAAGAAGAAGATATAACAATTATAAATATATATGCACCCAACATAGGAGCACCTCAATACATAAGGCAACTGCTAACAGCTATAAAAGAGGAAATCAACAGTAACACAATAATAGTGGGGGACTTTAACACCTCACTTACATCAATAGACAGAGTATCCAAAATGAAAATAAATAAGGAAACAGAGGCTTTAAATGACACAATAGACCGGATAGATTTAATTGATATTTATAGGACATTCCATCCATAAACAGCAGATTACGCTTTCTTCTCAAGTGCACACAGAACATTCTCAGGATAGATCACATCTTGGGTCACAAATCAAGCCTCAGTAAATTTAAGAAAATTGAAATCATATCAAGCATCTTTTCTGACCACAACACTATGAGATTAGAAATCAATTACAGGGAAAAAAACGTAAAAACACAAACACATGGAGGCTAAACAATATGTTACTAAATAACCAATAGATCACTGAAGAAATCAAAGAGGAAATCAAAAAATACCTAGAGCAAATGACAATGAAAACACGACGATCCAAAACCTATGGGATGCACCAAAAGCAGTTCTAAGAGGGAAGTTTATAGCTATACAAGTCTACCTCAAGAGACAAGAAAAATCTCAAGTAAACAATCTAACCTTACACCTAAAGGAACTAGAAAGAAGAACAAACAAAACCCAAAGTTAGCAGAAGGAAAGAAATCATAAAGATCAGAGCAGAAATAAATGAAATAGAAACAAAGAAAACAATAGCAAAGATCAATACAACGAAAAGCTGGTTCTTTGAGAAGATAAACAAAATTGATAAACCATTAGCCAGACTCATCAAGAAAAAGAGGGAGAGGACTCAAATCAATAAAATTAGAAATGAAAAAGGGGAAGTTACAACGGACACCGCAGAAACACAAAGCATCCTAAGAGACTACTACAAGCAACTCTATGCCAATAAACTGGACAACCTGGAAGAAGTGGACAAATTCTTAGAAAGGCATAACCTTCCAAGACTGAACCAGGAAGAAATAGAAAATATGAACAGACTAATCACAAGTAATGAAATTGAAACTGTGATTAAAAATCTTCCAACAAACAAAAGTCCAGGACCAGATGGCTTCACAGGTGAATTCTATCAAACATTTAGAGAAGAGATAACACCCATCCTTCTCAAACTCTTCCAAAAAATTGCAGAGGAAGGAACACTCCCAAACTCATTCTATGAGGCCACCATCACGCTGATGCCAAAACCAGACAAAGATACTACAAAAAAAGAAAATTACAGACCAATATCACTGATGAATATAGATGCAAAAATCCTCAACAAAATACTAGCAAACAGAATCCAACAACACATTAAAAGGATCATACACTATGATCAAGTGGGATTTATCCCAGGGATGCAAAGATCCTTCAACATACACAAATCAATCAATGTGATACACCATATTAACAAAGTGAAGAATAAAAACCATATGATCATCTCAATAGATGCAGAAAAAGCTTTTGACAAAATTCAACACTCATTTATGATAAAAACTCACCAGAAGGTGGGCATAGAGGGAACCTACCTCAACATAATAAAAGCCATATACGGCAAACCCACAGAAAACATTATTCTCAATGCTGAAAAACTGAAAGCATTTCCTCTAAGATCAGTAACAGGACAAGGATGTCCACTCTCACCACTATTATTCAACATAGTTTTGGAAGTCCTCGCCACAGCAATCAGAGAAGAAAAAGAAATAAAAGGAATACAAATTGGAAAAGAAGAAGTAAAACTGTCACTGTTTGCAGATGACATGATACTATACATAGAGAATCCTAAAGATGCCACCAGAGAACTACTAGAGCTAATCAATGAATTTGGTAAAGTTGCAGGAAACAAAATTAATGCACAGAAATCTCTTGTGTTCCTATACACTAATGATGAAAAATCTGAACGAGAAATGATGGAAACACTCCCATTTACCATTGCAACAAAAAGAATAAAATACCTAGGTATAAACCTACCTAGGGAGACAAAAGACCTGTATGCAGAAAACTATAAGACACTGATGAAAGAAATTAAAGATGATACCAACAGATGGAGAGATATACTATGTTCTTGGATGGGAAGAATCAATATTGTGAAAATGACTATACTACCCAAAGCAATCTATAGATTCAATGCAATCCATATCAAACTACCAATGGCGTTTTTTACGGAACTAGAACAAATCATCTTAAAATTTGTATGGAGACACAAAAGACCCCAAATAGCTAAAGCAGTCTTGAGGGAAAAAAACGGAGCTGGAGGAATCAGACTCCCTGACTTCAGACTATACTACAAAGCTACAGTAATCAAGACAATATGGTACTGGCACAAAAACAGAAACACAGATCAATGGAACAAGATAGAAAGCCCAGAAATAAACCCACTCACCTATGGTCAACTAATCTATGACAAAGGAGGCAAGGATATACAATGGAGAAAAGACAGTCCCTTCAGTAAGTGGCGCTGGGAAAACTGGACAGCTACATGAAAAAGAATGAAATCAGAAAACTCCCTAACACCATACACAAAAATAAACTGAAAATGCATTCGAGACCTAAATGTAAGACCAGACACTATAAAACTCTTAGAGGAAAACATAGGAAGAACACTCTTTGATATAAATCACAGCAAGATCTTTTTTGATCCACCTCCTAGAGTAATGGAAATAAAAGCAAAAATAAACAAATGGGACCTAAAGAAACTTCAAAGCTTTTGCACAGCAAAGGAAACCATAAACAAGATGAAAAGACAACCCTCAGAATGGGAGAAAATATTTGCAAACGAATCAATGGACAAAGGATTAATCTCCAAAATATATAAACAGCTCATGTTGCTCAATATTAAGGAAACAAACAACCCAATCCAAAAATGGGCAGAAGACCTAAATGGACATTTCTCCAAAGAAGACATACAGATGGCCAAGAAGCACATGAAAAGCTGCTCAACATCACTAATTATTAGAGAAATGCAAATCAAAACTACAATGAGGTATCACCTCACACTAGTTAGAAGGGGCATCATCAGAAAATCTACAAACAACAAATGCTGGAGAGGGTGTGGAGAAAAGGGAACCCTCTTGCACTGTTGGTGGGAATGTAAATTGATACAGACACTATGGAGTTTCCTTAAAAAACTAAAAATAGAATTACCATATGATCCAGCAATCCCACTACTGGGCATAGACCCAGGGAAAACCACAATTCAGAAAGACACATGCACCCCAATGTTCACTGCAGCACTATTTACAACAGCCAGGTCATGGAAGCAACCTAAATGCCCATCAACAGACGAATGGATAAAAGAAGTTGTGGTACACATATACAATAGAATATTACTCAGCCATAAAAAGGAACGAAATTGAGTCATTTGTTGAGATGTGGAGGGATCTAGAGACTGTCATACAGAGTGAAGTAAGCCAGAAAGAGAAAAACAAATATCATATATTAACGCATGTATGTGGAACCTAGAAAAATGGTACAGATGAACCGGTTTGCAGGGCAGAAGTTGAGACACAGATATAGAGAACAAACGTATGGACACCAAGGGGGGAAAACCGTGGTGGGGTGGGGATGGTGGTGTGCTGAATTGGGCGATTGGGATTGACATGTGTACACAGATGTGTATAAAATTGATGACTGATAAGAACCTGCAGTACAAACAAACAAACAAATGAATAAAAAACAACTAATACTAAACTTTCTTTGGGTTATTTGTATGGAAGTATGTTAATATAAATGTTTCAGACATTACATGAAATTTCTAAAAATCTTATATGTTCTGGTATAATGTTATAAGTCATAATTCTAGTTATTACTTTAAAAAGTATTATCTCAGAAATAACTAAACTTCCTTGTCAATTGCATTATTATGAACTTTCATCAAGTCTTTAACCGTGGTCATTTTTAAGTCTTTTGTCATTTACAGATAGTTCTGGGTGTACTCTGATGCTTTTGCAAATATGTTCCTATAAAAGGGTTTCATCTTCAAGGAATTCATGGAAAAGACTCTGACAAGTGCAGGTCTCTGGTAACTGACTGTACTGCTGAACTGAATGAATAAGCATTTTCAGAACTCTAATGAAAAACTGATGAACTCATAAAAGTGCTAACAAAAGACCAAGATGAAAAAAAAATTAATTACATGGGACTGAGTGAACTGATGAGGATGATTATAATTTTTGTGACTTTCTGTTTGAATAAAAAAAAAAAATCCCACAAGGACTCAGAGGCAAAAAATATACCAATCAATTTTGACTGCAAAGTAAAGGAGCTGTTACAGTGGAGGATAACTGGACTGAAAGTCAATATTATGACACAGTATGAGTGTGTTTCATGTTTGGTAATTGCAATCATTGTTGCTTTTGTTGTGGTCATCCATTTACAATGCTTGGTGTCAGTTTATTTATCTCTTGTAAAAATAAAATACAGTGTGTGTGTGTGTGTGTGTGTGTGTGTATGTGTGTGTGTGAAAAAATAAATAAATAAATAAATAAATAAATAAAAGGCTAATATAAAAGAAAAAACTGAAGCTAAGAGGGGATGACTATCATTGACTCAAGAGTAGACAGCTAACAGGTGAGCATAGTTCTTGTATGCAAATGATCAGAATCATCACCATTCCTAATAGTTGCTTAAGTTCTAGGCTTTTTCCTCCTGGTATTTGTAAGGCATAACATTCAGACTATTCTGATTCATCAGAATGAAAGAAAGTATTCAGTCCTATAACCCTTTTCCTTTATACATACAACAAGTATGTGTTCATTCCTCCCTGGTTGCTAAGCACAGAGTGTTTAAGCATAATTGGCCTGGAAATGGCTGCTAGATAATGTCCAGTTATTGATTCATGAGAAATGGCCACAGAGATGAACTAGTGTACCAAAGGGCTAGCACAGAGCAAGACACATGGGAGGTTAGAGCTCAAGGCATGCTTGTTGAATCCGAATGCTTGATTTCAAGATCCTTCAGTGGGGGTAATTTAAAAAAAGGTAAAAATATTTAGAACAAAGAAACATCAAGCACATGCATTGACTACAGGGCGCATTTTAGAGAAGGGGGTAAAAACCCAATATATAACTGAGCATCCTAGGAGGAGGGAGCTGCTAAGGTCCAGCCATGAGGTACAGATATCAGTCTTTTGGGAGCTAACAGATGTTCGTTTTATGAGCAAAAGCAAGAGGTGTTCAGCCCTTTTAGGTACCTATAAAAATTCGGATAATTTTGAGCTATTCTAATAGCTGCCTGACAATTTTATTAACGTTGTCAGCGGCTGGGTGGCCCTGTCCATGCCTGAAAGAGCGAGACTTCGCTTGAGACTATTCCCATCAGCTGAGTTCTATTTGGAATACCTTCCTGGTTTTAAATTAGCTCGACAACGAAGAGGCTGTCTGCCCATATGGTCCCTCAGAAACTTTGCGGCAGGCTGCCTCTGCTGGCATGCAATTCCCCTTCTCAGAGGCACAGAGAATAACATGAGCTGCGAAATCAGGCAGTGCTCTCTGAGCCTCAGTTTCTCAATACAACGCAAGAAAAACACCCAGACTTTGGGGATTTTTACCAGTAATAAAAGGGATAATATAAAGTGGAGAAAAGTGAACCCGGTGACCGGCACTTGGTTTTCAATAAATGTTAGCTTGTGTTTCTTTCTCATGAGCCCAAAGCCATTTGAAAGAATTATTACCTATTATTATTACTAAAAAGTTTATGCAATACTGTGTCAAGAGCCATGCTAAATGTCTGTGTATATCTTATGATATACATTCACAACAGTTCCATGAGGGACCAAGTACTGTCATCCCCACTTACAGGAAAACAGAAGCCCAAAACTACTTAGTAACTTTCTTAAGACCAAACGTTAATAAGTGCCAGGGTCAGAAATTCCCACCCAAGGATATGCCTTGGTGTTTCTTAATTATTCATTGTGCTGAGCATTTGGTGAGCCCATTCAATCTGGAAATGCATGCTTTAAAAAAGAAAAAATATAAAATAACCAACAAGGACCTACTGTATAGCACAGGGAACTATACTCAATATGTTGCAATAGCCTATAATGGAGAATGTAAGACAATGTAAAAAAAAAAAAGAATGAATATATATATATAAATACACACACACACACACACACACACATATATATATAAAACTGAATCACTTGCTGTACACCTGAAACTAACACAACATTGTAAATCAACTATATTTCAATAAAAATTAAAAAAAAAAGAAAAAATCTTTCCTCACCTTCATCTATTAATTAGATGTAGAAAACCCCCAACTGATGCTCTAATTATCTTCTATCTCCTCTTTTCTAGATCTCTGTCTCTTTGTGCTACTTTAAGGAGAACTGCTCAACCTGGTCTTCTAACTTTTGACAATTTTGTAAAACGTCAACTCTCATATCTTTCATTTCCTAGAGTGCTTGTGTTCTGAACAATCCTTTTTTTTTTTAAACATGGGCTCTGTTCATGTTTTATGACTGAAATAGCTGCTTTCTCCTCTCTGAGGACACCAATTTCAGCTTTTTTTGAAGTTTCCTGCTCCCCTCTGCCTTATCTGTTTCTCACCCATTCCTTTTTTTAATTTGTCAAAACTGACCTCTGACTTTTCCATTTGCTTTTCCTCCAGTATCTGCTGACTCTTTACAGTACAGATGAGTGAGGCACTGAAGATGGCTTGGCAGCCTTGAGTCTGTGGGTGAGCTTGTTTTCTACCTTTTTTTAACCCCCAGCTTTATCGCAATATAATTGACACATACCACTGTGTAGGTTTAAGGTGTACAACGTATTGGTTGAACACATTTATAAACTGCAAAATGATCAGCACCATAGTGTTAGGTAGCCCCTCCATCCCATCACAGTCGCCGTTTCTCTTTTGTGGTAAGAACATTTACAATCTACTCTCTCAGCATCAGTCAAGTATATGAGATGCAGTATCATTAGCTGTAATTACCATGCTGCACATTGGATCCCCAAACTTGTTAATCTTGCAACTGGAAGTTTATACCCTTTGACATCTCATGGGGGCGGGCTTCTTGGTGGTTGGGCTTCATTAAAGGGTGATGAAGCAAGTCATGGGATTTTACTGGGTCCATCCGTCAGGGTCCAGTTAAGAAACAGGAGTTCCACACAGAGAGATGTTACTAAAGACCTGCTAGCCAGGTATGAGAGACTATAAAAGCAAGAAGGGAATACTAAGATACACTATAAATAGCACCTAAGAGTGACAACTGCCATTCCTAGGTCTGGGCCAGTAGCAGGAAGGAGTTAGGATTACCAGGCTTTTGGAGCTTGGAAAGGGGGCCCACAGCACAAAGATCCAGCCTCGGAGAAGGGGGCATCACGATGCAGGGCTGCTGATCGGAATGAACGATACAACCAGATGAGGAAGCCTGGCTGGGATGGTTCTGCCAAAAACAGAAAGCAGACAAGCAGAAGCAGGACCCTTCATCCCCTCCAGCCTCAGTTTCCCTCTTGTCCCCGATGTGTAGACCTTCCCAGGTGCCTCTGGCAACACTGAAATGTTAGCAGAGTCCCAGCCTAGTATGACAGAGCGCAGTCCAGAAGGGTGGGTTTGAAACTGAGAGTAATAACTTAAAATTACCTTAAATGAGCTCAGTGGGGTGTGGGTATCCCAAACATCAGTACTGGACTCTTCGGCTGGGTCATTTCCCCAGAGACATCATACAATCTCTTGTCTGGAGGATACAAAACCAGCCTCAGACCTAAGTTCTAAGTAGAGGAGGGGGCTGAGGGGTCTTCCCTTTCTGGATGCAGACTTTCAGGTCGTCTCCCTATTTTCACTCCAGCGCCTTGCCCAGCCCCATCTTGCATGGTGGGCTGTGTCCTGAGCCATGTGGGTACAGTGTGTCCCAAGAGAAAAGCTCTAGCACTGTGGGGCGGGACGGGGGGCGGGGGTGGGGGGAGGAATGGTTGTCTGGCTGCACGGGCTGAAGAAAGGGTTGGGGTTCCACCTGTTTCTCTACTCAGACGCATTCCATGCCGCCTTTAGGGTACCTGGAGCCTCTCATGGCTGAGCCTTGTCTGAGGTCAGCAGAGCCAAGCACCTGTTTGCTGTCCTGTTGCCCAATCAGATCGCTGCTCTGAGATGCCAGTCCCCACCCCTCCACCTGCATTCTGGCTCCCAGACTTAGTGACGCCCCCTGTCTACTCTTCTCTTTTCCTATTATCTTTGTCTTTGTAAGCTATGTCTTTTCTTTACTCCTTTCCTTCCAATTTAGTGGACTTTGGGAAGGCATAACAATAAGCTCATATAATAAGCTCATGTTTTATAATTCACATTTTTAAAAAAGTATGTGTGGGTCACTTAAAACACATGTGCAAGCCAAACGTGTCCTCTGGGCCATCGCCTGTAACATCTGCCAGGCACTGCAATACTGCACCCTGAACAAGGGAAAGCCAAAATAATTTGGGTCATTTTGCTTGGAAAGGGAAGGCAGAAGAACAAATTAATGGTAGAGGAGAGACCATTTGAGGACAGTTTGCAGCTGTTCTCTTGCTCAGAGAACATAATGAAAGGGCCTGAGCATTAAAGGGCAACAATGAGGGATTTCAACCAGATACGAAGAAAAGCCATCTCTCACCTGGATCACTGTGCTGGCCACATTGGTCTCCCTACCTGGGACCTCTCCGTCTCTAAACGGCTTCTGTGCTGTGCATTTCCCTGCCCTGATTTAGAACCTCTAAATACAACAGAGCACGTGTTCAATCATTTACCAGTTAATTATGGAAAGCGAAACAGGCTGGGGCCTGCGCTAGGCACTGGAAGACAGTGATGGCTGGACAGATGTGGTCCCTTCCTCTCGTGCTTCGCCAGAAACAAAGACACATCAACAAGCACTTTCAATAAGATATGAAGCCCATCTCTGATTGCTTCTCTTACCTCATCTTTATCTGCCTCCTGGGCTTACTATGTGCCAGGTCCTTGGCTAAGCCTCATGTTAAAGTTTACATATGCAAGCCTCACCGGAACCCTACGAGGTGGCTAGTTCACTATGATTATTCCCATTTATCCCCATGCTTAAAGCAGGGAGGTCATTTTCAAAAGCTATTTAGGTATTGCGTTAATTTCCTAATTGCTGAGTTACCACAAACTCGGTGGTTTATTTATTTTATTGTTTTTGAATTTTATTTTATTTATTTTTTTATACAGCAGGTTCTTATTAGTTATTTATTTTATACATATTAGTGTATATATGTCAATCCCAATCTCAGTGGTTTAAAATCACATTTATTACCTCATGGTTCTAGAGGTCAATACTAAATCTTATTAGGCTAAAGTCAAGGTGTCGGCAGGGCTGTGTCCTTCTGGAGGCTCCGAGGGAGACTCCGACTCCTCGCCCGTCTCAGTTTCTGGGTGCTGCCTGCACCCCTTGGCTCGTGGTCCCTTATTCCGTCCTTAGCGTGCATTGCTCCAGCCACTGCTTCTGTCATCACGTGGCTTCTCTCTGCCTTCAAATCTCTCTCTCTCCCCCTCCTCTGACGATACTCTGAACTGCTTTTACTTATAAAACCTGGGACACCAAATGTGTAGGCGTTTTCCTCACACCAGCCAATTCTCTTTTCTTTTTAAATTAATTTTTATTGGAGTATAGTTGCTTTACAATGTTGTGTTAGTTTCTGCTGTACAGCAAAGTGAATCAACTATATGTATACATATGTCCCCTCTTTTTTGGATTTCCTTCCCATATAGGTCAACACAGAGCATTGAGTTCCCTGTGCTATGCAGTAGGTTCTCATTAGTTATCTATTTTATACATAGTATCAATAGTGTATATATGGCAATCCCAATCTCCCAATTCATCCCACTCCCCCTTTCCCCCTTAGTATCCGTATGTTCGTTCTCTACATCTGTGCCTCTATTTCTGCTTTGCAAATAAGATCATCTATACCACAGCCAATTCTCTGTGTGGACACTACCTGCATGTCCTACAACCCAATTCAATTCTGACACTTACTACCCGGACTCGGCACAGACCCCACAGGTTGAAGGGCTCAGTCCTACGAGATGCCCTCACTTTAGGTGCCAGTCACCAGAATCGGGTCCCCAAGGTACCCACAACCCTTGCCTTTCAGGTTCAATAATTTGCTACACTCACAGAACTCAGGAAAGCACTTAACTATTACCAGTTTATTATAAAAGATTCAACTTGGGAACACCCAAATGGAAGAGATGCATAGGGCAGGTATATGGGAAGGGGCACAGAGCATCAGGGCTCTCTCTGGGTGGACCACTCCCCACCCCCGGGCCAGCACCTCCTTGTATTCACCAACCTGGAAGCTCACTGAATCCCGTCATTTAGGGGTTTTTAATGGAGGTTTCAGTACATAGAAGGATTGATCAAATCACTGTGATTTGGTGATTAACTCAGTCTCTAGCCCCTCTCCTCTCCCTGGAGGTCGGGGGTGTGCAGCTAAAGGCTCCAAACGTCTAATCATGCCTTGGTCTTTCTGGTGACCAGCCCCATCCTAAAGCTATCTAGGAGTCAAGAGTGGCATCATTCGAATAAAAGATGCTCCTATTACACAGGAAATTCCAAAGAGTCTAGGAACTCTGTGTGAGGAATCGGGGACAAAGACCAAGTATATATATTTTTATTATATCACAGACACTCATTACATTTAGTGCTCACACATACAGTCCTAGATAATCTTCCCATCTTAAGATTCCTAACTAAATCACATCTACAAGGTATCTTTTGCCATAAAGGTTAACTTTCATAGGTTCCAGGGATTAGGATGAAGATATCTTTGGGGGCCATTATTCTTTCTACCACAGGTAGAAAGAGGAAGGCCTGGGATTCAGACCAGAGTCTTGTGCCCGAAAGCCAAGCATCCAACCACCCTGTACACCCACTTCCCCATGAACCTTGAGCTTTAGCCCACCCATGATCACTGTGTCCCACATCTACCCTGCAGGGCCATTCCTCCATGCCTTTTCCAAGGTGTTTCTTTTGTCTGAAGTTCCCTTCTACTTGGCGCCTCACAAACTCCTACTTGACCTTCAAAGCCCAGCTCAAGTGCTTCTCCTCTGTATCCTTTCCCTGCCACTCCTGAGCAGAACTGGTTCTCTGTTTTCAATGCCCCCGCAGCACTTTGGTAACCTCTCTGTACAAGCAACAACCACATAACTCTGCAGTTATTTCTGCTTCTTCCTTCCCTTTTGCCATTTATATAGGAATTTCCTTTCTTTGTGGATTGTTTAGTATCTTCCATGCCCAATACCGCCTGGCACATAGTAGGTCATTCAATACATGTTCCTGAACTAAACTGAAACTAGTTTAAAAAAAAAATAAATGAACTGTATGATAAAAGGCAGACTGTGCAGTCTTCCCCAAAGGCTAAGTAAAAACAGAGAATCGAGACACATTTTTTTCATTTTTCCCCATCAATTTACTGAGCCTGATGCTGAGCATTATACCAGCTGCTAGGAATACAGAGATGAATAAAACATGACACCTGCCTGGGAGGAAAGGAAAACGAGATGTACGGAGTCCCCTACTATGTGCCCACCACTGTGTGACACCCCCAAACGCGTTAGCTCATTTAAGTGGAGGTCTGCCAGGTGAGAGGGAAGCAGCCTCAATGAGATCCCCGTGGCCCCTTCCAGCACATGGATTCTAGAAATTGAGTTTATGATTTCTTCTCTGATTATGGGTTGCTTTGCTGAATTTCAGGATGCTTCACATGGATTTAAAAGGTACCTTAAAAGACCTTCCAGTCCAGTGCTTTTGAAACTAGAGTTTGCCACACATTAGGGGGTTGTGAAAATAATTGAGTGGGTCTGACAAGCATTTTATAAATTAAAATACACAAAATAAATTAGAAAATATAAAAATTCATTGAACATACAGTAAGGTTAAGTACTGTTTTATGAAAATATTGTTTTAGTTGCACATCTACTAATGTGTCTGTATATATGTATAGATGTGTGCGTACACACATACGCACATATATTTTTTGGATTGTGATGTAAAATGTATTTCTTACTGTGGGATACAGTCAGAAATGTATGGAAAGTACTGATGAGCCTACCTCTCTACCTGGCAAGCAAGGCCTGGCAAGCGACTCTCGCCAGCTCTTTTAATAAAAGACCTGTAGGTAAGCTCCCCAAGCCCATGGGCATCTGTACTTCACACTCACTCCACTGCCATCCCTGAGAATTGGGATGCTCTTTTATTAAAGGAGCCAGTGGGGTTCCCATGAGAGCCCAAAGGGGCAAATGACCTGATCAAGTACACCTTGTTCCATTACCTCGGCTGGCCTGAAAAATATATGTGGAAAGTTCCTTTAAATAGACTACATACAGGGGCTTCCCTGGTGGCGCAGTGGTTGAGAATCTGCCTGCCAATGCAGGGGACACGGGTTCGAGCCCTGGTCTGGGAAGATCCCACATGCCGTAGAGCAACTGGGCCCGTGAGCCACAATTACTGAGCCTGTGCGTCTGGAGCCTGTGCTCCGCAACAAGAGAGGCCACGATAGTGAGAGGCCCGCGTACCGTGATGAAGAGTGGCCCCCGCTTGCCACAACTAGAGAAAGCCCTCGCACAGAAACGAAGACCCAACACAGCCATAAATAAATTAATTAATTAAAAATAAAAAAATAAAAAAAAAGAAGAACATTTAAATAACCAAAAAATCTTAAAAAAAAAATAGACTACATACAATGGGATTTCCTTCTAATTGTCATAATCAAGACCTGATTATCTAGAAATGGTCTAATTAAATCCCCTGAACTCTTGTGATGTGTAGCTTCCAGGAAAAAATGCAGCCTTTGAAGTTCTGTTGACCTGGGACAAAATCCCCATCTCTGCCACTTGGTGGCCATGTGACTTGGGACCCTCAGCTGCACTGTGGGCCATGGGCTTGGGGTGAGGGAGTCGTCCCTTCAATACTGAGAAGGCCTGCACAGAATACAAACTCAGTAAACATTCACACCTCCCGCCTTCAGCTCCCCTTCTCTTTCTATGAATACTTGCAGAGAAGTTACAAAATAACCACATGCCAACTTCACTAATGAGTCAAAGAGAACCACCACTGAGAAAATGGCATTTCTCCTCCTTCAGTAAAAGCAACAGAGCCACATGAACCTCCGTTCTGTGGCTGGGGCACCGTGTGTCCAGGCCTGGCACTGCGTGCCGGCTGAAAGTCTGGAGTTGACCCAGGGTCAGCCCAGCACGGCTGTGTGTGCTTGATCCCACCACCAGCCTGGCCCTGACCTTTTCTGGTATTTATGATGTCGGACTGGATTTTGATCACCGTTTGAGCTCTTGACACAAAGTAAACAGGTTGGCATACTTCCCTGGGAGGCACAAGCGTCAGGATTTTAATCCTGTCTCCAAGCACTTCTCCTAAATGCTACCCTGCCCTGCCACCCCTGTGACAAAACAGCCAAGACACAATGTCTCTTTTGTTGCAGTAGCCAGCAGAGCCTGGGTCAGTAACTTTTGGGCAGTGAGTATGGACCCATCTGCACTTGGGTGCATACCTAAGGAGCTTGGAAAGTATGGATGTCCAGTGCCCAGACCAGAGATTCTGACTTGGTTGGTACAGGGTAGACCTGGGCATCATTCTTCTTAAGGAGCCTCCCTCCCCCAACCATGATTCTAACCTGCTGCCAGTGTGGAATACAGCTGCCTTTGGGAGGAGTGAAGGGAACACAGAGGTAGAGGACCTGGTCCAATCCTCAGGCCAGTCTCTGTGAACTGGTGGAGAAGGTTTCCAGTTTCATACGAGGAACGTACAGCAGGGAGAGGTTAACTGGCTCATCTAAGATCACATAGACAGTTGGGACCTGGCCGCAGGGCTATCTGACTATTTTTATAGCCATGACATCACACTGTTGAGCTCAGAGCATCTACAGACGTCTGTATGTGAGCAGCCTCGGGCCATAGCCTTATAATGTTCAAAAGGGAGGGCTAGCATTTTGCTCTTTTTTATTGTGGAATACCAAAAACAGTTGAAAACAGCCCAAGAATCCAAGGCTTGAATTTATAAATAACAACACAGCCACACCATGAAATACCAGGAAGCATAACAAATGACACGGTGCATACCATGGGGAAATGGTTGTAATATGTAGTTCAAGAAAAAATATTAGTATATAAACATTACTATAATACAATCCCAATTTATATATTAAAAAACAACAACTTTAAATGCACAGAAAAGTGCCTGAAAGGAAATACACGAAAACGTTAATGACATTCAGCTCTAGGTAGTAGGAGTTTTATTTTCTTCTCTGTGTGTCATGGATACGCACTGTTTTATTCATGACACACATATCAAGGGGATCCGTCTAGTGAACCTTAATGATGCCCGGGACAGAGCAGTCTACTCTTCAAAGCATCCAGTAAATTCTTGTTTCTGCCTCTGGAGATGAAGCCCTTTCACTATTACAATAATGCCCGGAGGCACCTTTATGCTGCCTTCTCCCTGTCCTGTCTGGAATTCTGTTCTTACGGTTCTACAAAGAATACATATCTTCTTCCCCGAAACTAATATATATATATACACACACACACACACACACACACATATAGATATATATACACATACACACACACACATATATACGTGTATATATATATACGCACACACATATATATACGTGTATATATATATATACACACACACACACAAACATACACACAGAGAGAGAGAGAGCGCACACTGATGTCACAGGCCATCAATGCATCTCTAAAAACCTAAGAGAAACAAACATTTGGGGATGAGCACCTACTGTGTGCCGCTATGAAAAGCATCCAGAGGTATTCAAAAGCCCACCTCCCACTGTAATGGCTTCCTAGCCTGTCTCCAGAGACAGAGGCCGGAACTGAGCATGGGATTGGAAGCCAGATTTATGTTCTGAGATTCTCACTGGGCTGAGCCAGCGGGTCACCACTCACTCTTAGGAGATCTAAATTCTCGTGGAACTCTGTTTGGGGGCTAACTTCATCATTCCCCTGTACTCTGTGTCTCCATTCCAGCCTTACATAGTGTTTCTTGCCTGGATAGAACCTCAGTGGTGCAAGCCCCTGGGGTGACTCCAGGGCATCTGGGATTTGCTACTTCATAGGAGCATAAAGGGAAAAAGAGTACTGTAGAACCCAAAGAGTCACAGAGGCTGAAGACCTAATTTTGTTTATTCAGTACAGTAATGCCTCCCTGCCCCCCTTATCCACAGTTTTTGCAGTTTCAGTTACCCATGGTCAACTGTGGTCCAAAAACATTAAATGGAAAATTCCAGAAATAAACAATTCATAAGTTTTAAACTGTGCACTGTCCCTGCTTTGTCCCCCCCTGGCTGTGAAGCATCTTTCCATCCAGCGTATCCTGCCCACCAGTCACTTAATAGCTGCCTCGGTCATCAGATGGGCTGTCAAGGTATCGCGATGATTGTGTTCAAGTAACTCTCATTTTACTTAACAATGGCCCCAAAGCCAAGAGTAGTGACGTTGGCAATTAGGATACTCTTTTACTCTGCCTAATTTATAAATGAAAGTTTATCATAGGTAGGTATGTACAGGAAAAAACATAGTATATACAGAGTCTGGTACTATCCACAGTTTCAGGCATCCACTGGGGGTCCTGGAACTCATCCCTGCAGATAAGGGGGGATTACTGTAACTAGTTTTTTAGCATCACCTAGGCTCGGATTGGGATATACCTTGAAGGCAGAGCCAGCAGGATTTGCTGGCAGATAAATGCAGAGCGTGCGGGCAAGAAAGACATCAAAGGGACTCATACTTTATATGGTTCTGGCTCTGCTTCTGCCAGTGTGAATTTGTATCAGATTCACAGACCTGAAAGGAACACTGAGATCACCCAGTCAAACCTATTTTACAGACTCATTCATCTCCTCACCAGTCATTCAATAAATACTTATTGAACAGCTATCCTTGGATCAGAAAGGGAGAGTGACTTGCCTGAGGCTAGTAATGGTAGAACAGAGACCCGCATCCAAGTTAAGTACTCCTGCAACTGTATCACACAAATCAAAGACCTTCTGGGTCTTTCTTTACCTTTGCAACAAAAAGCCCTGCACTAGTTCACAATCTCTGAGATTCACTCCTTCCAGTAGTATTTTCTCCATGCGTGCATGCCAGCAAAGCCGCTCTACAACCTCCCGTTTCCTACTGCTTCCATACAAGACTGAAAAGAAAATGTGTCTTTCAACATGTCACCTCTCCGCTTTGACAAACACTGATATATTTTGTAATGGATGTCCCGGGAAGGCTTGAATGATGACAAAAGTAATTAGGCCAAACAAGGAAGAAAGCCCAGGACAGCACCCGAGCTGGAGGCACTACTTACCACGAGCAAGTGGCCCATTTCTCAGGGCAGAGCTAATTTGTAAAAGGAAAGATCAAGGAGATATTCAGCCAGGTCAAACTTTCAATTTAGGTCACACTTGTGGGTAAACAGGCTCCAAAATCTACCTTTCCCATCTAGACAGAATAATCCTCTAAAATGCTAAAGAAAATTTGTTCACGTACCAAAAATTTACAAACGTCGATTATAGGCCCATCGTGGTCACCAAGGAGGTGGTGATGAGGATTTGTGGGAAAGGAACCAAAAAAGAAGACTTTATTTAGAATGGGTTCTATTAGCCAGCATTTTCCTTAAGGCTGTGAGTAACAGAAATTTAAACTGACTTAAGAAATAAAAAAAAGGGAAATGTTACTTCAGGCATGGCTGGAACTAGAGACTGCAACACAGTGTAATCTGGAATCTGTCTCTATTCTCAGGATCTCAGATTTGTTTTCACTCTCAGACAGAGTGGCTGTGCAGGAAAGAGGTTACACACCCGGCCTGAGTCTGTCATCCTTAGAAAGGCCTGCTTGCAAAGGTGGCCCTTGGCTGGCACGTGTGAACTTGGGTTCCAGGAAGGTTCCCACCATTCCCTGGTAAGAATGGCCCAATGTGTCTAAAACTGCTTGCGCAAACATTATGGTTTATGATGAATACCTGCTTTCCTTCTGGGATTCTAGAATTTTGTTATGTGCTAGAGGATGCCTATATGACCAGCCCCCACTAAAGATCTTGGGTGCTGAGTTTCGGATGAGCTTTCCTGGTGGACAGCATTTCACGCATGCTGCCACAACTCACTGCTGGAGGAATTAAGTGTGTCCTGTGTGACTCCACTGGGAGAAGATTCTGGAAGCCTGAGCCTTGTTACCTCCAGACTTCACCCCATGAACCTTTTTCCTTTATTGATTTTGTCCTATTGATTTTTCCTCTACTGATTATGTCCTTTGCTGTAGTAAGTCATAGCCATGAGTCTGACTCATGCTAAGTCCCATGAGTCCTCCTCATAGACCACTGAATCTAGGGGTGGTCTTGGGGACCTTTGACACAGCGGAAAAATGACCAACGGAAGTTCCAATCACCTTCTCATAGTTTAGCAACTGTAGTAGAAAAACCTCTCCCAGAAGTTCCAACAGAAGTCCTTTGCCTACGCTCATTAGTTGTTGATTGGCTTAGCTTCGGGTACACAACCACCCTGGACCAATCACCAGAGCCAGGGAGACGGCTGCAGTCCTGCTGCTGGACAGGACTGGGTCATGTCCTGCAGCCAGGGATGGAATCACCACCCCTTACGCACAATGAAAACCAATTAAGACAAGGAGAGACATGGTTTTCAAAAGAAAAAGGGACATTCTGCTGATGTCTGTGGAGGTGGGGGGGCATGGATGCTGGCAGTTAGGACAGAACTTCCATTTGTGAAGCACAGACGTAGCGCATTGTAAGGAAGCGTTTGTTCTATCAACATCAACCACTGCCAGCACAAAATCACAGAGCTAAAAGAGCTGAACTTATTTTCTCACCCTAAATCTACGCTTTCTCTTATATTTCCCACCTAATCTACTAAACTGGGAAAACAGGGACAAATCTTCTCTCTCTTGTACCGCATCTTATCGGGACACCCATTTTTAACTGATTATGTTGCTGCATCTTACCTCCACCTTAGCTCAGGCAGTGATCATTTGTTTCTTGGATTACTGACATGGGCGACTAACTGGACTCTGGTTCCGGTTTTGCACCATCCAGCCCATTCCCCCACTGCGGCTCAATCACCTTTCTATGCTGAGGACTGACCAGCCTGATTAGATCACTCTTCTCCTTAGAGACTGTTGATGGATGCTCACCATCTTCTGGAAAAGCCCAAATTCCCTGGCGTGGCATGCCACACACCACACCCTCCCTGATCTACTTCCCGCCTACGCTGCAATCTTCCAGCATGTTTCCAATCCATCCTCCCATACGCAATTCTTTGTACAAGATGGTCCAGCCAGAGGGAACCCCCTGAAGTTCAGGCAACATGCCATGCTGTTTCATGCTGTGAGTTTGGTCCACTTTGTTCTCCCTGGTCCCCCTTTCCCGTGTGGAGATCTGCAGCCAACCCACAAGACCCATGTATCTTATGTTGCGAGTGACGACTTTCCCAGCCCCCAAAGTTAATTCCCCCTCCCATGATGGCACCACTGTGCTTGGTACACGCCCCGCATCTCTCACCACAGTCCTTTCTTAGTATTTATTTGCCCTTCTGAATTCTCAACTAGAATTCACCTTCACGAAGGCTGGCGAATCATCTTATCCATCCTTAGAGCTCAGTACTGACTACAATGACAAGCAGCAGTGCTTAAAAGCCTGTGAACTGAATCCACAAATGAAAGAGGCTGAGATCGTGGCTCTCCCACTTACCAGTCAGATGATTTGAGTGTGCTGTTCAACCTTTCTAAGCATTGGTTCTCCCTCTTGTAAGATGTGGATTGGACGAGCCGTGTGTCAGGACTGTTGTGAGGATGACAGGAGCTAATGCATGTGGGACACCCAGGCTGCGTGCAGAGTCTGGACTGCACCAGGCATCTCATCAAAGCCAGTTACCCCCCAAATGTACCACCCTAATGCAACACAGCAATAAGGGAAACTGGGTGCGAGGTATACGGCAACTCCGTACAAACTTCACAATTCTTCTGTAAATCAAAAACTGTTCCAAAATTTTAAAAGTTCACTTTAAAAAAGAAAAAAGTGAGTTCCATCCCTACCAACCAACCCTCCCTCCCCTCCTCCTCACCTCCACCCAAAACCGTTCAAGGGATGCCTCTTTTTTTTTGATTTTTCACATCCTAGTATCAGCATCATTTCCTCCCCACCAACACCCCAAAAAAGATTACTGGCTAGATTTGGGAAATCCTCTTTTTAATCTTTTAAGAATTTTTGCCATTATGGGATATGGTCTTTTGATGTCTAAGCAGTAAAGAAGAGAAGCCCCAAACTGCCATACCTTCTTTGTCCTGAGACCCATCAAAAGGCAAACAAGAAAACAGAAACCCAAGCTTCCTTGTCGAATGGAGACGGTTGTTAATAAAAAAAAATATCCTTTGGCTTCTAGGGAAGCTGGTGATTTCACCTGGTCCTATACCAGTTGACAGTGTTCCCTTCAACGGCCCCTCCATCCACCTCAATAAAGAATCAGCACACACAACTCTGTCCACTGCACTCTTCCAGATGGGCAAGCCCAGCGCACCGCACAGAGAAGAGAACAGCTATTTGTCTTCCTTGACAGGCCACGTCCGTCCTTGTCATATATTAGATTCTGCTAATAATCTACGGATATGCGTTTAGGAGAAAAAAAAATTGTGTCCTTGTGATAGTCACAGAACGACACGATTTCCTCTCTTCACGAGTCTGTAGATGGGCAGCACGTTGGATCCTCTTGTAATTTCGAGGGAAGATTGTAAACCCCAGTGGGTCCTACCCCCAAATCTATGGCTATGGACGCATTTGAGTCGGGCCAATTCAATCATACTTTCCCTTGGTATCACATTTCCTTCCAGGTACAAGGGAATGAGTGCATTTATTTATCTTCTGAAAGAGGAAATTTACTACTGGCAATTCAGCTATCTGTGGCCCTAGGAGAGGAGAAAATTCATAGCTCAAGCATCTTGGAGGCTAGTGTCGAGTATAAGAAAGAAGGGGAAGGAAGTCTGAAGCACACACGATAGGAGCTTGGGCACAGGGCTGACTCAGAAAGTCATTCAAAAAGGGCACGTGGTTAGGGGGTCTCCAAGATATGAACCAGTAAACAAGCGGTAGGAAGTTCAGATTTCATTTCCTCTTTGGGGCTAGCCACTATCAACCACTTAAACTACCACCACCAGCACCTGACATCCTACACCTTTTGGTCAGTAATGGAGGGCCACTAAGGAAGTGGCTCCCAACAGAGAAGGACTTTGCCCTCAGGGGACATTTGAAGATGCCTGGAGATACGTTTAGTTGTCACAACTGGGGAAGGGGGTGCAACTGGTACCTAGTGAGTAGAGGCTAGGGAAGGACAGGACGGCCCCCTACAATGATGAATTATCCAGCCCCGGATGTCAAGAGCTCTGAGGTGGAGAAACCCTGCATGAAGGCAATGGCTGTCAAAGTACTGGTGCTGTCCAGGCTGTTGGTGGGAGATGGGAGTGGGCCTTGGACTTGCACAATTTGCAAAGACACCACAGGTAATTCTGATACTGAAAGCCACCCTCCACCCCACAACTCAGAAGTACTGCTCAGAGAACACAGTTGTAAATGATCATTAGGTTACTGCTTGGCTATCACATGTCTATTAATCCAATTTGATATTTCACTAATATAGACTCGGAGCAGAGCTAACCTTCACGGAAGACCCCTTTGGCCCCAGATACTTTTAGAACAAACAAGGAAAAAAGGCTTCTTTTCTGAGCACATGATTCTAAAGATGGGCTTTGTCTTTGTCTCCATAAATTTATTTGATAAGTATTTGCTTCTCACCTCTTCCCACTACCTGGACTGCACCTGTCTCTCACCGTCACTCCCACTAAGTCTCTTGTGCCTCTATTTGGTGCCAACCTGCCCCCTCACCCTTCCTCCCCCAAGGATGACCTAGGACAGCCCTCTCCCCTTCATGCATCCACAATAGCTATGTTCACAATCAAAATCTCCTTGACTCAAGGCAGCTGATATCAGAAAAATAGTAGAAAAGCAATCTGGCTAAGTAATTCACATTAATGGCAAGTAACCCTAAAAACAGTTCCAGAAGTATCTGATTTTTTCAAATAAGGATGAGTTAGTCACACGAATGTCTAATGGACCAGGTATTAGAGAGAATAACTTGTGTGGCCGGTACCAAGTAGGTGTTCAGTAAATACTTATGGAGTGTCTGAATGAGTGAGAAAAGACCTTTGGGCAGAGTAACTTCCTGTAGTTTTAGGTTTAATGCTTAAACTTTTCAGTATCTCTCCCTGAAATTTTCAAAAAAATCCCGTGGGCCCATCAGGAGGTGGTAACCATTCCAACATGTGATATACAGACAAGGTATTTACCAAAAATAGCAACAGCACAATGTCCCAGCACCCTGTGGTCATACAATAAAAGGTAATCAAGGAGTAGTCCACTAAGACCCCAAAATCCTTCTCTCTCACTGATTCTAATCAGCCTCCCAATTCAGCTCTTCCTTCTCCAGTCCAGAGCCCTACCCACCATCCGTCCTTCCTCCACCGCTCTAAGATAAAAGGAAAAGCTAGAGAAACAATACTAATAAAAATAATAATGCCATATTTTCTGGCTTCTAAGGGGGCACTGATTGTAGGATATAGCAAAACATTTTCTAGGAGAAAAAGACCATCAGTCAAGTTGCTCTGGTTAAGTCACATCTCAATTTCAGAAACCGTAAAATGTGAAAAACCCTGCATCGAAGAACTGAGATAACAAATCCCTGCAAAGGACCAGGTGAATTACAGATTCTGCTTCTGAAATATCAGTCCCTTTAAAACTGAAGTGTAAATTGCTCGGGAGAGCCAGGCCTCTACCCAGGTCCTGGGAGGGTCACACTCTACCGTCTCTGGTCTCCCCCACTGAGACACACAGCCAGCTCTTTCCAATCAGGACAAAATCCTGACTCTTACTCTCACGTGACCCTCCCAGGCCCCCCTCCTCATCTTTTTTTTTTTTTGTAAGATGATGTCATTACACCTGTATTTGTTTTTATTATTATTTTATTTATTTTTTTATTTTTTTATTTTTATTTTTGGCTGTGTTGAGTCTTCGTTTCTGTGTGAGGGCTTTCTCTAGTTGAGGCAAGTGGGGGCCACTCCTCATCGCGGTGCGCGGGCCTCTCACTATTGCCGCCTCTCTTGTTGCGGAGCACAGGCTCCAGACATGCAGGCTCAGTAGTTGTGGCTCACGGGCCTAGTTGCTCCGCGGCATGTGGGATCTTCCCAGAGCAGGGCTCAAACCCGTGTCCCCTGCATTAGCAGGCAGATTCTCAACCACAGTGCCACCAGGGAAGCGCCCCCTCCTCATCTTGATCGAGGATATCTGGGGAACTTTTCTTACTCATGGAGGACTAATAACATCTCCTCTAAGATGAAGATCCTCCCATCGGAATCTCTTAGGTATGTAGATAGCTGCCTTATTGTGATGACAGTAAAATGATTCTCATATTAGAAACAGCAGCAGCAAAACACTGTTGCCGCTCACTCTGTCAGGAACTGCACTGAGACCTTTCTATGTACAATCTCACGTCACCCTCACAGCGTTACCATCTCCATTTTGCCTGTAGGTAATGGAGGTTCAGAGATGTGAGTAGTGCCAAGGTTATAAAGATGATAAGAGGATGGATGGGGGGGCGACCGCAGGAAAGGCCCTGGGCTGCTCTGTCCTATCACTCCGGGAGTGGACACTTGAGTTGGGTAAGGACTAAGGGAAAGAAAAACGTCACAGTCACTTCTAGAAATATCTCTTTCCTCCTCTTCCGTATGGGCCACATAGTGTTTCTCTAGCTCATTTCACAGAGATCCTGGATCCCTGTGCATGAAGGGAAGTCACAGAGTGGACACAAGTCCCATTTGCCCCACTGGGGGATCCTGGGGATGTAAAGATCAGAGTGGCTGACCTGCCCCATTCCGGGAGCTGTGCAGACAGGGACACTCAGGATGTGGCTGGCTTGATGACGCAGTGGCAGTTTGAGGCAGGAGGCGACATCGCTCGCTGGGTATGGGCTGCGCGGTCAGGGGCTCCTGACACAATCAGGGTGAGCTCCGTGACCCTTCCTCCGATGCAGCGTGCCCCCCCTCCCCGCTAAGCACAGCTCGCCAATCACACCTCGCCCAGCCTTTGGACTTGCGGATCCCCATCTGCCACCGCCCAACAGCCTCCCATTAGATCCAGCAGATGCAGCAAGCCACCCTCCCTTCAGGGCCGGAAGCCACAGCATGGGCACCCCTGGATTCGACACCTGGAAGTCCAGAAAAGGAAACCGTCACAACCCGGTGAGAACATTTTAATAAAACAGCTCTACTTCATTCCGATAAGGAAACACCTAAAGATACCTCCAGCCGTCCTCTTTTGTAAGATCCAGACCTGTTCATTCCATCTCCACATGGCCAACACTGAACTCGTCACCCAGGTTCATCCACTCTACTTCCCTGTTCATCTCTCGTCCACGTCCTCTGCTCGCCCCCAAGGGCAATACGCTGCTCTAGGCCCTATAGGCCGCTGTCGTATCTTGCCTGCAGTTTAGCAGTAGCCAGCCTCCTAGGACCTGCTGCCAAAACGTTCTTTCAAGGTACTGGTTTCCTGCTTCCCGCTTTCAGAACATCCCCACGCTGCAGCCAAAGGAACCTTTTCAAATCTGAAAACCTGAGCATCCTTTTCTGTACCTGAAACTCCGAACTGTCTTTCAGTTACCTTTGGATAAAACCCAAAGCTGTAATTTACAAAACCCTTCATGGTTCTCTTGCCTTATTTCCCGCTCTGCAAACCGCCTAGAATCACATGTTTATTTGTTCATTTATTAACTGAGCACCTGCCAGGTATTGTTCTAAGTGCTGAGAACACATCAGGAACAAGACAAAGATCCCTGCCCTCACGGTATTTATGTATTAGCAGGAAAGACACACAATGACCACGTAAAGCCAGCCACGTCCCCGGTACCTGGGTCTGTCTTGCTTACTGGGTAGAGCAGAACAGCGATCTTAATAAGTAATCATAAACTAGATTAGAAGATGATGGATGCTATAAAAAACATGAAAAGAACAGGGTGTGAGGGAGGGGATGGTATCCCAGGTTGCAGGATGAAAGGGGCCAAGTGGCAGAAATCTCACTGAGATGCTAAGATCTGAGCAAAGACTTAAAGGGAGTTACGGCAGCAAGACAGGGAGAGATCTGGGGGCCAAGCGTTCCCAGCAGAGGCACAGCAGAGCAAAGGACCAAAGGCAGGGCCCACCTGATCTGTTTGAGGAAGAGACCTCGATGTTTCTCTCAGCGTCTGCACCGCTTCTCTCTCCGGACCTCAGGCCTCTGGATAACGGCATTCCCTCTAAGTGGGCCATGGAGGCTGACGTCCTCATGCCTCTTTCCTTCACAAGCCTTCCTGACCCTCCCAACCCTCCTGGCCAGGACTGCTTCCCCCCAAACTGTGATTCTACTTCACCCCGAATTCCGCCTTTCAAGGTACTTTCCACACTTTAACGTAACTGTGTGTTGAGTTGGATCTAGAATCTAGTGGTTAAAAGCGTGGGCTCTGAGGTCAGCCTGGGGGCGGTCTGGCTTCCATCCAGGCTCCGCCACTGCCCCTCATTGTATGATCTCAGGCGCGACACTTAAGGACTTCTGAGGGCTAAATGAGATAGCCTGGCGCCCGACACAGAAAAAGCAGCTAATAGGAGTTAGCACGGGGAGGAGTGGGGGGCAGGTCGGCCTGTCTTATTTACTGTTTTATCCCCCAGGCCTAGGCCAGATCCAAGGGCTCAAAAGATAATGAATTAATGAAAGAACGAGTGACTGAAAGAACGTGGAAGGCAGGGAGGCAGCGGGTGGAAGAGGAGGGAGGGAAGCAGGGGGCAGGGACGCAGGGAGAGGGGAGGGAAGCAGGGGGCAGGGACGCAGGGAGAGGGGAGGGAAGCAGGGGGCAGGGACGCAGGGAGAGGGGAGGGAAGCAGGGAAGCTTCTGCTCCCCCAACTCGCAGGAGTTTCAGGTTGAAGAACAAGATGAAAACAAAGATGCAGAAGGAAAGGAAGGGGAAGATAATTTATTAAGTGCTGTGTAAGGCAGAGCTATTTGGCGACTTAACCACCAAAATGTAGCCTATGGGGCAGTGATTACCATACCATTCTCCCACGTTTACAGCACAAAAGAGAATCAGGGAAGGTAAAGAATGTTCCTAATAGAGTAAGAGAAGGCAGATCCACTTCACCGTTAATCTGAAAAATAATTAAAACCTCTTCCCCCATTTTGCCAGGAATAAAATTCTTGAGGTTCCCCCCATGGTGAGCATCTCAGCTTGCCAAACGCAAGCACCGTGAAGCATGTAAGGAGAAAATCAGAGTGTAGTTCCCGGATTCGGAGTGGAAGGCAGCCGGATAACAGGTGTGAAGAAGGGGGAGGAAAGAGGAATAAAGAGGCCCTGGGGAGTTTCCAAGGGGAAAATCAACCAGGAATTAGAAGGTAAAAAACAGAACCAAACAATGAAAACTGGTGGTGAGGAAGGAGCTCCATCAATACTAGGAGTGCAGGAGAATGTTTAAAACCATGCCCAGATGATAAAGAAATGCCCCAGCCTTTTAGTGGAATACTGTGATTGACAACAAAGACCACACACCCTGAGTGGCTCGCTCCCATTAGAATTCCAGAGCCTTCTGAACTAACAGCATGTCACCCATGCACACACTGGCTGGTGGAGTCATTTTAAACCACTTTATGTGAGGCTTTACATCTTTTAAAGTTTCTGTTTCTCTTCCCTGCGGCAAAGCAGTCTCTCAAGTTTAGAAACTGTCAGGAGCTGATGTGAGATGAACAGGACCCTGACCGCAGAGAGTCTCCTCCCCACAAGATGCTTAAACAGGTTACCTAGTCGTCCTGAAAGGCCTTCTTTGATTCCTTTCACACCAGCTAAAGGGAGGAAGGTTCATTTGGAGGTCAGTGAAGGGGCACAGGGAATAAGAACAAACTTAGACACAGGAGAGAGGAGGAAGGAAAGGAGAAGGGAACTCCTGTGGCCAGAGCATCCACTGGGTACCGGGATCAGTGAATCACCTCCTCGGACCTCACGTCACTATGAGAAAATGTGAGCATTTTCCTTGTACAGGTGCAGAGGCGAGGATGAGAGGTTAAATGAACACCCCACGTCAGCCTGCTGATGAGTAGACCAGCAGGGATTTAAACTTGGTGTCTTCCTTTCAAAGCTTCTCCTACCCAACCAGTTCCACTGAGAAAGGGAGAGAGGGGAGAGAGCAGGGGAAGCGGCAAAGGAGGGAGGGGCAGGTCATAACCAGGTAAGAAGGAAAGACACCTGCGGAAAGGTCCAAGAGTGCCAAAGACCCCTTCAAGGCAAGTGATTATATAACCACAAAGGCTCTACAAATGTCTTTTCAAAAATAATACTTCCAAAGTTCTTCATATTCAGCTTTTTTACATTATTGTACACTTACAGCCATCCCGTGTCCACCCAATGGTTTTGTGGACAAGGCTGTGAGGTAATGGAGCAGACACCCATTAAAGGGATCTGCCATTATCCCATACCTGCCGGCAGGAGTCCTTAGAGAAAATGGAACATGGGAAGAATAATGCACATCTTGTGCATTTCTCGCAAGGACCCCGCTGGCATTGTTCCTGGTTCACTGAGGCCCAGAGAAGTCGAGTAACCTGCCTGTGCTCACAGAGTCCCTCGGGGAGCCCTGATTCTGGCTTATTCTACTGGACAATGATGGGTACATGGGGAGAGCTCTTGGGGTGCACAGCTACTTTAAACAGGGTGTCCTGGAATGTCACAAGCTGGGCCAGGATTCCGGAGACTGAGGTTTTATTTCTCAAATCCTAGGAAAACCACACTTTCCTATGCCTCTGATTTTGCCTGACACTCCTGTTCTCTAAATGCCTACATCACCATGGGCCCACCCTCTACAAACTTTACATGGTCACCTAGAGTTCTTTCTTATGTCTAACTCTGGTCTCTCCAAAGAGACTCTAAGACCCACCACCTGCTCTTCCAGGGACAGTAGGGTGAAAGGTAGAGAGTACTGAATTTAGAGTTGGACTCCCTGAGTTCAAATCCCAGCTCTACTTAAGAGCTGAGACTGCGGGTAAGCTACCTTGTCTCCTGAACCATCTGTTCTCAAATCTTTAAAACAGGAACATTAACAGTAATTACTTCAAGGGAGTGTCATGAGGCTTAAATGAGTTTACTCAAAGTTTAACAGAGTGGCGGGAGCAGAATAAATGCTTCAAAATGTTAGCTGTATATTTTAAATGGATAACCAACAAGGACCTACTGTACAGCACAGGGAATACTGATCAATATTCTGTAACAACCTAAATGGGAAAAGAATTTGAAAAAGAATAGATGTATACGTATAATTGATTCACTTTGCTGTACACCTGAAACTAACAAAAAATTGTAAATCAACTATACTCCAATAAAAATTAATTTTATTTATTTTTTAAACATCTCTATTGGAGTATAATTGCTTTGCAATGATGTGTTAGTTTCTGATGTATCACAAAGTGAATCACCTATACGTATATACATATCCCCATATCCCCTCCCTCTTGCATCTCCCTCCCACTCTCTCTATCACACCCCTCTAGGTGGGCACAAAGCACCGAGCTGATCTCCCTGTGCCATGAGGCTGCTTCCCACTAGCTATCTATTTTACATTTGGTAGTGTACGTATGTCCATGCCACTCTCTCACTTTGTCTCAGCTTACCCTTCCCCCTCCCCGTTTCCTCAAGTCCATTCTCTATATCTGCATCTTCATTCCTGTCCTGCCCCTACGTTCTTCAGAAACATTTTTTTTTTTTTAGATTCCATATATATGTGTTAGAATACACTATTTGTTTTTCTCTTTCTGACTTACTTCACTCTGTATGACAGTCTCTAGGTCCATCCACCTCACTACAAAAAACTCAGTTTCCTTTCTTTTTATGGCTGAGTAATATTCCATTGTATATATGTGCCACATCTTTATCCATTCATCTGTCAATGGACACTCAGGTTGCTTCCATGTCCTGGCTATTGTAAACAGAGCTGCAATGAACATTTTGGTACATGACTCTTTTTGAATTATGGTTTTCTCAGGGTATATGCCCAGTAGTGGGATTGCTGGGTCGTATGGTAGTTCTCTTTTTAGTTTTTTAAGGAACCTCCATACTGTTCTCCATAGTGGCTGTATCAATTTACATTCCCACCAACAGTGCAAGAGGGTTCCCTTTTCTCCACATCCTCCCCAGCATTTATTGTTTGTAGATTTTTTGATGATGGCCATTCTGACTGGTGTGAGGTGATACCTCACTGTAGTTTTGATTTGCATTTCTCTAATGATTAGTGATGTTGAGCATCCTTTCATGTGTTTGTTGGCAATCTGTATCTCTTCTTTGGAGAAATGTCTATTTAGGGGTTCTGCCCATTTTTGGATTGGGTTGTTTGTTTTTTGATATTGTGCTGCGTGAAGTGCTTGTATATTTTGGAGATTAATCCTTTATCAGTTGCTTGGTCTGCAAATATTTTCTCCCATTCTGAGGGTTGTCTTTTCGTCTTGTTTATGGCTTCCTTTGCTACGCAAAAGCTTTTAAGTTTCATTATGTCCCATTTGTTTATTTCTGTTTTTATTTCTCTTTCTCTAGGAGGTGGGTCAAAAAGGATCTTGCTGTGATTTATGTCATAGAGTGTTCTGCCTATGTTTTCCTCTAAGAGTTTTATAGTGTCTGGCCTTACATTTAGGTCTTTAATCCATTTTGAGTTTACTTTTGTGTATGGTGTTAGGGAGTGTTCTAATTTCATTCTTTTACATGTATCTGTCCAGTTTTCCCAGCACCACTTATTGAAGAGGCTGTCTTTTCTCCACTGTATATTCTTGCCTCTTTTATCAAAGATAAGGCAAACATTTGTGCGTGGGTTTATCTCTGGGCTTTCTATCCTGTTCCACTGACCTATATTTCTGTTTTTGTGCCAGTACAATACTGTCTTGATTACTGCAGCTTTGTAGTATAGTCTGAAGTCAGGGAGCCTGATTCCTCCAGCTTTGTTTTTCTTTCTCAAGATTGCTTTGGCTATTTGGGGTCTTTTGTGCTTCCATATAAATTGTGAAATTCGTTGTTCTAGTTCTGTGAAAAATGCCATTGGTAGTTTGATAGGGAATGCATTGAATCTGTAGATTGCATTGGGTAGTATAGTCATTTGCACAGTGTTGATTCTTCCAATCCAGAAACATGGTATATCTCTCCATTTGTTTGTATCATCTTTAATATCTTTCATCAGTGTCTTATAGTTTTCTGCATACAGGTCTTTTGTCTCTTTAGGTAGGTTTACTCCTAGGTATTTTATTCTTTTTGTTGCAATTGTAAATGGGAGGGTTTCCTTAATTTCTCTTTCAGATTTTCCATCATTAGTGTATAGGAATGCAAGAGATTTCTGTGCATTAATTCTGTATTCTGCTAGTCTACCAAATTCATTGATTAGCTTTACTAGTTTTCTGGTAGCATCTTTAGGATTCTCTATGTATAGTATCATGCCATCTGGAAACAGTGACAGTTTTACTTCTTCTTTTCCGATTTGGATACCTTTCATTTCTTTTTCTTCTCTGATTGCTGTGGATAAAACTTCCAAAACTATGCTGAATAATAGTGGTGTGAGTGGGCAACCTTGTCTTGTTCCTGATCTTAGTGGAAATGGTTTCAGTTTTTCACCATTGAGAATGATGTTGGCTGTGGGTTTGTCATCTATGGCCTCTATTGTATTGAGGTTAGTTCCCTCTATGCCTACTTTCCAGAGGGTTTTTAACATAAATGGGTGTTGAATTTTGTCGAAAGCTTTCTCTGCATCGATTGAGATGATCATAAGGTTTTTCTCCTTCAATTTGTTAATATGGTGTATCACATTGATTGATTTGCGTATATTGAAGAATCCTTGCATTCCTGGAATAAACCCCACTTGATCATGGTGTATCATTCTTTTAATGTGCTGTTGGATTCTGTTTGCTGTATTTTGTTAGGATTTTTGCACCTATGTTCATCAGTGATATTGGCCTGTAGTTTTCTTTCTTTGTGACATCTTTGTCTGGTTTTGGTATCAGGCTGATGGTGGACTCGTAGAATGAGTTTGGGAGTGTTCCTTCCTCTGCTACATTTTGGAAGAGTTTGAGAAGGATAGGTGTTAGCTCTTCTGTAAATGTTTGATAGAATTCGCCTGTGAAGCCATCTGGTCCTGGGCTTTTGTTTGTTGGAAGATTTTTAATCACAGTCTCAATTTCAGTGCTTGTGATTGGTCTGTTTATATTTTCTATTTCTTCCTGGTTCAGTCTCAGAAGGTTCTGCTTTTCTAAGAATTTCTGCATTTCTTCCAGGTTGTACATTTTATTGGCATATAGTTGCTTGTAGTAATCTCTCATGATCCTTTGTATTTCTGCAGTGTCACTTGTTACTTCTCCTTTTTCATTTCTAATTCTCTTGATTCGAGTCTTTTCCCTTTTTTTCTTGATGAGTCTGGCTAATGGTTTATCAATTTTGTCTTCTCAAAGAACCAGCTTTTAGTTTTATTGATATTTGCTATCATTTCATTTATTTCTGATGTGATCTTTATGATTTCTTTCCTTCTGCTAACTTTGGGGTTTTTTTGTTCTTCTTTCTCTAATTGCTTTAGGGGTAAGGTTAGGTTGTTTATTTGAGATGTTACTTGCTTCTTGAGGTAAGATTGTATTGCTATAAACTTCCCTCTTAGAACTGCTTTTGCTGAATCCCATAGGTTTTGGGTCATCGTGTTTTCATTGCCATTTGTTTCTAGATATTTTTTGATTTCCTCTTTGCTTTCTTCAGTGATATCTTGGTTATTTAGTAGTGTATTGTTTAGCCTCCATGTGTTTGTATTTTTTACAGATTTTTTCCTGTAATTGATATCTAGTCTCATAGCATTGTGGTCGGAAAAGATACTTGATACGATTTCAATTTTCTTAAATTTACCAAGGCTTGATATGTGACCCAAGATATGATCTATCCTGGATAATGTTCCATGGGCACTTGAGAAGAAAGTGTATTCTGTTGGTTTTGGATGGAATGTCCTATAAATATCAATTAAGCCCATCTTGTTTAATGTGTCATTTAAAGCTTGTGTTTCCTTATTTATTTTCATTTTGGATGATCTGTCCATTGGTGCAAGTAGGGTGTTTAAGTCCCCTACTATGATTGTGTTACTGTTGATTTCCCCTTTTATGGCTGTTAGCATTTGCCTTATGTATTGAGGTGCTCCTATGGTGGGTGCATAAATATTTACAATTGTTATAGCTTATTCTTGGATTGATTCCTTGATCATTATGTAGTGTCCTTCTTTGCCTCTTGTAATAGTCTATTTTCAAGTCTATTTTGTTTGATATGAGAATTGTTACTGCAGCTTTCTTTTGATTTCTATTTGCATGGAATAACTTTTTCCATCCCCTCACTTTCAGTCTGTATGAGTCCCTAGGTCTGAAGTGGGTCTCTTGTAGGCAGCATATATACGGGTCTTGTTTTTGTATCCATTCAGCCAGTCTATGTCTTTTGGTGGGAGCATTTAATCCATTTACATTTAAGGTAATTATCGATATGTTTGCTCCTATTACCATTTTCTTAATTGTTTTGGGTTTGTTTTTGTAGGTCTTTTCCTTCTCTTGTGTTTTCTGCCTAGAGAAGTTCCTTTAGCATTTGTTGTAAAGCTGGTTTGGTGGTGCTGAATTCTCTTAGCTTTTGCTGGTCTGTAAAGGTTTTAATTTCTCAGTCAAATCTGAATGAGATCCTTGCTGGGTAGAGTAATCTTGGTTGTAGGTTTTTCCCTTTCATCACTTTAAATACTTCCTGCCACTCCCTTCTGGTTTGCAGAGTTTCTGCTGAAAGATCAGCTATTAACTTTATGGGGATTCCCTTGTACGTTATTTGTTGCTTTTCCCTTGCTGCTTTTAATATCTTTTGTTTGTATTTAATTTTTTACAGTTTGATTAATACGTGTCTTGGCGTGTTTCTCCTTGGATTCATCCTGTATGGACTCTCTGAGCTTCCTGGACTTGACTATTTCCTTTCCCATATTAGGGAAGTTTTCAGCTATAATCTCTTAAAATATTTTCTCAGTCCCTTTCTTTTTCTCTTTTTCTTCTGGGACCAATTCGAATGTTGGTGCATTTAATGTTGTCACAGAGGTGTCTGAGACTGTCCTCAATTCCTTTCATTCTTTTTTCTTTATTCTGCTCTGTGGTAGTTATTTACACTATTTTATCTTCCAGGCCACTTATCCTTTCTTCTGCCTCAGTTATTCTGCTATTGATTCCTTCTAGAGAATTTTTAATTTCACTTATTGTGTTGTTCATCACTGTTTATTTGCTCTTCAGGTCTTACAGGTCCTTGTTAAATGTTTCTTGTATTTTCTCCACTGTATTTCCAAGATTTTGGGTCATCTTTACTATCATTACTCTGAATTCTTTTTCAGGTAGACTGCCTATTTCCTCTTCATTTGTTTGGTCTGGTGGGTTTTTCCTTGTTCCTTCATCTGCTGTGTATTTCTCTGTCTTCTAATTTTGCTTAACTTACTGTGTTTGGGGTCTCATTTTGCAGGCTGCAGGTTCGTAGTTCCCATTGTTTTTGGTGTCTGCCCCCAGTGGGTAAGGTTGGTTCACTGGGTTGTGTAGGTTTCCTGGTGGGGGGGACTGGTGCCTGTGTTCTGATGGATGAGGCTGGATCTTGTCTTTCTGGTGGGCAGGCCTGCGTCCGGTGGTGTGTTTTGGGGTGTCTGTGAACTTTTTATGATTTTAGGCAGCCTCTCTGCTAATGGGTGGGGTTGTGTTCCTGTCTTAATAGTTGTTTGGCATAGGGTGTCCAGCAGTGTAGCTTGCTGGTCGTTGAGTGGAGCTGGGTCTTAGCATTGAGACGGAGATCTCTGGGAGAGCTCTTGCCGACTGATATTACGAGGGGCCGGGAGGTCTCTGGTGGACCAATGTCCTGAACTTGGCTCTCCCACCTCAGTGGCTCAGGCCTGACACCTGGTCGGAGCACCAAGACCCTGTCAGCCACACGGCTGGGTCATCCTGGAGAAGATGGACTGAAGGCAGGAGAAAGCTAGAGGATAGGAGACCTGTCAGAAGGCTTGTTTGATGAAATCAGGCAAAGGATGGTGACATTCTGTACCTAGGCTGTACTTGCAAAGTGGAAAAGGGTGCCTCGGGAAGCCGGAGTGCGCATTTCCGCCTTTTGGCACTGACTGATCTGGAGTGCTGAACAAGCCAGGAAAGTGCCCTTAGCAGATGTCAGATTGGGGCCCCAGGTTCAGCTCCAGAAGCCCACTTTGCTGCAAGTAAGCCTTTGGCCTCTTGGATGGCCTCTTGGGCAAGGCACTGCTCCACTCACCATACCTGTTTTGAGGCCAGAACTTGACACTATGGCAATAGGGTCTTCTTAAAGGGAAGGTGTTTGTCCATATGAATACAAATACTAACCTGACTATTCAGCATGGCTTTCTTCCAAAAGCTTTAAATTAAGGCTGCACATTTATTATTTATGCCTTTACAACAACTTCCCCAGATTGCTAGAATCAGATATTATTTCCAAATTTTTATGGAAAACTACGGCACCCAAGGGTCAAGCTGACTCATGATCGGCAGCCACACCTTAACTAAGATGCAGACCCCGCCTCCCAGGTGATGGGCATGCCCTCCTCCATGCCATCAGGAAGCCTGGAGGGGACGCAGCAGGTAGCAGAGAGAGCACAGACTCCAGAGCCAAACAGTTTGGGTTCAGCCATGCTGTGCAATAGCTCTTTGATCATGGGAAGTTATTTAACCTCTCTTGGACCCAGTTTATTTTGATTTTCAAATGTGCAAAGCTTCTAGCTCAGTGCCTGGAACAGAAGAAGTACTTAAGAAACAGTAGTTACTTTCCCTTTGCTTTACAAATACTCATTTTATCCGCCTGCCTCCTTCCCATCTCCACGTGGATGTCCAGTTAGGTATTTCAAATTTAAAAATGCCCCAAACCAAACTCCTGATCATCCCCCATAACCTGTTCTTCTTGCAGCCTTTTCCATCTCACAGATGCCACCTCACCCGTCCAGCTACCTTGGGGCATCCTCCACTCCTGTGCCCCTGCTCCCCACATCCAATCAATAGGATATCCTGACTATCTGACCTTCAAAATGTGATAATGATGTAATATGATGACGTCTTTCACCCCTACTGCCGCATCCAGGTCTGAGTCCACAACATGGCTCACCTGGACGTTTGCAACCATCTCAGAAATCGTTTCCGTGGCCAGGATGATCCATTAAAAATGTAAATCAGATCACCTCACTCCTCTGCTCAAAGCCAGACATCAGCTTCCCATATCTCTGAAGGGAAAGACAACATCCTCCCACTGCCCTACAAAGGTCCCCATGATCTGACCTCACCAGCCCTCGCCCCTCTCCTGGGCTCACTCTGCTCTGTTCTGAACTCCATCTGAGTCCTCAAGTAAGTCAGGCCACATCACTCCTGAAACTTCACACTTGCTGTTCCTTCTGGCTAGGACACTATTCCTACCCTTCCTCTAGACAGCTGGCATGCCTGTCATCTCAACTTCTTCAGATTTTTGCTTAAATGTCACTTTTCATGTAAGATCTTCCATTATGACCTTATTTGCATATTAAAATAATACACGCACGCACACACACACACACAAAACAAACCCTGTACAAAAGAGTACCGTATGAAAAAGATAAGAGCTTATTTTCTTTTCACTTCCATATTTTCCCAGAAAAGTTAGGGTGGGCATGGGAAAACCTCAGATGTTTTATACTCACTCCTTTGATGGTGACAGATAAAAGCGGAAGACAGTATGCCTTGTTCGTGAGCTCCTTGGAGGCAGGTGTCCTGTTCTAACAACAGCATCTAATATATTCCAGTGGAGGCCTAACTAATGCTAGAAATGGACCAGTGAGAGAATGAACAAATAAACGAAGCCTATTAAATCAACTCCACGCATTCAAATTTCCCCTGCTCTGACCTTGACCCATATATTCTGCTCTGCCCCAGAAACTGCCTTGAGTCTCAGAGCCCTCCTCCAAATCCAAATCCCTGGGCCAGCTCTGGGAGCAACAAGAGCCTTGAGAGCCTTCCCTTCCACAGATGATATGGGGTGGGTACGACTTAACACCAGCATTATTACTGTTGTTATGACTGGCGACAGAACCCCACCAGCACTGTGGCATGTCCTGGCTGGAACAGAATAAATGTGATTTCCTAGTTACAAGGCTACAATTAGTGGCCACCTGTTCCAGGGATTTTGTTGAGTTACACTTATCCAGGGGAGACTTGCAGTTCTGAATGAATATTTCAGAGTGAGTTTCTTGGGAAGCAGACTCCAGGATGGGAGTGAGCACGCAGGAGGTTAACTTAGGAGAGCTCTTGGAACAGCACCTATGAAAGGGAAGGAACACCAGCAGGGCTGGGCAGAGGGAGAAATGGAGCTGCCAGGCGGACTCCAGGGAAGGCTACAGGGGATCCTGCAAGATCCCACGTGCATCAGTCGGTCCATGATGTGGGGCGCCCCAGGAAGGGGGCACGGCCCCAGGCGAGGTGACTCTCTTCGCCTAAGGTCATCCCGAAAGGGGGCTGAGAGCTGAGCCCATCTGCAGGCGACGCTCCCAGCAGCTGGAGGAAGAAGCCCTTTATTCCAGAGGGGAATGTGGGCATCCACCGCGCACAACCACTACTCTTATCCGGCAGGACAGACACGATCATCACCACCGCGCACAACCACTACTCTTATCCGGCAGGACAGACACGATCATCACCTCTGCTGTGATACTGTCCCAGCTTTAGCCCCTTCAGGAGAGGTGGTAACTCTCACTCCCCCCTTCACTGCTCATCTTACAGCCAGAGCCCACTCCTTACAGCCAGTGACGCCCAGTGGGGACGCAATAAGCGCCTGTTGAATAAATACATTACTGAATACTGAACATCAGCATGAAAACAGGAATAAAATATGGGGTTGGCCAAAAAATTTGTTTGGGTTTTTCCATAACATCTTACGGAAAAATCCCAAAAGAACTTTTTGGCCAACTCAACCACATAACTATAGAAAAACTGTCCCCAGTGAGTTCAATGTAATCAGAAAAAACCAGCAGACCTGATAGGGGGACTTGAAAAGAGATGCACAGGGAAGCCAACACACACAGGCATTCTGGTCTCAGCTCCGGATGGAACCTTGCATCCTACCAAGCTTCTGTTCCTTGACTTGTGAAATAAAAAGACAGATCCAAACATTCTATGAAGAAGAGATCGGAAAGCTGAGACACACTCCATTTCAACAGCTTTGCTAAATGACTAGTAAAACTAGTGCCATTATTGACACGAGTAAGGAAAGTTTTGATCCTGACAAGGAAAAGAGTCCAAGGGTCAGAGTGCTTCCCCCCATGGTGTGCTGAGGACTTTTTTCAATTACCCCAGAGCTGGGAGGCCCCCAGAAGGAAGCAGGCAGAGACGGGAGTGGGTGAGGAATTTACTCTTCTGTCCGTGAACGGAAACAGAAACCAACTGGAATATCCCCTGATTCATGAAAATGCTGTGATTTAAAATCACTAAGCAGTATTTCACCTTCATAGGATAAGGAGCTATAGAAAAGAGGCAGGAGGGATTTTAAACACAGAAGCCAGAGTGCAGAAGCCAGAAGAAAAAAAAATCTCACTGCCATATTTATCTCTCATGGTATTTGTCTAATACTGAGAATATAAAATTTAAAAATTATGCCGTTTTAAGGAAGACCCCTGGAAGAGGGGTATTAAATAATAGTCCAAGGTTTGTGCTAACTTGTCACTTCTCTCATGCATCCACACCAAAGTTACGTACACCCATCGGGCTCACAATTTCCCACCTCATACTCGCACATACCTTGGGGCAGTGACAAGAGCTACAGAAACTAACTAGATTAGAAGGAACATCTTAAAAAGCCAAACTTATATACTTCTTTAAAATGATAAACCACAACATTAATGAAAGCCATAAGGACATTTGCAAACACTCTATAATCAATGCCCATCACCACCACCTCACAGGCTTTCTCAGCAATCAAAGTATCATTTGATAAAAAGAGAAAACTGATAAATGCATGTCTCCACACCAGGAAGTCAACTCAATTATCTGCATACAAAATACACACATTTGATATTTGTCTCTTACCAAGCAATTCAGCAACCCTCAACTGGGTTCTTCCTACGAACACAGATCTTACCTCTTCAATTATTAAAGAAACACAAGCAAATTCCAGTTTAACATGTTTCAAATGGCAGTACTAAAACTGATGCTCAATTCTATTTATAATTCCTTGTCTGTTTCATCAGAAGGACCTCATTAAGAATTGACCTCACGTTGGGAAAAAAAAAAACACTATCCTTGACATGCTGACACCTTCAAAGATACCAGAAAAAAAAATGAGCTACCATTACCTTTGAACTTGTGGAACACAGCCCAGAGCTCTGCAATATCGGTGGCAAAGGTGATGTCTGTGTCAAGGACGATGACCCTCTCCAGGTTGGCAGGAAGAGTCTTGGTGAGGACAAGCTTCATGAGACCGTAAATCCCAGAGTAATGTTTGTTGGGGATCCAGGAAACTTCAGACTAGACAGGGCAGTGAAGAGAGGGAGCAGGAGAAAGGAAAACAAATCACTGCATTAATTTTTTTGTATAACCATTATAAGTAGTGCCTGGTACATAAAAAGCATCGAATAAAAATTTGTTGAGTAAATGAATGAATATTTTCTTAAAGATCTGTTCATGTAACTTCATGGCATATGAAGTTCTTTTGGAATAAAATGTATCTGAATCAAGGGAGAAGGAAAGTACTGTTTATGAAATAACTATCACATGCAAACACTATGTTCAGATTTTTTAAAATAAGATCTTTGTTATTATAGAAATTATATAGGCTCATTGGAGGAAATAAGAATATGCACAAAACAAGAAATAAAGGTTTCAAAAATTGAATCATACTGTATATATTTTTTGCAACCAGTACCTAATTGTTCCTGGGTAGATATATTTCTTTAAGTCATATTCCATTTCTGTGTCATTAAAAATGACTATTCAATGGTACTGTTATACTTATCTATTTTGTTAAAGCTGTAATGGAGCTGGTCATCATCTTAAGATCTGAGGTCTGAGGACTTCGAGTAATGCCCTCCAGTGGGTTTTATATAACTCTTTTTCATGTAAGCCTTGGCCTTGGGAACTCAGCTCACTTTCCTCTCTCCCCTGAGAATCTGCCTGAACTGAAGCTTGGCAATCATCGGCCCATGCTGCAGAGCCGTGCTATTTAATCAGACCTTTGATTAACTTATTCATCTATTTTGGTTACCATCAAAGCAGGAGAGCTTGGTGGAGACCGAACACAAGCACGTTGGGTTAAGCCGTCTAATTAGATGGCTCCAACTCCTGACTTTATTTTTTACACACACGCAAGGCACTCAGATGCATTACAGAACAGTAGGACTACAAGAATAAATTAATCTCAACATGAGCCCAGGCCTGAATGTCACCCCAAGTCCCCGACTTAATACATAATCAATTAAGTTAGAGTGTTCAATTAGAGGTAAAGGAAGCATTTGAATGAGTTTGTATTCAGAAAGAAAATCCCAGAAAGAAAACTAAGGAATCTATAGGGGGAAAGAACGTGTGGTGAGAAGCAGATGCATTTGTCATAAATGGCTCCTTCTCTTAGAAGCAGCATGGAACACGCTCTGCCTCTGTCCAAATCCTGCTCTTCCTCCGAGTTCCAACTTAGAAGGTACCCTCCAGCTGCCCCTCCCCGCTGCCCCAGGCTGGGCGAGGGTTCCCAAAGCAAGCTGTTTCCCTTCTTCCAGCACAGCAAGCCATCGTGCTGTGTCTAATTTTCCATGTCTCCCTCCTGCTCTGGACTGGAACTCCTTGAGGCAGGGACAATGTCCTTTGTATTATGGTAACAATGTAGTCATTTCTCAAAAAATGTCTGATCACGTGCATGACTGCAGAGTTAGCCAGGCCTGGGTTCAAATGCTACCTTTGGCATTTTCCTCAACTAGGAGAAGAGGTATCTGTAATTGCTAGGGTCCAGGTCAGCACAGTACACTGTAAGAGGCACAGCTTGTTGAGCCCCATAGCCTGGGCTTTAGCATCAGTTCCACTTCCAATAAGCTGTGTGACCTCAGGCAAGTCATTTAACCTCCATGAGCCTCAGTTTTCTCATCTGCAAAATGGGAGCTTAAGACACTCACATCACAGTATTGCTGGGAGGATTACAAAGCATCCAGTATCCATAAAGCCCACTTCCCTTCCCCTAGTGAATGTGTGTCAGCACTACCCAGGCTCAGATGATTCAGGATTTGGAGCGTGATAAGTTATGGTACCTTTGACAGTAAAGGGGAAGTAGGGAATAGAGATAGTTTTGACAGGGAAAATAAATCACCCATCTCTTTTTCCTATATTTCTATATAAAAGATTAGTAAATCACAAACTGGGATCTACTGGGAAACGTGAAGCCCCCTCTGGTGGATCTCCAAATTGGACTGCACATCCTTGGTTTTAGGAGGAAAAAAAAAAGGGGTGAGAGTGGTCACCCATATAACCTTTCGGGGCACTCTCAGTAGCAATCCACACTGCTACTGATCTCACTTCCACCCTACAATAAACTTCAGTCCAACCAGGGACATGAAGTCTTGGGGTCAACGGGGAGAAGTCCATCCTCAGAGGCAAGGTGCAGAAACCTGGAGGGCATCATGCGGACTGACCCCAGAGAACCCTGTAGAAACACCACCGCCTAGCCAAGCAATATCCTAGAGTGTTCTTCATCACTCAGCACGCAAAAGGGTTCATGTAATTAAAACAATAATAAGAATGAAAGTTAGGTTTATGTTAATGGAAAGATTATTACCCTTGCAATGGCTGTTAATAATTCTAAGCAGCATGTTCTGACATTTAATTAGCAAAAAAATCCAACTGTGCTCAAGAATACCACCTAATGCACTTACATAAAGGAACAAAAGCAATCCCAGGTTTTAAGGGTTGCTGTGTAAAGTAGGGGGTGGTGGATGCTGTCAAGGGGAAATTCACCTTCCCAAAGTGGCCACGTCCTTGGGGGCATGGACCCCAAGGGGAGTTTCTGTGAAGTGCTGCAAGTGATTCTAGGGTTCATGTGATGCTGGGTGGTCCAAAGAAAAGTTACTCAGGAAATCTGACCAGAACAGTGACATGAGGATGGAGGTAAAGGGCTGACAGAAGACACATCCCCAAAGGTGCGTGCTTAAAACCCAGGGCGTGAAGGAAAGTGATATCTCAGGGGTGAGGCTGGTTTCTGACCTTTGATAAACAAGGGAAAGCAGGGAAAGAGGCTGGTTTTGTCAGGAAATGATCCCTATTTCTTCCTAAAGGCATTGTTTTTAAGGAGGCATTGGGATGCTCCCGTAATGATCACAACAGAAAATACTATCTAGCATTTGCTGAGTGTTTACTGGGTGTCAGGCATTGTGGGAAGAGCTTTCTATGTGCTACCTTATTTTCATCCCTTCCAACTAGTCTAAAGGTCAGATATTATTATCTCAGTACCTGAAATTTGGGGGATGAGGACCGAGTCCTTCCCCTTACCTCATATTTCAGTCCCCCAGCCCTAGATATTCTACTCTGAAATGATGCCAGTGTTTCTTTCTTCTTCACCCTTCCCGCAGCCCCGGGCCTATTCAGATGTGCTCTCCGCTCCTGGATTAGTTACTGTAGGGCCATAGCCAAGCCCCTGACTCAACCCAGCCAAATCTATGTTCGTCAAGAAGCAGTTTTTCAAGGCAAGTAGGTACAAAGACTTTGGAGTTGGATACTCCTGGCTTTGAAGTCTCTCTGGGCCTTAATTTTCTCATCTGAAAAATAGGGATAATAGTAGCATATCCTGCTCCCTTCCTAGGGAGTTGCTCTATTTGTAATCTGGAAGCTTTCCTCATTATCCTGGCAATATTTATTACTCACAATACATTTCTTATCCCTACCAACATTTTCCTGTGGATTACAAATCACCGTGACCCATTTTTTAAAATTAAAAAGGAAAAACCATCCTAGACGCAGAATGTCTGAAAAGTCATTTGCCTTTCATGTCGTTTCTGAGTGGTCGTCTTGGCAACCAACCTGTATGTTCAGAACATAACTGTTGAGAAACGGAGGGTGAGGAGCTCGGATGGGGTGGGGACTCCGGAGAGTGCCACGGGGGGTCATGAACTGAGCATAAGCTTGAGAGTCCGAATGGCCAGATTCCCACTGGTAGGCTCATCTCTCTAATCCACAAACTCCTCACCCATGAAATAGAGAACATAAATACAGATCCCATGAGTTTTGCAAAAGCATTAAATGAGGCAAGAGAACTAAGGGGCCTGGTTCAGTGTTCGCTATATCATAAGCGCTCAATATTAGCTTTTCACGCACTCCAGAGTCTGACTGCCTGGGTTTGAATCCTGGCTCCATCACTCACTGGCTGGGTCACTTTGGGCAAGTAACTAAACCTCAATGTACCTTTGTTTTCTTGTCTGTAAAATGGGCATCCTCACAGAACATACTCTATAGGCTTTTGAGAATTCTGATGCTGTATATAGGTACTGGCTATTATTTTTAATTGTTAATATTGTTACCAATTCTATTTAGAGGGACAGAAAAGATGAGATTCTTACCTACTAGATAAAGTCATCTGCATTTGTATTTACCCTTGCCAGCAAAAATATGCTCCAGTTTAGCTCAGTTGGAATCATTTAAATCAGCATTTACAGAACACTTAATATGGGTCAGGTACCGAGGAGGGGCTAGGGACCAGCATCCACAATGAATAAAACATGGCTGGTGCTTGACGAGTCTATGGTCTAGTGTATATTCATTATCCTTTACTGCATAACAAGTTACCTCAAGACACAGCAGCTTAAAACGGCGATACTTATTACCTCGCACAGTTTCTGTGTTAGGAATTTGGGAGCGTATCTGCTGGGTGGCTCTGGCTCAGGATTCCTCGTGAGGTTGTAGTAAGGATGTCGGTTGAGCCTACAGACATCTAAATGCTTGGGATCTGCTTCAAGAAGGCTCACTCCTCCACGCCTGGGAGGTGATGCCGGCTGTTAGCAGGAAGCCTCAGTTCTTCGCCACGTGGACCACCCCATAGGGCTGTCTGGGCGCCTTTACAACATGGCAGCTGGCTTCTCCCAGCATGAGTGATCCAAGAGGGAACAATAAAGAAGCTAGGATGTCTTTTATGACTTGGCCTCAGAAGGCCAAGTGTCATTTCTGCCACGTCTTACTGATTATACAGGTCAGCCCTGGGCAACTGGGAAGGGACTAGACAAGAGTGTGAGTACCAGGGGATGGGATTATCGAGGGCTATCTTGGAAACTGGCTACCACATCTGTGATATTACGATGGTAAGAACCGGACTATGATACCTCCAGGTATATGTACAGCAGTGATCTAGAAGAAGGACAGTCAAGGTGGGGTGGTTGGAAGGGAGGGAGAATAATCAGAGATGTCTGGAAAAGATGAGCCTTACATTTGATCTTGACAAATCAGGTGAAAATTGAGTTTTTCAAATATTGGGAGAAAAGCAGGATGGGAGAGGTATTAGTATCAGTGAAGGCACAGAGATATAAATAAACAGTCGTGTGTGTATATGTGTGTGTGTGTGTGTGTGTGTAAAATAACTACAATCTGGTATGTCCAGATAAAGCTTGAAGCTGGAAGTGATGGGAAAGGCTGTGGGGAAGGAGGAAAGGGTGAGACGTTAGAGAACACTGTATGAAGTACAGTATATGGAGAATATGTATAAAGAACTCTGGCCAATATCCTAAGGTCAGTGGGAAGCAACAAAAAGGTTTTCATTAGCAAAGACACATAATCTCAACTGTATTTTTGGAATATACTCTAGCAAACCATGGAAGAGAAAGATTAACAGAAGGCAGATTGATGGGCATCAAAACCTTGGAGGACGCCTACAGAAAACGCAGATTCCCAGGGTCATAGCCAGAGGTTATGATTCATCAGGTCTGGGGTAGGGCCCAGAAATCTGTATTGTTAACCAGATGTCCATGGAATTCCTTTTTTTTTTTTTAACTTTTTATTTTATACAGGAGTATAGTTGATTAACAATGTTGTGATAGTTTCAGGTATACAGCAAAGTGGTTCAGTTATACATTTTCCCATTTAGGTTGTTACATAACATTGAGCAGATTTTCCTTTGCTATACAGTAGGTCCTTGTTGGTTATCCATTTTAGATATAGCAGTGGACTACACCCTAAGAAACAGTAATTTAGGAGATACAGTAGGCACTGTATTTCTCAAGGCCTGTTGGCTGATCATTTATATTGGATCATCAACCAGCTTATTGTTCAGAAACAAGATATATAATAGCCCTAAACTTAAGAGTCCCACCTGAACTTGACAGGGTTGGATGTATAGGGAGAGAGGATCTTTCTCAAAGACTAACAAAAGAAAATGTTGGTGGAAGATCGTCATTCTTTAGATGATCCTATGCTTCATGGCATGAAGGTTTCCTGACTGTTCTACTTTCTAAACTCAGAAATCCCATTTCGGTAAAAGCAGCTCTAGGTCAGCTCCTGTGAAATTCTGAGTAACCAGTACCAACAGGAGAGCTAAGTTACACATTTCACATCTTCCCACAATGGAGTCTTGGAGGAAAACCTTGTAAGAGCCTTAAGTCGGTCTTTACAGGTAACAGCAATCCTACTAGGCGTCAATGAACATTTATTTAGAAAATAAAACCCCAGCCCAAAGTGAGTTATCTGGCTTTCACCTGAAATGCTCATTATTCAGAAATCTACTGAGCAGCCATCTTCCACAAGCATAATTAATTCGAGAATGATGACAAAGGCACAGTGAATCAAGAGGAATGTGATCACGAATCTATAAACATGTTCCTCCTCATATCAGTGGCCACAAAATCCCTTCCTCTCTCATGCCTGTCAAGAAGCATCCTCTATTTAGCTCTGTGAAGCCTGGGGGGATTGGTCCCTGGAGCATTTATGGATTGTCTGAACCTCTCTGAGTACTTTACGTTATGAAATGGAGCATTTCAAAGCACTGGGAGTTCTGATTTGTGAACTGGACTGTTACAGTGGTTTAATTTCCTGAAATATTGCTGCCTTCTTAACTAATAGATTTTTCAATGCACTGAGGAGAAAATTGCATTAGCTCCTGCATAGCCTGGACTTAATATTTTTAGAAGCTGCAATTCTTCTTATTACAGTGTGTGGTATGTATTTATGTATGTCTACTTAGCACAGTGTCTGACACACAGAGGCACTCAATGAATAGTTTTGAAAAACCAAAACAATACATGTAAACAAGCAATGCTTACTGAGAACCATTCCTTGTGAGGGGAATACACTGGTGGAACTGCTTCATTCATTCATTCAAACACCAGATGAATGCTTGGAGGGGAATACAGCACAATTTGGGGAGAGAGAAAAACAATTTCAAAAAGCATTATTACAGCATTCCCATTAGTAGTTTACCTTGATGGGGGCTGGAGGAGGTAGGGTAATGGAATGCGAAGACATCCAGATATCTTTGGTGATACTGTTCTAGTTCTAAGTCAGATGGTATGGTGTTTTATTGGTTTATATCATAACCTCTTTATCTTCAATCTTCAACTGTGTGTATGTGCATGCATGTACAAATCGACATCATGAGGAGCCAAGGGGCAAGAATGTGATGGAGAATGAACCCAGGAATAAAGCGGACCCAGCTAAAAGTCAGAAATACACACACACACACACAAACACACACACACACACACTCAGCATCTGCTAAGAATGGAGACAATCATTTTTCTAGTAAATGCAAAGAAAAAAAAACCACTCTTCTCCTCTTACATTAACTACTTTTTAGCATTCATTCTTCTTTTTTTCCTTTTTTGATATTCAATTTTTGAGCTTTAATGGACATTAAACATGACATAAACTAAGGATTTAGGTATAAAATACCTATTTTTGCCAGACAAAGATGTCACAAAGAAAACTACAGGCCAATATCACTGATGAACATAGATGCAAAAATCCTCAACAAAATACTAGCAAACAGAATCCAACAGCACATTAAAAGAATCAGACACCATGATCAAGTGGGGTTTATTCCAGGAATGCAAGGATTCTTCAATATACGCAAATCAATCAATGTGATACACCATATTAACAAATTGAAGGAGAAAAACCATATAATCATCTCAATAGATGCAGAGAAATCTTTCGACAAAATTCAACACCCATTTATGATAAAAGCCGTGCAGAAAATAGGCATAGAGGGAACTTCCTTCAACATAATAAAGGCCATATATGACAAACACACAGCCAACATTGTCCTCAAAGGTGAAAAACTGAAACCACTTCCACTAAGATCAGGAACAAGACAAGGTTGCCCACTCTCACCACTATTATTCAACATAGTTTTGGAAGTCTTAGCCACAGCAATCAGAGAAGAAAAAGAAATAAAAGGAATCCAAATCGGAAAAGAAGAAGTAAAGCTGTCACTGTTTGCAGATGACATGATACTATACATAGAGAATCCTAAAGATGCTACTAGAAAACTACTAGAGCTAATCAATGAATTCGGTAAAGTAGCAGGATACAAAATTAACACACAGAAATCTCATGCATTCCTATACACTAATGATGAAAAATCTGAAAGTGAAATTAAGAAAACACTCCCGTTTACCATTGCAACAAAAAGAATAAAATACCTAGGAGTAAACCTACCTAAGGAGACAAAAGACCTATATGCAGAAAATTATAAGACACTGATGAAAGAAATTAAAGATGATACAAATAGATGGAGACATATACCATGTTCTTGGATTGGAAGAATCAACATTGTGAAAATGACTCTACTACCCAAAGCAATCTACAGATTCAATGTAATCCCTATCAAACTACCACTGGCATTTTTCACAGAATCAGAACAAAAAATTTCACAATTTCTATGGAAACACAAAAGTCCCTAAATAGCCAAAGCAATCTTGAGAACGAAAAATGGAGCTGGAGGAATCAGGCTCCCTGACTTCAGACTATATTACAAAGCTACAGTAATCAAGACAGTTTGGTACTGGCACAAAAACAGAAATATAGATCAATGGAACAGGATAGAAAGCCCAGAGATAAACCCACACACATATGGTCACCTTATCTTTGATAAAGGAGGCAAGCATATACAGTGGAGAAAAGACAGCCTCTTCAATAAGTGGTGCTGGGAAAACTGGACAGGTACATGTAAAAGTATAAAATTAGGGGCTTCCCTGGTGGCGCAGTGGTTGAGAGTCTGCCTGCCAATGCAGGGGACATGGGTTCGAGCCCTAGTCTCGGAAGATCCCACATGCCGCGGAGCAACTGGGCCCATGAGCCACGACTACTGAGCCTGCGCATCTGGAGCCCGTGCTCCGCAACAAGAGAGGCCGCGACAGTGAGAGGCCCGCGCACCACGATGAAGAGTGGCCCCCGCTCGCCGGAAGTGGAGAAAGCCCTCGCACAGAAACGAAGACCCAACACACCCAAAAATAAATAAATAAATAAATTTATTTTTAAAAAAAAAGTATAAAATTAGAACACTCCATAACACCATACAGAAAAATAAACTCAAAATGGATTAAAGACCTAAATGTAAGGCCAGACACTATAAAACTCTTAGAGGAAAACACAGACAGAACATTCTATGACATAAATGACAGCAAGATCCTTTTTGACCCAGCTCCTAGAGAAATGGAAATAAAAACAAAAATAAACAAATGGGACCTAATGAAACTTAAAAGCTTTTGCACAGCAAAGGAAACCATAAACAAGACCAAAAGACAACCCTCAGAATGGGAGAAAATATTTGTAAATGAAGCAACTGACAAAGAATTAATCTCCAAGATTTACAAGCAGCTCATGCAGCTCAATAACAAAAAACCAAACAACCCAATTCAAAAAAGGGCAGAAGACCTACAAAGACATTTCTCCAAAGAAGATATACAGATTGCCAACAAACACATGAAAGAATGCTCAACATCATTAATCATTAGAGAAATGCAAATCAAAACTACAATGAGATATCATCTCACACTGGTCAGAATGGCCATCATCAAAAAATCTAGAAACAATAAATGCTGGAGAGGGTGTGGAGAAAAGGGAACACTCTTCCACTGTTGGTGGGAATGTAAATTGATACAGCCACTATGGAGAACAGTATGGAGGTTCCTTAAAAAACGAAAAATAGAACTACCATACAACCCAGCAATCCCACTACTGGGCATATACCCTGAGAAAACCATAATTCAAAAAGAGTCATGTACCAAAATGTTCATTGCAGCTCTATTTACAATAGCCAGGACGTGGAAGCAACCTAAGTGTCCATCATTGGATGAATGGATAAAGAAGATGTGGCACATATATACAATGGAATATTACTCAGCCATAAAAGGAAACGAAATGGAGGTATTTGTAGTGAGGTGGATGGAGTTAGAGTCTGTCATACAGAGTGAAGTAAGTCAGAAAGAGAAAAACAAATACAGTATGCTAACACATATATATGGAATCTAAGGAAAAAAAAAAAAGGTCATTAAGAACCTAAGTGGCAAGATGGGAATAAAGACACAGACCTACTAGAGAATGGACTTGAGGATATGGGGAGGGGGAAGGGTAAGCTGTGACAAAGAGAGAGAGTGGCATGGACATATATACGCTACTAAATGTAAAATAGATAGCTAGTGGGAAGCAGCCGCATAGCACAGGGAGATCAGCTCGGTGCTTTGTGACCACCGAGAGGGGTGGGATAGGGAGGGTGGGAGGGAGGGAGATGCAAGAGGGAAGAGAAATGGGAGCATATGTATATGTATAACTGATTCACTTTGTTATAAAGCAGAAACTAACACACCATTGTAATGCAATTATACTCCAATAAAGATGTTAAAAAATAAATAAATAAATAAAATACCTATTTTTGGAGGTGCCTTTTAAGATTCTGAAAGGAAGTTCAAGATACCATTTATGTTTCCTTTCATTGTTGTTCTGTTTATCTATTTCTACATTACCACCATTTTATATTGATTCTTTTTTTTAAATTTAATTTTATTTATTTTTTTATACAGCAGGTTCTTATTAGTCATCCATTTTACACACATCAGTGTATACATGTCAATCCCAATTGCCCAATTTATCACACCACCATCACCACCCCCCGCTGCTTTCCCCCCTTGGTGTCCAAACGTTTGTTCTCTACATCTGTGTCTCAGTTTCTGCCCTGCAAACAGGTTCATCTGTACCACTTTTCTAGGTTCCACATATATGCGTTAATATACGATATTTGCTTTTCTCTTTCTGACTTACTTCACTCTGTATGACAGTCTCTAGATCCATGCACGTCTCTACAAATGACCCAATTTTGTTCATTTTTATGGCTGAGTAATATTCTATCGTATATACGTACCACATCTTCTTTATTCATTCGTCTGTCGATGGGCATTTAGGTTGCTTCCATGACCTGGCTATTGTAAATACTGCTGCAGTGAATATTGCGGGGCATATGTCTTTTTGAATTATGGTTTTCTCTGGGTCTATGCCCAGTAGTGGGATTGCTGGATCATATGGTAATTCTATTTTTACTTTTTTAAGGAACCTCCATACTGTTCTCCATAGTGGCTGTATCAATTTACATTCCCACCAACAGTGCAAGAGGGTTCCCTTTTCTCCACACCCTCTCCAGCATTTGTTATTTGTAGATTTTCTGATGATATCCATGCTAACTGGTGTGAGGTGATACCTCATTGTAGTTTTGATTTGCATTTCTCTAATAATTAGTGATACGGAGCAGCTTTTCATGTGCTTCTTGGCCATCTGTATGTCTTCTTTGGAGAAATGTCTATTTAGGTCTCCTGCCCATTTTTGAATTTGGTTCTTTGTTTTTTTAATATTGAGCTGCACGAGCTGTTTATATATTTTTGAGATTAATCCTTTGTCCGTTGATTCGTTTGCAAATATTTTCTGTCATTGTGAGGGCTGTCTTTTCGTCTTGTTTATGGTCTCCTTTGCTGTGCAAAAGCTTTGAAGTTTCATTAGGCCCCATTTGTTTATTTTTGTTTTTATTTCCATTACTCTAGGAGGTGGATCAAAAAACATCTTGCTGTGATTTATGTCAAAAAGTGTTCTTCCTATGTTTTCCTCTAAGAGTTTTATAGTGTCCGGTCTTACATTTAGGTCTCTAATCCATTTCGAGTTTATTTTTGTGTATGGTGTTAGGGAGTGTTCTAATTTCATTCTTTTACATGGAACTGTCCAGTTTTCCCAGCACCATTTATTGAAGAGACTGTCTTTTCTCCATTGTATATCCTTGCCTCCTTTGTCATAGATAAGTTGACCATAGGTGTGTGGGTTTATCTCTGGGCTTTCTATCTTGTTCCATTGATCTATGTTTCTGTTTTTGTGCCAGTACCATATTGTCTTGATTACTATAGCTTTGGAGTATAGTCTGAAGTCAGGGAGTCTGATTCCTCCAGCTCCGTTTTTTTCCCTCAAGACTGCTTTGGCTATTCGGGGTCTTTTGTGTCTCCATACAAATTTTAAGATGATTTGTTCTAGTTCCATAAAAAATGCCATTGGTAATTTTATAGGGATTGCATTGAATCTGTAGATTGCTTTGGGTAGTATAGTCATTTTCACAATATTGATTTTCCCAATCCAAGAACATGGTGTATCTTTCCATCTCTTGGTATCATCTTTAATTGCTTTCGTCAGTGTCTTATAGTTTTCTGCATACAGGTCTTTTGTCTCCCTAGGTAGGTTTTTTCCTAGGTATTTTATTCTCTTTGTTGTAATGGTAAATGGGAGTGTTTCTTTAATTTCTCTTTCAGATTTTTCATCATTAGTGTATAGGAATGCAAGAGATTTCTGTGCATTAATTTTGTAAACTGCAACTTTACCAAATTCATTGATTAGCTCTAGTAGTTCTCTGGTGGTATCTTTAGGATTCTCTATGTATAGTATCATGTCATCTGCAAACAGTGACAGTTTTACTTCTTCTTTTCCAATCTGTATTCCTTTTATTTCTTTTTCTTCTCTGACTGCTGTGGCTAGGACTTCCAAAACTATGTTGAATAACAGTAGTGGGAGTGGACATCCTTGTCTTGTTCCTGATCTTAGAGGAAATGCTTTCAGTTTTTCACCATTGAGAATGATGTTTGCTGTGGGTTTGTCGTATATGGCCTTTATTATGTTGAGGTAGGTTCCCTCTATGCCCACTTTCTGGAGAGTTTTTAACATAAATGGGTGTTGAAATTTGTCAAAAGCTTTTTCTGCATCTACTGAGATGATCATATGCTTTTTATTCTTCAATTTGTTAATATGGTTTATCACATTGATTGATTTGCGTATATTGAAGAATCCTTGCATCCCTGGGATAAAGCCCACTTGATCATTGTGTATGATCCTTTTAATGTGTTGTTGGATTCTGTTTGCTAGTAATTTGTTGAGGATTTTTGCATCTATATTCATCAGTGATATTGGTCTGTAATTTTCTTTTTTTGTAGTATCTTTGTCTGGTTTTGGTATCAGGGTGATGGTGGCCTCATAGAATGAGTTTGGGAGTGTTCCTTCCTCTGCAATTTTTTGGAAGAGTTTGAGAAGGATGGGTGTTAGCTCTTCTCTAAATGTTTGACAGAATTCACCTGTGAAGCCATCTGGTCCTGGACTTTTGTTTGTTGGAAGATTTTTAATCACAGTTTCAATTTCATTACTTGTGATTGGTCTGTTCATATTTTCTATTTCTTCCTGGTTTACTCTTGGAAGGTTATACCTTCCTAAGAAATTGTCCATTTCTCCCAGGTTGTCCATTTTATTGGCATAGAGTTGCTTGTAGTAGTCTCTTAGGATGCTTTGTATTTCTATGGTGTCTGTTGAAAGTTCTCCTTTTTCATTTCTAATTTTATTGATTTGAGTTCTCTCCCTCTTTTTCTTGATGAGCCTGGCTAATGGTTTATCAATTTTGTTTATCTTCTCAAAGAACCAGCTTTTAGTTTTATTGATCTTTGCTATTGATATCTTTGTTTCTATTTCATTTATTTTTGCTCTGAGCTTTATGACTTCTTTCCTTCTGTTAACTCTGGGTTTTGTTTGTTCTTCTTTCTCTAGTTCCTTTAGGTGTAAGGTTAGATTGTTTACTTGAGATTTTTCTTGTTTCTTGAGGTAGGCTTGTATAGCTGTAAACTTCCCTCTTAGAACTGCTTTTGCTGCATCCCATAGGTTTTGGATCATCGTGTTTTCATTGTCATTTGTCTCTAGGTGTTTTTTGATTTCCTCTTTGATTTCTTCAGTAATCTCCTGGTTATTTAGTAACGTATTGTTTAGTTTCCATGTGTTCGTGTTTTTTACGTTATTTTCCCTGTAACTGATTTCTAATCTCATAGCGTTGTGGTCAGAAAAGATGCTTGATATGATTTCAATATTCTTAAATTTGCTGAGGCTTGATTTGTGACCCGAGATGTGATCTATCCTGGAGAATGTTCTGTGCGCACTTGAGAAGAAAGTGTAATCTGCTGTTTTTGGATGGAATGTCCCATAAATATCAAGTAAATCTATCTGGTCTACTGTGTCATTTAAAGCTTGTGTTTCCTTATTAATTTTCTGTTTGGATGATCTGTCCATTGGTGTAAGTGAGGTGCTGAAGTTCCCCACCATTACTGTGTTACTGTCGATTTCCTCTTTTATAGCTGTTAGCAGTTGCCTTATGTATTGAGGTGCTCCTATGTTGGCTGCATATACATTTATAATTGTTATATCTTCTTCTTGGATTGATCCCTTGATCATTATGTAGTGCCCTTCATTGTCTCTTGTAACATTCTTTATTTTAAAATTTGTTTTATCTGCTATGAGTATTGCTACTCCAGCTTTCTTTTGATTTCCATTTGCATGGAATATCTTTTTTCCATCGCCTCACTTTCAGTCTGTATGTGTCCCTGGGTCTGAAGTGGGTCTCTTGTAGACAGCATATATAAGGGTCTTTTTTTTGTATCCATTCAGCGAGCCTGTGTCTTTTGGTTGGATCATTTAATCCATTCACGTTTAAGGTAATTATCGATATGTATGTTCCTATGACCATTTTCTTAATTGTTTTGGGTTTGTTTTTGTAGGTCCTTTTCTTCTCTTGTGTTTCCCACTTAGAGAAGTTCCTTTAGCATTTGTTGTAAAGCTGGTTTGGTGGTGCTGAATTCTCTTAGCTTTTGCTTGTCTGTAAAGCTTTTGATTTCTCCATTGAATCTGAATGAGATCCTTGCCAGTTAGAGTAATCTTGGTTGTAGGTTCTTCCCTTTCATCACTTTAAGTATATCATGCCACTGCTTTGTAGCTTGTAGAGTTTCTGTTGAGAAATCAGCTGTTAACTTTATGGGAGTTCCCTTGTATGTTATTTGTCGTTTTTCCCTTGCTGCTTTCAATAATTTTTCTTTGATTTGAATTTTTGCCACTTTGATTACTATGTGTCTTGGCGTGTTTCTTCCTGGGTTTATGCTGTATGGAATTCTCTGAGCTTCCTGGACTTGGGTGGCTATTTCCTGTCCCGTGATAGGGAAGTTTTCGACTATAATCTCTTCAAATATTTTCTCTGGTCATTTCTCTCTCTCTTCTCCTTCTGGGACCCCTGTAATGCAAATGTGTTGCATTTAATGTTGTCCCAGAGGTCTCTTAGGCTGTCTTCATTTCTTTTCATTCTTTTTTCTTTATTCTGTTCCGCAGCAGTGAATTACACCCTTTTGTCTTCCAGGTCACTTATCCGTTCTTCTGCCTCAGTTATTCTGCTATTGATTCCTTCTAGTGTATTTTTCATTTCAGTCATTCTATTTTTCATCTCTGTTTGTTTGTTCTTTAATTCTTCTAGGTCTTTGTTAAACATTTCTTGCATCTTCTCCATCTGTGCCTCCATTCTTTTTCCGAGGTCCTGGATCATCTTCACTATCATTATTCTGAATTCTTTTTCTGGAAGGTTGCCGATCTCCACTTCATTTAGTTGTTTTTCTGGGGTTTTCTCTTGTTCCTTCATCTGGTACATAGCTCTCTGCCTTTTCATCTTGTCTATCTTTCTGTGAATGTGGTTTTTGTTCCACAGGCTGCAGGATTGTAGTTCTTCTTGTTTCTGCTGTCTGCCCTGTCAGCATTCATTCTTAAAAAATGCAAAATTGTTGCTTCTTGCAACAAAAGCAAAAATTGCTTCTTGGGGGGAAAACAAAAAATCTTGGATATTACTGTGATTTGTTATTAAAATGTAATGGGGGGAGTACAATTTAAAAATATCTAAAAAGGCTACTGGGGGTGGGTAATAATAAAGTTTTCAAAAGGTTGAAAAACTTCACTCTATAGGATTATATGACACCAAATAAGCCACAAAACACACAAGAAGTGTGCAAAAATAGATAAATAACCCCAAACCTGAGTCCAGACATTTGCATCTGCTGAGTATAGCAGTTCTTCCTGCCTTCCTGAATTTAATCAGAAGGCAGTTTAATCATAAAACATGACCGTGATCTGTTCTCAAGTTCACCTGGAGATTTGAGGACACTTTACCCATTCTCACCCTCTTACCCCCCATTCCTCCTCCTCCACTCTCACCACCTCCTTCACAGGGAACCATCTAAAGGACAGCCTCAGAGGCTGCAATTAACGCAGCCCCATGCTGCTCTGCATTAATGAGGGGCTTTTTGCTTTCAGAGGGCTCTATAATCCTTTGGAGGTGAAGCCTTTGCCGGTGACACTCTCTGTTCCCAGCTCCAGGGATCCACCCTACAGGTCAACTTTACTCAAAACGCAGGGGAGGGCCAACGACAAGCAGGGAAGGAGGGTTAAGGAGGATGAACCAGAGGTGCCACTTAATTAATTTCTGGTTGGGTTAAAAGTTATTTTCTTTTAATGAAACATGGAAGGCAAAACTCTCCTGGTGTAGCAGAAAGATCCAAAAGTAAATCTTGTCAATGCCAATCAGAATTTCTCTCAGCTCACAGCCTCTTCACTGGTCACTCCTGAAAAGATGATGCCTTTACTCAATTCTTGTAATGCATCTAGGAAATATTAACTAAAGGTTTTATTATAATTTCAAATATTTTAGCCTTGACCTTGAAAGCCTTGTTTCAAGATGACTTAAGACTGTAGTTATACTGGCATTCACCCCCCCCATAACAGGCCCTTACTATTTATATGAAGGGTTGTCAAGGAAACCAGGTGTTGAGGATATAGCTGCCTAACTTGTCTAGATTTAGAACTGATCATATGTGAGAATGCAGAAGGGAAAAGAATGTCACCCTTAGAAAGTACTATAGACAATGGTGCATGCTACAAGATAATTCTATTTAAGCCTTTACTTCCACTTGGGGATTTGGCTACTGATCAAAGGAATTCCTAATGCTTTAAATCCCCCTTCAAAAAAAAAAATCACCTAATTCTGAAAAAGACTCATTTATCTAAACATTCCTTGCGTGTGCAAACTCTGTAGTAGATGTTAAGGAAAAAAATAATAAATGTGGAACGTACCTATCTCCTAGGAGATCACAGTTAAAAGGAAAAGAATATTATTATATTTATGATAACGACAATAATACCACATTTGTTGATTACTCACTTTGTAGTAGACACTATAAGCAATTTACAAATATTATCTTTTAAGTCACACAATATCCCTAATAAAGTAGACACCAAGGAAGTCACACAATCTTAAAGAATTACAGGAGGTGGAACTGAAAATCTGATTTGCCTCGTTCCAAAAATCTTAATCATTTTGGAAACTGACTCAAATAAGATATTCAAAAGAAAAATAAGATATTCAAATGATCATTAGGCAGTGAAAGCTATAGATAAAGTCTTACTAGGAAGCTTGGGATGGAGCCCTAATTGCACCTGGAAATGGGAAGTAAAATCAGCAAAGGGGAAGGTGACTCCTATATCGAGCTCATATTTGCAGCACAAATGAACACTGCAACAGAGTGACAGTCAATGCAACTCATATGAGGAGTCACCAACCTTCTCAGCACAAATGTTTCTCCAACATCTGCAGGATGGCAAGTGGCCAGTAACATTCTACTAAGAAAACTGTTAATAACACCCAAATAAAAAAAAGCAGAAAGAGAAGCTTGAAAAATAAGTCTAGATCCAGAAAGACCGTTAGAATGGATTCTGTTTTTTTAATTGAAGTATAGTTGATTTACAATGTTGTGTTAGTTTCAGGTGTACAGCACAGTGATTCAGTTACACATACATATATATTCTTTTTCAGATTCTTTTCCCTTATGGTTATTATAAAATGTTGAATAGAGTTCCCTGTGCTATACAGTAGGTCCTTGTTGTTTATCTATTTTATATATAGTAGTGTATATCTGTTAATCCTTAGCACCTCAAGAGGGTGCCAGAGAAAAATCTCAGCCTCTGATGCTTGGCCTTTTTTACATGAGCAATGCTATCTATCAAGGGCCCAGAGCAAAGGTCAACTGGAGTCTGGGTGTCCTTCTCCAGAACGCTGATGAAGACCGACTGGAGCAGTGGTCCAGATTAGAATCACCTGGGCCCACTCCCAGGTCTGCCCAGAAAAACTAATTTGGGATATCTAGTGGTGGGGCCTGGCATTGCTGCTTGTTTTGGATTGATAAAGATCACACAGGAGTGATGCTAATATACAATTAAGGGGAGAGGCTGGCACTGTTTTTTGGGTATTGTTTTGCATTACAAAAGCTACCAAGCGATTCCTTTGTGCAATCAAGCCTGAGGTACCCAACAACTGGGGAAATGAACCAACCCATCAATGCTAACTTCTGGCTGGGACCATCAACACCCAGATTAATGGCCCAGCTCTGTAACTTGCACAGATACCATCAAGTCCCTATCGATAGATGTTTTTTGTTTTTAATTCCCTGGTGTGGGAATACTTAAGCATTCTTGATCCGGAAACAACCTGGAATAATGAAATGAGCATTGGACTCAGAGTTGGAAAATCCAAGTTGGAGTCTGGTCCATCCCCTGCTTTCTGAGATTCGGCGTCTGAAAAATGGAGACAAAGCCACTTACGTTCGTTCCGGGAGGCTGAAAATGGGATGATGTGTGTGGAAGCAGCTAGCAGAGTGCCTGACAGAATCTGCACTCGCGAGCTGCCAGTTAATTCTGAATCTAGAATAAGGAATATTTCATTACTAGACAAGCAGAATAAAGGTCTGATCACAGTGAGGGAGCTCGGAACGCTAGTGCCTTACCACAGCTGCCACCACCCGTGATCTCCCCTCGCTTCTTCATAATGGCTGGTTTTGGAGGGTACGGTGTATGTATTATGTATATATAATGTAAAGGCAACAAGCACACTCTGGGACACAATGTACGTTAAGTAATAACACCATATTAATAACAATAGGGGATGAGAAAGGGGAGTTTCAGCAATGCTATTATGCCTGTGAATAAGATGTTGATCCCCGCTTGCTATTTTCTCTTCAAACATATTATTTAGCCAGTAGTGAGCAGATTTAAAACCCACTGGGGTTCTTGAATTCAGCCCGGCTGAGTGGTTAAATCCAATGAAAATATCCTAGTTAGATAAGTTTTTAGCCAAGGGAGTTGAGTATATAAAAGGATATTTAACAGGTCAGTTTCTAAAGATGTCCATCTTTCAAAAATGATAATAGGAATGATGACAGTAATAATAATCATGGATGCAGGGCATTTGCTAGTTTACAATGCAGCTTCACATCTTTTATTTCATTTGATTCTTGAAAACATTCCATGAATTAAGCAAGGAAGGAATTCATATCTCCATTTTACATACAGGAAACTAAAACTTCGAAACATCATTGTTCCAAGTCGCACAGCTAGTAAATGGTAGGGTTGAAACTCACCTCTCCCGACCTTCAGGAAAATCACTTTTCTGAAGCCCAGGGCCTTCTGACGCCCCCATGGAATGCTGTGACTTGATCACGGAAGGCAGACAGAATTTATAGACTGTGAAGTCCCGTCTACTGTTCTTAAGCAAGAAAACTCACACATTAACACCTATATGCACCTTTTGCCAAAATCGAGTTAGTGACATGATGCAACGTGGGGTGAAAATTTTAAATGTTTCCAAGTTTCCTACTCCAAGTTATCCTTGTTTAGAAATAATTCTGGCTTGCTTTCCGTGTTTCAGTCAGGGACCAAACAGGATCTGGCCCCTTGGTGTCGCAAGTGAGGTCAGAGAGTTATGAATGGATATCACCGTGGGGCCCACAGGTCAGGTGTCCAGTAAGGAACGTCTGGATGTTGCTTACGTTTCACGTGACTGGGAATAACACGACATAAATCCGTTTGGCTGGTCTCTGACTTAGTGACTTGAATTTTCCATCTCACTGCCTTCCAGAGCATCACAGGTCAGTCAGGGCTTGTCTAAACAGTGGAGTCACCCTTAATTTTTTCAGATTCTAATGCAGTGGTTCTCAACCAGGGGTGAATTTCCCCCCTAAAGGGGGAAAAATACCCTAAAGGGTATTTGGTAATGCTTGGAGACATTTTTGTTGTCGCACCACGAGGGGAAGGGTGCTACTGGCATCTAGTGGGTAGATGACAGGGATGATGTCACACATCATCAGACAGGAAGACCCCACAATGAAGAGTCATCTGGCCCAGAACATCAACAGCTGAGGCGCCTTGCCTGGAAGCTTTAGCGAAGACTCAGAAAACTGTGTGTGGATGAACAGCACGACCTTGATTTGATCCTGGTACAAGAGTACACGTTTTGTTTAGTTTTGACCTACTGGAAAGTTCTGCATTATCCAGAGTTAAGGAACTGCCTCTGAAGAAAGAGGTGAGGGTTTAAAGTCGTCAGCATCCTGACTTACAGGAAGAAAAAATGACAACTCCATAAGTAAGAAGGAGAATTAAATGAGGCTTACAAATGAAAGAATACAAAGTTGAGACAAGCAAGACTGTCCAGGAGTGGATTCAAGGAAAAGTCTCTCTTGGCTGGCAGCAATGAACTCTCAGGGCCCACGGATGCCCTGCTCCCAGCAAGAGGGATTCCACTTTTCCACCAGGCTCAGCGCCTCGTCAGCCAACCAGGTGAGCCTCATCCTAAACTCAACTTCACACTGAACCAAGGACTCTAAGCTCCAGGTGCTGGGCACCTGCTGTTGATTAGCAATCTTCTAAATGCTTGCACCGAGTTCAGGCTCCCCTGTACCGGAACCCCAGATGTTAATGTCACTAGGTCAAGAGCACGCTCATGCTGGCCCTACCCGAAAGGGGGGAGTAGATTCCTTCTGCTGGATCAGAGCCGCAGGATGTCCATAGCTGGATGGACCTAGCTGTCCCCTAACCAGTGCTCACCTTGTAGCAGGACCCCTAGAGAAAGGCACGCTTGTGCATCAGCTAATCCTGCACTATGCAATTATGTAGGGGGCGGGGGAAGTCACATTAAGTATGAGAACGTCTTTATTCTGGACAGCTCCCAGTCCCATACGGTAAACTCCGTACCTACCACCTCTAAGTGGAAGTCTAGATGACAGACAGAACTCTTGCGTTTCCCACTGAAGCCTATTGCTTCCTCAGTTTCCCCCAACTTAGACAATACCACCACACACCCACCAGCTTGCTCCAGAATTCTAGGAGTTGAACTTGATCCCTCTCTCCCTCTACTGCTATATCCAACAGGTCCAAATCCTGTCAAGTCTGCTGTTAAAACCTATCTGACTTTCAAGGCAGTCACCTGGAGGGGATGAAGGCCGTCTACGGAGGTAGCTTTTAACAAAAATACTTCTGTGCTTCCTTTTGGGGGAACTGCCATGGCACACAATGGTAAGTCTGGAGCAGATGCGCCAACTCTATTCTTTCCTGATTTTCTACTCATCTGCCAAGACATACTGCCCATATTGTCACTAGGTCTCTGGACCTGAGACCCTTAATATCAGGATCTTGGACTTACTTGTTCGTTTCAGCAATGCCCCACGGGGCAAGAACTGGCTTTCTGTTGCACATTATCTAATAAGTAAGAGAAACAGAACCTCAGGCAGGAATTCAAAAAACGCCTATCCCACCCAGCTGCCTCTTCTGCCCTCAGACCCACTGAATAGGGCAGGGAAACTGGTTTTAAAATGGTTTTAAAATGGACTCTGCACACTATAAAATGAAAGTTCAGTTTTCCAAATGTGAGGCCAGTTAGGTCCACACTCATCCGCTACTAAGCATGTTTCTCTCCACCTTATTTACTCTGTGGGTAATACACTCTGGCACACACGTATCTATCTCCTCTATATGGGCATCCTTTGTATCCTCTGTGGTAGGTTCACAGTTTTTACCTCGGAAACTCCCCTAGTGCTTTCCAAGATATTCTGCATACAGTAGACATTCCATTTGCTTTTAATTCAAATGTAGACATATTGACTATTTGGACAGTGAAGACCAGAGGTAAAATAATCCAATTTCCACTCCCCTAGGGCCATCCTGAGCAGCCCTTGGAGACAGTTTAGTACTGGTTTATTAGGTGTTTCTACTATCAAAAGGTGTAGACTTCATAAGTGAAAAATAGAAAGAAGTGCCAGGCAGATAAAAGAAATGCATTTCTTTCTTTTCTGACAGAAAAACTGCAGTGATAGGGTATTAAGTTTTACAGCTAAGCTCAGCAGATCATAAGCAGGCAAAGGAGTTCTGCTCGGGGAAAGCTATTCTCTTCTTCAGGCAATGAAAGCTATCATTAATTCACAGGGCAAGATAAAAAGCTCTACACCTGTTTCTGATGATGAGGTACCTAGCACGGGGAATGGAGCCTTTCATTTGTGGAAATCACACCAGCTCCCAAGGCCCAGGGCCAAGTCCCATCTCTCCTGGGAAGCCTTCCCTGCCTACCCACCTGGTAACTGGTTGGTATTGCACTGTTCCCTATTTCTTTAGTTTCCACTAAATTCTTGGAAAAGACATTGCCTTTTCTACATCTGAATTCTCCTGGAATACTGTGTATTCAGCAAATCCTTACCTACTGATTGATTTGTACACAGGTACAGACCTGAGTTGTTTCCTCTTAATTAGGTGAGAATTCAGCTACCTATTAATTAGAGTTAGCGTCAGCTTTCCCCAGCCAGCCAGTTGCCCTGTGCTGCTAAGAAAATGGAAACTACTGGCAGTCGATCCACCTTGGTCTTAGAGGGACTGGGAACTTCCATAAGGCACTTACAGACTAAGTGCCTCAGAAAATCCCAACAAAGTTAGCCAACCCGAACTCCAAACTAGTTAACTCAGAAATCACAGATTAAAGAAAGAAAGTAAGGGGAGAGCAACAGACACAGATACACACATAAGACACACAGAAGCCCTCACTTGCCCAGTCTCCTCTGTAGACATGAGGGGGCAAAGGACACGATCGTGGCCAATGCAGCTGAGGAGAAATCTGCTGGGAGATATGGGGGAGAAGATTCCTTCCCTAATAGAGAGGAATAAGGCTTCTCTTTTTCCTTCCCGCTATCCTGTGAGGAGATGGCTACTGGATTGGCTGTGACCATGAGGAGCCCAAGAGAATCCCCGACATGACTACCGACTTGCATGCAACTGCCAACCACTGGGCTTCTTGCTATGTGAGAAATGGGTTGTTTAAGTCATCTTTACTGGAGTCTTTTTTTCCCCCCACATGCACCAAAAGCAATCTAACTGATATCAGATCATCATGTCAAAGACTAGGAACCAAAACACTTGTATTTTAACCAAAACACTTCTATACCTTCTCTTTGGGAACTGTCTGTCATGGTCTAAAATGGTAAGTCTAGAATAGATGGACCAATGATATTATGACCACACAAATAAAGCAAGTGTCACTGGGGCCGCACAAAAGGCTGTGAGGTGAGTTCCTGATGACCTTTCTCCACATGAGGCTCCGGATCTGTCCCACAAAGACACCTCAGATATGATCTAAGTGAAAAGGGTGGACTCACCAATGGACATAAAGCCCCAAGAAACTCTTGGGTGCCCCTCCAGCCAGCTTCTCACCTGCAAGCCCCTCTTGCAAAAATGGGCACACTCCGGACAGCCACGACTCCCACGCAGACAGGCTAGACCCCAGAGTGAGTGTGTTCTTATACCCGTGAACACGCCACGCTGCCATTCACGCTGGGAGAACAAGGCTTCTCTTCCGGTTCCCTATCTGCTTCAGGTCACTATCTTCTCTTTCCTTTTCTCCCTCTTTCCCTCCTTTCTTTCAGAAGGAAAAATGTGTTTTTAAAAAAACTGTGCTACTACACAATTTTGGTAAAATGCAACAACAAAGAGAACTAGATTTCCTGTACCCAGAGGGGACCTATTTAATGTTACCTTATGTTCTTCCTTTTACAATAATTTTATTACATATATAGATGACTTTAAATTTGAGGAGAAGTAGCTCTGTGTCTTTGTTTATTATAACTTAATATCACAACGCAAGTATTTTCCCATTTCACTTATTCAAGTAACATTCAATAAAAATCTTATTAAAATGAGTAATTTTTGAAAAGCTTCAAATGTGCCATTGTGAGGATATACTATAACGTCTCCACCCTTCCGCCACCGTAGGGATTGAAGTTGTGTCTAACATTTGCTACTGGTAAACAAACAACACCAAAATGAGATTCTTAGACTCTGTTTCTGTATGACCACGAATTTCTACATCATACAGATCATATATATTCTTATTTAAAATTTAATTAATTTATTTTTTATACAGCAGGTTCTTATTTATTTTATAGATATTAGTGTATATATGTCAACCCCGATCTCCCAATTCATCACACCACCACCCTCACCCCAGCTTTCCCCCCTTGCTGTCCATACGTTTGTTCTCTACATCTGTGTCTCTATTTCTGCCTTGAAAACCAGTTCATCTGTACCATTTTTCTAGATTCCACATATATGCGTTAAAATACGATATCTGTTTTTCTCTTTCTGACATACTTCACTCTGTATGACAGTCTCTAGGTCCATCCACATCTCAACAAATGACCCAAATTCGTTCCTTTTTATGCCCGAGTAATATTCCATTGTATATATGTGCCACTTCTTCTTTATCCATTCATCTGTCGATGGGCATTCAGGTTGCTTCCATGACCTGCCTATTGTAAATCGTGCTGCAATGAACATTGGGGTGCATGTCTTTTTCTTTTTAACATCTTTATTGGAGTATAATTGCTTTACAATTTGTATTAGTTTCTGCTGTATAACAAAGTGAATCAGCTATATGTATACATATATCCCCATATCCCCTCCCTTTTGTGTCTCCCTTCCACCCTCCGCATCCCAACCCTCTGGGTGGTCACAAAGCACAGAGCTGATCTCCCTATGCTATGTAGCTGCTTCTCACTAGCTATCTATTTTATTTTATTTTTATTTATTTTTTTTAACATCTTTATTGGAGTATAATTGCTTTACAATGGTGTGTTAGTTTCTGCTTTATAATGAAGTGAATCACCTATACATATACATACATCCCCATATCTCCCTCCTCTTGCGTCTCCCTCCCACCCTCCCTATCCCACCCCTCTAGGTGGACACAGAGCACCGAGCTGATCTCCCTGTGCTATGCAGCTGCTTCCCACTAGCTAGCTATTTTACATTTGGTAGTGTATATATGTCCATGCCACTCTCTCACTTCGTCACAGCTTACCTTTCCCCCTCCTCGTGTCCTCAAGTCCATTCTCTACGTCTGTGTCTTAATTCCTGTCCTGCCCCTAGGTTCTTCAGAACCATTTTTTTTTTGATTCCATATACATGTGTTAGCGTACAGTATTTGTTTTTCTCTTTCTGACGTACTTCGCTCTGTATGACACACTCTAGGCCCATCCACCTCACTACAAATAACTCAGTTTCGTTTCTTTTTATGGCTGAGTAATATTCCATTGGATATATGTGCCACGTCTTCTCTATCTATTCATCTGTTGATGGACATGTAGGTTGCTTCCATGTCCTGCCTATTGTAAATAGAGCTGCAATGAACATTGTGGTACATGACTCTTTTTGAACTATGGTTTTCTCAGGGTATATGCCCAGTAGTGGGATTGCTGGGTCGTATGGTAGTTCTATTTGTAGTTTTTTAAGGAACCTCCATACTGTGCTCCATAGTGGCTGTATCAATTTACATTCCCACCAACAGTGTAGGAGGGTTCCCTTTTCTCCACACCCTCTCCAGCATTTATTGTTTCTACATTTTTTGATGATGGCCATTCTGACCGGTGTGAGGTGATACTTCATTGTAGTTTTGATTTGCATTTCTCTAATGATTAGTGATGTTGAGCATCCTTTCATGTGTTTGTTGGCAATCTGTATATCTTCTATGGAGAAATGTCTATTTAGGTCTTCTGCCCACTTTTGGATTGGGTTGTTTGTTTTTTTGATATTGAGCTACATGAGCTGCTTAAAATTCTGGAGATTAATCCTCTGTCAGTTGTTTCATTTGCAAATATTTTCTCCCATTCTGAGGGTTGTCTTTTGGTCTTGTTTACGGTTTCCTTTGCTATGCAAAAGCTTTTAAGTTTCATTAGGTCCCATTTGTTTATTTTTGTTTTTATTTCCATTTCTCTAGGAGGTGGATCAAAAAGGATCTTGCTGTGATTTATGTCATAGAGTGTTCTGCCTATGTTTTCCTCTAAGAGTTTGATAGTGTCTGGCCTTACATTTAGGTTGTTAATCCATTCTGACTTTATTTTTGTGTATGGAATTAGGGAGTGTTCTAATTTCATTCTTTTACATGTAGCTGTCCAGTTTTCCCACTACCACTTATTGAAGAGGCTGTCTTTTCTCCATTGTATATTCTTGCTTCCTCTTTCAAAGATAAGGTGACCATATGTGCGTAGGTTTATCTCTGGGTTTTCAATCCTGTTCCATTGATCTATATTTCTGTTTTTGTGCCAGTACCATGCTGTCTTGATTAGTATAGCTTTGTAGTATAGTCTGAAGTCAGGGAGCCTGATTCCTCCAGCTCCGTTTTTCTTTCTCAAGAACGCTTTGGCTATTCAGGGTATTTTGTGTTTCCATACATATTGTGAAACTTTTTGTTCTAGTTCTATGAAAAATGCCATTGGTAGTTTGATAGGGATTGCACCAAATCTGAAGATTGCTTTGGGTACTATAGTCATTTTCAGAATGTTGATTCTTCCAATCCAAGGACATGGTATATCTCTCCATCTGTCTGTATCATCTTTAATTTCTTTCATCAGTGTCTTATACTTTTCTGCATACAGGTCTCTTGTCTCCTTAGGTAGGTTTATTCCTAGGTATTTTATTCTTTATGTTGCAATGGTAAATGAGAGTGTTTCCTTAATTTCTCTTTCAGATTTTTCATCATTCGTGTATAGGAATGCAAGAGATTTCTGTGCATTAATTTTGTATCCTTCAACTCTACCAAATTCATTGATTAACTCTAGTAGTTTTCTGGTAACTTCTTTAGGATTCTCTATGTATAGTATCATGCCATTTGCAAACAGTGACAGTTTTACTTCTTTTCTGATTTGGATTCCTTTTATTTCTTTTTCATCTCTGACTGATGTGGTTAAAACTTCCACAACTATGTTGAATAACAATGATGAGAGTGGGCAACCTTGTCTTGTTCCTGATGTTAGTGGAAATGGTTTCAGTTTTTCACCATTGAGAACAATATTGGCTGTGGGTTTGTCATATATGGCCTTTATTATGTTGAGGTAAGTTCCCCCTATGCCTACTTTCCAGAGGGTTTTTATCATAAATGGGTGTTGAATTTTGTTGAAAGATTTTTCTGCATCTATTGAGATGATCATATGGTTTTTCTCCTTCAATACGTTAATATGGTGTATCACATTGATTGATTTGCATATATTGAAGAATCCTTGCATTCCTGGGATAAATCCCACTTGATCATGGTGTATGATCCTTTTAATGTGCTGTTGGATTCTGTTTGCTGGTATTTTGTTGAGGATATTTGCATCTATGTTCATCAGTGATATTGGCCTGTAGTTTTCTTTCTTTGTGACATCTTTGCCTGGTTTTGGTATCAGGGTGATGGTGGCCTCGTAGAATGAGTTTGGGAGTGTTCCTTCCTCTGCTATATTTTGGAAGAGTTTGAGAAGGATACGTGTTAGCTCTTCCCTAAATATTTGACAGAATTTGCCTGTGAAGCCATCTGGTCCTGGGCTTTTGTTTGTTGGAAGATTTTTAATCATAGTCTCAATTTCAGTGCTTGTGATTGGTCTGTTTATATTTTCTATTTTTTCCTGGTTCACTCTCAGAAGGTTGTGCTTTTCTAAGAATCTCTGCATTTCTTCCAGGTTGTCCATTTTATTGGCATATAGTTGCATGTAGTAATCTCTCATGATCCTTTGTATTTCTGCAGTGTCAGTTGTTACTTCTCCTTTTTCATTTCTAATTCTGTTGATTTGAGTCTTTTCCATTTTTTGCTTGATGAGTCTGGCTAATGGTTTATCAATTTTATTTATCTTCTCAAAGAACCAGCTTTTAGTTTTATTGATTTTTGCTATGGTTTCCTTCATTTCTTTTTCATTTATTACTGATCTGATTTTTATGATTTTTTTTCCTTCTGCTAAATTTGGGGTTTTTTTGTTCTTCTTTCTCTAATTGCTTTAGGTGTAAGGTTAGGTTGTTTACTAAGATGTTTCTTGTTTCTTGAGGTTGGACTGTATTGCTATAAACTTCCCTCATAGAACCGCTTTTGCTGCATCCCATAGGTTTTGGGTCATTGTCTTTTCATTGTCATTTGTTTGTAGGTATTTTTTGATTTCCTCTTTGACTTTTTCAGTGATCTCTTGGTTATTTAGTAATGTACTGTTTAGCCTCCATGTGGTTGTATTTGTTACAGATTTTTTTTCCTGTAATTGATATCTAGTTTCATAGCATTGTGGTCGGAAAAGATACTTGATACAATTTCTATTTTCTTAAATTTACCAAGACTTGACTTGTGACCCAAGATATGATCTATTCTGGAGAAGGTTCCATAAGCACTTGAGAAGAAAGGGTATTCTACTGCCTTTGGATGGAATGTCCTATAAATTTCAGTTAAGTCCATCTTGTTTAATGTGTCACTTAAAGCTTGTGTTTCCTTATCTATTTTCATTTTGGATGATCTGTCCATTGGTGAAAGTGGGGTGTTAAAGTCCCGTACTATTATTGTGTTACTGTCGATTTCCCCTTTTATGGCTATTAGCATTTGCCTTAAGTATTAAGGTGCTCCTATGTTGGGTGCATAAATATTTACAATTGTTATATCTTCTCCTTGGATCGATCCCTTGATCATTATGCAGTGTCCTTCTTTGTCTCTTGTAATAGTCTTTATTTTCAAGTCTATTTTGTCTGATATGAAAATTGCTACTCTAGCTTTCTTTTGATTTCCATTTGCATGGAATATCTTTTTCCATCCCCTCACTTTCAGTCTGTGTGTGTCCCTAGGTCTGAAGTGGGTCTCATGTAGGCAGCATATATACGGGTCTTGTTTTTGTATCCATTCAGCCAGTGTATGTCTTTTGGTTGGAGCATTTAATCCATTTACATTTAAGGTAATTGTCGATATGTATGTTCCTATTACCATTTTCTTAATTGTTTTGGGTTTGTTATTGTAGGTCTTTTCCTCCTCTTGTGTTTCCTGCCTAGAGAAGTTCCTTTAGCATTTGTTGTAAAGCTGGTTTGGTGGCGCTGAATTCTCTTAGCTTTTGCTACTCTGTAAAGGTTTTAATTTCTCTGTCAAATCTGAATGAGATCCTTGCTGGGTAGAGTAATCTTGGTTGTAGGTTTTTCCCTTTCATCACTTTAAATACTTCCTGCCACTCCCTTCTGGTTTGCAGAGCTTCTGCTGCAAGATCAGCTGTTAACCATATGGGGATTCCCTTGTATGTTATTTGTTGCTTTTCCCTTGCTGCTTTTAATATGTTTTCTTTGTATTTAATTTTTGATAGTTTGATTAATATGTGTCTTGGAGTGTTTCCTCTTGGATTTATCCTGTATGGACTCTCTGCGCTTTCTGGACTTGACTATTCCCTTTCCCATATTACGGAAGTCTTCAACTATAATCTCTTCAAATATTTTCTCAGTCCCTTTCTTTTTCTCTTCTTCTTCTGGGATCCCTATAATTCAAATGTTGGTGCGTTTAATGTTGTCCCAGAGATCTCTGAGACTGTCCTCAATTCCTTTCATTCTTTTTTCTTTATTCTGCTCTGTGGTAGTTATTTCCACTATTTTATCTTCCAGGTCACTTATCCTTTCTTCTGCCTCAGTTATTCTGCTACTGATTCCTTCTAGAGAATTTTTAATTTCATTTATTGTGTTGTTCATCACTGTGTTTGCTGTTTAGTTCTTCTAGGTCCTTGTTAAATGTTTCTTTCATTTTCTCCATTCTGTTTCCAAGATTTTGGATCATCTTTACTATCACTTCTCTGAATTCTTTTTCAGGTAGACTGCCTATTTCCTGTTTATTTGTTTGGTCTTGTGGGTTTTTACTTTGCTTCTTCATCTGCTGCATATTTTTCTGTCTTCTCATTTTGCGTAATCACTTTGTTTGTGACCTCCTTATTGCAGCCTGCAGGTTCGTAGTTCCCATTGTTTTTGGTGTCTGCCCCCAGTGGGTAAGGCTGGTTCAGTGGGTTGTGTAGGCTTCTTGGTGGAGTGGACTGGTGCCTATGTCCTGGTGGATGAGGCTGGATCTTGTCTTTCTGGTGGACAGGATCATGTCCGGTGGTGTTTTGGAGTGTCTGTGAACTTATGATTTTAGGAAGCCTCTCTGCTCATGTGTGGGGTTGGGTTCCTGTCTTGCTAGCTCTTTGGCATGGGATGTCCAGCACTGGAGCTTGCTGGTCATTGAGTGGAGCTGGGTCTTAGCGTTGAGACGGAGATCTCTGGAAGAGCTCTTGCTGAACGATAGTACATGGGGCTGGGAGGTCTCTGGTGGTCCAATGTTCTGAACTTGGCTCTCCCTCCTCAGAGGCTCAGGCCTGACACCTGGCCAGAGCACCAAGACCCTGTCAGCCACACGGCAGTTCCTTTGCTTAGGTATGGAGGCAAAAAGAACTTCACAACACCATAGACATGGACAATAATGCCACTCTTAAGTTGATTCAGGGGTGTATATACATAGTGTGTGGCTCGAACCAAAGACATTGATTCTGTAGAAAAATCTCTTACAGATCTAACATAAACATAAACAGTTGATTCGATGTCCTCAGATGCTTTCAAAAATTAGCAAAGTTTACCATCTCTGTTTGTAGACGAAGATGCTGACAAAACAACAAATCCAGCCACTGCAATGGTGTCCCCTTCATAGAAAACTTTACCACACTCCTTTGCTAATTTTCCAAAAAATAAAACATTGATGGTGGTGATCTCTGAATTTGAGTTTTATTGTTCTTGCAGTCCAATCTTCAAAACAGCTCTTCTGTTTCCACCACAAGTTAAAGAAGAGATAAGTGAGAGTTCTCCTTTGTACCCACTCAATGAACTCCAAACGTACTTGGAAATTGACTCACAGCTTGTATATATTCTTAAAGAATCTTGGTAAGTACTGCCAAACTATTAAAAAGAAAGACTATTCTGACATTCACTTATAACAGACACTTTCATGAGAGTTGGTCCCAAGGGATAGTTGCCAGTATTAGGTGATACATTTTTTAAAGCCTTTGCCATTTAGATATAAAAATCTTATTTCCTGTTGCTTTGAATAGTTAGTGATATTGCTGTATTACTCTCTCTCTCTCTATATATATATATTAAACCATTTGCTTATTTTATTTTGTGAATTCCTTTATGCTTATCCTTTACCTGTTTTCCATTGGTCTATTTATTTTTCCTATTGATTTGTGAGAGCCCTTTATATATGTTATCTGCTATGTTTGTTTAAAGTATAATTTTCCCAACATATCACCTGCCATTTAATTTTGTTTCAATTGCTGATTGACATTCAGAATTTTTCCCTTTTTTTCCCCATTTTAATTAGTCAAATCTGGTAGACTTTTCCCTTGACAATTTTTTTTCCCATTTCCCTTGGGTATATGCACATTTTCCTCACTCTTAGATGAAAGTGTTCATAGTTTTCTTCCAGTTTTGTTTAATGTTCTGTTTTAAACTTAACTCTTTAATCAATCCAAAATTCATTTTTTGTATCTGACGATACTCTGTTTTATCTTTTCCCAAATTCGCAATCTTCACAATAACACCCTTTGCTGCATAATCTGTTCTTTCTCTATAGGTTGCCAATTCTTCCTCAAGCAAGGGTTGATAAATACCAAAACGTAAGACATCACTCTTTCCTTTTCATATTTAGAGCAGAGAGAAGTAACGGATGCTGGGACTCTTCCGTGCTGCGTGGAGGAAAAGCCTCAGCAATACTATCAAGACTTCTTCACCCGAATGTTTACGGAGAGTCAATTCTGCGCAAGCACTATGCTAACAACAGGGATGGGGTGGGCAAGACCATCCAGCGAACTTCACATCGTAGGGGACGAGTCACACTTATAACCAACACTTAGGCCTTGAAGGTATTTAACACATAATTATATAAGAAAGATGTTTAACAAATAATTATACAATGACAAGCGTTATGACAAAGGAAGCACAGAGAGGCATGACAGCCTAATTAGGAGGGGAACACAAACATTAATACAATGGTGGGCCAAGAACAGTGTCCTTGAGATTAACCTGAGCTCTAAATGATAGATGGGGAGGGAAGACGTTTCAGGTAACATGGCGAACTAGAGAACCCAAAACCCCTTTCAATGGGAGATATGTATACAGTTTAATACACAAACATACATGTATTTACATATATATTTTACACACTATATACATATTATATAGACCTTATGTATACAGTATATATTAAGATCTATATTATAAATATGTAATACCTATGCATATACAATTATGTATTTAATACATATAATTATATGTATAGTTTATATATATTATATGAATAAAACATAAGTTGGCATGAAAGCAAAACTACAAACATTAAAAGCAAATACAAGGGGGCTTCCCTGGTGGCGCAGTGATTGAGAATCTGCCTGCCAATGCAGGGGACACGGGTTCGAGCCCTGGTCTGGGAAGATCCCACATGCTGCGGAGCAACTAGGCCCGTGAGCCACAATTGCTGAGCCTGCGCGTCTGGAGCCTGTGCTCCACAATAAGAGAGGCCGCGATAGTGAGAGGCCCGCGCACCGCGATGAAAAGTGGCCCCCGCTTGCCACAACTAGAGAAAGCCCTCGCACAGAAACGAAGACCCAACACAGCCATGAATAGCTAAATAAATAATAAATTAAAAAATTTAAAAAACCAAAAAAAAACCAAAAAAAAAAAAAACAGAGGCAACATGATCAAATTAATGTATTGAAAAAAAAAAGCAAATAAAAGTTGGAAAATTAGACTATAATTAATTCCTGAACCCAAGCATTGCCCTGAAGGAAGCAGCCCTTGAACTTCTGCTTTCTTTACCATGGGTGGGGTACAGGAGAGGGAAGATAAGGATCATGGTCTGGCTTAACAAGGAGTCAGAGAGAAGACATCTGAACAAAATTAGGACCCCAAATTCTTTACTCTCTGAATAAAGGTAATCTAGAAATAAACTCCACCATCCAGAAGAGAAAAGCCAGGAAACACACTGGTCTTTAGCTTGATGACTAACTGTGGCTGGTTGTGGGGAGGGAATCTTGAGAATTAGTACAATACCTTGAAGCTGGACCATACAATGGTGTGTGCTCTCAACTCAGGCTACCTGTCAGATCTGACAAACCTCAGAGAATTTAATTCAAAGTAATTAGGACTGACAGTGCCTCAGGCGATTGGCAGCAATAAATGCAAACATTATTTCAGGCAAACACAGGATTACACCTCACTGATTTCACAAATCAGCATGGGATTTTACAGTGTTATGTGTAGGGTTAAAACCCAGACCCACAACCAGCTGAAGGGCTTCTTTCCTGTTTCCGTCCCTTTCTAACCCAAATGTCCTGGCCAAATTACCTCTAGTCTCAGGTTCCACATCTGCAAAATGGGATCACGATAGCACTAGTTTTAAAGGGTCATTGTGAGAATTAAATGAGATAATCCACATTAAATGCTTACAACTGTATCTGGTATGTGATAAATACCAAATAAATGTTGGCTATTATTGCTATTATCACTTTCTATGTGTATTGTTGCATACTACATCTTTACTCTTTAGCTTATTAATATTTTCTCTATTGTTCATTATTAGATTTGCCAGATGTTTGCCATTTTCTTATACACAGAACCAGCTTTCAAAATTTTAATTTTAGTTTTCTGTTTTTCATTTTTCTTACTTCATGGACTTCTGCTGTTAACTTTATTTCCCTTCTGCTTTCCTCAGGTCCACACCACCGTTCTTGTCTAAATTACCAAGTGGAATGTGAGATTCATTTATCATCGTCTTTGTTTTTGAGTAATGAAAGCACTAAAGGCTATTAAAACATCTCCAGTGACAGCTTTGGGCACATGCCATAAACTTTACAGTGAAATGTCCTTCTTTTGCTATTTTCAGAGTAGGCTATAATTTTAGTTTTTATTTCCTTTTGGATTAAATAAGCATTTCGAGAAATTCTTTACCCTCTGCTAATTTCCAAGTATTTTGAACCACCCATTTAAAAGTTTGTTTTTGTTTTTTTAAATTTCTTTAATTGAAGTATACTTGATTTACAATGCTATGCCAATCTCTGCTGTACAGCAAAGTGACTCAGTTATACACATATAGACACTCTTTTTTTTAATATTCTTTTCCATTATGGTTTATCACAGGATACTGAATACAGTTCCCTGTGCTATACAGTAGGACCTTGTTGTTTATCCATCTTATATGTAATAGTTTACATCTGCTAATCCCAAACTCCTAATCCTTCCCTCCTCCAACTCCCTCTCCCTTGGCACAAATGAACCTATCTACAAAACAGAAACAGACTCACAGACATAGAGGATAGGCTTAAAAGTCTGTTTCTGACATGTAGTTTTACTACACTGTGGTAAGAAATGGGGCCTATATAATTTTTATGATTTGAATTTTAATGAGGTTTTCTCTGGCCCTCAATTTACGTAATTTTTTCATGAACACTTGAAAATCCATTTTTATTCCATTTGAAAAATCATTTTTATTCCATTTGATGGATATGAAATTTGATATCTATTGATATTGATTACAGTTTTAAACCTATCTTTGTCATTAACAATACAATTTGCGTTTTTAGTGGCTGAAACTCTGCCAATATACCCCATATTTCTACCAGTTTTTGCTTTATATATTTGGAAGATTTCTACTTGGAAAATAGCTTGGCTAGTACATCCTCTTATGGATATCACACTCATCAATTCAAAATTATTAATTTTATCTAATTAAATGTATTTAATTATATTTGTGTTCATCTGTAATTAACATATCTTTACTGTATTTGTCTTTGTAAGTCTGAGACACCCTATAAACTTTATTTTAAACTTTATAATTTATTTTAGGTGTGTTTCTTAAAGATAGTAAGCACACAGTTCAGATATCACCATTTAATCAAGCATCAGTTTTGTCCAACAATAGAAGAGTTTAAAGCATTTATATTTATTAAAAGAAATGATGCTGGTTTTGCATCTGGAATAGTATTTTATGCATTATTTTTCAGCTTTGAGAAAAAATTTAAATACATTACAATCAGCCCTTTTATTTTTATTTTTTTTTAAACTTATTTTTATTTTTTGGCCATTTCACCTGGCATGTGGGATCTTAGTTCCCCAACCAGAGATCAAACCATCACCCCCTGCGGTGGAAGCGTGGAGTCTTAACCACTGGACCACCAGGGAAGTGCCTACAATCAGCCCTTTTAAATGTACAATTCAACAAAAGTACAGTCTGCAACTGCTACAGCAATCACTACACAGAACAATTCCATCAGCCCCAAAATTTTCCTCATGCCCCTTTGAAGGCAATCCCCACCACACTGCCATTTGGCCCCTAGTAACTTCTGATCTGCTTTCAAGAATTTCATGTAAATGAAATGATGTAACATGCAGTCTTTTCTGTCTGGCTTTTTTCACTTAGCATACCACTTTTGAGATTCATTCATATTGTTACATGTGTCATATGTTTCATTGCTAAGTAACATTCCATTGAGTGGATATACCACCGTTGTTTTCTACAACTGATGGACACTCGAGTTCTATGAATAAAGCTATGTGTATTCACATACAAATTTTTGTGTGCATGTACATTTTTATTTCTCTTGGATGAACATCCAGGAGTGGAATCGTTGAGCCATATTGTGAGTACGTGTTTAACTTTTTAAGAAACTAACAAACTATTTTCCAAAGTGGCTGAACCATTTTATACTTCCGCCAACCATGTATGAGAGTCCTGGCTGTTCCACATGCTCACCAACACTTTTTATTTTAAGTCTTTTTAATCTTAGCCATTGTAGTGAGTGTGAAGTAGTATCCCATGATGATCTTAATTTGCATTTCCCTGATGACTAACAATGTTGAGCATTTTACAGGGATTTGCTGGCTATCCCTATGTCTTCTCTGGTGATGTGTCTCTTACAATATGTTGCCCATTTTCAAACTGAGTCATTTGTCTTCTTGTTTAAGAGTTCTCTCTCTATATTCCAGATACAAAACTTTTATCAGACATCTGCTCTGCAAGTATTTTCTTCCAGTCTGTGGCTTGTCATTTTATTTTTATTAATGTCTTTGGAAGAACAAAAACTATCAGTTTAGATGAAGTCCAATTTATCAGTATCTTTTTTTAGTTTGCGCTTTTCATATACTATTGAAGAAATCTTTGCCTAACCTATAGTCACTACGATTTTCTCCTTTGCTTTCTTCCACTGTTCTGTATTTGTAGCTCTTACATTGAGGGGTGAGACTCATTTCAAGTTAATTTTTGCATATGGTATATAGTGAAGGTCAGAATTCATTTTTCCCCATATGGACATCCAATAGTTTTCTCATTTTCTTTGCTTCCTACCTATCTTATGTAGAGTTTCTTTCATCTGCAATAATCATCTCCAATAACTTAGTGTTAAATCTATTTATAACTTTACCAGCGGTCACCTTTGAACTTTCCAGAAACATCTTTTTTTCCCTGATGATCAGAATGAAGGGCTGAAAAAATACCATCTGAGTTACCCTACAAAACAGCAGAAATTTAGCAGCTTTTAAATCCAACACACTTCTGAGGCTGTTTCAAAATGTCTGTGATCATCTGGTTATTTGTATGTTTGCAAGAGCAACTTTTGGCATCTGCATTCAGCTTTGCAACTGACTTAAAACAATTATTTACAGATCATTCCATGTGTAACTTCTTCCAGTACATACTGCCTGCCCCTTTAGAACAAGACCTCTTCTATTTGTGAATATTCATTTTGATTACTTTTTTGGTTGGCTGGCAAGTAACTGATGATTCTTTCTTCAAGAAGTATAATACTTTGGTGCATATTGTGTGAGCACTTGCATAACATATCTTTTTTTTTTTTTCCTGTTGCCTTTATACATGAGGGAACTTGGCTGGTATTCTCGGGTCTCTGTCTTGCTCAAAACTCTGTAAACATTTTATTAGGACATTTATTATAGTGAGAATTTTTATTCTTCAAACACAGAATGGTTCCCTCCACCTCTTACCCTTGCATTATAAGGTTGCCTTAGATATGACGCTCTACCCCTAGTCCACAGCCACCAACCATACGTGGTTGTTGAGCCCGTGAAATGCAGCTGTCCAAGGTGGGACACATAAAACATACACTGGACTTCAAAGACTTAGTGTGGAAAAAAAAAAAGTGTGCAAGATATCTCATCAGTGGGTTTCCCTGGTGGTGCAGTGGTTGAGAATCTGCCTGCTAATGCAGGGGACACAGGTTCGAGCCCTGGTCTGGGAAGATCCCACATGCCGCGGAGCAACTAGGCCCGTGAGCCACAATTACTGAGCCTGCGTGTCTGGAGCCTGTGCTCCGCAACAAGAGAGGCCACGATAGTGAGAGGCCCGCGCACTGCGATGAAGAATGGCCCCCACTTGCCGCAACTGGAGAAAGCCCTCGCACAGAAACGAAGACCCAACACAGCCATAAATAAATAAATAAATACATAAAATTTAAAAAAAAAGATTCCTCGTCAGTAATTTTTAAAATATTGATCAATATATTTTAGATATACAGGATTAAATAAAATGTATTATTAAAATTCACTTCACTTGTTTCACTTTGCTTTTGCAAATATGGCTACTAGAAATTTTTTAATTACACATGATTCATCATTACAGTTCTATTGGATGGCATTACTCAAGAGTCAGACGACTTGGATTCACAGTTTAGTTCCACAGTACTGAGTAATTTCAACAAGTCTCTTCTATAAGCCTCTATTTCCTCACCTGGAAATGGGTGAAAATAATTATAGTCACCTCAAGGCTTATTGTGGGGATAAAATAAGATTATGCATGTGAAGCTATTAAGTTCGTACATAATCAACTCTTATTAATGAGAGTTATTCTTAAAGGAAGAATTTTTTTGTTCTTTATAATTTAAATATATTTCTAATAGACTGGGAGAAAATATTTGCAAATGATGTGATGGACAAGGGCTTTATTTCCAAACATTACAAACAGTCATGCCAGTAACCAAAAAACAAACAACTCAATCAAAAAATGAGCAGAAAACCTAAATAGATATTTCTCCAAAGAAAACATACAGATGGCCAACAGGCACAAGAAAAGATGTTCAATGTTGCTAATTATTAGAGAAATGCAAATCAAAACTCTAATGAGGTACCACCTCACACCTGTCAGAATGGCCATCATTAAAAAGTCTACAAATAACAAATGCTGGAGAGGGTGTGGAGAAAAGGGAACCCTCCTACACTGCTGGTGGGAATGGAAATTGGTGCAGCCACTACGGAAAACAGTATGGAGGTTTCTCAAAAAACTAAAAATAGACTTGCCATATAATCCTGCAATGCCATTCCTGGGCATATATCTGGACAAAACTATAATCTGAAAAGGTACATGCACCCCAATGTTCACTGCAGCACTATTTACAATAGCCGAGACATGGAAACAACCTAAATGTCCATCAACAGATGAATGGATAAAGAAGATGTGGTACATATATACAATGGAATACTATTCAGCCATAAAATGAACAAAATAATGCCATTTGCAGCAACATGGATGGACCTAGAGATTATCATACCAAGTGAAGTAAGAGAGAAACAGACAAATATCATATCACTTATATGTGGAATCTAAAATATGACACAAATGAACTTATCTATGACATAAAAAGAGACTCACAGACAAAGAGAACAGATCTGTGGTTGCCCACAGGGATGGGGTGTGGGGGAGGGATGGATTCAGAGTTCGGGATTAGCAGATGCAAACTATTATATAGAGAATGGATAAACAACAAGGTCCTACTGTATAGCACAGGGAACTATTGATATATTCAATATCCTATGATAAATCATAATGGAAAAGAATATGAAAAAGAATATATATACACATATATATAACTGAATCACTTTGTTATACAGTAGAAATTAACACAACATTGTAAATCAACTATACTTCAATAAAATAAATTAAAAAACTTTTTTTCTAGGGTATACAGCCTGATGTGGGCAACTTACCACTGATTTTACCTGGATTGTAAGGGCCCCTTTTGATCTACATGCATAGAATTCTTTTTAGCTCGTGACAATTCTTCTTGTATTTCATCAAACTCTGGAGGGCCCATCCAACACCTTGACTCTGGAGTGCCTGCAGCCCTTAATTTTCGTTAGCTTTTCACCAACTCAGCCACTCCATCCCAGGGTAACGTGCCAAAAATGTACTTCCTCTAAAACACATTTTAGATGCTCTAGCATTTCACTCCCCAAACCCAGCCTTTTATCCTTTCAAAACATTTGGACAAAAACTCCTGCTCTCACTGTAAAAATTTTCTAACCTCACCATAATCTCCAGTTGACTTTGCCCACTACTTTCTCACTATCCATCAAATACCTCTGGTCTCTCTTTTTCTCTGTTTTTTTTTTTTTTTTTGGTGGGGGGGGGGCGTCCAACTCATATGCCAAAACCCATCATTATAACTACTCCCTTGAATCACTGAAGTTGTTTAACTCAAATTCTGTACAAATAAGACCTGTGGTACCAGAGAATAACACTGCACTGAAGTCCAAGAGAATGAGATTTCAGCATCACTCAGACCTCTAATTAGCAGCATTCTGCTAATACCTTTGGTAAGTTCCTTATTAACCAAAGAAAACATATGCTGTTTCTATAGCATTGGATTCTTGAAAAGACACAATGAAATCAGGTTCAGGGAAAGCATTTCCTTCTTTATCAAGGGGAATGGATGAGAAGACCACAGCAATGCAAGTGGAAAGGGATCAATGTTCAAGATGGGGAAAAGGTGGCTCAGGGGACACTAAATTGCTTTAAATGAGTTTAAGTCTGAGCTCCAGGAGGGGCCTGTCACATACAGAGATCTGGAACAACTGTTATATTCTGAAGAACCACAGAGAATGGTAGACATAAGAGACAGAGAAAAAAGTGAGCCCATTCAAGGAAGGTAAAAACTCGGAAACCACTTATCACATTAATGCGTCAGAGGATAAATTTAAGTGTCAACTAGGCTCCCAGCACTGCCATTCGGATTATAGTTGAAGGCATGGGGATGACGAGGAGAGGACTTAGTAGATATGCTAGGTCCTCAAACACTTGGCTGACCTACTCTGCAGACCCCAAACAGAGCTCATGCATTTTCTGGGAGCCACCATTGGCCAGGTTGTATCCTAAACATTGGGCCTAAAGAAAAAAGTTACGGGCCTTGCCCTCTTGGTTCTCACAGTCTAGTATGGAAGGCAGACAAGTGACCAGACAATGATATATACACTCACATTCAGTCTTTCTTAATGCTCAGGACCAATGCGGGCGGAGGGGATCAAAAAGATGAAGATTTCAGCACAGCACAAGGCGAACATTTCTAATCGAGTTTCTAAATATGGAACAAAGGTCCTTTGGGAGGTAATGATCTCTTATCTCTGGAAGGACTCAAAAGCAGAAGATTAATGACCATTTACATAGAATATTATAGAAGAAAGTGGAAGGTTATGCCAGATGAATGCCAAGTTCCTTCCTAATTAAGATTCTGTGATTTTCAAAAGGGGACAGAGCCCATTCATTAGGACACTCTATTACATAAAGAGACATGTGCCTGTGTACAAAGTGAATTGTACAACTGACACAGAAAGATTCTCTTCTAACACAGATTACAATTTCTGTTGGTTGTCTACAATGTTCCATGTCTGGTATTTAAAAGCCAAAGATCAGTCTTCTGAATACAGAAAAGTACGTTACGCATTTCACTTATCCAGGTCTGTTCTGTGATCTCGTGCTTGTTAGCGGAGAGAAAAGCCTAACACAAAGGACTGAGGTGCACTGCAGGCCTTACAGAACCAGCTCTCCCATTCAAAAACCATGCAGATAATCCAGGAACCAGTAAAGCAGTAAAGAAAATGGGAAAATGCCAACTTTTCCAGACCTGGACATCATATGTAACCTCAGCCAGCCCTCCTGCATAATGTTTGGCACCCACAAGGACAGAAAGAAGAAGAGCCTAAATCCATAAACTATTCTAGAAAAACAACCTAAAACATGTGCCCTCTGATGAGCGGTCAGCCGTCGTTTGTTCCTTTGTTGCAGAGGAAGAGAAGGTGTGTTGACGTGGTGGGTTTGGACAAGAGAAGATTTAACAGGTTAATCACAGCCATCTCCAAATACACCAAAGAGGAAGGGAAGGAAATAGAATCTGTTGAGGGCCTACTATGTGCCAAGCACCATGCTTTCCATTACAAGACCTCTTCTTTACCAATAAAGGGGACCTAGAGCTACCAACGTGGAAAGACGATTAAGTTCTCTGTCTTACTCTCATCAGTACCATATTACTGGTGAAACTGGACAAGGCAATTCTAAAGGCCACCTGGCTTCATTTCTTTCTTCTGCAGGGCATCTCCGAGCAGATCCTACCCTCTATGAGAGACACATGTCCCAGAGCTTCTGTCTCTCCTCTGCAGGTCAAGTCTAATTGGAACTGCTCCAGCCCATGGGGATATCTGGTCACTGCACTGGAAGCTCGGCCACTGCCAAGCGTGTGGTCCGTTTGAACTATACTCCAGGCCTGGATCATAAAATCCAGATCCAATTTGGAGAAGAGTCATATGTGAGATTTAGAGCAACTTGCTTAACCCCCACTGGGCCTCATTTGTCAAAAAATAGCTATGAGTATTGGGTTTCTTTTTAACCCTGAGACCCTATGAGTTCATGTCATTATCAATCCCTCCCAACTGAAAATGCCCATCACTCAGGAGGCATATCTTCCGAGGAAGCAGATGGGGCGGGCAGTAATGTCTCCATCCCCCAGTGAGAGGAACAATAGAAGTCTGTCTCCCAAAGGACAGCAGGTGCTGAAAGATGGCAGTTATCTAAGAGAACCTCTATAATACTCCATAGGGACCAGCACAAAGGCAATTGAGTATGAGTAGGACGGCAACTTTTAGAGTCAACCATCAATGTTTTCTGTAACCACAGCCCTGAATCCCACTTCATAATCTTTCTGATGCTGGTAATGAGCAGGTATCAGGTCTAAGAGAAAAGGAGATAAATGAGGGCTCCCAGCTAGACAGGGGAATCATGAAACAGCCCCCGTGCCAGCCACTTCCCTTCACGAGCTCGGGATCATCCTCATCCCAGTGGTGGCTTGGGGGTGACTTCCCGGGCCAACTAGGGGCAAGATCACAGGCTGTTGGGCATGCAGGGCCTCGTCTGAACACTGGCAAATATCTTGCTGATTTAAGGCAAACTGTCCAGAGTGGTGACTGTTTAGTTTAGAAAATGATCCTTGGATGGCAGTGATGGGGCTGTCCCAGCCCTCAGCAGCATCATTAGGAAGACACACTTTGGTCCCCAGCAGGAAGGCCGCTCGCTGCAGGCCTTTAAATGGAGGGGTTATGCTTAACTCATTTATTCTTCAGGAACAACCAGAAAAAGAACACCACCGAGAGCTCAGAGGACCCTTGTCTAGACACAATTATAGTATCTTAGCTTAAAAACAGGCCACAGAGAAGGAACCAGAACACAGGAGAAAGAACATGGGTTATGGTGTCAGTTCTGGGTTTTAATCCCAACTCTACCACATACTAGCTATGCATGTGATTTGGGGTTATTTAATCTCCCTAAGCCTCAGTTTCCTTATCTGTATAATGGGGATCATAATCGGACCGATCCACAGAGTTAATGTGAGTCATTCCATGAGAGAACCATGTAAACGTAAGAAAGAAAGTGTTCCATAAATAGCTGAGGTTACACCACAGCCTATGGGGTCCACAGTCACTGAAAACAGGAATTTTGAGTTCAAGTGCAATTCAACAGTGGCAGCTTCATCCAGTGGCTGCAACCCACGTCCCCCTCCTTTCCTTCGGATCCATCCCACCTCTGTGTCTACTGAATTACACAATCATGCATCTCCTATCATTTCATTTGGAAAGGGAAAAATCAAATAGCTGCCTTGGCATTTATTAGCTGCCTGATCTTAGGCAAATATCCTTTGACTCCGAGCTTCAATTTATAAATTGCCTGTGAGATGGAGGTAATGAAACTCCTCTCTCCACCCCACAGGGTAGCCCTGAGAAGGGAGTGAGAGCATGCCGCCACCTGCAAAGCTCCACACGAAAAGAAGTCATCGTCCTTGTCCTGCTGCCCCCCTCCCCTGGTGACAGGAGTTGCATGTCCTGGGTAGAGTTTGGGGCACTCAGTCCCCATAGCCTGTTGATCTGGGGCCTCGGAAGCTGGAAACGAATGGGCCACATAAACATGAGAAAGACCAGTGAGTGTTTCACAGGCCACAGGAACGAGCTGGCTGAGCCATCACTATATGCAAATCCGCACTAATTGGTCATTACGGAGAGAAGCACACCAGTCCAGCGCGAATTTCTCACAGCTCATTTTTAATCATGCACTGATCCTTCATAATGTCCTTTCCCCTATTACTCCATTCTCCAGCGCTAACAGATAGAATAAGGGGCCCACAGGAGTATTTCTGAGAAATGCCATTTCCAACAGCTGTACAAAGCGATTTCTCATTCCTATCGGGGGAGGCCGTCTTACGTGTCTGCGGACGCTACCATCCGACATGTTTCCTGGATGCAAGTAAAGAACACAGCACCTTTCCACGTCATCATCCATCCCTTCTCTAATGCCATCTAACGGATGGTGTGTCAGCGCGTTCCCTTCCTGGTTTACCTGTCATGGAAAGACACTCCACCTGTCCCACAGCTGCTCTTGGGATGTTAAGGCGGGTTGGCACAGATGGAGCTTCCTCATCTATGCCACTGCAGGGTCACTGGTAGACAAATACCTGGCTGTCTGCCCATGCCCTGAGCCACAAGGGGTCTCAGGAATGTGGTGAACCCTGACAGTGACCAAGAAACCCCTTCCTCAACCTAAATGTCCACTGACAGATGAATGGATAAAGAAGATGTGGTACATATATACAATGGAATATTACTCAGCCATAAAAGAGAATGAAATAATGCCATTCGCAGCAACATGGGTGCAACTAGAGATTATCATACTAAGCGAAGTAAATCAAAGAGAAAGACAAATACCATATATCACTTACATGTGGAATCTAAAATATGACATAAATGAACCTACCTATGAAACAGAAATAGACTCATAGACATAGAAAACAGACTGGTGGTTGCCAAGGGAGATGGGGTTGGGGGAGGGATGGAGTGGGAGCATGGGGTGAGCAGATGTAAGCTATTATATACAGGATGGATAAACAAGGTCCTACCGTATAGCACAGGGAACTATATTCAATATCCTATGATAAACCATAATGGAAAAGAATATAAAAAAAGAAGGTATATAGTATATGTATAACTGAATCACTCTGCTGTACAGCAGAAATTAACATGACATTGTAAATCAACTATACTTCAATTAAAAAAAAAAAAACAAAAAAAACTGAAACCTTGGGGCTTCCCTGGTGGTGCAGTGGTTAAGAATCTGCCTGCCAATGCAGGGGACACGGGTTCAAGCCCTGGTCTGGGAAGATCCCACATGCCGCGGAGCAACTAAGCCCGTGAGCCACAATTACTGAGCCTGCACGTCTGGAGCCTGTGCTCTGCGACAAGAGAGGCCGCGATAGTGAGAGGCCCGCGCACCGCGATGAAGAATGGCCCCCGCTTGCTGCAACTGGAGAAAGCCCTCGAACAGAAACGAAGACCCAACACAGCCATAAGTAAGTAAATAAATAAATTAAAAAAAAAATAATAACCTGAAACCTCTTCCTAATGGCTTTATGTCTCTTAGGCACCCAGTGCTGAGTTTACTGTGTATCATTCATTCAGCAAATGTTTTCATAGGTGAGGCATCATCATGGTTTAGGTTTGCTGAGCAGGTGTTAAGGTTACAAGGGTGATGAAAAACAGACAGGATCCCAGCTATTTCGGAGCCTGCACTCTAGGGGAGACAGACATTTACCAGCTTATCACACAAAGGCGTGAAAGCTTGCACTTGGCAGTGAGTTTACTGAAGAAACGTATGTGATCCTCCGAGAAGATACAACAAAGAAACCCCTATGAGACGACGAAGGCAGGGAAGGTGTCCTTGTGTACATGGGAGCTTAAGCAAGAGAACGCGGACTCAATTAGCGATGGGGGAGAGCAGGCTCAGAGTACAAGAGACAGAAGAAATGCCTCGTGCAAAGGCCCCCAGCGGAAGGGAAGGGGCAGAGCAGACTGGAAGATCCAGTGGGGAAGCAATGGAGCCAACAGTACAAGACGAAGTCAGGAGGATGTAGGAGCCAGACGGTGCAGAAAAACTCGACTCAGTTAAGGACTGTGGTCTCCCCATCCTAGTAGCATCCGGAAATCACTGAAGGTTTTACGCAGAGGGTGGGGAAGGTGTGCCTGGGCTTGCCTTTGGAAAGGCTGACTCACGCTACTGACGGAGAACAGATGCGGGTGAGGAGACGTGAGCGGAGGAGAAGGGAAAAGACTTGTCTGGGAAAACAAAACAAAACAAAAAACTGCTGTTGTGTTGGCGAAAGAGCACACAGGGTTAGACAAGGATGGTAGCAGGGGAGACGAAGACCAGCTAGGACCTCAAATGGCCAGATGCTCGGAGAGAGAAAGGGACCCATCGAAGGCAAACTCTCGGTTCTGGATGAGCAACTAAGTAGGCGGTGGTGCTAGATTCCAGGAGAGGCTCAGGTCGGGGGGAGTGGGCAGACCACGGTTTAGGTTTGTTGAGCAGAATTATGTATAAATTATTAGGACTGTTATCATGAATTATGGAAAAATTATGTTTTACAAAATGCCTTCATACTCACTGTCCTTACCAGATTCTGACAACTGCCTCACGGGATACAGGACTGTGGGTGATAGATGTGTAAGAGGCAGGGAAGTAAAATGCAGATGGTAGGGATACTGCGTGGCAGAGTCAGCAGCAGGAGGCAGGGTCAAGGGCAGGACTCTGGAGACGATATCCTTCAGAATGCCTCAGACTGTTATTTTTTTTTAATGCTTATTTTTCAAGCCATGGAGTCCTCAATTCAAATGGACAAAACTCCAGTGTGTAAAAATAATGATACCTGGATTCATGTGGGCATGAGGGATCAGAGCCCTAGTCTTCCCCCACACCAGTCCCCTCCTTTCCTCCAAGACTCTAAGGAAGCCTTGGGGTTCCCGGGGGCAGCTCACAGGCCACCGTGCCTTACCTTTCAACCTCCCAACTGCCCGTGGATTTCCCTACGGGCCTTCAATCAAGAGCATTTGAATCCTATATTGCCATGGCTGCAAAGGGGAATGAGGGATTGTCAAGAACCTGCTGCATTTCAGGCACTGCTGGGCCTTCACATGAGTTATCTTATTTAATCCAATATCTTCTTCCACAGCTGGCAGGGTTCCACCCATTTTCAGCTGATCAAGCCAAGGCTCAGAACCCAAATCAGATAGCTCTTTAATGGCAAGATGGGAAATGAAGCTGGGGTTTTCAACTACTTCGTGGTTCCTCAAAGAGCAGAGGGGGTGCAGGCTTGCACAGGGCACAGACACAGGACTGCACTAAGAAAGAACATGCATATGCTTTGCCAGACCTGCACCCCCCCCCCGCCCCCCGCTGCTTTTCCCCATGGTGCTGGCCCTCAGACCCCGGGAGACAGAGTGGCTTGCTTTCACCTTAATTAGCGCAGCAATTTGCTAAATTTTGTTTTTCCCTTTTTAAGAGTGTTAATCAATTTTAGCTCAGAATAGATTGGAATGGCACACAAATTACCACGACAATCCCCAAATGCTAAATTCCGAACATCTCGATCAACCTCAGAGCCTGAAATATGGGAAAATCAGCAACTCCGGCCAACATCTTTGTGATCTATTTAAAATGCTATGGCTCTGAAATGAAAAGATAATGGCTTTATGAGGCTTAGACCAAGCAATTTGCTAAAATCTGCCTCATGCCTAGGTGTTTAGTCCTTCCCAAGGTGACTGGAGACAGAGCAGCAACGGTTTCTGCAAAGTTACATGTTCCGCTAATAACAGCAATTGGTTAAATCCACAAGCATTACAGGGTACCAACAAATGCGCCAGAAATACAGAAAAGAACAAGATGTGCTCCCAGCCCCATCCCCTGTTAAGAAGGTTCTAAACTAAAGCAGTCAACGGGCAAGTGAACAGAAAACGTCTTCCTCTTTCCTGGAGGAGTCATGGGAAGTTCTCAGAGGGGGTGGCCATGGAGCTGAGTCCTGAAGGATGAGTGGGAGCTGTGACAGGTAGCTGGAAGGGTGTGTCAGATAGAAGGAACAGCAGAAGCAAAGGCTCAAATGCAGGAGGGAGGGCAGAGAGCCCAGAGGTGGTTTCTTCGAGCTGAGTAATAAGCAAATTTGCAGGAATGGCCAGAGATGAGACTGGAAGATGAGTAAAGAGCCAGAATATGCAGGACTTTTAAATCAGACTGTGAATCTGAAGCTTGATGCAGACCACGTGGTACCACAGGAGGATTTTAAGCAAGGGAATGATGTGGTGAAATGAGTCTCCCTTGGTTGAAACCCTCTGGCCCAACATAATCCTTAATATTTATTCAACATAGTCTTTTAAAGCACATTCACATATGTTCTCTCATTTGAGCCTCTTAATTACTCCATGAGGTTGGTGTTATAAGTACATTTCTACTCATGAAAAAACAGATCCAAAGGTATAGCTTGTTTACTTTGTGTCTTATGACCAGTAAATGACAACATACGAATTCAAACCCAGGCCTGTCGGACTCAGCGCTGACCTCACCGGGTAACAGAATTCTCCAGATATCGGCCACCATAGGCCTTCCTTAAATACGGACCAGGCCGGTAGCCTCCAGCCTCCACAGAAAGCTTTGGTGGCCAGAACTGCACAGACCAACACGCATTCTGTGCTAAAGAAATGGTTGCTTTAATGCTTCAGATAATCAAATCAGATTCAAGTGGCAAACACCCTCAGTTATACCCTGGACGTTTCCGGTTTGCGAGCTGAGATTTCTGCCTTTGCTGCTGTCTACTAAACCAGAAACAAGAAAAGCATCCTGCTTGACCTCCCTTCCCACCGGTACCTTGAGCTCATCCGCGTTGTAGAAGTCTACTCGCACGGCAGGCACCATCCAGGTCTGGAAGAGCGTCGCCAGGATCTGCTCGGCGATGGAGTCGGCGATGAGGTGGAAATGCAGGGGGTTCCGCCTGTGGGCAGGGAGAGGAGGAGAGTCAGGAGGGAGAACCAAGGCCGCAGAGACACGCTCTTACCAGCTGGTAACGTGTGGCCAGTTTCTAACAGCAGTGCTGAAGGACAATCAGGCATGTTTCCTACTGGGGAGGATGTCAGAGCTGAGAAGGAGAGAGGATGTCTCATTCAACCTCAGGATTTCAGAGACGTGGCAACCAAGGACCAGAGAGAGTAAAATCACTGGTGACACTCAATGCAAGCCAACTGCCATACCTGTTACTACGGCATCTGTGCTTCTAAAAATCTTAAGTAGAGCATGTGTAACAATTTGGTCAATGCTTTATCTTTACCACCTGGATGTACCAGCATCAGTGCAGAAGCACGTGGACAAAGGATGAGGTCTCTGGACCGGCTGTGTGGAGTGGGCAAGTCACTTCTCCCCCAGCATAGCACTAAGTCCTGTCTTCTGCCTGTTCCTCTCCGAAAGAGAAACAGGCAGCCACGATGGCATCACCTGGGGCTCCCATAACTGAGAATCAGCTCATCCTCACTTGTAATATTTCTAAAGCCTTTATTCATTCTACCTTAGTTGACCCACTGTTACACTGAGCCAGCACCCAAAATACAAACCAGCAGTACACAAGGGCAAAGCTTCCAATTCAAATGGAAATGGGTTTGAAGCCCAGATCTGGCATCTATTACGGGAGGACTTTGAGCACGTCACTTATACCTCTGCACTGCTGCTTCTTCGTTCTGCAAAATGTGAAAAGCCTCCTCTACGGGCTACTGGGTCAATTAGATGAGATAAGAAGTACAATATATGATGCATCTCAACAACAAACATAGATGGGATAATAATAGACAGCAGATACGCCTTCTTGAGGGACTGCCAGGCACAAACCAGTAGTTCATCCCAGAAGAAATATTATCAGAAATATCATTGCTCTAGTATGAATAACAGCATACATCGTAATACCACGAATGAGCACCTCTGGAAATCTAAAGATGAGAATGACCTCGCCCACCCCAACCTCAAGGAGTTCTTACTATTTAGAGACAGTTAAATATAAACCCAAATATAAACAGAAGGTGGATTGTGATAACAGGTACAACAGAACACAGGGTTCCAGGAGAGTAAAGAAAAAGAAGGGCTAATCTGGACCGGGTCAGAAGAATGTGTAAGAGTTGGGGGAAGTAGTGCCCTGAAGGATAAATGACTTTATTCTTGGCAAAGGAAGAGGGGACTCGATCCAAGGAGAATAACACGAGACTCTGGCTGGAGCCCAGTGGGTGCTGAGGGTGTGGTGGGAAGGGAAGGGCTAGCAGGGACTCGCGGGTTCGAGCAGAGAAGGGGAGAGATGCAAGCACGTAGGGAGCAGTGCAATGAACGCCCACTTAAACAGTCTGGATTTGATCAGCTCGGTGGCGGGGAGTAACAGACTAGCCCCATAGCTCTCAGCCTCCTGCACAATCGCTCTCCAGCCCTGTTCTAAGTTCTAGATACACAGGTTTCTTTCAATTCCCCCTACCCCCATGCTCTCTCTCCACCTGGGCCTTTGCACATACCGTTTACTCTGCAGGAAACCCTCTTGCATTTGCTCATTCTATAAATACTTATTAAACGCCCACTGTTCACCAGGTGACGAGCAGGATGCTGGGGACATGGTGGTAAGACACCATCCCTGCTCTCGTGGTCTTGTCCTCTCCTTCTTCCTCCTCCTCCTTCCCCGCCTCCACAGCCCCCATTCAGCATTTGGTTCTCTCTCACCCAGCCTTCACTTCTGAGGTCTGCCATCATTTGCTCTTAGAATCCTTCCCCGATGACCCAGGACTAAGTCAGGGGCCCTTCCTAATGCACAGTCATCTCAGCATCTGTGCCCATCCTTAGGCTGTGGCTGCCTGTTTACTGGTCTGCATCCCCCCTCGACCGTGAGCTCAGGGGGGTAAAGGATGCCAGTTGTGTTGAAATGGAGAGCCCCATGATCGAACTCAGTGCCTGGGATGCAGCAGGAGTTCAATAAACGAAATGAAGAGTGGGATAGGTGATGGATAGTGGGCAGCTAAGGGGAACAGAGGTGTACACCTCATTTAGGAGATGAGGTGAATGTGAAACGAGAATCCGACTTAGTGTCTGGGGAAGAGCAACAGAGAAGTGGAATCCAGAGGAATTTCAGGAGAAGAGATCTTAGATATGGGAGAAATGGAGAGGAAGAGGAAGACACGGGGGTTCCTGGGCTGGTGGTGATTCGTTCAGGACAGGGGCTACAAGAAGAAAGGCACACTGGAGGAAGACGATGGGATTGGGACTGGGTAGACCAAGTTTAAGGTGAGGGTGGCAAAGCCAGGTGGAGCTGGGTAGATGAGTCTAGACCTGAAGAAAGTTATTATCCAAGGCCAACCTGCCAAACACAAAACAGGTACTCAGGGTGCTGAGCTGAACAAATGACCCAAAGGAGCAATCAGCACTGCTGAATTTCTCCATGGCACCCACGGCGTGAACACTGCAAACTCTCCCATTAAACTATCTATACTCAGAAGGAAGGGGCATGCCTGCCTTACAGCTTCCCTGGAAGCCCTATAGGTCGCTTCCCTATAAGAAGCTGCCAGCAGTCCTAGGTGATGATTGGTGGCATGAGGCAGTGATGGTGTGTTTGTTCACTGGCCAGTGACTTACCTGGACGCTAAGCCAGAGACATGCTAGACAGCCACTTGGAAGTCAGAGGGTCCCTGTAGCCCTCAGTGTCGGCACAGTCATGTCCCTCTCCCAGGAGCCGTGACCGGAGTTTTATGTATCAAGAATGAATGAAGATAAATCTGTATAACTGTCAGCTTGCATTTTTACCCACAGTAGAGAGATGGCTTAATTTTAGACATGGGGTAACAATACCAAACAGATCAAGATACTCATATTTGCCCCAACGCATCACGTTTTCCACACATCTGTATCTTTGTCTGGGCTGTTCCTTCTCCCTGGGATACTCCCCTGATACTTGGAGGTCCCTGAGTACCTGTTCTTCCTTTCAAACTCCCCTTGTCAGGCATCTCCTCCTCAAAGCCTTCTGTGAGCCCATCCTCATCCCTCCCTTTTCCTGCTAACTGGGCACCTCAAATGAAAAGCTAATCTACCGCTTATAGCAAAGCACTGTGTGATGCAAATTCAAACACCTGGCTCCTTCTCTCCACCACGAGGCCTCTGAGAACAGGAACCATCTTTTCATCGCCACCCCCAGTGCCCAGCAGAGAGGATGGCAAATAATGGGTGCCCAAGAATCACTAGTACAACAGGGGAAGGAAGCCAGCGCCCCTCCTTCCCTGTCACCGTTCACATTCCCATAAGAAGTAAAAGCAGCTGATGGCACGCTTGCATCAACGGTTCAGGGCTGGCACTCTGCTCCAGGACATCTGGGTCAGAACCCTGGCTGCATTAATGACTAACCGAGTGACCGAAAGCATGTGACTTCATCTCTCTATGCCTCAATTTCTTCATTTCAAATCAGAAACAATAATGGTAAGTAAGCAGTAGTACACTGGGTAATTGTGACAATTAAGTGATGTACATAAAGCACTTAGCAAATACCTGGCATGTAGTATTTCAATATATGCTAACAATTGGTATGGTCTGAATATGGTCTGAATGTTTTCCCCCCACCCCAAATTCGTATGTTGAATCCTAACCCCTAAGGTGATGATACCAGGAGGTATGGCCTTTGGGAGGTATTTAGGTCACTAGGGAAGAGTCCTCCTGAAAGGGGTTAGTGCCCTTATAAAAGAGGCCCTCTTGTTTTTTTGACCACATGAGAACACAGAGAGAAGTCTGCAGTCTGTAATCAGGAAGTTGGCCCCCAGCCAGAGTCAGGCCATGCTGGTGCCATGATCTTGGACTTCCCAGCCTCTAGAACTGAGAAAAAAAATAAATTTCTCTTGTTTATGAGCCACACAGTTTGTGGTATTTTGTTATAGCTGCCTGAATGGACTAGGACCACTATTATCTACATTAACTTATGAAGCTGTTATTTTCTCTATTGCTTTTGCGTCACTTTTCAAATAAAGTGTTTTCAATTAATTCTTCCATTCACAGACAAAAAATGAGTTGAATGAATAAACATCCGACAAAGAGCTATCAAGCAGCAAGTAAGGCAGAATAGGGATTTAGACAATGAATGGGCTCCGAATCCTCTCTTCAGGCAGCAGTCAATCTGGCAGAGACAGAGAAAGAATACAAATAACCACATAAACGTTAGAACACCGGTGTGCCATAACACTGGGCTACACACACAGCCGCAAAGTTTGGGAATGGCACAGCTCCCAGGGAGTCACCTGAAGACACGGACATGGACGGTGAGTGAAGGTACTCTTGGAACTGGATAGTGAACAACTTGCACAACGGTACAGGACGGTTCCACAAGGAGGAACATACGTGCTACTGGAGTATAAGGGTGGGAGAGACCACTTCTCACTAGTGGACAATCTAGGAAGTATCCATGGATGATGTGGCAAGTAAACCGGACCTTTGGATGCAAAAAGATGGAGGATACAGGAAGGCATTCTGCAGGAGGTAACAGAATAAGGAAAGGAACAGAGGTGGGAAAGTCCACCATATGTCAGTGAAAGAACAATAGTTTTATTTGAGTGGATCACACAACAACGTTTATTGAACACCTAGTGTATTCCCGGAATGGGGAGGAAAAAAAGAAGAGAGAGAGAGTATTAACAACAGGAAGACAGCCAGACAAGGTTTGGGGAGCTCAGCAGGAAGCAGATTGAAGTTGTAATTCAGGAGGTTAATCTAGTTACCGAGCAGAAGATGGGCCAGCGTGGGTAAGAGGAACAGGCTCTCAGAGGAGGACGGTGCAAGCATCTGTATGAGGCTCTCCCCCTCTTCTGCATTCTTCCTCTGGTCTATTTAAAGCATCTCTCCAGAAGGGAGTTTAACTCCAGAAAGACACTGGGCTCATCTTTAGGGCTAAACTAGGTGTTTGCATTGTCAAAGGGGTCAGTGAGCCTCATCAGCTTCCCGCATTAGACAACCAGGAAAACGCTTAATCAGAGGACACACAGTCCCCAGCTCAGGGGACCACCAGGACCCTGACAGTTTGCTGACCCCGTCTCAGTAATCCAATGCGGTCTAGCCAGCAGTAGCGCACGTCTCATCGTGGGGAGGATGAACACCTGGATGGGCTCTGCTAATGTTCCACCTTGGGGACCATCACAAGGATGTGGGTCCCGTCAACTGCACCTCCAGCGGCCACGAGGAAAAGCACCTGAAAGCATGGCCCAGACCACTTTTCATAGAGCCCCTGTGTAAGCCAGAATGTCGCCCTTGAGCTTTAACTTCTGAATCCGGCTGCCAACCAGATGGTCCCACTTCATATCCCATGGGCCCCTTGGAATCAAGACGACCCAATTACAACCCTCCTAACAAACCAAGAATGTCAGCTCCATGGGGACAGGGACCTGGTTGGTCATTCACTGGTGTATCCCACCCCCTGGAACAGCGCCTGGCATATTAAATAGGGGCTCGTGTTGTCCTCTCTTGGCCCCTTACACATGTCCGTCCTCCTGAATTCCCTGCCTGAGTGAAAGGTGCACCATTCACCCAGACTCATAAGCTAGAAATGGGATTGTCACCTGGGCTCCTTCCCCGCCCACGTCCCACACACCCAGTCAACCGCAAGTCCCCAGAGGCAGCGTTAGTCTCATGGTTGGGTCTTTGAAGCCAAACCGCCTGGCTGCTTCTTATCTAGGTCCTGTCACAAATGATGTGACCTTGAGTGAGCTTTTTAAATCTTAGTCTCAGTTTCCAAATCTGTAAAATGGGGTTGATACTGATGGCTCCTACCTCAAAGTTACTGTCCAATTAACTGAGTTAAAATATATAAAGGACTTAGAACGGTGACTCACAGGCAGTAAGGACTTCATAAATATTAGCTATTATTATCCCAACTAACCTTCAGTAACATCTTATGAATATATTCACCCCTTCTCTCCCCGATCTCTGAGCTTGCTCCCTCCAATAGCTCGTCCGTCCTGGAAGCCCTGAACTCTCTAAAATGATCACGTGATCCCCCGCTCACCACACGGCCTCCCGCCTGGAGCTAACAGGACCTTCAATGAGCTCACCCCGTCCCCCATCCATGCTCACGCCTCCCCACTCCCTCCTGCACTCCAGCCATTGTCCTCCGCAGACCTGCATGTGGCCACCTCTTATCCCTCCTTCAAGAATAAACTGAAGTGTCATCTCTTCAAGGAAGCCCTCCATGGCTACTCTATCCAAAATGCCCCTCTCCCTCCCCATCACTCCCCACCCCACTGCCCTGTTTGGTTTCTGTCTAGCACTGACTAGTATTAGAAATCTCCATCTTCATCTGCAGGTCTGTCTCCACCCTCCACTAGAATGTGAGCTGTCTAGGGTAGAGATTCTCTCATTTCACAGAGCGCCTACTCTCTCGTTAACCCCCTCTACAACCCCAGTGCCTAGAAAGTGCCTGGCCGTGAGTCAGGTCCAGGACTTGGCCACGTTCTCCCACAGGCTGTGTTCACGCTGTCGTGGCTTCCACACCGCCTACACGTTGCCGCACTTCCCTTCCAGCCTTCTGTTCTCAATTTAGACGCCACGGCTCTAAGGAAGCCATTCCACGGAGTCAGATGCCCTTTCTTAGTGCCTCCCACTGACATCAGGGCTCAAAACTTAGATTTTTGCAACTGTTCCCTGTTAGACGGAGTCTTGGCACTGGAAGCTACATTTTGTTGATGATCTTTTCCTCAGCTTTTTAACAGTTCCTTGTAGATATAATCATCCAGTGATTGTTTATTGAAAGAATGAATGAACGGACAAATGAATAATTACCGAAGAGAACCAGATTCCCTGAGTGGACACAATTACCTGGAAATGAGGTGCAGAGGCACTTAAAAGAAAATGTGAGAGTAAATCTTTTAATTTGGGGTTAGGTGATGGTTTCTTAGATATGACATCCAAAGGTCAAACAACAAAAGAAAAACAGATAAACTGGTCTTCAAAATTAAAAACTTTTGTGTTTCAGAAAACACCATCAAGAAAGTGAAAAAGACAGTCCCAGAATGGGAGAAAATATCTGCAAAGCATATGTCTGATAAGGGACTTAAAACCAAGAATGTGTAAAGATCTTTTACAGTTCAAGACAAAGACAAGTTAGCAGGTTAAAAACGGAGCAAAGGATCTGAATGGTCATTTCTTGGAGAAGATATACAAATGCCAAGAAGCACAGGAAACGATGCTCAACATCACTAGTCACTAGGGAAATGCAAATCAAAACTCAGACACCTCTTCCCATCCACTAACATGGCTAAAATAAAGAGATAGATGATAACAAGTGTTGGTAAAGATATGGAGATACTGGAACTCTCATTTGTTACTTGTGGAATTCCAACACAACTGTAGCTGCTTTGGAAAACTGTTTTGCAGTTTCTCAGAAAATTGAGCAAAGCTACCATTGCTGAGTTACCCAGCAATTCCACTCCTCGTTATATACGAAAAAATATGAAAACATATATTCACACAAAAGCTTGAACACAAACATCCAGAGTAGCATTATTCATAATAGTCAAAAAGTAGAAACAACCCAAATGGCCACCAATTGATGAATAAACAAAATGTAGTACATGCATACAATGGAATATTACTAGGCAATAAAAAGGAATGAAGTACTGACACGTGCTACAACACGGATGAACCTTGAAAACATTATGCTACGTAGGAGAACTCAGTCACAAAAGACCAAATAGTACATGATCCTGTTGATATGAGATGTCCAGAATAAACACATCCATAAAAACAGAAAGTAGACTAGTGGTTGCCAGGGGATGGAGGGAGGGGGAAATGGGGAGTGACTGCTAATACATATGGGTGTTTCTTTACAAGATGAAGAAAATGATCTAATGTTAGATAGTGGTGACAGCTGCATAACTCTGACTATACTAAAAACCACTTTTCAAGAGTGAATTTCATGGTATGTGATTTACATCCCAATGCTTACTTACTGGCCTGAGATGTGGAGTGATGGCCTGACCTACCAGTCTGGGAGAGGGATTGAGGTCTGGTCTGTTCAGCTGTCTCTGGGCTTCTTTCCGTGGGGAACTGTGTTGTACAGTAAATCATTTGCCCAGGTGGGGAACGCCTGCAGTTGTCCAGGTTGGCTCAGACGGTAAGTAAACCCAATTCATGAGGCCAAAAAAGAACCCACAGTTGAAAGAACATCCCACAGTTCAGGACTAACAGCAGTAGAGGTGATATTTCATTCTCCACGTGTAACTTCTGAGTCTTATTTTGCAATTGGTTCCTAACTCAGGAAGGTAAAAATGTTTTAAAGATATAGGCCTCCAATTCCCCAAATCAGCCAGAGGTGATGAGCCTCCATCCTATTCTCTGTTGTCCAGAGGTAAACTAGCAAGAGTTAGACAGATGTTAAGAATATATTTATGCCAAAATGAGTTTCATAAACTGAAGATAATAAGAACTCATTCAGAAGAATCAAGAAAGGAATAATTTTCTTAATATATGATTCAATGTTATTTAATTTTACATCTATATAACATCTGAAATAGTCTTTTATACCAGTCTACCAGTTACATACGCATTTTGGGAGCACTGCTTTAAGCCCATGAGGAAAGGCTTCTACCTGAACAGGCAAGCTTGAGGACACATCTTCAAATACAATGGGGTCCACTTGGTTGGGTTCAAGCAACACAGACACTAGGTCTGTTCTAATTCAGACCAGATCACACTTTTTTAACAAAGAAGGAAGCAAGCGCATGCTTCATCTTTAGCACAGCCTGCAGATTTTGCTCATAATGAGCAATGCTCCTGCTGCCTCCGGTTTCCTTAACTGCTCCCCTGTTCCAGGCTGGGATGCAATAAATATGGTAATACAAAGAGGCAAAGATGATTAAACCCTAGCTTTCTCCCTGCTTTTCCTTTCTTATTTTGTCAGGAGTGTGCCACAGCCCCTGTAAGGCAATCCAAAGTCTGTTTTTTATTAAAATATACAGGGACAGCTGAGTTGAAATCATCCTTAATTATTAAGGTTACAATGGAATTGCAGTTTTAGAAAAAGAAAGAGCCTGTGACAGCACCTCGAATGCTCAGGGAATCTGTTACACTGAGAGGTTTTAAATGGAACTCACTGCAGAAGACCACAGCAGCCCGAAGGAGGGCTTTTCAGTGTGAGTTCTTGGTTTGGGGGAGGACAAGTGGCCTTGATAATGTGGGAAGAATCGAGGACAAGTCAGTATCATGTCAGAAAAGCTCTCCCGGGGAGAACAACAGAGCAAATCAAAGGCCTCATGGTGTAGTAAAAGCAGCATGGATTCCAGGGTTGGCCGGAGCCAAGGCTGGAAACCCAGGAGCATCACTTATTCACCTGTGACCTTGAACAAGCTATTTAACCTCTCTGAGCCTCAGTTTCCTTGTCCATTTGTGGGAGTAATGGCATCCACTGTACAGGGTTGGGATGAAGGTCAAATACAATGACCTATCCTTGGCATCTGAACTATACGAATTAATTCTTTTTGGTTTTACATATACATGCGTGACTGAATAGCATAGATCTTTTACCTGTTCACAGATTCTACATGTCCTTGCTGTTTTTCTCCCTGAACTTTAGTGAGGTAAAATCGACAAATAAAAATTGTATATATTTAAGGTGTACATTAAATACTTTGAAAACATTAAAGGTGATATTTTTATACATGTATACATTGTGAAATCATCAACGCAATCAAGCTAATTAACACATCTATCGCCTCACATAGTTACCATTTTCTTTTCTTTCCTCTATGCGATTTTCTTAAGTCTTACTAGAACACTAATGTCCAGGCCTTTAAAACCACTATTTATACTTAACACCTCAAAAATACATACCTGGGGGGGGGGGGATGAGGATGATAATGGAAATTACAGGAATAATAATAATGTCTACATGGTCACCCAAAATGATGAATGAAAATAAAAATAAGAAAATGATACTCAAAACGGTAACTTTCCAAGAGCTCAGACTCTGAAGCTAGACTGACTGGGTCCAAACCCAGCCCTGCCCCTCCTCTCTGTGACCCTGAGCCTTGACTTCACATATGGATCCTCAGTTTCATCATCTATAAAATGGGGATACCAGTAACCACACCACGGAACTACATGAACATTCAATGCGTTCATATCTGAAAAACACTGCGAACACAGCCTGATGTACAGTGAGAACTACCTTCCTATTTGTTAAATAAATAAAATACGTAAATGTTTCACATCGATTACCTCTTTTGATATTCACAATAGGGCTCTATGAGAGGTTGGGGAGCAAGGCAAAGCTCCAAGAAGTACAGTGACCTGCTGGGTCACCAGCTCATAGATAGAAAGTCCAGAATCAGAACCTACTTCTAGTTTCTTTTACTTAAATCCTAGGTTCCTCCCTTCCAAATCTGGAAACTGCTTCTATAACAAGTTTAAGCCTGAATAAGCAATAAGACAATTAGAGGCAGACACTGGTCACGAAGATGCTGTTTTATCCTCTCTGTTCTTGAGGGGCACAAGTAAAGCTTTAAAAAAAAAAAAAAAAAAAAAAAAAGACGGGCGTGAGCGCACACACACACACACACACACACACACACACACACACACACAAAACCCCAGCTGTTTGACATGAAAAGTAAGGCAAATCACCCAGTTTCTTCCTGCCAACAGGGCTGTGGAGTAAGAGTAAGTAGATCATCCCAGCAAACGAATATTAAATGTTTACAAGCTGGTCCACCTTCCTGCCCAGGAGGTAAGCACTTAGTGACTAAGTGAATATATATACTTTTTCCTCTGCTCACTAAAAGCTCGGCTTCCTTGAAGAGCAGCTATACTTCCCAGTTTATCTGCACCTGGGATTGGAGTTACAGGCATCCCCCCAATTTTTCTTTAAATAGTCTCCCATCTAGGTGACACAGACACATATTGTGTTATTTTCAACTAGGTATACCTTTGCTCACATTTATTTTGTATTTATTTTTCTCATCCTCCTTTTTTCTTCATCATAGAGGGTGCAGAATAAGATGATCAAAAATATATATAAAGAGAAAACAAAACCAAGATCATCTGTATTTCTACCACCCCAGGCACAACATACAAAAATTCCATTTTTCATGTATGTTTTGCTATTCTTTCATCCCCCGTATTTCAACCATGTATATGTGTATCTGTATGCATGCCACACATGTGTGCATGTATTTATATAGTGGAACGATGTTATGCATGAGTTTTTGAATTGTGTTGTCACTCACCTTATATCATAAAATATCACTTGTTGGGCTTCCCTGGTGGCGCAGTGGTTGAGAATCTGCCTGCTAATGCAGGGGACACGGGTTCCAGCCCTGGTCTGGGAAGATCCCACATGCCGCAGAGCAACTAGGCCCGTGAGCCACAACTACTGAGCCTGCGCGCCTGGAGCCTGTGCTCCGCAACAAGAGAGGCCGCGATAGTGAGAGGCCCGCACACCGCGATGAAGAGTGGCCCCCGCTTGCCGCAACTAGAGAAAGCCCTCACACAGAAACAAAGACCCAACACGGCCAAAAAATAAATAAATTAATAAATAAATAAATTAATTAAAATATCACTTGTCCATGTTATGGCATACTTTTTACAATCAACTAAGACTATGGTTTACTATAAGAGGACATTCCATTATTTAGACTTACTGTTTAAGTATTATTTGAATTTTTATGATTATAACCAATATTTTGCAAAAACTTTTTTTCTGTAATTAGGATTATCCTTTTAAGACAGACTCCCTAAAGTAGTCATAGGGTAAATATCTTGGTCATAATACTATGAACTTTCTTTCTAAAAGGTTATAGCAATTTTTTACTGCCAGCATCAGCATATAAGAGTGCCCATAACACTTTTACTATCTTTTAAAATATAGTGTGCCCACTGTCATTAAGCGTGCTGCAGAAGCAAAATTGATTTGATGTAACAAAGCAAACCTTAAATGAAATTTTGCTAAAATTCTTGTCTGGAAAATAAATCTAATTACTGTAATTAACAGTGAAAGCCAAAAGAAGCATCCTGCACCACTATATTATTCACATTAAGAAGGTACTCCATTTGTCAAAGTATTTTATAATCAAGTATTAGTTAATCCTCATAGCGTGCTTTGGAAACAATGAAGCTACTTATAGCTGGACTTTCTGAGCTGAATGTCTTTCAAAGGTCCTTTTGTCTTGATATCTCAAATCATTATCACCAGCATATCAATTCACAGAATGATTCGCATCTGTAGAATTTCAAGGATGGGAGGGACTTAATTGGCTATTCGGTCCAAGGAGATGAAGTAGTCACTGATGTGGGGTGTAGAATGTTCATACCACATACTGAGAATTTGCTTTCTTCTCAAATCCCCATGCCGCCATGAAAGTATGGCATGCCATCAGCAGCTGATAATAAACCTACTGCTATTTTTAAAAATTTATTTATTATTTTATTTATTTACTTTTGGCTGTGTTGGGTCTTCGTTGCTGCGCACAGGCTTTCTCTAGTTGCGAGCAGGGGCTACTCTTCGTTGCGGTGCGCAGGCTTCTCATTGCGGTGGCTTCTCTTGTTCCAGAGCACGGGCTCTAGGTGCGTAGGCTTCAGTAGTTGTGGCACGCGGGCTCAGTAGTTGCGGTGCATGGGCTTAGTTGCTCCGTGGCATGTGGGAATCTTCCTGGATCAGGGCTCAAACCCGTGTCCCCTGCATTGGCAGGCGGATTCTTAACCACTGCGCTACCAGGGAAGCCCACTATTGCTATTTTTAAATTTAACATCTTTGTGCTTCAGCTACTGTAGGAGTAAAAGTTTATACTCAACAGGAGTCTTACGATTTCAACAACTATTGGAATTATTTAGGTTTTATGACCTTAAATTTGCCGTAATTGAGAAAGAGCACGACTACCTGTCATCATGCAAATACTCTTCTCTAAAGAGTGGGATTTTTTTTTCAATCAGGGAGGGACCCGAGTTCTTTAGTAGAGACAAGAACTAAACACATAAAGGCTGAGAACCACTCATCTGATTCAATGCTTAGCCTACATAATGCCTGGTTTCAAGGGGCAGATGAAGGCTGCAGAACCATGAGTCTCAAAAATGCACAGAAGCCATGGTGTTGGGAAAGGGCCCCTCTTCATTCACATTCCCATCTCCTCCTCAGATGTACAACTGAAATCACAGTGGCAACCGGACAGAGCTACAAGGAGAACCTGAGCACCCCTAGCAGTAACTGATCCTGTAATATATTTGTTGGTTGTTTACCTCTCCCAACTCCCTTCCCTGCTCCAGAAGGCAGTGAATCTGATGTTTTGCTAACCTGCCAGCTGACTGCAGGAACACTGGGGGCCCAGCAAGAACCAGCCACGTGAGTTCAGTACAAACAGCTGAGCTAAGAAATATTGTTTTCAACCAAGTAAGTTTTGGGGTGAACTGATTCCTAGCAAAAGCTAACTGATACACAAACTGGAGTCTCAAGAGTGAGATGATCTGCTGAACATCACTGAGCTATATAGCGGCCTGAATGTGAAATCAAACTAAATCTGGGCTAGTAGGTAACTGGTTGAATTAACACTCTTCAGGTTATTTATTAATGCAGTCTCCTAGGTTCACTTATTAAACAAGTCAACACTTACTGAGCATATAATACATGTTAAGTACTTTGCTGAGATACTGGGAAAACAGGAAAAATAAGGCATGGTGTCTGTCTCCAGAAGACCCAGATTCTACTACAGAAGATATAACATGAATACATAAATAAATTACAATGTAATAAATATAACGATAGAAAGATACACAGGGTATTATGGGCTGGTAGAAGGGGAGCCCCAACCCAGGCTTCCAGTTAGAAATGATGCCTACACAAAGGCTTCAAGGATAAAAGGAGTTTGCCAGCCTGGGGTGGCAGGGAGAGGCAGGGGGAGGGGAGAAATGGGCAGAGAGAGCGGCAAGAGGAAAACAACAGGCAGGGTGCGCCTTGGAGAGGGTGGGGACCTACCAGCAGATCAGTGCTACTGGAGCATGAAGAAACAGCAAGGAGGAGAAAGAGAACACTGCTGAGAATGACGTCACCTCCCGGATGGTCTGTGTGCCACAGTAAAGAGATTCAATTCTCTTCCCTCGACAAGGAGAAGCTAATGAAAGGTTTTAGGAAATCAGATTTGCATGCCTGAAATATCCTTCTGACATTAGGGAGGATGGGTCAGGGAGACAGAAAGCACAGCTGAGAGTACATGTAGACATGAGCTATGACAGTCACAGTGGGGATGGAGGGGAAGGGGTGGAACTGAAAATTACTTAGGCAGGAGGACCTCAAGGCATCGGTGACAGATGGGCTGGTTGGGGGACTGAGAGAGGAAGTGGACACAAGATGAATCCCACCTTCCTGCAGGGTGGGTATGTCTTGGGCGTCCACCATCTCTCCCTTCTCCTTTTATGCTGCTGACAGATTTTGGTGTAAAACTTTACATTGATCACTGTTCAATTAAACTGTGGGAGCTCTTCATGACTGTTCCTACTGCTAAGACCCTTCTGGATCCTGCCGTGGTCACCTGATACATTTCCATGCTGTTGGCTGCAGCTGTGGATGGGCTTCATCCAAATCCTTGGTAAGAAAGAATGTTCGAGCAGAGCCCAAGGACACTGGCTGGGGCTGTAGGCCCAATTCTGGATACACTCTGAATATAACTAGGTATCAATCAAAATAGTGAGGGGACAGAAGAAAAGTGCCATGAAAAAGTATTATAAAAGCAAATGGCAAGAGTTTGACTTGGAGAACAGAGGACTCAGGAGGGACTGTCATTTCCAGGTGGAAGACGAATCCATCCTTTGTATGACTGTCTCCATGGTGATGCACTAGCACCAATGGACTTCATCACACAATCTACCGGTTGGAAAAGTTCAGTTTGATGTAAGGCAGGACTGTCTAATGGTCAGAAACACCCGGAGGTGGGATGGGCTACGCTGGAATAGAATAAGCATCCTGTATTAGCTTGCTAGAATTGCCATAACAAAATGCCACAGACTGTGTGCCTTAAACAACTGGCATTTATTTTCTCTAGTTCTGAAGGCTAGGAGTCCAAAATCAAGGTGTCAGCAGGGTTGGTTTCTTCTAAGGTTTCTCCCCTTGGCTTGTAAAATGGCTGTCCCTCTGTCCTAATCTTCTCTTCTTATAAAAACCTCAGTCATACTGGATTAGGGCCTACCTATATGACCTCATTTTAACTTAATTATCTCTTGAAAGGCCCTATCTCCAAATACCATCACATTCTGAGGTCCTGGAGTTTAGGATTCAAACAAATAAAATTTAGGGGGACACAATTCAGTCCATAACACAACTTGTCAGCAGGGAAGTGTAAATGGAGGTATGATGACTGTCAGGCAGGGGAAGGCAATGAAGAAACTGACGTAGCAAATCTGGAGTGTCCTTGAAGGTCCCTTAAGGTCTAAGAGCTACAATTCTAAACACTGTGAGAGGGCACCTCATCACTGCTGTTAAACATTATTAACATGATAATCTCCCCAGGGTTTCAGACAATATTCACATTTTCATGGCAGCTTAAATGATTGATGAGAAATGTTGCTTTTATTTAACCCTTTCTGGAGGAAAGGCACAGGCTGGCAGCTACACACGTGAGCCCGCGGAGGACGACAGTCACGCTTACCTGTGAAACAGGACCGACTTCACCAAGGTGACGACATCCCGGCTGGCGTTGTATCCGGCACAGACAATGGCAACGTGGATCGTCTGGGGAGCAAAGCAAGCGGGGGAGCAGTTAGATGGAGGAAGAGGACTTTCCTGGCGCTTTGGACCGCAAGAAAAAGTGCCCTTATTTCTCGCTGGGATCACTGGGACACAAAAAGCACTGGCGGCAGCTGTCAAGAATAACTCGAGACAATTTTATTAAGGCCTTTTTAATCGGTTTATGGAGCTATCATCATTTGGAAACCATTAAGGCTCTTTTCAATTACATTTCGGGGATGAGAGAAATGGCAATTGGCTTGAATAACTAAACAGTGCGCCCCGGGCCCCCATGCCTGGAGACAGTGACAACTGGTAACAAGAGAAGAGAAAGTAATACGCCCTGAAAGGATGAACTGACAATCGGGGATCTCAGACGGAGACGTGGTGGCTCAGAGTTTGGGAAACGTTCTCACAAGATGTCTCAGGTCAGGGGTAACCTGAAAACAGGGCAAAGGGACCAACAACCACCTATGGGCCCCAGCTGGGACGCCATTCAAGGAACTGAAGACGGGCAGAATCAACGGGACGAGGACGGGTCATCTCCTCCAAGCACTCGAGAGCATGGGCCCCAGTCTGTCCATTAACCAATCACGTAACATGAGGGGCATGACACATGTCCTGCAGGATGTCACGGAAGGGAACTATGCCACGTGCAGAAATACAGCACACCGCGGTCCAATCACAGCAAAAACGTCAAGAGCTGAGCTTCCCAAACGGGGTGACTTGGCACCTTGGTGTGCCGTGAAATGAATTACAGGCGACGAAGACGCTCATCTCTTGAAGTGAGATCTCCAGGCTACCAGGCAGGGCTACCCCTCAGGCTTGGCTGCCCTCTGCTGCCAGCAATTTTTTCTATTCACCTCCTTGTACCATACAATTATCCTCCTCTGTGGGAGCCACACCTGACAACGACTGGAAAGTACTGCCCCAGGGCATCCCCTTTAGGAAGTTGCCCAGCCTCTCTCAGAACAGCTGGAAGAAAGGGGGGGGGGGGTCCTGCCTCTCCATGTTGTCCTTTTACCAAAGCACAGCCTCCCTCGAATTGAAACCTGCCTACTAACACCCACTCCAGCCCTGTTCTGTCCTGGGAGTACTGGCAGAACCAATATGTTCCCCAGGGCACCCAATACTGAAATTCGAGGGAGGGGTCTTGATAGGTGCCTCTTTGTTTTCAGAACCACACACATGGCCCTTCCTCCCAGGGCCCGGCTCCCAGACCCCCTGTTATCCTCATGAGTCACTTCCAACTGCAGTGCAGTTCTGAGGTCCTGGTCACTGCCACACAGGTTTCCCCGGACCTACTTTCAGCACCGTGCCTCCTGACATCACCAAGGGAAGCTTAGCCATCTCAAGGATAAACCAGCCAAGAGCCTGGAATGCACTTTCAAGACCTCTTCAACTCCAGTGACCTTCACTGCACCTTGGCCACGCACTCTCAATGCCAGGAGCTGAACCTCAGCTTCATCCAGATGCTCATTTCGAGAAATCCTGAAATCACGGGTTCACCCGCAGCTGCGGGATTCTCAGAGCCTCTCACCCCTGCACCTGCCCCTCCCCGTCCTGAAGAACCCCATTTCACCCTGTGTATCAGGCCTTACCTTGCCTGACCCATCTACTGTGCCCTTGGCTCCCTGACATGTTCAACCCCACACTCAATACACAAACCCCGACTCCTGGATCAGGGCTACAGGGTCCCTCCTCCAGACTTATACCTGGGGATCAAGAAGGAGGAAGAGGGAAGATAAAAGAGAAAAATAATCACCACACTAAGAGCTAATATTTATTGAGCAAATTATTACATTCCAGGTACTGTACTCAGCACACAGACCGCCAGATTTAGTTGTACAAGGCAAGTACAGTGTTACTATTTCAGCATTATAGATCAGGAAACACGCTGAGAGAGATGGGATTTGAATTCTGCAAAAGAGATTCTTCACCCTGCTGGTGGTACATCAGAAACACCCAAAAGATTTAAAAAATACACCCTGTGCCCCAGCCCCATCTCAGACCAATGAACAATCTCCTATGCTCAAGATCTTAAAATACCCTGCTGGAAGGCGGTGGTTCTCAACGGCGGGTAATTCACTCCCCTCTGCCTCCCCCAGAACAGGCGTCAATGTCTGGACTCATTTTTGGTTGTCACTCCTGGGGGTGTGCAGGGCTACTGGCATCCGGTGGGTGGCGGCCAGGGATGGTGCTCAACATCCTACAATGAGCAGGAGGCATTCCACCAAAAAAATGATGCTGTGCAAAAGGTCCAGGTTTTCAGGATGGGGAGGCGGGTGGGGGAGGCTCAGATCTCACGGGCCACCAAAGACACCTTTCTCAAACTCATTTCTGCACATCTCAACTTCTCCACCTGTAAAATGATGACAGCCCCGCTTAGCTCCGGATAATATCTCCAAAAGACTCGGAATCAAAGCCTGTAATGTGGATGCAACTGTCACTGTTTAAATCATGAAGGAAACGGATAGGGAAACGCCTGCACACGGGAGACATAACCAGGGTGGGGATGAGAATGGGTAAAAGCAGGCTGAATCAGGCTCTTTGGAATTGCAAATATTTAAACACCTGGCCTCCGAGATATCAAACTTTGTCTTGGCTTCAGGGTTCAGGGACGTTTTCAAATGGGCCCATTAAATGTAAGCACGCGCATGCATGCACATTCTCAAACATTTTACATAATTTTCCAATCTCTTTAGTTTCATCCAGTACACCTGCCACCATGAATAAATTCATCCTCTGGAGCCGCTGCGGCAGAGCCCTGCTACCCAGGAAAGCAGAAAATTGGAGTGTCACGAACACGCGCTTGGAAGAGTTCGGGGTGGTCCCAAATTTTGTGGGTGCAGCAGCGAATGGCAGGAGTGAGGCAGGGCTTGGGGTAGGAGCGGAGACAGTCTGCAAACAGGGATGAAGGTTCCTTGAAAGAGCAGGGGTGCACACATGGCCTTACCATGAGAACTTTCTGTTCTGAAGCTATGAAGTCCAGGTTTTCAAGTTTCTCAATGTGGTGGCTTAAAGATGGTCACAGATACATGGACATTCCAACTCCCAAAGGGAAGGGTCTAAACATCAGATTCTGTGACCACTGGTCCACTTCCGCCCTATACTTGGTAGATGTCATACTTGCCTTTATTGGTCAAAAAGTCTGCAAGTAGTGTGACGATGCTCTTCTTTGCTCCTCTAGACTCACTCTCTGCCCTTCTCCAACTGGCTCTGTGCCCCAGGGAACCTGATTTTTTTAGACTGAATTAACTGGGTTCCTCCTGCTTCTGGTTCCTGGTTGAGTTTGGTCAATGGGAGACCCTAGCGGGAGTCCAAAGGTCCCCCCTCTTTATGTCCACTTCTTGCTGGGTTCCACAGGGCCTCCCGCCTGCACCTCTCGGGCCCAGCGGTTGTAGTGACTCCCTCGTTGGAGCTGTACCACCCTCGCTGGTTCCCCTTAACCCTGCATTAAACCCTCTCCACCTCTTTTGTGAGTGTCCCTCTGTTTCCTGCCAAGACCAGACCAAATTCCAGGGATCCTTCCTCAGCACCCCATTCGTCCTGGTGGCTGGAAGGGAACCACAGATAATTTTGGAGCATCCATAGATATATCACCGATTCCGAAAATAAAACAAGGCAGGAGAGCATCAATATAACAAACTTGAGAATGGATAAATTGTAGTTATAAATTTTAAGGCACTCTGGAATTCCCTGGCAGTCCAGCGGTTAGGACTCAGTGTTTTCATTGCTGGGGCCGGGGTTTGATCCCTGGTCAGGGAACTAAGATCCCACAAGCCGTGCGGCATGGCCAAAAAAAAAAAAAAAATTTACTTAAAACAAAATTTTAGGGCTTCCCTGGTGGCGCAGTGGTTGAGAATCTGCCTGCCAATGCAGGGGACACGGGTTCGAGCCCTGGTCTGGGAAGATCTCACATGCCGCAGAGCAACTAGGCCCGTGAGCCACAACTACTGAGCCTGTGCGTCTGGAGCCTTTGCTCCACAACAAGAGAGGCCGCGATAGTGAGAGGCCTGCGCACTGCGATGAAGAGTGGCCCCCGCTCGCCACAACTAGAGAAAGCCCTCGCACAGAAACGAAGACCCAACACAGCCAAAAATAAATAAATAAAAAAATTTAAAAAAAAACAACCAAAAAACAAAATTTTAGAGCACTACACAAAATTCTCAGGCACAGGGGCCACAAGGCTCTAAGGAAGCCAGTAAAGCTTCCTGCTCACTCCCTTTATTCCTGAATACAGTGCTGCAAGCTGCACCCAAAGATACAGGTCAGAGTGCCAGAGCTAAGCTCTCATTCCTGATGCCACTGGGGTCAAGTGCGTGACCTTTACTTTTAGGGCCCGCAGGAAGAATTCAGACATGACCGGAGTGTTTCTGGAGACTGATGTGCCAGGCACCGTGCTGGGCTCAAAGGATCGAACCGTCAATCAGCCTTCATCCCCCGGGTCAAGTGAAGAGAGAGAAAGAGCCAAGCAGACAACCCCAGCAGGGACTGCAGAGGCTTCGGTGGTGGCAAGCTCGGCGTCCCTGCCCCCAGAGTGGCCAGCAGCACCCCAGACCGAGCAGAGGCAGGGAGAGCTTCCAGGAAGAGAGGGCATTCTAGTAACGAGACCAGGGCAATATTCACTGCTGCTATTCGGGGTCAGCAGGGATTTATAACTGTGCTTGCCAGTCTCCATGTAACCTGAAAGAGAACTGCCCTCCAACAGGAAAAAAATCCCCATAGGGCTGTTTCCTCATACAGGCATGCAAGAGAAAAATAACCACTGTCCCCAAAGAAATTCAGACCAAACCAAGGGATGGAAGACAAACTGTGGCCCCGGCAGAAGAAATCAACACTCCAGCCAGCCACGTGTCCAGCAGCGACCCCATTAGCAGCGGCCCTGAAGGCCAGGCATTCCGCCTGGGGGCACCACGTAGTGAAAGCATCTCATAACCGGGAGCCTTTGGGAGTGGGAGGGGAAACCTATTTAAACGCTGGCATATGTGCGGAGGGGCTGGGGGGAGTCAGGCTCGGCCCAGATTCTGGGCTGCAGCTGCTGGAACAGGGGGTGGAGAGGCAGGACCTCCCAGAGGACAGATGCTCCCACGGCAGCCAGAGAGAGGCACACAGCTGGCGACAGAGGCAGGGGCCAGTTAGCTGGGAGAACCCAACGAGAGTGAAGAGACCTGGGTCTGAGCCGTAACTTCAAAGCTAAGTCGCTGTGTGACCTTGGAGCAGTCGCTTAACATCCCTGAGCCTCACTGGCCCACCCGTAAAATGGAGATCAAAATGGACACTCCGCTGTGTAACTGCGGGGATCAGACAAGTAAGTGCAAGTAGGTGCGCTACTGAACTGATGTTCGTTCATGTTACCGACTGCATGCGCAGCGTAACGAGAAGGTGTTCGTCATCCCCCGGCTTTAGCCTCCTCGTCTGTAAAACGGGGACATAACGCTACTTACCCTCAAGGGGTTGCTGAGGGTAAGTGGTCCTCAAAGTCTAACGTGCATCAGACTCCCCGGAGGGCTTGCTAGCATAGAGCGCTGGGTCCCTCCTCCTGAGCTCCTCATTCAGGAGGTTCAGGGGAGCGGCCTGAGGAGTCCCCGAATCCAGGTGACACTGACACTACTGGGTCCAGGGACTCCACCTGAGAACTGCTCTGTGTGTAAAGCGCTGTGAAGAGTGTCTCCGGTTAAACACTCCACAGATGTCAGCTGTGATTATGTTGGGAGAGGAGGAGGGGTCTTCGCAGAATCTGTTTCCGATACTCTCCGAGGAGGAAGCACCGCCCCCCCCCCCTTCTACAAGACACGCAGAGGCAGTGCTCCCACACAGCTACTTCATTCTCCCACCGCCTTGGAATTGACGACTCTTCCAGGGTGATGAAAAGGCCAGGGGAGGAGAACACGGGACGCAGCTTCTCCTGTGCGAAAACAAAGCCCTGGAAATCAGGACAGTGGCCCAGCTCTGCCTCTGGCCACCTGGGTGCCCTTGGGCAAATGACCTAACCTCTCTGATCCTCGGTGACTCCTTTATAAAAAGAGGGATTTAGAAGTTCTATATACAGAGCTTTCCAAATACCCAGGATTTTCCAAAATTCAAGAGGAAGGAAGTGAGACAGAGCAGAAGAGTGGTCCAAGGCCCCTCGCCTCAGCCAGTCAGCGGCAAAGGGGTCGAAGAACTCAGATTCCTGCCATTCAACCCACACAACTCGGCTCAGTAACACACATATGTTAACTATTAAATTTTTAAAAATACATTGCTAACGTGTCACCTAAAATAATCTTACAAACCGCCCAGGCTCTACCCTCTTGGGAAACCACTGACCGAACTCTGTCTGTTCCCTCAAAGTACTGATCCACAGACCCAGAAGACAAAATTATTTCAACCTTGTAGAAAACAGAAGGAGACCCCTTCCAACCATAATGGAAGCCAAGTCATCAGGGCCTGGGCAAGGGGGCAGGTGGAGCACAGGGCCTGCAGGGCCCGGTGAGAGGACGGGATGGGTCAAACCTCCAGGGGGCGGTGACTGCATCCTCCGTGGCCAAGGCCCAATAAATGGACAACAAAGGAACGATCTCCCAGCATCCCCACCGGCATGTTCCAGGTCTGCTTTAGGGTAGGTTTTCTTGTGTTATGAAGAACATCATAAGCTGAGGAATCAGAAACGCAAGTGTTTCATGGAAGACATGGGAAAGGGTGAGACTGATTTTTGGGTGGGTCAAGAAGAGTTTAATTATTAGGGTAAACCCATGCCTGGGGCAGGTGGGTTGTCTAAATATAGCCCCATACCCAGCACAGTTGACACGTATCACAATCCCATCTATGGGGCCAATGGATGACCAGCCTGACCCCAAAAGTCTACACACCTTTGCCAAGTACTCAATCATTCTACAAGCGTGGACTGAGCACCTACTATGTACCAGGCTCAATTGTAGCTGCTGGGGATACAGCAGCAAGTGAAGGAGACTGAATCCTTGCCGCCCATCACGGGAGCTGGCATTCCACTTGGGGGGGACACAGAAAATAAACAAACAAAGGCACATATAATTAAACTATATAGAATGCTAGACGATGAGGAGTCTAGGAAGAAAAATTAAGCAGGGGGGGAAGAAGGGCATGTGGATGGGTAGCTGGTGAGAAGGGCTAAGATTTTAAGTGAGGTTGTCTGGACAACCCTCCCTGAGAAGGTGACACTGGAGCAAAAATCTGACGTAGGTCAGGGAATGAGGCCTCTGGGTGTCCAGACAGAGTGTCCCAGGCAGCGGAAACGACCCTGAGATACAAGGCAGCCGCCTGTGGAACAGGGGGGAGGCCAGGCAGCCTGGGAAAGACGGCAGGGCGGAAAGCTGGAGTCCGTGAGGCAGCTCTTCTAGAGCTCCCAGGGATCCTTAAGAACTCGGCTTTTCCTATGTGTGAGGAGAGAAGCTACTGGAGGGTTCAAAGCCGAGAAACAGCACAATCTGATTTAAATTTTAAAAGGATCACGCAAACTGCCAGTTAAGAACAGATGCTCTGAGTGTGCACATACCTGGGGGGTAGGGGAGCAAGCAAGGAAGGTGGGAGCGGGAGGAACAGTCAGGAAGCTACTGCAATAACCCAAGTGCGGTGCACTCCGTGATATGCTGCCTAAGGCCCCTTTCATGAGGTGTGCGTTGCCCCACTTGCTAGGAACAGCCTCCTTGCCAAGAGCTGCCTTTCTGAGGGTCGGCCCCTTCCTGGGGCAGCTGCAGCCAATGACCCTCCCACGGCATCCTCGTGGCTGGCCCCGTGGACATGCCTTCATAGACGGTCAGCACGTGAAACTCCATCTCTGGGTGTGTTTCACGGCACATGAAGCTGGAGATGAAACGGGCCAGGGAGGTAGTGGTGGGGGTGAGAAAGGGCCAGACGGCATCCTAGTTCAAAGTCCTTCATGACCAGTTCACGGTCGGCTTCTCCAGTGGAGGGAGCAGGCTATCACACACATTAAGATTTACAACCTCTGGCGAGGATGTGGAGAGACCGGAACCCTTGTGCATTGTTGCTGGGAGTGTAAAATGGTGCAGTCATTAAAGACAAGAGTATGGCAGTTCCTGGAATAATTAGAAACAGCATTACCATATGATCCAGCAATCCCACTTCTTGGTATATAACCAAAAGAATGGAAAGCAGGACCTCAGCAACATATTTGCACACCCTCGTTCCCAGCAGCTCTATTCACAACAGCCAAGAGGTGCCAGCAACCCAAGTGTCCACTGTCAGATGAACAGATAAACAAAATGTGGTCTATCTGTACAATGAATTATTATTCAGCCTTCAAAAGGAAGAAAATCCTGTCACATGTTACAACATGGTGAACTTTGTGGACGTTATGTTAAGTGAAATAAGCCAGTCACAAAAAGACAAATACTCTATGATCCCACTTATAAGAGGTATCTAAAGTAGACCAATCACAGAAACAGAAAGTAGAATGATGGTTGCCAGGGGATGGACAGAAGCAGAAATGGAAAGTCCCTGCTCATTGGGAACAGAGTCTCAGTTTTGAAAAAGTTCTGGAGATTTGTTGCACAACAGTGTGGATATACTAAACATAACTGAACCGTGCACTTGAAAATGGTTAAGAAGAGAAATTTCATGTTTTGAGGGTTTTTTTTTTTAACCAAAATTAAAAGAAAAATTACAACCTGGATCTGCACTACATGGTCTCACTAAGCCTAAGTTTCCCTATCTATAAAATTAGGATGATTAAAATGATTTCTTAAGCTAAGGTATGTCAAGTTCAATGCTGGCACCTAATACCTGCACAATTAATGAAAGCAGGTCTGATTAACATCATTACCATCAGCAGCCCCGCCTCCGCCTTCCACGCTGTTCATGCCATGATCAAGCTAGATGAGGCACTGCGCTTTCTTGCTTCCATGATGTGTGCTCGACCTAGGATGCTCTAGCGCTTCCCCGCCCCTGTCAAACTCTCCCCCATCTTTCAAGATACAGGACTACCTTTTGGGACTTCAGCTTCCTCATCTATAGAAAAGGGGTAATAAATGTGTCAACTTACAGGGTTGGACACATTAAGTAAGATGACTCATGATTTAGAGCCTGGCATCCTGTAAGTAGTAGATATATATCAGCAGTCATTATTCTATTATTATTATTATTATTATTATTATTATTATTATTATAAGAGAGTTTATAATATGCTGAAGACTCTGAATTTGAGGCCTTGAGCCTTTTTTTTTTTCCTTTCTGGCCACACCGTGTGGCTTATGGGATCTTAGTTTCCCCGACCAGGGATTGAATCCAGGCCCTCAGCAGTGAAAGCACAGAGTCCTAACCACTGGACCGCCAGGGAATTCCTGGCTTTGAACCTTAAATATTCGCAACAGCTAGGCATCAGGTTTTTTCCTTCTGCCCTCACTTCTACTCCTCTTCAAGTAAGAACTGAAATAGTCTTTCCCTTACTGTTGAAAGGAAGGCTTTCAAAGATGCCCAATTCCCTCCACTGTCGAACGCTGGCGCTGCCTTTATCCTCTTTCAATACAAGAAGGCAGAAAACCCCGGAATGCGGAGGTGAGCCACCAGTGTCATCATCTGGGCTGTGGTAGCAACTGTGTAACCTTAAGTAAGACCCTTTATATTTCCCTGCTTTAATTTCATCAACTTTAAAATGAGAGGGTTGCGTCTTTATTTGTTGTCATTGCTCTTAAGGGCACATTTTCAAAGTAAGTTTTACAAGAGGGCACAATAGATAAAGCAGATCAAGGCAGCCTTGCTTCGGGGTAAGCACAGCCAGGAGGCTGCCAGAGAAAGGGCCCCTTGCCATGGCCATGGTGTGGAAGCCAGCCCAAGACTGACCCCCAAAGATCCCTGCCAGCTGAGAACCATGCCCTGTGCAGCCCCTCCTACACTGTGTCAGTGAGTCTGTGTGACCAGTCGAACTTAGCAGAAGTAATGGTCCATGACATCCAAGGCTAGATCATAAAAAAGACTGTGGTTTCTGCCTTGTTCTGCTGGATCACCTCCTCTGGGGAAAGCTAGCTGCTACACCAGGGGAACACTCAAGCAGTCTCAAGGAAGTGAGGCCCCAGCTGGGCCAGTATGCCAGCTTAGAAGCAGATGCTCCAGCCCCAATCAAGCCTATAGCTGATGCAGCCCCAGCAGATGTCTTAACTGCAACCTCAGGAGAGATCTGGAGCCTCGATCTCCAACTAAGCTGCTCTCAGATTCCCAATTTTCAGAAACTATGAGATAATAAATGCATGTTGTTTCAAACTGCTAAGTTTTGGTAATAACTTGCCATGAAGCAATAAATAATTAATACACTCAAGGAAGGTACCCGAAAGACCACACTGAGAGCTAGGGTTCCTGAAAATCACTGCAGAAGAAGTCCTACTAGGTACCTTCCAGTACAACATCCCCTAGTTCCAGGGCCTGACATTTAGCAAGGATGTTTTAGTAGATTTACGTCCTTTGAGGAGCCCCAAAGACAACATATGAAGCTAATGAAATGTGAATCCAAATGCTGTAAGAGTATCTTTCAACAGCAACATGATGTATGAAAAGATTGTGGGCAAACCCTTCCACTGTGGAGAGATTATGGAAAGACCTTGAAGATGAAGTAAAAACAAAGAGGTAGATCAAAATTCTTGGAGGTCTGTTATGGGTCCAGAAAATGCAGGTAAGAGGTGTCAAGATTTATAAACATAAAACCTAAAGCAAAATGGTAAACTCCCACTGAGCTGACAAATGCAGTCATAACCTGGCAGGCACTTTAGAACAACCCAATTTCTTTTTAAAGAACAGACAGATCCTTGCTTAGACCCACAGAGGAATGATTACCCTCATAGGGCTGCGACAGCCCCCAAGGTGAAAGGTGACCTCCATATCGCAACTGTCACCCAGAAGCCTTCTGAGGTAAGGCATCTGTCAGGCACGGAATAAGGACTGCAGTTCTGAGCTGATGGGAACACGGGTCCCAGCAGCTCTAACTTATGAAGTCTCCAGCACAGTGGTTCAGAGCACAGGTTCTAGGAAGCAAACTGCCAAGGTTTAAATGTGAGCTCCACCTCTTCCAGACAGTGTGACTTTGCAATAATTATTTAACTTTTCTCAGCAGTAGTTTTCTAATCTATAAAAGGAAGAAAGTATGCTATGCAGATTAAATGAGATATTTTATGTAAGTTTTAGCATGGTGTCGCCTACACTTTCAGGGCTCAATACATGTTAACCTTTATTACTATTACATTACTATTTCATTTTGAATGAAGTTCAAAGCATGGAAGAGAAGGAAAGAGATACTTCCTCAAGGGCTGGTCTGACATCAGACAGTACCATTCACCTGGCTTTTCATAATAACAATATCAACTGTTGCTGTTTTAATTCTTTGACATTCCTCCCATTGAGGCATGGGATGTGTGCTCCTTCTCCCTTCAAACTGGGTGGGCTTTTGCGACTGTTTCAACTAACAGACTACACTATCAACAAACGTGACACTATGTGACTTCTGAGGCCAGGTCATTAAAAGTGCTTCTGTTCTGCCTTGCTCACTGGGATACTTGTACTTAAAGCCATCGGCTGCCATAGAAGCAGGTGACTGTTCTGGAGCCGCCATGTTGTGAGGAAGCCCAAACTAGCCATAGAGAGAGACCACATGGAGAGACCCTGAGTCCACAACAGGGAAGAGAAATGCTGGGCCAGCACCCATTGTTCCAGTCCTCACCATTCCAGCTCCAGCCACCAAGTAATTGTATGAGTCCCCCACCCACCACCCCCCCAGACCAGAACCACTCAGCTAAGCCCTTCTCAAATCCCTGACCCACAGAGACCAGGAGAGCTAATAAAATGATTGGCATTGTTTCAAGTCATTACGTTTTAGGTGATCTGTTAGGCAGCAATTGAGAACTGGAATATCCATAATAAGTCTATGTGACACCCATACAAAGTCAGTTTCCCACCTGCTATCTCATTTCATCCTCACAATCACATAGGGAAGAACACATTATCATTTTCATCTCATGATAATGAAATAGACTCCAAGAGGGTAACTGAATTGCCCAAGGTCACATGGCTAGTGAGTGGCAAAGTAAAGATTCCTGGTTAGAAATTCGGACTCCAGTTCAGTGATTTCTGTGCTGTACCGTAAGCTGACTCCCAGAATAGACCAGAACGAGAAACGCAGCACACATCTGTACACGCATAGGCAGAAGTGGAGATCAAAGAGGATCATCCTGTCCCAAGTCCCAAGGCACAAAGAAACCAGTCCCTCATGGAAGCAGCCTTGTCCTGACGACAGATATGTGCAAGAATAAAATGGGCAGCTACTTGAAGGCCACACCATTAGAAAACGACAAGAGGGCACAAGGACTGGCAAAGGCCCCTGATTTCTATCACCAAATATCTCAGCTGACAGCCCGGGCATCATCTCAGAAGGGTTTTCAGAAATACTTGTCATAGCCCAGAGAAATTTCAGCACAACCAGATACGATGACAACGTCCTTGGTGACGAGGCCCTGCACGCTGACAGGGTGTCAGGACCAACTTCAGCACTTGTAACCACGAGTGCTCCCATGAAGGGAGGATTCTATTTTGACTCCACTGAATGACATTTCTCATCTGCCTCTATGGCATTTTCCCAAAAATCTTTAAATATGCCAAGCGATGGAAACCGAAGAAGCACACTGCTAATGAGTATAAAGCCAGCATCTCAGGGCATGTGTGCCCCCAGAGTAGACCACACTGAAATAAGATACCAGCAGGTCAGGACTTTTTAATTCATCTATGGAACCTCGAACAGGACCTGGGGTTCATCACAGGTGAAGTCCACCAAAAAATAACTTTTTAAGGGTCTAAGACATAACATTATCAAGACGCACAAAGAGAAGATAAACAAGTGGGCAAAACCTAATTCTCAGGTGCAAAAGACTAAAAAATAAGTTATAGTAACAATTAACAAGCTCGAGGTCTTTATCTCTCAAAGAGCACAGGATAAAGTGAACCCCATCATTTATTTTCGTTGTCCCTTAAGCAGTGGTTTCCAAACAGTTTCCACTATCTCAGAGTCACTCGGATACATATTTGTAATACTTATATTTTGGGCCCTATTCTCAGAGATTCTCAATCAGTAGATTCTGTGGTGGGTCCCGTGAATATGCATGTTTGGTATATAATTCTAATGTATAACCGAGTTCGGTAACTACTCATTTGACAGAGAACATTCACCGTTAACCATAATATCTATTCTCTCTAGGAGCAAAACTCCAAAATGTTAACAAAGAACATGGCTTCTTTGAAGAAAATCTATCTTTTCCAGGCTCCCTTGCAGCTAGGTGGCAGCTAAAGGTAGCAGCTAAATGAAGTTCTGCCAGTGTGTTCTAAAAGGAACTGATTGTGAAATTTCTGAGACGTGTTCTTATAGCAAGCTGATATGCCCCACCTTAATGCTTCTTCTTTCCTGCTAGCTGGAATGTGAATGACAGGGCTGAAGCTCTGATAGTCATTAAAGACCATGAGATGACCTTGAGAATGCCAGTCAAGCCAGCTGGGTGAAAGATAAAGGAAGTCTGCATCCAGACATGAACATACCTACACCAATAGCTCCAGACTTCTTACATGTAAACAGAAATAAGATGCAAAGCTACCATTAACTTGGGATTGTTTGATAAATCACAGTGAAATCAACTGCTAACACAACTAACTATGCTATTGTTTGCCTAAATTTCTAATATCCACTGTCACCACTGAAATAGTTTGAGGCAGGAACTTGATTTTAATCCATAACTTACAAACGAAGAAGCCAACACACAGAAAAGTGATGTAACTTGCTCAGTGCCACATGGTCATCAAGGTACGGAGGGAACCAGAATTGGGCTCCTGTCTCCCATTTTGAAAGCCAATGGTCTTTGCCCACACTATTTGGTGGGGCGCTTAGGACAGAAGCCCTCTTTAAAAATATCAATAGGATGTGTGTATCTCAGAAAGCTGAGTAGGGGAAGACACTGGCCACACAGACTACAGCAGGAAGAGGAATCCTCTGCTTTCTCCCTCTGTTACACTTGTGTCCTCCCATTTTTTCCTTTTCCTTTTCTATTTTTCACCTCCTTGATCGTAGTTGATGGTTTAAGTCAGCCTGAGTCATAATAATGTAAACACACTCGAAGAAAAGAATTTCCTCCCTCTGGGCCAGCCAACACTCTAAACTGATGCCATGACCATAACCTGAGAGCACAGAATCTGTAAGAAATCAAACCAGCCTTCACCCAGGCTGGGAAAGAAGATCCCCAAATTAGGGCCCATCCCAGACCAGCCTAGACCAAGGGAATTTGTTAAAGTTGCTAAGTCCCCAAAGATGCAAAACAGAGATCTTCCATTACACAGGGCACTGGCAATGGCTGTGGAAGATTAAATGAGGCTGGGCCTGGCATGTAGTCAGAACCTAATTATAGGAATGAGATCACTAGGCAATTTAACCTAACTCCTGACTTATGCTCTCCTGAATGCACACCACGCCTTGCCTAACCTGTTGATTCTTTTCTTACATAAAAAGAAGAATGAAGAATTAAGCAGTTAAAAAATGACTAGCTCTCTACCCCTAACAGCCCCGCTAAGAATCCTGCAGGTAGATCACGCAGGCAACGTAACATCTGAAGAAAGAGCCCGTCTGCGTGCAATGGAGAATGATGCAGAATCCCACCTCCTGCCTCAGTGATTCACTGAGATTCTTCCCCCTTTTTCCCCTTTAAAAACTCTCATGGCTGAGCAGAATCTTCAGAGTTGGTCTCAGGTCATGAGTCCACATTCCCCCCAGATTGCCAGCTTTTCTGATTAAAGTACCTTTCCTTTCTACCGACACTTGCCTCTCGAATTATTGGCTTATGAGCAGCGAGCAGCCAAACCTGGGTTTGGTAACAGTAGGAATTTCTTTTTGTTTATCGTCTCTTCCTCACTTCCCACCTCAAAACATAAGAACCAGAAGAAAGGGAGTTTTGTCCCTTTTTCAGTCACTGTTATTTCCAAGCACAGAGAACAGTGTGAGACCCATAATAGAGGCTCAGTAAATATTTTTTGGATGAATGATGACAGTGTAGCACCCGCTTCCCCGCCCAGGTTCTCTGTGCTCGCCTGACCGACCAACTCACTGTGTTCTGAATCCTTTCCTGCTTGACAGCGCCTCGCTTCATATTTTTCCTACTCACACATACACTCCTTGTTGGATGTCCTCCATCTACCTTCCTCCGCCTCTCTACCAGCCCACACTTCAATCAGGCTTGAGAATCCATGAGCCCCATCCAGGGGCTCCCCCTGACCATTCCAGTCTAAAATCTCCCTGACCACTGACCTTGCATGGAACTGAGTCTACATCACTCAATAAGCCCCATATCCCCTTATGGCATACTACACAGTATCACCAATATCACTAAAAACCACATTCACGTGAACAGCATCTTACAGTTTGCAAATTGTTTTCTCTTCAGGGCATTTGAAGTCTAACATTCTGAGAATGTAGCCAAGAAATGGAATAAACAAACAGCAGGTAATATCTGCATCTAACTAAAAATAACAGAAATTACCCATAATTGAAAATATGCTGTATACCAGACACTATTTGTGGCTTTATATGGCCGTCCCGTTTCCTCTTCACAAATACGGCAGGAAGCAGGTATTGTTTTCTAAAGTTTATTGATGAGACACATCTGAAGCTCAGAGGGGTTAGGTAACCTGCTCAAGCACTCACAACAGAAACCACCAGAGCTGGGAAATGAACTCAGGTTTGTCTGTCCCAGAAAGGCTTGCTGTTAACAGGGATGTTCTAATTCCTCTCCACTGGGACTGGAAGAGGCAGAAAACGAGTGCCTGTGTGTGTGTGTGCGCGTGCACGCACGTGTGTGCGCATGCACATGCAGTGCACACACAAGCATGGGTGCATGAACCGGGGGCGGGGTGAGGGGCAAGAGGGAGAGGGAGTGGGTAAGTTTTCCAAACGACCAAAGAGTTACTAAGAAAGCCAGGGTACTCTAAAAGGGGGAAAATGATACAAAGCTATAAAAGTTCAAAGAACTGCTTTAGATAAGCAAGTCTCTGGTTCTGAATTACAGAAGCTGTGTGTAAAGTGAGAATGAGGTCCAGGGGAACTTCCCAGCAGGGCCTCAAGGCCAGGTGCACCATGCCCCCTGGAAGCTAAGTAACAGGGACCCCCAGGACAGCTAGGCGTAGAAATCCTGAGCGTGTCAAAATGAGCCGCAAAGAAACAAGCAGCAGGTTCTGTTTGCTGTTCTTAATATCTCTGCGGTGCAGGCCTCCTTATGCCCATTTTTCAGGTGGGGAAACTGAGGCTCAGAGGCTTAAAACGATTTGCCTGGCCATTCAGCAAAGTGAATGACCAAGCCAGATTCAGGCCCAGGCCTGAGCCAAGAACGCCAGCTCTCTCCAGGCCCCTGGCCACGCTTCCAGGTGGCATTTGCAAGGGGTGGCTGTGGGCCATGTGGGGACTGGGACCTTGGAAGGCTCCGGGTGCTCCTTACCTCGCACTTCTCCACGACCGGCTGCTGCCCACACTCGGAGCTGTTGCCTGCCACGATGCCGGCCCGAAGGTTCTCGCTATCGCCGGTGCCCTCCTCCATGGAGTAGGTCTTGGAGTGGTTGCCGCGCCGGTGGGCCGGGCCGTGGCCCTGGGCCAGGCTGAGCTGCCGGCGGAGCGCGCGGTTCTCCTCCTCCACCTCGCGCACGCGCACCTCCAGGCTCTCGCGCTCCCGCTGGCTGGACGCCGTGTACCGGGGGCTGTGAGGCTGGGACTCCAGCGGAGACAGCGACACCGGCTTCCCATCTGCAGGTGCGGAGAGAACGGGAAGAGTTAAGGCCGAATAGAAGCCCACGGGCCCCTACCCTTACCCCAGACGTCCAGGGCTCCTTTTGCAGTCCCATTTAGAAGCGAAAGCGGGTGGAAAGTGAGTTCTAAATAAACATGCATCCAGGCTGAACTGCGAACAAAGTTGAGAACAGAATGACTTACCGTGGTGATGAAAAACATGTTGTTTAACTGTTTACAAGAGCCAAGAGCTAAGTGTCCATCAACAGATGAATGGATAAAGATGTGGGATATATACACAATGGGATATTACTCAGCCATAAAAAGAATGAAATAATGCCATTTGCAGCAACATGGATGGACCTAGAGATGATCATACTAAGTGAAGTAAGTCAGAAAGAGAAAGACAAATACCATATGATGTCACTTATATGTGGAATCTAAAATATGACACATATAAACTTATTTATGAAGCAGAAAGACACTCAGGGACATAGAAAACAAACTTATGGTTACCAAAGGGGATGGGGGGGTATAAATTAGTAGGAGTTTGCCACTGGCAGATTCAAACTACTATATATAAAATAAACAACAAGGTCCTACTGTATAGCATGGGGAACTATATTCAATATCCTGTAATAAACCATAATGGAAAAGAATATGAAAAAGAGTATGTATATATATGTATAACTGAATCACTTGCTGTACATCAGAAACTAACACAACACTGTAAATCAACTATACTTCAATTAAGAAAAAAACATGCTGTTTAGAGAAGACAATCACAATATAATTTTTCCTAATTAAATGCACTGTCTTCTTTTCCCTACTTGGCACATTTCCAGGTAGATATTCTTGCTAGCAATAAAACATGAATATGAAGTAGGAGGAGGAGGGAAAGGAGGAGAATGGGGGGGGGGGAGTAGGAGGAAGTGGAGGAGAGGAAAAAAGAAGAGAAGGAATAAAGAAGTATTAATAGTGATTAAGTTAATTTAGTTCTTCCTATGTGAACTCCTATTTATCCTTCAAAACCCAGTTTCAGAAGCATCACCTCCCAAGGGAAGCCTTCTTCAATTTGCAGATAAAATATCTATCAGCATATTCCAACAGCATTTCGTACACAGCACTAAGAAAAATATGTGCCTGCCACACTGGATTTGGTAAATTGTTTTACTAAATGTTTCCTATGAAGACTGGGTGTTCAACGAGGACAAAAACTGGCTCTCACTTATCTTTGTGGAAACATATCATAATATATGATAAGTGCTGGAAGGGTGGATGCATGTGTCCATGACAAGAGAGTAAAATAAGTGCAAAAAGAAAGAAGAAAGTAGGAGCATAATCATGAAACTGAGAGCCAGAAACAGTCTATTTAATAACCATACACAGAGAAGACAAGTAGGTCTCTCAAAGTCACACAATCAGAACCCAGTGGTATCAAAATTCGTACCCAGGTCTCTCTTATACCCGAGCCTGTACACACTCCCCTTAAATGCAGATTCATAAAAGGCTACATATAGAGCCACGGATTTAAAAATTATTAAAGTAAAAACCTCATCTCCCAAGGATATTTAGCATAACTCCTTGTACACAGTAAGTGCTCAATGCATGCTTACTGTTGAGGAGCCCTAGGGACACAAGACACACCCAAAACTCTCCCTCCTCTCTTCTCATGCTGCAGAAATCCCAGGATCCAGCTACAACACAGCCGCCTCAGAGAAGACCAAGCAAAAATCACATCTCCAGAAAATTACCCTCTCTCAGCTTCCTGCTCAAAAAACACTCTTTTTCCACACTTGGAGTTTTCCTCCTTCCTGCCCAGACCCCACTGAGCTTGCAAACTGTCCCAGGGAGTCTCTGTGACTCACAAAACTTGAGGATCAAAGAATGTGATGAATTACACCCTGCGAGTTTCACCTGTGCTGCCTTACTGCGCCTGCCTCTGCCCAGGGCTCTTTGATGTGTCTCTGGGTTTTCACAAACACGACTCCCTTTTTCCCTCTTAATCACCTCAGGGTTAAACGCCTGAGCTCCCGGTTCTTTGCTATCAACACAGCAAATATGACTCGCTGAATTCCACTGCTCCGGACCACAGACCAAAGGCCAAGGCCGAGTGTATGGGGATGTGAAATCACAGGTTGATTAGGGTTGCGTTGTTACCAAGGTGGCTGATTACAAGCTGACCCAGGCTTTTGAAACCTGTCTCCTTGTTTGGTAAAACCAAATTAGTTCCACTGAGAATGAAAAAGAGAAGGGAGCCACAGCAATTGTGTTTTCTCAGCCAACACTGACCCTTCAAGCAGGGGTGGGGAGGACAATCATCTAGCTTCCATCAGTGGGCACGGCAGTTACACTTTGCACCTGCTATGGCTCTGTGCAGGGGCTGGGTAGTTCACACTGATAATGTCTTGGGTTATCACAGCACAAGCAGGTGGCAATCGGTGTCCCCATTACAGATGAGGAAACCGAGCCTCTACAAGCTTAAGCCGTGCTCCCCTTGTGGTGACTGGAAACAAGGTCTCTGTGACTGCATGTGGCCAAACTCCTGCAAGTATGGCCCGAGTTGGAGGTACAGTTGCTCTGGGGCTTGAGGGGGTCTTCTTTCTTCTGAAAGGACCTTGGCACTTTTGGGAAGGAGCCCAGGAAGCTCTGGAAGCCCACCAGGATCCCAGAAGCTCTGGAAAATATACAACAAATGGGAACTCTGAATTTGTTCTTTGGAGGGATTAAATGCTATGAGCTTTGGTTTTCCCTTCTCTGAAATGCAAGTAGAAACGCTAACCTTGCAAGGGTGATGGGGGAGGCTTAAGTAAGATACTGAAATACCAACCACTTGAACTCTCATTGGAAGGTATTTGGTGTCAATTAGTTCCTGCAACCCCTGTCCAAGTTGGGGGGTAGGGGTGCAGACAGGTGATATTACGGGCAAGATGAGTTGATGTAAATTAGGGTGTTGAGGGCTGTCCATTTTCTGAACACGGGCTGTTCTCTGAGTGGCACGTGGGAGAAAGTGGCCAACAAACCTTCACTTACTTTGATATGTGGCATCTCTGAACCTTCTTTCCTTCAGCCTTAGGCAGGTCAAAGTTCACCCAGAGGCTAAATGGAGAAGCAGGCAGGCTTCCCATGGGGGTCCGGTCACTTCCTCTAGCTCCTCTCCCAAAAGCCCCCCAGTTTACTTATTTCTAATTCTTTGATGACGTGCTTCTAAAGGCATAATTATGTAATCCCTAAGCAATCCTAATTCCAGGGTAGTGAGGGGGAAAATGCTCTCAGTATCCTGTGTCCATTTCCTGCTTTAGATCCCAACTGGTTTTGACCAAACTTAGCTCTCAAAGACTTGCAGGTGTTTTCTCTACCTTAAAACTTCACAGACTAGTCACCAATGAAGACACATAAAATAATAAAAGCCAGGCCTCAAGGAGGGGGAGTGAACGTTGGAAAAAGCCACATGCTATACTGTGCCCAGTGCCTGGCATGTAAGAAGGGCTCAATAAACAGCAGAATTGGAACTGCTAGTTTGTGTGTGTGTTTGAAAGGTGCATCACCTTGAGCTGGCCCCTTCCTCTTTCTCTTCCTGAAAGGGAGTGTCCTGGAGACGGGCACCTCTCGGCTCTAACTTTCCATGGGCTCGTGTACAGATGGACCCTGCATCTCTCACCCAGCCGACACATCCAGTGTTGCGTGGCCGGAAGTCAGGACAGTGGGGCCCGTTGCCCTGCCATGTTCACAGCTCACTCAGCCTGCCTACTGCTTTTGTTCCTGGACTACATATCTCTCTGGCTCCTGACCCCTTTTTTCCTGCTTTTCCTAACCCTCTGGGGGGGATGTAGTGGGGGGAGGGTTAGGACAGTGCAAGGCCTGCCCTCTTCAAAGTGGTCTGCACATCTCTGTGATGCCTTCTGGGCCCTGGTCTCTCCCAGGAACACTCCTCTTTCTTCGTGTCTAGGTCGTCATTATAAAGCCCATCATGTGGGACTTTATCGCCTATGGAAACCACTGAACCCACAGCAGTTATTTCTCAAACTGGCAGTAGTGAAGCTTTTCCCTCCAATCCATCTTGGATAAAATGCTGGCCCAATACACATGCCTAATACATAGCTTACCCTACATGCAATTCTTCACTTGAATTCAACAAACTGGTCCATACCCTAGTCATCAAGACAAGGTCCACTGATCGCATGCCTGACGCACGTCCAATTGCTCTCAACATGCCTGCCCCCAACTTCCATACTTACCTTGTTGAAGACCAGTAACAGGCTGGGGGGGGCTGTGATGGTTCATTTTATGTGTCAGCTTGACTGGGTCATGGGGTGTCCAGATATGGGGTCAAACTTATTCTGGGTGTTTTGGGATGAGATTAGCATTTGAATCAGTAGAGTGGGTAAAGCTGATTGCCTTCCCTAATGTGGTGGGCCTCATCCAAACACTCAAAGGCCTGAATAGAACAAAAAGGCTGACCCTTCCCCCACTAGGAAGGGAGAATTCCTCTTGCCTGACAACCTCTGAGCTGGGACATTGTTTTGTTTTCCCTGCCTTTGGACTTGAACTGAAACAATGGCTCTTCCTGGGTCTCGAGCCTGCCAACCTTCAACTAGAATTACATCATCGGTTCCCCTGGGTTTCCAGCTTGCAAACTGACCCTGCAGATATGGGACTTGACCATCTCTATAATTGCATGAGCCAATTATTTATAATAAATTTCTTTACACACACACACACACACACACATACACCCTATTTGTCTGTCTCTCTGAACAACCCTAACTAGTACAGAGACCAACAACACTCTGTAGGTCACACTGAGTACCACTGCCCAGTACCCAGCCTCTCCGTCCTCAGGGCCTGGCACGCTGCCTGCACTTAACAAGCATTTCAAGAAAGGATGAAGGGAAGGACTGGCATCTAGAACTTAAAAAAAAAAAAAAAAGGCATGAAAAAAAATAGATCTAGCAAATCTTCAACTACCAGTTCCCTTGAACTTTGAACAACCTGGGGGCTAGAGGCATGGATCCCCTACGCAGCTGAAAATCCACGTATATAACTTTAGAGTTGGTCCTTGATGTCTGTGGTTCCACATCTGCTGATTCAACCAACTACAGATCATACAGTATACGTATTAATTGAAAAAAATCTGCATGCAGTGGACCCATGCAGTTCAAACCTGCGTTATTCAAGGATCAACTGTACTTACAAAGTGACCTCATTATAAGGTTAATTGCTGGGGGAAGAGGGAGAGATAACCAAGAAAAGCAAACAAATCAAATCTAGTCATAAAAGCATAGATTTGGAATAAGAAAGAGCCGAGTTTGAATTATGGTTCTGCCACCTACTAATAATTAACCTTAGGCAAAGTACTTAACTTCTGTGACTCGCTGTCGCCATATGTAAAATGGGAGACAGGGGTGTGTGTACATTATTACCTAGCATCAGGCCTAATCAGAGTAGATACTCAAATTTCCCCTTTCCACCCATCCTAACCCAGAGGCAGGACACATAAAGACAACAGTGAATAGGATCCTTCATTTCTAAGCCCCTGTGACCTTTGCTTTTCTATTACCTTTCCTTCCAGGTTTCTTTTTTCTTTTTTTTCCCCAGATCTGCACTGTATTTGTACACAAGGTGCATCTCTGTCACATAATGCCTATATGTGTTGATCTACAGTTCAGCCCACTTTGAGTTTAAAATGTCAAACAAGACATTATTCAAAACCTCAGTTGACAACATCTTCCTCCTCCCTCCCAAACTTCTCAACAAACATGAATTTATCATCAGATTTGAATCTCTGAATCCACTTGAGATGAATGCTCTGAATTAAGAATCAAAACAGCTAAGATTCAGAACAAAAAAGGTAAATTGAAAATCAACCTCCGTGCAGTACGGTGACAGAGATTAGGGACTTGGCATCCAAAACGTCCTAAGTGATGATCTGAATCAGTTTGTGTGCATGACTCTCTCTGGAGTACTGGCGTTTCACACTGTGATGGCCACCACTGCAGACAGAACTGGGGGGCTCATTAATGGAGGCAGGGACCGCAGCCCTGAGGCCGCCACGTTGGGGGCTCATACCAGCCCCTTCCAGTGGTGACAGTCCTAGATCTTTCTGGCCAAGGACACCACAATCCTGCACTCATGCGCAGATTTCAGGAAGGCTGTCCCCCTGCATCATGCTACCCACGATGAAGACACTGCATCCCTAACCTTTATACGGCAAAATCCCCCTATGTACAATCTGTCACTAGGGCCTGCCAATTCTCCTGATGTTTGAAGCCCTTCTCATTCTATTTCAAACATTCCATCTCAAACCCAGCCTTTTAATCTTATCCTAAAACAGGGGTCATCAAACTTCTTCTGTAGATGCCCGGAGAGTAAATATGTTTTACTCCGTAGGCCATGCAGTCTCTGATGCAAGGACCCAACTCTGGCTTTGCAGCACAAAAGCAGCCACAGAAATTCCTAACACACGAGCATGGCCATGTTCCAATAAAACTTTATTTACAAAAACAAGTGCTGGGCCAGATTGGGCCTGCAAGCCCTAGTTTGTGGATCTTTGTTCTAGAACAGTGGTCTACTCGGTTTGTCTCCCCACTTCCAATCTCTTTCTGTTCCTGCCAGCCTTACTCACAGGTGCCAGGGATGTTCTTAATGAAAACCCTATTCCCAACACATTTTGCAGTTTGACAATGTACAGAAGCCTCTCCATCTGCTTCAAGGTCATCTATAAAATTCAACAAACACTTGGTCACTTCCTATTGAGTACATGTCCAGTGCTTAGAGGCTGTGTCATCTCATTTTAATTTATACAACACTTTAATGAAGTGGGTGTTCTCACTAACCCTATTTGACAAATGGAAAAAAAAAAAAAAAAAAAAAGAAAAGAAATAGACGCATGACTTAACCTGTTCAATGTCATCCCAGCAACAGACAGCAAAGGGAAAGACTTGAACTCAGGTTCATTGGCTCCAGATCAATTTCTCTATTTGCCCCAGACCACAAGGTCTCCTATTTGCCCCTCTCCAAATAAGTCCAATCTAGTCTCTCGTTGCTTCTGCTTCATCTCCTGGTCCCTTAGCCAGTGGTTCTCAATCCTGGCTACCATTACAATCCCTTGGGAAACTTAAAAAAAAAAAAAAATAAAATAAAAAAAAATCCCAGATTAATTAGCTCAGAATCTCTGGAGGTTACGGTCTAGTTATGAGCATTTTAAAAAGCAGCCACCCTCCCGTGTTCTCATGTGTAGTCAAGGTTGAGAAACCCTGGCTTAGGCATTTCCCCCAATCCTCAGGCTGAGACGCCATAAACCCCATCTGCCGCTGTTTGCTCCTTAAGACAAACTTAAGGGACGGGCTCCAATGCAAAGAGATCTTAGCAGCACTGTCGCACTTAATTCCGGTACTGCCCTTGCTCCAGTCTCTACTGTTTTCTTAGAATAGCTCCCATCACGTAACCCAGGGCTTTCCTGATTTCCCATAACCTAGGCGGCCCGGCATTCTAGCTCCTCCACGCTTGGGGCTGTTTTGCTGCTACCAATCCCCCTTCCTTCCAGGATGAGAGCTCTTCCCAAAGCAGGGTTCTACTACTGCAGTTGCCAGACCTGCCAGCTTCCCTGGTTCCAGACTCCGCCCTCTATGACCGAGATGTCACTTCATTCCACTGATTTACTCCAATTTCTCGCCTTCCACATAAGGTTGCGTTCATTAAGTAAGCAATTTGTAATTTTAAAAAGCACAACGCCTTCCTTGCAATCAACATAAAAACTTCGCACCCTCCTTCAATGCATTTTGAAATTGCAAACTAAATTAAATATTGTGGCCAAAGTCATTTTAGAAAAATTTAGAAAACTCAGTTCAATCTTTAAAATCTCACATTTAAAAACTGCTTTTAAATTGTGATCACTGGATCTCCACATGACAGCTGAGTCTACTGACATATCACAGGCTCAGCTGTCACTCTTGGTAGGTTACAGGTTCAGAGTAAGACACAGGTCTGGGTGGAGCCATTTTCCCAAGTTCCGGAATGGTGGAACCAGATTTGCCCAGAGGAGGAAAAAGGGAGTGATGACACGAAAAGGCTGTTTGCTTGTTACGGGATAAAGAGGGAACGTTTTTACCCCAAAATGCCCCAGAGTCATTTCCTGGAATCATCTTTGGCAACCAAAGCAAACTTGAGTTCCAGCAAAGACCTTAGAGCATTTTTGGCAAAGACCAAACACAACAGAGCTCCTGGCAAGCTTCTGAAAAGAATCAGCAACCAGCAGGCCAGGAAAAGAAGCCTGGATTTGTCTCATCATAATAGGGTAAAAGCAGTTTGACTTCTTTTCCTCCATGAAATTATTTTGCAGAACTTTGTCTTAAAGAGCTTCATTGAGTCAAGAAAATGAAGACATTTTTAGCACCGATTTGCTGTATCCATAGCTGGGTTTTGGCGAGAAGCGCTTAAGGGTGTCCTAATAAGCAACGATGTCAGTGGTTTGCCCCTTGAAACTTCAGGATCAGTGATTTCAAAGCTTCAAATGTTTTTGGCCAAATATCCTAAGTTCTGAAAGTCTGAGGCAGTTGGTTCTCACAGCAGAGTAACTGAATCTTTCCACTTCTAAATTTGGCCCATCTTATTTCTCTTTGATGTCCAAGGAATCTAAGTATTAACAGGAAGACTTCGTTGGTAGCATTCAAATCGTCACCGAACAAGACAAAGGATAATGTATTTAGTGCTCTATTTTTTAATATAATTGAATGGCATGACAGCAGAGTTGAGTTCTTAGATCACCAGGTGGTTTAGAAACAACTATTGGAGGGAAGAATACAGTGCATTCCAGAAAATGTGATGTTTATTCCAATCTGGAGAATCAAACAGTGTGTGAGAGCAAAATAAATTCATATTCCAATCACCTTTGCTCACTCTCTGCCCTTACTGAGTTAACTTCAATCACTTTTTGCATAGCCTCAAAGACACCCAAGCTTTACTGGTGGTCTCCAACGGCTGAGTTTGAGAAAGTGGCGTTTCCCCTCCCAGAGTCTCTTGAGACATATTCCATTCACCTGCAATAGTTGGAAACAGTTCCCTTTATTAGGAAAGACATCAAAAATAAAATGAGCAAGATGATTTTATCCTTTGTAAAACATGAACTGGGCATCCCCAAGTCACCAACACGACCCTTGACTGTAGAATCGGACTCAGAAATATTCTAGAATTTCTCCTTCATTTTCTCTTCGGCAGCACTCAAGATATATGACTTCATATTTTTCCACTGATCTATTTTTTTAACCTTAGCAATATATGTGTTATTTTATATGAAATATTCATAGCCCTTATAAAATCCCACTAATATGTTCCAAGAGTGGCCAATCATATATGTTGGGGAGAATCATATTTTACAGGAAAAATTTTTCAATGAGGTTTGTTTTTTTTGTTTTGTTTTGTTTTTGGTAACTAAAATCTTGTTCACATCAATAAAGCTACATGGGATGACTCTTTATCAAGGTTTTAAAATTTTACGTTCGTCACACTAAGGATACTGAAAACTGTCCTTTTCTAAAAATGTGAACCCATACGTTCCATAAGCCCCACACTGTCATACTTGGTGGCTATATTTATTTATCAAAAAACATTTTAAAAGAATTTTAAAAATTAAATTAAATTTAAGAAAAGAATTTTAATGGGGAGTATTGACAACAATGTCTGGGTTGGATTACAGAGGGATGGAAGATTTCAATGGCACGCAGCAGATGCGTCGGGACCCCAGACGAATCAGCAAAGCCCTGGCCCATCCACTGTGCTCCCTTCTCCTCCCCAGGGCTCCTAGATCATCTCATTTCAGGGGTGAAGTGCCAGAGCGGAATTCAGATCTAGGGAAAAGAGTTAAGGGACTCTTGCAAAAAGGACCCAAAAGAACGACTGCTTTGCATCCTGAGGGCCTCTTTCATCGGACTGTGTCAGACTTGAACGATGGCGCTCTGCTCATCTAGGGAGGAAGGGGGACCACCAAACAGTACCCTCAGGCTTGGAGATTCTCCTGCTTTTGGAGGATGGTACTTCCATGAATGTCCCGGGGGTAAAAGAGGAAAACTGAGTGCAAAGCGTGACTAGAAAGCGAGAGAGTAGCCTTCACGCTCTACGTCAGTGACGGCGGTCAGTGTGCTTATCCACCACCGCATCTGAAATTAGGCACATGCCCATCTGAGCAAAAGCTCTCTTTCTCTGGGCTGCATTTAAGTGAGGATTAACCTAGGGGAAAAAATCCCTTCTCCCACTTCTGGTATTTCAGGAGGTCTCGTGTCAGTGAGGACTGGCTTGATTTGCATCAGATTTTTTGGGCCTTCTGACACACCTCATCTCCTCTACACTGAACTGGCTTTGAGACAAAGCCTCTGCCCTTCGTGCAAACCTCATGCAGGCTGCACTACATCAGGAGAACTCGAGTCTGGCCTGCAATGTCCATGGTACAGTTAGACCTGATGAGATACTGAAAAAAAGGAGTTGGAAAGGAGATTAGTGGAAAGAGTCATCAAAGACAAGTAGGACGCTTGATTTGCACTGGTGGAAGTCAGTAATGGCTACCGAGCCAACCACCAGCACGAGTAGCTGCCATAAAGAATATTCCTACATATTTCAAAGAGAACAGGAAGCAAGTGTTTTTGTGAATGTGGCTGATTCCTTCAACAGCATCCCCTGCCTGTAAACTGCCACGTCACCTAAATCAATGTTACCATCCTCGGCTCAATTGTAAATGAAAAACAAGAGAAAACAACCAACAGCCTGACTGAACGTGCTCTTGCTTATAAATGACTGCTCTCCTTTTCTCTCCTTTTCCTTTCTTCGCAGTCTCCAACGCCTCCACCCCTTATCAGCTTGACTTACTCAAAATTACATTCCAATTGCCATGAGCATCTATATGGAAACAAAATTTTAAGAAAGAAGAAGAAAAGAAAAACCCTTATCATCCTTTTTTCACCCTTTCCTGACGAATCCAAACCATCCCTTGGGAGGAAATCAGAAATGAAGAAGGAGGTTTTATCAGGATAGACTGGGGGCGGGGCGGGGGTGGGGTAGATAGAAGATTTTTATCAGGAGCTCAGCTTGACAGAAATAGCATTTTTCAGGATGGGCACTTGGCAAAGATAAGACATTACCAAGAGCAAAATAGATGTTTGGGTAAAATATCGTGCTCATACCTATTAAGCAAAACCTGCCATCTCTACTTTTGACAGATGGTTATTTTCTTCCAAGTCCTACTCCAGGGATGATGAAGATTTTTCTATAAGGTGCTTCCAACCTTATCACAGAAGCAAATAGAATAAAACTAAGGACCCTCAGCTCAGCTCCGCTGTGAGGCAAACCCAGGATTTTCCTCAGCAAGTTGAAAGGAAGCATGGGCTTGGGTACAGGGAGGACTCAGAAAGGACCCAAAGGATGCCAGGATGGGGACGCTCCAGTACCAGATCCCAATTCCTGGCCCTGAAGAGAAGAGTCCCTTGCAGGCCAGAGGCCCACCCGAGGCTGTACTAATGTGACTGACCTCAGAGGCCGTGTCAAGACATCAGAACAGATCTGTCAAGAGGAAACCCTTATTCGAGGCTTTCTAGACTTTCTGGAACTGCTCTTGAAGTCTCCTGCACTTTCTGACTCCATCTTTTGGCCCTGAAGAGCACCTCTGAGAACCAGTGATCTTCACCATCCAGTATTCCCAAAGCCTTTACACACGGCAGCCCTATGCTAAGATCCTGGCTGGCATGACCAGCAATTGGAATAAGCATTAAGTATTTGTGCCATTCCCTTTGCAGGACTTATCACCTGGTGAATGACCACTGCTTCTCCAATATTTGGTTCAAAATTCCCTTCGAGGAACCCTTCTCCAATCTGCCCAGGGTGGGTTGGCCGCTCCACTCCTCTCCCCATAACTGGATTTCCTGTAACCTCCCACCATGGATCTAAGGTGATGGCTCTTACTACGTTTGTAGCAGCTGTTCATGCAAACCGCTTGGCACTGGGACTTCCATCCCCTCAGCACCTGTTCGGGGCAGACGCTGTGCCAGGGAAGGCAGGGACCACGCTGAGTCACTTTTGTTTCCCGAGAGCCCAGCACCAGGTCTGTAAGCAATGAGCATTCTCATGTGTCCCCAACTGCGGAAAGAGACGATGACTCAGGAGTTACGTGATGTCCTCACATCCAAACAAAAGCCCTTCCTAAACCTTCCGCTCCCCCCTTCAGCCAACGGCATCAAAGTTGTTCCCAATGCACAGGTCAGAAACCCAGGGCTCATCCTTGAATTTCTTCCCTCACCTCCCACGTACGCTGCGTTAGCAACATATCTGAATGTTGGCTCTGCCTTCAAAGTATACCCTGAATCCAAACTCGCAGCACCAGCACGCCAGCCCAGGTCCCACCATTTCCCACCTGGACTCATGCAATAGCCACCTACACCAGGCCACCCTGCTTCAGTCTACTCACCACTCAGCAGCCAGATGACACTTGAAAATGGTCCTCAGACCCCACCACCACCCTGCTCAAACCATCCCTCGGATGGCTTCCCATCAAACTAAACACAAACCCAAACACCTTACCGTGGGTTACGTGGCCCAACAAAACCTTGACCGGGGTTATCTTCTGACCTTAGAATGTTCCTCCATCCCCTCTGCAGCCACCACACTGGCCCTCCAGATGTTCTCGAATATACCAAGCACTGTGCCACCCTGGGGCCTCTGAACTTGCTGCTGGCTTTCACGATCTTAAGTGGGAAACCTGCTTGAGTACCAATCCGCAGAGAAGAATCTGTACACCAGTCTCTGAAACCCCATCCCTGCCCGTCCGTCAGCCCTGGTCTCTGTCACTCCTTCTCTGGTTCTTCTTCTCCACTGCACACATTACAGTACTCTCCCCAAGGAGACATTTCTTTGTTTCCTTCTTGTTTGTCTGTCTCCACCCCTAGAATACAAGTTCCGCGGTGGAAGCGTCTTTTGTGGATCTGTCTCATTCACCATTATATCTCCAGGGTCTAGAACCAGCCACATAATACGCACGCACTCAAGGTCCTAATGACTAAGGAAAGGAATACAAGCAATTACTAGCACAGTTCAATGACAGGAATTGGGTTTCAAATGAGGATGACCACTATAGCTCCCTTACTGACCACCCATGTTGGCTGAGTGAGTCTCACACATTATCTTATTTAAGTCTCAGATCTCTGAGGTGGGTTTTATTGTCTCCGTTTTAAAGAGAAGAAGCAGAAGCTCACTGAGCTAAAGTAACTTGCCAAGACTTTCTGCAAACAAAGGAAAGAGGTTGAACTGATAATACCCCCCTTCCCCCCAGAAACCCTGTTTTCATTCCACCTTCAGCCTCTAAATAGCTCTCTGAAGGAAATAAAGGTTGCATTCCCACGTGACAAGTGGGGACACCCTGCATGTAGTACACTTACAAGACAGACAAGTAACAAGACAGTTTCAATAAGGATCAAGAAAGTAAGGAACTTTCTGCAAAAAGATGAATAGGAAGAGAATTCGAAGAAACCTTTTCTAACAGCCCAGTGAACTCTGCTCAGGCACAGCTAGAACGGGAGAGGTTGACAAAGCGACCCAAATACACTATCAGATGTCCCAGAGGGCAAGCACACACAGGATAAAGAAAAGGAAAAGCAGGGAGGAGAAAAGTTCTTGATATCTTGATCTAGACATCCTGGGTGCCCTGCCTTGCAGTCTTCTTGAGTCCTTTCACCATCAGCTTTATTTTATTTTACTTTTGTAAACTGAAGTACAGCTGATTTACAATGCTGCGTTAATTTCTGCTGTACAGCAAAGTGATTCATATATATATATGCAAACATATATATATATATATATACACACATACACACATTTTTTTAATATTCTTTTCCATTATGGTTTATCCCAGGACATTGAATATAGTTCCCTGTGCTCTACAGTAGGACCTTGTTGTCCATCCACTCTGTATATAATAGTTTGTACCTACTAACCCCAAACTCCCTGTTCAGCCCCCCACTCCCCTCCCCCTCTTGTATCCTTTTTTTTTTCCATATTACCCAATCTTATTTACTGACATACAGTTTTTCTGTTTTTTGTTTTTTCACATCTTTATTGGAGTATAATTGCTTTACAATGGTGTGTTAGTTTCTGCTTTATAACAAAGTGAATCAGCTATACATATACATATATCCCCATATCTCTTCCCTCTTGCGTCTCCCTCCCACCCTCCCTATCCCACCGCCCTAGCTGGTCACAAAGCACCGAGCTGATCTCCCTGTGCTATGCAGCTGCTTCCCACTAGCTATCTATTTTACATTTGGTAGTGTATACATGTCAATGCCACTCTCTCACTTCGTCCAAGCTTACCCTTCCCCCTCCCCATGTCCTCAAGTCCATTCTCTACATCTGCGTCTTTATTCGTGTCCTGCCCCTAGGTTCATCAGAACAATTTTGTTCGTTTGTTTGTTTCTAGATTCCATATATATGTGTTAGCATACTGTATTTGTTTTTCTCTTTCTGACATACTTCACTCTGTATGACAGACTCTAGGTCCATCCACCTCACTACAAATAACTCAATTTCGTTTCTTCTTATGGCTGAGTAATATTCCATTGTATATATGTGCCACATCTTTTTTTTTTTTTTTAACAAATTTTTTTTAAATTTTTATTTATTTGTTTATTTATTTATGGCTTGTGTTGGGTCTTCGTTTCTGTGCGAGGGCTTTCTCTAGTTGCGGCAAGCGGGGGCCACTCTTCATCGCGGTGCGCGGGCCTCTCACTATCGTGGCCTCTCGTGTTGGGAGCACAGGCTCCAGACGTGCAGGCTCAGTAACTGTGGCTCACAGGCCTAGTGGCTCCGCGGCATGTGGGATCTTCCCAGACCAGGGCTCGAACCTGTGTCCCCTGCATTGGCAGGCAGATTCTCAACCACTGCGCCACCAGGGAAGCCCCACATCTTCTTTATCCATTCATCTGTCGATGGACACTTAGGTTGCTTCCATGTCCTGGCTATTGTAAATAGTGCTGCAATGAACATTGGGGTGCATGTGTCTTTTCGAATTATAGTTTTCTCTGGGTATATGCCCCGTAGTGGGATGGCTGGGTCATATGGTAGTTCTATTTTTAGCTTTTTAAGGAACCTCCATAATGTTCTCCATAGTGGCTCCATCAATTTACATTCCCACCAACAGTGCCACAGGGTTCCTTTTTCTCCACACCCTCTCCAGCATTTACTGTTTCTAGATTTTTTGATGATGGCCATTCTGACTGGTGTGAGATGATACCTCACTGTAGTTTTGATTTGCATTTCTCTAATGATTAGTGATGTTGAGCATCCTTTCATGTGTTTGTTGGCAATCTGTATATCTTCTTTGAAGAAATGTCTATTTACATCTTCTGCCCATTTTTTGATTGGGTTCTTTGTTTTTTTTTCATATTGAGCTGCATGAGCTGCTTGTAAATTTTGGAGATTAATCCTTTGGCAGTTGCTTCATTTGCAAATATTTTCTTCCATTCTGAGGGTTGTCTTTTTGTCTTGTTTATGGTTTCCTTTGCTGTGCAAAAGCTTTTAAGTTTCATTAGGTCCCATTTGTTTATTATTGTTTTTATTTCCATTTCTCTAGAAGTTAGGTCAAAAAGGATCTTGCTGTGATTTATGTCACAGAGTGTTCTGCCTATGTTTTCCTCTAAGAGTTTTATAGTGTCTGGCCTTACATTTAGGTCTTTAATCCATTTTGAGTTTATTTTTGTGTATGGTGTTTGTTAGGGAGTGTTCTAATTTCATTCTTTTACATGTAGCTGTCCAGTTTTCCCAGCACCACTTAATGAAGAGGCTGTCTTTCCTCCACTGTATATTCTTCCCTTCTTTATCAAAGATAAGGTGACCATATATGTATGGGTTTATCTCTGGGCTTTCTATACTGTTCCATTGATCTATATTTCTGTTTTTGTGACAGTACCATACTGTCTTCATTACTGTAGCTTTGTACTATAGTCTGGATTCCGGGAGCCTGATTTCTCCAGCTCCGTTTTTCTTGCTCAAGATTGCTTTGGCTATTTGGGGACTTCTGTGTTTCCATACAAATTGTGTAATTTTTTGTTCTAGTTCTGTGAAAAATGCCATTGGTAGTTTGACAGGAATTGCATTGAATCTGTAGATTGCTTTGGGTAGTACAGTCATTTTCACAAAGTTGATTCTTCCAATCCAAGAACATGGTATATCTCTCCACCTGTCTGTATCACCTTTAATTTCATTCATCAGTGTCTTATAGTTTTCTGCATATAGGTCTTTTGTCTGCTTAGGGAAGTTAATTCCTAGGTATTTTATTCTTTTGGTTGCAATGATAAATGGGCGTGTTTCCTTAATTTCACTTTCAGATTTTTCATTGTCAGTGTATAGGAATGTAAGAGATTTCCGTGCATTAATTTTGTATTCTGCTACATTACCAAATTCATTGATTAGCTCGAGTAGTTTTCTGGTAGCATCTTTAGGATTCTCTATGTATAGTATCATGTCATCTGCAAGCAGTGACAATTTTACTTCTTTTCCGATTTGGATTCCTTTTATTTCTTTTTTTCTCTGCTTGCTGTGGCTAAAACTTCCAAAACTCTGTAGAATAATAGTGGTGAGAGTGGGCATCCTTGTCTTTTTCCTGATCTTAGTGGAAATGGTTTCAGTTTTTCACCACTAAGAATGATGTTGGCTGTGGGTATGTCATATATGGCCTTTATTATGTTGAGGTAAGTTCCCTCTATGCCTACTTTCTGAAGGGTTTTTATCACAAATGGGTGTTGAATTTTGTCGAAAACTTTTTCTGCATCTACTGAGATGATATGGTTTTTCTCCTTCAATTTGTTAACATGGTTTATCACATTGATTGATTTGCATATATTGAAGAATCCTTGCATTCCTGGGATAAACCACACTTGATCATGGTGTATGACCCTTTTAATGTGTTGTTGGATTCTGTATTTTGTTGAGGATTTTTGCATCTATGTTCATCAGTGATATTGGCCTGTAGTTTTCTTTCCTTGTGACATCTTTGTCTGGTTTTGGTATCAGGGTGATGGTGGCCTCACAGAATGAGTTTGAGAGTGTTCCCCCCTCTGCTATATTTTGGAAGAGTTTGAGAAGGACAGGTGTTAGATCTTCTCTAAATGTTTGATAGAATTCGCCTCTCAAGGCATCTGGTCCTGGGCTTTTGTTTCTTGGAAGATTTTTAATCACAGTCTCAATTTCAGTGCTTGTGATCAGTCTGTTTATATTTTCTATTCCTTCCTGGTTCAGTCTCAGAAGGTTGTGCTTTTCTAAGAATTGGTCCATTTCTTCCAGGTTGTCCATTGTATTGGCATATAGTTGCTTATAGTAATCTCTCACAATCCTTTGTATCTCTGCAGTGTCAGTTGTTACTTCTCTTTTTTCATTTCTACTTCTATTGATTTGAGTCCTTTCCCTTTTTTGCTTGATGAGTCTGGCTAACAGTTTATCAAGTTTGTTTATCTTCTCAAAGAACCAGATTTTAGTTTTATTGATCTCTGCTATTGTTTCCTTCATTTCTTTTTCATTTATTTATGATGTGATCTTTATGATTTCTTTCCTTCTGCTAACTTTGGGGTTTTTTTTTTGTTCTTCTTTCTCTAATTGCTTTAGGTGTAAGGTTAGGATGTTTACTTGAGATGTTTCCTTTTTCCTGATGTAGGATTGTATTGCTATAAACTTCCCTCTTAGAACTGCTTTTGTTGCATCCCATAGGTTTTGGAACATCGTGTTTTCATTGTCATTTGTTTCTAGGTATTTTTTGATTTTCTCTTTGATTTCTTCAGTGATCTCTTGGTTATTAAGTAGTGCATTGCTTAGCTTCTATGTGTTCGTAGTTTTTACAGATTTTTTCCTGTAATTGATATCTAGTTTCATAGAGTTGTGGTTGGAAACGACACTTGATACAATTTCAATTTTCTTAAATTTACTGAGGCTTGATATGTGACACAAGATATGATCTATCCTGGAGAATGTTCCATGAGCTCTTGAGAAGAAAGTGTATTCTGTTGTTTTTGGATGGAATGTCTTATAAAATCAATTTAGTCCATCTTGTGTAATGTATCGTTTAAAGCTTGTATTTCCTTATTTATTTTCATTTTGGATGATCTGTCCACTGGTGAAAGTGGGGCGTTAAAGTCCCCTACTATGATTGTGTTACTGTCGATTTCCCCTTTTATGGTTGTTAGCATTTGCCTTATGTACTGAGGTGCTCCTGTGTTGGGTGCATAAATATTTACAATTTTATATCTTCTTCTTGGATCGATCGCTTGATCATTATGTAGTGCTCTTCTTTGTCTCTTGTAATAGTCTTTATTTTAAAGTATATTTTGTCTGATATGAGAATTGCTACTCCAGCTTTCTTTTGATTTCCATTTGCATGGAATGTCTTTTTCCATCCCCTCACTTTGTCTGTACATGTTCCTAGGTCTGAAGTGGGTCTCTTGTAGACAGCATATATATGGGTCTTGTTTTTGTATGCATTCAGCCAGTCTATGTCTTTTGGTTGGATCATTTAATCCATTTACATTTAAGGTAGTTATCGATATGTGTGCTCCTATTACCATTTTCTTAGTTGTTTTGGGTTTGTTATTGTAGGTCGTTTCCTTCTCTTGTGTTTCCTGCCTAGAGAAGTTCCGTTAGTATTTGTTGCAAAGCTGGTTTGGTGGTGCTGGATTCTCTTAGCTTTTGCTTGTCTGTAAAGTTTTTAATTTCTCTGTCGAATTTGAATGAGATCCTTGCTGGGTAGAGTAATCTTGGTTGTAGGTTTTTCCCTTTCATCAGTTTAAATATGTCCTTCCACTCCATTCTTGCTTGCAGCGTTTCTGCTGAAAGATCAGCTGTTAAGCGTATGGGGATTCCTTTGTATGTTATTTTTTGTTTTTCCCTTGCTGCTTTTAATATTTTTTCTTTGTATTTAATTTTTTTTTTTTAATTTATTTATTTATGGCTGTGTTGGGTCTTCGTTTCTGTGCGAGGGCTTTCTCCAGTTGCGGGGAGCGGGGGCCACTCTTCATCGCGGTGCGCGGGCCTCTCACTGTCACGGTCTCTCCCGTTGCGGAGCACAGGCTCCAGACGCGCAGGCTCAGTAGTTGTGGCTCACGGGCTTAGTTGCTCCGCGGCATGTGGGATCTTCCCAGACCGGGGCACGAACCCGTGTCCCCTGCATTGGCAGGCAGATTCTTAACCACTGTGCCACCAGGGAAGCCCTGTATTTAATTTTTGATAGTTTGATTAATATGTGTCTTGGCATGTTTCTCCTTGGATTTATCCTGTATGAGATTCTCTGCGCTTCCTGGACTTGACTATTTCCTTTCCCATATTAGGGAAGTTGTCAACTATAATCTCTTCAAGTATTTTCTAAGTCCCTTTCTTTTTTTCTTCTTCTTCTGGGACCCCTGTAATTCGAATGTTGGTGCGTTTAATGTTGTCTCAGAGGTTTCTAAGACTGTCCTTCAGTTCTTTTCATTCTTTTTTCTTTACTCTGCAGAGTAGTTATTTCCATTATTTTATCTTCCAGGTCACTTATCTGTTCTTCTGCCTCAGTTATTTTGCTATTGATTCCTTCTAGAGAATTTTTAATTTCATTTATTGTGTTGTGCATCATTGTTTGTTTGCTGTTTAGTTCTTCTAGGTCCTTGTTAAATGTTTCTTTTATTTTCTCCATTCTGTTTCAAAGATTTTCAATCATCTTTACTATCATTTCTCTGAATTCTTTCTCAGGTAGACTGCCTATTTCCTGTTTATTTGTTTGGTCTTGTGGGATTTTACCTTGCTCCTTCATCTCCTGTGTGTTTCTCTGTCTTCTCATTTTACTTAATTTACTATGTTTGGGGTCTTCTTTTTAGAGGCTGCAGGTTCATAGTTCCCGTTGTGTTTGGTGTCTGCCCCCAGTGGGTAATGTTGGTTCAGTAGGTTGTGTAGGCTTCTTGGTTGAGGGAACTGGTGCCTGTGTTCTGGTGGATGAGGCTGGATCTTGTCTTTCTGGTGGGCAGGACCGCAACCGGTGGTGTGTTTTGGGGTGTCTCTGCCCTTATTATGATTTTAGGCAGCCTCTCTGGTAATGGGTGTGGTTGTGTTCCTATCTTGCTAGTTGTTTCGCTTAGGGTGTCCAGCACTGTAGCTTGCTGGTCGCTGAGTGGAGCTGGGTCTTAGCGTTGAGATGGAGATCTCTGGGAGAGCTTTCACCATTTGATATTACAAGGGGCCGGGAGGTCTCTGGTGGACCAATGTCCTGAACTCAGCTCTTTCACTTCAGAAGCACAGGCCTGACACCCGGCCGGAAAACTAAGACCCTGTCAACCACACAGCTCAGAAGAAAAGAGAGCAAAAAAGAAAAAAATAATATAAAATAAAATAAGAGTTATTAAAATAAAAAATAATTATTAAAACTAAAAAAATTAAAAATAAAAAAAAGGAAAGAAAAGAGCAACCAAACCAAAAAACAAATCCACCAATGGTAACCAGTGCTAAAAACTCTACTTAAAAAAAAAACAAAAACAAAAACCACGGACAGACAGAGCCCTAAGACAAATGGTAAAAGCAAAGCTATACAGGCAAAATCACACAGAGAAGTATACACATACACACTCACAAAAAGAGAAAAATGAAAAAATATATATATATCTATATATAAAAAAAAGGAGGAAGAGAGCCACCAAATCAATAAACAAATCTACCAATGATAATAAACTCTAAATACTGAACTAAGATAAACATAAAAGCAGAAACAACTTAGATGCAGAAAGCAAACTGCAAGTCTACAGTTGCTTTCCAAGTCCACAGCCTCAATTCTGGGATTATTCGTTGTCTATTCAGGTATTCCAGAGATGCAGGGTACATCAACTTGACTGTTGAGATTTGATCTGCTGCTCCTGAGGCTGCTGGGAGAGATTTCCCTTTCTCTTCTTTGTTCGCACAGCTCCTGGGGCTCAGCTTTGGATTTGGACCCGCCTCTGTGTGTAGGTTGCCTCAGGGTGTCTTTTGGGAAGTCTGAGGTCTTCTGCCAGCATTCAGTAGGTGTTCTGTAAGAGTTGTTCCACATGTAGATGTATTTCTGATGTATTTGTGGGGAGGAAGGTGATCTCCACGTCTTACTCCTCCACCGTCTTGAAGGTCTCCCTCGTGTCCTTTTAAAAGAATGCCAGCCATGGGTCGCCTAAGCCTGAGAGCTACTGCAGGGTGAACCTAAGGCCATTATTTGTGGAGCTGTAAGCAATCCCCCTGCTGCAAACAGAGATGGATCTATTCTGCCTTCCGTAGCCTATAAAACAGAAAGGAGGTGGGGGCAGAGGAAAGATGCACACATGATAATAAAAGGGGTCAGGAAGACTCAGCTGCCAGGCTCAGGCCAGGCAGGAGAAGGGAAGAATGGTGGGAATCAAAACCTTTGTCTGCAATCACCAGAGTATTGAGAGACTGGTTGGAAGCAGCAGTACTCAGGGGGCCTAGAAATGGTTAACTCACAGTTACTCTCTGGATGAGTAGCTCAGCTGCTCATCAATAGAATCTCCAGCTGATAATTATTAAGTGAAACTCAGGGCTGGTATTTGCATATGTAAAGCACGCTTCCCTCCAAAGCCACAATGGGAGGGAGAAGCACTTCCTGATTGTGCAGCCCTGGGGAGGTTTGGGTAGGGTGGGGCTCCAGCCTGCTTTGCATGTGCTTCTCCACACTCATCAAGCCAGATATTCAGCAAAAATAAACCCCACATCCCAAAATACGCCATTTGTCCAAATCCCCAGCTCAGATAAGAGACCTTTCTCTCCAGCTCTGGCAAGGATGCATTCTACCATGATACGTGTCTTATAAGGCCTGTGATTATCCAGTCTGGAACACGTGGGCATGCACACACACATGCCTGGGTTATTTTACTGGTTGATGGCACAGTTATTAGTTTCTCCAAAAAGAAGGCTTCTATCCTCCTCACGTATTTGACACTTTTCAATCTTTGCACCTGTCGATTAAGAAGCTTTAGCCCGGAAGAAGCAAGAAGGAAATGCAAATGGCATCAAATTCCAAGTATCTGATGGCTTATCTCTGTTATGACATTTATCTTGGTTTGTGAGAAGGAAAGAAGTTACTGAGCTTGTCTCTCCTCCCACAGGAAAGGACGCCACACAGGGAAAAGCCTTCGCTCCCCAGGAGTATAGAGACGACCCTGTCCTTAGCATGACTTGAAAAATCAGGGACTTTAAAAGACCAATGTCATTTGTAGGTGCTAGGACATGCTTGTAATAAGGAAGCTGCCAGGACTGTCTAAATTTACAGGGTGTATAAGATTATACCCATGACGTTCCAAAGACAGAAACAGACAATGGGATGAAAAACAATATAAATGATGAATTCTGGGTCTCTTCATCCTTGGTTAAGTCCATGATCCTCTTGGGGCCTCAATGCCCTCATCTATAAAACGGGAGTGAAGATTCTGCAGGAACCCCCTTACATGGCACCATCAGGGTATATACGTACTAACAACATTTTATTTTAATTTACAACCTATATACGTGCCTTCATTTGACAGCCTTTTGGTATGAGGCTAAGGCTTCTTCTGTAAGAGCATACCCAGGGTGTGAAATTCTACATTGCCTTTCTGCTTCATGTGCTGAGACCACAAAGAAATTGCCAAATGCTTTTGGTCTGGGTATCTTTAAAATATAGGGAAAACTTAAAAAGACATTTGTGAAGTAATCAGAGTACAGAATTCCTTTCTCATTTTTATCTTTTCCCCCATTTTTTTAGTTGTCTTGGTTACATTTAATTTGATGGCTATTTTTTATGGCAATTTAGGTTGCCATTCCAAAACATACAACTTAGCTGTTTACAGAAATGCTTCTTCCTGTACTATGTCACTGTGTTATGTAATAATTAAATTATATTATTACTAATTAAATTATAATTAAGTTATATGAAATTATACTATTTAATTATATGGTAAAGGTACACCATAAAAGCCTTGATGATAGGTTAAAACGACTTTTGCTAAGAACACACACAATTCAACTGGTGGGATCGGAAGTGCCAAATGGTACTAGAAAGCAGACCAATAGCAGGAGACTCCACGTGCCCTAGACAGTGAACAGTGCTTTGAAAGAGGGGCCGGAGGAAGGCTTGGGTACTGGGTGTGTTCTTAAGTGCAAGTGAGTTAGGAAATCCTCCACTGAGCATCTGCTTGGTGGCACTGCTGGAAAGAACATAAGATAATGCACAGGAGGCATTTAGCTTCCCACGTTAGGTACGAAATAAAGGCTTGGTAAACATTTCTTAGTAGTAGTTGATCTTATTACATCAGTCAAGTCACTTGGATGCTGGTTTTGAAATAACCTCCCATGAGCTTCTGATAAAGATAATACTCAATACTCCTTCCCATTGGTGGAACACCGTGAGACCAATTTGGAGCATCTGTGGATGTACTAAGTCCATTGGTCCTTCACGTGAAGTGACGTAGGTGGAGAAGGAATAACCGTGCCCCCTTCTCCCTGAGGCAAGTGAGATCCAGGGGCCCATGGGCACTTGCCTAATATCTCCGGGAATACTGGGAGCAGGACCAGAAGGAGAACAGAATTCTCCTTGTGCTACTTCACATTCCCTGAAGTTGCTCTAGGGCACATTATGCTGCTTCCTATACTCCTTCTAAAGTTAAAAAGATGACATGTATTTAATGACATGAAAAGGAGTACAGAAACAGATCTTCCTTTGCAAAAATGAAAGTCAGGAGAGAGCAGACTTGAAGCATCTCTGCAGACCCCTCAGCCCACCTTGGCCTTCCACATGAAACACTGGAGCAGACCTTCGGTCCTGAAGCCTCAGCCTGTGTGACAAAGTCTTCGAGGCCCATACAGTTGCAGCAGAAGTGAGGAAAATCTTCCCCTGCAGCAAGGGAACCATCACACAGGAGGAAACAAGAGGGGTTCCCAGCTGTGCTGACCTCGGGCAAGTCATTTAATACCTCTCAGCCTCAATGAACAGCGAAGAAACTTCTCTGTCTACTTTCCAGGGCCATTTGGGAAATGCATTTTTTAAAAGGCTGTGGGAGGGCTTCCCTGGTGGCGCAGTGGTTGAGAGTCTGCCTGCCATTGCAGGGGAAACGGGTTCGAGCCCTGGTCTGGGAGGATCCCACATGCCACGGAGCAACTAGGCCCGTGAGCCACAATTGCTGAGCCTGCGCGTCTGGAGCCTGTGCTCCACAACAAGAGAGGCCGCGATAGTGAGAGGCCCGTGCACCGCGATGAAGAGTGGCCCCCACTTGCCACAACTAGAGAAAGCCCTCTCACAGAAACGAAGACCCAACACGGCCATAAATAAATTAATTAAAAAAAAAAAAAAAAAAAAAGGCTGTGGGAAAGGCCTAGGTAGGACAGGGAATCTTATGGGAATAGGACATAATGTTCTTCCTAAGTGAAGATACACAGGACTCGGTATTACTATTACTGTTATGATCAGCCAACGTCTATGCACCGTTATTTAACTTACGAGTAAAAACAGCCATCCATGCAGATGAAAGCATTACCATCCTCATATTATAAAGGTAAGGCAAAACTAAAGAAAAACAATGTCCACAGGGCTCTGAAAAGCCACCAGAGTCATTTTAGCCTGGGGGAGGACAGTCATCATGTCAGAAGGCTCCTGATGTTACATTAGTTCGAGGAACAGACACGAGAAATATACAGGACCGTGAGCAGGAACCTGAATGGCCACCATCTGCTAGCCGAGTCCTGGAGTGACCTTTCCCACCCGCTCTGGTGTAAAGCCCCAGTCCCGCTCCCTCTGAGAGAAGCTGTGCCACAGTCCCCAAGTCTCTATCACCTCCTGGTGAAATGACTGCAGCACAACTGTATTTTCTAGAATGCTACAGGGTGCCGGGAGAGGTCAAGCCATCAGGCAACGTAATATATTTCCCTCTCAAGGAAAGAACAAACACATCTGAATCAAGTTACATCTACAATTTCTGAGCCAAAGAGATGTGTGTATGGGTCAATGTCTCACAACACGAATAAATGCAAAAGAATCAAACTGGCCTCCACTGATATTTGTATTAAAATTCAGGAGGACAACGTGCCTGTACCCAGGGAGGTCTGTAGTAAGTGGCCAGGGAGCAAATGAGGCCATGGGAGGAAAGAGACATGGCATGTCCTTAAGGTCAGGCCTTTTCAAAAGACATCTCCTCATACAAAGGAAAAGAGCCCTGTAGTTGTCAACCTGTCCGTTTGGAACTGTTATTTTGATTTCCTCCAGTGTACAAGCTTATTCTGAACCAGATCCAAGAGGTGTTTCACTCACTCACTCATTCATTCATTCATTCAATTCACACAGTTACAAAGCATCTGCAATATGACAACATGAATATACATTCCCTTTCCCTCGAGGAACTGAAAGCCCAGTGCACAGAAAGATAAGTCAAGACAAAATGACAAAGCAAAGAGATTAAGTAGTAGGATTAAGGACATTGTGTGCTAGGGGAGCATGCAGAAGTGCCCCTGAGCTCAGTCTTAAAGGTTCAGGGAACCTTCTAGGAGTCATCATATCCATGCTAAGAGCTGAAGGATGAGAGGAGAAGTGTTCAAGCAGAGGAAACAGCACACGCAAAGGCTCAGAACCATGGTTCCCAAACTGTGTGCCCAGGTGCCCCAGTGTGACACAGTAAACCTCCAGGGGCACCACGGATGTTTTAAAAGTTCCAGAGAAGCACAGCAATTCTCAGTATCTGCTGGGCACTTCCTGTGCAAACCAGCTCAAGGTAGCTCATGGTTTCCACGTTAGATTGTACCACACGCCCTATTTTTTGCAAAGCTGGGTTTTCAGAATTTGCTGTGATAAAAAGCAGTAGCTGCGTGAAAATCAATGTGCAACGGGTGTCCAGTCTGATTCTAAGGTTTGAGAAGTTGTGCAGCCCAACAGGTAAACATCCCACAAGGAAACAGTTGTGGTTATTTCAGAGTGAAATGTAAAATTTTTTTTTCCTTCACTTTATGTGCATTGTTTTTTCAAACAGCTACTAAACTGTTAGGACATAACCACTTAATAAATGTAATAGTTAAGTATTTCATTTGGCCTATGGGCGGGGTGAAATAATTACTAAAATTTTTACACCAAGGGCCCCAAGAAATGAGAAAATGTGAGAAACCTGTGGATTAGAGCCCAGAGACACAATACTTAGAGCAGACATTAAATCCTCTCATATGACTAAGACACGGAGGGCAAGGTGAGGACCGGTGAGAGAAGATGCTGGAAAGGCAGATGGGGCAGATTCCAGAGAGCCCTGTAAGCACATGAATGAACTTGGCCTTCACTCTGAGGCTGGGGCAGGGCAGGGTTGTCACAAGAGTTTTAAGCTTCACTGTTGCACAAAATACCACCCGAATTTAACTGGACTTTCCGCAGTTCTTGGAACTGCTGTATTTCACACCCATCATGTGGATACCATGCGGTAGAGTCCACCTGAGGAGTGGGGGGGTGAGAAGCAGACCAGTTCTGACGGAAGCCATCCCAAGCTCTCTGCTGGCAACATCATCTAATCCACTGAAGCTAAGGAAAAACACAGTGTAAAGTGTAGAATGCTTTACAGACAAAAGTTATCACTATCTAGCATTCATATATGTGTGCTGCATATTCTAAAAGCAGTCAACCTACAATGAATATAAGTCCTGCCTCGACCCCTTGCACGGTGGGTTGCTAACATCTCTTTTCCTTTTTCTGCATCATCACCAAAGCTTATGCTTGGTTATTCCTCTAATTCCTAAAACAACTTTTGGAAAAAACGAGAAAGAGCTATATGGTGAACTCTGAACTGCTTAACTTCAAGAAGCATTTGTTTTTTGTTTTGGTTTTTTTTTTTTTTAATTGAAGTGTAGTTGATTTACAATGTCATGTTAGTTTTTGCTGTACAGCAAAGTGATTCAGTTATGTATAACTTTTCACATTCTTTTCCATTATGTTTTATCACAGGATATTGAATATGGTTCCCTGTGCTATACAGTAGGTCCTTGTTGTTTATCTATACTAGTTTGCACCGCTAATCCCAAACTCCCAATCCATCCCTCCCCCACTTGCCACCTACAAAACTGTTCTCTATGTCTGCGAGTCTGTTTCTGTTTCATAGATAAGTTCATTTGTGTCATATTTTAGATTCTACACATAAGTGATATCATATGGTATTTGTCTTTCTCTTTCTGACTTACTTTTGCCTAGTATGATAATCTGTAGGTCCATCCATGTGTTGCTGCAAATGGCATTATTTCATTCTTTTTTTTATATGGCTGAATAATAGTCCATTGTCAAGAAACACTTGAAACAAGGCATGCTGTCATTTCTCTGAAGTGTCATCTAAGAGTTTTAAGAGTGCTGACTCTTCTCGTCTGCCTGTGTGATTTACAATAAAGCATACCAGAAACCCATCTCCTAAAACGTTTTACATGAAGGTTTCTTTTTTCCTTGAAAATGTTGTATTGAGGAAAAGCTTCTTACCAGTCACAGAAAAGCTTTATCAATCTAAAGCTAAACTGACAACATCACCCCCACTTCTCTGGCACGTCCAGAAGTTAGAAAAAAAAAAAAACATTATGGAAACAGGTAATCAAATTCATCCTGCCCACCCTGGGTCTTTGAAAGAAGGAAGAAGGAGGATGTCATAAAGGCCGGCCTAGAACAAATGCCCAGTAGAGGAGCCAGGAGCACACTTGCATCTCATGCTCCTTCTCTTATGTAGGACAGAGAATGGTCAGGGGACAAGAGACTTTGGCCCTTCCTACGATCTCCCCCAGAAAAACCTACTAGTTTTGAAAATTGCAGCAAGAAAAGCTATCCTATGTTTATTAACCCTTCCGCCTCACTGCTCAGGGTTCCAGGAGGGGCGAGCTCTACCGGAGCAACAGACAAGCCTGGGATCTCACCCCAGTCGTCACTCACCCCCTTCCCAGGGAAGAGGAGCGAGACAGCTGATCCAGAGTCTAGGTGAAGGAGGTGCTCGCCCTCAGCCTGACCCTGCTTCCCTGCTCTTTCGGGATCCATCTGCCTGCAGGGAGCATGTGTCACGAGTCCCCACGGAGAGGACCTGATGGGGTTTGCTATGCTGCTAAGATGGTCTGATTAGGGTGAGGAAATAAGTCTACCTTGTGGAGACACATTCATTCTCCAAGTGGTTTCAACAAAAAGCAGTACCTTGATCTCTTTCTGCCTGGTCCTATTTCTCTCTCTCAATGTGGTCTCATCTCAGATATGGAAGAGAGGGGTATTACGTACTGATCCCTAAAACCTTGACCCTATAAAGAAAGTGAAGAACCAAGTCAGTCAGTGGAAAGGTAGATCTGACAAACCACAAATCGTTTGCTTCTCACAAATGTGATATGGAACCCCTATTGTGTGCAAGACATTATTTTTAGGTGATGGGGACACTTGGGGAAGAAGGCAGATACGGTCTTTCCTTGGGAGCTATTTATAGTTCAACAGGCATATAAATCAACCCCCGCTTAATTACTTAGCCGTATTTGTGATAAGTACAAAGTGCTGTGAGAGACCTCATCAAGATTCTCTGTCTTGGTCAATGTCTCCACCAGATGGGCAAGCCTCAGACCCAGGAACTACTCAACACTAACGCTGCCCCCTCCCCTCACTCCCAAACTGGACCATAGCTAATCCATCACCTAGTCCTAGCTACTTCATCTCCCCATCACCTCGCAGGGAAATCGGATTCTTTCCATCCCCACCAGCAACTCCACATGCTAATTTCCCAGGTGGTCTCTCCCCCGACTGCGGCAAATGGCCTTCCAATTGATCCACTCGGATCCATTCTTTTTTTTTTTAAGCCGTGTTTAACTGTGGTAAAATGAAAACAGCATAAAATTTACTGTTTTTACCATTTTTTAAATGTACAGTGCAGTGGTATTAAGCACATTCATATTGTTGTGTGACCATCACCACCATCCATCTCCAAAATTCTTTTCATCTTGCAAAACCGAAACTCTATACCCATCAGACCATAGTTCTCCTTTCCCCCTTCCCTCAGCTCCTGGCAACCACCATTCCACTTTCGGCCTCTATGAATTTGACCACACTAGGTAGCTCACATAAGAGGAATCACACAAGATGTGTCTTTTGATGGCTGGCTTCCTTCGCTTAGCAGAGCCCTTGACTTCAAGTGTTTGACTTCCATTCTACTATCTGCAGCACCTGGCACTGTTGAACAAATCAGCTCAAGAAAACTTGACTTGGACGGGTTCAGGAAAGGCATATGCCTGAGAAAGTGAGATCTGATCCAAGGACTGAAAAATGAGAAAGAATTCACTAGGCAAAACTGGAAGAGGTAGAAGATCCAAAACAGAAAGGCAGGAAGTCAAAGCCCTCAGGTGACAAGGAGGTTGGTATATTTGCAAAACTGGAAAACAAACAACATAACACAAAACAAAGGCCATCGTCAGGGGAGCAGTGTGAACGGGGAGGGGCGGGGGGTTCAGGTGATGGGCTGCCTGATGCAGCAGGACCTAAAGGCCTCAGCAAACTGATGTTCTCGGAAGACTTCCAATCCCAGCAAGTTCCAGTATAAACAGTACTACGCTATCGAGGGACTTTCCCAAAGAACTGTCTCTTAGCAGCTCTCCAAGACCACCCCCGACCCAGCACACACACATAAGGACTGTGTACAGGGCAATAACCCTAATTTCTTATACGCATTATTTCAATTACTCCTCCCATCACCTCTCTGAAGGAAATATTCTCTCCGGTCTAGAGGACAGTAAAGTGAAGCAAAGACAAGTTAAGCAACTGGTCCTAGGTCATTCAGCTGCTAAGTGAAAGGGCCTGAGATTTGGACAAAGATCTGTCTTCAACATCCATGATATTTTCACCAAGTCATGACCTTTTTTTTTCTTTTTTCTAATATTTACTTAAATTCTGGTTCCAAAAGACAGTTCTATGTTTTTACGCATTACAGACACCAGCAGTCTAAGTTGTAGGTGATATTTTGGTAACAAAGGATATTTTTTGCACAAAACATCAAAAAGTGGCTCATGCAGATTCAGCACTCACTGTCCTTGCTGGGAGACTCAGGTCACAGCTCTGAGGCTCCCCAAGGAAGCCGGACTCTGGAGATGAAACCAGAGGGGCAAGCGCCAGCCAGTCACAGGTGGAGAATCCTCTGAGCCATGCCACTGGCCACATGCAGTCCTTTGCATGTGACAGTGTGTCTGGTGGGTTCAACCTACACGTCATACAGTAACAGATTCAAAGGGGAGAAAAAAATAGCTAGCTAAAAATGGTTTATAAAGACAGTAAAAGAGAACTGAGAATGGCATCAAATGTACTAGACAAGTAAGTGAAAAGCCAAACTACATAAAGACCAATAGAGTTCTACAATAAAAGTTAAAGTCTATTAATTCCCATCGAGACACTGAGATCCTTGAACAGGGGTTGGAAAACTTTTCCTATAAAGGTCCAGATACTAAATATTTTAGACTCAACTGTGTCATTTGTAGCTCAAAGTAGCCACAGACAGTATATAAATAAAGCTGTGCTCCAATAAAACTTTATTTACAGAAACATACGGTGAGCCTGATTTGACCTGCAGCCCGTAATTTGCCAAGCCCTGTAACTAAAGGTCAAAAACAAGTCTTCTCCAGATTCACAGATGTAGAGAACAAACTAGTGGGTACCAGTGGGGAGAGGGAAGCGGGGAGGGGCAATAGAGGGGTAGGGGATTAAGAGGTACAAAATATTAGGTATAAAATAAGCTACAAGAATACATTGTACAACACAGGGAATATAGCCAATATTTTATAGTAACTATAAATGGAGTATAACCTTTAAAAGTTGTGAATCACTATATTGTACACTTGTAACTTATATAATGTTGTATAGCAACTATATCTCAACAACAACAAAATAATAAAGAATGACTCTCACATCCTTCAAAGCAATAACATAGAGCTTGGATTTCACACCAGAAGGGAAATTAAAATGTTTCCCAAACTTTTATATAATTTTCATAAAACCCTACTCTGTGAGGCAAATATCATTTTATCCCATTCTACAAAAGAAGGAACTGAGGCTCAGAGACCTCTAAACAATTTGCACAGGGCCACCCAGGCCATAAAGGGCAGGGCCAGGAGTAGAATCCAGGCACGCTGGGCTTTCAGCATTCAGGTGCTTTTCACCATATGCCATAAGGAGATGGGCCTTGAGATGGAACAGACCCAAAGGGGATTCAGTCTGCAATCTTTAGGGGCAAGGAACAGAAACTCACTCGAACCAGCCAACTGGAAAAAGGACAGGTTACCATAAACCCACGGAAATTGTGTAGGAACAAAGTACTCTGAGTCCTGGAGGGACTGGAAAGCCACTGGAAATCAAGGCAGCTATCTCTTCATGTCTTATCTCCATCTTCCCATTCCTCGCTCCATCCCTCCCCATTTCCCTCCTTCCCTTCCTCCTCTCCTTCCCCCCCCCTCCTTTCTCTCTCTTCCTCCTTCCCTCCCAACCTCCCTCTTTCAGAAGCCTGAGAGTCTCTCCTTTGTGCTTTCCTCAGGGATCTACAACATTCTCCCTGCTCTACCAGCCGGTGTCCTCTGCTGGCTCTCAGGTACATGCCTTCACATCCCCAGTTGACATGAGAGCGAGTACACTGGCCAGAGTGGTACCATTGCCCTGACGCCACCCTCTCTTTCCGCTCTAGACCCACAGCTTATGCCCTGTGTCTCTTTGTCCAAATTCTTGGGATGGAGCATCCAACTGGTCACAAGTGAGTACAGGGAATAACCAGGGGTGGGTCACAGATGCATTCTTAGTCCAATCAGCCACAGCCAAGGATGGAGTAGGCCCGTGATGCCAAACATTTAGGAATGCCTGCCAGAGCCACGGGTGAAAGCCAGTTCTTTGAGAAGCTGGCATTCACCTCAAACATACCTAACATCAGAAAGAGAGGAAGGATGATTGGGCTCTACAATGCGAGAGAAATAGCAGGCAGATTGGAGGCGCACAAAGCCAAGCTGGAATCAAAAAATTACTTAAAAGGAGTGGGACGTGTTTACTCAATTCGGGAAGAATCTGGAGGACTTGGAGACAGACCAAATGAGAGTGATAAAAATAATCAGATGCATGAAAAAATCCAATATGCAAAACTATAAAAATACAATTGTGGCAAAGGCTGTTCTTATTTTATGTAAAGGGATACTACTCAACAGTTCAGAAAGCTGCTTTTTAACCCCATAAAGGGCAAATCACGAGGGAGTAAGAACCAAAGCAGGGGCACCTATTTGACTCAAAAAAGTTGACAGAAAATTCCAACAGGGGCTGCGAAAGGGTACAAAAAAGTGTCTGAATCGACATAAATAACTTGGTATAACTCATCACCTAAATGTGTACACAGGACACATGGAGGCATGGCTGGGGTAAGTAGCACTGCAAAGATTTCTTCTTCACTTTGTAAGAGATTTCAACGTGGAGATGCTAGACCAGGGAACCTCATTAATTTCTTTGATTTCTCTGTCCAAATGGTCCTTAGGCAACGAGAGATGCATCTCTGCTCAAGTTCTGTTTTTAGCACGAGTACTAGAAGCAGCTCTCAGAACAGCTCTCTTTCTGCTTCTCCAAGCTGACCCAGATCTCTCAGCGTTTCTTAATGACGTGCTGAGATCTGAGGACAGTTTGTGATTTTGATGTGATTTATTCTCCACAGATCTGAGCAGAGCGCACCGTGGTACAGAAAGAACCCTTCATGATTACCACGAGGAAGGGGCACATCCGAGACCGTTTTGCATCTTGATGGCTAAGACATCGTGGAAGGGGTAGAGGTGACACCCCATCTACTCCCTTTTCTCGATGTTCTACTAGTAAAAGAGTTGACCACCGGGGAAACACTCTCAATGCTTTAGGCAGTGAGTCTTAATGGCAGAATTATCTTTAGAGCTTTGTTAAAAAAAAAAAAAAATATATATATATATATATATATATATATATATATATATATATATTACTTCACAGGCCTCTACCCACAAAACTCCAATCCAGCACGTATACCATTATATTTTTAAAATTTAATATGGATCTGGGAATTGCCCATCTGGAGAGCCCTTCAGATGGCTCTGTCGTATAGTCAGCCTTGAGAACTGCTGGTTTAGGGCATGAAACATTTAAACAAGGACACCGACACTTTGGGCCAGGAGAAAAAGCAGAGGAATAAAGATCTCCATGGGCCAGCAAGTGAAGTCTGGAGCTGCTCATCCAGTGAGCTATCTGAAAGAGAGCAGCTGAGTTACACATCCAAGAGGTGGCTCAGGAGAGGGCTGAATGCTGAGACCCAGTGGAAATGTCAGAAGAGGAAGCTCATGTCTGCATCGGGGGAAGGAGGGTCTGAACAGACGTGAAGTTTCTTTGAAACCCCATGAATCCAAGATTCACACAGGGGTAGAATGCCCTGAGGCCTCTGAAATGGCTTTCCAGGTCCATGTTCAGATTGAAGATGACACAAGATTCCGGCAGTTCTACCACACATTGAACCTAACGCTTGCTTTTCCCTTTTCCCTGAACACTTTTGCCCATCCCTTATTTATCAGAAGTCACCCCCAAATACTCACAGAGCGTTTTAAAAATAACCCCTTCCCCAAATACCTTCCTGAACTGAGTCTACACACATGTACTGTTTAACAAATGTACAACTAAGCATTCGTCTCTAAGACAGTCCTTCTCCAGATCACTCCATGGCTTACTCCTGACTTCAATGAAGTTTTGGCCCAAAGGCCACCAGGTCCGAGACACCTGCCTTGGCCACTCCATCTCAGATAGCCTCCTACACCAAGTACCGCTGGTTATCTGCCTTCCCATCCTTCTTCAGTGCACATACCATCACTTGACATTCTATTGTTTAAACTTAATATCTATCTCTCCCATTAAGACACAAGCTTCCTGAGATCAAGGAGTCGGTTTTGCTCGCTGGTTACCTCCAGTACCTAGAAGAGCACCTGGCACAAAGCGAGTCCTCAAATCTTCACGGGCTGAACAATCAATGTAGGAATTGATCTATGTGCCAGCCACTTGCTGGTTACAGGCTGTAATGAGTTGATCTGTGCTCCCCCAAATTTGTTATGCTGACGTACGAACCCCCAATACCTCAGCACGGGACGCTTTTTGGAAATAGGGTAGTTGCCGATGTAATTAGTTAAGCTGAGGTCAGACTCCAATGAAGTGGGACCCTAATCCAGTATGACTGCTGTCCTTAGAAAACGGGGAATTTGGAAAGAAACATGCACGCAAGAGAAGGCCACGAAAGACTGGGGTGATGCTGCCACAAGTCAAGGAACTACCAGAAGTGGGGAGAGAGGCTGGAAAAGACCGTTCCCTAGCACCTTTGTGGGAGCATGGCCCCGCCCACATCTGGATTTTGGACTTCCGGCCTCCAGAAATCTTAGCGACAATACATTTCTTTTGTTTAAGCCACTTGGGTTGTGGCACTTTATTATGGCAGCCCTAGCAGGCTAATACACAGGGACTCCAAATTGAGGAAGTTACATTCGAGTCTAAAGCTATTCACAGTCTCCATTTGGGTCACCCAAAACAAGGGGCTGTAGGCCAGTTTCAAAAAATGGGATCTCCATGGAGTCTCTGAACACTGATAAAGGGTAGTAAGTACTGGGAGTAAGGGGACAGGTTAGTGAGATGACCACTTTCGTGGCAAACACACTCAGGTGAATTCAAAGGTACAGGCATGTTTACAACAAAATCAGTCAGTGGTCTCTTGCCTGGACCTTTCTACTTCCAGAACTGAGGGAGAGGCCAAAAGAGATCTTTGATAAACAAAGATGTACCCATCGGGTTTCACAGTAACTATTAGCTGGGAGTAGCTCTCGCCCCATCCATCGAGCCTTTGGGAGGGACATGAAAAACAATCTGGACGGTTGTGCCATCCTCCTGGGTCCCAATGAACAGACTCTTGCCTTTTGGAAAGGGCGAAGCCCACCCATGAGTGTGAAAGATGCAGCTTCTTCTTGCATTTAGCAAAGAGAATCCTGACTTTCAGATGTCTCATCGAGGCACTACCCAGAAGGCAAGTCATTATTTCAACTCAGATGTCTTCCCAGAATACCCCCCTTGTCATCTGCTTTCAAAAAAAACTGAAAAGATGATGTTGCTGGAAATGTCATCTGCCTGTTATGCAGAGGCGAAATCAAAGTGCTCTTTGTGTTAAATGTGACTATCATCACACTTGAAATCCAGAGCATAAATGTTACTAATACCCGCTGCAGTCACCCACCCAGTTATCAGCTGGAGGAGGCTGCAAAGACAGATTCAGATTTCGTAATTTCGCCTTATTTTTTCTTGTTCACTTAAAAATAGCACAGTGTTTTAATTGCACTCAACTTAATGTACTATACCTGCCAGTTCCAACACCCTTCATTATTTATATCGCTGGAAAAGCACTTAAAGATCAAATTGCATAATTTGTACTTGTACATCTTTAAGGTAGATTTATATCTGAAATTGTCAAATAGCAGTGACAGCACTGCTCTGAATATTAAACTTTAACAAGTTGGCAACCCCTAAACACATACGGAGAATAATGGAAACTGGTCATTAGTTATTTGAGTAGGTAGCTATTAAAAGAGGAGTTGAAAAGTCAATCCCTGTCTATAATTTTTAGGAGCAAGGGGTCTAGGGCCAGCTTGCCCGAGTTCAAATCCCGGGTCTGCTGTTTACTAGCCCTGTGTCCTTAGGCCCGTGCCTTAAACTTTCTGTGCTTTATCTTTCTCCTCTGTTAAATAAGAACGCTAATAATACCTATCAAAGGAGTGTGGTTAAGATGAAATCAGGTAACACACATAAACCTTTCAGAATGGTGCCTGGCATACGGTAAGCACAATTTAAGCACTTGCTAAAATAAGTATTTCCCATAATATTAGTAACTACCACCACTCATATAACCATAATAATCCTTATTCCTTCACTCTATATTAGAGTGATTCTGTCAACTAGATTTGCACCAAATATTCCCTTTGGATTTCTATTTCTCAATTGTCATTCAGTGGGGGTGGGTTCCCTGTGTTCTCAGAAAGTGTTTGCTAATTTGGAATTTTCACTTTGAGGATAATCTTTTAAAACTTCATAGAAGCACAATCAGGGTCATCTGGACAGCTATCTTAGAGTGGAGCCTAATGTCACTGCCCGCTTCTGCACCTGTGTTTATGGTCATGCTAGTCCCAGGTTGCACCCACGACCTTAAGTATCCTGGGATAGTGAGAACAGAACCAAGACTGGATACCTAAATGACGCCGTGACACCATACAAAGGCCAAGGATGCAAAGTGGTTTGGGGCTCTCTGGTGGGAAGAGAGGAAAGCAACACGGAAAGGCAAGCCATCACGTGGCACACGGGCATTCCAAATTCTATGAAACCACGGTCCATCCCATATTTAGGTTGGGAGAGTAACACAGCACCACCTGACATAATAAAATCATGTTGATGATTTGAACTTTTTGTTGATTTTTCAGTTTTGTTAGAAATATTATATAAATCTGTGTACTGTACTATTCCAGTTGATTCAAGCTATCTCTTCACAGACGTCACACCAAGTTGCCCATGTAAGTAACATTATAATGAGAATTATTTACGTCTGTGAAAATTGTGCTGCTTGGGAGGGGGCTGGCAAGATACTCAAGCTGAAGAACCTTAGCCTAAAGAGAGATACACGGAACAAATGGTCTGTGATCTGGCCCTGGCCTCTCTCCCCTCCCTCGAACACCCCATGCTATTCCCTATCACCAGGACTCTACTATTTCCTCCAAATGGGAAACTCTTACACAACTCTCAAATCCCTCTAACACCCATCCATGGAAGTCCTCCAACTCCAGCAGGCAGAACTTAGCTCTTCTTTGACTGGTTCTGTCGCCCTGCATGCAGCCGTCCATTTCAGCAACTCTCTCTTTGTGTGAAACCCTCTCTGGTCACATCTGTGTTCTCAGAAAACAGAAGGCTGCTGAAAACCAGAGACCATAGATCTTTTTTTTTTCTCTTTTTTTAACATCTTTATTGGAGTATAATTGCTTTACAATGGTGTGTTAGTTTCTGCTTTGTAACAAAGTGAATCAGCTATACATATACATATATCCCCATATCTCCTCCCTCTTGCGTCTCCCTCCCAACCTCCCTATCCCACCCCAAGACCACGCATCTTTGAATTGCTGGATCTACACCAACTAACGCATAACGTGTCATAGAGCAGAAGCTCGGTGAAAATACACCTATAAGTGTATCACCTACTGTGGGCCAGACATTCTGCTGTGTGCCTGTCACTGTGTTATCTGAACCCAAGGGAACACCAGAGACGTGTGATTTGGTTTCACTGGGACTTGGGAAGCCAATCCTTAGCCCAAAGTGACACCAACAGGGACCTCCCTGGCAGTCTAGGGGATAAGACTCTGTGTTCCCACTGCAAGGGGCACAGGTTTGATCCCTGGTGGGGGAACTAAGATCCCACATGCTGTGTGGCACAGCCAAAAAAATAAAAAGTGACACCAACAGCAGGAAGTTCATCCCAGGTTTCCTGGTTCCAACCCACCACGTAAGAGGAACAGTAACAGAGATGGAAATAACAATAGGTAACACAGTATAAGCTCCCATGTAACAAGTATTATGCTAGGCGCTTTGCCTTTTTATTTTAGCCTTAGAACACGGTAAGGCATATGCGGTCATCATCTCCATTGTTAGAGGAGAGGAAACTGAGGAACAGAATGATTAGGCAATGTACCAAAAAGTCACACAGCTGCTAAATGGTGGAGACGGTAAGTGAACCATCTACCACGCCTGCCTCTCTTCCCAGCGGGGACCCTCTTTGTAGCCCTTCATGAAAAGCCCAACTGTGGGTCCAGAACTACTAGAATAGAATTGTTTTAATGGAGGTAAAGCCTCCACAGAGTCTAGGACATGACAGCATCTTCATATTACTAGAGCTGGGAGTAATAGTTGTAATAGTCACAAGACTGCTCTAGCCGGAAGGCTGGCCCTTGCCACGGCAGCCAGGAGAGCGGGGAGGTGCTGCAAGTAAACTATTCCGAGATACTAACATAAGAGTTTTACAGTGAGAAGGTCTTTAGTAAGACACGGAGCAAGATTTAGTACCAAATGTACTTTTGCCCTTAAGTCAGCAGCATCAGAAATCATCACGGGTGGTACCCAAGGTGAATACAGATTGTGTCTGGGAAAGGAGTGTCGTATGACCCCTCTCTCTGGAATTCCTCCTCTTTGGCTCCTGTTCCCTTTCTCAACCCAAGCTCCCCACCACCGACACCCTGACAGCAAACTAAGAGGAAACGTGAGAAAACCATGATACAATGACAGAGACCAATTAGAGCACAAAGATTGGCCCTGGGCTATCCATGTGTTTTATACCCTCGTGTCCCTGGTACCCACAGGGCGCGACCTACCCTCAAGGAACAAGACTGATGCAGGAGACCCCTTGAGGACCTTTTCTTTGAGGACTAATCTCATGTTTCACTGGCTTCCTAAGTAGTACTGCCTATTAGCAATGGAGTGGCTCATTTAGGAACAGTTATGGTTGCACAGAACACCATGGGAACTGCGGAATTTCAGGACCCAGCTCACTGGGGGTCACTGCGTTGTCATGACAAGTTTCTCGTTAGTTACCAATCAGGCACCCAGGGATGGAGAAAAATGTTGCCAAGTCAGCTAAAGTGTATCCAAGAAGCAGAGAACCTATTACATAAGGCGAGCCTCTCCTCCCAGCAACCTCCTGCACATTTGGCCAAGATGGCACTCCAATCCTATCTGTCTTCCCACAGTCGCCTTCCCTTTCTCCACACCCCCCCACCCCTCCTGCTGTTCCAGCCAAGGCTCTGAGTTTTTTACTTCACTCCCTTAAGGTGCCCTATGACATCTGCTGAGGGTCCACAGCATTTTGAGTCTTCATTCTGATGACTTCCTAGGGTGGAACCGCCATGCTTCTCCAGACTCCTAACAGCAGAGGTTTCCCTGGGAATAAGCATGTAATCAAGACAGAGCCCACTGAAATCCATCCTTAAACTCTGCACACAGGGAGGGGGAGGAAAAGAGCATCTGGCTCAGGAAGGCGTGTGGGGACAGCTGGCATGGGGCCCGGATATGAGAAACAGGGAGAAGGCAGCATGATGGGGACCTAGAAACCCTGGGCGCTAGGGGGGTGCTGAGCCAACGGGAGGGCACTAATATGCAAGAGACACCCAGAGCGATTCTGCCTGAAATGCTGACAGCAGATCCTCCTGGAGGCATCTATGAAAGTGTGTGGAAATTCCTGAAAATAGGAATATGAGGAACACGTGCTGTCAAACTGCATTCAAAATTGCATCGCTAATACCCAAATTATGGAATCCAAGCATGTCCCACTGGGACATCTGGGAGAGCAGGGGTTTTCTATGTTTGGCATACTCCAGAAATAATGGCATCAGAATCAATTGTGAGGTTTGTCCAAATGCATGTTCCCAGGCCATAACCTCGGTCTGATTGAACCAGAATCCCAGGCAAGGGTCTCAGGAATGTGCCATTTTAAACAAATCTCCTCTGTGGATTTTATTCCCACTGAAGACGGAGATCACTGCTATATAAAGTTGTGGAATCAGATCTGGGTTGTAAGTCTGGTCCTGAGGATGAGGACAGCTTTGGAAGATGTCCCTCATCTAAGCAATGTCCCTGCTGAGGGCTGAATGTGGGTCTGGTACTCGCATGCCCACAACCTTGTAGAGAACAGAGAAGTAACCCTGACACCAATAAAGCAAACAGCACACGTGTCATGTTTTCACAGCACCTCAACTTTCTCAGCTGTAAAATGTGGACGATCCCAGCACGACCCCACCTGGTTGTGCAAGACTCAAACAAGAGGGAGACAGACATGGAGAGCAATTAGTAGAAGGTCTGGCACAGGATAACAGCTCAAAAGATGATATATTCATCTATGACAGTATCTATCGATCCATCTACCTACACGGAGTGCATATAAGTTTATCAAGTGTAAAAACATGCAGCAAAACATGGCAAAGGACTCTCCTTTCTGTGGGCACCTGAATCTTTAACCCGTCAGAGCTCAGGGATACAGCAGGCAACGTGGTCCACAGTTGACCAGGGCCTGAGACTCAATACTTCCTCTCGTGAACTAGAGCTTAAGGAACCAGCTTAGGACTGCCCGACTCTCTTTCCCTGGCATATCCAATCCATCACCAAGTCCCATAGGTATCACAATATATCCCGAATCCAAATACTTCTTAGCACCTCCACTTGGGAACACCATGGCCTGGACCAACACCAGCTGTGTCTTGGGAGACAAGAGCCTCCATCCCGGTTCCAACTATAAAATTCCTCCCAGCCAACACTCTCTCCACACAGCAGGCCCCTGCTCTGAGTCCATCGATGTAGGGTTCCAGCATTTAGCAAATAAAAATACAGAATGCCCAGTTATGTCCAAACTACACAATTAACTGTGGTTTATCCGCAATTCAAATTTAACTGGCCACCCTGTATTTTATCTGGCAACCCTCTATCAATGGCTTCCTGCTGCACTTAGAATCAAAACCAATCTCCTTACTAGCATCTGTGAGGCCCACACCACTGGCAATGGCCTAACCCTCTGCTCTCGCCTCCTCCCCCTTGCTGTCCCTTGAGTACATCAATCTTGCTGGGCCTCAAGATGGCTACACGTGTCATTCCTTCCATCTGGGACACTATTTCCCCAGATCCTTGCTTGGTTCCATCCCCTGGCTCCAATCAGCCCTCTAATCCAAGATGGCCAAAACCCCACTCTCCCCTCAGCCCCTTGGGCTCCATCTCTTTACCTTGATTATTTTATAACATTCATTGCTAGTGGACAGAATTTCTTATCCATTGCCCTTATTAGAAAGCAAGTTTTATGAGCACAAAGACTCTCTTAGTCATGAATGTACCCCCAGAGCTGAGGACAATGGGTGGCACATAATAGGTGCAAAATAAACAGTCATGGAGTGAAGGAAAGTTGGAAAAGGCACTGCATCCCACTCCGCTCACGAGAGCCACACAGAAACCTTGCCAGCCTGAAATGCCGGGAGGTGGGGGAACGGCTCAGGTACAGCTCATGCTGGCCAAGTGTGGCAGGATGAGAGGGGGCGGGGAGGCAGTAAAAGGACCTGTTCATCAGGTAGGTGCGATGCCAACCTGGGACGCCTACCTAAGAAGCCGAAATATCCCCAACGCCAATTCTTGTCCTATTATTCCTCAAGAAAAGGGCCCTCACAAGGAAAACAAATCTATGGTTACCAAAGGGGAAAGGGCGGGAGGAGGGCGGTGGGGGGGGAGGGATAAATTAGGAGTTTGGGATTAGCAGATACACACTACCATGTATAAAATAGATAAACAAGGACCTACTGTATAGCACAGGGAACTATACTCAATATCTTATAACAACCTATAATGGAAAAAAGAATCTGAAAAAAATATATACGTATGTATGTATAACTGAATCACTTTGCTCTACACCTGAAACTAACACAACACTGTAAATCAACTATACCTCAATTTTAAAAAAAGGGCCCTCAATCAGTTTCTCTCCATGGATGGTAAACAATAAAACGTCATGCCTGCAGAGAACTTCCATATGTTTGTTTTCTCCCAAGATTCACTGCAACCACATGTGGGAGGTCTGATTGTCCTCATTTGACTGGGGAGGAAGTCAAGGCTCAGAAAGGTTAGGTAACTTACCCAAGATCACACAGCTAGGAAGTAACCAAGTCAGGATTTAAACACAGTGAAACGTACCCAGTTCAGCGTAGGGACTCAAGAGCTGGAACGCCTGGGATGAAAGCCAGGCCTGACGCCCTCTCTACCATAATGTCCACCTATAAAGCAGCCGCAAGAAGAGCAGTACTTGCCTCACAGAGACATGCTGAAGATTAAATGAGTGAGTCCTAACTGCTGAGAACACCGCCTGGCACACCTGAAGTAGAACCTAAGTGGTAAGCATCTCTTTAAGCTTAGATTTTTGGAGTGCAAATCCCCCGTGTGGTGCACTGCTTTGAACACCTCCTCTGGCTCCTGACCCTCCTTCCCAGGCCACGTCGACCCCTCTCCGACCCCTCTCTGGACCTGTGTCTCCTCATCTGCAAGTTGACAGAAATGGCCTTGGCTGGTCATTAAGCACCCCCCATGCTAATTAGCTGGGCTCCCCAGGATGTGTCTGCTTCTTCCCTTCTGACTGTTACATGCTCACTACTTGGCCTCATTGCACCTCCCGAAGTTTTCAAGCCCCTCCCTGCCACTGGTCTGAACCTTCTCCAGTTCAGGAGGACCTTTGCAAGATTTTATGTCTCTCTTGAGCACATACCCAAATGTAAAAACACTACATTAAGCATCAGGCCCTGGTTTAGAGCTCCAAGGCAGTAAATTAAAAATTATAGTTCCCACAGTAACCATCTCTCTTCCTACCGTGCCCATATTTAGAACTGGGTATTACTGTACGGGTTGAAAAATTTACTGCCTGCCTGTGTGTCTGTGTGTGTGTGTGTCTGGCTAAGTTATGAGGAACGCAAAAATTCATTCCAAACTGTTCTGACTTTGGGGAGATGAAATTCTCAGCCACAGTCATGCGGTAGTGATCTCTCTCTGCCTGTGGTCCATTTCCTGTAACAGGAGTCAATACACAGTGAACCTGGATGGATGCTCAAGGAGCCATACTCCATCCTCTGCTCCTGTGCATCGTGGAACAGGAAGTCCCAAGCCAGCATGATTCCAGGGGCTTGTGTCATGCTGTGTGTCTGGGGGCTGACATCAAACCCTGCTGGAGTTTCAGGATTTGGTTTGGCAAGTACCAAGATAGATAAAAGCACAGAGGTGAGACAGAGAGGGGGAAAGAAAGAAGAAGAAGAAAAAAAGGCATGGAGCAGGGGGCTAGGAGGAGAAATTTAGGGAGACAAAAAGGGAAGGGGGATCTTTGGGGAACAAACAAACAAAAAGGGAAGGAGGAACTGCAGGTAGCCCAAAAAGTAGAAAAGACCAAAGGAAAGAAGAAGGAGTGCTGGGCCAAGTCCCCAAGAGAAGGGAGTAATTAGAAGCAAAAAGAGGAAAAAAAAAAAAAAAAAAAGAGAGAGTGGGCTTCCCTGGTGGCGCAGTGGTTGAGAATCTGCCTGCCAATGCAGGGGACATGGGTTCGAGCCCTGGTCTGGGAAGATCCCACATACCGTGGAGCAACTAGGTCCATGAGCCACAATTACGGAGCCTGCGCGTCTGGAGCTTGTGCTCCACAACAAGAGAGGCCGCGATAGTGAAAGGCCTGCACAACGCGATGAAGAGTGGCCCCCTCTTGCCGCAACTAGAGAAAGCCCTCGCACAGAAACGAAGACACAACACAGCCAAAAATAAATAAATAAATAAGCCTACGTCTTTAAAACAAAACAAAAAAAAAAACCACAATGTATATTTTAAAAAAAAAAAAAAAAAAAAAGAGTATAATTAAAATGGAGGGGACCCGGCCTGAGGAGCAGGGGCAGGAGCTTCGAAACTAGGGCGGCGCGAAACAGGGCAGACAGCAGAAGCAAGAAGAACTACAATCCTCCGGCCTGTGGAACAAAAACCACATTCACAGAAAGACAGACAAAATGAAAATGGAGAGGGCTATGTACCATATGAAGGAACAAGAGAAAACCCTAGAAAAACAACTAAATGAAGTGGAGATAGGCAACCTTCCAGAAAAAGAATTCAGAATAATGATAGTGAAGATGATCCAGGACCTCGGAAAAAGAATGGAGGCAAAGATCAAGAAGATGAAAGAAATGTTTAACAAAGACCTAGAAGAATTAAAGAACAAACAAACAGAGATGAACAATACAATAACTGAAATGAAAACTACACTAGAAGGAATCAATAGCAGAATAACTGAGGCAGAAGAACGGATAAGTGACCTGGAAGACAGAATGGTGGAATTCACTGCTGTGGAACAGAATAAAGAAAAAAGAATGAAAAGAAATGAAGACAGCCTAAGAGACCTCTGGGACAATATTAAACGCAACAACATTCGCATTATAAGGGTCCCAGAAGGAGAAGAGAGAGAGAAAGGACCAGAGAAAATATTTGAAGAGATTACAGTCAAAAACTTCCCTATCATGGGACAGGAAATAGCCACCCAAGTCCAGGAAGCACAGAGAGTCCCATACAGGATAAACCCAAGGAGAAACACGCCGAGACACATAGTAATCAAAGTGGCAAAAATTAAAGACAAAGAAAAATTATTGAAAGCAGCGAGGGAAAAATGACAAATAACATACAAGGGAACTCCCATAAGGTTAACAGCTGATTTCTCAGCAGAAACTCTACAAGCCAGAAGGGAGTGGCATGATATACTTAAAGTGATGAAAGGGAAGAACCTACAACCAAGATTACTCTACCCAGCAGGGATCTCATTCAGATTCAATGGAGAAATCAAAAGCTTTACAGACAAGCAAAAGCTAAGAGAATTCGGCACCACCAAACCAGCTCTACAACAAATGCTAAAGGAACTTCTCTAAGTGGGAAAAACAAGAGAAGAAAAGGACCTACAAAAACAAACCCAAAACAATTAAGAAAATGGTCATGGGAACATACATATGGATAATTACCTTAAATGTGAATGGATTAAATGCTTCAACCAAAAGACACAGGCTTGCTAAATGGATACAAAAACAAGACATATATATATGCTGTCTACAAGAGACCCACTTTAGACCTAGGGAAACATACAGACTGAAAGTGAGGGGATGGAAAAAGATATTCAATGCAAATGGAAATCAAAAGAAAGCTGGAATAGCATTACTCATATTGGAAAACATAGACTTTATAATAAAGAATGTTACAAGAGACAAGGAAGGACACTACATAATGATCAAGGGATCAATCCAAGAAGAAGATATAACAATTATAAATATATATGCACCCAACATAGGAGCACCTCAATACATAAGGCAACTCCTAACAGCTATAAAAGAGGAAATTGACAGCAACACAATAATAGTGCGGGAGTTTAACACCTCACTTACACCAATGGACAGATCATCCAAAATGAAAATAAATAAGGAAACAGAAGCTTTAAATGACACAATAGACCAGATAGATTTAATTGATATTTACAGGACACGCCATCCAAAAACAGCAGATTACACTTTCTCCTGAAGTGCGCACGGAACATTTTCCAGGATATCACATCTTGGGTCACAAATCAAGCCTCAATAAATTTAAGAAAATTGAAATCATACCAAGCCTCTTTTCTGACCACAACGCTATGAGATTAGAAAAGAATTACAGGGAAAAAAACATAAAAAACACAAACACATGGAGGCTAAACAATATGTTACTAAATAGCCAAGAGATCACTGAAAGAATCAAAGAGAAAATCAAAAAATACCTAGAGACAAATGACAATGAAAACATGACAATCCAAAACCTATGGGATGCAGCAAAAGCAGTTCTAAGGGGGAAGTTTATAGCTATACAAGCCTACCTCAAGAAACAAGAAAAATCTCAAGTAAACAATCTAACCTTACACCTAAAGGAACTAGAGAAAGAAGAATAAACAAAACCCAAAGTTAGCAGAAGGAAAGAAATCATAAAGATCAGAGCAGAAATAAACGAAATAGGAACAAAGAAAACAACAGCAAAGACCAATAAAACTAAAAGCTGGTTCTTTGAGAAGACAAACAAAATTGATAAGCCATTAGCCAGAGTCATCAAGAAAAAAAGAGGGAGAGGACTTAAATCAATAAAATTAGAAATGAAAAAGGAGAAGTTACAACAGACACCGCAGAAATACAAAGCATCCTAGGAGACTACTACAAGCAACTCTATGCCAATAAAATGGAAAACCTGGAAGAAATGGACAAATTCTTAGAAAGGTATAACCTTCCAAGACTGAACCAGGAAGAAATAGAAAATATGAACAGACCAATCACAAGTAATGAAATTGAAACTGTGATTAAAAATCTTCCAACAAACAAATGTCCAGGAACAGATGGCTTCACAGTTGAATTCTATCAAACATTTAGAGAAGAGCTAACACCCATCCTTCTCAAACTCTTCCAAAAAATTGCAGAGGAAGGAACACTCCCAAACTCATTCTATGAGGCCACCATCACGCTGATACCAAAACCAGACAAAGATACTACAAAAAAAGAAAATTACAGACCAATATCACTGATGAATATAGATGCAAAAATCCTCAACAAAATACTAGCAAACAGAATCCAACATCATATTAAAAGGATCATACACCATGATCAAGTGGGATTTATCCCAGGGATGCAAGGATTCTTCAATACACGCAAATCAATCAATGTGATACATTATATTAACAAATTGAAGAATAAAAACCATATGATCATCTCAATAGATGCAGAAAAAGCTTTTGACAAAATTCAACACCCATTTATGATAAAAATTCTCCAGAAAGTGGGCATAGAGGGAAGCTACCTCAACATAATAAAGGCCATACACGACAAACCTACAGCAAACATCATTGTCAATGGTGAAAAACTGAAAGCATTTCCTTTAAGATCAGGATGTCCAAGACAAGGATGTCCACTCTCGCCACTCCTATTCAACATAGTTTTGGAAGTTTTAGCCACGACAATCAGAGAAGAAAAAGAAATAAAAGGAATACAGATTGGAAAAGAAGAAGTAAAACTGTCACTGTTTGCAGATGACATGATACTGTACATAGAGAATCCTAAAAATGCCACCAGAAAACTACTAGAGCTAATCAATGAATTTGGTAAAGTTGCAGGATAAAAAATTAATGCACAGAAATCTCTTGCATTCCTATACACTAATGATGAAAAATCTGAAAGAGAAATTAAGGAAACACTCCCATTTACCATTACAACAAAAAGAATAAAATACCTAGGAATAAACCTACCTAGGGAGACAAAAGACCTGTATGCAGAAAACTATAAGACACTGACAAAAGAAATTAAAGATGATACCAAGAGACAGAGAGATATACCATGTTCTTGGATTGGAAGAATCAACACTGTGAAAATGACTACACTACCCACAGCAATCTACAGATTCAATGCAATCCCTATCAAACTACCAATGGCATTTTTCAAAGAACTAGAACAAAAAATTTCACAGTTTGTATGGAAACACAGAAGACCCTGAATAGCCAAAGCAGTCTTGAGGGAAAAAAACGGAGTGGGAGGAATCAGACTCCCTGACTTCAGACTATACTACAAAGCTACAGTAATCAAGACAGTATGGTACTGGCACAAAACAGAAACATAGATCAATGGAACAAGATAGAAAGCCCAGAGATAAACCCACGCACCTATGGTCAACTAATCTATGACAAAGGAGGCAAGGATATACAATGGAGAAAAGACAGTCTCTTCAATAAGTGGTGCTGGGAAAACTGGACAGCTATGTGTAAAAGAATGAAATTAGAACACTCCCTAACACCATACACAAAAATAAACTCGAAATGCATTCGAGACCTAAATGTAAGACCGGACACTATAAAACTCTTAGAGGAAAACATAGGAAGAACACTCTTTGACATAAATCACAGCAAGATCTTTTTTGATCCACCTCCTAGAGTAATGGAAATAAAAGCAAAAATAAACAAGTGGGACCTAATGAAACTTCAAAGCTTTTGCACAGCAAAGGAAACCATAAACAAGACGAAAAGACAACCCTCAGAATGGGAGAAAATATTTGCAAACGAATCAACGGACAAAGGGTTAATCTCCAAAATATACAAACAGCTCACGTAGCTCAATATTAAAGAAACAAACACCCCAATCCAAAAATGGGCAGAAGACCTAAATAGACATTTCTCCAAAGAAGATATACAGATGGTCAAGAAGCACATGAAAAGCTGCTCAACATCACTAATTATTAGAGATATGCAAATCAAAAGTACAATGAGGTATCACCTCACACCAGTTAGAATGGGCATCATCAGAAAATCGACAAACAACAAATGCTGGAGAGGGTGTGGAGAAAAGGGAACCCTCTTGCACTGTTAGTGGGAATGTAAATTGATACAGCCACTATGGAGAACAGTATGGAGGTTCCTTAAAAAACTACAAATTGAATTACCATATGATCCAGCAATCCCACTACTGGGCATATACTCAGAGAAAACCATAATTCCAAAAGACACATGCACCCCAATGTTCATTGCACAGACAGACAGACGAATGGATAAAGATGTTGTGGTACATATATACAATGGAATATTACTCAACCATAAAAAGGAACGAAATTGAGTCATTTGTTGAGACGTGGATGGATGTAGAGACTGTCATACAGAGTGAAGTAAGTCAGAAAGAGAAAAACAAATATCGTATATTAACGCATGTGTGTGGAACCTAGAAAAATGGTACAGGTGAACCGGTCTGTAGGGCAGAATTTGAGACACAGATGTAGAGAACAAACGTATGGACACCAAGGCGGGAAACCACGGGGGGGGGGGGGTTGGGATGGTGGTGTGATGAATTGGGCGATTGGGATTGACATGTATACACTGATGTGTATAAAACTGATGAGTAATAAGAACCTGCTGTATAAAAAAATAAGTTAAATAAAATTCAAAAATTAAAAAAAAAATGGAGAGAAAAACGATATAAATAAATAATCTTTTAAATACTTACAATGTACATCTTTCACAATGCATGTTAAAGAACTTTTACCCATAGATGTTCAATACACACCATTTCCCCATGTACTAGATGCTTCCATGGGCAATCCTATCATGGTGTGAAGGGAGGAGCCAGGCAGGCCGGGGGCCAACACAGGCTTCACCCTATAATAGCTCCATGACTTTCAGCAAGTTGGTGGACCTCTCTAGGCCTCAGTTTCCCCATCTAAATTGAGGATAACAGTCTTGTCCCATGGGTGGTCGTGAGGATTGAATGCACACATGTAGAGCCAGAGGGTGCCATATAAACGTCAGAGCTATACAAGTTTAGTGATTGCTCTGATCACTCAGTCCTCCCAACCACCCCAGATGTAGGCATCTACATCCCTAATCAACCCTTGAAGATGCTGGTACCCAAGTTAATACACCCAATAATCAACAGGAGGTGGAATTCAAACACACTTCATGCTCTTTAGACTAGAGACCAGGGGGGAGGGAAAGAGAGCATGGAAGAGAGAAAAAAAAAAAAAAAGGGATAAGCATCCTTTTCCCCTTAGGTGAGATGGGAGACAGCGAGAAGGCAAAGAAATCAGAGAAGAGGGAAGAGAAAAAAGGGGTGGGCTGGGTAGAGAGATCCCGAGACCTGGACAAAGGCAACCAAGTTGAAGGGCAGCATTTGGACCATCTCCATCTGGCCTAATGGGTCCCTCTAGCCAGCGAGGCCAGCCCTGGGAGGGGGTCCCACTGGGCTGGTCCTCCCACACAGCATCTATCCACCCAACACTCTTCTGGACTCATCCAGCACCCCAGAGGCACTGCCGCTGCACAGATCAGGGGCTCCCAGGGACCCTGCTTTGGAACCTCTTCCAAGCACGAGGGTCCCTTCCTAGTTCCAGAAGCTGCGTTAGAGCCGGGGAGGCAGCAGGCCCAACAGCCCTCTCCTGCGGGGGGGCCCAGCCTGAATGTGCAGCCCTGGCAGTTGCACACATCACCCTCTGGCTTGAGAGCAGAGTAAATTTCTGTGGACGTTATCAAGCGAGAATGAATACTGAAACCCGGCAAGGACTCCACGCCGCTGCTTTCCACGTGCTGTAAGCAGATGTGGAGGCATCCCCACCAGCAAAGTGGTAATCCAACTGACATCGGGGGCAGGAGGAGGAGAGGCTGCTGGTCAGGAAGAGTGGTTTCACACTTTTCCAAAAGATGGGAAGAAGGGGAGAATTAAAAATAGATTTGGTGTTGCCTTAACACTACAAGCCACGCACACGACATTGATCAGAGAGAATCAGCGTGGCCGAGTATTGGACGCGGCGGTACCAGTGGACTCATTTCTCACCAGCAAATATTGACTGTGCGGTAAGAAAGCCTGTGAGTCCAAGACTGGAACATGGCCCTTCACAGGCCAGGAGTGGGCAAGTCAGCAAGCAAAATACACGTCTCTCGGCTCACGTGCGTACATCTCCCCCTACACGCTCAGACGCAAAAACTGGCCAAGCCCCATTCATCTCTCCTAAGCCTCTCGGTGTGTCCTGGCCCATCACGGCTGACTTTTAACAAGCAGTGGCAAAGGCCAGGACTCCTCTCAACACCTAACCTCCTCCTATTCTCTGGGCCCTTCGATGGTTCTGACATGGACCCAACGGGAGACCCCTAAGGAACCAGGGAGGGCCAGGGCCTGGGAGCGGTGGGGGGGGGGGGGTCCCTGCTCTTCTCCAGGCAGCACCAAGAACTCTGGGGGAGCAGGACACTTCCTGCCTCTGCACCCACGTTCCTTCTTCTGCGTTTCAGTTTCTGTAATATACCTTTAAAGGCAAGCATCTCCCTTGTTATTCCAATAATTCATTCCTGAAAATAAAATGTCGCGTGCCACAAAGCTAACCAAAGGGAACCAATTTCCCACAATTTTCACTGGGAAAAGTTATAATTAAAATTATAAATTAAGATTGTAATTAAAACTTAACAATGCATTAGATGTGAAGTCAACTCCCTCCTCCCAGTTTCCTAAAATGAAATAAAGACATCATAAACATAAAACACCTGTACACAAGTGACAAATTCTCTTGAGAGGATGTTAAGATGCTAAAAACACCCGTTGCTTCCTGATCAGAACATCGTCTGCATGGCTGTCAGCGTGCAGTTGCTGTGCGCGAGGCCGCCTGGCTATTCTCAGCGCCGGCTGCACCCTGGGCCCACGTCCCCGGTCTGTTGATGCTTGGAGGCTTCTCAGAATGTCTACACACAGTTCCAGTTTTCTACCAGTTGCATCTGGTCTAGGACTTAATACTTAACCGTAATACATTATTTGATTTAAAATAGTATATTGATTTTTGTAGCATAAATAAAAATTTTCCCTATGTAAACATCATCCCCCGAAATATGCCATCGAGATATGTACTTTGTATAAAGTTTAGGTATTTAAAAAAGGGGCAGCAGCATTATCCACAGTCCCCCGCTCCCCAAAAGGTGGAAGAACCCAAATATTCATCCAAAGATGAATGGATAAACAAAAATGTGGTGCATACATACAAGGGCGTATCACTCAGCCTTGAGAAGGAAGGAAATTCTGCCACATGCCACAATGTGCATGAACCTTACTGATATTTTGCCAAGTAAAATAAGCCAGACCCGAAAGGACAAATAATGCACTATTCCACATATGTGAGGTAATTACAATAGGCAAATTTATGGAAATAAAGTAGAACTGAGGTTATCAGGGGCTGGTGGAGGGGAAATGAGAAGTTGCAGTGATGAACCAGTTTTGGGAATGAATCGTGGTGATGGTTACACAATATTGTGAATGTACTTAATGCCATGGAAGCGTACACTTAAAAATGGTTGAAGTGGTAAATTTTGTCATGTATGTATATATATTGTTTTGTGGGGGTTTTTTTGGGTTTGTTTTTGGGTTTTTCTTTTAGGCCGTACCACGCAGCATGCAGGATCTTAGTTCTCCAACCACGGATCAAACCTGGGCCTCCTGCAATGAAAGCACGGAGTCCTAACTACTGGACCGCCAGGGAATTCCCTATGTTATATATACTTTATGACAATTAAAACAAGAAGCACTCTACTTGGAAAACCTCAACCCAGAAGTAGGCTGTAGGTAGTAGGTTATCGATATCTGGATGTAGTGAATTTTGGAATGAGTTTTTTTTGGTGACATAGCAGCTTGTTAAATGGCATATGGAATGATAGAAAAGAGGGCTCATTGGTGAGAGAAGGTTTTCAAGAAATGTGGACTGGCTAAAATATTTCAGAGGTTCTCTCCTCCTTTTCATAAACATACTGAAAACCTAGAGAGGTTGGAATCACCATCCTTAGTGATGCCATCCCAGGGGTGATCCCTAAGCAGTCTTGTTTCTAGCCTCTGTTTGGAAAGACCGCTCTCTGTTTGCCTGATACCAGCTACGAGGGTGAGAGCAATGGTCCCTATAACATCGCCATGCCTGCCTCTCATGAGCCTGTCTGCAAGGCACTGGCCAGAGCATCTGAAATGACAGAGGCAGAGATATTGATATTTTTCAGGTTACTTGAATCACCTGATGCCTCCTGACTAATGAATATAGTGAGGATGTAGTGGGAAGTTAACCCTTTTTCACCTCAAACATTTTGGCCACTACTGTTACCTAACAAAATCATCTAAGATTTTTGCATGACCCAATTGATTTAGGTAAATTCGCACAAAAAAAGAAATAGGATTAGGTAGTCCCCCCCTTGGTCCCTTCCAACTATAAAAGTTGACACTTAACCATATCTCTGAAATGGCTAGTTGTAGTCTTTGCATGGCTGGCACTGACTCTGGGGTGGAGAGGCCAGGATGGGGAATCAAAGAAATCAGAGTTTGGGACTATCATTTGAGACTAAGAGAAGTAGTTAAGTCCTTATTGGGCATCTTCTGTGGATAGTGCTGAGTCCTTTCTGCTCTATATTGAGTTCAGCAAAAATCATCGTGTCCCATAACGTAGTGCCAGACAGCTGGACTAACTTTCTTAACAACCAACCACCACCTGAGGCAGGAGAGGAAGGGACCACACATTCTATGATTTTTTTTTTTTTAAGATTTTTCCCTAACATTTTCTTATGAGAGTTTTCAAACATACAGTAAAGGTAAAAGAATTTTACAGTGAACATGTATATCCCTACACCTACATTCTACCATTATTAACATCTTACCATACTTGCTATATCATATCCTATCCTTCTAGTCATCCATCAACCCATTTTTTAAATGCATTTCAAAACAGTAAGTTAGTCGTCAGCCCATTATTCTCTAGCCACTTTGGTACGAACTGCATTAACTTGGGTTTAATAAAGTTCCATACAACGAAATGCACAGACCAATCACTGGTGAGTTTTGACAAATATCTATACCTATGTAACCCAAACCACTTTTAAGATACAGACCATATTGGGCTAATGATGTAATTCACTCAACCCACTTCCCACTCAATCTCTGCCCGCACTCCCCATATGTAAGCACTTTTTAAATTTATTTCCATTATAAATTGGTTCTTCCCATCCCAGAACTTCGTCCATTAGGAATCAAAGTATATAATCTTTTGGGTATGCCTTCTTTCACAGTGTAACATTTGTGCGATTCACCCACGTTGTTGCATGTATCAGCTGTCTGGTTTTTTGTACTGCTCAATATGAGCTATGTCATCATATTAATATATCACATTTATCCATTCTCTTATTGATGAGCACCTAGGTTGTTTGCAGTTTTGGCAACAACTACAATTGGAACGGAAGAGTCAGAGGACAGGTGTCTATTTAGTTTTATAAGAAGCTGCCAGACTTCTTTTCAAAGCAGATGAACCCTTTTATATTCCCACCAATAAAGTATGAGAGTTACAGTTGTACCACACCCTTGCCAACATTTGATGTTGTCAGTCTTTTTAATTTTAGCCATTTTCTGGTGGGTTTGTGGTGGCATCTCATGGTAGTTTTTCCTGGCTTTCTGTGGGGTCCTCAAACTTTTTCTTTAGAATTCCATTGATTTGCTGATGGTGTTTTTCAATGTTATCTCTTTGTATGGCTTTTGGAGTGGTTGCTCTGAATATTGCATTATATCTACATAACTTAGCAACGCCTACTAGGGCCAACAGACAGCTTACTAGTTTGAGTGAAGTGCAGAAACCTTACCTCCCTTTGTTTCCCTTTATCCTCTCCCATTTACAATAGGATTGTTTTAACATTTCCCCTACATACACTGAGAGACAAATCAGACATTCTCCAAATGCCTTTACATCTTGGACACCTACCGTGAAACTTAGTTTTCACCAAGCAGATACACCTGTGTGAGATTAGATGCAAAAACGAACATCAGGGGGTAGGGCAGCTCTTCTGTTGCCTTGACTCTTTTCTGGCAAGTATAAGTAAGAGATATTTGGTATTTTCCAGAGGCATCTGTAATTAGATCCTCGAGTTCAGTCCTGAACTTCATGAGTACCAAAAAACATGGTGCCCCTGCTGCCCCCACAGGTCCCAGCAGACAAGGTGGTCCTTACGGGGAGAGTTGTTCCAGTGGCTTCTTAACCACAGTTTCCCTGGTGATCTGGTTCTGGGAGGTTCCAAGAACTGCCCCTCAGCTGACAGTCTGTGCCTCTAGCTTCTCCTGGAATTCTGCAAGGCACTTAAAAATGGCAACAAATCCTTTTCTGCTTAAACTCATGCATTCTCTAGTCTGTAACTGAACTCTAATAGATGGGAGTCCCATGACTAATTACTGGCAGAGCGGGGATCAGAACGCTGATCTCTGCTCTTTCTTCTACAGTGCGCTGCTAGAGTCTCTCCCTTGACAACGTTCTTCAAAGAAGAAAGAGTTGAAAGTCCCATGTTCTATTTTGAGAACATGCACTGGGAATGAAGTGTTTGTATTTCTATGTCATTTCCTTTGTCCACTTTCCCACACCTGCTGTCATCATTACCTGGGTTGGTTTAACCACTACTCAGGAGCCAGATACTGTGGGTACTTCCCAGGCAGCACAGTGGTGACAGCAGTGAGAACGTTTTTCTGCTCTGCCTTGTGACTGCAGTTGAATTAATCAAGACGTTTGTTTCTTAAAAGATTGAACTCACTCTAGGAAACAGAGAAGGATGTAATCTAAAAGGGGCTTCCCATACTTACCTGCATGTGGACAAACCCTGAACTTAGAACCCAAAGATCTGGAAATCACAGCCCAGCTACATCCCAGCTTGGGCTACTGATCAAGCATTTTTTGAGCTTCCACTGCTCTAGCTCCATTGGCTTCCTTGCTGTGACAAACATATTTGGTCTTTGTGTCCAGTTCCTGGCACACAGCTCCTAAAACCCTTGGAATTCTGGAATGATGACTGTCTTGTGTATGCTAATGAGATGACTGGTGACTGGGGACCCCTAGAGAGCGTTAGGATGGGGTCTGGTCACCAGAAAGACCAAGGCATGATTAGAGGGTTGCAACTTTCAGCCCCACCCCATGCCCAATGCCCAGGGAGGGGAGAGGGGCTGGAGACTGAGTTAAGCACCAATGGCCAGTGACTCAATCAATCATGCCTGCACAATGAAACCTCCATAAACCCCCTAAGTGACAGGGTCCAGACAGCTTCCAGGTTGATGAACACATCACGGTCCTGGGAGAAGCATGCCTAGAGAGGGTGCATATGTGATCCCTGCCTTGTTCCCGAGTTGTATCCTTTAATAATAAACCAGGGATAGTAAGTAAAGCACTTCCCTGAGTTCCAAAGATGGGGGGGTTGTGGAAACCCCCTGAATTTATACCCAGTAGAGCAGAAGTACAGGTGCCAACCTGAGACATGTGACTGGAATCTGAAGTGGGGACAGTCTTGTGGAACTGAGCCCTTAAGCCATGGGGTCTGAACTAACTTTGGGTAGTTAGTGCAAGCATTACATCGTAGGACAACCAGTTGGAGTCCTGAGAGTCAGAAAACTGGTGTGGGAAGAAACTCCTAAGCCTTTACTCTCATAGTGCTGTAGGTAAAAATTGTGTAGACTTGTTCCTCCAATAAGACAAGCACAGTCCTACCACAGGACCTTTGCATCTGCAATTTCCTCTGGCTGGAACCTGCATCCTTTTGTTACCTGTATGGCGAGCACCCTCACTTCACTCTAGTGTTTACTCAAAAGCCTTCCGTAATACCTGGCATATCTTGAGTTTTCTTCTTATAGCACAGATATGATTCCATCTTATAACCAGCCATCCCTTTATATCCATGGAGGATTGGTTCCAGGACCTGCCCGTGAATACCAAAATGTCAAGTCCCTTATATAAAATGGCATAGTATTTAACCTATACACGTCCTCCTGTGTATTTTACATCACTTCTAGATTACTTATTATGCCTAATACAATGTAAATGCTGTGTAAACAGTTGTTGGCGTGTGGCAAATTCAAGTGTTGCTTTTTGAAATTTTCTGCAATTTTTTTCCCAGAGTATTTTTGATCTATGGTTGGTTGAATCCATGGAATGTGAAACCTGCAGATACGGATGGCCGACTGTACCTGTTTTCCACTTCAGTATTCCCAGTATCTGGAATGGTGACTGGCACATAGTAGGAGCTCAATAAATCTGAAGAGTGAATGCATGCCGCCTGTCTGCATGTTTAATGGGGATCCAAGGCCCTCATCTCTAAACCTGAGGTCACAACACTGACCTTTGACAACTGTCGTAAATATTAACTGAGATGGATTATACGAAAAGCCATGACAGTGAAACATGTGCCCAGCACGTGGTGGATATTTTAAAAAATTTACTAATTCTAGGACAAACTGTTTTCCACATTCTAACATCTCTGAAATCAAGTAGCCTCCAGCAATAACTAGAGAGCTTACAGCAGTGGTAACACAGCTGCACCGCTAGCACATTCACAGCAGGCGCACAACAGGTGTCAGTGGCTTCCATGAAAATCCTGGAGACAATGGTGGGGGTGGGCGGGGGGTCACTCTTTTAACGCTTATGCCCCAAATGGTTGTGGGAAGGGGCAGGTGGAGGGTCCAATGTGCCCACAACATTCCCAAAAGAGGAGCCAGAAGCAGGTTAGCTCCACAGAGCTGCAAAGTGGACACAAATGCTTTCTCAGGATTCTTACAAGAAATCTGATGCTCACAACGATGCGGAGGGCAGTACGATGGAGAAAACACAGATGGCCATGACACTGTAGAGAAGGGATTCCAAAGAGTGAGGCTCAGTGCGAAGAAGCTTTAAGAATACCTGAACCGGGACTTCCCTGGTGGTGCAGTGGTTAAGAATCCGCCTGCCAATGCAGGGGACACAGGTTCGATCTCTGGTCCGGGAAGATCCCACATGCCACGGAGCAACTAAGCCCATGTGCCACAACTACTGAGCCTGCGTTCTAGAGCCCGCGAGCCACAACTACTGAGCCCGCGAGCCACAACTACTGAAGCCCGCGCGCCTAGAGCCTGTGTTCCGCAACAAGAGAAGCCACCACAATGAGAAGCCTGCACACCGCAACCAAGAGTAGCCCCTGCTCGTCGCAACTAGAGAAAGCCTGTGGGCAGCAATGCAGCCAAAAATAAATTAATTAATTAATTTTTAAAAAATACCTGAACCAACATGTTTGCCCGTATTTTCCTTCATATGTAGGCATAGCAGTAAAATATGATAAAACCCACCTAACTAGGTCTAAAAGGGCTCTTTCAATAAGTATGGGGATATATGTATAGCTGATTCACTTTGCTATAAAGCAGAAACTGACACTCCATTGTAAAGCAATTATACCCCAATAAAGATGTTAAAAAAATAAAAAACAATAAGTATAAAAGATTCAAAGGCATGAGAAAGCATTGTGTCACAGCTTAATTAAAAGCCTTTTTAAATTTTTTGGCTTTATATAAAATAATGGTGTGTCTTACAATTGGCAGCATCTAAGATTAGGTGATATAGGAGATTTGTTTGAGAAAAAAATTGAAACAAAACTCGAATGCACTCTTGACCTCAGATATTTCTCTACTAGTTCATCCATTGACTTAATATTCCTGTATTGAATTCCCATGTCTATTTTCAGGCCTAATTTACATCACACGTTTCCCCGGGGGAAAGAAACAAATCTGGGTGTTTCTCAAGGACAATGATCTCTTGAAGGGTTGTCCTGGGGCCAGCAGTATCAGTATCATCTGGAAACTTCTTAGAAATGCACATCCTTAGGCCCCCCAAGTCTCCTAAATAAGAAATTGGGGGAAGGGGGAGTTGTTAGAACCAGCCCTCCAGCTGATTCTGATGGAGTCTAGAGTTTGCGAAGCCCTATTTCAGGAAAATCACCCAGCACCATATGCCAGCAGCTTGATCACTCAAGTTTAACTACTCACTGAAGTTTAACTAAAATGTCCTGGGAATTCATCCTGTGCCAGGCACCGTGTTGGGGGACAGATGCTGCCTCGAAATCTGAAGAGGTACGTGTGCAAATGACTAAATAAAATATAAAATGGAATGAAATGAAGGCTGATGGAGGTGCCAAGACCACACTCCATTCAGGGGATGGAGGACAGATTTTGATTCAAGAGTCCTGGTGGACTTCTCAGAGGAGGTGGCAATGTAGGGTAAGAAGGTTTTGGATAGGTTTTCTATGGTAGAGGAGAGAGATGCACTAAGGAACTAGGATAAGGAGAGGGCGAGAGAACATTCAGAGCCCCATGAGCATAGGGGGCCGTCACTCAGGTGAGCTCTGAAATCTGATTAATTCGACATCCACTTCCCCCACCCCACCTTTACATGCTCACCATGGATTCCACTTGCGGCAAGGCCTGCCAAGTTGCCACCCCAGAGCCATTCTCCCTTGTCTGCTTAGGAAGAGAACCCGGCTTCCATTCAGGGGAGTAAAGCGGCCAGAGAAAAGACTGTATACCCGACAGCCTCTAGGGCAGCTAAGCATGGCTGTGGGACTTCAGGAAGGCCACCCAGAGGCAGTTTGCCCTCTGAGATGTGTGCCCGTCCTGGTCTTCTCCCTGCTTCTTCTTGGCTGCTGGCCTACATGGATGTTGACACCCAAGAGCCACGCTGGACACTGAGGTGCTTTGGCGCACAGCTGAGGATGGCAGAATTGCAAGATAGTATCCTGGGATCTAACGACACCGTTAAAGTACCGCACCATGCTACACTGCCAACACCCTGACTTCTTGGATGTGAGAGAGAAATAAGCTTCCCTCTGGTGAAACCACTGTTACAGGGGACCTGCTGTCATGCCATCGAGCCTGTCACTGACGCACCACTCTCTTTCCAACGGCCTCCTCTGAATCTGCAAAACTCCAGGTTCTTCCTCCTCTTGCGGAATACCTCTGCCCCCACTCCCCATCTTCCTCTCCACCTACTGCTATTCTTCTTGAGAACATTATCACAGACCCGCCCAACCCTCTAGCCTGACAGCAAAATAAGGGCATCATTTCCAAGCACCTTCACCCACACTCCCTGTAGCACCTTCATCCCCCCTACACCTCACTGCGCAAAGTATGACCCAGGTACCGACTACGTCAGCATCACTTGGGAGCTCGTCAGAAAGGCAGACTCCCCAGCTCACCCCAGGCTTATGAATCAGAGTCTGCATTTTAACAAAATCCCAGGAAATGTGTGTGTCCATCACAGTTTGAGAGACATTACTGTCACCATCACCTTCACCTACAGCTGCTCACCTCCAGACCACAGATTGGGAAACGCATTCTCTGGCTACACCCTCCCGTCCCTCCAGGTCTCTCGTTCTTTGTCAATCTTTCCTACAACTCTAAAAGCCACCTATACCATCCTGAATTGCTACTCACTCTTCCCTGGACAAAATAATTACCTTCACACTTCCCTGCTTTTGTTTTATTTAACTGCTTCTGCCTGGGATGCCCTCTGAAGCCTCTGACCACCCGTGGATCCACTCGCCCTTCAGTGTGCTATCAGTTCAGATGCCACCTCCAGACCATGAGTATTTTGGGGAGAGGGACTGAGTCTTCCCCATCAGCAAGGTGGTACAGCAGTGGGCTCTGGAGCCCATGCCACTTACTGGAGTGGGACTGAAAACATTTAAGGCAACTTGTCTCTGCCTCAGTTTCTTCATCTGTAAAACTCAGATAATCATGGGACCTATATTTCACAGGGCAGTTCTATCAAGTCAAGGATGTGATAGAATTAAAGAACTAGGAACAATGTCTGGCACAGAATAACTACTTAATAAATGCTAGACATTAATCCTGGACGCCAAGCCCTAGCATGGGAGCAGACACACGGTGTGTTCTTAATAAATGTTGACTGAATCAAACTTGCAGTTTCTGCATTGACCTCTGTGCCTTCATTGTTCCTGGGCTCATGAGTCTACCACACCCATTCTTCTCCACAGCCCAGCAAAAAGCCCAAATCCAGCCCCCCAACAGGGACATCATTTAGATGAAAGAATATTTTCTGCAGCCATCCCTGTCCTCAGAGCCTCGCCAAGAAACAGAAAAGCAAAGCAATATACATGTTAATTGGAAATTGTCTCTTTGCTCTCACTTCGTTAGGCTGATCTCCTGCAGTCCAACAAAGGGAATTAGACAGCAGAAGGGACAGGAAAACATGGGACCTGGACATGCTGAAGCCCAAAGGTCTCAGGTCCCAGGAGGAAATGCAATTCCAGGCCCACAAGGCTGCATGGAAATCAGGACAAAGGGCTTCTCCTTGGGAATGTCTTCAAGGCAGGAGGTGTGCTCCTGCCCTGGTCCCCTGAACACCCATCAACCAGTGCCTACGAAGTGCAGCCATGGGTCTATGTGGTAGGAATAAGGAGGTGGTTACAATGCAGTCCCTGTCTGCAAGGACGACTGGGACAGACAGACAAACTGACAACTATATGGTGTGTGATAATGCTACTAAGGGTACAGGTGCAAGATGTTCGGTAAGCAAGGAGGAGAGGCACATTACCAGATCAATGGGACTGGAGAGGAAGGAGGTCCAAGAAAGTCTTCTTACAGAGAAGACCCTGAGGCTGGGTTCTGAATAGGAGTTAGCCTGGCAAAGAAGGCAGGAAAAGGCATCGGAGGCAGCAAGAACACAAGATACAAAGACACATTAGGGTAGGCTGAATAATAGTTCCCAAAGATGCCCAAGTGCTCATTCTTGGAATTTGCGAATGTTACATTATAAGGCAAAAGAGACTTTGTAGGTACGATTAAAGATCGTGACATGGGGAGATCATCCGGGATTATCTGGCTGGACCTGACACAATCACAAAATCCTTACAAGAGAGATGCAGGAAGAGCTGGCATCGGAGAAAAAGTCATTGTGAAAACAGAAGCAGAGATTGGAGACATGCACTTCATAGATGGAGGAAGGGGCCACAAGCCGAGGAATGCAGCCCTGCCAACACCTTGACATTAGCCCAGAGAGACTGATGCTGGACTTCTGACCTCTAGAAGTATACAAGAATAAATCTGTATTAATTTAAGGGGCTAAGTTTGTGGTAATTTGTTATAGCAGCCACAGGAAATTTATACACATACACTGTTTGAGGTACACCTTCAGGAATGTTAAAGAAAAATGTCAGAAAGATGAAACCAGCTGAGGAGGCAAGCCACGGGCCAAATCACAAAAGGATTTGTGTACCAGGCTGAATTATCCTCAATGTGGAGCTGCTGGCTAAAGGATATATTAAGCGGAGGGATGACAGAATAAGATCGCTAAAGCACTGAATCTTCAAACTTTAAGGTCTTAAATCTTAGGAATTACCACATGCCTAATTCCCCATTTTATTGACTCTCGTTTCTTTTATCATAGGCTGTAATGACTTTATGAAAAGAAGGAATAACCGACTGGTAGATGTAACGATTTCCGGCCCCCCGCCCCCAATTCCATTCAAATGTCTCCAAAGACGCATACCTATATTTGTAGAGCTGCAATCAGGGACGCGTACGCATCAGTGGACAGCCGGATGGCACCGGAAATTGGGAGCTTTCCCTGAAATTCTGACCAGATGATTACTGTAATATGTCTAAAAAGGCCACGTGCTGAAATAAACACCCCCCGACCCCCACCTCTAGGAAGGGGGAAGGCAACTGACACGCTGAGTGCTCACTCGGGGCCAAAAGCTTTGTGAACACGGCCTCGCTGGATTCTCTGAGGATGTACGATCGTCACCCTTCTGGGCACACTCTCGGTGCCATTGGGGGATCCCCGAGTCTCGTGCGACCAAGCTCCATTCCCCAAGCACAAGGCCCATCAGAGAACCCAGGCAGAGGAGACCATCCCTCTGTCCTGCACCCACAAGCCTCTGCCCAGGGGGTGCACACAGAACGGCCTTTACACGTACAATTGCAGCCACTTCCGGGCTCCGTGCCCTCCTACCCTCTCTGTGCATCACATTCTCCCTGTAACACCTGCCTCTTCAAGGCCTCTGTCAGCCGTGCCCTTTACCGAATGTCACTTGCTGCCAAAGGAATCACCTAGGTGGCATCTAAGCAGCCCCGGGTCTGAACAAGCTGGATTTCCTCTGGCACTGCCTCCTGACCCCTGAGGCCACGGGACAGGCCCTGCAGAGGTTCCAAGGCAGTGCCTTGGCTGTGGCCAAAGCAGGGGACCCACAGGGAACGGTGCTCAATGAAATGATTTCAAAGATCGCTAGCCCTCCCTGGACCTCAGTTAAAATAGCGGGTCACTGCCTTCACACCACCGCTCAACTCCCTCCCCAATGGGACACCCCACAAATTGAAAGCCACGTAAGCTTCCCAGGCATCTGACATTCCCCACAGCCCCAGAGGGCTCTACGGTATTAAAACACCCAAGATGCCTGACGACGCTGGGTACGTGCGGAGTCTTCAACCTGAGCTGCTGTAAACAGCGCTGCTATGAAGCCCTCTGACAGGCTCCACTCTACCCAGCTCCACCTTTTCTTTTAGAATCTGTATGTGAGAACAGTACCTTCCTAAGAATAGAATCACTGAGTTAAAGGGTAAGCACAATTTATAGTTCTCGGGATGAACCAACAGTTTACTCTCCAGAAAGAGCGATGCTGATGGGACCAGCAACTCAGATTCGACGGCCGTTGATGGAGCCCTGGCTTCATTCCAGCACCGAGCTAGGCACCTCGCTTCTGTCCTCTCTTTTCAGTATCCCACAAAGCTCAGTCACCCCCATGCAACTGATGCAGAATGTGAGGTCATAAAACAAAACAACTGGCCCAGGGCAATACAGTTCTTTGGAGACAGGGCTGGGAGAAGAATCTAAGTCCCAGATTCCTCCAGTTCTGTGGTATCTGCTGAATTACTCAGATCTTTGAGCTTTCCCACACGACTACAACAGCTTTCATTTATTAACGATAACCACAGGCCAGGTTCTAGACTGGGTACTTTATTACGTACACTCCCACATCCATCCAAGTCAATGAGGCAGTCAAAACGATCACGCTGCCGCTGATGAGAATAGCACCGACCCGCTCCTGAATGCTAATATGTTCCAGGCATCGTGCAAAGAAAGCACTTTATGTTCATCTATTATTTTAACTCTCTTAAAATCTATAAGCGAGACATTAATAGGCCCAGTTTATAGATGAAAGGACTGAAGCTCAGAAAAGTGACTTCCCTTAAGGGTCCCACAGACTGTAAATGGGAAATACATCCATCAATAAATGGATCTGAGAACAGGGCTGTCTCCCAAACCTAAGCGTTTCATCTCAATGCTAGACTGCCCCAACAGCCAGCATCATCCGGTGGGTGGCGAGGAAGAAGGTTTCTAAAGAAGATGGTGAGAAAAATCGGCATTCCAGTTTGGTTCCTCTTCCCCGCGATGTGCTGGCTGTGTGTAGTTTGATCTGTGCTGCGTTTATTTCAACGCCATCCGACTGGCTGCCTACAAATGCCAAGTCTTTCTCTTCTGAGGGCTGCTTCCCATTATAGCAAAGGAGAGTCACAAGGATCGGCCCACATCCCGACACAGGCCTCCGGTGGCTGAGACGGACCCCCTCATCAGAGCCCAGGAGAGCCCAGGAAGGCCCCCTCTCGGGGCACCCTCTGCAGGGCAGGGGCAGGAGTAGAAAGATGAGGACTCCTAGAAAGTGGCAGAAGTCGCTCTGTATAAGGGGGACAGCACCAGGCTGGGAAAGAAGTCACAGGTTCAAGTCCCAGCTCTGCCAGCAACCCACTGTGTGACCTGGAGCAAGTAAGTCTTGACCTCATGAACACTAACAAAATTATTAAACCACGTGATGTAATTTTGGACTCCCCTGTGGAGGGAGTGGGGGAGAGTCTTAGCAAAGAATGACTGAATAGCTTTAAAGAAAGGATTCAGCAAATCAACACAGGATACCTGGGGTCCTAGATCATTGGCACAACTAACCTACCATTAGAAGTTCTTGTCCTCAGAATGCACAGGTATAAACCCATGCATTGGCCTTTGTCTGCCCTAAGGCAGCTCCCGTCACAGAGTCTTCACGATCCTACAGCAGTTCACATCCTGGTAACACTGCAGGTTGAAAGCAGACTGAAAAAGAAATCATTATCTCCATCATCAAGTAAGAATTCAATCATCTCCAGGAGATCCAGAGTTGGCACACAGAGACCAATTCCAGCTGAATCATGTTATGACTAATAAAGAAATGGGAAGAAGGGGAAAAGCCACTCCCCTTCCTTACTACCCTGATATGAGCGGGATGTCGTCCTCCTGCCAATTACTAAAGGGACACCTCACCTCCCATGCCCTCTGGCACCAGCAGCCTGATGGTTTTACTGCGAGTCCATCAGTAAAACACACGGAATGCCCAGATGACTAGGAACAGCATTTGACCTAAAATAACAAAATTCATAAAGTCAAGTTTGGCTTGCCAGAGATGCTCTTTTCCTCGTAATTTTGGAAGACTCCAGGTGTTAACAGCTGGAAATGGTTATCAGGTTCCTCTTGCTGGGGTTTACAGCTACATTTGCAGTGTACAACCGAGATTTTCCAAGCACACAGGACTCCAGGCACATATGCACCAGCAACCCTCCACCACCACCTCTCTCCAACTGCTCTGGCTTCCCGGCCAAACTTACTCCCTGCTCCCAGTTCTTTGGAATCAAAGGAACTTTTTTTAAAACATCAAGCTGCTTGGGGAAAAAAAGGTGTCAATTTGTAAATTCCCTACTTGGCCCTGTCTACCTGCAAAGATATGGAAAAGTCCGGGGGAAGGAAAAGAAGAGGATTGCGTTTCTCTTTTTAGTTTCCAGATGGAGCTGACTCCCACTGGCTACCCACACACCCAAGTGGCTGGTGTCACTGTTGTGATTTTAGTAGTACTGTGCAGGCCTTGGGCAAGTACCCCCATGAAAATCAACAGCGAGCACATCTGAGAAAGCCAGAGATAAAAACGAGGGAACCAATGTGTCCTTGGCTCTGAAAATGTCTGCAGAATCTCCAAGCAGAGACCCATCAAATGGACATTTGTGCACATGTGCCAGCTGGACCAAGCCAAGGTTTTTCAGAGGTAGAGACACTCGAGCAGGCTGACGAAGTCTGAAGGGCTGAGAACGATGCGGCCCCAAATATCACCTTGTAGGACCCTTAGGAAAAAGGTCTTTGACCATTTCCCAGGATGGATAGCTCAGGACTCAACCGCCACATGGCCTGGAGGAGAAAAAGTGCTTTCAATGGAGCCTGGCACTGCCATGGGACCAGCCTCCACAGATTGAAGAGAAGCTGCTGACACTCAGAGGAGCTGGCATTTATAAAGGAATCTAGTTAACATGACGGGACACCAGACCCTGAGTCTATCCACCAGAAAGGGTGCCATAGAAGGTAGCAGTGGTTGTGAATGTGTCCACAGAGACCTGGATGGAGATGCCAGCCTGAACCTGTTTCCCTTGGCTTTGCCAGGATGCCTGCCCTGTGCCACACACCTTAACCCAGACATCATATGACAACATGTCTTCTGAGTCACTGTACCTCTTCAGGTGACTGTCATAGTAGTAGGTTTCTAGGGCTGCCATAACCAAGGACCACAGAGTGTCTTAAGCGAGGGAAATTTACTTTCTCACAGTTCTGGAGGCTGGGAGTCCCAGAACAAGGTGTTGGCAGGGTTGGTGTCTCCTGAGGCCTCTCTCCTTGGCTTGCAGACAGCCATCTTCTCCCTGTATCTTCACATATTCCTTTCTTCCTCTGTCTGTGTCCCAATCTCCTCTTCTTATAAAGACAACGGTCATACTGGATTAGGACAGTCATACTGTCCATACTGGACAGCAGTCATAGTGGACGTGACCTTATTTTACCTTAATTACCTCTTTCGAGGTCCCATCTCCAAACATAGTCACATTCTGAGATACTGAGGGTTAGGATTTCAACATAAGAATGTTGAGGGTGGACAAGTCAACCCATCAAAATCATGACCATCTTTATACCACGGAGGGACACGAGACACAGGAAGTAAATGACACAGGAAGTAAATGACTTCTCAAAAGCCATACCACTCATTTGTGGCAGACCTAGGATTCAAACCCATATTTCCTAGACCCTAAAAACATGATCCTTTTGTTCCGAAAGAGCTGCCTCTGACCAGTGCTCAGGTTGGTTAAATAGCTTACCAGAGAGTCACAGATCTAAAAAGCGTGACACTGGGACTTGCACCCAGGGTCTAGATAATTTTTCCCCCAGTAGTTTATTGCATTGAACATGCCAAGACCACTCAGATTAAAACTGCTCTTTGGGGCTTCCCTGGTGGCGCAGTGGTTGAGAGTCTGCCTGCCAGTGCAGGGGACGCGGGTTCGAGCCCTGGTCTGGGAAGATCCCACGTGCCGCGGAGCGACTGGGCCCGTGAGCCACAACTGCTGAGCCTGAGCGTCTGGAGCCTCTGCTCCGCAACGAGAGAGGCCGCGATAGTGACAGGCCCGCGCACCGCGATGAAGAGTGGCCCCCACTCGCCGCAGCTGGAGAAGGCCCTCGCGCGGAGACGAGGACCCAACACAGCCAAAAATAAACATAATAAATAAATAATAAATAAAAATTTAAAAAAAAAACTGCTCTTTGTTGAGCCAGTAACTGTCTATCATCATAACTCATTCTCCTCTATTCAGGGTTGTCCAGACACCATGATTGGGTAGCTCTACACATTCTCCATTGCAATGCACCAATTTTAAAAAACCTTCATTGCAGGCCATTCAATGGTAGAGTCAGGACAACCCTCAGAGACTCCCCATTTGATTGATGCCTGTTCTCCAAATTGGATTTCACGCTTCCTAACAGCCTCTTAATGGTGCCTAGTGGAAAACCTTGCATGGAGTAGTCAGCTGATAAATATTTGTTGGATACATGAATGTATGTATGAATGGATGGAGTAGTCAAGGCAACCTCAAAAGACCCCTCCCAGTTTTAAATTCCATGATTCTGCTGCAGGAGGTGACACTGGGATTGCTGCTTGATGGCTGAGGATTGTATCAGACCCAAATCAGTACCTTTCCTTCATACAGTGTATCTTTCTCGACCTAGCCAGCAGGTCAGGGCAGTATCACCGACAGAAACGGAAATGCCCTTGAGGATAATGTCCCTTGCCCAGGTACAGCATGATAGAGAGCCCTGGGACCAATTAAACTTTCCCCTTAGAATTAATCACAACACTAACTCGATGTTCTTTCTTCTCTTGCCAGACTCTTACTAGGTGGAAAAGAGAAGGAAAATTTCACAGTCATTATCTAACTCCACTGTCCCTGGGGTCTGTGCTCCTATTTGGAAAATGCAATCGTCGTTCAACAAATGTCTGTCTGAGTAACTCTATAAGCAAATAGTTACCATGGGCAGTTTCCAAAGAAGCGGAAGACGATAGCTCATGAAAGCAAGGCATTTACAAGTAATTCAAGGAGGTAAAAAATATTCGAGAATGCAGAATAATATAATGCAAATTATATTAAAACGCATTTAGTTTTTAAGGAGTCAGTGAATCAAAGAATTACATGGGAAACCAAAACTGGAAATCCTGGCCTTGACCCTAGGAAATAGCTAGATCTGGGTCTAACGGATGACCACGGACATGGTTTGACCAGGGTACTGAGGAAGTTAGGAAGAACAATGGTTTAAATTAAAGGCACAGAAGCCATACTACGTGTCATGGGAAAAGGGACAAAAAGGAGGTGGGGCTGTCTGGAGAAGGAAGATGGAGCTGACAACTGCAGGGTGCAGGGGGTTCCTGGGGGACCATGAATGGTCCTTTCAACTGAGGCGTTTAGACCAGACACAATGGGCACCAGAAACCCATTCAATTATCCTGAGCAGAGGAACAAAACGACGCAAGTGGTTTCTGAGGAATTAATAGCATTCCAACTGCACTGCTTTGATTGGAGTAGAATGAATCAAGGAAGGTGGCCCCAACGGCGGGCATGATGATTCAAGGGCACTGAGGAGGTCTCATACACTACAGAAAGAGGGAGCAACGTTCTTTTTTTTTTTTGGAATTGGGAGGGGACATTTATTTATCTATTGAGTGTCTGTTATGTGTGAGGCATTGCTGTTGTTTGGTGGAAAAGACAGGCTTAGGCATAGGCCGCAGGAAAGGGAGACCAGGATCCAAACACCAAATAAAAACATACACAGTAAACTACAATGAAAAAGGAAGGGTGGTATGGGGGTGAAAACTAACCTAGTATAGAGGTTCAGGGAAGAGAGCAAAGTTCTTGAAAACCAGGGACACACTTCAACAGGTCATTGCCCCAACAGTGGGGTACTAGAGTGGAATATAAATATTGTGTGATTTTTTTTTCTCAAAAGACCAGTTATAGTTTTTAGACATTTCCAAAGCAACAAATCACAGAACTGGAAAAGAGCGCTGATAACAAACTGTTCCAAACCCTTGTTTTAGGACGTCATTCATTCATCATTGATTAAGCCCGTACTGTGTATGAGGCACCCTGCTAGGCACAGAGAAGGCATGAGCGTGCCAGGTATTGTACGAGAGGTAACGGGATGAGAAACACCTGACTCCAACTTAATTCCTCAGAGGGGTGGCAGTTTTGCAAGGTGAACAAGTGGAAATAAGACAGAAGAGAGAAATGAGTCTGTGCTAAGGTGCAAGGGCAAAGTGTGGCCTTGGGGCTACCAAGTTTGTCAACTGCCGGAGCTGAGGGACGGAGGGATGGAAGGACAGAAGGACGGAAGGACAGACAAATTGTAGCTGCAGCAAGAGAGGAAGAAACAGAGACTCCAAGAGCAGACTGGATTGATCTCTTTCAAGGGTTCTAACCTCTGTATTACAATACTCTGCTACTACCAGCCTCAATCCAAATTCTTCATACTTGCATTTAAATGTGTCCTAAAACACCAAATGGAATAAAAGTCTGAAGAATGCTCTGGAAACCAGGAATGGCGTTGATCATCTTACTGTAGAGAAGGGAGGTAAGCTGCCCACAGTAGACTAATTCATATGGTGCTGTTCAGAAAGAAATACGTGCCACCATCAGCCAAATGATATGAGCAGAAACACTCCTGAGAGCAGACAGTGAGAAAAGAGCACAGACTAGGGGAAAGCGAGCAGAAATGTGGGGTTTAAATAAAAGTTGCTTCTTCCAGATTTCACAAAATAAAGATAAGAGCTCATGCTTGCTGCATATTTAGTGGTGTGCCATTTTATAGACGAGGAAACTGAGGTCCAGGGTAGTAGAGTAACTTGTCCCAATCATCCAACCAGTAGAAGCTAATGCCAAGATTCAACCCCAGGCAGTTCGCCTCTAGAGAGCCTTAATCACTCCTGTACCCCATTCAACAGCTTGTGGGGCGAAGAACAAGATGGAGGATGCCACCTTCATAGGGAAGCTAGGAAGCTGGATGCCAGGCCTAACGCTGGACATGAACAGCCTGGGACCAGTAAGGATGACAGCCTCAGTGGGAGAAATGGTCCTTCCCTGAGCATCCAAGCAGCCTTGAGGCAGGCAGGATCGGATGGTTCACGGGACCTGGGGCCTTCAAGGGGAGTGTTCACTGAGGCCCGGGACCCACTGGCTATGAGGCACTGCAGAATGACAGTCCGCTGGGCAACTAGGTGAGCCACACACTCTACTCCATCATGGATGGAAAAATATCAGGAAATCTCAACTTGGCTCCAAAGATGGCCAAGGCATAGAAAGGAACAGGTGGAGAATTGGAGGAAACCAAGACTGGGTAGAGTCACAGCAGTTGAGAAAGAGAGGGATGGAGGGATGGGGAGATGGAGAGGGGAGTGGAAGAATGGAGGGGCAGAGAGAGGGATGGAGGGATGGGGAGATGGAGAGGGGAGTGGAAGAATGGAGGGGCAGAGAGAGGGATGGAGGGGTGGGGAGATGGAGAGGGGAGTGGAAGAATGGAGGGGCAGAGAGAGGGATGGAGGGGTGGGGAGATGGAGAGGGGAGTGGAAGAATGGAGGGGCAGAGAGAGGGATGGAGGGGTGGGGAGATGGAGAGGGGAGTGGAAGAATGGAGGGGCAGAGAGAAGGATGGAGGGATGGGGAGATGGAGAGGGGAGTGGAAGAATGGAGGGGCAGAGAGAGGGATGGAGGGATGGGGAGATGGAGAGGGGAGTGGAAGAATGGAGGGGCAGAGAGAGGGATGGAGGGGTGGGGAGATGGAGAGGGGAGTGGAAGAATGGAGGGGCAGAGAGAGGGATGGAGGGGTGGGGAGATGGAGAGGGGAGTGGAAGAATGGAGGGGCAGAGAGAAGGATGGAGGGATGGGGAGATGGAGAGGGGAGTGGAAGAATGGAGGGGCAGAGAGAGGGATGGAGGGGTGGGGAGATGGAGAGGGGAGTGGAAGAATGGAGGGGCAGAGAGAGGGATGGAGGGATGGGGAGATGGAGAGGGGAGTGGAAGAATGGAGGGGCAGAGAGAGGGATGGAGGGGTGGGGAGATGGAGAGGGGAGTGGAAGAATGGAGGGGCAGAGAGAGGGATGGAGGGGTGGGGAGATGGAGAGGGGAGTGGAAGAATGGAGGGGCAGAGAGAAGGATGGAGGGATGGGGAGATGGAGAGGGGAGTGGAAGAATGGAGGGGCAGAGAGAGGGATGGAGGGGTGGGGAGATGGAGAGGGGAGTGGAAGAATGGAGGGGCAGAGAGAGGGATGGAGGGGTGGGGAGATGGAGAGGGGAGTGGAAGAATGGAGGGGCAGAGAGAAGGATGGAGGGATGGGGAGATGGAGAGGGGAGTGGAAGAATGGAGGGGCAGAGAGAGGGATGGAGGGATGGGGAGATGGAGAGGGGAGTGGAAGAATGGAGGGGCAGAGAGAGGGATGGAGGGGTGGGGAGATGGAGAGGGGAGTGGAAGAATGGAGGGGCAGAGAGAGGGATGGAGGGGTGGGGAGATGGAGAGGGGAGTGGAAGAATGGAGGGGCAGAGAGAAGGATGGAGGGATGGGGAGATGGAGAGGGGAGTGGAAGAATGGAGGGGCAGAGAGAGGGATGGAGGGATGGGGAGATGGAGAGGGGAGTGGAAGAATGGAGGGGCAGAGAGAAGGATGGAGGGATGGAGGGGAGATGGAGAGGGGAGTGGAAGAATGGAGGGGCAGAGAGAGGGATGGAGGGATGGGGAGATGGAGAGGGGAGTGGAAGAATGGAGGGGCAGAGAGAGGGATGGAGGGGTGGAGGGGAGATGGAGAGGGGAGTGGAAGAATGGAGGGGCAGAGAGAGGGATGGAGGGATGGGGAGATGGAGAGGGGAGTGGAAGAATGGAGGGGCAGAGAGAGGGATGGAGGGATGGGGAGATGGAGAGGGGAGTGGAAGAATGGAGGGGCAGAGAGAGGGATGGAGGGGTGGGGAGATGGAGAGGGGAGTGGAAGAATGGAGGGGCAGAGAGAGGGATGGAGGGGTGGGGAGATGGAGAGGGGAGTGGAAGAATGGAGGGGCAGAGAGAAGGATGGAGGGATGGGGAGATGGAGAGGGGAGTGGAAGAATGGAGGGGCAGAGAGAGGGATGGAGGGATGGGGAGATGGAGAGGGGAGTGGAAGAATGGAGGGGCAGAGAGAAGGATGGAGGGATGGAGGGGAGATGGAGAGGGGAGTGGAAGAATGGAGGGGCAGAGAGAGGGATGGAGGGATGGGGAGATGGAGAGGGGAGTGGAAGAATGGAGGGGCAGAGAGAGGGATGGAGGGGTGGAGGGGAGATGGAGAGGGGAGTGGAAGAATGGAGGGGCAGAGAGAGGGATGGAGGGATGGGGAGATGGAGAGGGGAGTGGAAGAATGGAGGGGCAGAGAGAGGGATGGAGGGATGGGGAGATGGAGAGGGGAGTGGAAGAATGGAGGGGCAGAGAGAGGGATGGAGGGGTGGGGAGATGGAGAGGGGAGTGGAAGAATGGAGGGGCAGAGAGAAGGATGGAGGGATGGGGAGATGGAGAGGGGAGTGGAAGAATGGAGGGGCAGAGAGAGGGATGGAGGGGTGGGGAGATGGAGAGGGGAGTGGAAGAATGGAGGGGCAGAGAGAGGGATGGAGGGGTGGGGAGATGGAGAGGGGAGTGGAAGAATGGAGGGGCAGAGAGAAGGATGGAGGGATGGGGAGATGGAGAGGGGAGTGGAAGAATGGAGGGGCAGAGAGAGGGATGGAGGGATGGGGAGATGGAGAGGGGAGTGGAAGAATGGAGGGGCAGAGAGAGGGATGGAGGGGTGGGGAGATGGAGAGGGGAGTGGAAGAATGGAGGGGCAGAGAGAGGGATGGAGGGGTGGGGAGATGGAGAGGGGAGTGGAAGAATGGAGGGGCAGAGAGAAGGATGGAGGGATGGGGAGATGGAGAGGGGAGTGGAAGAATGGAGGGGCAGAGAGAGGGATGGAGGGATGGGGAGATGGAGAGGGGAGTGGAAGAATGGAGGGGCAGAGAGAGGGATGGAGGGATGGAGGGGAGATGGAGAGGGGAGTGGAAGAATGGAGGGGCAGAGAGAGGGATGGAGGGATGGGGAGATGGAGAGGGGAGTGGAAGAATGGAGGGGCAGAGAGAGGGATGGAGGGATGGGGAGATGGAGAGGGGAGTGGAAGAATGGAGGGGCAGAGAGAGGGATGGAGGGGTGGAGGGGAGATGGAGAGGGGAGTGGAAGAATGGAGGGGCAGAGAGAGGGATGGAGGGATGGGGAGATGGAGAGGGGAGTGGAAGAATGGAGGGGCAGAGAGAGGGATGGAGGGATGGGGAGATGGAGAGGGGAGTGGAAGAATGGAGGGGCAGAGAGAGGGATGGAGGGATGGGGAGATGGAGAGGGGAGTGGAAGAATGGAGGGGCAGAGAGAGGGATGGAGGGGTGGGGAGATGGAGAGGGGAGTGGAAGAATGGAGGGGCAGAGAGAGGGATGGAGGGATGGGGAGATGGAGAGGGGAGTGGAAGAATGGAGGGGCAGAGAGAAGGATGGAGGGATGGGGAGATGGAGAGGGGAGTGGAAGAATGGAGGGGCAGAGAGAGGGATGGAGGGGTGGGGAGATGGAGAGGGGAGTGGAAGAATGGAGGGGCAGAGAGAGGGATGGAGGAATGGGGAGATGGAGAGGGGAGTGGAAGAATGGAGGGGCAGAGAGAGGGATGGAGGGATGGGGAGATGGAGAGGGGAGTGGAAGAATGGAGGGGCAGAGAGAAGGATGGAGGGATGGAGGGGAGATGGAGAGGGGAGTGGAAGAATGGAGGGGCAGAGAGAGGGATGGAGGGATGGGGAGATGGAGAGGGGAGTGGAAGAATGGAGGGGCAGAGAGAGGGATGGAGGGATGGGGAGATGGAGAGGGGAGTGGAAGAATGGAGGGGCAGAGAGAGGGATGGAGGGGTGGAGGGGAGATGGAGAGGGGAGTGGAAGAATGGAGGGGCAGAGAGAGGGATGGAGGGATGGGGAGATGGAGAGGGGAGTGGAAGAATGGAGGGGCAGAGAGAGGGATGGAGGGATGGGGAGATGGAGAGGGGAGTGGAAGAATGGAGGGGCAGAGAGAGGGATGGAGGGATGGGGAGATGGAGAGGGGAGTGGAAGAATGGAGGGGCAGAGAGAGGGATGGAGGGATGGAGGGGAGATGGAGAGGGGAGTGGAAGAATGGAGGGGCAGAGAGAGGGATGGAGGGATGGAGGGGAGATGGAGAGGGGAGTGGAAGAATGGAGGGGCAGAGAGAGGGATGGAGGGATGGAGGGGAGATGGAGAGGGGAGTGGAAGAATGGAGGGGCAGAGAGAGGGATGGAGGGATGGAGGGGAGATGGAGAGGGGAGTGGAAGAATGGAGGGGCAGAGAGAGGGATGGAGGGATGGAGGGGAGATGGAGAGGGGAGTGGAAGAATGGAGGGGCAGAGAGAGGGATGGAGGGATGGAGGGGAGATGGAGAGGGGAGTGGAAGAATGGAGGGGCAGAGAGAGGGATGGAGGGATGGAGGGGAGATGGAGAGGGGAGTGGAAGAATGGAGGGGCAGAGAGAGGGATGGAGGGATGGAGGGGAGATGGAGAGGGGAGTGGAAGAATGGAGGGGCAGAGAGAGGGATGGAGGGGAGATGGAGAGGGGAGTGGAAGAATGGAGGGGCAGAGAGAGGGATGGAGGGATGGAGGGGAGATGGAGAGGGGAGTGGAAGAATGGAGGGGCAGAGAGAGGGATGGAGGGATGGAGGGGAGATGGAGAGGGGAGTGGAAGAATGGAGGGGCAGAGAGAGGGATGGAGGGATGGAGGGGAGATGGAGAGGGGAGTGGAAGAATGGAGGGGCAGAGAGAGGGATGGAGGGGTGGAGAGAGGGACGGAGGGGTGGAGAGAGGGACGGAGGGGTGGAGAGAGGGACGGAGGGGTGGAGAGAGGGACGGAGGGATGGAAAGAGGGACGGAGGGAGAGAAGGATGGAGAGAGGGAGAATGTGTGTGTGTGTGTACACACATATGGGTATCATGCATCCTACTGAGGCCAGCGACAAAAGCTAGTAACATACTAGTCTTTAAAAACAAAACAAAAAACAACAACAAAAAAGGAAGTAGAGGCATAAACAGGGGGAAGAAGAGCCAGTAACCTTGGCCCCCAACATCCCTCAGCAGCCTCAACCAGAGTCAAGTTTAAATTATGTTCCTACGGCACAGACTCTAGTGCCTTCAGGAATTTGCCTCACGTGGCAGCTGTACTCACAGAGGTGTGTTATAAGTATTTGGTGAGGGTGACAGTGACAACCACTCATTTACAGCCACCTAATCTGCCTGTCCCCACGGCTCATTTGTTTTGTGTTCGTCCTCCAGATCTCCCCTTTATGAACCTCTCCATCTTGAGAGCAACATCGCATCACTTGGGGGCTGAGAATTGCTAAGAAGCTCGGAGCTTCATTTCATATCAATTTCTTACAATTAATCAGTTTTATTTAAAGAGGAGGAGGGGAAACAGATACATCTGCAGAGCAGGGAAAATGGATACAGCTTAGAGAACAATTATACATAATAGTCCCAGAAGGTTTAGCTTTTCAGATGATCATTAAAGAAATGGATGGAGTAAGTTTTTAAAAAATTTCCAGCTCCCCCTGCCTCCCCCGAATTGGATAAACAAAAACGAGAGGGCTATCTCCACTTCTTCTAGAATCACATTAAAATGTATCCCCAGACACCCTTTCACTAAGAACCTCCCACCTTGGCTATGCCACTAGTATATAAATGTACCGCACCACCTCTGGCTTTTGGAAGGACATCAGTTACAGTCTGGGGTTCACTCATTACTGTAGTTGTTGATGGTTTATTTTTAAACACACCAGCCAGCACGCACACGGCTGGACACGGCGAACCAGGCTGACGCTCTATTTAATCTGACAGTTCCTTAATTACCTAGTTGGTGGTTTTGTTTTGGGCTTCCTCCCCTCCCAGGTATAAATTTCTTAAGTTATAAATGGTAAATCCCTGTATCTGTTTATTTTTTGATAGCATTAAAAATCAGCCCCCACCAGTCAATAATGATGAACTGGACCATCTTGCAAACTGGTCCAGGCAACTGAGGACTGCCTCCTGCTTTTCTACTAAGTTGGCTAAGACAGCTGCAAGGATAGTGGGAACTATAGTGACCGGCAGGACAGAAATGGTCTGTCTCCCTACTCTGTCACATGATCACATAGCTCCAAAGAAATGAAAAAGTTGATCTTTGCCTAGAAAAATGGAAGTGTCTGCTCTGGAATCAGACAAACTAGTTCAAATCTTGGTTTCTTTGCCTGTGCACACTTGGGAGTATCCATCTCTTCCCTCACTAAGCCTGTGGCCTCATCTGTAAACCTGGGGAAAGAATTACACCTACTTCATAGGATCAAATGGGCAAAGTCAAAATTGAGACCAAAGACACCACACTGGAGATACAGACAAGTAATAACTGTTTTGATCCTATAAATGCTCAATTGATAAGTGTAATACAAATGTACCTGAGTAACAAACCAAAGACAAGAAAAACAAAAGAAACTTGAAAAAATCTGCAGTGTCCAGGTAAAATGGACCATGACATCATCCCATATTGCCACCCAACTTGTCCTCACATAGGCCCATCACCGGCCCCTCCAAGACCAGCCAACAGCACACAGCAATCTGACCCACTCAAACCTCACTCTGGCCTCCTGGGCGCCCTGAATTCCAACGTAAGCCACCTCAGATTATGGAAGGTTGCAGGATGGCGACCTCATTGTGTCCTGAGCAGTGGCCTCTGAAGATGCAAGGTGGCATGAGTGAGGGGTCTTTGGGATGATCCTATCAGGAGGTGGCAGGAGGGGCGGGAGAGAATTAGTCACTCAATGCCTCATCTCATTTCAGCACCACGCCCTGCTGAGTCTGGGTTCCTCAGCCCTTTACTCAGATGGAAAAAGTGAGGCTCAGCAGGTTAATCTGCTCATCCAGCATCCCCTTGTCCGCCCCACAGTTTAGGAATGTCAACTCAGCTCTGAAGTCCTCCAAGGCCCCCCGGCTCACTCCAGGTCGTCCTCTGGAATTCAAGTCACAGGCAGTCCCCAACTCATGTCCTCAGGAGGCACGCTGCCAGGAGAACTTTTGTGCAAGTGGGGGAGACCAAATGAGGGCAACATGGAGAGGAAGGAGCCTGGATGCAAGGAGGGGGACCCAAAGACACTCTCAGCTAGTGGGAATCCGTGCCTTCTTCTCTCTTGGTCTTTTGCATGAGAAGCTTGGGCTAAAAAGAATCAGTTAGGCTGTTCCTCTGAAATCCTCATTTTACACAATCAGAAATTGAGGTCTGGAGAAAAGCAAGCAACTGGGCAGCAAGTTCCTGGCCAGGTCAGGACTAGAACCCATGGTACCTACTTACCACCGGTCTTTCCCCACATCTTCACATCAACGTGAGCCATTCCACCATCCCCGGAGCCCTCCCCACTTTCCTCAGAGGCACCACAGATCCCTTGCCATCCTGCTTCTTTGAGTTAATATTCCTAAGGGCAGGTTGGTACCCTGATATTGGGGTAACACCTGGGCGATTACCTCGTCCACAAGTGGTCCCTCCAGGCCAGCTGTGCTCCCATCCCCGAAACTGCAGTGGCCCTTTTGCTGACTGCAAGGCAAACATTCTTCCATGGCTTCTCCACCAACTACAACAGTAGCTCCCAAACTTAAGTGGACATCAGAGTCACCTTGAGGGCTGGCTAAAATGTGAGAACGCAGGGCCCTACACCTCCAAGGCAGTAGGTCTGGAGTGGAGTCCAAGAATTCGCATTTCAAACAAGTTCTAGGTTCCGCAATTCTCTCTCCCAAACTCCCCCGTCCAGTGACAGGTGGCAGGGACAGAAAATCAGACCCCCATCTGCAACTCCAGTGGCATCAGACACACCAGGCTAAAGTTGCCCTACTTTCAGACACAGCTCAAATCTCTCCTGTGATCATAGATAGATGTCACTGAGCAAATGACCCCGTACTGACAGGCTGTGGGTCCCAGCTGGCAGTGGGCTTTCTTTTCACTGCTCTGAAACCAACACTAAGAAATATCTCTAAGGAGTTACAAACCATCCACAATTTATTGAACTTTGAGTTAATTCTCCATCACTAACTACTAATTCCAACGTCATGTTTCCCTCTAGATAAATTGTTCCAACCCTTTGCACAATCGATGCCCAAATTTCCACCTCATCCCATATGCTTAAGAAGGATTCAAACAGGTAGCCCTCACTTTGTGAAATAGAGGCAAATCGTCAAATCTATTTCCATAAAGTCACTCCTATGCCCTTGGGTTGCCAGATTTAGGAGAAAAATACAGTACACCCAGTAAGATTTGAATTTCAGATGAACTAAAATTTTTTTTTTAGTATAAGCATGTCGCATGCAATATTTGGGATATACTTATACTAAAAATTGTTAAGCATTTATCTGAAATTCAGACTTAACAAAGAGCTACGACACCTGTGCACTCATTCAAAAAAATATACATTGAGCCTCTAGTAGGTGTTACTTGCTACAAATGCAAGACATATAGGTAGGGGTGTGTGGTAAATGTTTAAAAAGTGGCTCTTGGGGGAGGGCATGGCTTTCAGCACTTGCTGAGGCTTGAAGTTCCTACAACCATCTTGTAAAAACATGAGGAGACCAAAAGGCCAGCAGATATGCCCACCCAGAGCACCAGGTTATTGAGCCACAGGACTGATGGCAACAACTTCCTCCCTCCAAGATTTTATACAGCAAGACAGATACACTCTTATTTAAGCCACTGTTATTTGGTTTTTCTGCTACTAGTACCAAAATGATTCCCAACGGATACCCCTCTTTGCTATGTATGCTATCTTCTGCCTCTTCAAGTAGAACAAAAGTTGTTTCTGTTTACGACTCATGCTGGTGGATCTCTTCTTTCCTTCACTTTCATTTACCCATCCATCCATTCATCCATCCACCCACCCACCCATCACACACAGTGTACCATTTACCTATTTATTCTACTGTAACATCCAATGGTGAAACACTCTAGAGCTACGGGGAGACATCCCAATTAGTGCCTCTGATTGACTCTCCAAGAGTCCATGACCAATGTTTACCATCAAGGGCCTCTTTCAAAGAGTATTTTGTAAATCTGCCCCCAGATGCTACCACAGAGTAAGGGCTTTTTTCCTTCCAGTACTGATCATCCACAGACTCTCCTCACCTACTCAGTACACTTCCTTGGGGTCAGATCACAACACTGTAGAAATCCAAAAAAGCCATGGAGGAGCCCTTGAGGACCAAGACATCGACTCCGGGACACCCCAGCACCCACCGTGGGGTAGGAGTGCTCTCAGCCACAGGCTATCTGAGAAGGCTGCTGACCCAACAGATGCTTCTTTTGTAAACCATCCCGAGCACTAATGACTGTGCTTAAGAAACCAACTGGCACTTACTTCTCTCTCTGGTGCAACAAATGGAAAAGGAAACTTAATGCATGAAGGATGAAGGTCACCAAAACCATACATGGAACCACTTAACCAACCACGTCCTAAAATTTCATTTCAAATATACTCCTCAGAAGTCACTTTGTCCCAAAGAGTCAGGCTGTCCACCCCTATTCCAGCCCTCCTGGGCTGGGCCTCCCTACTCCTTGCACCATTAATTTCCGTCTCTGAGGCATCCTTTTATCTGTCATCATTCTTTTATTCCTTCCATCTCAGCTCTAAAGCATTTCTCTTTCTAAGCTCCAGGTTCCTGCAATACTTTGCAATATATGCCATTTAAAAAGAGGCTCAGGGAGGGAGGAGTCAAGATGGCGGTGTGGGAAGACACGGAGTTAGCGTCTCCCCACAACTAGGGCGCCTGTCAGCAGCTGGTGGGGGACTCTGACCCCCAAGGAGATGGGAGGAATCCCAGAGTGAACCGGTAGGACGTAGGGGGACCGAGGGGGGAGGAGAAGTGGAGGCCAGACAAGATCGGCGACCCTGAGGTGGGGGAGATCAGGAGAAGCAGACGGGAGGGGCACTCCCAGATCCCAGACCAGAGGAGCAGGAGAAGAGAGGAGGGCATATGCCCCGCCCACTTGAGCCCAGGAAGCCTGCTGGGCTCCCAGGTGAGTTCCCCTGCCCTCTGAGAACAGGGGTGGGGGGCACCTCTGGCCCCTGCTGTTCCTTGAGCCTAAGCCCCACTCCCCCCAAAGCTCCCAGGGCCTTTTCCAGCCCTGTGGGTCCTGAGCATTGGCCCTGCTCACCACCCAAATCTCGCCCTTGCTTAGGCTCCACTCTCCACAGCCAAGGCCTTCCCCTCACTTTTTTTTTTTTTTCTTCTCCCTCCTCTTTTTTACTATTGTGGTAACGATGTACCTTCCGGTTGTTGATTCATCTATATTTTTATTTTTACATTATTTTCTAACATATGTTAGTTTCCTAGTCTAATTTTATTTTTTACTTTGTTATTGTTCTTTTTTTTTTTGCCACCCACACAGCTTGCGGGATCTTGATTCACGAGCCTGGGGTCGGGCAGAAGCTCCTATGGTGGGAGATCCAAGACCGAACCACTGGACTAACAGAGAACCTCAGACCCCAGGGTATATTCATCAGAGTGAGGTCTCACAGAGTTCCTCATCAAAGCACCAAGATCCAGCTATACCCAATAGCTTACAAACTTCAGTGTTGGAAGCCTCAGTCCAAACAACCAGTAAAACAGGAACACAATCCCACTCATAAAAAAAAAAAGAAATGAGATGGCAAAAAAATATGTCACAGATGAAGGAGCAAGGTAAAAACCTAAAAAAGACCAAATAAATGAAGAGGAAATAGGCAATCTACCTGAAAAAGAATTGAGTAATGATAGTAAAGATGATCCAGAATCTCGGAAATAGAATGGAAGCACAGATTGAGAATATACAAGAAATGCTTAACAGAGAACTAGAAGAACTAAAGAACAAACAAACAGAGATGAACAACACAATAACTGAAAAGAAAAATACACTAGAAGGAATCAATAATAGAATAATGGAGGCAGAAGAACGAATAAGTGAGCTGGAAGACAAAATGGTGGAAATAACTGCCGAGGAGCAGAATAAAGAAAAAAGAATAAAAAGAATTTAAGACAATCTCAGAGACCTCTGGGACAACACTAAACACACCAACATTAGAATTACAGGGGTCACAGAAGAAGAAGAGAAAAAGAAAGGGTCTGAGAAAATATTTGAAGAGATTATAGTGGAAAACTTCCCTAACATGGGAAAAGAAATAGTCACCCAAGTCCAGGAAGAACACAGAGTCCCATACAGGATAAACCCTAGAAAAAACACACCAAGACACATATTCATCAAACTAACAAAATTTAAATTCAAATTAAGAATATTAAAAGCAGCAAGGGAAAAACAAAAAATAATATACAAAGGAATCTCCATAAGGTTATAAGTTTATTTTTCAAAGGAAACTCTGCAGGCCAGAAGGGAGTGGCAGGATATACTTAAAGTGATGAAAGAGAAAAACAAAAACATACAACCAAGATTACTCTACCCAGCAAGGATCTCATTCAGATTCTATGGAGAAGTCAAAAGCTTTTCAGACAAACAAAAACTAAGAGAATTCAGCACCACCAAACCAGCTTTACAACAAATGCTAAAGAAACTTCTCTAAGCAGGAAACACAAGAGAAGAAAAAGACCCACAAACACAAACCCAAAACAATTAAGAAAATGGTAATAGGAACATATATGTCGATAATAACCTTGAATGTAAATGGATTAAGTGCCCCAACCAAAACACACAGACTGGCTGAATGGATACAAAAACAAGACCCATATATATGCTGTGTACAAGAGACCCACTTCAGACCTAGGGACACATACAGACTGAAAATGAGGGGATGGAAAAAGATATTCCATGCAGATGGAAATCAAAAGAAAACTGGAGTAGCAACACTCTTGTCAGATAAAATAGACTTTAAAATAAAGACTGTTACAAGAGATACAGAGAGACACTACATAATGATCAAAGGATCAATCCACGAAAAAGATACAACAATTATAAATGTTTATGCACCCAACATAGGAGCACTTCAATACATAAGGCAAATGCTAACAACCATGAAAGGAGAAATCGACAGTAACACAATAATAGTAGGGGACTTCAACACCCCACTTATACCAATGGACAGATCATCCAAACAGAAAATAAATAAGGAAACACAAGCTTTAAATGACACAACAGACCAGATAGATCTAATTGATATTTATAGAACATTCCATCCAAAAGTGGCAGAATACACTTTCTTCTCAAGTGCACATTGAACATTCTCCAGGAGAGATCACATCTTGGGTCACAAGTCAAGCCTCGGAAAACTTAAGAAAACTGAAATCGTATCAAGCATCTTTTCTGACCACAATGCTATGAGATTTAAAATCAACTACAGGAAAAAAACTGTAAAACAACAAATATATGGAGGCTAAACAGCATGCTACTAAATAACCAAGAGATCACTGAATAAATCAAACAAGAAATAAAAAAATACATAGAAACAAATGACAACGAAAACACAATGCCCTAAAACCTATGGGACAGAGCAAAAGCAGTTCTAAGAGGGAAGTATATGGCAATTCAATCTCACCTCAAGAAACAAGAAAAATCTCAAATAAACAATCCAACCCTGCACTTAAAACAACTAGAGAAAGAAGAACAAAGAAAACCCAAAGTCAGTAGAAGGAAAGAAATCATAAACATCAAAGCAGAAATAAATGAAATAGAAATGAAGAAAATAATAGCAAAGATCAATAAAACTGAAAGCTGGTTCTTTGAGAAGATAAACAAAATTGATAAACCTTTAACCAGACTCATCAAGAAAAAAAGGGAGAGGACACAAATCAATAAAATTAGAAATGAAAAAGGAGAAATCACAGCTGACACTGCAGAAATACAAAGGATTATAAGAGACTACTACAAACAACTATATGTCAATAAAATGGACAAGCACGAAGAAATGGACAAATTCTTGGAAAGGTACAACTTTCTAATACTGAACCAGGAAGAATTAGACAATATAAACAGACTTATCACAAGTAATGAAATTGAAGCTGTAATTAAAAACCTTCCAACAAACAAAAGTCCAGGACCAGATGGCTTCACAGGCGAATTCTATCAAACATTTAGAGAAGAGCTAACATCCATCCTTCTCAAACTCTTCCGAAAAATTGCAGGGGAGGAAACACTCCCAAATTCATTCTACAAAGCCACAATCACCCTGATACCAAAACCAGACAAAGATATCACAAAAAAAGAAAATTATAGACCAATATCACTGATGAACATAGATGTAAAAATCCTGAACATAATACTAGCAAACAGAATCCAATAGCACATTAAAAGGATCATACACCATGATCAAGTGGGATTTGTCCCAAGGATGCAAGGATTCTTCAATATATGCAAATCAATCAACGTGATACACCACATTAACAAATTAAGGAATAAAAACCATATGATCATCTCAATAGATGCAGAAAAAGCTTTTGACAAAATTCAACACCCATTTATGATAAAAGCTTTCCTGAAAATGGGCATAGAGGGAACCTACCTCAACATAATAAAGGCCATATATGACAAACCCACAGCAAGCATCATACTCAGTGGTGAAAACTGAAAGCATTTCCACTAGGATCAGGAAGAAGACAAGGATGTCCACTCTCACCACTCCTATTCAACATAGTTTTGGAAGTCCTAGCCACAGCAATCAGAGAAGAAAAAGAAATAAAAGGAATACAAACTGGAAAAGAAGACGTAAAACTGTCAATATTTGTTGATGACATGATACTCTACATAGAAAATCCTAAACATGCCACCAGAAAAGTACTAGAACTAATCAATGAATTTGGTAAGGTTGCAGGATACAAAATTAATGCACAGAAATCTCTTGCATTCCTATAAACTAATGATGAAAAATCTGAAAGAGAAATTAAGGAAACACTCCCATTTACCATTGCAACAAAAAGAATAGAATACCTAGGAATAAATCTGCCTAAGGAGGCAAAAGACTTGTACTCAGAAAACTATAAAGCACTGATGAAAGAAATCAAAGACAACATAAACAGATGGAGAAATATACCATGTTCTTGGATTGCAAGAATCAACATTGTGAAAATGACTATACTACCCAAAGCAATCTACAGATTCAATGAAATCCCTATCAAACTACCAATGGCATTCATCACAGAATTAGAACAAAAAATCTTACAATTAGTATGGAAACACAAAAGACCCCAAATAGCCAAAGCAATCTTGAGAAAGAAAAACGGAGTTGGAGGAATCAGGCTCCCTGACTTCAAACTATACCACAAAGCTACAGTAATCAAGACAGTATGGTACTGGCACAAAAACAGAAACACAGATCAATGGTACAGAACAGAATGCCCAAAGATAAACCCACACACATATGAGCACCTAATTTATGATAAAGGAGGCAAGAACATACAATGGAGAATAGACAGCCTCTTCACTAAGTGGTGCTAGGAAAACTGGACAGCTACATGTAAAAGAATGAAATTAGAACACTAACACTATACACAAAAATAAACTCCAAATGGATTAAAGACTTAAATGTAAGACCAGACACTATAAAACTTTTAGAGGACAACATAGGAAAAACACTCTTTGACATAAACCACAGAAAGATCTTTTTTGACCCACCTCCTACAGTAACAGAAATAAAAACAAAAATAAACAAATGGGACTTAAACTTAAAAGCTTTTGCACAGCAAAGGAATCCATAAACAAGACAAAAAGACAACCCTCAGAATGGGAGAAAATATTTGCAAATGAAACAACAAAGGATTAATCTCCAAAATATACGAAAAGTTCATGGAGCTCAATATCAAAAAAACAAACAACCCAGTTAAAAAATGGGAGGAAGACCCAAATAGACATTTCACCAAGGAAGACATACAGATGGACAAAAGGCACAAGAAAAGATGCTCAACATCACTAATAAATAGAGAAATGCAAATCAAAACTACAATGAGGTATCACCTCACGCTGGTCAGAATGGCCATTATCAAAAAAATCTAGAAACAATAAATGCTGGAAAGGGTGTGGTGAAAAGGGAATGCCCCTACACTATTGATAGGAATGTAAATTAATACAACCACTATGGAAAACAGTATGGAGGTTCCTTAAAAAACTAAAAATAGAACTACCATATGACCCAGCAGTCCCACCACTGGGCATATACCCTGAGGAAACCATAATTCAAAAAGAGCCATGTACCACAATGTTCATTGCAGCTCTATTTATAATAGCCAGGACATGGAACCAATCTAAATGTCCATCGACAGATGAATGGATAAAGAAGATGTGGCACACATATACAATGGAATATTACTCAGCCATAAAAAGAAACAAAATTGAGTTACTTGTAGTGAGGTGGATGGACCTAGAGTCTGTCATACAGAGTAAAGTAAGTCAGAATGAGAAAAATACCATGTGCTAACGCATATATATGGAATCTTAAAAAAAAAAATGGTATTGATGAACCTAGTTGAAGGGCAGGAATAAAGAGGTAGACATAGAGAATGGACTTGAGGACATGGGGTGGGAGGGGGAAGCTGGGGCGAAGTGAGAGTAGCATCAACATGTATACACTACCGAATGTAAAATAGTTGGCTGGTGGGAAGCAGCAGCATAGATTGGCTTGGTGCTCTGTGATGACCTAGAGGTGTGGGATAGGGAGGATGGGAGGGAGGCTCAAGAGGGAGGGGAGGGATATGAGGACGTGTGTATGCATATGGCTAATTCACTTTGTTGTGCAACAGAAACTAACACAGTATTGTGAAGCAATTATACTCCAATGAAGTTCTATTAAAAAAAAAAAAGCTCAGGGACTTCCCTGGTGGCACAGTGGTTAAGAATCTGTCTGCCAGTGCAGGGGACACAGGTTCGAGCCCTGGTCAGGGAAGATCCCACATGCTGCGGAGCAACTAAGTCCGCGCTCTACAGCCCACGAGCCACAACTACTGAGCCCGCAAGCCACAGCTACCGAAGCCCACGCGCTTAGAGCCCCTGCTCCGCAACAAGAGAAGCCAACACAATGAGAAGCCCGCACACCACAATCAAGAGTAGCCCCTGCTCACCACAACTAGAGAAAGCCCGCTCACAGCAACAAAGACCCAACACAGCCAAAAATAAATAAATTAATTAAAAAAATAAAAACAGCCTCAATCACAAACTGCAGTGTAGACAACCTTTTCTGTTGCACTGCAGACAATTCTAGGTACTATCTGTACTTCTCCTTCAATCAAGCCAAATGAGCTATTATTTATCATCAGTTCACAGTCCCTTATTAGCACATTGACTGTGTCTAGAGAGCAGATGCCCAAGGATGTCAATTCCTTGAGGTATTGATCCAAGAGGCAGACCATAACAAACACCCACGTTCCTGCTCCGAGGATTCTTGGCTAAGTGTAATCCATCAGAACCACAGCCGGCTCACCAGACCACACTGAGCAGAGCCAAACCAGATGCTGGGGAGAAATCTAAGACAGTGACCAACCAATGTATGAGGGGAACGAGGTGGACAAATTGGCAGGCACAGAATGAGGCTAAGAAAATAGACAGGAAGCTTCTTAGAGGAAATCTGTTCACACTGAGGATAATTAATTAATGTGTTGACTGGACGCCCCAAGGCAATCACGGAAGCTGCAGCCATGATGACTTTAATAGACTTAGGTTTTTATTGGGTGGAAACAACATAAGCCAATAACGAGCTGCCTGGCCACATGGGCAATGGGCTGAGTTCTTTCCTTCCTGATCCATGATTATTTTAACTGAGAATGAAGTGGCCACCCCACCCCAACTCCAAGTTACCATCATTTTTAGCTTCAACCAGCCGGGACTGCACCATTTAGAGGGGAACACCTTATTTCTGAATGTCCTGGACAAGTCCCGTCATTGTCTGTGTGTCCACCCCGACTCCGCCTGCCCCTCTACGGATCACACCAGCCAGGGATGCCTGATCCAAGACGGCAACAGGGGGGCTTCAACCAGCAGTGCTGAGCCAACCAGAGTTATTCTCCTGGGAATTTTAAAGGAGGCACAAAAAGAAGTTCTCACTGGTGGTAGGCGACTAAGCTGACAGGCATTCAGAGTTGGGGCTGAAAGACCATACTGGGTTGTGCAGACGAAGAAAGAACAGAGCAAGCTGGACAGGTGGAGGGGAAAAGAACACAGCTGATGAACAGAGACACCGAGGAGAGGACATGGGGTGGAGGAATGAGAAAGAGAACAAGAGAGTCAGAGGAGAAAGATGGAGAGACACAGACATGGAGACAGAACTAGAAGAGACAGACCCTATGGCCTCCTACATCCTAGAAGAGAAAGCCTTGATTTCAAAATTTTCAGGTAAAAACTGAGCTGTACTTCCTGCTCCTGGGTTTTTGGGCATGTGACCCCAGTCTCATAAATAACACAGCCATCCCCCTCTTCGAACCTGAGCATACCTGTGTGTCTTGCAACTGAAACATGCAGGATTAGAACTTGCATCAACACAAAACCCTCTTCTTGCGCTAAGTACAAAGGTTACTGTCCTTTTAAAGTCAAAACACGCCTCCATCCAACAAACATGTGTTGAACATCTTCTGTCTTTGACCTTGTACTTAGCGTTGGGTTAGAGAAATGAATCAAAACACAGCTGGTACCCACCCACAGAGCTCAGAAAACAGAAGGAAGATGTCCAAGCACACACAATTATGAGCTGTGCTGGTAAGTGCCCTTTATAACCTGTGTTAGCAAGGGGGCATGTGGAAACACAGAGCTTCTGCCAGGCAGGAGACAGGTGGGTGCTGGTTGAGAAAGTCATCCTGGAAAAAGCAACATCTAAGTCTCGACAACAGCCAAGAATCAGCGAGGTGAGGAGAGGAGAGAAGGGTGTCCCAGGCAGTGTGGCTCCAGTCGGGTGCCAGAGCTGACTCCTACTGGTGGGAGAATTTACACCTTAGAAATGGGTAAATGCTACATATCAGGGCCTTTTAAAAATCACTCTTTTCTCAGAGTTGGTAGACCGGCACGCACCTGAGGTCCAAGGCTAGAGAGGACGGTTTGTGGTTATACAAGGTTGACATGTAGGATGTCAGAAAAGGAACTGGCCAGAGATACAAGGTGGGCAGGGGCCACGCTGAACAGATCCAAAAACTTACACTGTCCTAAGCCATTGTGGGGTGGGTGGGGGTTAAGTAGGGGGTGAAATGGTTGGTTGAAGGGATCTGACTGCACCGCATAAGACGGGTGCTAATAAAAGCTGAAGCAACTGAAGCCAGAGGGCTGCTGGAAGGAGAGCCTGGTCCTCCAGGACCGCCACTCTCACGCAGAGCACTGGCTTGGCTCTGGAAGGGCAATTCCTTGGGTCCCTAGTGCCTATGGCATTCCTGAGGGAGTGGAAGGAAGCCAGAAATTCAGAGCATTAAAGGCAAATCAAATTTTGATGGAGGAACTTCCCTGGCGGTCCAGTGGTTAAGACTCCATGCTTCCAACACGGGGTGTGGGTTCGATCCCTGGTCGGGGAACTAAGATCCCACATGCCGTTCAGCGCGGCCAAAGATGAAAAACAAAGGCAGAAGGAAGTAGGATTCAGTAGCGTGGTGTCAACTAAACAATGTAACTGGCCTTTATTATTTGCAACCTCTTGTATGATTGAGATTTTTGAGAAAAAGTGACTTTGGGATCAGGTGTTGTGTAGGGGAAAGAGTTCTGAACTTGGAGCCACTGGCTTTAGATTGAAATCTTGGCTCTCCAGCTGTGTGACCTTGGGCAAGTCACTGAATCACAGCAAAACATGTATTCCTTCTGAATTTCAATTGTCTCATTCAGAGAATGTGGGCAAAAATACCTGTTTTCTCAGCTTTATTACGAAGACTACATGAGAATTTGAATATGTGCGTCTCTTCTAAATACAATACTTGACAATTATGGGGGACTGATCATTAACGTAGAGATTGCCCACTTAACTTAAAGGTCTGGATAAACTGAAGCAAAGACTAAGAAAGGTTACAAAGAAGAAATGCGTTCATGAACATTGTCACGAAGTGTCCGGAACAGACGTCTTTTAAGTCAAATCTAGGCTCTGACTGAAGAGCGTCGTACAAATTTGACAGACGAAAGCCCAAGGCAGCCAGAGAATAAACATGGGTGGTGCTCCTTTTAAGCTGATTGGTTAGTACAGGCTAAATGTACAGAAGAAGAACTATACGTGGTTTAAGGACAAACAAAATTCTCTTCTCTTAGAAGCTCTAGACTTCATGTCCCCTCTGCACATAAAACCACTGATTGGGTCTGAGCAGTATCTTCCTTGGTGCTAAATGGAAACAGAAAAGCATTGTGTGCAACCCTTACTCCATTTCTTATGTTTTAGCTTTGCCTTTGACATATTATTTTATACCCGTTGGTCAGAAGTACAACAGAACACCTGGACAAGAAATTAACTTTGTCAATTTTAAGTCACTATGAAGATACCAATGATGACGACAATGATGAAAATAGCAATGACACCAGACATGATAAAGACGATATTCAAAGTCCTTCAATGATATGAAAGTAAGTTGAGACTTATGATGTGTATGGAACTAAATGGATGTTATGGGGACACACCATTCCTGCCCTCGGAATCGAGCAGCCAGACAAAATCACACAACAGTCACAGCAGACGGCATGTCATAATAACTCCTGCAATGGAGGGAGGCACTGCAGCGATAATGAGGAGGGAAAACATAATTCTGAGCAGAAAGAACAGGGAGCAGTATTGGGAGAGAAAACAGTTAAGATGGACTCTGCAGAGAGGATGGGGTTGGCCTAGGGAGGAGGTGGGTCCTAACAGCACAGAGACAGAAGAGGGACACACGCATTTGGGGAACCAACACCGATGGCCAAAGCACAGGTACGTGGAGAGTTGGGGTTATAAGTGGGAGCTGAGGTTGGTGGTTGGGGGCCAACTGGATCGATAGAGTTGGAAAGGAAAGTTGGAGGAAGATCCTGGATGGTAGTAAATGTGAGACTGGCCTGCCTCTCTTGCTCTCCAGGCAAGAAGGAGCTATGGAAGGCTTCGGAGCAGGAGGGGTGCAGCCTTTGAGAAAGATTCCTCTGGAATCTCTAGAAGAATGGAGGGAAGAAAAGGAGGCAGAAGGCAAGGTCAGATAAGAGCTAACAAGGGCTAATTCAAATAAGACAGCCATTAGGGGCAAATACAGGAAAGAAAAGTTTTAAGTTTAAAAGAATTTTATGAAGCGCCTGTAAAAGGGGAAATGCAGTAATGAATTTCTAGGCTGGCGGCAAAGCCAGCCCAGAGTTGGGTTCTTGGTGAAAGCAGCACAAGCCCCAAGATCAGGGAGGAAAGGAAGCATGCCATCTCTGGACCCCTCAAGTAATAAGTCCAGGACTTGGTTAATATGCAAAGAACTTCTAGATACTACCACCCCCATGCCTCCTTTCTTCTACCAGCCAGTTCATGTCTGCAGACACTGTTGAAATCCTACTGTGTGCCATGTTCTGTCAGGTGAGGAGGGGGAAAGAATGAAAAAGGCAGTTGCTGATTCCAAGGATCTTACACACACACAGAAACAGCTGTGATACAGGCACATTTGGGTAAAGGATATATGAGGCTTAACCAAGGGATCATGGTAAAAGGGGATGGGGGCACAGGATTCAGAAAAGGAAGAAGACACTGTTGGAAGGCGGTATTAGTGCTGGACTTTAAAGGAAAAAAGTCCCGTCTTCTAGGACCCTGCCATCCACACAGCTATCCCAAACCCCCTTTTCTTTTCCCACTCCCCGTGCGTTATGGCGCCTTTGGGGGACCTCACTCATGCCCACAGCTCCCAACACCACCTTCAGCCTGAGCAGAGCCTGGCCCTGGCCACCGAGGCAACTGGGATTCAGCACCGAGCCCAGCCCTTGGCGGCAGCCAGCACAGGGAAGAAAGTGAGGAATTGATAGGGACAAAGTAGGTAATTAAATAGTTAATCCCACTAGCGGATTGTAAATAAAGAAAAAAGTATGGGCAACCCCTGTAAGCTAATGATGACTCAAGAAAGCAGGTTTGCTTAACCACAAAACCATGCAACAGAAGCATGAGACAAGACCCAAAACAATAAAACAATGGTGGGATGAGACCCACATCCTGCCCAGTGAGCTCAGTAAGTTAATGTTTCCTAGGACATGCTCCTCTGGGCACATTAAAAACAAAAATATAAGGAAAGGGTGACATTATACTGAAACCTGAAATGATCTGCCGTTTTTAGCATACGTTACCAGCTTTCGCTCATTTCCATTGTGCCATGACAGTCCTGGCTTGACCATGGAGGAACAAGAAAACTCCCCCACCTGACGTGGAAGAGGAGATGACGATGAAAACACGACATCTACTCAAGAATGAGGAAGAAGGTGGTATTTTCCTCCTCCCCACTTTTCATTTGATTATAAAACTGTAGCCCACTGAGTTCTCGGGGCACGGCACCCTCTCGCCCGCCCGCCTATAAGCCTCACTAGCGCCCTGTTCTAATAAATCACTTTGCATCTACCACTTTGCCTCTTGCTGAATTCTTTCTGTGCTGAGACATAAAGAACCGGAGCTCCTTGGAGCCCCCCCCCCCCCGCCAAAACACCACCTAGCGGTTTCAGGATCTGGAAGCACCAGAAGGAAAAACCTGGTGCCAGTTCAGACCAAATCAGTTTCCTGCTTTAGAAATGGAATGATGCTGACACGTCAGCTGCAAAAGGCAGCACAAGCTGTGAGGGGAAGGGTCAAAGGAGACTTCGTGGAGAGAAAAGCGTGGACCAGGGACAGCGTGGGGGCAGGGGGAACAGGCAGGATGCTAAGCAAGAGCGACAGAGGACCGCAGAGGGGACGTGTGCAAGGAAACACAGGCTGGGGAGCAAGAGGTGCGTGGGCGACGGAGCGTGCCACGGTCACAGGCAGATTCCCTGAGCGACGCTGAGCGCAAGACAGCCGGTTAGAGGAGGGACGGTGACGAAATGCATGTTCCTATTTCCTCCTAAAAATCCCTGATGCATTAGATGCGAAGGATGGAAAAAAGGTCTCCTGCATGTCGGGGATGAGCAAAGCACAGAGCACAGCAAGGGTCCCAGAACAAAGAGCTCAGGACACAAAGACAAGGCTGACAATGCTGTGGGGATCAGAGACGTGAACCCGGGGCTGTCAGCCACCGAGTTCTACAAAGTTCTTCATGCCCTCATCTGTACGTGCAGGTGGGCTCATTAACCAGGAGACAATTCTCTCAAGACGGAGAAGGGAGGGGTTGACATAACATGGACTTGACCTCACTCAGAGCTTTAATGGTACTGGAGGCCCGTCCCTCCCAGGAAAGGGTGAACAAAGGTTCTGCACACTCACAGCAACTCTGTATTAACAGAGTCATCTTTTCTTTTTTTTATATTGACCTATAGTTAATTTACAATGCTGTATTAGTTTCAAGTGTATAGCAAAGTGATTCAGTTATACATATATTCTTTTTCAGATTCTTTTCCATTATAAGTTATTACAGGATACTGAGTAGAGTTCCCTGTGCTACATAGTAGGTCCTTGTTGTTTACCTATTTTTTTAAATAAATTTATTTATTTACTTATTTATTTTGGCTGTGTTGGGTCTTCGTTTCTGTGTGAGGGCTTTCTCTAGTTGCGGCAAGTGGGGGCCACTCTTCATCGCGGTGCATGGGCCTCTCACTGTCACAGCCTCTCTTGTTGGGAGCACAAGCTCCAGACACGCAGGCTCAGTAGTTGTGGCTCACGGGCCCAGTTGCTCCGTGGCATGTGGGATCTTCCCAGACCAGGGCTCGAACCCATGTCCCCTGCATTGGCAGGCGGATTCTCAACCACTGCACCACCAGGGAAGCCCTGTTTACCTATTTTATGTATAGTAGTGTGTACATGTTAATCCCAAGCTCCTAATTTATCTTCTCCCCCACTATCCCCCCCTCTTTGGTAACCATATTGGTTTGTTTTCTATGTCTGTGAGTCTATTTTGTAAATAAGTTCATTTGAACCATTTTTTTAGATTCCACTATAAGTGATACCCCATGCTATTTGTCTTTCTCAGAGTCATCTTAATGTCTCCTTTCTCAAGCGAGAGTCTGTCCCCCTGTCCATCTGTCCGTTCATTCAGTTATTCATTCACTGGCTATTACTGAGTGTCCAGGACACGCCAGGCACTCTTCTGGACACCGAACAAGATCGACAAATTGCCAGCCCTCGGGGCATCCACATTCTAGCGGGAGAACACGGACGAGCAACAGCCTCAACGATGGCAAAACACAGTGGATGTGTAAGGTGGTGATCAGAGCTGTGAAGAAAATAAAGCAAGGAGACACAGGTGGGAAGGAGGAGGAGGACCGCTATTTCATAAAGGACCCTGAGGAAAGGCTTCTCTTATGAGAGGACAGGTGAACAAAGACCTGGTGGGAGGGAAGGAGTGAGCTATGATGGATCTGGGGGGAGAGCATTCCCAGAGGGGCCAGAGCAGGGGGCACAGCCAGGAGAGCAGCTGTGGTGGGAATCGGGGAGCTGAGGGGGCAGGAGGAGAAGCAGAGATAGGAGGGGACTTGGTGGGGTGGGTCAAAGGGGGAGCAGGTTGCAGCAGCTCCGGAAGATGCTGGAAGGCCAACGGTCCGGTCTGATGGAGAGTTTGGAGCAGATGCGCTGTGCAATGTGGCTGTGGGTTGAGAAGACCCCTCTGCTGCTATGTGGGGCACGCACAGGGGAGGTGGCGGTGCTCTGCCCGCCAGGTCCTGGAAGGATTCTGAATGCACAGGAGAACAGCACTGACACCCCGACAGTGCCTGCTCTTCCAAAGATCCAGCCACTCTGAGTCTCGGACAGTCTCTCCCAGGCCAGGGTTCATCAGGAACCAGGGGACCAGCCAACAAGGTCTTCACCGTTCTGCAATGCCATGTTCACTGGGCATCAAAAGAAGAGACCTGTCCACCAGGAAGAGGCCTGAGAGCCAGTAAGCCTGCCTCATCATTGTCCTTCTGATGTATTTAGGTCAAAACAAAACACTCAAGACAACACTGGAAGATTCTCCTACCCCATCATAGGCCCCCTAGAGGGCAAGAACGACAGGTTTACACTCCTCTTTTGTTTCTCCGACCTTAGTGCCAGGCACTGTACACAGTAAGCGCTACATAAACACCTGGGGGCATAAATTCAAGAACTACATCATGATCATGATCATCATCATCATCATCATCATCATCATCAGAACAGCGATGTTCTTAACAACACTTAATGATGTCTTATTCTATGCCAGTACTTCTCTGCTGAGGGTGACTTTGCTCCAGGGGACACCTGGCAATGGCTGGAGGCATTTTTGATGTCACAACTGTACATGCGTGTGTTGGGGGTGGGGAGTGTGGCGCTACTGGCATCTAGCAGGTAGAGGCTGCGTAAACTGCCAAACTTCATTCAATACAAAGAATTTTCAGGCCCCAAACGTCTAAGTGCCGAGGTTGAGAAATCCTGCTTATTTAATCCTCACAATACTCTTTATTTGAAAAAACTGGGCCACTGGGACATTAACTTGCCCAAAGACAGCTTGGTGAGGACCATTCTGAACTATAAAATGACAACAACGTAAGGCAACGGGCAGGTTGAACTGTTTCTAGTCAACATTTCTGACACCACATATGCAGGTTTTTTCTTCCCTCACATCAACTGAGTGTCCTCCAATCCAATTCACTTCCTGGCGTTAGTGCAAACCCCACAGGTGAGGGGCTCAGCCCCACAAGACTGTGCCCCACTTCACACACCAGTCACAAGTTTGGGCCTCCTGTACCACTGACCACCCAGCTATAAAGTCTGGAGTTCCCCAGATCCCCTTCCTGGGGTTCGATGATTCGCTAGACGGACTCACAAAACTCAGGAAAGCACTTTACTTACGATCAGTAGTTTATTATAAAGGATACAGCTCAGAAACAGCCAAATGGAAGAGATGTGTAGGGGAGATGTGAGGAGAGAGCGATCTGTGCCATCAGGGGGCACCACCCTCCCAGCACCTCCAAGTGTTCACCAACCCGGAAACCCTCCGAACTCTCTGCTTTCATTAAGTGGCCAAGGCTGATTAAGTCACTGGCCACTGGTGATTAACTCAATGCCCAGGCCTTGTCCCCTCCCAGTTGGTTGCCCTGGCAACCAGTCCCCAACCCCCCAGTCCTAAAGCTATTTTGGGGCCCATCAGGTGACATCTCATTAGCATAAACTCAGGTATGTTTGAAAGGGGCTTAGGCCTAACGAAAGACACTCCTCTCACCCCTATCACTCAGACAACTGCAAGGGTTTTAACAGCTCTGTGTCAGGAACCAGGGCAGAAACCAAGTATGCATTTCTAATTATCACACAGGTAAGTAGATAGATAGGTAGAGTGCACCAGATAGGCAGACAGATTGAGACAAAAATGAGAAAATCAAGAAATAGGGAAAAGATGAGGGCATGGACCAAAATTCTCTCTAAGCCCAGCTCTGCCAAGAATTGGCATGTGGTTCTAGGCCTCCCTCTCCTGAATTCAGGAGATGCAAATCACTCACTTCCGGCTTTAACATTTTTGGGGCTAATTCTTCTCTGGAGCAGAAACATTAGCTTTGTGTAAATACTGACAAACTTGTGGCAACACTCATCATACGAATCCTGAATTCCTTCCCCTTTGCCCAGAGAAGGCAGGAGTGCCAAATGCCTTGCGAGATACTTTTGGAAGGAAGAAAGGAGGGAGGGTGGAGTATCTGTTGACATCCACCCTGTGTCAAGCATGGTGCCAGGACGGGGAACGTTCTAATACAAAATGCATGAGGTTCCTCTTAACCTTGTTAAGTGTTAATTACCTGCCCAGGCCCACAGTGGGCAATTCCCCCAAAGCAACAGTTGGGGGTGCCACACTGGGACTCTGCCTAACTCTCTAAACAACAAGCAGGATAGGATGGGTGGGGGGAAGAGGGCAGCATTCCCCCCTCCCTGCCCCTAGCAATATTTACCTTGCACTCAATAAATCCTGATGTTCATCTTAATAGAAATCAATACCCATTTAACGGCAGAGGAATGGGAAATTAAGGCAATATGAGTGAGGGAAAGAGAGACGTTTTCAGATGAGATGTGAGTGGATTTGGAAAAGCAACCTAGGGAGAATCGTTTGCCATGGTGAGCAGGAACAGGCAAAGGCTGGCAGCAGAACCAAGATATCATGAAGGTCAAGGTGAAACAGGGCAAATCCACAGGAGTTGTAACTTTAAGGATGGCCAGGAAGAGGGCTTCACAAGCAAGAGCACCTCCAAAACTGGCCCCCCTAAAGAGAAATGTTTTCTGCTTCTCATGACAGCGTTGTTATGTGGCTGTTAAAAAGAATCAAGAGATGTCAGATTGCTCTGAGACATCAAATAAAGCAGCTTGGGTGGGTTTGATTAAGCCATTTAATTAGTACCCACTCTAGGCTGGGCACTAAACTAAGAGTGATCCATTCACTATCTGATTCAATCTTCACATTAAAGGAGGTGGTAAATTTTACCCCATATATACTGTAATGAGGGAACCAAGGCCCCAGAAGTATTTTGCTAAACCAAGTGAGGTAAGAGAAAGGGCCAGCACTCAGATTCTGAGTGTGTTAGTGTCACTTTCTGCCACCACAGTGTAGTCCTGGGGATGGAGCTGGACCACAGAACATGAAGAGAAATGCAATTTGAGAGCCCTGTGGCTTTGAACCCCCCCATGAATGCTGTCTCATGGGAATGAGATCAAGGTCAAGTTCATTTGTTTGAGGAAGGAGACAGATAACGAGTCTATTTATTTTCCTTGTCTGGAAAGTATCATCATGACGTCCGTTTTACAGATGAAAAAAATAAAACACAGAATGTAACGTGATATGCCAAAAATCACAGATCCACTGTCGAATAAGGCTGGGACCTCAAACCAGGTCCCTTCTCTAAATGACTAACATAGAAAGCAAAGGCAGCGAAGGTCAGGAAAGGGGGGAAAAGGGGAATTCCTGAGGCTTGGGAAGGTCAGGAAAAGCTTCCTAGGGGAGGCAGGATTTGAGCCGAGCTTTGAAGGATTGGTAGGAGTGGGGCCAGTGCAGAAAACATCAGGAGGGACGGGCAGCAGGATCAAAGGACCGGGGACAAAGGCCAGACGGACGGGCCTGCACACACCAGGCCTGACAGCAGACACCAACTGTCCCACTAAACCGAACTAAAATCCAAGGCTGACTCAGAACCCCCTGCAGATGGCCCTCCACCAACTACGCCACAGGGTTCATATGATCGGACCCTCGCCGACCTTATCAGCCCAACCACCATTGGTCTTTTCCTGAATTCGTCCATCGACTCTTCGACCCACAGGTGGACGGCACCTCCAGCCTAGAGATACTATCCTGCAAATTAAACATTTCCAGGAGACTTATTCCAGGCACACTCTCTGTGGGAAGTTGTCCTTTACACTCAAGAAGAGACCTACTCCCACGTCCTCCCACTCCCAGGAGGCCATGCCTTCACCCAGCGGGTAGGAGACTATCCCAGACTCGCCTGCACTGCTGCCTTCCCCACCAGCTACTCGAAGCAGGACCCGGAGCTCTACATGTGCGTGTGATGGACGCTCAAATATCAAGTCCACAAAAGAAGACTGAGGATAAAGGAAAGGAGCAATTAAAGGTCTGCTCGTCATCTGAAAGTAGAGCAAGTAGAGCATTATCCTACGAAACCTTCCTTCCATAAGCCAGAATGGCCTAAAGCAAAGAAGCAATTCCCTAAGGACACATCTTGCTAACAGGTGCACAAAATAAATCAAGATGAAGCACAGATGCTCACAGACCAAGTTCAAAGCTATGGTGGCTTGATGCTGAGATGCTGAGTACAGTTCCTGGGGAAAGAGCTTGGCCGGGCCACTCTTGCTGCTGGTGGGTTGGGGGGGGGGGGGGGCGGGAGGGAGGCCAGGGTATTTCTATAAGGGTTCGAAAAGCGAGGGGTACCTGTACAGCCTTAGGTGAGGTGAGTGTCTTTTGGTCTAGAGCTGGCCTCAGTTCTCTCAACTCTGCAAAAGAAATAATGCCCAGCTTTCTCTGCTTATCTGGTAACATTTGCAAAAGACACAGAAGAAAATTAATGAATGTGACTGAATTTCTAAGAACTACCCTGGAACCTCTATATCCAAATAATTGCAGTCACCTCCAAGGTACTCACAATCAGAGGCCACGTCACTCACTTTCATGCTGCTGCCACTGCTGGCTGTCGCCTTGGCCCCTTTCTCAGGGATCTGCCTGTGGGGCCTTGCACAGGCCTCAGTGCCTTTGCATATACTTTTCTGTGTCCAGAACACCACCCACCCTGTTACCTGTGGCCAGGCAAATCACCTCCTGTGACAAGTCTTTTCTGAACCACCTTTGGAGACTGAGTATCCTACCCCATGTCCCACAGCACCCTGTGCTAACTACCATCATACCACTTTTCATTACGTAATTTTGCTTCATTCACCTCTCTCACACCCCCCAGACTATAAGCCCCTGAAGGGAAAGAGCTTATAGCTTTTACCTCTGTACCCCTAATATTCAATAGAGTTGCTGGCAGAAAGTTGGCACTCAAATTTTAGTTGAACGCCTAAATGGATGAACAAATAAAATCCACACAGCATTAAGCGGCAGACCTACGTTGTTTAATTCCTGGTCTAGGACTCTTTGGTATGAAGCAAATCTTCTATTTTCAATACACCCAACATTCCTGAAGATGACACTACTGCAGAATCACGGAAATGCGATGAACAGTTTACAACTCTCAACACACTCAGCAATTCAAAATGACAACATTAATTTAATGAACTTAAACACTGGTGACCTCTTTAACACATCCAAAGTTATTCACACTGGGATATGCATCCTTAAACACTGCTTGCCAAAGAGAGACTCAAATAAAGATGACACATGTATCTTTCAAATGTTAATCTGCATTTTAAACTTTGATACCAAGAACTTGGCTTTTCTCTTTTGGAAGCAGGAAATCAAAAGAGATTAGCTGACTTTTTGACCCATCCATCTATCAATCCACCCATCCATCCATCCTTCCTGTATGACATGTACACCATTAGACCTTAGGAATTCAAAGAGATCATCCCTACCATCACATTCTATTTAGAGAGACAAACAGAAGTAAATACAATGTGATATGTTAAGTATAATAATCAAATGATAAAGAGCTAGGGGACTCAGAAGAAGTGAATGGTTTGGTGGAGAAAAGTATTCATGAAGGTGGTATATATCAGTTTCCTGGGGCTGCCATAACAAAGTACCACAAACTGGGTGGCTCAGACAACAGAAATGTATTCTCTCTCAGTTCTGGAGGCTGGAAGTCCAACATCAAGATGCCAGCAGGGTTGGTTCCTTCTGAGAGCCATGAGGGAGAACCTGTTCCAGGCCTCTCTCCTAGCTTCTGGTGGCCTCAGGCACTCCTTGGCTTGTAGATGGCATTCTCCCCATGTCCTCACTTTGTACATGTCTGTGTCCAAATTTCCCCTTTTTATAAGGATGTCAGTCATATTGGATTAGGCCTCACCCTAATGACCTCATCTTAACCTGATCATCTGCAAAGACCCTATTTCCAAATAAGGTCACATTCACAGGCACTGGGGGTTAGGACTTCAACATCCTTTTTGGCAGCAGGGGACACAATTCAACCCATAACATGGTGAAAAGCTGGATCCTGAAAGACAAATACAAGCTCACCGACAGGACAGCAGAAAAGAGTGTGGGCACGGTCAAGTGAGTGGAGGTCTGGGAGACCCTGTGACTATCCGGCAAGCAGGCCAGTGACAGCTCAGGGCATGGAACGTGGGACAAGGTAACTGGAGGCCTTGACAATGGCTATCATCCTATTAGTGACGAGAAACCACTGAAGGGGTTTAAGCAAGGAACTGAAACAACAGTGTAGTGCTTTGAAAGACTGTTTTGGCCATCTGCAAGATAATTTTTATTTTGTCCCTTTGTTTTCCTTCGTCCCAAGAACTGGCAGGGAAGCCCCATTCAACCTTCACATTTCAATGGGGGAGGGGAGTTGGGGTTCATGTTTCTCTTTCCTAACAACCTCGCCTCAACTCTGGCACAGAACTGATCTGTACGTTAAGTGGCAAGTCATCACAATGACCTTCTCCCACTTCTGTTTAGACTGGGAGGCTGGCAGGCACACCCCTTACACACCCAGGGAGTCAGGGGCAGACAGAAAGAGGAACTTTTCCACACTTTCTCTTGCTGCCCTGGGCTCAGTCATATTAGTTTCCTAGAACTAGATGATACCCAAGCCAGAGGACCACAGAGTCCTTCAGACTGTGTCCGTTGGAACTGCGAGGACATCTCAGGGAACACCCTGTGGGGTGAGGTCAGGAGAATGAACAGATGAGGAAATCAGGGCCTCCTGGTTCTGTCTTACCTGGAACAGCACCATTTTTATCTTTTTTTTAAATAACACCTTTATTGAGATATAATTCACATACCATAAAATCTACCCTTTTAAAGTACACAATCCCGTGGTTTTAGTATATTCCTAGAGTTGTGCAACCATCACCACCATCTAACTCCAGAACGATTTCATAACCCAGAAAGAAACCCTGTACCCACTCCCAGTCACTCCCCATTTTACCCTCCCCCAAACCCTTGGAAACCACTGATCTACTTGCTGTCTCTATGGAATGGCTTATTTTGACATTTCATATGAATGGAATCATAAGTATGCCCTTTTGTGGCTGGCTTCTTTCACTTATATTTTCAAGGTACAATCATGTTATAGCATGTATCAATGCTTCATTCCTTTTTAGTTCTGAATAATACTCTGCTGTATGGCTAAATCACATTTTTAAAAATCAATTCATAGACATTTGGGTAGTTTCTACTCTTTGATTATTATGAATAAGCTGCTATGAACATTCATGTATAAGTTTTTGAGTATCTGTTTTCAATTCTCTTGGGCATTTACCTACGAATAGAATTGCTGGGTTATAGGCTATGTGTAACCTTGAGGAACTGCCAATCTGTTTTCCAAAGTGGCTGGGCCATTTGACATTCCCCCCAGCAAGGTCCAAGGGTAACGATTTTTCCACATCCTCTCCAACACTTGTTATTTTCTATCTTTCTGATAATCACCACCCTAGTGGGTGTGAAGCGATACCCCACTGTGGGTTTGATTTGCATCCCCTAATGACTAATGATGTTGAGCCTCTTTGTCATGTGCTTATTGGCTATTTGTAAACCTTCTTTGGAGAAATGTCTACTCAAGTCCTTTGCCCATTTTTAAACTAGGTTGTCTTGTCTTTGTTGAGCTACAAATGTTCTTCATCTATTCTGGATACAAGTCCCTTGTCAGATATGATTGGAAATATTTTCTCCTATGTTTTAGGCTGTCTTTTCACTTTCTTAACGGTATTCACACAATAGATTTAAATTCTGATGAAGTCCAATTTTTCTGTTTTTTGGCTTGTGCTGTTGGTGTCATATCTAAGACAACTGCCTAATCCAAAGTCACAAAGATTTACTCCTATGCTTCCTCCTCAGAGTCTTACAGCTTTCGTTCTTATGTTTATGTCTACGACCCATTCTGAGTTGATTTTAATTTTTACCCTTTTGAGGGGATGGTAACCTAAATAAAATTTGTTTAACTCTCCCAACACCAAGCCACCTTATTTCACAGATTCTAGAAAGGAGGATCATCATCACACTAGAGGCCAAACCTCCCCCAATGAACCGAAGGCTCCAGTGTTGTACAGGTCGGAAGGGATCCTCTTCCCCTCTTCACAGAGGCTGTGGCACCCCCGTGTAAACACCGGGAATCAGCTCTGCGGTGGCCCAAAATGACCCCGTGTGCTTGCAACAGACTTACCATGCCTGTCACCTGCTTCTCATTCATCCTAGAACTCTTTCTAATTAATCTCAGGCCCCGTGCCTCACCCCCGCCACACACTGGCCCCCAGGTATTTAGGGGACTAAAGGATCTTTATCGAAACCTTACTTCCCCAAGTGGACCATCATCTTACAACAATTCAATTCATTGAACCCTTAACCAGCACCTTGCACTCAGCCCCAGGGATACAAAGCTGAGTAAGATGATACGGCCCCCTACTCTAGAAGAGCTGTCACTTCAGCTGGGGTTGGGGGGAGACACACACTGAATACTGGCACTTTATCACCTTCCCGATGTTTAATACTAAGAAATGCCATTGCTAATATTAATTCCTACGTGCCTGGTTCTGTACTTTGTGCTCTGCGTGCATCACTTAACTCCTTAACAACCTGATGAGGTAGCAATGACATTGCCCCACTTACAGCACACATTAAGCACCAATTCTGCACAAAGCACACTAATAATGGGAGAAGTAAGGACCAGGAGCAAAAAGTGAGTTGGGGACAGTTTCAACTACAAGGGGACTGGGGGTTGGACAGTGGAATTTTTCTCAGGGAAAATAGCAGAGAATGGGGGCAAAAATCAAGGCATACAAATATCTGCCGAGTTAGAGAAAAAGTGAGCGGAGTGGTGTGTGTAGATAGGAGAGAGATGGGGCATGTCAAGGAGAAGGGTGTGGCCTCTGTCAGCATTCATATCCATGGACCACCACCTGGAGAGCCAGCAAATTACATGAGAAAAAGACACAGACAAACTTGCCTTGTGCTGATACATAATATCATTGCAGACTCTGCGCTTTTGAGACAATCTGCCCCCACCCCACCCCCGCAAAATGCTGCCAACGAAAAGGAAAATGGCATTAATAAAATTCAGTGTTGAGGATATGATCTAGGCGTGGGGAGGCAGAGATGAGGTTGCTTGATGACTTACAATAAATACTTGTATTTCAGATAATCGAGTTTGGTTCTTAGCGCTAATGTCATTTTCTGCTAATTTAATGTCCTGGGAATCCCTCTGAGTAAGAAGATTGCTGGTGGAATGAAAATAGAGCCATCTGGGAAAAAGAACCATCTCCCCAACCCAGGTGTGCTCAAAGGCTGCAAAGAAGGCCAATCCCTCCGAGTAGAGGGAGATAAATAGATCCTCCGAGGTGGTCTGGGTATGAAGGCTGCGCGCTAAGCGGAAGGGGCAGTGGTTATTTGAGATCCTTCATTGTGGAAGCAAACTCATCAGGCCCTCCTGCACCAGGCACGTGGCGGGCCAGCGGGGCCCTCACATACCTCGGATGACTCCTGGTGGTGGTTTGTGGGGCGGGGGGGGAGGGGGGTGCAGGAGATGAGGTGAGGGCCGGGCGACAATGTGCATTGTGCCATCTCTGCTTCCAAAAGGAGCATGGAAGCATCCCCTGCCCCCAGTTGCAATGGAAGCTTCTTAGTTTACCCTGGACCAATCCCCACTTACGCCTGCTGTCCCAGCCTAATAACTTCCGGCATCCTCTGTCACCCTTTAAAGCGTTCCAGTTTGGACAATAAATTGCACTGCCTTCCTAGGTACAGTGGGCAGAACGTGAGCAATGAGCTAAGGATGCTGGGTGCCAGGGGGCAGGAGGGAGGCTTGATCACTCAGAGAATGAGGATGGAAAGGAGCTTTTTCCCAAGGAGGCGTCAAGAAACCAAGGATAGAATTTGGTTCCCTCTCTGCCCCCCACGCCACCGGGACAAAGGCACTGAAACTCCCAGCCTCGGTTTTCTCATCTGAAAAACGGAACAGCAATCCACATCTGGCAAGTTGATTTGTGAGGATTCCATGAGACAATGTACGTAATTTACTTGTGCCGGCACAGCGCCTGGCGCATAATAGAATCTCGATGCATGATAAGCTATTACTGGCAGTCAGTTCACACCAGCAGGAAGAGCTGGGATGCTGAGCTTGGGAAAAAGCTCCTTTCCTTCCTAATTCTCTGAGTGATTCTCAAGCTTCCCTTCCTCCTGCCCCTGCCCCCCCACCCCCCGGCATCCTCAGCTCACCGCTAATCACAGCAACAGAGCATAAAAAAGACACCCAGGTGCTGGCGTACTTCTCCAAGGGCTGAATAGGATTTCATAAACCAAGAAAGCCTACCGCTTCCAGCTGTGGTATTGCCCTGTTCTAATTTCCCCAGCAGTAGCGAGGACAATGAAGCTGGGAGTTTCCATTTGAGGGAACATTTTTCCCTTCCCTCCATCTCCTGACAGTGGTCTTCAATTACAGTGCACGATGCAGGGAGGCTAGGGGAGAGAGGGCAGAGAAGTGACCCCCGGAAACGCATCTGCAGGAGCAGATTACAGAGCTCCCCACAGACACTGGAGCAGCCCCTGAGCTCACGGTGGGGAGCGGGGCAGGGAAGTAAGAGCAGAAATAAAAAAATGCAGCTCCTCCCCGGGCCTGATGAAGATTAATATCTCCTCCCTGATGAGATGAGGCGGCTTAATCGCTTCTATTAATACAGAATCACTGAGGGCCAAAGATGGGGGCGTGGAGGGAGGTGGGGGAAGGGATCAGAGTGCCTCGCCAATACGATACAGAAGCAGAAAGGGACACCCTGAACGTACGAGGACAGGATTTCGTCAAGGCTCAAAAGTTATGACAGAAACCTGCTAGCTGAGGCACTGCATGAGACCGTACAGCATCAGATGTACTTTGTGCTTTTTTTTTTTTACTAAGACCACTGGACCAATTTGGTTAAACATGCTGATCTCAAAGACTGAATGATCTCAACAGAGAGACTGTCACCCCCTTGCAATCTCAAGATCCCAACCAAGGGTCTTCCAACTCCACTCTCCATGGACCATTCCAGGCCATACTTCAAGACTCAGCCCACGAGGCAGCTTCTTCATGAAGCTTTACTGGACATCCCCAGATAGTTACGAGTCCTTCCTTCCGGACTCCCAAAGACAGGCGTACATACTTTTACTACAGTTCGTTCCTGTGCATTGCAATTGGGAGCCATCCTCCCATTTAAACCTAAGACGGCTACTCTTAGACTTAAATGCTTGCTTCCTACCATCCTGTAACTTCCCTTACCCATTAAACAGTGTCTCCATCACCTCGTCTCCTGCTTTCCTCCAAGGACCCACTATCCTCGGGGAACGAGCACACGGAGAAAGGTCATTGTCCCCTAAGACCAAAAAGAGAACAATTTTTCTTGAGGGCAGGGACCGTGGCTCAACCCTCTTTGTGTCTTTCTCAGATTCTAGTCCAGTATCAACCATACGCTGGCTTCTTAATAAATACTTGTCCCATCACCTAACAGGAAAACAGGGGAGTGGAAAACAGAGGCACCAAAAATCAGCTGGCTGCACAGACGAAACCTCAGCATGACAATGAAATGTACAAATACATCAGGGGTAACACAGGTCTATTCAAAAGTACTGGGATCCTTCTCAAAGCTGGTCATTTAAAAAAAAAAAAAAAAAAAGGCAGCAAAAAGGAGTATCTCCTCCTCTACTCCCTACTAATCCTCACTCACTCAAACACTGGGTGAATTTTCATCTCAAATAAGCTCAAGATTCCTGATTCCCCCCATCTCACAGCATCTGACAACTGGGCTTAAGGGCTTAGGAAATGTGGACTCAGAATGGCAGAATCCCAGAAGAGCAAACCTCATGCAGAACAATGTTCACCCTCGTGTTTCAAAGAGTGAACTGGAACCTTTTCATTAAGTGCACGAGAAACTTCAAATGTGAAGGGGGGCTGGTTTGGGATTCATACAAGGGGACAAGCCATCACCAAAATGTGTCTGATGAACATATTATCTGTGCTGTGTGTAGAATCATCAGCTCACGGGAACACAAAGTACACGCATATAGAATAAATGCTGCGGCCTTACAAGTATGGTGGCTTCTTTGCCCCAGCTTCTCATTACAGGCACACCTTGGAGATATTGCGGGTGGGGTTTTCCAGACCACCACAATAAAGCAAGTATCAGAGTAAAGTGAGTCCCACGAATTTTTTGGTTCCCCAGTGCATATGAAAGTTATGTTTACACTACACTGTAGTCTTAAGTGTGCAACAGCATTATGTCTAAAAAAAAACCATGTACAAATCATAATTTAAAAATACTTCATTGCTTAAAAAAAAAAAAAAATGCTGACCATCACCTGAGCCGTCACCAAGTGGTAACCTTTTTGCTGGCGAGAGTCTTGCCTCGATGTCAATGGCTGCTGACTGATCAGGGTGGGGGATGCGGAAGGCTGGGGTGGCTGTGACAGTTTCTTAAAATAAGACCACAGCGGAGTCTGCCACATCCATTGACTCTTCCTTTCACGAAGGACTTCTCTGTAGCATGCAATGCTGTTTTATAGCATTTCACCCACAGTAGGGCCTCTTTTAAAGTTGGAGTCGATCCTCTCGAAATCTGCTGCAGCTTTATCAACTAAATTTATGTAATATTCCGAAGGCACTGTTGTCATTTCAACAATTGATTAAATTCACCACCTTATATGGGTGTGGTTTGTGGCACCCCAAAACAATTACAGTAATAATATCAGAGATCACTGATCACACAGCAATCCCACTCCTGGGCATATATCCAGACAAAACTATAATTAGAAAAGATACATTCACCCCTATGTTCATAGCAGAACCAGTCACAATAGCCAAAACATGGAAGCAACTTAAATGCCCATCAACAGGTGAATGGATCAAGAAGATGTACATATGTACAATGGAATACTACTCAGCCATAAAAAGGAACAAAATAATGCCATTTGCAGCAATGCCATTTGCCATTTGATGCAACTAGAGATTATCATACTAAGTGAAGTAAGTCAGAAAGAGAAAGACAAATACCATATGATATCACTTATGTGTGAAATCTAAAATATGACACAAATGAACTTATCTACGAAACAGACTCACAGAGAACAGACTTGTGGTTGCCAAGGAGGGGTCAGGGAAGGATGGAGTGGGAATTTGGGATTAGCAGATGCAAACTATACAGAATGGATAAACAACAAGGTCCTACCGTATAGCACAGAGAACCATATTCAATACCATGTGATAAACCATAATGGAAAAGAATACAAAAAAGAATGTATACATATGTATAACAATCACTTTGCTGAACAGCAGAAATTAGCAACATTGTAAATCAACTACATTTCAATTAAAAAAAAGAGATCACTGATCACAGATCACCATAAGAAATATAATCATGAAAAAGCCTGAAATATTGCAAGAATCACCAAAATGTGACACAGAGACAAAGTGAGAAAATGCTGTGGGAAAACAGTGCCAATAGATTTGATGTTGTCACAAACCTGCAATTTGTAAAAAATGCACTATCTGTGAAGCACAATAAAGCTAAGTGCAATAAAATGAGGTCTGCCTGTAGATTAGTCTTGACAACACTATAGCTAACCTATACCCCAAAAAACAAAAACGAAAAACAAAGTTGACATATCATGCAATGACACGGCTCCCTCAGGTAAGTTAAAAAAAGACAAATTTGAAAACAACTGAATCACTCCCACTGTGCACACCGTACAGTAGGGGATTTCAAGAGACCCAAAGCCAGTCTGAACCTTCCAGGCACTTCCAAGCTGATAGGAGTGTAAATATCTGCAGAAAAACCAGCAACTGAAGATCAAATGTTGGTCACCCGCGGGTGGCTGCAAGCATCTCTAGTGGAATTGAGACTTTCCTAAACGCCCACGTGTGCACAAACCGAGGGCAGAAACGCTGAGCCAGCAATTACACCCAACCCCGCTGGGCTGGGAGTCCTTAGAGCGGCAGGATTCCTGGCTGAGGCACCAACCCATCTCCCACACCCAGGACTGTAATTTCTCGTTAAGCCACAGGCAGGGGCGGGGAAGACCTGTGGGAGGGGCTGCAGGTGCTGAGTGAGGCAGCACAGTCAGAGCCTCTGGAAGGGAGAAAAGGGCAGCAGCCCTGGGACAACCGTGCAAAAAAACAAATCCAGCCTTTCCAAGACCCGGGGCCAGAAGGAGGGTGTGAGCCGAGGAAGAGAATCTGAGCCTGGATCCACGTTGCCCCTCCAGATGGAGCCTCGCTCAGGATAAAGAACAACTCCCGGACTCAGAGTCCCAGCAGAACCAGCTTCAGCTTTTAACATCCATCAGTGAGAAACGTGCCAACTACCACCGACCCGCTGTGTCTCTGTATTTCGTCTCTTGGTGGCTCAGTCTCCTCCTCTGTGAGACGGGGATGACCATGGTTCCCCTCTACACGCAGAGACCGTAGAGCTTAGTAAGTCAAAGCATGGTCCCTGGGGGCCAGAATGGCAGGCGAGTCTGAGCCCAAGCAGAGTGACCCTGGGCAAGTAATTTAACCTCTCTGGACCTCAGTGTCCTCACCTGTAAGTGGGGGTAATAACAGGACCAACTTCACAGGGTGGTTGTGAGGACTGAATGAGTTAATCCGTGTAAATCACAGACAGCGCCCAGCATACAGTAAGTGTTCAATAAATTAGTGGCTATTATTATTACAGATGATGGTGACATTCGTTCGCATCCCTTTTCCCTTAAAGGAGGCTAATACTTGCAGAACAAGCCTTGTACACCTGGCACCATGCATTGAAGGCTCACGTATTAGCTCACTTAAGTTATCACAACCACTCCCCAAAGAGTGATGAAGAGCCGAGGGTCAGAAAGGTCAAGGGCAGCTGTGAGGCCACGCAGCTAGAGAGTGGCGGAATCGGACTCGGCACCCATGCGCTTTCCACCCCAGCATACCTTGAGCACACCGCCTGATAAAGCTGGCACTCCAGCTTTACTTCAACCGTATTTTTATGATAAAAATTACAGTACAGTGTATATACTTCACTCTGGAAATGAAAAAGGCACCCCATTCTTTCTTTCCATATAACATCTTTTTTTTCCCCTAGGAAAGATGGTTGACACTGGAGTCCTAGCTCACCTCCCTGCTGGGTGTCAGTGGTTCAAGGGTCCCAATACCCAGGTGTGAGCAGGGTGGGATGCTTACTGTCAGATCTTTATTCTGCTCTCTCTTTATTTTGCTCTCTCATGTCCCAAACCAGCCATCGATTGCCTGCCCCACACCTGCTCTCCCTCCGGGCTTCTCCACCCAGCATCCACTTGCTCCCATCAAGACCTGGAAGACATCTTTGATCCTTTCCATCTCTCACCTTCACAGCCCAAACATCACCAAGACCTGGAGGCTCTCCCTCCAAACCCTGTCTCCAGACAGCCACTTCCGCCTCATCTCCACTGACACCATCTGAGTTCAGGTCACCTCACGGCTCACCTGGATGACCATGTGAGTCACCTAGCTGGAGGCCTGGTCTAAATTCTTATGCCCCTTAGATCATTCTCTACAGACACCAGGATTGATTGTTTGGAAACATACACCTGGTATGTCTGGCTGAATAGGACCCCTAAAGCTGTCCACATCCTAATCCCTGAACCTGTGACTATGTTGCCTCAAAGGATTTTGCAGATGTGATTAAATTAATGCAAAGATGCAAAGATTATGCTAATTATCCAGGTGGGTACAATGTAATCACAAGGGTCCTTATAAGAGGGAGGCAGAAGAGTCAGGGTCAGAGAGAGGTAATGATGGAAACAGAGGCTAGAATGATGTGATGGCTGGCTCTGAAGATGCAGGAAGGCACCAATAGCAAAGGAATGCAAGTAACCCCTGGAACCCGGAAAAGGCAAGAGACAGCCTCCCCCCTAGAGCCTCTGGAGGAAATCAGCGCTGCCAACACCTCGATGTTGGCCCAGCGAGACCGATTTTATTTTTTTAATATTTATTTATTTGGCTGTGGTGGGTCTTAGTTGCGGCATGCGGGATTGAGTTCCCTGACCAGGGATTGAACCCGGGTGCCCTGCACTGGGAGCCCGGAGCCTTAACTGCTGGACCACCAGGGAAGTCCCAAGACCAATTTTAGACTGATCTCAAAGCTCTAAGAATAAATCTGTGTTGTTTCAATAAATCTGGTTGTGATCGTTTGTTACAGCAGAAACAGGGCACTAACACACATAGCCTTGCTATCAGCCTAGACTCAGGCAGACACCCCGTGGACTTTAAAAGCATCCAAGCTCCTTTCAGTGGCCTGTCCACGGGGTGTCTGTCTACGTCCCCAACCTCATCTCCAACCCCGTAACCTCTTGCTCATCTACCCCTGACTTGCTGGACTCCACCAGCTTCTCCCAGACACATCCAGTTCTTTCCGGCCTCTGAGCAATTACGCTTGTTCTCTTTGCCGGGGTGTTGTCCCCACACAGCTGGCTCACAATTATACTTCAGGCTTCAGCTCAAACGTCACCTCGTCAAAGTCCCTCCTGACCACAATATCCAAATGGCGCACGCAGGTGTCATTCTCTCGTTTGCTGACTCGTAAGCTCCATGAGGACTGGAGTATTTCCAAAGTGCCCAAGTGTGCCTGGGACATAGCAGGCCCTCAATGAATTTTTCTTGAGTGAATGAGTAAGTGAATGAAATCAACACCAGACTGCAGACCCTGCTTCTAAATGCCTAGCGGTGGATGGATGGCACCGGAAAGAGTTATCATTAGGGGCTGGGAAGAAAAAGGCTTTGGGAAGAGCACCGGGAGGGTGGTGTGGCTTGCCGCCGGGCCTTGAAGGGTGGGCAGGAGCTGGGAGAGCGAAGGTGTGAACTCAGGCTCTGGGGCTGCTCTCTGAATGATGCAATGGGGCATGTAATAAATTCAGAAATTCTCCTACGGGGCTAAGTGCCCCCATCTTCTATCCCACAGACCTCAGCTACTGACTACATTCAGAGGGAGGAAGCACTTCATCTTCTGACTTCTACCCTAGATCCTTGTGTGGACCAAAAATAGCTTCTTGTTTCCAAATGCTTTCCGTATTTCTAGAAAATGGAAATGGACTCAATAGGGGAGCCCTGGAAAATTACAAGCTGGTAATGAAATTCTACCTGTCCTTTGTCAGGCCAGCTCACCTTTATATACTTCATGGTTTTCTTCCTCATGGAATATTTCATCTGATCTCCACAACCACTCTTAGGGGAGGTCAGGGCAGACAGTATCACTCCCATCCTACAGATTAAGAAACAGAGTCCTTGACGTGCCACGTGGCTGTTTGGTGATGAAGTCCCTTCTAGGTGCCAGTGACTTGAAAACATGGACAAGATATATTCAGCTTCCCTGGGTCTTCATTTTCTCTAAGAGGAAGACAATGCTAGCCTAGCTTGACCCAGAGCTGCTACAGATCCAACGAGAAAGCTCTGCCACTTACGAGCAGAGTGACCCTGAGCCATCTACTTAACCACTCTCTGTTCTCATTTTGCTTTTTCATTATGCTGGCAACAAGTCCAGTCCGACTGCATGTAAATGAAGCCTCTGTTTTATAATTACTGGCCAACAACTATGTGCCAAGAGATTTTCTTATGTTATATTTTATTTGCAATTACAGATCTGAAGTTCACCAATAAATGACCTCATCAAAAATAAATGTAATAAGACAAGGAGCTGGGATTTACTGAGAGCCCAATATGCATCAGTTGCCTACCTAAATCATCACACTCAGACCTTCAAATAAATCTGTATGGGAGATTTATACATGAGAAAACTGAGGCTTAGAAAAAGTTATACATGAGAAAACTGAGGCTTAGAAAAAGTTAAGAGACGCACCTGGGGTCACACAGCTGCTACGTGGCACAGACCCAGAACTTTCTGGCTGCAAAGCTGTGCCCCTCCCACTCCGATCTGCTGTCCTCGTTCCTGGGAGGTAGACGCTCCTCTCCGATAGGCAATGGAAATGCTTCACGATGTACATGGGACACCTTCAAATTTCCCGTTCACCCAGGCTGTTTCACTCCTCTGTGTCTAAATCTTACTTCTGATCCCTGGTCACTGGTATGGTACTCAGCACAGAGGAAGAACTCCATGCAGGTGACTGATCAGAACGGAAAGGAGGGAGGAAAAGGCGGCCCAGCAGGGAAGCAAGAGGCTGAACATCAGTGGTTAAGAGCAAGGGCTCTGAGTCACACAAGCCAAGTCTGCACACACTAGCTCTGTGTCCAGGGCAGACTCTTAACATCCTGTACGTGATCTATAAGAGGGGATGAGGGCAGGTCCCACCTGAGAGAGGGGCTTCGAACAGCGCACAAAGCAAACGCTGGCCAGCGTTAACTTCCACTATCCTACAGTAAGGACAGAAGGGGGGAATTCCCTCACAGCCAAGAGGAGACCAGCGATGTCACCTGCGAACGGAACAAGTGAAGAAGCGGAGAAACTATGCAATTCCGGGGTCTCTTTCTGATTACTACCTGTCACTGAAGCATCTGGAAAGCAAGGCAGAGACTGTTTGGGGCAGAGAAGTGGACCAAAGGGAAAAGCAGACTCCTTTCTGCTCAGAGAGCCACCTGAGCAGGACTCTCTATTAAAGAGACCGGTGAGAGAGGAATAGAAAAATTTTGTCAATACTCACTTCCCAGAGATGCTTACTTATCCGCCCCTTCATGCCACTCACCTCAGTGTTTATCCAAAACATGAAATAAAGCCGTGTGTGAAATGCTCCTCTCTCTCCTGACCCTTCTACCTCACTGCCACCCCAGAACGAGCCCCCAGGTGTGCCCAGCCTCTCCCGGCACGAAGGTGTGCCTGCGTTCATTTCTGGATTGCTGACTTCAAGAGTTCTGGAACCCAAACTGCCCCAAATCTCTGTGGAGTGAGCCAGGCACAGCATCCTAGGGAGCATAAACCACAGGTACGGCTCCTGGGAAGGGAAGGCGAGGGCCCAGTTACCTTACTGCTCAGAAAAGACTGACCCTTACCTGTCCCTGAAGTCTGGCCAATCAGCAACCAGGACAGAGGCACCTGGCAGCTAAGCCCAGAAGGCAAGCAAAGAAAAGCCATGGTTTGAAAAGTCAGCACAACTGAGCCCACCTAGCCTGGAGAAGTTTGAATCTAGTACCTTTTCCAAGTATATGTGAAGAGTTATTTATACACAGGAAATGACCAACTTTTCCCAATCTCCTTGGAGAAGAGAGCAGGAGGAAGGAATCTTACACAGAAAAGAGGAAGATCAGTAATGCCGACTTAAGAGGTGAATGGAACCTTGGCTAGATCTTGGTGAACATGACTGCCTGGGTTAAATCTTAACTCTGCCACTTACTAGCTCTGGAACCTCGAGCTGATTTTTGAACTTTGCTGTGCCTCATTTTCCTCATCTGTAAAATGGGAATATCAGTACCTACTTTATAGGGCAATTCTGAGGAACACATGAGTTAACGCAAATCAAGGATTTAAATGCTCCATAAAGAGTAGCTAATATCATCCTCGTTTCTGGCACTTCAACACCTATTAAGCGTCTACTTTATTCCAGGTATTGTGCCAAAGACTAAGGATTCGGCGTTGACTACAGAAAGGCAAGGCCTCACCATCTGAAGGGTGTAGAAATCACAGTAAATACTGATAACAATTTATCCAGCACTCATTATGCACCAGGCACTTTTCTAATACACACCATTAAGTCTACACAACAGCTCTGAAAAGGAGGTAAGTTATGTAAGTGAGGTGCAATTCAACACACGGGATTAACAGAAGCACAAACGATATATTAGCTGAGGATAATAACATCACCCTCAGGAACTTGGTTGTGAGGACTGAGATTTAAATGTCAAAGGAGATAAAGCTGCTTTGTGAGACAAACAGCAGGCAGTCAATCAGTGCTGTCATCACCTCCCGGATTCAACCTTATCAAATTCAAGTCCTGGAGGCCCGGGGCTGAGGAGGGGAGCTGAGATCAGCCACCCAGAGGCTTCACTTTAGCCAGGGCAAACCTCTCAAACTGGCCAGAAGGTAAGGATCACCTGAGGCCCTTGTGAAAAATGCAGGTACCTGGGCACCTCCCCTGCAGACTCCCATTTAGCAGACCTGGGCCAGGGCCCTGGCACTGTATTTTTCCTAAGTATCGCTCCAGGGTGGGCCGAGCGTCTGCCTGTTCAACAGGTGCCCAGGTGATTCTTATCATCTAGCAATTCTGGAACCAGAGATCCAGGTGACTTCCTTACAGGCTGGAGGAGGAAATACTCTTAGGTTCGTCCTAGGTTAGCAGCCAAAGGCAAGTCCAGATGGCTTGCTTCCCAAGGAAGACACGGGATGACGAAAGAGAATTCAGAACACAGGTTCTAAGACCCTGTCCCAAGGCCTGTGAGATAGGTCCTACACCTTTCCTGGTTTCGTCCACCCCGCTCCCTCCTCTCCCTTCCCTCTGGCCGCCCTGATTCCTCCCTGTTCTTCTGCAAAGGTACCAAGTGCTCTCCGCATTCTGCTATTGCCTTCTGCCTGAAATGCTTTTCCTCCCGATCTCTGCCTGGCTCTTCTTAAACATCACCAGAGAGCCCTGTCCAGACCACGCTATCAACAGCACTTTCCCCCTCCCCATTCCTCACCAAGCCTCTCCTGCTTTCTCTTTGTAGCATGGATCACCACTCAGCAGAGTATGAAGCTGTCTGTGAATCACCTCTCTTCCTGCACTAGACAGCAGGAGACACGCTCATGTAATTCATAGCTCTGTCCCCAGTGTCCTAAAACAGTGACTGACGGTGTTTGCTGAAGGAATGAACCACCTCGATGATCCACCTAAGGGGTCTGAAACTCAGCCACCTCATCTCGGACAGAACACCCTCCCTCCCTGATGGGGTTGTGGGAGGATTGTTCAAATGTATACGGGAGAGCTCGGATTCAACACCACCCTGCTACCTACCTGTAATTGCTACCTACTGGTGCAATGGAGACACTTCCTTCTGGGATGTCACTGCAAGCTTCAACACCCAGCACTGGCTGTGCACCAAGAGAAGTCATGATGGGCAGGAGATGGGGCATAGAGTGCCCTCTGCTGGGGCAAAAATGACAAATACCCACTATCTGAAGGGCCCACCCTAGAAAGAGAAGGAACCTTGCATTTTCAGGTTTCTTCCAAACAGTGCGATCTTAAACACTCAACTCTGTTGACTCCTTAAGCAATTTCTTGCTTCAGAGAGCAGTCAGCATATAAAACCCGGCTGAACACAAAGTGACTCTGTAAATCTACTCTCCGCTAGGCACGATGGACTCCTTTTCATCTGCACAAAACCCCTATTAAATAGGAAGCAGCACCTCCAACTTTGGAAGAGACAATTTGAGCTCAGAGAGGTTAAGTTACTCAGCTGAGGACACACAGCATTTAAAAGGAGGTTTGGGAATTTGAATAAAGTGTACTGACTCAGCTACACCCCATCAGAAAAATCTTTAGAGAAGTGATTCCACTTTGCATCAGAGGATGGTCCTTTCCTCTTTGTGACTCTTTAAAGGTTCTCACAACAGGTCACCTGTGTGAAATAACTTTCTCCAAATGTGGCTGATGGGTTCATGATTGCCTGCAGGTGTACTTATGACTACAGTTACAATATATGTCTGTGTCTCCTTGCCTCCTCCCTCCTAACCCCCTGCTTTCTAACTGCAAATGTCTGGAAATATAGATGGATAGAAATGAACAAATGGGGCAATCACCTTTTGCCTTTACTGAAAATGTTAACGGACACATCAATATCAAGCAGTGAATCAGGTGGTGATTCCAATTACACCACTGGCTGAGGCTTTGACCTTAGTTCATTCGGTCACATGCTCTAGACCTTGGGTGCCTCAGTGAGCCTTGTTTAGACCAGGTGGGTGATCTTTTGCATCTTTCCTAGGATGACCTTCCAACATTCCAGGAAAATAAGAGAAGGGAAGAAAACTAACACTTACTGCCATTCTATAACATGTTCTCTACTTAGCCTGTTAACATGTGTATGAGGTACACAGTTTGTTCCCCTTCTCGTGGAGGAGAAACCGACCAGCAGTGATGTTAAGCAATTTGTCTACTGTCACCCTGTGATTTAAGTGTCACCTGTCATTTAGGGACACGCTCCCCCACCATCAGCTCCTGCTCTAGGTAAAGTCCTTGGGTAGTTTTCAAAGGCTTGATCTGCTTAGGTTGCAAGCCTGCCTAGATGATTCCTACCGTCCATTCCTGCTCATAATTGTATGAGTCTATGGCAGAAACAAAATAAAAATTGCATTAAGGGTTTAACTGAATTTTCTGCTTATTATTGGCTTATGATAACCCCATCAGCCACAGAACATGGTCTGCCTTCTCGTCCAAGATGGCCCCTGTTCCTGTCTCAGGGTTTGTCTTGTCCTTGTCTGGAACTTAAGCATTTTCACTTTAAAATGTCACCCACCAGTTGTTTCTATATCTGCAAGTTGTTGGGAGAGAGCAGTTTGCAGGCTCCTTACAGGCACGGCCTGGGTTCCAATACCAGCTCCCTTACTTACAACATGGGTGACCTTGGCCAAAGAGTTGAAGATCACTCAGCCTGCTTCCTCATCTATAAAATGGGACAAGTGTGAAGGTGTTTGGAGGAATAAATGAGATCACATCTGTAAAATACCTAGCCCAGCCCGTGGCAGAGAGTAAGCCCAAACGTCCAAACTCAAAAAGTTAGCACGGCCCTTTCACCTCTGCCATGCAAATGAGAGAGATACTTCTTCAGCTTCGGTCCTAGAATAAAGGAGAAATGAAACGCAGCCAAAGTTCCACACACTAATGAAAACTGTGCTCAGCTTTTCACCTTTTCATTCACTGCTTTTTGTGGAATCCATAGTCACCCAGCAGCAGCCAAGTGGCTGACAGGGTCTTGGTGCTCCGGCCGGGTGTCAGGCCTGAGCCCCTGAGGTGGGAGAGCCAAGTTCAGGACACTGGTCCACCAGAAACCTCCCAGCCCCATGTAATATCAATCAGCAAGAGCGCTCCCAGAGATCTCTGTCTCAACGCAAAGACCCAGCTCCACTCAACGACCAGCAAGCTACAGAGCTGGACACCCCATGCCCAACAACTAGGAAGACAGGAACACAACCCCACCCATTAGCAGAGAGGCTGCCTAAAATCATACTAAGTTCACATACACCCCAAAACACACCAACCAATGTGGTCCTGCCCACCAGAAAGACAAGATCCAGCCTCATCCACCAAAACACAGGCACCAGTCCCCTCCATTAGGAAACCTACACAACCCAGTGAACCAACCTTACCCACTGGGGGCAGACACCAAAAACAACGGGAACTACAAGCCTGCAGCCTGTGAAAAGGAGACCCCCAAACACAGTAAATTAAGTAAAATGAGAAGACAGAGAAACACACAGCAGATGAAGGACCAAGGTAAAATCCACAAGACCAAACAAATAAACAGGAAATAGGCAGTCTACCTGAAAGAGAATTCAGAGAAATGATACTAAAGATGATCCAAAATCTTGTAAACAGAATGGAGAAAATAAAAAAAAAATTTAACAAGGACCTAGAAGAACTAAACAGCAAACAAACAATGATGAACAACACAATAAATGAAATTAAAATTCTCTACAAGGAATCAATAGCAGAATAACTGGGGCAGAAGAATGGATAAGTGACCTGGAAGATAAAATAGTGGAAATAACTACTGCAGAGCAGAATAAAGAAAAAATAATGAAAACAATTGAAGACAATCACAGAGACCTCTGGGACAACATTAAATGCACCAACATTCGAATTATAGGGGTCCCAGAAGAAGAAGAGAAAAAGAAAGGGACTGAGAAAATATTTGAAGAGATTATAGTTGAAAAGTTCCCTAATATGGGAAAGGAAATAGTCAATCAAGTCCAAGAAGCACAGAGAGTCATATACAGGATATATCCAAGAAGAAACACACCAAGACACATATTAATCAAACTATCAAAAATTAAATACAAAGAAAAAATATTAAAAGCAGCAAGGGAAAAACAACAAATAACATACAAGGGAATCCCCATAAAGTTAACAACTAATCTTTCAGCAGAAACTCTGCAAGCCAGAAGGGAGTGGTAGAACATATTTAAAGTGAGGAAACAGAAAAACCTACAACCAAGATTACTCTACCCAGCAAGGATCTCATTCAGATTTGACGGAGAAATTAAAAGCTTTACAAACAAGCAGAAGCTAAGAGAATTCAGCACCACCAAACGAGCTTTACAACAAATGCTAAAGGAACTTCTCTAGGCAAGAAACACAAGAGAAGGAGAAGACCTACAATAACAAACCCAAAACAATTAACAAAATGGTAATAGGAACATATATATTGATAACTACCTTAAATGTAAATTGATTAAATGCTCCAACCAAAAGACACAGACTGGCTCAATGCATACTAAAACAAGACCCGTATATATGCTGTCTACAAGAGACCCACTTCAGACCTAGGGACACATACAGACTGAAAGTGAGGGGATGGAAAAATATATTCCATGCAAATGGAAATCAAAAGAAAGCTGGAGTAGCAATTCTCATATCAGACAAAATAGACTTTAAAATAAAGACCACTACAAAAGACAAAGAAGGACACTACATAATGATCAAGGGATCAATCCAAGAAGAAAATAGAACAATTGTAAATATTTATGCACCCAACATAGGAGCACCTCAATACATAAGGCAAATGCTAACAGCCATAAAAGGGGAAATCGACAGTAACACAATCATAGTAGGGGACTTTAACACCCCACTTTCACCAATGGACAGATCATCCAAAATGAAAATAAATAAGGAAACACAAGCTTTAAATGATAAATTAAACAAGATGGACTTAATTGATATTTATAGAACATTCCATCCGAAAACAACAGAATATACTTTCTTCTCAAGAGCTCATGGAATATTCTCCAGGATAGATCATATCTTGGGTCACAAAGCAAACCTTGGTAAATTTAAGAAAATTGAAATCGTATCAATTATCTTTTCCAACCACAACGCTATGAGACTAGATATCAATTACAGGAAAAATCTGTAAAAAATACAAACACATGGAGGCTAAACAATACACTACTAAATAACCAAGAGATCACTGAAGAAATCAAAGAGGAAATCAAAAATATCTAGAAACAAATGACAATGAAAACACGATGACCCAAAACCTATGGGAAACAGCAAGAACAGTTCTAAGAGGGAAGTTTATAGCAAGCAATACCATCCTACCTCAAGAAACAAGAAATATCTCAAATAAAGAACCTAACCTTACACCTAAAGCAATTAGAGAAAGAAGAACGAAAACCCCCCAAAGTTAGCAGAAGGAAAGAAATCATAAATATCAGATCAGAAATAAATGAAAAAGAAATGAAGGAAACAATAGCTAAGATGAATAAAACTAAAAGCTGGTTCTCTGAGACGATAAACAAAATTTATAAACCACTAGCCAGACTCATCAAGAAAAAAAGGGAGAATACTCTAATCAATAGAATTAGAAATGAAAAAGGAGAAGTAACAACTGACACTGCAGAGATATAAAGGATCATGAGAGATTATTACAAGCAACTGGATGCCAATAAAATGGACAACCTGGAAGAAATGGACAAATTCTTAGAAAAGCACAACCTTCCAAGACTGAACCAGGAAGAAATAGAAAATATAAACAGACCAATCACAAACACCAAAATTGAAACTGTGATTAAAAATCTTCCAACAAACAAAAGCCAAGGACCAGATGCCTTCACAGGCAAATTCTATCAAACATTTACAGGAGAGCTAACACCTATCCTTCTCAAACTCTTCCAAAATACAGCAGAGGGAGGAACATTCCCAAACTCATTCTACAAGGCCACCATCACCCTGATACCAAAACCAGACAAAGATGTCACACACACACAAAAAAAACTACAGACCAATATCACTGATGAACACAGATGTAAAAATCCTCAACAAAATATTAGCAAACAGATTCCAACAGCACATTAAAAGGATCATACACCATGATCAAGTGGGGTTTATCCCAGGAATGCAAGGATTCTTCAATATACGCAAATCCATTAATGTGATAAACCATTAACAAACTGAAGGATAAAAACCATATGATCATCTCAATAGATGCAGCAAAGGCTTCTGACAAAATTCAACACCCATTTATGATAAACACTCTCCAGAAAGTAGGCATAGAGGGAACTTACCTCAACATAATAAAGCCCATATATGACAAACCCACAGCCAACACTGTTCTCAATGGTGAAACACTGAAACCATTTCCACTAAGATCAGGAAGAAGACAAGGTTGCCCACTCTCACCACTATTATTCAACATAGTTTTGGAAGTTATAGCCACAGCAATCAGAGAAGAAAAAGACATAAAAGGAATCCAAATCGGAAAAGAAGAAGTAAAACTGTCACTGTTTGCAGATGACATGATACTATACAGAGAGAATCCCAAAGATGCTACCAGAAAACTACTAGAGCTAATCAATGAATTTGGTAATGTAGCAGGATATAAGATTAATGCACAAAAATCTCTTGCATTCCTATACATTAATGATGAAAAATCTGAAAGAGAAATTAAGGAAACACTCCCATTTACCGTTGCAACAAAAAGAATAAAATACCTAGGAATAAACCTACCTAAGGAGACAAAAGACCTGTAATGCAGAAAACTATAAGACACTGAAGAAATTAAAGATGATACAAACAGATGGAGAGATATACCATGTTCTTGGATTGGAAGAATCAATATTGTGGAAATGACTATACTACCCAAAGCAATCTACAGATTCAGTGCAATCCCTATCAAACTACCAAGGGCATTTTTCACAGAACTAGAACAAAATATTTCATAATTTGTATGGAAACACAAAAGACCCCAAACAGCCAAAGCAATCTTGAGAAACAAAAACGGAGCTGGAGGAATCAGGTTCCCTGACTTCACACTATACTACAAAGCTACAGTAATCAAGACAGTATGGTACTGGCACAGAAGCAGAAATATAGATCAACGGAACAGGATAGAAAACCCAGAGATAAATCCAAATACATACAGTCACCTTTTCTTTGATAAAGAATATATAATGGAGAATATATAATGAATATATATATTCACATATATAGAACATATAATGGCTAGAATATATAATGGAGAAAAGACAGCCTCTTCAGTAAATGGTGCTGGAAAAACTGGACAGCTAACATGTAAAAGAATGAAATTAGAACACTCCCTAACACCATACACAAAAATAAACTCAAAATGGATTAAAAACCTAAATGTAAGTCCAGACACTATAAAACTCTTAGAGGAAAACATACGCAGAACACTCTATGACATACATCACAGCAAGATCCTTTTTGACCCACCTCCTAGAGTAATGGAAATAAAAACAAAAATAAACAAATGGGACCTAATGAAACTTCAAAGCTTTTGCACAGCCAAGGGAACCATAAACCAGACGAAAAGACAGCCCTCAGAAATGGAGAACATATTTGCAAATGAAGCAACTGACAAAGGATTACTCTCCCAATATACAGGCAGCTCATGCAGCTCAATATCAAAAGACAAACAACCCAGTCCAAAAATGGGCAGAAGATCTAAGTAGACATTTCTCCAAAGAAGGTATACAGATTGCCAACAAACACATGAAAGGATGCTCAATATCACTAATCATTAGAGAAATGCAAATCAAAACTGTAATGAGGTATCACCTCACACCAGTCAGAATGGCCATCATCAAAGAATCTACAAACAATAAATGCTGGAGAGGGTATGGAGAAAAGGGAACCCTCTTGCACTGTTGGTGGGAATGTAAACTGATACAGCCACTATGGAGAACAGTATGGAGATTCCTTAAAAAACTAAAAACAGAACTACCATACGACCTAGCAATCCCACTACTGGGCATATACCCTGAGAAAACCATGATTCAAAAACAGTCATGTACCACAATGTTCATTGCAGCACTATTTACAATAGCCAGGACAGGGAAGCAACCTAAGTGTCCATCAACAGATGAATGGATAAAGAAGGTGTCGCACATATATGCAATGGAATATTACTCAGCCATAAAAAAATGAAATTGAGTTATTTGTAGTGAGGTGGATGGAACTAGAGTCTGTCATACAGAGTGAAGCACGTCAGAGAGAGAAAAACAAATACCATATGCTAACACATATATATGGAATCTAAAAAAAAAAAAAAAGGTTTTGAAGAACCTAGGCGCAGGACAGGAATAAAGATGCAGACGCAGAGAATGGACTTGAGGACACGGGGAGTGTGAAGGGTAAATGGGGACGAAGTGAGAGAGTGGCATGGACATATATACACTACCAAATGTAAAATGGATCGCTAGTGGGAAGCAGCCACATAGCACGGGGAGATCAGCTTGGTGCTTTGTGACCACCTAGAGGGGTGGGATAGGGAGGGTGGGAGGGAGACACAAGAGGGAGGACATATGGGGATATATGTATATGTATAGTTGATACACTTTGTTTTACAGCAGAAACTAACACACCATTGTAAAGCAATTATACTCCAATAAAGATGTTTAAAAAAAAAAAAAGTTAACGTGAGCCCGACCAGGGTCAGCAAGTGAGGTAAGCAAAGACCAGGGGCTCTTTCCTCTCAGTTCAGCTCTGAGCACAGGATGACACAGGGACAGCCAGGGAGGGCAGGGACCATGACAAAGCGGAGCATCCACACACCGGGCAAAGGAACAGCTACTACTCAGCTCCAGCCAGTGGGTGCTATCGTGAAATGAGGGTCCAGTTTGCTAGATATTTCCATTTTATTAAGGAAAGCCAGATATCATGATTTTTATGTGCAATCTCCAAATTTTTAACTGTTAATAATGAATTCACAAACGGTAAAGGCAGTTGGCAGGCCAAACCCAACACACCTGCAGGCCAGAGGCAGCCAATTACTGTTTAACAAGTGATAAACAGAAATTATTGCTACTGCTTCCATTATAGTTATAGTGTAAATAGTACATAGCCTTTTCATGTTTTCCTATCTCCTACAATACAATAAAAGTTTTCTTTCTTTTCCAGGCACCACGGCTTTATGAAGATGTTTATTGACTCATGCAGATGGGAATGTTTATCCAATGTGGTTTGGTGTCCATATTATGAAATAATATCATTTTAATATTAATTGGAGCTATGTCATTGCCAGAATTCTGGTAGGAATACTGGTCTTGTTTCAAATTGATGAAAACACTCTTTCAGAATTAGGGTTTTATGAGCAAATTTCCGATCTTAAAGTCAGAGCTGTGATCAGACCCTCACAGGGGGAATACATGTCCACATGGTGAGGTACAGAAGTTAGAAAAAATGGAAATGTGGTGACATAGAAATGTTAAACATCTATCCCCAAAGAAAAGTCCCATGCTTAAAAAGCATTTGAATTTCAAAGTTAAACAGTGACATAGATTCTTAAATCCCAAAGGTTAATAAAATCCCTCTCATCTGAAAAGAATGCAAGACCCACACCAGCTCTTCAAATTCAGGTACTTATTCAAGACCTGCATAGGTTAAAAAATAAATAAATAAAACACATACAGGAAAGTAAACAAATCATAAATGAAAAACTGGATGAACTGTCACAAAGTGAACACACCTGTATTTAGCACAGGTTAAAAAGTAAATTCAATTACTGCCAGTGCCCCAAAGTCTTCTTTTTGGCCTGTCCCAGTCTCATCTCCACCCCTAGATTACTGTTTGCCCATATAATTGAAATCATACAGTATTTATTCTTTTGTGTCTGTCTTCTTTTGTGCAGTATTATCTGTGAGTAGATTTTCATGGCTCTGCTGTACTTCATGATATATATATGCCACTATTTATGTGTTTATTTTCACTGTGGACAGGCATTTCACACACACCGATGTGAACGTGCTCTTACACGTCTTTTGTGCTAATGTAGACACATTTCTCTCTGGTAGATGGCTGGGGACAGAACTGATAGGTTGGGCTGATAACACCAAAGAGTCTTCCAAGTAGTTACACAAGTGGCTCTCATTTACTTAAAATTAATGGACCTCCTTAACCATCAACAGGTTGATGAAATCCCCCTCCTTTTGTTAAATTGGTATCTGAAACTAAAAAATAAATGAAATCACTTTCAGACCAGAACCCCCAAAGAGCAGAAGTTCTGGGCCTTTCATTTCAGATAACCTTAACCTATCACTGGTTACCGATGAAGCACCTATTATAGGCAACGTATTATAATCCAAAATTGTTTGAACAGGCAAACACGTCTGAATACAATGCCTTTTTCATGAGCACTAAGTCCTGCTAGATATTCATGTATCAAATTAAAATTACTGAAGCCAAAACTCCTGGAGCAGGATAAGATGTCCATATGAGAAAGCAGATGGTACAACACCACTTTACTTTGCCTCTAAAGAACAATAACAAGATGGAGGGGATGCAGGAGCATAGGACTTGGGGGGAGGGGTACGGAGGACCAAATAATGGTTCCCCAAACATGTCCACATCCTAATCCCCACAACCTGTGACTATGTTACCTTACCTGGCAAAAGGGACTTGGCAGGTGTGATAATTTAACGATTTTGAGATGGGACAATTATCCTGGATTATCCAGCTGGGTTCAATGTAATCACAAGGGTCCTTGTAAGACGGAGGCAGGAAGGTCACAATCAGAGAAGGAGATGTCACCACAGAGGCAGAGGTCACAGTCAGAAAGAGTAATTTGAAGATGCTACTCTTCTGGCCTTGGAGATGGAGGAAGGGGCCACAAGCCAAGGAAAACGGCAGCCTTTAGAAAATGAAAAAGGCCGGGAGATGAATTCTCCCCTGGGGGTCTCCAGAAGAAACCAGCCCTGGCAGCATCTTGGCTTTAGCCCAGTGAGACTCATTTTAGATTTCTGACTTCTGAAACTGTTAAGATAATAAATTTGTGCTTTGTAAAGCCACTACATTCGTGGTAATTGGCTCCAGCAGCCACTGGAAACTAATACAAGGTAGCTGCTGGGATTAGTGGAAACCAGTTTTCCTGACTCCTGGTCTAAGACTCTTGCCATGAGCTCTTCCAGGAGATGCAGCCAACTGACACATCAGGGTCGTTTTCTCCACCCCAGCAGGATCACCGATATGATTTTAAGATCAAAAGCTGGGTGTAAGAAAAGTAGAGGTTACCTTAGCAACCGTCTCACAACCAAATAAAATCGTGATAGACTTCCCCTGCCCTCTCAGATTCCAAGACCTTGAAGAGATGCCTTTTTGCCCAAGGCAAGAACCACAGACACACGCAGCCCCACTGTGCCCTGTGGCGGGGCACGACTCGAAGCGTCTCACTTGCACATTCTCATCCGTTATAGGCTTTTGCTTAGGCCCGGCACGGATGCTATTAAGCTCTGGCTAGGAAAGCCCTTCATTTCTGATCTATTAAAAAAAAAAAAAATCAATATGACTTTTATATTACCCTTTCCATCTCATTTCGCATTCAGCATCCTATGTTCTTATACCCCATAACATCTTTCTACGGCTAATACCCGTATTAAGTCATACATCGGGGCCACTGGCAGGAAGGCAAACTAGCTTGGCTGCCATCAAAGCTGCCACACAGCCTAGCCTCAGGGGCTAATGAAACCTTCAGCACATTACCCGCTAGCACCTTGCTCGGTCTGAATTCACACACCTCCCGGCACCGTGTCTGGGCTGACGGATGGGGAGAGGGGATGCAGGGCTGGGAAATCAGTCATGTTCGGTCAAGCCCGCATCTCCCCTACTCCTCTGTTCACGTGCCCCGTGATTCCCTGTGACGATAAAACAAAGAAAACGCTTTAACTTACAGCGCTGGTTCTCACTGCAACTCTTCAAAATGGTCAGATGTCAGGACCTCATTTCTTCCTGTTGAAATTTATAGTGACGACTCTCAAGCCATTCATTTCAGGAGGAGTTTGTGTTGATAAGAAGCGCATGAACAGTGAAGAGGGTCCAGGAACGGCAAAATGCAGGTGCGGGCTGAAATCGGCTAGGAATTAATATCCCGTGCCTGTTCATGACACTGCTTTAAAATGTTCTGGACGTTGCGGCCTCTGAAGACATTTGCTTTTAAATGACACCCACAGCCTCGCCGGCCCACCTCCCTGACCACAGGAAGCGTCTGCGAAGCGTCTGCGCAGAGCTGGTTATATATGATCAGAGGGCAACGTGTGAACAATTTTCTGAACCACTGAAAAGCACCCTTTTCCACCTGCTGCTAATTCAATAGCAGCTGAATGCCATCTCCTTGATGGACAGAAAAGAAAGAACCACACCCCACAAACAAAACTCTCATGCCCATGAGAAAAGGCGATTCTGGCAGAAAATAACAGACACGCTCTAAATCCAAGTGGAGGGGTGTTTGAGCAGAACTAGTCAAGTCCCAGAATTAACATCCCAACCAGAAGGCAGGTGAGGCTCCTGGCACCAAATCCTGAGGTCTCAGAATCAGAGATGCTCAGAGCACCAGGAAGAGCCCTTGTCCACCACTGGCTCCTGCTGCCCTTAGAAGCGGAATCCATTCCAGCCAGCGTTTACTAAGAACCCACCAGAGCGAGGCTCCGGCTGTGCGAATGTGATGATGAGTAAAACAGTCTCTTGTCTCAGGAATCTCACAGGCAAGTGGTTAGAAAGACATCAAACAAGCAAAATATCCCTCGGTGAGTGTTGTCAGAGAAGTTTCCGTATAGGATCAGACATTAGAGGAAAATGACACTGAATATGGGCACTGAAAAGGTGCAGGCTGGGAGGAAGGGTTGTGGCAAAAGAGAACTGTATCCTGGGCAGAAAGAACAAAGAGCAAAAATGAAGGCGTTTTCTCAGGGTGTTGGATGAGGGACCCTCACCTGAGTAAAGACAGAAATTATAAGCTAAGGGAGAAAGCCTGTGAAAGACCCCAGAGCCATGATAAGGAGTCAGGAGTTAATCCAGGAAGCAATGAAGAGAGCTGTCGGCACTTAAAGCCAGAAGAGGGCACATTCCTTCGCTCATTCACTCATTCAACAAACAGTTCTCCCGGCACGTAGTAGGTGCTAGAGATGGAAGGATGAACAGAGTGAACCACTTCCCTCCGGATGCCTGTAGTCAGTCGTGAAGACAGCAATTATAAAAACAAGAAAAACGAAGTGCCCTGAGTATGAGGGAGGGGAAAGGATGAGGAGTTGGTAGGGGGCGGGGTGGTGTCAGGACAGGGTAGCTGAGGAAGCCAGCGAGTTAAGGGTAAGGAGCAATCATGTTTAAGCTGAGACAGGAGGATCTAAGTCAGGCAGGCAAAGACAGGAGGGGAAGGAACAACATGTGCAAAGTCCAGAGGACCGAGGGCAGTGCACACCAGCGTCAAGGAAGTCTAGTGTGGCTGGATGGGGAATGTGAGGAGGGTGCGAGGAGATGGGGCCGGAGGGCAGACGAGGATGGCTGCCACATCGGTCCTGATGCCAGAGGATGCACGCCGACAGCTGAGCCAGGGCATCAGAGGTGCTGAAAGGGAGGAAACAGGAGACACAGAGGCAAGAGGTCAAGATCAGATAAAACAGGATATGGCAACCAAGCGATGGAGGGAATGAAGAAGGGAGAGAATGAAGGCTTAGCGCCTGGAGCCTGGGTAGCTGGGGATGTTAATGGAGATGGCAGAGGAACAAAGGAGGGTGTGGGAAGAAATGAAGTCAGTAGCATTTAGGAACTTCGGGATTAAAGCACCAGCAAAAAATCCCCTGATTAGCATCTTCAACCAATGGTCACTTGGCCTTTGACAAACAGCTCTGGGAAGGGGGACCTCAATGCTTCCCCAGACGGTGCAGGTGCACTCCAACGCCTGGCAGATGTGTCAGAACAGCCGTTCTTTCTTACACTGAGAACGGTCCTGCTTCGTCATAACTTCTATGCACTGATCCTGGATCCACACTCCCGAGCAAATCACAATAAGCCTATTCCCTCCTCCTGTCCTATTTCCCATTAATTGGAGAAGATTCTGCTCATTTCCAATTCATTCACACCCAATGCTTAGAATCATAAGCGTGTAGAATGTTAGTGCACCAATAGGTGAGCTTCATTTCTACAACATCATTTCAAACTGGAAGAGATAAAGAGAGAGGCATGATCATGCCCCAAATCACCAACTACTCTGGCTGAGTTGATTTTAGAGCCTGAGACCCTGACCCCAGCCAGTGCTCTGTCGATATATCTATCGTGCTTCTGCGTGTAATCTGACCCCAGAACCTTATGCTAAGAGCTTCCATATCTCAGGGAGAGTTCTAGACTCTGCTCTCAGGAGATGACCCATTGAAATTAAACAGGGTTGAAAAATAAATACACCCACAAAAAGCCTGAATAGCATTACCATGAATCCAAGCAGCTGCTCTGTCCCTTATTTATGGCTCCACCTGCCTTGAAACAGAAAACTCAAGGGTGTCAGTAAGTGGACTGAAAAGTTGTTATGTTTAACTACAGAGAAAAGGATGTCTCTGCAGGCTCTTTTGGAAGTGTACCGATGCCTGGGGCAACCGGCAGGAACTCCGAGGAGGAAATCTTTGTCTCTGGATAAACACTCAGCCTTTTCTAGTCTCAAGCTCTCTGGGTCAGGACGGGTCAGGCAGATCACCCCGTGCAATTGCCCCTGATGCTCACACTTCCCTTTGCACACCTCTCATCGCTCCCTCCCAGGGCAGCTCGTCCCAGCAGTGGACAGAATGACCCTTATTATGATGAGCTTGACATCTGGCTCCCTGCCACGTCCCTCCATAGATTCAGGGGCCATCAGAGGAAGCCTAATCTCTTTCAGGTGACGGCCCTTTGACTGGTGGCTGAAGCTGATCCTGTACACCTGGAGCCTTTGCTTCTCCAAGGCAAACAGCCCCATTCTTTCCACTATTTCGTATGAAACAAGGTTTGAGTTGACACGGTCATTCACCTATATTCTCCTAAATGTGCTGACCTGTCTAGATTGTTCTTAAAGTGTAGCATCCAGAAATAAATGCAGTGGACCAGTGGACTAACTGGGCCCGGTAAAAGAAATCCGTCACCTTCATCCTTCTAGCTAGAATGCTTCTGTTAATGTACCCACACCATCCAGCCCCTATTTAATGCAATCTATCTGCCAGCCTAATAAAATCATTCAAAGTCAAGGAGCACAGTCCGTCTATCGGCCAGGGCTGGACCAGAGAGCATGATGCCGTAAAGCGACCTTCAAGTCGATATCAGCCCATCACTAAGCACAGCCAGGTATGAATTCTCCAGAACCCAGATCAACTCCTAGTTTCTCCTCTTTGGGGAACCGCACCATTTACCTTTGGGGGCCACCCCTCCCCAGTTTCCCTCCACATGCTTCAGGGAACTCTCCTCTACCTTGTGACCAGAAATAGGCACAGGGCTCAGGGCTGCCCTCACCAGCCTCCCCCCAACCACAGTGAATGCTCTCCAGACCACGAGTGACCAGAGGCAATCCAATCAGAGGTAATGCTGGAGAATTAGGGGGAGGAAGTCCTCCTTTTTCTACAAGGGACTGGTAAGGATAAGTTGTAAGCCAAAGCTTTCACTGTGTAGGAAAAGCTACTCTTGAAAAGAAACCATAGCAGAGAAAAGTAGAGCAAAGGAAAGTAGAGAGACAGAGCTACAAAAATATCATTGGAGCCCCTGGATCCAACCTTGCCTGAAGCTAGCGCTACCTTTGAACTTACTACTTTTATTAGTCCCCAAATTGCCTTTTTGCTAAAATTATTTGATGTTGGGTTTCTACCAATGAGTGAAAACTCAAAATTGTACAATTTCCCTCACACACATCCAAAAACATCATGTGACACTTTGTCAGCACCCCCCCGCTGCCCCCCACCAAAGTCTACCCTCACCGAAGCCCAATCCACAACATGGTATTACAGCTCTCAAGTCCAATAATCCAGGCCACATCTTGCCTGGCTTTGGATCCTTGGGGACGTCAATGAAGCTGATCTTCCTTGCCCTCCTCATCTGTCCCCACCACATAGGATTATTGTGGAGGAAGAGTTAACAGGTGTCAAGTCCTTACAACAACGCCAGGCATGTAGAAATGCTCAGAATATTGTGGTGTATACTGTTATCATCATTATTGTTATTGTTGTTATGCTATTATTATTATAGTTATACTGGCAAAGTCAGTGTTTAGTGTATTAAACCTGTGCCAGCACCGACGCTCTTGGCCTTCTGTCACAGGGTCTCTTCCATCATCCCTGGAGAATGCTTCCTTCTACCTCTTCCAGCGCCAAAACCAACTCACCTTCCTCCCTCTGATCTCTTTGCCAAAAATTAACCATCCACTGCCATGCATAATCTATCTAGCTGCTTAAATGAAAGCTCTACTACTCCAGGGATGTCTGGGGCAGGAAAGGGACAGGGGTGTGGCCCTGGGCCCTTCCCTGCTATGCAGGCACAGAGTTCCACCTCGTTTATATTCAGCCTAGCGAACTCAGGACAAACCTCAGGCAGTGAACTCCTAATTAAAAGGTAGCCTTGAGCTGTCAATAAAATTATGCATAAAGGAAATGTTTTTAAAAAACACAGTAGTGACTTCCTGGAGACAGATTTTCACTTGAGAGATATATATATTTTTTTTAACTCAAGTGTTGGGGTAAATAAACAGAAAGTGTGCTCTTCAACACTGCCACTCCTTCCCTCCCCGAAGCTTAGAAAACCATCTTTGATACTCAGAACACTGCCCTGCATTTGAAACTGCTGGCTGGAAGGATGTGAGGCTCGTCTTTTCTGTGGATTTCGGGAACGCGGCAGGGATGAGCGTTTGTTATTTGTTTGGGGAAGGCGACTCCTTGCTGAGCTCCTGTACTCAGCAGGTCAGCGTCACGGCGCATCTTCTGTACCCAGCCCGCCTGACAGCCTCAATCACTCTCTCCCCCAGCGCCCTGGGCTTGCCTTATCTTAACAGAGTATCACGTACAGCAATGAACAGAGATCACGTGTTAACCTGTCTCCTCCATTGCACTCGGAAGGTCCAGATCTGTTATCACCGGATTCCCAGTACCTGGTTTAGCACAGATGTTAAACAGTAGCAAAATGCTGCATGTGCAGATAAGTGAATGAAGAGATGAAAGAACAAATGAAACATCTTACTCCACAAATAGCTAAGTAATCCCCCCAGGACCCAACCTTTTCCCCTTTATCGACAGGGCGATCAGCCTGCACAGCTGCTATCTGACGTTTGTGGAACCTCCGCCACGCTGCTGCATCCAGGGGCGCCTTATTTCTGCTTTCGTATTTAGCTTTTTCTCCTCCCATTACTAACTCCCTCTAATTCCCTCTGTAAACCTAGGTAAATCTTTTCCTGTGATCGGGCATCAGGATTCCATTGTTCTACAGAATGAGAAGCTGGGATTAGAAGACTTGGAGGTTCTTCCCAGGACTCTGGGACAGCCAGTGTTCCTTCTTCCCTCCATCCCTCTCCCTGTGGGAAAGCTTCCTTCTTACCTTCAAAGCTCCCAGCAAACAGGTAAAGCCAGGTGACGGCTGGGACGCAGAGCAGAGTCAACGAGGCAACCAGGAACTTCCGTCTCCCTCTGCAGACTCCCAGCATCCTCTCAGAAGTGGCAACCCCTAGTCCCAGCGCCGTGTCTCTGCCCGGAGCGTGGAGTCCTCGGCCTCCCTCATAATACTTTCTGAAAGAAAGAGCAAAGAGGAAGGGCTGAGTTCTTAGCACTGTCAATGGATGCAGATTGCAAAAGAGAAATATCCTGCAGACCCTGAGTGGTTCGACTCATCTACAATTTCCTGCTAACCTTTCATCCCAAGAGGTGATGCTGCAGTCTTGCAGTCTACGCGAACCGAGAGAGGTCTTTACAAAATAAACAAATGCAGGACGATACAAACTATAACAGATCTCTCTCTCTCTCGCATGCATACATACACGCATATATTTTATAGTGTAGTTGAGTTTTGAAGCCTGGACTAATAAACACTTATTAAAAGAGCACCTAGTTAGTATCTTATATGTGCCAAGCACTAAACAGGTACTGTGTTTTCAAAAATGACCAGAGTAAGGGTTGGCTTTAAAGAACACCGTCTTTGGGGCTTCCCTGGTGGCGCAGTGGTTGAGAATCTGCCTGCCAATGCAGGGGACACGGGTTCGAGCCCTGGTCTGGGAAGATCCCACATGCCGCGGAGCAACTGGGCCCGTGAGCCACAAACTACTGAGCCTGCGCGTCTGGAGCCTGTGCTCCGCAAAAAGAGAGGCGGCGACAGTGAGAGGCCCGCACACCGCGATGAAGAGTGGCCCCCGCTTACCGCAACTAGAGAAAGCCCTCGCACAGAAACGAAGACCCAAAAATAATAAAAAAAAAAAAAAAAAAAAAAAATTTATTAAAGAACACCGTCTAACAAGAAAGCCCAACATAAAACATCCACAGGAACCCCAAGAATGCGATGACTGAGATTTGCACAGACCTCTATGGGAGGACAGATGAAGGTGCCGACCCATCCATGTTTAGTCAAGAGGGCAAAACGGTTCCCGTGTTCCCGGCAGAGAGAACTGCGGAAGGTGGGCAAGGCTAACAGACAACGCACTCAAGGGAAAGGAGACCGGAGAGGCCCCAACGTCATGGGCGGGAGGCTACACCTCAATCACGGTGGAAAACCTAGAAACACTCCACAGGGACTGTCTTAATAGCTTCCACCCTTTCACAGAAGATGTCCAGAAAAGCATGAAACAATTCAAACATGCAGAGACCAGAGAGGAGCAGACAGACAACCTACAACCAGCCTGCAGAGGGACGATCATGGACCACGCAGAAGGCTGGCTGAGACAGGTTCAAAGACGAGGCAGAAGGTCAATCCAGACCGAGCAGAGGGCGAATGATCTTTCATCTGAGTACCTGACCAGGAAGGCGTGTGACTTACAAAAAAATTTAAAAACCAACAGACCATACAATCTCATGTCCTCCCAGCTCCTAACACAGACATCACAGTGGCTGGAGGTGGAGAGAAAAGTCCACGTGGAGCCCCCTTCACAGAGCAGAACTGCCACACCAGACAGGTACAAAAGGCTGCAGATTCCTGAGGAAGGGATGACCACCAAAGAGCTGGTTTAAATGTCCCCTTGGATGTGTCCTTCCCTCTGCCGTAACCCTTAAACCCTATGTGACGATGGTCTGGTTTAAGTGTCTTCCTTCCACACCAGCCTTGGTGTTTCCAGAAGGTAGGTGCCCCGTCTGACTCACCTTGTATTCAATAAGACTTAGCCTACCGCCTGTCACCTGCAGGGCCTGATAACTGTCTGTCGAACAAATAAACGGAATCAGATTCTAACCAGAGGCGACCCTCTCAAGCTTCAGGAATCTGTGTTCGGCAACTTGCCGGCAATAAACGCCCAACGGAGCCAACCTCAGCTGTCAAGGCTAAGCGTTCTTCTGTGATCACTCTGACGGGATTCTCTAAATGGCCCTCTTTGGAAACAGATCAAAGACCACAGGGCTGGAGGGTGTGGACGAGAAAGTAAAACACGAAAAAGCAAAATCCCTTTAAACAAAGACTGTGGACTTGAGAAGTTCCCCTAGGGAAGTTTTCCGTTCTGAAGTATGGGAATCAAACCCTACATACAAACTCCGCTAGTCACTAAGAATGAGAAGCACAGCAATGCTGGTGATCTCTCAGGAAGAGGCAGTGTTGTGAGGAGAGGCTGTGCAGTTCGAAAGATCTGGATGCAAATCCAGCTGCCACACTTGACTAGCTGTGACCTTGGCAAGGCCCCCGTCTCTGGGGAAGCTTCATTTTGTCCATCTATAACGTAAGCGCTGCCCTCTGCAGTGGGAGATGGTATGAGCCTTAAATGAGAGCGCCCTAGAATAAGTAACTAGCAAAGATGATCAAGCACAAGGCAGAGGTGACCCCACCGCCCTTCCAGAACACCAAAGAGCAGCCTTACTTACGTTTTTTAATCTCTCGCCATTCCCACCCTCCCCCGTCCCAAAAGGGTTTGGTACCGCGGTGGGGTGGGGATGGTGGTGTGCTGAATTGGGCGATTGGGATTGACATGTATACACTGATGTGTATAAAATTGATGACTGATAAGAACCTGCAGTATAAAAAAACAAACAACTAATACTAAACTTTCATTGGGTTATTTGTATGGAAATATGTTAATATAAATGTTTCAGACATTACATGAAATTTCTAAAAATCTTATATGTTCTGGTATAATGTTATAAGTCATAATCCTAGTTATTACCTTAAAATGTATATCTCAGAAATAACTAATTTTCTTGTCAACTGCATTATTATGAACTTTCATCAAATCTTTAACTGTGGTCATTTTTAAGTCTTTTGTCATTTCCAGACAGTTCTGGGTGTACTCTGATGCCTTTGCAAATATGTTCCTATAAAAGGGTTTCATCTTCAAGAAATTCATGGAAAAGACTCTGACAAGTACAGGTTTCTGGTAACTGACTGTACTGCTGAACTGAATGAATAAGCATTTTCAGAACTCTAATGAAAAACTGATGAACTCATAAAAGTGCTAACAAAAGATCAAGATGAAAAAAAAAATTAATTACATGGGACTGAGTGAACTGATGAGGATGAGTATAATTTTTGTGACTTTCTGTCTGAACTAAAAAAAAAATCCCACAAGGACTCAGAGGCAAGGAATATACAAATCAATTTTCACTGCAAAGTAAAGGAGCTGTTACAGTGGAGGATTACTGGACTGAATGTCAATATTATGACATAGTATGAGTGTGTTTCATGTTTGGTAATTGCAAAAAAAAAAAAAAAAACCTACCTAGGGAGACAAAAGACCTGTATGCAGGAAACTATAAGATACTGATGAAAGAAATTAAAGATTATACCAATAGGTGGAGAGATATACCATGTTCTTGGATTCGATGAATCAATATTGTGAAAATGACTATACTACCCAAAGCAATCTACAGATTCAATGCAATCCCTATCAAATTACCAATGGCATTTTTTACAGAACTAGAACAAAAAATCTTAAAATTGTATGGAGACACAAAAGACTCTGAATAGCTGAAGCAGTTTTGAGGGAAAAAAACGGAGCAGGAGGAATCAGACTCCCTGACTTCAGACTATACTACAAAGCTACAGTAATCAAGACAATATGGTACTGGCACAAAAACAGAAACATAGATCAATGGAACAAGACAGAAAGCCCAGAGATAAACCCACGCACCTATGGTCAACTAATCTATGATAAAGGAGACAAGGATATACAATGGAGAAAAGAGAGTCTCTTCAATAAGTGGTGCTGGAAAAACTGGACAGCTACATGTAAAAGAATGAAATTAGAACACTCCCTAACACCATACACAAAAATAAACTCATAATGGATTCGAGACCTAAATGTAAGACCGAATACTATAAAACTCTTAGAGGGAAACATAGGAAGAACACTCTTTGACATAAATCACAGCAAGATCTTTTTTGATCCACCTCCTAGAGTAATGGAAATAAAAACAAAAATAAACAAATGGGACCTAATGAAACTTCAAAGCTTTTGCACAGCAAAAGCTATACAAGACGAAAAGACAACCCTCAGAATGGGAGAAAATATTTGCAAGCGAATCAATGAACAAAGGATTAATCTTCAAAATATATAAACAGCTCATGCAGCCCAATATTAAAAAAACAAACAACTCAATCCAAAAATGGGTAGAAGACCTAAATAGACATTTCTCCAAAGACATACAGATGGCCAAGAAACACATGAAAAGCTGCTCAACATCACTAATTATTAGAGAAATGCAAGTCAAAACTACAATGAGGTATCATCTCACACCAGTTAGAATGGGTTTCATCAGAAAATCTACAAACAACAAATGCTGGAGAGGGTGTGGAGAAAAGGGAACCCTCTTGCACTGTTGGTGAGAATGTAAATTGATACAGCAACTATGGAGAACAGTATGGAGGTTCCTTAAAAAACTAAAAATTGAATTACCATATGATCCAGCAATCGCACTACTGAGCATATACCCAGAGAAAACCATAATTCAAAAAGACATGCACCCCCGTGTTCATTGCAGCACTATTTACAATAGCCAGGGCATGGAAGCAACCTAAATGCCCATCGACAGACGAATGGATAAAGAAGTTGTGGTACATATATACAATGGAATATTACTCAGCCATAAAAAGGAACAAAATTGGGTCATTTGTTGAGACATGGATGGATCTAGAGACTGTCATACAGAGTGAAGTAAGTCAGAAAGAGAAAAACAAATATCATATATTAACGCATATATGTGGAGCCTAGAAAAATGGTACAGACGAACTGGTTTGCAGGGCAGAAATAGAGACACAGATGTAGAGAACAAACATATGGACACCAAGCGGGGAAAGCGGCGGTGGGGTTGGGGTGGTGGTGTGATGAATTGGGTGACTGGGATTGAAATGTATACACTGATGTGTATAAAACTGATGACTAATAAGTACCTGCTGTATAAAAAAATAAATAAAATTCAAAATTTTTTTTAAAAAAAGACTCTTTACAACACTTATTTTCCTCCTTTCCTCTCTCCATCTGCAGAAGTTAATTTCAACTGGCACAATTTGTACAAAGTTTTAAAACAGAGTCTAGGGTGGTTTGCCTTTTATGATAACACTGGCATCTGAAATTAAACCCAGCAGGTAAAAAACATTCCTTCATGAATTTGACTTTTAAATGACACCTCTGTGCACTAGAAACATATTTTAAAGAAAAATCTCAATTTATATCAGAAGTTCCTCCAGGAAGTTAATATAGGAATCAACATAAGAAGAAGAAAGGAAGGAAGGAACCAGAGGTGGGCTGGAAATTACATCCCAAGCATGTGCAAATGTTGATGCATTAACTAGAAAACCAGTCTCTAAACTGTTCTTGCCTGGGGAAAGGGAGAAGGCCTCATCTATTAATCCAGGTGTCTAAGAGTCATCTCTAAATGCCCCTCCCTCAAATCCAACACCCAATTCCTTAGCCAAGCTGGTCAATTTCTCCTCCTAAATATCTACTCCATCTGTCTTCTCCCATTCGTCTTAACCAATGAAATTCACATCTATGAAATACACTGTACGAGCCAGAAAAATTCTCATGAGCTGTTAAGCCTCAGAAGGTAGGATTCAAAGTTGAACATAAAATGTGATTGCAAGTATCCTTCAATCCAATGTAATAAATTGTATATAAACATATAAATACCTACGTAGCTACAGATATGAAAAGGTATAAGTGCTGAAAGTTATCTCTGGGTATAGCATATGGATAATTCCAATATACATGAACATATACTTTCCCTAAATATTATATAAATATAAGGAGTATGCATTCCTTTTATCATTTAAAGATATTTAAAAGCTTAAATCACTATGTCTTCTTGTTATATTGCTTTCTATTCAAAACACCTCAGTGCAGACACTGTAGTATATACGTGTTACTTTTACCTTACATGCTGGGGGCAGTGAGTTAACATATGTAGGATCCTAGTTGGGAGTATACCCTCGAGGGGTTGCTGGTTACCACCTGAAAGACCACAGTCAGAGGCCCACATTCCAAACACTGCTGTGTTCAGCCAGCTCTGATCAACACCAGAGGCTGTCTTTTTTTCTTTTTTTTTTTTTTAATAGATCTTTATTGTAGTATAACTGCTTCACAATACTGTGTTAGTTTCTGTTGTAAAACAAACAAACAAACAAAAAATGAGACCACCAGAGGCTGTCTTTTAATTAGCATCATGGATGTTAGAAATGATTTTTCATGGGTGTTCAAGACGTGTGGATTGTCCAGAAACACTGCACATGAAGAGGGAATAAAAATCTAAGTAACCTCCAAAAACAACAAAGTCTAAGGAACACATGGCCAAACCCATCAGAATCACTTAGGATCCCAAACTGATCCTAGGACAAGTAACAGACATGCGCCACCGATTTTTCTAACTAAAAGAGTGGCTGAATCCTGAGAGTCATAACATTGTCACCCTTGTACTAAAAGGGCAAAGAGCTTATAAAACAGGTCCTACAGCAGATAGAACCTCTACCGATGTTAGCTTGGCTGTTATCATTATTTGTATTATTGCTGGTATGACATCCCCACCTCATGTCTATACCCAAGCCATCCTCTCACACATACCCCAACCGTCCTGCAATGTCCTTCCTCCTCTGCTGGACCTCAGGAGGAATTTCAAGTCCTACTGCTTCTGTGAAACCTTTCTGGCAAGTCCAGACCTAGAGGCATTCCATCTCTTTGTTTCTAAACCCCAACAGGTGTCAAGAGCGCATTCCTGATCACTTAATTGTTTTCTAATCATTTCCTGTGCATTAATCTCTCCACATCAGACCAAAACCCCTAAGGGCAAAGGATCCAGGTCCTCTACCGGCATTTAAGACAAAGGTTTACACGTAGCCATCTCAACCCAAAGTGTGGTCTCTGAACCAGCAGCCACTGCAGAATATCGGCCCCACCCCGGCCCCAGTGAATCAAAATCTGCATTTTAACAAGAGCCTAAGTGATTGGAGGGCACATTACTGTTTGAGAGGCCTGTGCTCAAGCACTTAGTAAATAACTGGTTAATACCCAAAGCTGGCCTCTCCCCTCACCTCACCCTGCAGGGACAAGCCGGTGCAGGAGGGCGCACCATTCACTTCCTGGACTTCATTGATTGCATATTTACTACAACAGTTCTCTGACTGATGGAAGCAGAGTTTCTAGAAGGAAAAGTGCCTTTTTCTAATTAAACACAAGCATCTTATGGACTGACGGTAGCTCTGATGACCCACCCTGACCTCCTGGCAAAAGCAATTCCTGCACATTTGAATAATAACTGAGCAACACCAACACCACCCACAGAGGCACCACCACACCCATTTTACAGAAGGGAAAATCGACACTAAAAGAGGCTAAGGACACTGATTTAGTTGTTGGAAACCCTGGGATTCAAATTCTAGTATCTTATGAAAAAAAACAGGAAAAGAGTTCTTTGCTACAGGACACACAGTTGATGACCAGTCTGAACCTCCCCAGTCAGAGCAGATACTTCAAGGGCAGGCACCTCGTCCATTCTGGCCACTGCTGCTTGTTTGTTGCCAGCACAGCATCTGGCACACAAGGAGGTGATCAATAAATATGTACTGAGTGGGTCAAGGCCTGAACCTCTCAGTGAGAGCCAGCAGTCTCCCTGGATGTTCATTATCATACAAACTACTCCTGTCACACAACCTCCAGCCCACTCTTTCCTCCCAAGTCCAACGATGAAATCCTGTGGAACTTCCACTGTGTGACCCACACATTCCTCTTTATCCTCAACTTCCCCTCACTTCATTCTACCTCCAGCTTTTAAGGGAATGCATAGCTGTCCTCTGGACCACTGCTTTCCCAAGGGAAAAGCCTTTCCACTACTCTCTGGAGTCAAACACACAACAACTGGGAAAAAAAATGCACACCCTACAAGTTAAGAATTCTGTTTTATTCAGTGGACTTTCTGAGGACTTCAAACCCTGGAGGCAGCCTTTCAGTTTGCTCTGAAGAGGTATGGGAGGAGCCAGGATATATAAGAGTTTTGCAACAAAAACCAGGTAGCTGGAACATCAAAAGGTTCCTGTTAATTAAAGAAAACCAGACATCTCAAGTTAATGAATTTAGCGCTCTTCTGTGTATGGGAAGATGCAAGAGTCTGGGCTCACTGAAATCATTCCTTTGAAATGCACCTTAGCTATCTAGGGCCTGTTCTTTCCCATCCTGAAGCTCCTCAAAGTGCACCATCGGGGGGCAGCTGCAGTGGCTGAGGTGGCATTCTTAGTCCACATATCTAAGGACTAGGAAGTGGGTCTCCACCCTCCTGGCTTCCAGCTGTCGCTACTGAATCTTCTGCCCCTCCCCCGCAGGAAGACCACTGTTTCTCCGAGGCACCACCATGGGCTCTCTGTCCTACTCAGTCATTAAGCAAGTAAGTCCTGGTCACGCCTCTCATTCTTGGAAGACTTCAGTTCTCACCACTCCTCTCCACCTTAATACCGTGATGCAAGTAGCCAATTCACAATGTCTGCCACTTCACGTGGGCCAGGTTCACATTCTAGAACAACCTCCGAGATAGCAAATGTCAACATGAGTGGCCGCCCAGCCCCCTCTGGTCACCTCCCCAGGCTGCCCTTACACAAATGCTTCGCTGTCTTCATGAACCTCAATCCACTGGCTTTCTTCATTACTATTCATCCAGGTCTAGATTTTCCTTATATTTTCACTTATTCGGCTCAGATGCCCTGGTTTATGATTATAACTTCCCTCTGCAAGGATTCACAACCCCCTTGGCCCTCCTTTTTTCAACCGTACTAGCCTGGAGAAATCTGATGCTTCAAATGAACGAACACAACTATGCTTGTTCTCCACGGCTTTCCGTGGAAACCAAATGTTAGGGTATGAAATCATGCTCTCGGGCAGGCAGATTCGTTCCCTTTAATCATTTCTGGTTTCAAATGGGCGGTCACCTGCTCAGAAATGCTACTATTCTTTCTCTGGTAAACTCACTCTCCTATCCTCTGAGATTTTTTTTCTTTCTTTCTTTTTTTTTTTGGCTGCATTGGGTCTTCATTGCTGCGCACGGGCTTTCTCTAGTTGTGGCGAGCGGTGGCTACTGTTCGTCGCGGTGCGCAGGCTTCTCACTGTGGTGGCTCCTCTTGTTGCAGAGCATGGGCTCTAGGCACGTGGGCTTCAGTAGTTGTGGCTCGCGGGCTCAGTAGTTGTGGCTCACGGGCTCTAGAGCACAGGCTCAGTAGTTGTGGCGCACGGACTTAGTTGCTCCATGGCATGTGGGATCTTCCCGGACCAGGACCCGAACCCGTGTCCCCTGCAATGGCAGGCAGATTCTTAACCACTGAACCACCAAGGAAGTCCCTGAGATACTTATTTCATATAAGCCTTTTCTCCCCAAACCTCTTCTTTTCAGAATGGTAAATTCCAGGAGTGTTCCAGGAATCAGTTGGGGATGCATCTTTGTTTCTCTACACAGGTGATATCCCCCATTCCAATGGCTTGTAAAACAATCTCTAGGCTGATGACTCCCACCTTTGTACCTCTAACCCTAGCCTCTCCTTGACCTCCAGGTTGACATGTATCATGATCTTCCTCTACTGCACATGCCTCAGACCTCAACTCCCGATTTCCCTTCCAAACCTGTCCCTCCCTAGATCTTTCCCACCTCCATAAAGGGCAACATCATCTACTCCATCGCTCAGGCCAGATACCTGGGAGCCATTCTCAATGCCTCACTTACCCCTCTCATCTTGTCAAGTCCACGCATCCTCCCATCCTGCCCTTTTCACCTTTAAAACATGTACTCTTTCCCATAACACACCCATTTCTCTCCTGTTTTCCTGCCACGATATGAATCAAAGCCACCATCATCTCCCATGTGTGCTTCCTAGGGCAACCTCCTACCTCTGATCATACTTGAAATCATTCAGTGTCTCCCCCAGCTCTCAAATCCTAAACTGTCTGCCACGCCAACAAAGACTTGCTTGGCTAACTTCTAACTATCTCTAGGGCTGCACTGCGGGCAAGTCTAGATCTGGCTGCATCCCTTCAAGTCTAGATCTTGAAAGCTACCAACTCAGAGAGGTCTTCTCGGACACTCCTAGGCCTAAGTATCCTCCTCCCCAACCCACTTCACTTTATCACCACGCCCTGGGTGTTTCCTTCACAGGACTCATCAAATTTTGGAATTATCCAATTATTTGACTACTCGTTGAATGGCTGCCTCACCCATTAGACTGTCATCTCCACTTGGGCAAAGTCCATGACTGCTTTATATTCAATGCATACCCAGACACATAGCAGGCATTCCTTAAATGAACAGATGAAGGTGCTGGGAGAGCCTCGGCAAGCAGGCACCTTGCTGTCACTTGTATTGTTCCCAAAGCCCTTTTAAACAAAAGTCTGCCAGCTAGCTGTCTGACTGTACACCATCTGTAATATGAGAAACAAAATCCACACAGCACCTCAAGAAGGTCCCTGCAGCAATGGTGTGCCCCTTAGAAACCCTTTGTTACGTCTGACATCCCTTGCAAAGTTCACCTCGGTAACTTTCTCTCCTTTCTCTGCCCCCGGAGGAAGAGCACACCAGAGGCATTGGACCTGGAGCATCCCTCCTAAAGGCCTACCAGCAGTCTCTTCCTTCCTCCACCCTCCTCCTCTGCACATCAGGCCCCAAAGCCTCTCCCTCCTGCAGATGAACCTGTAGCTTCGGCTGTCCAACTGGCACTCGTGATCTCTTTTTTCATTCGGAGAATGGCATTTGGCTTGGGAGGCACTGTTTAAAAACTGATCATGTGAACTGCAAGAGTAAGAGCCACATGCAATATGCTTTGAAACAAACACTAACAATGTGGAGTTCACTGTGTTTTAAGGTCTCGAAGGGTCCATCCCCGCCAACTTACTTGGTCCTGATCCCGCTGGGAAGTCAAATTCTCCTGCTCCAGGGAATCAGGTCCTTTTACCTCGGAACCACTGTGATGGCCCAGATCAAGGGCAGAGGTCTCCCTAGGGTCACGAACCCAGTTTTCAACCACCCATTTCCCCAAAACTCTGAAGTTAGGACACGCTACCTGCAGCCTGAGAGTTTTGCCTGTTTTGTTTCTAATCATGTTTTAAAAAACAACCCCCAAGGCACAGCGTGAATTTCACACGGACCTCACAGCATTTCTAAGAGGACCGGGCGTCAGGACCTGGGCTTTGCGCATAGGCTGTAGGATCTCAGAAAGTCATTCAATACCTCAGAACCTCCCATCTCTTTTTGTGAAGGCCCATGGCAATATCAAGCATTAAGGGTTGTCGCAAGGATCAAGGGAGATCAAATGAAACCCAAATACAATTACACAACAACGTGAGATACTACAGTAGTATTAATAACATAAAAATGAATTAGTTGAATTTTAGCTGCCTGACCAATCAAATTCTAAAGACACCACAGACACTACTGCCTCCTTGCTGTGACATCCACAAAGCATGTAGAAGGGCATCTTAGTCCATCTGGGCTGCTATAGCAAAAATATCATCGATTGGGTGGCTTAAACAGCACACATTCATTTCTCACTGTTCTGGAGACTGGGAAGCCCAAGACCAAGGTGCTGGTAGATTCTGTGTCTGGTGAGGACCGTGTCTGGGTGCATCCTGGTTCACAGGTGGCCATCTTCTCCTTGTGTCCTCACATGGTGGAAAAGGTGAGGAAGCTCTCTGGGGTCTCTTTTATAAGGGCACTGATCCCATTCATGGGGGTTCCACCCTTATGACCTAATCACCTCCCAAAACCATCATCACATTGGGGGTTAGAATTCAATATACAGATTTTAGGGGGACACAGACATTCAGTCCATATAAAGGAGGAGAGGGAATTAATAAATATGACTGTGCCCTGGCCCAGCCTCAAGGTGGTGCATATCAGCAAAGGGAGTACTATACAAAGGAAAGAACATCCTAACATCTGCCAGGAGGAAAAAAAGAAATGTGCTCAGCAATTATTCAATACGTTACTGCTCTTTATAAGGGGACAACTTCCGTTCTTTAAAAAGGGACTGCCCCATGAAACAAATTCTACTTCAATACTTAGTACCAGGAAATGATTCTCCCATGAAGAACCAATATGCTTCCTTGGATAAGACAATAGCTACTCTTACAAAACTCATCCTGTTTTCCATACCTACTTTTAAAAAGGTAAAAGTAAATAAGAGAAGTTAATTTTAATGATACATTTTGTTCAACTTAGCATGTCTAAAATATTAGCATTTTAACACATAGTCAATACAAAATATTAATGAGATATTTTACACTCTTTTCCTCATTCTACATCATCAAAATCCAGAAGGTACCTTATATTAACAGCACATCTCCATTTGACCTAGCCACACTTCAGGTGCTGCAGAGCCATGATGCTGGACAGTACCAGTTTAAATATCTTCTAGGCCTTCACACCATCCTGTTTAGGGAAGTAAGTTTGGCTGCGGGCTTGACAATGGACTTGAGGCAGAGAATGCTGGTGGCTTTGAAGTAATACAGGCTGGATAAATAGCAACCTTGGGCGGGTGGTGGCAGAACTAGAGAGAACTGGATTTAACCAGAGCTGGGAGCGCTCAGGAAAGAGGGCAACGTTCATTGGGCAACTAGGATGCCAGGCACCACACTGGCACTTCCACACGGCCTGAGGTCACTCAGCCTTCACAGCCAATCTGGAAGACTCCACTTTACAGATAAAGGCACCGAGGCTCAAAAGGTTAGGTAACTCAGTTCACACAGCTGGGAAGAGGGGCACTGGATTAACCCCAAGACTTCTGACTTCAGACCCAAAGTGCTTTCCTCAGGGAGGCAATTAAAGGCCTCCTGGATGTGACTCCTGCCAACCTAGTCACCCCAGGTCCACCCGAGTCATACCCTCCGGTGCAGGACCACCAGGTGAAGGAAGGGCACCATGTCCTTCACACTTCCCTGCCTTTCCACTGCCGCCTCCTCTTGCTACTAGACTAACTTCTGCTTAGCAACATGGTAAGCCTCTAAAACAGTGGTTCTCTATTAGGGATGATTTTGCCCTCTACCCAGGGACATTTGGCAATGTCTAAGAGACATTTTTGATCATCAAGACTAGAGAGAATGGGGTACTACTAGCATCTCGTGAGTTGAGGTCACAGATGTTGCTAAGCATCTTACAAAGCACAGAACAGCCCCCAAACAAACAGTTATCTAGCCCAAAATAACAACAGGGCTGAGGCTGGGAAACCATGGCCTAAGGCACCGCTTCTTCAGGGGGGACCCATCCATCCCTCATTAAAGGGCTCAGAGCATGTTTCCAGGGGGAACATGCCAGGAAGAACTACAAATTCACCGTGGTCATCTTCTCCTCCAAAATCGCCTCCCTTGGCCTGGGGAAGTGGAGTGCATTGACCTGCATCCCAGGTACTTCTCCTAATTTCCTTCCCTTCTATTATACCATACAACCGGGACTTTGCTTTTTAAGGGCAGGAACGCAAGCTTGGTAAAGACATCAATAGGCAAGAAGTGAGAATATCACTTCTAGCACAGAGCTCTCTCTGGGGTGACACAGGTGGTGAAGCAAAAAACGGGAAAAAGAATCGTGAAGCAATCAAAAATTTCCCCTTACAATATTAACCTCTGTGAACAATGCATTGCCAAAGAGATCTTTAATGCAAATTGATCTTTCCTGAGGATATACACTTTTCCTGGGGTCAGACTCCAGCTCCGGGAAGGCTGATTTTTATGTTTTTCTTCTGAATGTTAAATCAGCTTTTAATCACATCCACGAGGCTACTCATGAAGCCACCCATCGGAGTGTTTTGGTCTTCGTTCTTTTGATTTCCATTCTGGAAAGGGATGATTTATGCAGGCATGCCTCACATTTTCATTCTGCTTAAGCAAACGTTCATAAGCATTTAACAAGGGCCGATACTGCAAAATGCACTCCAGTCTTTCCGACTGTTGGGAGGATTACGTGTCTAACTTGCAGAGTCTATTTTTTCCTCCACGTTCAGAGGCCGATGGAGATTTTATGCAAATATCTCTGTGGCAAATGAAAATGAAGGCAGTGAGTTCTTTGCTTTTTCTCAACTCTTTGCCATTCATCAATTCTACACAGGCCATGTTTACTGGGCATACGCTCTATTCCAGGCCTGGGGCTTGGGGCCAGGGTTACAGAAGTGAATAAAACAGGGTCCCCACCCTTGAGGAGCCCTGTGAGAACACAGCGGACAGACAGACACAGATCCCATGAACATGAACACAAGATAGGACCAGGGGAGGCAGGGGTCTCAGGAAAAAAACATCTGATCTGAGCCAAAGAGGATGCCACAATGTCAAAAGGCTGGAAAGGCAAGAGCAGTCATCCCTGGCAGAGGGAACCACTGGGAGAAGTGAAGGGCATGCCTGAGGCCAGGGGATGGCAGCAAACCATCCTTCCAAAGGACAGCGCACGAGCCATCACATAACAAGACTGACGGGTGGAGGGAATGAGACCAGGACGGCCTTGAATACTAAGTGAAGGAGAACGTCAACTTCATTCCACAGCTCCTGGGGAGCTACTGAAGATCCGTGAGCAGGAATTACAGCATCTGTGCTTGAGGAAACTAACACCTCTGCAAGCCATGTGAGGACTGAGTCAGTGCAGGAGAAAGTGCAACCCAGAGGCCAACCTGAAGGCTGGGAGCCAAGCCTAGAGCCATGTCCTTGATTTGGGAACATTTCTGTTAACAAGATGCTGATTTGGCCCATGTGTGGGTACAATGAAATGAATGTATCCCTCAAAATTCATATATTGAAATCCTAATCCCCAATATGATGGTATTAGGAGGTAGGGGTCTTTCAGAGGTAATTAAGTTATGAGGGTGGAGCCCCCCTGAATGGGATTAGTGTCCTTATTAAAGGGGCTGTCTCCACCATGAGAGGATACAAGGAGAAGTCAGCAGTCTGCAAACCAGAAGAGGGGCCACACCAGAACCCAACCATGCTGGCACCTGATCTTGGACTTCCAGCCTCCAGAACTGTGAGGAATAAACGTCTGCTGTTCATAAGCCACCCAGTCCATGGCACTGTGTTACAGAGTCCTAAGGGACGAAGACAGTGGGGCGGCACTGTGCTGAGAGGGGACCTCTAGCTGCAGAGGATAAAACACAGCTGGTCTTAGTGTGTTGGAGCAACACCATTCTCCTTTGCCAGGGATTGGTTGGGGGATGGCCCATGACTCAGTCCTGGTCATGGGCTGCAATGAGGGAAAAGTCACGGTGTCACTGAGCCACAGGAGGAAGAATGCCACAAACGCCATTCCTCTTTTAGAGGGACAGAAACATTATTTGCCTCAGATCACAGAAAACATCTCTCCTAGATTAAAGAGTAGATGCTGAAGGGCCTCCAGATTCCATGATATCTAACTGTCCTGTGTGATGACTCCCAGTAGTTACATATTTTAACCCTTGTTCCATGTTTCCCTGATTTCGGCCACATAAATATCCTTGCAATTAAAGAAGAACGGATTTTCTTTGTATTGAGGTAAAATTCACAGGACATAGAATGAACCATTTTCACATGTACAATTCAGTGGCATTTAGTGCATTCATAGTTTTGGGCAACCACCACCTTTATTTAATTCCAAAAAATTTCCATCACTACAAAAAAAAATATCCCATACCATTAAGCAGTCACTCCCCACTTTCCCCTCCCCCGAGCTCCTGGCAACCACCAATTTGCTTTCTGCCTCTATAGATTCACCAATTCCAGATATTTCATTTAAGAGGAATCATACAGTATGCAGCCTTTTCTGTCTGGCTTCCTTCACATCATATAATGTTTTTGAGGTTCAACCATGTTCTAGCTTGTATCAGTGTGTTATTCCTTTTTATGGCTGAATAATATTCCATTGCCTGCATGTACCACATTTATTGATCCATTTATCGGTTGAGAGATTTGGGTTGTCTCCATCTTTTGGCTGTTGTGAACAATGCTACCAAGAACGTTTGTGTATAAGTACTTGTTTGAGAAGAATGGCTTTTCTTGAGGTTACCTAAATCCCTTTGTTCTATGCACATAAGGAAGCATCTTTATTATTATTAATGGCTTTAAATTTCTAGAAGCTGGCACATGGGGAGCTCAAGTAACAGCATCTACTTAGCACCTACTGTGTGCCTGGCTCTATGCTGGGCGCCTGACCGCATTTACATCTCGTTTAATCCTCCTAGAACTCCTAATAGTTGTGTATCATAGTTTCACTGTACAGCTGAGAAAACCATGGCTCAGTGTGGGTTAAATAACATGCCACACGTTAAGAATCCGCCTGCCAATGCAGGGGACACGGGTTCGAGCCCTGGTCCAGGAAGATCCCACATGCCATGGAGCAACTAAGCCCGTGCGCCACAACTACTGAGCCGGCGCTCTAGAGCCCGCATGCCACAACTACTGAGCCCGCGTGCCACAACTACTGAAGCCCGCGCACCTAGAGCCCGTGCTCCGCAACAAGAGAAGCCACCACAATGAGAGGCCTGTGCACCGCAACGAAGAGTAGCCCCCGCTCGCCGCAACTAGAGAAAGCCCACGCACAGCAACGAAGACCCGACGCAGCCAAAAATAAATAAATAAATAAATAAATAAATAAATTTATTTATTTAAAAAATTAAAAAATAACATGCCACACATTACACACATAGTACGGGGTAGAACCAGGATTCAATATGGTGGAGACGTGCCCAGCATGTTATCCGGTACACAGCAGGTATATAATGAACACTGATTTATCAAGCACTTAATGACAGTTTGATCATTAAAAAACAAAAGAACTGGGAGTGGGATAAGAAGGTACAGTCTCCTCTTTACTTTTTCCCCTCTCGTGACTAATTGTACTTTCATGGTATAGAATGCTTAGTGGGTTACTGCATTACTTTCCTAGGACTGCTGAAACAAAGTGCCACAGACTGGCTGGTTTAAACAGCAGAAATTTATCATCTCATAGTCTGGAGGCTAGAAGTCCAAGATCCTGATGTGAGTAGGGCATGCTCCCTCTGAAGACGCTTAGGGGAAGACCTGTTCCAGGCCTCTCTCTGAGCTTCTGGTTATCCCTCGGCTTGGGGTACCACAACTCTGGCCATCACATGTTGGAGGGCTCACCCTAATCAAATATGATCTCATCCTAGCTAATGACAACTACAATGATGACATCTTATTTCCAGAAAAAGAACACATTCTGAGGTCCTGGGGGCTGGGACTTCAGCATATAAAATTTGGGGGAAACACAAATTTTTTTTTTGGCTGCATTGGGTCTTCGTTGCTGTGTGCGGGCTTCCTCTAGTTGCAGCGAGTGGGGGCTACTCTTCATTGCGGTGTGTGGGCTTCTCACTGTGGTGGTTTCTCTTGTTGCAGAGCACGGGCTCCAGGCACGTGGGCTTCAGTAGCCGTGGCGTGTGGGCTCAGTAGTTGTAGCTCACGGGCTTAGTTGCTCCACGGCAGGTGGGATCTTCCCGGACCAGGGATCAAACCTGTGTCCCCCTGCATTGGCAGGTGGATTCTTAACCACTGTACCACCAGGGAAGTCCCTGGGGGGAACACAATTCATCCCATAACGGTTACCTTCCCCATCACACAAAGGTCAAGAAAAGAAACCACCATGAGGCAGAGTCAGGAAGAGACATTTCAGTTCTATGGGGTCACAGGGACACCTGGTCCCCAGAGGCCATGGGTCAAAGAGCAGCAGGACTGACTCAAGGCAACTGGAGGACGGACAGGACAGCCTGAAAGCTATTACGGTCTCAACACTCTAAAGGGTGTGAAAGGAAGAGCATAAAGCAAGCTTCAGAATACCTAGTTCTAGCACCTTACTCCATGACCCAACTGGACACTCACTTCCCTCTGGGCCTTGGCATCCAATTAAAATAATTACAGGCTCCCACACTGATCTCTGACACCCGAAACACAACATTTGCTTATCAGTTCCAAAATCCGTCAGGAGATTTAAATCCCTCCTCTGCAGGGGTGCAGAACTATTCATGGCTTCTAACAATCTCCTCCTTTTCTAGCTCCAGGTAAGAACTCTCAGCTAATGTTCTTGCCACTTTCAAATTAAATCAGATTAAATCACAGGCATCCAGCCTTCTAAAAAAAAAGCAAATTGTTCCGATATATCTCACTCACCCAGCACATTAGACAGATGCAACACATAAACAGTCTAGTTAAGAAGTGCTAGTTCATTAGTTGTGGGGCTGTCAGGAGAACCCAAGAGCTGTGATAACACACAAAGCTGTCCCCATCTTAGAAGTCAAGCTAAATGCTTTCATTTTATCACCCAATTCATAACCTTGCTGTCTGGCTTTAAGGATCAATAGCCTGGTGGTTTTGGTATCCAATAGATTTGTCTTCATTTGGACGTTTTTCATTTTCCCATGCCACGTGAAGAGAGCAGGATAAGGTAAATTGTTACTCTCATGGCATTTGTTTTTCCAAATCTGTGATTTCACAGTGACGTGTTCCACAAATCAGTGAAGGCAAAGAGAGGGAAAGAGAGTAGATATCAGAGGCCCCATCCCAAGATCAAAAAAGTTTCCAACTGGGATGATCTGGGACAATTAATTTAACAAGTTCCCATAGGCAAAGGTCAACTGGTTTACCCAGGGTGACCCATCATTCACCTAGCAAAGAATTTTTACTTAGTACTTACTATGTGCCAAACCCTGTGCTAAGTAATTTATATGAATTGTCTCATTAGTTCTCAGAGGGGAGGTGCCTGAAAAAAAAAGTCACTGTTTTATACACACACACAAAAAGGTGTACATAATGTATTTACTTATCTTTATATTTATTAGAACACTGAAACTGAAAGAAAGCAGACAATTCCAGCTTTGTAGATAAGAGAAAGCAGCAGGAAACTTAAAGAACAAGCATATAAAAGGTATATATATATATATATATATATATGCACAGACTCAAAATCACTGAGTTTAAACCTAACAGAGAAGTTGGGAGTTGGGGAGGGAGCAGTTCTTGAATCCAATACAAATTATCTGAATAAGGAAACTGGGGCTCAGACAAGGGAATGACACATCCAAAGTTATCCAGAGAGCACAGGACTGAATTAAGTCTAGATTCTGAATTCTCATCGTCTCATGCTGCTGTTTCAGTTTTATCATCATCGTCATCAACATCATCATCATTATTATCAAATCAACACATATTTTTTAAAAGGTTTAAAGGACCTAAATATAGGAAGACTCATGATTTGGAAGCATTCAAGATGGAAGAGGGAGAAACCCTTCAAGAATCTCCCAGTCCGAATCCACAGAAACAGAAAGTGCTTACCCAGGACTCGAGGAAGAGGAGGGTGGGGAGTGAATGCTGATGTGTATGGGGTTTCTTTGCGGGTAATGAACACGTTCCGGAAGTAAACGGTAGTGACAGTAACACAGTCTGGTGAATATACTAAAACCCACTGAACTGTACACTTTAAAAGGGTGAAATCTATGGCATGTAAACTAGACCGCAATTGAAAACATACCAATGGCATCAGAATAGTCACGCTCCAATAACACAGATGAGCCCCTACCAAAATAAGGAATCAAGTTAAAAAAAAAAAAAAAAAAGATTATACCGGTCAATCTTATTTACCCTGAGCCATTTCTAGACATGAGAGTGTCAGGCAGCACACTCTAGTTCTTTGCCTGCTTTAATCCACACAATAACCCTGTGACATGAATGCCATTGTCCCCAATTTACAGATAAAAAACTAAATCTCCTGAAAGACAACAGATGTCCTCAAGATCATGTAAGGGGTCAAACACCTGTCTTCTGATCTCCTATCATAGCACTTGGCAAAATATATTTTAGTTCGTTGGGTCTGGATTTCTCTCATCGGAGAGTGAGTTCCTTTGAACAGGGACTACGTTTTTTTAGGAAAAGAACACTTTTGGAAGAACAGTTTGAGATTTACCGGGAGGCAGACTGGAACAAGGGGATGGGAAAAGAGAGAGACAGCTGAGAAATGAGAGTTTCCATGAAAGGAAGAAGAGGGGTCTACTAGAGGTACTTCAGGCAGAAGGGCTGTCATTGTTAATTTAATCAAACAAATATCCACTGCAGCCTATTGTGTGTGAGAAGTCTAGCTGGGGACAAGAGATAGGGGACACGATCGTAAAAACAGCAGCACCAGTGCCACTGCATGATTCTGACTATCTTGGGTAGAGAAGAGGCTCTAAATCCCCAGGTAGCCATTGAACAGCAGGCTCTGCTGTAAGCAGGGGCCTTGGGGGGGAGGGGGGGACTGGAGTCTTCTTTCATCAATGGGTCATAAAGAGGTCCTATGGACTCAAACGGAACTTTTAAGTTGGTGAAAACAATCAATGCTGAGCCACTAAGACCATCTTTCACTTCCTTCTTCCTTTTTTCTCCTTTTGTGAATGACAACCTCCAATCCATCCTTCAGAGGTCACCTCTTTAGTGAAGCTGACCCAGACTCCTTTGAGCCACCCCTCCCCAATACTCTGTTAAGTAGAACTCTTTTCCTGTTCTGTTTAACAACTGCAACCATTGCTTTATTGCTGATGACTAAAACAATAATATTACTACTAGCAGTAGTACTATTTTCTATCATATCCTGAGCGGTCTCTTTGTACCAAGCACTGTATTTTAAGGGCTTTACGTATAGTGTCTTACAGAAATCCAACCCCGTAAACGAGGCGATACAATCCCCATTTTACAGAAGAGGAAACTAAGCAATTTGCCCAATACCACACAACCAGAATGGAACAGCAATCGGACTCCAGACCATTTGTTTCCCACCACACCTCCTAGAACAAGACTCCGGGAGGTTAACTAAAGCATTTCTGAATGTTCCTCTAAATTTGAGGGAATAGAAATTGAAGGTAAATGTTTCTAATGTCCTAATTTTCTTTTTAAACCACTTCAGAGTTTAGGTACTCCAATATAAGATTAAATAATACGCTAAAAGACTGCAATGAACGTGACAGTCTACCCTCAAAGAGGTCTGTCTTTCTGTTTTCAGGAGATGCTTGCAGACACTAGAGTAAGCACAAAATGAATATATTATTTATATGTATATATAAATTAAAAATATATATACACACACACAATTATACACATATATGCATATATACTTTATATTTACACATACAATAATATATATACTATGTATGGTATATATACATATAGTATATAATATATATATGCAGCATGTATATACACACACACTATACGTATATATCATTTTACTTTACTATCCATTTTATGAATTAGGAAATTGAGGTACAGAGATATTAACTCAGTAAAGTCACTTAATAAGTAACCGGTCAAACCATCTCTCACTCACACACACTTCCTAGCATTCTTTCTAAGACACCTCACCTGTTAATTCCGGAACAGCTGCTGTGTTCAGGGATCCACCAGGCTGACAATTAACACAACGGAAGTAACTGAACCCAGTGCTTTACTTCTACCAACCTCTGAGAAGTTTAAAAAGGGAAAAAAACTCTAAAACCCATGTATTCAGATCACAGGCCCAACTGGGGGAAAAAAAAAATTACATATCCCAATTTGTCCTTGTTTACAAATACTTTAAGCTGTTTGTCAGACAAAATGATTTTGTCTGCCAGATGAGATCCCAGTTTTCTAAGTTCATTAATGGCTAATGAACAGAAAGGGTCACCCTGATGATTTAATAATCTGGCCCTGACTCTCGTCAAAGCCACTTAAAAAAAAAAAAAAATCCAAGCTGTCAGGAGAGAAAGGAAATGCTATTTGATCCAATCTGTGCACTATTTCCATGCAAACAAGGAGTAGATATTTACAGGCATGCCGTATTAAATCTCCACAACCAGGGCAGGGTTGTACAAAGAAATACAAGAGAGGAAAAAGGCAGAGAATGTTTAAAATGCCCTGTGTTGGAAGCCACAGGGAGCTCTAAATTGTCTGGAAGCCAACTCTGACTGCCTCTTTTTTTTCTTCTTCTTCTTTTTTAAAATCCTGTAAGTAGTAAAAGCGTAACTCAAATAATAAAACTCAGGATCATCAGGAAACGAGGAATTCCGTAAGAAGCCTGTCATCTGGGGCATAAGTAGGGCACACTATTCAGATGATGGGAAGACGGGAAGGAGGCTTTCCAAGTTCTAATAAGGCCCTTGGTAGGAGGGAGACTCTAATTTTTTACTATGACATGCATTTTATAATGCAAAGGAACACCAAGGTTCATATTCAAGTGCATTAATCGGAATAATAAAGCATCCCCACTATATGTGTCTCCCAATTGCCCCATCATCAGCTATCAAGGTAAGATTCAATATTGCTACTCCATAGCCAAAGGGCACTTCTCTTTTGAGGAATTAGGCACATTCAGTCACAGTTACAGCTCTTGGAATTCCACGTCAGACTCTCCAGAGCTTAGAGACGTCACCTAAGAAAAGATGGATTCTTTTTTTCCAGGAGCTGGGAAATGGTATGAAATATTCTGACCTTATACAAAGGCACCATGGAGGGAGGTTGGAGACCCAGCTCTCTCCCCACTCCCTCCAGAGGGTCTCTATACATCCTTGCCTTCCAGATCCTTCTCTCCTTTAATCCCCTTAACATCCCCCACAAGTCTCAATTCTCACTTGCTCAGGGAGTACCTCTCCTTCCTAGCATTTACCATCTTTACCAAATACATTTATTTGCAAGGTTATTTTATTTCCTTACTTTCTTACCCTCTAGAGTGTAAACTCCATACAGTCAGGGGGCTTGCTTCTTTCTAAGTAAAGTAAATATCACACTTTATTTCAACTAATGGCTGATATTATTTTTCACCCAATCTTAAACAGGAACTACAGAAAATCTTTTAAGATCTTCGAAACTCCCTGACTTACAGTTTAACCCAAACCTCTGCAAGACTGCTGGAGAGGCAAGTTTCACGGCCTGAGGACCAGGAGGCAGGCTGGTAACTTTAATCCAAGAGGTGATGTTTTCATCCTTAGTAGGAAATGAGAGCAGGTGGGGGTTAATCAGGGCATTTTCCCCTATGATCCTCTTAAAAACAAGTCTTCATGATAAAGTCTCAATAGTCTTCATTAAAAGAGAAATGTCTTTTAATTTCTACAATTGCAGACTTCTACATTTGACACTAGATATTAAATAATATACATTTCAAAAGCAAATAAAATCAATGTTTATAACTGGCCTTTTGGAATAGCCTCCTCCCAGTTATGTGCCAGGTCAACTCCTAACTGTCCTTCCAGACACCACTCCACCCTCACCTCCTCCGTGAAGATTCCCCAGCAGGCAGAGTTCAGCTCCATCACAGTAAGAAAATCAAGCACTCAATTCAGTTTTTGAAAATCTTCCTATTTTAGTTTAAAAAGCCGCAGTGAGCAAGTTTCTTCCCCCCTTTTCAACCCTCGGTATGGCGCTAGTATATCCTTACAGCCCCTAACGCTTGACAAGGGGAACTGAGAATTTGCGAATTCCCATCACCGCGCTTTTGGCTGGCAGCAGCACCTGGCCAGACTCGAACACAGGATGGTTCCTTTGGTTATCTGCTGCTTACGGAGAATGGTATACATTTCTTATTACCATAAAGGTATCCATACACATAATAAGGTCTTAAGAAGATGTGGCCAAACACTGAACAGGAGGACAGGAATGACGGAGCTGACAAAGCCCTGCCCCACCGTAAACTCCACGAGGGCAGGGATGGAGTGGTCAGCTGCTTCCTGGCCGTGTCCGTGCACTTGGCATAGCACCTGGAACAAAGCAGCCACTCAACAGTTATCTGCAAAGGGAGCCTGAGACTCGGGGACACAGCTGAATCACGAAAGGACACAGCAGGAATTTAAACCACGTCTTCTTACTCTAAGCCCTAAACGTTTTCAACTTTGAAACTCTATTCCAAAGTGCTTCAAGAGCCAATAAGTATTTGTTAAGTGAATACAAAGAAAACTAAGATAGCTCTTTTCCTTGAGGTATTTATAATTCCACAGAAGTACTTAGAATTCATACCACCCAGTGACTTCCATCTATCCTTTTGCCGTCAAAGATGCGACGAAAGGCCAAACTGTACCTCAGTAGAGGCTGACCAAAGTTTAGGTTTATCCTGCCCATCACAGAGACTGAAAAACTCCACATCCAGAGGATCTACCAATCTGACATGCCACCTTCCTAAATTCAGCAAAATATAAGACAGAATTGACAGGCGTTTCCAGAGGCTGGTTCAAATTTTTTTTCATAGTAATACCTATCCTATACCTATACCATAGAATATTTATTTAGATTACTTCTGAAATTTCAATCCTCATTTTTTGTTTGTTTTGCTTTAAAATGCCCACAGGCACATGTCCTTTCAAGGTGAACTTCAGGTAAAAATTCTACCAAAAAAAGCTGCAGTAACTTTTCTTTTTATATACCATAAACAAAATTTCCTTAAGAGAACATAAGAGCTCTGTTTTATAACTTGTATTACCTATAAAGACTTTAAATGAGGAAAGAGCCCACTTTCCTAGAAATAACTGAGAAAAGCTCATGAGTGATGAGATAAATCATTCAAATTAAAAAGTCTATGAGGGAAGAGATATGGGAACATATGTATATGTATAACTGATTCACTTTGTTATAAAGCAGAAACTAACACACCATTGTAAAGCAATTATACTTCAATAAAGATGTTTAAAAAAAAAAAAAAAAAGTCTATGAGCTCCATACTGAAAAATCCATAGCCATCTTCAAATTTTCACCAAGCAATTTAGGCTTGGTGAGGATGGTCTGACAGCAGCGCAAAAGAAAGATGAACAATCAAAAGCAGTCACAAGAACTACAAAAGCAGGCTAGTTTGGGGCCACTTACTGTCGGGGCAAACTGTTCTTCACACCTCAGTTATTCCCATGGATTACACTACGGCACAAAGATGAAATGAGTCACATGAATGAAAAGTTTAAAGAAGATGCAGACTTGCCTGTTGGCGAAGGGAGACAAATACAAGTTTAGACATTTTCCAGAACATAATTATGCATTTTGGGGGAGACCTTCAAGATGGCAGAGGAGTGAGACGTGGAGATCGCCTTCCTCCCCACAAATACATCAGAAATACATCTACATGTGGAACAACTCCTACAGAACACCTACTGAACGCCGGCAGAAGACCTCAGACTTCCCAAAAGGCAAGAAACTCCCCACGTACCTGGGTAGGGCAAAAGAAAAAAGAAAAAACAGAGACAAAAGAATAGGGACGGGACCTGCACCTGCGGGAGGGAGCTGTGAAGGAGGAAAGGTTTCCACACACTAGGAAGCCCCTTCGCGGGCGGAGACAGGGGGTGGGCAGGGGGGGAAGCTTCAGAGCCGCGGGAGCTGAGGCTCGGGCTTCCGAGGTCAGATCCCAGGGAGAGGACTGGGGTTGGCTGCGTGAACACAGCCTGAAGGGGCTAGTGCGCCACAGCTAGCCGGGAGGGACTCCGGGAAAAAGTCTGGACCTGCCTAAGAGGCAAGAGACCATTGTTTCTGGGTGCGCAAGGAGAGGGGATCCAGAGCACCACCTAAACGAGCTACAGAGACAGGTGTGAGCTGCGGCTCTCAGCACGGACCCCAGAGACGGGCATGAGACGCTAAGGCTGCTGGTGCCGCCATCAAGACACCTGTGTGCGAGCACAGGTCACTCTCCACACCTCCCCTCCCGGGAGCCGGTGCAGCCCGCCACTGCCAGGGTCCCGTGATCCAGGGACAACTTCCCCAGGAGAACACACGGCGCGCCTCAGGCTGGTGCAACGTCATGCCGGCCTCTGCCGCCGCAGGCTCGCCCCACGTTCCATACCCCTCCCTCCCCCTGGCCTGAGTGAGCCAGAGCCCCTGAATCACCTGCTCCTTTAACCCCGTCCTGTCTGGGCAAAGAACAGATGCCCTCAGGCGACCTACACTCAGAGGCTGGGCCAAATCCAAAGCTGAACCCCAGGAGCTGTGCGAACAAAGAAGAGAAAGGGAAATCTCTCCCAGCAGCCTCAGGAGCAGCAGATTAAATCTCCACAATCAACTTGATGTACCTGCATCTGTGGAATACCTGAATAGACAACAAATCATCCCAAACTTGAGGAGGTGGACTTTGGGAGTAAAGATATGTATCTTTTTTCCTACTTCTCTTTTGTGAGGGTGCATGTATATGCTTCTTTCTGTGATTTTGTCTGTATAGCTTTGCTTTTACCATGTGTCCTAGGTTTCTGTCTGTCCATTTTTTTTTTTTGTATACTTTTTAGCGCTTCTTATCATTGGTGGATTTGTTTTTTGGTTTGGTTGCTCTCTTCTTTCTTTTATTACTTTTTAATTTTTTTATTTTTAATAATTATTTTTTATTTTTTACTTTAATAACTTTTTTATATTTAACTTTATTTTTTTCTTTCTATTTTTCTCCCTTTTCTTCTGAGCCATGTGGCTGACAGGGTCTTGGTGCTCCTGCCGGGTGTCAGGCCTGTGCCTCTGAGGTGGCAGAGTCAAGTTCAGGACATTGGTCCACCAGAAACCTCCCGGCTCCACGTAACATTAAACAGCAAAAGCTCTCCCAGAGATCTCCATCTCAATGCTAAGACCCAGCTCCACTCAACGACCAGCAAACTACAGTGCTGGACGCCCTATGCCAAACAACTAGCAGGACAGGAACACAGCCCCATCCATTAGCAGAGAGGCTGCCTAAAATCATAATAAGGCCACAGACACCCCAAAACACACCACCAAACGTGGTCCTGCCCACCAGAAAGACAAGATCCAGCCTCATCCTCCAGAACACAAGCACTAGTCCACTCCAACAGGAAGCCTACACAACCCACTGAACCAACCTTACCCACTGGGGACAGACACCAAAAACAATGGGAACTACGAACCTGCAGCCTGCAAAAAGGAGACCCCAAACACAGTAAGCTAAGCAAAATGAGAAGACAGAGAAACACACAGCAGATGAAGGAGCAAGGTAAAAACCCACTGGACCAAATAAATGAAGAGGAAATAAGCAGTCTACCTGAAAAAGAATTCAGAGAAATGACGGTAAAGATGATCCAAAATCTTGGAAACAGGATGGAGAAAATATAAGAAACATTTAACAAGGACCTCAGAGAACTAAAGAGCAAATGAACAACACAATAAATGAAATTAAAAATCCTCTACAAGGAATCAATAGCAGAATTACTGAGGCAGAAGAACAAATATGTGACCTGGAAGATAAAACAGTGGAAATAACTACTGCAGAGCAGAATAAAGAAAAAAGAATGAAAAGAATGGAGGACAATCTCAGACACCTCTGGGACAACATAAATGCACCAACATTCGAATTATAGGGGTCCCAGAAGAAGAGAAAAAGAAAGGGACTGAGAAAATATTTGAAGAGATGATAGTTGAAAACTTCCCTAATACGGGAAAGGAAATAGTTAATCAAGTCCAGGAAGCACAGAGAGTCCCGTACAGGATAAATCCAGGAGAAACACGCCAAGACACATATTAATCAAACTACCAAAAAATAAATACAAAGAAAAAATATTAAAAGCAGCAAGGGAAAAACAAAATATAACATATAAAGGAATGCCCAGAAGGTTAACAGCTGGTCTTTCAGCAGAAACTCCGCAAGCCACAAGGGAGTGGAAGGACATATTTAAAGTGATGAAAGGGAAAAACTTAAAACGAAGATTACTCTACCCAGCAAGGATCTCATTCAGATTTGATGGAGAAATTAAAACCTTTACAGACAAGCAAAAGCTAAGAGAATTCAGCACCACCGAACCAGCTTTACAACAAATGCTAAAGGAACTTCTCTGGGCAGAAAACACAAGAGAAGGAAAAGACCTACAATAACAAAACGATTAAGAAAATGGTAATAGAAACATACATATCGCTAACTACTTTAAATGGATTAAATGCTCCAACCAAAAGACACAGACTGGCTCAATGAATACAAAAACAAGACCCATATATACGCTGTCTACAAGAGACCCACTTCAGACCTAGGGACACATAGAGACTGCAAGTGAGGGGATGGAAAAAGATACTCCATGCAAATGGAAATCAACAGAAAGCTGGAGCAGCAATTAACATATCAGACAAAATAGACTTTAAAATAAAGACTATTACAAGAGACGTAGAAGGACACTACATAATGATCAAGGGAGCAATCCAAGAAGAAGATATAACAATTGTAACTATTTATGCACCCAACATAGGAGCACCTCAATACATAAGGCAAATGCTAACAGCCATAAAAGGGGAAATCGACAGTAACACAATCACAGTAGGGGATTTTAAAACCCCAATTTCACCAATGCATAGATCATCCAAAATGAAAATAAATAAGGAAACACAAGCTTTAAATGACACATTAAACTAGATGGACTTAATTGATATTTATAGGACATTCCATCCAAAAACAACAGAATACACTTTCTTCTCAAGTGCTCATGGAAGATTCTCCAGGATAGATCATATCTTTGGTCACAAAGGAAGCCTTGGTAAATTTATGAAAATGGAAATTGTATCAAGTATCTTTTCCGACCACAACTCCATGAGACTAGATATCAATTACAGGAAAAAAACTGTAAAAAATACAAACACATGGAGGCTAAACAATACACTACTAAATAACCAAGAGATCACTGAAGAAATCAAAGAGGAAATCAAAAAAATACCTACAAATGACAACAAAAACACCATGACCTGAAACCTATGGGATGCAGCAAAAGCAGTTCTACAAGGGAAGTTTATAGCAATACACTCCTACCTCAAGAAACAAGAAACACCTCAAATAAACAACCTAACCTTACACCTAAAGCAATTAGAGAAAGAAGAACAAAAACCCCCCAAAGTTAGCAGAAGGATAGAAATCATAAATATCAGATCAGAAATAAATGAAAAAGAAATGAAGGAAACAATAGCTAAGATGAATAAAACTAAAAGCTGGTTCTCTGAGAAGATAAACAAAATTGATAAACCACTAGCCAGACACATCAAGAAAAAAAGGGAGAAGACTGAAATCAACAGAATTAGAAATGAAAAAGGAGAAGTAACAACTGACACTGCAGAAATATAAAGGTTCATAAGAGATTACTACAAGCAACTGGATGCCAATAAAATGGACAACCTGTAAGAAATGGAAAAATTCTTAGAAAAGCACAACCTCCCAAGACTGAACCAGGAAGAAACAGAAAATATAAACAGACCAATCACAAGCACCAAAATTGAAACTGTGATTAAAAATCTTCCAGCAAACAAAAGCACAGGACCAGATGCCTTCACAGGCGAATTCTATCAAACGTTTACAGAAGAGCTAACACCTATCCTTCTCAAACTGTTCCAAAATATAGCAGAAGGAGGAACACTCCCAAACTCATTCTATGAGGCCACCATCACCCTGATACCAAAACCAGACAAAGATGTCACACACACACACAAAAAACTACAGACCAGTATCACTGATGAACATAGATATAAAGATCCTCAACAAAATATTAGCAAACAGAATCCAACAGCACATTAAAAGGATCATACACTATGATCAAGTGGGGTTTATCCCAGGAATGCAAGGATTCTTCAATATACGCAAATCCATTAATGTGATAAACCATTAACAAACTGAAGGATAAAAACCATATGATCATCTCAATAGATGCAGCAAAGGCTTCTGACAATATTCAACACCCATTTATGATAAAAACTCTCCAGAAAGTAGGTATAGAGGGAACTTACCTCAGCATAATAAAAGCCATATATGACAAACCCATATCCAACACTGTTCTCAATGGTGAAACACTGAAACCATTTCCACTAAGATCAGGAACAAGACAAGGTTGCCTACTCTCACCACTATTATTCAACATAGTTTGGGAAGTTTTAGCCACAGTAATCAGGGAAGAAAAAGAAATAAAAGGAATCCAAATCAGAAAAGAAGAAGTAAAACTGTCACTGTTTGCAGATGACATGATACTATACATAGAGAATCCTAAAGACACTACCAGAAATCTACTAGAGCTAATCAATGAATTTGGTAAAGTAGTAGGATACAAAATTAATGCACAGAAATCTCTTGCATTCCTATATACTAATGATGAAAAATCTGACAGAGAAATTAAGGAAACACTCCCATTTACCATTGCAACAAAAGGAATAAAATACCTAGGAATAAACCTACGTAAGGAGACAAAAGACCTGTATGCAAAAAACTATATGACACTGATGAAAGAAATGAAAGATGATACCAACAGATGGAGAGATATACCATGTTCTTGGATTGGAAGAATCAACACTGTGAAAATGACTACACTACCCAAAGCAATCTACAGATTCAATGCAATCCCTATCAAACTACCAATGGCATTTTTCAAAGAACTAGAACAAAAAATTTCACAGTTTGTATGGAAACACAGAAGACCCTGAATAGTCAAAGCAATCTTGAGAAAGAAAATCGGAGCTGGAGTAATCCGGCTCCCTGACTTCAGACTATACTACAAAGCTACAGTAATCAAGACAGTATGGTAGTGGCAGAAAAACAGAAATATAGATAATGGAACAGGATAGAAAGCCCAGAGATAATCCCAGACCCCTATGGTCACCTTATTTTTGATAAAGGAGGCTAGAATATACAATGGAGAAAAGACAGCCTCTTCAATAAGTGGTGCTGGGAAAACTGGACAGCTACATGTGAAAGAATGAAATTAGAACACTCCATAACACCATACACAGAAATAAACTCAAAATGGATTAAAGACCTAAATGTAAGGCCAGACACTATATAAGTCTTAGAGGAAAACATAGGCAGAACACTGTATGACATAAATCACAGCAAGATCCTTTTTGACCCATCTCCTAGAGAAATGGAAATAAAAACAAAAATAAACAAATGGGACCTAATGAAACTTAAAAGCTTTGCACAGCAAAGGAAAACATATACAAGACAAAAAGACAACCCTCAGAATGGGAGAAAATATTTGCAAATGAAGCAACTGACAAAGGATTAATCTCCATAATTTACAAACAGCTCATGCAGCGCAATATCAAAAAAACAAACAACCCAATCCAAAAATGGGCAGAAGACCTAAATAGACGTTTCTCTAAAGAAGATATACAGATTGCCAACAAACACATGAAAGAATGCTCAACATCACTAATCATTAGAGAAATGCGAATCAAAACTACAATGAGGTATCACCTCACACCAGTCAGAATGGCCATCATCAAAAAATCTACAAACAATAAATGCCGGAGAGAAAAGGGAACCCTCTTGCACTGTTGGTGGGAATGTAAATTGACACAGCACTACGGAGAACAGTAGGGAGGTTCCTTAAGAAACTAAAAATAGAACTACCATATGACCCAGCAATCCCACCACTGGGCATATACCCTGAAAAAACCATAATTCAAAAAGAGTCATGTTGAGGATATGGGGAGAGGGGAAGGGTAAGCTGGGACAAAGTGAGAGAGTGGTATGGACATATATACACTACCAGCTGTAAGATAGCTAGCTAGTGGGAAGCAGTCGGATGGCACAGGGAGATCAGCTCGGTGCTTTGTGACCACCTAGAGGGGTGGGATAGGGAGGGTGGGAGGGAGACGCAAGAGGGAAGAGATATGGGGATATATGTATATGTGTAGCTGATTCACTTTTTTATAAAGCAGAAACACACCATTGTAAAGCAATTATACTCCAATAAAGATGTAAAAAAAAAAAATTATGCATTTTGGGCTTTGTTTTTGGAAATTTCACTGCTTAAAAGGCAAAGTGTTCTTTCATCTCGAAACTCAACTGTAAGGAATATTTTACTGCTAACAATGCCTTATTATTATACTTTGGGGCGCTTTATGGATGAATTTCCATAGGCATAATACTGCTAAGTTGCATTATTATTGGCATATTATTGTTACCATATTATTATGCTAACAAATGATATATTAATAATATTATTAACATATGCTAACAATAATGATACATTAATATTATTGATGATTAATATCATTTTAATACTATTATTTATTAATATATTAACAATATTATTAGTATAACATTAGTAGAATGTTATTTTTCTATATAATAATCTAGCTGATTATTATAGAGAAATCCTTATGGACTTTCATACTGAAGCTAAGCCAAAAGCTCAACACTACTACAACTAGCAATAATATTACTAGTACCACTACTATAGTATTGCGCGTACCACTACCACTAATAACAACTACCACCATCTTTGTAGTAAAAATACTGTTAAGTCTTATTTGTGTCCAAGGGAAAATGAAATCTTCACGTGTGTCATTTGTTAAGCTCCATGCTCGGATAGGCCCTGGATAACATCATCTCACTCAGTCCTCACAACAGCCCTAATGGGTAAATGACGCTCTTATCATTTTCCCCTTTTCTATAGGAGGAATGGGATGCCGGAGAGGCTGAGTGGATGCCGAGGCGCCTGCCACCAACCCAGGGCCAACGTCCAGACTCAGACGCCCCAAGTCCAAGGCCAGCGTTACTGTCACTCTAAGAACAGGATACACTAGGACTGCAGCCTTTCTAGGATGAGAAAGGTTAGAGGAGAAAAGCATGACCAGGGAAATCTGTTATCAGTGATGCCCACTATGAGGGCAGGATGTGGGGGACCGGGAAGAAATGAGAAGCATCTTTCATGCCCTAAGGGCAGCACTACAAACCAGACTCCTCATCACGTGTTCAAAAACGAAAAGCAAAGCACACACACCAAGATACAGAGTTACAGATGTAGAAAATAAACTTATGGCTACCAGGGCGGTGGGGGGGGGGGGGGGTAAGGGGGGAGGGGATAAAGTGGAAGATTGGGATTGACACATACACACCACTATATATAAAACAGATAACTAAAAAGGACCTACTGTAGAGCACAGGGAACTCTACTCAGTACTCTGTAATGGCCTATATGGGAAAAGAATCTAAAAAAAGAGTGGGTATATGTATATTTATAACAGATTCATTGTGTTGTACACCTGACACTAACACAACACTGTAAATCAACTATACCCCAATAAAAATTATTAAAAGAAAACAGCACACACCCCCAAAACACAACAAGCTTCCACACTTTTCCTCCATAGGAAATGCAGGCATTGCCAAGCCCCTGTCCCCATCATCCACACCAGTCTCTCTCACCCCCTTCCCTACCCAACGTGACTCAGTCCCCAGGAGAACACAGACTTCCCTTCCCACTGGGTTCAGGAGTTTCCTCCAAACCCCACCCCTGAAAAAAAGAAAGGAAAAGGCAGGTGGAGGGCGGGGTGGAGCGGCCACACAGGGTGAGGGGCAGAAGGGACTAACACTGACCGTCTAATACTATCTTATTCAATATCCACGAATGACTTTTCACAAAAAGAACCAAGACCCCTGAGTGCGTCCGGAGAAGGGAGTTCCATGACTGGCTCAGGCATCACAGGCACTGCCACCCCAACTGATGAGATGCCTAACCGCACTCCCAAGGCATCTCCGAGACAGGTGTTCCATAGCGCACTGTCACTCGTATATCGGTGACCCCGAGAAGACCTGGAAAACATGTCCCAAAAGTTTAAAATTTCACTCTTTCTCACCACCCTGGATCATTCCAGGGCTGCCAATTTCCAAAAATGTAACAGCTCGGGGAGAAAGGAAACAGCCAACGGCCCCACCTGATAATGGACACTAGCCTTTTCCAGGTTTAAAGGAGGAAGGATATCAGAGGCTGGCTGGTGTGAGAATTTCTTGCTTTCATGTAAATAGACCTGAAAATAAAGAAAAACTGACAAAAACAGAATGGATAGAGATAGCTTTTCTTTTGTTTTTTGTTTTTTGAGGGTTTTTTTTGCAAAAGAATGTGTTTGGTTTCCAAGTTTTCTATAGGGCCTCTCTCTCCTCCAACTGCAAGGAAAATAAAGAATAACCTGGGCTTGGATATTGTAAGGCTGAAAGCATTGAAGATAAGTCCACGCTTGATGAGACGCCCACCCTCCTAAACTCAAAAATCCACAATCTTCCCCAGACCCACGTTCAGGTCTGTGAAGTATGTGGTTGGACCCCATGTGTCTGTGCATATAATTTGTGAATAATTTGCAAATGCTGAAGGACGCTGTGTCTTTTCCCAGATACTGGACCACAAAAGATAGGGTCTGGTGGGAAGGAGGGAGGGAGAGAAAGGAGGGAGAAAGAGGGGGGAGGGGCCAAAAGCCCTGGCATCTCAGGCACCAGTAGTCCCAACTGGGCCTTCAGGACTCAGGCTGGAGCGTGAGGCATCTGCCCACAGACCTAGTTTTTTCAGCCAAAACTGCTCTCAGGAGGAGCACGCGGGCAGCAGATCACAGAGGAACCAGATGGCTACCATCGTTGATCCCCTTGGCTCTTCGGGCAGATATTTCAAACCCAACTCGACCTCTCACTGTCCTGTAGCCTTGGGCAAGTCACACAAATTCTCTAAATTCAGTTTCCTCATCTGTCCAGCAGCCACATTCAATCACCCAAAGTGGGACCATCTCCAGAGTGAAAGGGAGCACCATTTATAGAAAATGAGGCCAAAATACCAGAGGATGGTTGAAATACGATGACGTAAGGAGCAGTTTCCTCAGTCTTTAGCATGGAGTAGGGCTCAGTGAGTGGTAATCCTTGCTGCGGGTCCTATTTAAAGAGAACTGATCTCTAAAGAGACTCAGGCTCCATCTTTGTCAACTGTGTCACCCAGTAGAAATTTTTGACTCTCTCAGCCTCAGCGTCTTCATCTAAAAAGTGGGATGACAATAGTAGCAAGCCATAGGGCTGCTGAAAGTTCAGCGTGGAATAATGTAAGTAAAACAACTAGCAAAATGCCCCGGCATACGGTACATACTTGGTTAACTCTTAACCATAATAATTACAGTCTACATAGATGTAACCAATTTGATTCTGGCAGCATTAATGGATATATGTACATGGAGTTGTATAAATGTGTGCGTGTATGTGTGTGTGTAAACACAGTTGACAATGATTAAGAGTGTAGACTCTGGAGCCAGACTGCCTAGGTTCAAATCCTGCCTCTGTCACCTACAGGCTGTGTGACTTTGTGCAAGTCAACTGACATCTCTGGGCCTGAGTTTCCTAATCTGTAAACTGTGATAACAATTGTACCTACCTCACAGAGATTTTGTGATGTTTGAGTAAGCTACCATATATATATAAATGCTTAAAACATATTAAGTGCTCAAACATTACACAGGAAATGCAGAAATACAGACATAAATGGCAGCATTATCTAATCTAATTTAACATATTAGAACCTTTTCTGAGAGTCAGTTTCAATGAAAAATAAAGAACAAACAGCTAAGAATCTGAAACATTAGAAGGTGTAGATGTACACACTGCTGTATTTAAAATGGATAACCAACAAGGACCTTCCGCACAGCACAGGGAACTCTGCTCAGTATTCTGTAACAACCTAAAATGGGAATAGAATTTGAAAAAGAATAGATACATGTATTTGTACAACTGAATCACTTTGCTATACACCTGAAACTATCACAACATTGTTAATCAACTCTACTCCAATATAAAATAAAAAGTTAAAAGAAAATTTTAAAAAAGAACAAACAGCTAAGAATCTAAAATATTGGGGCGGGGGTACCTGGAGGAAGCCGTGATGTTTGACACACTTGGGGGGGAGGGGCATCCAAAATCACCCAAACGCTAATTAAAAAAAGCAAAATAAACCTTTAAAACCATAAATCGAAGGAGGAGAGGTGTCAGGAACTGTATTTGCCTTGTAAAATTATCATGCCAGAGAAGAACACAGTAAAAAAACTGAAAGAAAGAAAACAGCAAAATCCCTCTAGTGAAAGACCCTGGGGAAATACAGAGAGACAGAGACAAGGAGGAAGAGGAGGGGACATTTCTACCTTAAAGGTGACGTAGTAAGACTTGGCCTCTTCTAAAAGCACCTAGAAGGTGCTCATTAAAGTGGGACCCTACAAAGAACATGAGAAACAGATGGGATATACAACAGAATACTACTCCGTCATAGAAGAGAACGAAATTTTGCCATGTGCAGCAACAAAGATGGACTTGGAGGGCATTATGCTAAGTGAAATAAGTCAGACAAAGAGAAATCCTGTATGATATCACTGATAGGTGGAATCTAAACAATACAACAAACTAGTGAATATAAGAAAAAAGCAGCAGACTCACAGATACGGAGAGCAGACTAGTGGTTACCGGTGGCGGGAGGGGGCAATACAGGGGTAGGAGAGTGAGAGGTACAAACTCTTGGGAATAAGACAGGCTCAAGGATGTACTGTACAACACGGGGAATATAGCCAATTATTTTATAATAACTGTAAATGAAAGTAATCTTTAAAAATTGTATAAGAAATACATTTAAAGAATAATTTTAAAAAAAGAAACAGATGGGGGTCGGTGCGTGCATGAGTGGGCGGCTGGATTTCAAATAAATGTGCAAGTAGGCGGATGAAAGGGGACAAAGGAGACCCCTCCCACCTTCCCAGCTGCGCCTCCTGCTTCTCAGCACACCCCCTTCTCCGGATGAGCCCCTGTAGCCCCACCTTGCTTGCTACAGGTGACCTCTGAGGCCTTTGGACCCTGTCATCTGCTTGCTTTACCCCCCAGGCATTTGCTCCTCTCTCCTCCTCCCAAAAGGTCCCAGATGAGCCAGCTGTTTGGGTTTGGAGAGGAGTTGAACCACCTCAAGTTTTACGGTTGGTTCCAATCAATGTAATCAAAGCCCCCACGCCTGTGACTGATTCAGGGTCCCCATGGGTCTGAGTTGCTCCCATGACTGTAGAACCCACGGTGTTTGGGGGAAGAGGACAGTCTAGAAGTTTGCCTGAGACACAGCTGGAGCCCTGGTCCATCTCGCCTGAAGTCAGCCCATCAGTCAGTGGCTTATCTTATTTCCTCTTAACAGACTCGTCTGCCAAAGCAGCGTTTTAAATTTCGATTAAGCCCGATTTATCATTTTTGTTTGTTTGTTTTATGAGTTGTGCCTTGTGTGTCCTCCCAGCCCCGCTTTTTTTAATCCAAGATTAGTAAAGTCACTTGAACTAATTCCTTAACCCTCCTATGACTCGGTTTCCTCATATATACAGCGGGGAGAGTAATTATAGCACCTGCTTCATGAGTCATTTTAAGAATTCAGAGTTGAACTATATAAAGTACTTACGTAGTACCCAACACGCAAGGTTTGCTGGTGCTGTTGTTGTTATTATTATTAGAAAATGCGTTAATACCTTCTTTGGCTCAGACCACCTTGGGAAAGTCCTAAGAGCAAATTCCGGATAACTAACTACAAACAAAAATGCGGGTGAACAAACATCTGTGTAATGGAAAGATCTGGTTGAGACAGAGAGGACTAAAGAATGCTCCGAATACAGAAATCAGGCCAAGTTTCTCAAACAAAACGTAAATCAGAAACAAAAGGAATTGTGACCCGAGGCAAAGCCAAAAATAAAGTCTATAATTTGGCTTCTTCAACTCACAACTGCTAATTCCATAACTGCCATTCCCACCATAAAGGGCTCAGAATTGCAAAGAAGGCACTAGAAAGGGGGCTTCGACCCCATTAGCATTTAAAGAAATGTTCTTCGGCCCTGCTGAATGTTCCAGACCACTCAGTTTGGGTGTCTTCTTTGATTAGCACTGGCCGGTGAGGGAGGGTAATTGCCACTTGCTTTAGGAAATGGCTGTGTCCCCAGCTATGTACTAATGGGTGGCTCTGTGCCAGCTTAATGCCAAATGAAAAGAATATTTTAAATTAACCTTTGGGGAACTCCCACAAGAGGAGGTCTTCTTCCCTTTGCTTTGCTTAAATGGTCCTGAAGACAGGGACAGGGAACAGCCCCTGCACTGGCCCCCTTGTTTGGATAATCTCCTAGGACACGTGGTAGGGTGACAACTTCACTTGTCACCTTACCTCTCTCTCCACTAGGATGAGTTAGGCACACCCTACTGTGTGACCCTAAGGAGTCTTATACCCATCACTTTCCACCTGGAAGTATTTGTTTCCATGTCTATCTCCCTTACCTAGGCCATACCCAGGAGGGCAGGGACCCCACTCAACTCATTCCTGTACCCTAGTGCACAACACATAATCAACACTCACTAATGCAACAAGCTGCCCGGCGACACTGGATGGATGGGTGAACGGGTAAGCGGGTGAGCAGGTAGACAGACAAGTGGATGGATAGGAAGATGGGTTGATGGGTGGACAGACCAAGGAAAACTCCAAGAGTGAGGTAGACCAGGGAAGAGCAAAGTACTCTTTCTCCAAAGCACCCAACTCTACCAAAGCCTTACAGTCACTTCTGAAACTCCTCCAAGACAAGAGTCATAAACCTCTCTTTAATAAAAGCTACCGTTACAACACAAAAGTGGCAGAGCACTTCATTTCCCCAAAGTTCGAGGAATTCTGCTTTTGTAGAACTTACGTTTTCTCTCTCAAATTGAGATTGTGTTTGTCTACGTCTATCATCTCTGTAGCTTACACGGCGCCCCACATGTGGGACTGTCTTGGGAACAAGTCACCCACGGAAGCACGTGGGGATGTGAGTTGGTTTCTAAAGGCAAACTCGCCTGGCGATCTGGCCATTTTATAATGTGTTACGTATGGAGTGAGGACCCAGGAGATGCTAAGGGCATTCACTGGTCTGTAAGGTAACATGACTGATTGTTTAATAAGGCAAACAACCAAAAAAGGGGGTGGGACTGTCAGAGGTCCCCAGGTTCCATGACTCTCCAGAAGGACTCACAGGACACAGCACAGACTCCCACATACTCACGGCTATGACTTATTACAGCCAAAGGATACCAAGTGGACTCAGCAAAGGGTAAAGGCAAGTGGGGTTAAGTCCGAGGAAACCAGGCACAAGCTTCGAGGGTCCTCTCCCAGTGGAGTCACCCAGGACGTACCTAATTTGCCCAGCAATGAGTTGTGACAACACAGGTGACATGTGATCCACCAGGGAAGCTCTTTGGAGACTCAATGTCCAGCGTTTTTTACTGAGGACTGTCAGGTAGGCATCCTTTGCCTAACATGTACCAAAAGTCCAGACTCCCAGAAGGAAAGAAGTGTTCAGTGTAAACTATATTGTTGGGCTTCCCTGGTGGCACAGTGGTTGAGAATCTGCCTGCCGATGCAGGGGACACGGGTTCGAGCCCTGGTCTGGGAAGATCCCACATGCCACAGAGCAACTAAGCCCGTGAGCCACAACTACTGAGCCTGCACGTCTGGAGCCTGTGCTCCCCAACAAGAGAGGCCGCGATAGTGAGAGGCCCGCGCACCGCGATGAAGAGTGGCCCCCGCTTGCCACAACTAGAGAAAGCCCTTGCACAGAAACGAAGACCCAACACAGCCATAAATAAATATATAAATAAATTTAAAAAAAAAAAAAAGAAAAGAAAATACATAATGGCTTTAAAAAAATAAAATAAAGTAAAATAAAAGAGCTGACCAAGTGAAAAAGCAAAAAAAAAAAAAAAAAAAAAAAAAAAAAAAAAAAAAACAACTATATTGTTTGTACAAATGGGTTAGGCACAGGGAGCCACTCTTCTGAGCTTTGGGCAGGGTGAGATCCCTCCTAAAATCGAAGTTCTCAGACACGAACCAAGGGCTTCCTTTGGATAGCAGTCAGGCTCATTAAGTCAACTTCTTCTGCAGAGGGGGATACACACAAATGAATTTTGGCCAGAGCAGTCTTCTTGGGAAGTCATTCACTGATTCCAACAATGCTGCCTTTGTTCATAGCAGTTTGAGATTTCTCTTTGGCAGCTGCCTTGGATCCCCATATGCAAAATGTTTGAAACTTCAACCCACGAAGGTGGACCTTATCTCCAATAACCAAGGTATAGACAAGCCTTTTTGGTTCAAACCACAAATTAACAATAAAATAATAAAACTGGATCTTTCTATTTTGCTCTCCAAGCACAGAAGGCAAGGACCATCCCACCATTCATTCCTCAAACATGTATTTGGCACCTTCTGAATCCCAGATAATTTCTTAGCTGCTAGAGACACACATAGGAAAAAGAGGGCTGCAAGAGGCCCACAGCCCCGCTCACTGCTGTTCAGTACAATAAACATTTATCAGCACACACCTGGGCACCACTTCCCACAGAACATTTTGCAGAGAGCCAGCTGTATTTGTGTGGTTTTGATACCACAAGCAACCTTCTTTTATTTTCCCCTGGGAGTTAAGACTAAAACTCTTTGCTTTAAAAAAAAAAAAATCTGTTTTTAAAAATAAAACTAGCCCCCAATGTTCCCAGTGCAGCCCAGATTTTGTTTTTCCGGAGCATGGAGAGAGCGTAGCCAAGTTCAGGCTCCCCTTCTCTGCTTACACTCATTTCCTAGCCAATCTCAGCCAGGCTCATGGCCTTAAATGCCACCTAAGTGCTGGCAACTCCCAAATTCTATCTCCCAGCCCAACCTTGCTCTAGAACCCCAGGCTCGTGGAAACCGGCCCGGCCCAGTGTCTTCACGTGGTTATCTACCTAAAAAGCATCCATAATTCGATAAGACTAACACCAAACTACTAATATCCTCTTCCAAACTGGTTACTCCTGTGATCTTCCCCAGTAGAGAAAATGGAAGCCCCCTCCCTCTTCCTTCTAGCTGCTCAAATGAGAAACTAGATTCACCACTGACTCCTTTGTTTCTGTTAGTTTCCACATCCAATGTGTTGAACCAGCCTCAAAAGCACATCCAGATTCTGATTACTTCCCACCACTGTCACTACTGCAACTCTGGTCCAAGCCGGCAGCATCTCTTGCCTGAATTACTGTCCTCGTTTCTTAACCCGTCTCTCTGCCTTTACCCTTGGAGCCAGAGGGTCCTTTCGAAAAGCAAGCAGGTCATCTCTCCCCTGCCGGGAAACCTCCAGCGGCTCTCTCACTCCATTTCAACTGGAGTAAAGACTCTACCTGCAATTTTCCCTGTCTGACCTCAGCTCTTAGCAGGACCACCATGTGACCCATGCACATTGTGCCCTGAACAAGGGGAGTGGACAGAGCGGGCGGAAATCCAATCCGCCCCTCTCATGAGCCCTGCACCTCCGAGGGGCTGTCTCTTGCTAATTTGTATAAGGCATTTGGGGGCTGGAGACAGCACTGTCTCACTCTTAATCCTCACTCAGCCTGTTCCTAGAATACAAGGGCTGTCATCGGGAAGAACAAATCTGACTCCATAATGGATCTGTTTCTTTAACCTTTGTATTCTATTGCTTTTGCTATAAATGAAGAATGTTGCCTATACGCTGAAATATACAAGACAGCCCATTCTCTGGCTCTGACCTTTAAAGGTATAACATTTTTCCATTCATTTAGAGATAAAAAGTTGCAGAACAGAGAATAACATTTGTCTTGTTGGAGGTTTATAGGAACATTGTGACCTGACCTGCGTGGACACCTGCAAGAACAAAGGATTCTGGCGCCAAGAAGTCTGCAGCCACCAGCCACACCTCCTCCCCTTTTATTTAGTATAAAAAAAGCCTGAATTCTAACGCGGGTAAGATGGTTCTTTGGGACACTAGTCCACCGTCTCCTCGGCCAGCTGGCCTTCTGGATAAAGCTGCTATACCCTGCCCAACACCTCGTGTCTCGACTCACTGGCCTGTCCTGCCGCGAGCAGTATGGGCTTGGACTTGGTAACACGGCCATGCTCTCTTCAGCCCTTTGCCTTGCTGTGCCCTCTGCCTGGGACGTTCTCTCCCTCACCTCCCTCGGGCTCCCTCAATCGTCCCCTGACACATCCCTGTCTAAAATGACAGCCCACCATTCCCCGCCCTGTCACGCCCCATTTCCTTTCCCTTTCTTTTCTTCCATTTCTAAAATGTTCACTATCACTATGAACTTTGTTTAATGTCCATCTTTCCTCCCTAGAATTTTTTTCACTATGTTTAAAAATTTATTAAAGTGAAATGCAACATACCATAAAATTAACTGTTTTAAAGCAAACCACCCATCCACCGCCATTCAATGCATTCAAGATGTTGTGCAACCGCCATCTCTATCTAGTTCCAAAACAGTTCCATCACTCCAAATAAAACCCCTATACATTGGGCAGTTTCTCCCCATTCCCTCCCCACCCCACCACCCCACGGAGAACCGTGGTCATGATCAACCTGGATTTTGTCTCTGTAGATTAACTACTCTTCGATAGTTCACGTAAATGGAATCCTACAATATGGGACCTTTCTAGTGTCTGACTTCTTTCACTGCCCCTCAGTAGAACTGAAGCTTATGACAACAGTCTTTGTGTTATTCACCGCAGTATTTCCTATGCTGAGGAAAACAAAACAAAACAAACAAAAAAAACAGTAGGCCATGAGGCTTCCCTGGTGGCGCAGTGGTTGAGAATCCACCTGCCAATGCAGGGGACACGGGTTCGAGCCCTGGTCTGGGAGGATCCCACATGCCGCGGAGCAACTAGGCCCGTGAGCCACAACTACTGAGCCTGCGCGTCTGGAGCCTGTGCTCCGCAACAACAGAGGCCACGATAGTGAGAGGCCCGCGCACCGCGATGAAGAGTGGCCCCCACTTGCCGCAACTAGAGAAAGCCCTCGCACAGAAACGAAGACCCAACACAGCCAAAAATAAAAATAAATAAATAAATAAATAAATAAATAAATAAATAAATAAATAAAAATTAAAATGGAGATTTCTTTAAAAAAAAAAAAAAAAACCAGTAGGCCAAAATAAGTGCCTGTTAAGTGAATGAATGGATGGACGGGAAGATAAATGAATGAATGAATGAATGAGTAAATGGGTCATATCATCCAGAAGCAGAAGGAAGAAGCAAAAGCAGATTCATGCAAGGTTCCCCGGAGGGGCTGCGAGGATCAGACGTGACTGTGAAAGCAAACCCAGAGGTGGCTGCACAAACTTGGCCACAGACATGCATTAGAATGGCACAGAGTCGCTGGGTCTGGCCTCCAGGACAGCCTGGAGCCTTATAAATGAACCTGGCATGTTTTCTAGATGCGGCGCTTACGCGATCTTCAGCAGAAACACCTCTTTATATAATCACATATTGGACGAAGACAAATAAGCTCTTTGAACGCTTTCCAGGAACATGGCTATATCATTATATTGAAATTATCTGTAATATGACACGTCCCCAACTATGACCTCCTTGAAAATGGGAAGAGAGCTTATTCATCTTTGAATTCTGGCCCCCAGAGCAGTGTTCAGGCCTCTGAAGCTTCTCAGGGATGCCAGCGGCCCTGCTCAGAGGGAGACAATGAGACTCAGAGCTGACCTCAAATCTTCTTCCTTGCACTTTCAAACCAGGCGCCTCCCAGAAACACAGCTTGATCAGCAGTTTGATGCAGCAGGTAAGACCCCAGCAAGTCATAAAGAGCAAAGCCTTGGAGGGAGCTTGCCTGGATGCAAATCCCAGCTCTGCCACTTCCAAGCTGCGTGACCCTGGCTAAACTTCTCAGTGTCTCTGTGCTCAGTGTCACTATTTGCAAAATCAGGATGACAGCCATCTGCTTCACAGGACTGTTGGGGAGGGAGTTAATCCATATAAAGTGCTTAGAATAGGGACCAGCGCGTAGTAAGTGCTTACTTAGTAAGCGTTCGTTTTCAAAACCGTGTCTTAAATTTTTAAGTTCCTCCATCTCCTTATCTGGAATAAGAAGGATGAAGCCTTGCCAGAGAGCTGGGAGGAGTCAGCAAGAGAACATATGCAACCCCTCCCCACCCCCGCCATCACAAAGGTGCTTGACACAAATAAGTGGGGGTAACCCAGATGACAAGCCTTCTTCAGTCATGTATAAATTTAATCAACCATTATCTGTTGAGTGTTTATAAACTGTGAGGGAGGCACTCTGCACAACTCCGGGATCACAGAGACATAAATAAGACCCAGAATTTCCCCATCCCAAGGATGCTTAAGATCTGACACGAGAGATGGATGGAGTCCATAGGGCGAAGTGTGCACTGGGATTCTATTTCTTTGAGGATGCGGCAAAAGGAGCCAGTGTTTTGCACACCGCTATACCGTGCGATGGTGGCCCTCAGGCTGTTCACAGATATCATTCGTCAGGCTCTGAGCGCATAAGGATGGAACTGCTCTGCCCGGGCACGGCTACATGACTTACTCTGGCCAATGAAATAAGAACACAAGCGACGAAGAGGAAGCTTTAAGAACCAGTTGTGTGCCTTCCTCTCTCTGCTAGGATGACCAGCAATGGTCCTCATGGGATGGCCTCACCATCCTGGATCCCATGGTGAAAACAGCATGGAGTGGAGCCCCAGGTGACCAGCCTTTTTTTTTTTTTTTTTTTTTAATTTTTTATTTATTTTATTTTTGGCTGCGTTGGGTCTTTGTAGCTGCACGCGGGCTTTTCTCTAGTTGCGGCGAGCAGGGGCTACTCTTCGTTGCAGTGTACGGGTTTCTCATTGCGGTGGCTTCTCTTGTTGCAGAACACAGGCTCTAAGCGCGTGGGCTTCAGGAGTTGTGGCTTGCGGGCTCTAGAGCGCAGGCTCAGTAGTTGTGGCGCACGGGCTTAGTTGCTCTGCGGCATGTGGGATCTTCCCGGACCCGGGCCCGAACCCGTGTCCCCTGCATTGGCAGGCAGATTCTTAACCACTGCACCACCAGGTGACCTTCCACACACAGTATGTGGAAAACTGTGATCATCGTCTGCCTCTGAGATTTGTTACCCAGCATCATGTAGCCTCCTGAAATGTACATGGTTAACTTGTGAGTGGAAGTTGGGTAAATTCAGTGTTCAAAATAAGTGGGGAAATCGGAACTCATCCTTATTTTAAGTGCCAGAATCCTGCAGACTGCTCCTCCCTGAAGTCAGCCAAAGGGCTACTGCATCACCAGCTGTGGTGGGGTCTGCTTTCATTCCTACTGGTATTACTGTATTTCTCACAAATAGCTCATTAAGGCAATTACCAGTCATTAGCACGGTAGCCCGAGCATCAGTACAATCACACACATTAATAAAACACAATTTAGCAGAGCGAGTCAAGGCATGAACAAACTAGGCTCCCTTGTGGGGAACTCCCAGCTTGAGCTGGAGAGAATTTCCACTAAAGGAAAGCAATGCACTTCACAGAAGCCTGGTGCTGGTCTCAGCACCTTCCTAGTCATCATTTGCATGCGACTCAGTTCAACCAACAAAACCTGAAGTCTTGAAGGATAAGGAGGAATCTGGAAGGCAGAAAAGGCTAATATGCTTTCCAAGAGAACAAAGAATCCCCAAATCTTGGAAACACTGGAGAATATGTCAGATTTAGAGAGTGGGGAAGTTGAGATCTGGTAATATTGAGGTAGGGCCCAAGGCCAGGAAGGCTGGAGCCCAACTGGGAACAGATTTATACATGCTATTAGGCTGTTCGGACTTTTTCTAGACACAATGAGGAGTAATCAAGGAGGCTTAAGCAGGGGCTGCCCTGAGCTGCTCTGGGCTTTAGAAAAACCACAGCAGCAGCACGAGAATGATAGATTAGGAGACACAGGGAGGAGGAGACCAGGCCGGCCACTAGTGCCAACGCTCCAGGCCAGGGATGATGGGAACCCCACCCAGAGCTGTGACAGATGGAGGTGAAAAAACCTGCTGGCGACGTCATGAGGGAATGGACTAACAGGGCTCAACTGGACGACCTAAGCGAGGAAGGACCAAGGAGAGGGGAAACTGGAGAGACAGAGAGCAAGTTTCTAAGGATGACTCTGAGATGTCCACCTTGGGGACATAATGATGCCATTAAAAGAGACTTGTAGAAATGTTTTGATAGGTTTAACCTGGGTGGGCCAATGCAGAAGACAATTAACACATGTAGATATAGACCTTAAAAACTCAAGTCTTATCTTGGTCTTCCCTGGTGGCGCAGTGGTTAAGATTCCTCCTGCCAATGCAGGGGACACGGGTTCGAGCCCTGGTCCAGGAAGATCCCACATGCTGCGGAGTAACTAAGCCCGTGCACCATTAACTACTGAGCCTGTGCTCTAGAGCCCGCGAGCCACAACTACTGAGCCCACATGCCACAAATACTGAAGCCTGCATGCTTAGAGCCCATGCTCCGCAACAAGAGAAGACACCACAATGAGAAGCCCATGTACCACAACGAAGAGTAGCCCCCGCTCGCCACAACTAGAGAAAGCCTGCGCGTAGCAACGAAGACCTAACGCAGCCAAAAATAAATAAATAAAATTAATTAATTTTTTAAAGAAGTTTAAAAAAAAAACCCCCAAAACTCATTTCTTTTCTTACTCAAGGGCACGTAATATCTGAAGGTCCAGGAACAAGAGGCCCCAGAGGGTCAGTTCATGAGGTCAAGGCCATGCTAAGCTCCAACAGGCTCTGAAATGTACTGAGAATTGTGCCTGCCCTACTCTGCCTTCCTACAGTTCCAACAGAGAAGCTCACCTGCCCATAGCTGGTGACAGGCAGTTTCGTTTTGCACAAGGCTCTTTTGGGCATGTGTTGTCTTTTCCCTGTCATTACGTCCCCTAGATGTGCGCCCAAGTGATGGCTCTGCAAACCACAATGTCACTTCCACCTACTTAAGTCTCCAAGGAAAACCAGGATTCAAACTAGAGCCCCCCAGCGTGCATGTTCCAGCCAGGGTGGGTTGTCATTGGTAAGACCTCAATCACACGTTCATCTTTCATCTGCTGGGTCAGGGCGCACATGGCGCAGGCCTCGCCGGGCTGTCCCATCCATCTATCAGACCCTCTGAGATGCCCCCCTTAGGATGCAGGTCCATTGCTGAGTTTCCCTTTGTGTAGAGCAATTCATTCCATAAGCACAGTGAAACCTCAACAGCTGTCCAGGCCAACGGCACAACATGGATCAAGACATTCCTTCACAGTCTGTTCACTCATCCAACAAACACAGACTAGGGCCTGACAGCATGCCAGGCCCCATGCTAGACAATGAAGCACAGAGATGAAAAGAAAACCATCTGTCCTTCAAGGAGTTCACAGCTCCCTCAAGGAGACAAAGAAAGAAAAAGACAAATAAAATACAGGTATATTTAATGTGATTGGTTCTGGTGGCTTTCTGTTTTTTCTTCCCATTAGGTGGTACCAAATTAGTACATAAATGCAGACTATTAGTTTAGCATTGGTTTCAGCGGTTGTCTTAGTGCATTCAAGCAGCTATAACAAAGTACCACAGACTGGGTGGCTTACAACAGCAGAAGTTTATTTCTCATAGTTCTAGAGGCTAGGAAGTCTAAGATCAGGGCGCCAACATGGTCAGGTTCTGGTGAGAGCCCTCTTCTGGGCTTCAGACTGCCAACTTCTTATATCCTCACATGGTGAAAAGCAGGTGGTGGTGACTCTTGTAAGTACACTAATCCCATTTATGGGGGTTCCATCTTCATTTAATTATAATTATCTCCCAAAGGCCCCACCTCCTAATACCATCACTTTGGGGGTTAGGATTTCACCATATGAATGGGGGGGGCAGGGGGAAGGACACAGACATTCAGTCTATTGCAGTGGTGCTATTAGAAACATCTACTGCATTAAGAAGTGCCATTCTGGTCATATACCCAGAGAAAATCATCATTCAAAAAGACACATGCACCCCAATGTTCATTGCAGCACAATTTACAATAGCCAGGTCATGGAAGCAACCTAAATGCCCATCGACAGACGAATGGATAAAGAAGATGTGGTACATATATACAATGGAATATTACTCAGCCATAAAAAGGAATGAAATTGGGTCATTTGTAGAGACGTGGATGGACCTAGAGACTGTCACAAAGACTGAAGTAAGTCAGAAAGAGAAAAACAAATATCGTATATTAACGCATACACGTGGAACCTAGAAAAATGGTACAGATGAACCGGTGTGCAGGGCAGAAATTGAGACACAGACGTAGAGAACAAACGTATGGACACCAAGGGGGGAAAGCCGCGGCGGGGGATGGTGGTGGTGGTGTGATGAATTGGGCGATTGGGATTGACATGTATACAATGATGTGTATAAAACTGATGACTAATAAGAACCTGCTGTATAAAAATAAATAAATAAAATTAAATTAAAATATTTTTTTAAAAAAAGGAAGTGCCATTCTAAGAAGCAACAGGATGTCAAGCTTGTAGAAATATACCAGTGTCACATAGATTCTTTTGCTTGCCTTGTGACAGTCAAGTATCCCACGACCAGAAACAGAACAGGGTACCAATACTGTTCCCCCCACACACGTCTCAGTGGAAGACAGTTATGTCTAGTACATAGGATCCCCTCTGCCTAACAGACCGGGGGATACATGAAACAGGATTGAGAATGGTGAGTGCTCATCTTCAGAGGTGGTGATGTGCTGCTGGTCCCACGTGGACACAACCATCGGGAAACCCTCCACTTCTGGCTACCTTGGCTCTCAGCTCGGGCGACAAAGCACTGCCTCAGGATGCTCCATCTTTTCTGCTCAGAGATGTCGTGGGGAAATGCATTTTCACTATGAACACAGGAAGCCCAGGCACTCTTGACCACCACACTCTTCCCATCTTGATGGATAGTTCAATCTCTTACATTCTGCAATGCTCCCAACTTCACAGCCCTTATTGGAGAATCTTTAGATTAAAACAATTGTCACATTAAAACAACTCCATGAACACTGAACAGATATACAGGGAGGGAAACAATTATTTACTGAGTGTTTAAATCATGCCAGATATAATCCACACTCTTGCAACATGCCTAGAAGATAATGATTAGTTTTTCCCATTTTAAGGAAAAAATTAAAAAGACCATCACTAGGATTAAGTTACTAATCACAATGTGGGGTGGGAAAGAAGATGCTTTGAGGCCAAGATTTTAAGTCAGGTCTGTCTGATCTCCAAAATTAATATCCCTTCCATGACTCACTCAGTCATCTCAAATTCCAGAATGCTCTCCTGAAAAGGCTAGTCTGGTGGACTGCCATCCTCCTCTAAGCATCTCTATTACTCAAGTCATCCTCCCAAACCTGACCTCACTCACCCACCACGGTATGTCCCTGGAGCTAAGACACCGGGTGTATGTCAGACCAGCAAATGACACTTTTCCAATAGTCTCCAATGGGGCCAATACTGCATCTGGTTCTTGATACACCCATGACAATGACAGTGACTGTAATGGTTAATTTCATGTGTCAACTTGGCCTAGAGTCCACGGTTATTCATCGAACACTAATCTCGGTGTTGCTGTGAAGGTATTTTGTATATAAATGCGGGCAACATCTACAGCCAGATAACTTTAAGTAAAAGAGAGGAACCTCAATAATGTGAGTGAGCCTCATCCAATCAGTCGAAGGCCTTCAGAGCAAAACCTGAGGTTTCCCAGAGAAGAAGAAATTCTGCCCCCAGATTACAGCATTCAATCCTGCCTGAGGTCCCACCCTGCCGGCTGCCCCGCTGATTTCAAACTTGCCTGCCCCAACAATCATGTAAGCCGATCCCTTAAAATAAAGCCTCTAGGAATATGTGTATCTATATCTATCTACATCTATACCTCCCATTGGTTCTGATTCTCTGGAGAAACACTGAATGACACAGCGAGCACCATATGCATAACGTAATTTTGTGTAAACTGTTCATCTGTGTAAGACTGCCTTTCCTACGGATGAGGAAACTGCCTCTCTTCCTGCAGCCAAATAACGTGTCCAAGGAACACACTGACGTTAATGACAGGGCCATGATTTAGACTCAGACCGTCACACTCAAAATGGTATGCTGCTTTTCCCAAGATACACGGTCCCCCAAAAGTCCCCTCAATCCCTAATGAGAACACCAAGGAAAGGAGATTTAACGATTTGCCACTGGCTACACTTTGAGCAAAGCCCAAGGCAGATGGGCGCCCAAAGCCTAGACACAGCCTCTTGGTGGGGGAGGTGCAGTCTGGTGGCTGGAGTCTAACGTGTTCAGTATCTCCCAGAACAGTAAGGAGACCAGGGCAGAACCGAGGAAGGGGCCAGCCAAGGCGAGGGTTTCCCTTGGTCCTTATCCCCTTGGCTAAGCCCTGGGCCCCCCTCGTCTGCTCCCTTATCAAGCTGTCCAGCTGTTCAATATGAATGCCAAACTCGCGGTTCGTCATCCATTCACTGGAAGCCTTCATGTAAACCTCATTAACGGGCATGGTAATTGCTCTGTGAATATTGCCCATTTTCCAATTATGTTCCTTTCCTCATGCCGGGCGAATCTGCCACCAGAGAAAAAGCACTGTGCGGCCTTCGTCTGTTCTAGGACAAGTGGATGAGCGATTGGCTTTGCACAGGGGCGTCTATAATCGCACAACAGAACCCTCTGCATCCAAGACCCAATCTGGGGAACTGAAGGACGTGCAGAGTGCAGGCACCTGTCCGTCAACCCAGCCCAGGGACCCACACACTTGGGGCTGCGACTTCAGGGAAGAGGCTGGCTGGCTGTGAAAAATGAAGCCTCGACACAGAGTTGCAGCGAGGATCTGAGCTCCTTCTCTGCCTTTCCCACGAGGGACGGCGCTGGAAGGTGTGTGTGTGTTCACATCCGCACCGTCGCCCTGCGAATTGAGCATCTGCAGAGAACAGGGAGGGTTCGCCTTAGGGAGAGGTGCTTCAGAAGGAAGGAGTGCAGCTGCTGAACCATGTGTAGATCATCATAAGCACTTCTTACGAGGTTATCAACTGCTCATCACCTCCCCCAAAACAGGCAACCCTCCTGAGTCCAATTATCTCCAAATTTTTCCTCTTTTGCATTCAATTTGCTCATTAAATGAGCACACAAAGGCATGGCCTGGCATTTGGACGCCTGCACTGTTTTCACAAACAGAAAGTGTCTAAGAGATGGAAACTCAAGGCCTGACTCAGACAGCACCCCGCTGTGTGGCCTGTGTAGGAAAGAAATGAGTGAAAAATCATCTTGGAGCACTGCAGGGTAGCATCTCGGTTCTCCTGCCTGGCTTAATCCTCAAGAGGTAGTTCGGCTTTGAGAGAGAGAGAGAGAGAACATATGTAAATATAAATAAATTGAGAGATGGATGGCTAATTGATAGGTAGATAAATAGATGATAGATAGATAGATAAAACATACATAAATATAAATAGAGATGGATGACTGATTGGTAGGTAGATAGATGATTGAAAGATAGGTAGATAGATAGATAAAACATATATAGATATAAGTAAATAGAGATGGATGACTGGTAGCTAGATGGATGGATGGATAGATCGATCGATTGATAGATAAAACATACATAAATAGAAATAAACAGATTGATGATTGACTGATAGATAGACACATAGATAGATACATAGATAGATAGATAGATAGTAGATATGTTGGGGGCCAAGATTCTAAGTCAGGTCTGTCTGGCCTCCAAAATTTATATCCCCTCCATGACTCTCACTCAATCATCTCAAATTCCAGAATGCTCTCCTGGAAAGGCTAGTCTGATGGACTGTCACCCACCTCTAAGTGCCTCAATCACTCAAGTCATCCTACTCAGCCTGACCTCACTCACCACAACCTGGCCCTAGAGCTAAGACACTGGGTGAAAGTCATATGTGTGTGCGCACACACACACACACACACACACACACAGTGTCAAATACATACACTCGAGCCTCAGCAGTTTCCCCTTTGCCAGCCACACTAGCGCCCCGGCACCTGCCTCCAGCCCTGCCCTGTGCAAGCCCATTCCCACCACCGGCCTGTGAAGGTACTGATGTCCCTGCTCGGAATACACGTGTGCACACTCACTCAGGTTTCAAGTACTCATGTATCAGATACTGTTGTAAGCCCCTGGCACGTACAAATTCATTTACTGCTCAAAACAGCCCTCCTGTCTCTCATGCCATGATGACAGTCTTGCCATCTCCATTTGACAGCCATAGAGAGACAGTGAATACCTTGCCCAAGGTCTCCCAGCCAGAAAGGGGCTGATGGGCTCCAGAGTTCAAGCTCCTGACCCCTGCGCTGGACCATGTCTCAGACTCTGCCGGTGTCGCTCCTTACGTAAGGCTCCCCTGACGGCCTCCTTCCTCTCCTTCACCCAGAGCCGAGGCGCTCCACAGCCCTGTGTGTTCAGGGGACTTTCTCAGGCCCTCCCATTCCTCCCTGCACCTGCTCACTTCCTCATCTGTCTCCTCTCTCTAGGCCGGGAGACGCCGGGGCAGACCCCAGAGCCTTCATGGCTGGGTACCCAGCATGGCATCCAGCAAACCCAACTCCCAGGGCAGCAGCACTTTCAAGTGGTCGCAAGGCCACCGAGTCCACACGTGAGAGATCACAGAAGGGAACACAGCAAAAACATAGAGGACGGAGCTGCTGGAGCCGGACGCAGCTTCCTAAACGAACTGGGGGCAGGAAAAACCTGCTGGCTAAATAGCTGCCTGATAGATCTGCCCTCCCATCACAGCCGGGCTCCTCCATCAATTAGCAGGCAGCAGCACACTTCTACTGGCAAAAGTCTTCACTGTCATTTTTATTAGTTATGCCTTACAACTTCCGCTAGGTCAGTATTATTGAGGGGGTCAGCAGTAAGCCAGGACAAAATCATTAGCCACGTTTGACACATGGGGAAGCTGAAGGAGGAAGCAAGAACAGGGGCAGCAAGAACGGGGTAGGTGGTTAAAGGGCCTTTACAGGTTTAGACTCCAGTTCCACAACTAATCTGACCTTGGACAGTTCACACCTATAAAAATGGGGATATTGCTATACCCACTCATACCGGCACAAATATTCAAATCTCCCTATAACACAAGGGCCAGTTCATAATAGTTGAATAAGTGGCATTTCCCCTCCTACTCAAGGTGGGGCACAAGGGAGCGAGGGGCTCAGGATACCAACGTGGCGGCCCCCAGGCTCACGGTCAGAGTACGGTTTACAAAATTTGTTCGTGTGTATGGACTAACCATCCTTAGACAGCCAGGGCATTTTCATGCAAAAAGTGAGAGATGGTCTTTTAGCTAAAAAAAAAAAAAAAAAAAAAAAGACAACAACAACAAAAAAACACAGGTGGTATATTTGGGTGCTCTCACTCGTTCACAATATTTACTGAGCTTCATTATGTGCCAGGTACTAGTAAAAAAAAGGGGGGGAGGGGGGGTGTCTACTGTTTCCTACATGTCTCTCAATATCCAAACAGTCTACCCACATCCTCTTAGCAAGTTTTGAGACGTCCGCCCACCCTGCCTCTTTCAATTCTTGCTCTGCACAGGCTGATTCAAGCCTCCACCCTCATGACAGATGCTGGTCCCCCGGAGTCACGGGCAGCTCCTTCTGCCTCCTCGGGACTCGGCTTGCCATCATCCCCCAGAGAAGCCTGCACAGACCTTCCCCTGCAGCGTGTCCCCCCACGGGTCACTCTCTACCACACCCCTGTCTTCAGTTTATTCCAGGCATGGATTAAGATCCAAAATCAGCTTGTTTACTTGTTGATAAGATTGCCCATCCAATGGGAATGTACACTCCACCGGGACAGAGACCCTGTCAACTCATTCATGAATGTCTCTCCAGAGCCTGAGACTGTAGGTGTTCAGTAAATATTTTCTGAATGAATAATAGGGAAAGGGAAGGAGGAGAGGGGAAGAAAGCAGGGGTGGGGGGGTGGGGGGAATGCACTCAGGCCGGCTGCACTAGGCTGTAACTGACTATAGGGTAGGCAGGCAGGTAGGCAGATGGCCCTAGAGAAAAGCCTTGCTCGATGGAGGTTCTCATAAGTATCTGTAGAAGCCTGCCTTGCCCCCTGCATGTACTAATCTTGATCCTTCTGCTTCTTAGGGTAGCAGCTCTGTGTCCTACCCTTCTGTGCCCTGTGGACCTGAGCAGATGGTACACAGCAAATACTCACTGGACAACAAAAACAAAGAGGATCTGCCCGTGCTTTTTTGTTTATTTTTAAACGGATGAGACACCCGAGGACCAGCCAGCCCAGTAACTTGTCAAAGGCTCACAGAATTCAGTGGATGAGAATCCAGGTCATCCCAACTTCGAGGGCTTTGCTTTCTGGGAGCTCCCTGGGATGGCTAAATGACTTATTAGCCCCTCAGCCACTCCCCAGGAGGGCATCCTCTCTACAACCGGATTCCAGCTAAGGCTGCAGGTTACTCCTCGTTCCTACTTCCCGCTGCCATCCTAAGAACTGGTGCTGTAAATATCTGGGCACACGGTACGTGCTCAATAAATACGTGTTGATGGACTGATTTATCCCCATGTTCCAAAGCAACTTCAAAGACCACCAGTTTGAAGAAAACTGGACTCATCGATTTCACCAGCAGCCTCATCCCAGATGGCAAGCAACTTGAAAGTTCACACAGGCCCCCGCGGTCTTTGTAATCCAAAGGTATTGATCACAACAGCCAATTTCTGTCAGGTCCATCATCACATCACATTTTATCTCCTCCCAGTGGTTATGTGAGCTCAAAGCCCACCATTGGTTTAATATTCTATAATATGCATGGCAGGGCTAAACAAAAAATAAGGTATTCCACATATACAAATGCTCGAGATGACTTTTTTTGAAGTTCAGGCTTTCTGGCCACAAGCTCTGTATCCCTCTGCCATCCTCTAAGAAATCTCAGGTTCCTACCTCAACCCCCCGCTTTTCAATTATATCGCCATCCAGGGCAACTCTAGCAGGCCTGTGGCTATTCATCCACACCCCTGGTTTACCATGTCATTTATTTTCCTGATACCAACAACCTTCACCACCACATCTCCTTAGTACCAGCTCCTGGGCCCTGGACGACCTCTAGAAGTTGACTCAACTATCTTAACTTCAAACATCCCTCCTTTGTTTATTACTTACTCACTTCATTCGATACTTAATCCAACCAAATCCCACACAGCCCCCTAACCAGCCTCTAATTTCCCATGAGGGGTGGTGGGGGAAGATAGACCTGAATGTGAATCTTACCTTCCCTATAAATAATCTATGTGCCCTTAAGGAAGCTTGCTGGTTTCTCAGAAATTCAGTTTCTTCACCTATAAGTTGGGCCCTTTGTGGAAAGTGGCAACTGTCCACCAAACCCTGGGCAGGGTGAGACATTCCCCAGCCTCCAGGCAGTGAGGGGTGACCATCTGACAAAGTTCTAACCAGCGGGACGTGAGCAGCAGTGATGGGGGTCCCACCCTCACTGCTCACGCTCCTGCCCTCTGCTGTCTGGATACCCGTGTCCAGAGTTTAGAAATCGCACGTGGACGCTGAGTTTCCTGCAGCCTGAGTCACTGCGTGGAGCAGAGACACCCCCCTCCTTTATTCTCCCCAAAATACTCATTCTGAGAGGGGGAAACAAACATCTTGGGTCCTTAGACATTCTTGGGTCTACTCAGTCGGCTCTACCTTATGCACCATTCTTCTAGCTTGACAGGATGGTTATGATAATTAAACAATGAAAATCTGCAAAACACAGTGTAGAGGACTGGGCACAGTCCCTGGAAATCTGACAGATATTTGATTAATATTTTTCCTTCCCCCTTTACTTTCTCCTATAGCATTTTGCCCCAACTCTTTAAATGAGAATAGAGGTTACCAGATATTAACTTCCCCACTACGGTAAGTTTATCCATATTCATCACTTGTTTTTAATTATTAGTAATTAATAATTACTAACAGCCAGCATTTACATGTCAAACTTTAAGTGCCTTACATGCATGATTTCATTTCATCCTTACAATAACCTTATGAGGTAGGTATAATTAGTATTCCCATAGTATAGGAATCTAAGGCTCGGGGGGGTTAAGAATTCTGCCTAAGGTCAAAAAGCTAATATAGAACCAGTGCCTGACTCCAAAGCTGATGTTCTCATCCTATTCAAAACAGGATGATCTTTTCTGTCAAACCTGGTCTTCCTCCTCATCCACTACCACCCACCTAGTTGCCAGGAATGTGTAGGTCCTCCGGGACTCTCCCTGCTCCTTTATTCCCCATGCTTAACACCCACAAGTGCCACCCTTAGTAATAACATCATCCCACTGCTACTGTCTGAATTCATCCCCTTCTCATTCACACTCACTCAAGGTCTTGACTGGCCTCGTTACCTCCATACTTGCCCCTTGCAGTCCTTCTCCAGGCTGCTGCTCAAGATGCACGCTGTCTAAAACCCACACCTCTGCTGAAAAGCTTCATGGGATGCACCCTCCTTTGCGCTGAGGTCCATGGTAGCTGACACCCACACTGACATGATAAATGTACTTGTCAGTTTCACTGCTCTGGACTGTACGCTCCTTAGAGGCAGGCGCCCTTCTCCATCATCACTACATCTACGCCAGGCTCTCCCTCAGTCACTGGGAACACAACGGTGAGGAGAACAAACAAAAATCTCTGCCCTCCTGAGAGCCTCCTCTGGGTTAGGGATCTCTAATTGCTTCGTATTGGCTGGCAGGCATTGTGACAAGAACACAGACTGGAATAAAAAAGAATCCTAGCTTTGCATACAAACGCTGCCACTTACCACGTAGGCAGGACAAAGTCGGCGGTCTTTTCCGAGTCTCAATCTCTTCATGGCAAAGTGGAAAAAACAGCAGCTACTGAGGGCTATTATTGGCTTACATGAGACGATGTACCCAGAATAGGCTTGGAACAGTGGCTGGCACACAGTAGGTACCTCCTAGTTTACTTCCCCATCTCGGAATTGCAAACTCCCAGAGTGCGGGGCAGGGCAGGGCTGTGGGAGGGGAAGGATACGTGACACTGCTCTTTTTTCCCTGCCTTGCCTTGGGGGTAAAAACTAGCTGACAAATGTTTGTTTGACTATTAGGTAGTGAAGATCTCCAGAAAGTGAGCCAAAGATATTTAAGAAGATTTCTTTCCAACCACCTGCATAAAGGATGCCTAAGAGCATGTGAGGAGAACAGAGCAGAGCAAACAGGCGAGACTACTCCAAAATGATGCCACATACCCTCTCTGACCCCAACCAGTGACCTTCTGTTTGCTGAAGCCCGTATTTCTCCTAGCAGAAAGATGTGTGTGTGTGTGTGTGTGTGTGTGTACGTACACATATGTGCTTATACCAAAGTAGCTCCATTGCAACACATTACTGGAAATGCTCAACAATCGTGAGCATGATGAACAAGAAAAAAAAAAAGAAGAACAAGGGAGTGAGACTGAAGTCTGCCCAAATGATCAAGCAAATCATCAAGTCTACACAGGAAGGAAATGGAAAACTATAAACAGCAATGCCCCAACTCCCCAGGTACCATTTAAGTGACTTTTTTAGGTAACAAAAGTGTTACTGTTTTTATTGCTAAAACATTTAGTTTTAACTAAGCAAAAAGACACTTCCCTGATCTTATAATCAATATAATAAATATATGCTAAATTTTTCTTAATGGTCCCAGTTAATCACGTATCCCCGACCTTGGCACATTGCCTGGCAAAGAAACTGTGCAGCACTAAATTTTACTCAAGCTTCAACAGCATTAGGTGTGCCCTTGGGAGCTACAAAGGGGTTCAGGCAAGTAGCCCTACGCAGTAGATCTACTTGACCTGATAGTTGGTGCACACGGCTTTCCTATACTTCTCCTAGAGGTCAGACCCACTTGTCACTCGTGTTTCTGGCCAGCTTCTCAAGCTCCTCTTTCAAGGGCACTTTTGTTATATCCTCTAGCTTAAGAATTCAAACATGAAGCCAGTTGGAATAGTGTAGGGGTCCTTCAGGCTGTCAGGAATCCGCTGGTTCCTCTTCGCGCCGTCACAGGTAAACCTGATCTTCCCCAGCTCCTGGAAGTGAACAGTGCCCGGGTGACTAGCTCTGGCCAAAGAAGTGGGAGCAACAGCCTTCAAGAGCCAGAACATGACTCCCCAGGTTCCAACTTCCTTCGGCCACTGTGATGCCAGGTGGTGGGACCCGCCTGGGTCCCAGGGTGTAACATGGGGCAGGACCCCTCTCTCCACATACACACATACCAGCCGCAGATGAATGCATTACCTGAGCTGGAAGTAAATCTTCGTTATTTAAACCACAGAGATTTGGGGGTTGTTCATACAAGTAGCATAACCTAATCCATCCTGATAAATATAAATGGTATATTAGAAAAGAATAACAAGTTTATGAGTCATCTGCCAAGAGGCCCTCCGATGAGAAAACTGCATAAGCTTATATTCAGACCATGACACACACCTTGGCTGCCGAGGGCTCTCTGTGTGTGTGTGTGTGTGTGTGTGTGTGTGTGTGTGTAAATACATCCACAGAACCAGAGGGCACCTGTCATTGTTGCTTCCTTGCAGTGGGGTCCACGAGGAGCTGTAAGCTGCCCAAGGACCCAAGCACAGAGACCATGTCTTCTCCTCCTGTCTTCCCAGACCCTAATACACTGCCAGGGACAGAGTAGACGTCAGTACACATTCATCTAAGTTAGCGATCTTGCTAGGTATCAGGAAGGAGAAAATAATTATAGTAACTTGCCCAAGTTTTCATGAAACTTGTAACTAGAAAAGGAATTAGGCCCAGCCATCCTTCTACAAGAGCAGAGCTCCACCTACCGCCCCCGATGACATGGGGTGCCCCCCCCTGTTCTTGCCCTCCATGTGAGGACAGAGCCAATGACTCATGCCCACCCACAATGTGATCGTGGATGGATGCATCTGCACGCGGCCAACAGCACCCTCTATCCACTGTACCTTCTGCTTTGATGGGAAGGAATTTTCCAGCCAGGCCCGTTGGTGGGTACAGCTCTTTCTGCTGCCCTTTGGGGTCAAGATGTCCTTGTTCAAACTGAGTCATCTGTACTGTTTCAAGGGCAGATCTTGGTACAAGACTTTACGGTTACCCCAGGGCACCCCACAGCCCATTGCATTCTTCATCTACATTAAGTACATCACCTGCAGCCATTCACTGAGCGTTCACTGATTTCATGCCATTATGCGGTGCGCTGGCTTAGGTACTTCACTTACATGATTACCCTATCTAATCCTTACAACAGTCTTATAACATATATATTATTACCCTCACTTTACAGATTAGAAAATGACAGAACCAAAAGTTCACATCACATGTTCCCATTAGACACACAGTCCCCTGAATCTTGCTAACATTTTATTGACTGATGTTTCTTAGTTACATCTGTTTCTCTGAGTCAGTGACTTATCTGTTCACCTATGTACCCCTTTCACCTATAAACATGTATTGAGCGCCTGAGGCACTCCTATCCCCATTTTACACAAGAGCTTTAAATTTAACTAGTAGAGGACTTCCCTGGTGGCACAGTGGTTGAGAATCTGCCTGCCAATGCAGGGGACATGGGTTCGAGCCCTGGTCCGGGAAGATCCCACATGCCGTGGAGCAACTAAGCCCGTGCGCCACAACTACTGAGCCTGCGTGCCACAACTACTGAAGCCCGTGCTCCGCAAGAAGAGAAGCCACTGCAATGAGAAGCCCACGTACCGCAACGAAGAGTAGCCCCCGCTCGCTGCAACTAGAGAAAGCCCGCGTGCAGCAACGAAGACCCAACGCAGCCAAAAATAAATAGATAAATAAATAAATAAATTTATAAAAAGAAACATTTAACTAGTAGGGATGGTTCCCAAATTTAAAGGTTTGACCAATTATAAACTCTAAACACTTTCTACTAATAATAGCACCTACCTCATAGGGTTGTAATGAGAATTAAGTGACTTAATAGAGGAAAAAGGGTAACAAGCAGTGCCTGGCACATAGTACGGCCTCAATAAACGTCAACTGGTCATAAACTTAAATATAATGACAGCCATCGTCCACCACAGCATCTTAGCACCGTCTGGAGGGCGAGGGTGGAAAGGTGGGCAGCAAGGATCAGTCTAATGTCCCATTCATTCTACTAAAGCTCATCCCAGAGGTAACAGCTTGGACCTTTTCTTTCTTACACACAAGATGGGGAAAATGGATCAGGCTGTCTCCAAGAACCAGTCTTAAAAATGCTCTGATTTGTGATTCTCGTGGTTGACCAATAAATGAGTAACTTAATAACTAAGCATCCCAGACAATTATCTAAGTCCACCCTACAGAGAACACTGGCCTTTACTACACAAAACCATGGAGGGGTCCCAAATGCCACTTTGAAGGAAAAACTTCATAAAGGAACATTCCAGAGGCCAGTCTGCTCATTTCAGAATAGGGATATTTATCAAGTCTCCAGATACGGGAGGGGGACAGAGACGGAGGACAAAGCCCACCTAGTTTTTCCCACTGCCTGTCAACCCCGACTCCAAATGGGACTGGATGCTGCTAAACTCCCAAGGCGAAATTAGTGAGAACAGAAGAGCAGGTGCGGGTGTGCGGGAACATCATGACGGGGAGGAAGCGGCTGAGAATGCGAGGCAGAAACTGCCACTCATGAGGGAGAAGGCAGAGCGGGGAGGTTTAGGAAATCGTCAGAACCGAGCTGGGAAGCGACACTGATGAGGACACAAACTCCGCCCGTCCCACACCCTGATGCCAACGACAGACAGACCTGCCATCCAGGACACGTTTTAAACACAGACACAGCCATTTCTCTTCTTTTCTACAGCATCTTTTTTTTTTTTTTTTTTAATTGCGGTAACATTCCCTGTATCTGCTGCAACACGAACCTGGTGGTGGAAAAGAACAGAAACATTCTCTCACAGCTTGAGAGGCCAGAAGTCCAAACTCGAGGTGTCACAGGGCCGTGCTGGCTCCAGGGGAGAATCTGTCCCTTGCCCCTCCCTGCTTCTGGTGGCTGCCCGCATCCCATGACTTGTGCCTGCAAGGCTCCAACCTCCGCCTCTGGACACCCCGCCTTCCCCTCTTCGGGGTGTGAGAATCTCCCTCTGCCTTCCTCTCCCAAGGACACGTGTGATTGCATTGAGGGCCCACCCCTCCCCCATCATCCAGAATTATCGCCAATGGGCTTTTCCCTACTTTCAAATAAGGTAACATTTACAGGTTCCAGGGATTAGGACCTGATATCTTTGGGGGACATTTTTCATCCTGCTACAGTTCTCTTCTTACCTAATCTTAGGAAAATCAAATATGTAACCTTTCAAAACAAATGAGTAAGAGTCACCGAGCTAAAATATCCAAGCTGGAAGTAGCCTTGGAAATCAGCTAATTCCTGTTTCCTCCAACTGAAAAGAGGAAGCCAGACGTGAAAGTGATTTGCTGGGATTACCCAGAAGATCCACCCTAGCACACAAGAGCTATTTCAATCCACGGCTTCTCCTAGGACATTTAAGAGTTCCTTGAAAACAGTCATCTATTACCTTCTTCCCCCTCCCTACCCAGAAAAATCCATCATGTATAAAATCTGGGACCCATCTACTGCATAAAATGAGCCACATCTCTACAAAGGGATATCATTTACCAAAAAGGCAACCTCTGAGTTAAGCCCAGCAGACTGGAGATAAAAAGTCCAAGCGTTCTGGCCTGGGTTCATACCCGGACAACGTGAACTCAAACCTGTCACACAGTGGCTGATACAGAGACCACGAGAGGTGGCTGATGAGAGGAGGGATGAGATCGGGGCTGCTCTTGGAGAAGGTAAGCTGGCATCGTGGTGCACCGCTGCTTGGAGCAGCAAGAATGAGCCATGGACACTGCAAAGGAAGCGCTTATCTTCCTCCCCGGATCTCAAACGTTAGGGAGCATCAGGACCATCTGGGCAGCTGTTGTTGAAACACGGTAAGTCCCCTACATACGAACGAGTTCCATTCCAAGAGCGTGCTAAGTCCAATTTGTTCGTTAAGTCCAACAAAGTTAGCCTAGGTACCCAACTAACACAATTGGCTATAGCGTACTGGACTGTAATAGGTTTATAATACTTTTCACACAAATAATACATAAAAAACAAACACAAAAAATAAAGAAAATATTTTTAATCTCACAGTACAGTACCTTGAAAAGTACAGCAGTACCAGCTACATCACCGCTCCTTTTACACTTGCTTCCAGACATCCTGGGCTTGAAATAAAGATACTGTAGTACTGTACTCTATACAGAACTGTAAAGTACACAAAAGCACAACCACTTGTAGGGGATGCGTGCACATGACAATGTACGCCAGACACGTGAACTAACTTATGTGACTGGACATGTGAACGCACGTTCACATGTTTGAAAATTCGCAACTTGAAGGTTTGTATGTAGGGGACTTAGAGTTGTTTTAGAAAAAGATTCTTAACAGCCTCTCAGAGAAAGTAGCAAGTGATCACAGCACCGAATGAAGTGAGGTGAATGAAATCTGTAGAGATTTCTGGGCCCCATCCCTAGAGTTTCAGCTTCTGTAGATCTCGGGTGGGGCCCAAGAACGTGCATTTCTAACAAGTTCCCAGGTGCTGGTGAAGCTGAGAGCAAAACCCTGAGAGCCACTATTCTCTGGAGGACCTGGGGGGCGAAGGGTGGGGAGGGAGGAGAAAAGCAGTAGAAATGGAACCAAAGGGATGGATATCAGAGACAGTCCTGGGAGAATTCCTGAGATTCTGCGGGATTGGAAGTCATAGGATGGTAGAAAGGGACAAAGGTGGGACTCGCAGATAGAGGGAGCGGAGGAGGGAAGATGAAGAATTATTTCTGAATTTGACATACTGAGTACAAAGCTGCCGGCAGGACAAGTGGGAAAATACACCCGCGCCCCAAGGGGGTGAGTTCAAAAAGGAGAAAAAGCCACATTACCCGGAGGCGACCTGCCTTTGAAGGGCAGGAAGGGACTGGATGGGAGAGCTCAAAGGGCAAGCTGGATCCCAGGAGAGCCCTCTTCCAGAAGGGCAGAGAGGAGGCCTCCGCTGAAGGAGGTGTCAGTGTGATGAGATCAGCGAGCGAGTTCAGGAAGGGTGAGGACTGCAGAGACGTGTTTAGATGGGACGACCAGGTCGCCCACGGCACATACAGCGGCTTGTGGGACGGAAGCCAGACACCGGTGGCCAAGCTGAGAAAGTCAACGCCTTCTCCATAAGCCCTTCTTTGGAGCCTGGTGATGAAGGCAGATGGAGAGGATGCTGGGTTGAGAAAGAAAGGCTTTTCACTCTCTGCAGAGGTGAAAGCCATCTAAAGAGAGACGGAAGAGGTGAGCAAGAGAAGTGATGTGGATGGCCTAGAGTGCCACGAATCAGTAAAGCAAGGTAATGGTAACTCCGGGAGTGCCCTCAGTGCCAGCTCCCAGTATCCCAGGGGTTTCCCAAAAGGAGTATACGTGTTTCTAAATCCCCAGTTGCTAAAGCAGTGCTTGGCACCAATGGCATCCTTAGTAAAGGATCACTGAATGAATGAACAAGTGAGAAAATGTAATAATATTAGAATGAGAGAAAGGAAAAAATTCTTTGCACATGAAAGAGGTGTGTAACCCTCCCCACCCCGTACTCAGCCACCAAAGCCTTCTTGCTAAATCACACTCCGCCCTCAGGGCCCTGCCCTTGCCCTCTCTCTGGAATGCTCTTCCCCACTTATCTAGTTGACTTGCTTCCTCACTTCATTCGGTGCTGTGATCACTTGCTACTTTCTCTGAGAGGCTGTTAAGAATCTCTTTTTCTATTCAACTAAGTAAATGTTAAAGGTCCTATTGGCTTTATTAAGTGATTGATTGGTGGTGATTGGTGGTGAATTGGACAACATCCCACCCATCACTCATGGACTGATCACCATCTGACCCCTTGTACAGTAACCTGCTGTATCTTCCCTTCTCAGCCCCTCACTTGTTTCTTTGTTTACTAGAATATAAGATCCATTGGAGCAGGGCCTTGGCTTTGTTCATTCTTGTATCCCCAGTGCCTGATGTAGAGGCCGGCACATAGTAGGTGCTCAGTCAATATTTATTAAATGAGTGAATCCACTACCTTACCTCTCTGGAATTCTCCCAGCCTTGGTAGTCTCTTTAAGGCCTCCTGGAGGAATGTACTTGAACAGTAGAAGTTAGGGGGAGTGCTGAGAAATAACTCCCCCCGTGCACCTGCGCTGCAATCAGATGAAAACTGATGACTGGCAGAAAAATCCAGCCACCATCTGGCTGTTCAAGGACCCCTCCCGGGTGCTGACGGCATTGTCATTCAAGATAATGAAGATGAAAACAAACAGTGATCCAGGGGGACAGGTTCCCAGGAGGCGGCCTGGCTGGACTTAACTACTTCCGAGCCAGGAGCCACTGAGCTTCCAGCTCAGTGAAGAAAACACCCTTCCCTGACGGTGAAGGCAGGAGGTGGGCAAGGTCCCCGCTTGGGAGTTTATAGATGACTTACCCCAGGAAAAGATGAGATGGAGAAATTCTAAGCAAAAGTGCTTAGGCAAGATAATGGCCATGGACCGTGAGGAATGGTATCACCAAGACACATAACAAACCATTTGCCCATCTGTCAACAGGGTCCTTCCAGCTGGGAGCCAACTGTGCTTTCAGCTAATTTATTAAAGCAGTGGTGATGTACGCTCTCAGCTTCAAGGTTTGAGACCCATGGCCACTCTGTCTTCAAGGGACCCTCCATTTCTGAAGTACAGAAAGAGGTTGTCCAGCTTAATCAATTGCCATGAGCAAGTGCTGAGCACATTCGATTAGAACACAAAACTTCGGGGAGCTCAACGGAGAAGCGGAAACCAATGCCAACAGATGCCAAGGCAAAGGGAGCTGGCGGCTGTAGTCCTTCCTTCTTCCCAGCTCAGGAGTAAGGAAACCATCAGGGACACATTTCCTCCGTGAGAGGCAGGAATGGTGCACACTATGTCAGATGGCCCGGTTTTGAATTCCACGTCTGCCGATTATCAGCTGTACGATCGTGGACAACTCACTTAGCTCCTCTGTGCTCAGTCTCCTCAGAGGTAAAATGAGGATCACAGCAAGTTACGACCAACCAGGGCTGTTATTCAAATTATATGAATTCATGTTGTCAGGTGGTTCACGCAAGCATTCTAGAGGCTGGAGATGATGATGATGATGATGGTGATGATGATGGAGGTGGTGATGGTGGCGATGATGGTGATAAATGGTGATGATGCTGGTGATGGTGATGATGGAGAAGAAGAAGAAGAGGAGGAGGAGGAGGGGGAGGAAGGAGAAAGAGAAGGAGAAGAGGAAGGAGAAGAAAAATGGTGATGGCGGGGACAGTGCTGGTGGAAACAGTAATAGTGATGGTGGTGATGACACTGATCACATGTTGGCAGAGATTCTGGGGTTACGCAGAGCAAAGGAGTGACCAAAATAATTTCACGAAGAGAAAATTTCACAAGTGTTTCATAAAAATGCAGTATTTTGGTTTGCATTTGGGTGCATGTGAGCACCATTCCTCTGTGTCTGCTTTCCTAGTCCTCCAGGACACATATGAAGATGAGGAGACACAGGTCTGGAGAGCTGAAAAGGTACCAAGAGTCGGGAAAGAGCTGCAGGGAGGGTGGGCGGGAAGCTCTTTGGCAGCTGCCGCCTTTTCCTGGCTGTGCTGGGACCTCATGCCCACCCCAGGCCTCGGGCAGCCCCGGCCCACAGGAGCACTCTCAGGGCTGACACGGAACCCTGAAACTAGCTGTCAGAGGCTCAGGGAGCTACAGCCACAGACTTGCTCCTGGGGCTTTCCAGCTGCCTCCAGGCTCACCGACCCGTGTCCCAGGCCAGCAAGGCTGAGCAACCAGGAGGACGGATCCACGATACCTCAGTAGGTGAGAAGAACACAGAGCTGGAAGCAGACTCCCTGGATTCAAATCCAGACTCCAGCACATGCTGTGTGATTCTGGGGGAGTTTGCTGAAACTCTACAGCGGGGCCCACTTGGAACTGTGTCCGGCGTACAGTAAGTGCTATTATTAGACCACTGTTGCTAGGTGGGACCAGACAGGGCCTAGCAGGCACCCTGTAGTGTCTGAGGTGTGGCCCTGCCCACACGTGGGTAAAGGCAGGCCACAGGGATTCAATAAGCCCCAGGGCACACATGTAACTTCAACTGGAAAAGCCACTCTGGAGAACGCTCCTATGTCCCACTGTGCGGGTGCGATGAAGTCTTCTCCAGAACCCCGAAAGCACCACGCTCACCGAGGAGCTTAGAATATACCAGCCTGTAGAGTGAGTTGACTTTTATGCTGTTAATGAGATTATCTCCTCAATTCGATTTTAAACTCCTCAATACTACCTAAACACCAAAGAACACCTTACCAATTACAAAGTATAATCAAATCAATAACCCTGTGTTATGGGTGTAACTGTGTCTCCCCCATCCTCCCTATCCCCTGCAAATTCATATACTGAAGTCCTAACTCCCAGTGCCTCAAAATGTGACTGCACTTGGACATGGGGTCTTTAAAGAAGTAATGGAGGTTGAATGACATTCACTAGGCTGGTCCCATCTGACTGGTGTCCTTATAAGGAAAGGAGATTAGGTACTACCCTGGTGATCCAGTGAGGAAGACTCCATGCTCCCAATGCAGGACACCCGGGTTCGAACCCTGGTCGGGGAACTAAGATCCTGAATGCATGCCGCAACTAAGAGTCCCGCAAGCCGCAACAAAGATTCCATGTGCCACAACTAAGACCCAGCCCAGCCAAAATAAATAAATAAATAATAAATAAATATTTTTTTAAAAAAAGGAAAGGAGATTAGAACACAGACACACATAGAGGGATGGTCATGTAAAGATACAGGGAGAAGATGGCCATCTACAAGCCAAGGAGAGAGGCCTCAGAAGAAACTACCTGCAGATATCCTGATCTACTTCCAGAACTGTGAACAAATGAACTTCTGCTTTTGAAGCCACTCAGCCTGTGGTCCTCTGTAATGGCAGCCCTAACTAATCAATACACCCCGAGACGCATCAGTCTTGATGCGTGATTAGTGTCATTTTACCATGGGAACACTGGAATCTCAGGTTTGCCCAAGCCAGCCAGCCACCAAGTGGTAAAGCTGAGATTCAAGAGAATAAGCTGTTTCCACCACTTTCTGAGGATCTGACAGTTACTCAAAAATATTTACCGAGTATCTTCTATGTGCTAAGATCTTTTTAAGGTGCTAAGGATATTACAGTGATCAAGAAGTCCCTTCTCTCATGGAGTTTATGACTACAGGAGGAGATAAATGATAACTATAGTCAAATAAATATAAAATATCTACCTTCAGAAATAAGTGGAGTGTGTTGAGAATATAAGCGATTTTTTTCTCATTCTCAAGTTTTGACTCTAAACATTTAAGCCAAACTATTAAAGTTTCCTTTCTAAAAAGCTAAACCATAAAAGTGAACATTCAAAGGGAAATTGCTGGGGGCAGGGGGGAAGAGCATCGCTCATTTATTTCATTCTTCTTTAAGTAAATGAAAAAAATCAGACAGGAGCAAGTCATCAGCTCTGAGGTAAAAGTTTCTGTCATGTTAACATGCCTCAGCGACAAAGCTGTGGTTTTAGAAATGATACAGTTGGCGTTTGCTATGCAGGAAAAATGTTTCCCTCTAAAGTTTGAGGCCAAAGCTATTTCAAAGAATAACCATGCTCACGGCAATGGATTTTGTTTTTCTTCACCCACATGAGAATTCACACAGTGGCTAGCACATTCTGCCAGGGAAGATTCTTGCAAAACTGGACGGAGCTGAATTTCACTTCATGGTTGGCGCTTAGGCGTAAATTATGATTACATGTTTATAGGGGTTTTACGTTGGTATAATATTTTACTGCTGGAGAAGCATTTACGCAATATGTGGCATCCTTAAGTGTTTTTTCATTTACAGTTCTGCACTTTGGGGTCTGTAATGGCAGACGAGTCTCTGCAAACCCCCTATGATTGTCAACCCCCTGGATGGCTCAGAGCTGTGTCAGTGGGGATTAACGGCACTGCAGCCTGCGATGGAGGGGTTGCAAGGACTTCACATTTTCTATACCCCTCCTTGGGTGTGCGATGCCTTCACAGTCACATTAATTCATGCATTGGAGGGCATTCAAGACAGAACCAGAAATTCAATAGCATCCCCCAGGCTCATGGATCTGAGCTGCGTAGCACAGAGGCAGGTGAGAAATGACATTTGAGGACCTGGCAATATCTCCCGGCACTCGTTCACTCATGCTAAGAACATGCTGGCACTGACAGCAGCTTGTCTACTTTCAGAGTCAAGGTAACTATGAGCTAAGTTAGAATCCAGGATTCCGAGCCCACCTGGCATGGATAAATCCCTCTGGTTCTAAGCTTTGTTCTGTCATCTTTGAAATAGAGAAAATCACAAGCAACAGGGAAATGCCATCAGGCACGTAATAAGCTCTTGATCCCGGGGTCTGACACAGCCTAGGCACTCAAGTTATGCTATTTAGATGAACAAGGTCATTGCTTATTGGCCAGAAAGATCCAGACAAGACCCAAGTTAGGAATCACTCTTTCTTCCGACCACTTTAGCCCTGTGTCCAGCCTGACTTTGCAAGGTCAGCAACAGGGTTCTGCGACCCCAGAACAGATTCAGCAAAGCCCTTCAATGTGCACGCATAACTCTGTGTGTGTCTGTGGTGGGGTCGATGTGCACACGCGCACCAACAAGCGCTTCTGGGGAAGAGGCCAAATTATAACAGCCCCTTAAAGGGAATCACAGCCGGAAAAAGCGGACAGTGAGCAGTGTGGAGAGCAGCGCTCTCCTCTTGTTCAGCCTGCTTCCTGCAGGCGGGACAGAGGTGGTGTGATGGAAAGAAAAACAAAGGAGTCAGATGGTTCAGAAGTTCAAATCCCGGCTCTGTGCCCTCCTCTCTAGGTGACCCTGGGGGGGGCTCTTTACCCCTCTGAGCGTCATGCCACCCCAGTAACACTGGGTCAAGGCTATCTCCCAGGATTGCTGGGAGGGTTAAATACAATAATAAATGTCTGGCATGCAGTGGTGCCAACTAAGTGTTAATCTCACCGTTCACAGTCCGCTGGGAAAGCAGAAGCTTCCTTCTTGGCCAACAGGACCAACCGCCCTATCTTTCCGTCCATCTGCCGCTTCCTTGCACACCACGAACCCCGGCACCTTCACTATGCCTGCACCAAGCCAGGCTCAACCTCACCTGCCTACACCTCCCTAGAATTCAACGTTCACTCTGTTGCCGCCGAGCTCCACCCAACGCCTCAGCTGTGTCCTTTGATTTCAAGTGGCAGCACAGCTTCAGAAACGAGCCACCTGGGTTCAAACATCAGCCTTTCCAGTTCCTAGCTGGTTGCTTGAGACCAGTAACTCAACCTCTCTGTGACTCAGGTTCTTCACCTATAAAATGGGAATGATCAAATATCTATTTTTTCATTGGAAGAAAATTAGTTAATCCATACAAAGCGTGAGGACAAGGTCCACCACACTGTAAGTCCTAGCTGTGATTAGTATCTGATTGCAAAAAACAGTGACTCAATGAAGCCAGCTCAGATAATGGCATTTTCCCAGGAACACTTAGAAGACAAAAGGCAGACAGGCCCTCCCAGAACCTCAGAACAGCAGCTGTACTACAAGCAAGCAATACAGAGCCAGCAGCTGGAACCCAGGCAGCACAAGGGACCCAGCTAGGTGAGTGTGAGCTTGGCCACAGGCTGATTCAGCTGTTCCCTGTGTCTACAAGATCTGGCCCTGTCTTCTCCAACCTCACGTTCACTGCTACATCTCAGCCACAGTGGCTTTTCTCTGTCCTTTGAATGAGCCAGGTCAATTTGCACCTCAGGACCTTTGCACTTGCTATTCCCTCTGCCTAGAATTCTCTACTGTCCTGTCTTTGCATGGCAGCTTTATCATAGCCTTCAGCTGTCCCCTCCCCAAGGGGCCCTCCCTAACCACCTAACCCTTCCCTTTCACCATCCACTCTCTGGCCCCCAATCTGGATTATTTCCTTCATAGCACCGATCTTTTAAAAAAATTTTTTTTCATTTAACATCCAAGAAGGAATATATACATCCAAGAAGGCAGGGATTGTCTGTGTCCTCATGTCCCTAGAACACCACCTCATCTGTACTAGGAATGCCGTGACTGTTGGCCACAGGAATGAATTCCTCTCCTGCTTCATTTCCTGCTACGAAGTGGCTGGTTCTCTCTATATTTCTAGTGAAGATTCTCAAAAGATGCATGTAACTAACACCATTATCACACACAGCTTGATATGCTAGCTTGCTACAAAGGATACTGCCCAGACTCTGGAACGGCCAGTGTGCCAGCTGCCCGCCCTGAAGCCAATGAGCACATATTCCTAGGGCAGCCCATTCAACAAGGCTGAGGCCATTGCCACCGGCAGGTGTTGAGAATGTGGCAGATTCCAAAACAGTCATGTCAAAGGCACAGAGTCTTTGTAATACTCTTTATTCTATATATGTAAGTCCGTTTCCTCAACACTATAAATTTCTTAACAACAAACACTTTCGTACCTGCCCATAACACCTTCAAGAAAGGCTAATTCAAACGGAGGACCAGAACCAGATGTGAAAGGCAAAACTAGAGAGTCATAACAAAGAGGAAAAGATAGAGGCATCAGTGAAAAGCCTTTGCAAACTATAAAAACGTCTGGAGGTGACCATGAACATTTAAGTCTTGAAGCATCTTCAAGAAGCCACAGGAAAAGAGCTGACCCAGGTGAGAGTGTCCATATTAAATGGCCCCAGGTGGGATTGATGCCTCTGCCAGAGGCCAGAGTGGTCTCTGAATGGGGATTTTGGGTGTACTGAGGTGCTGCACCGCCAGCCCTGGGCCAGCAGGGCCCCTTCCATTTACCCCAGTGTGCTGTGCAAACATTATCATTTTCCACGGGGTTTCAGGGTGCAAGGAGTCAGGAAGTTCTACTTTAGAACAGGGATCATCAAACATTTTTATGTAAGCGGTCAGACAGTAAATATTTTAGGCTTTGGGGGCCGTACGGTCTCTGCTGCAACTACTCAACTCTGCCACTGTAGCAGAAAGAAGCCACAGGCCTCGGTAAATTAATAGGTGTAGTTGTGTGCCAGCAAACCTTTGTTTACAGTTATTGACATTTAAATTTCACGTAATTTTCACATGCCACGGAATGGTATTCTTTTCTGTTTTTTTCTTTTCTTTTTCCTTTTTTTTTTTTTTTTTTGGACCACTGAAAACCGTAAATGCCATTCTTTGCTCATGGGCTATACAAAAACAGGTGGCCGGCCACAGTTTTGCCAATCCCTGCTCTAGACCATTCCCCATTGCTATCTCTTATCACATGGTCGGAATGTCAAGGTCCTCCTGACATTCTATGCTGGGACTAAGCCTGCTGGAATCTCCTCCACTCAGTGTTCAGTGACTCATAGAGCCACCAGGACCTCAAATCATGCTTGCTAAAAATTGTCCTTTGGTCTCTGATGATTATTTGCATCAGGGGAGGAAAAATGAAAGGAATGGACTACTTTCATGACAGAAAAATCTATCCCAAGAGAGGGAGCCAACATGGAATTTTTGGTGGAAAACTCTATTTTTATCTCAACATCAGCTTCAGAAATAGCCCAGTTCACAGACCTACCAGGAAGACAAGAAATAGGAAAAGAAAAAAATGTTTCCTCTAGGTGACCTGGGACAGAATGAATTATATTTGTTGAATGAATGAATAAATGAATGAACAAATAAACATATTTTAGCATGCCTAAACAGAAGACATTTTCATCATTCTACCAAAACTAGTCCAGATCACAAACACTGAACATCTAGTGAGAATAAGATTTACTAGCCTAAAGAATTAAAAGATGAAAGCTATAGAGACCAATTGATTTTTTAATAAAATTCTTAATTTCCCTAGAGCCAGGCCGGCTGCCTTAAAACATCTCATTTACATGAATAAAAAAAATAAGAAAAGTGATTATTGACTACCTACTAGGTATGAGGCACTTTCACATGCATCGCCTCTTTTAATCTTCATAACAAACACACTACACAGAACCACGATCCTTTATTTTTTCAGACGAGGTCACCCAGACCCAGGGAGTGTGGACGCCAGGGTTTCAAACCCAGATTCACGTAACCTTAAAAGCCCAGGCCCTTTCTGCTGCATACAACATAAAACCGTTCATTCCAGTCACTTGTGGATTATAAAATCATGAAATGATCCACAGGCCAGGTCATTTGAGAACATGCCTCTAAAATGCCTCTGAATTGCAGAAAGTAAAAGACAATGAAACCTACAGAGGAAAATGTATAATGTAAGAAACACACATCCATACCCACTAGGTTTGGGATTCTTTCCTACTCTGTATTTAATACAAAAGTACTCAATTATACAATATCATAGGCAAAACAGCTAGCACGGCACCAAAAAGGCACCACCCCACCCCCCCATAATGAACAGCTCCCGCTTAAAAATCTAGGAAAATTAATCACAGCCACATACACTAAAAAAAAAAAAAAAAAAAAAAGGATCTAATTCAGAAAAACAAAAATGGTCCTAAAAATAAATACAGAATCCTTTTGCAGTTTTACTCCTAGTCCTTAAGCACTGCTTTCACATATATTCATTTAAAATTATTTCTGGAACTCAACTCACTTTGGGAAAATACTGAGTGTTATAATATAGTCTAATCTCTTCTGTTAGTTTTGATCCGTGAAAAGGTTTTGCTCTCTAACAAATACAAAGTCAAAATTTGGTTTGAAAGGTTCTAGCACATATCCCTTGCAGATATGTAATATCCGATCATGGTTTTACCACTTTGCAAATGCTTTTGGATATTTATTACTTTCATCTTTACAACCACCCTAGGTCATAGATAAATACTCATTGTTTACTTCCTTTTACAAATGTGTAAAAAAAAAGTCTCACAGAGATTGGAAGGGGGCTTTTCCAGTGGCAAGTGATAGGAAAACTAGTCTAAACAAAACACAGAATTTAGTGGCTTTTAATCTACAAAGCCCAAGGGTAGATCTACCCTCAGGTAAGGTTTGATCTAGGTCTATGGTGTGACCTGGTCTCTCTCCATTTCTCAGCTCTGCTTTTATCCATACTGACTTCATTCCCAAATGCCAAGCTGTGGAGCGACAGCTGCTAGGTAGGCTATAGCAAGGATATGCACAGCTACATCCTCTAAGGTTCAAGGCCACTGGAAAAGAACACACACACGTCTCTCAACAGTCTCTACAAAATCCCCATCACATTTTTAAAAAATTAATTAATTAATTAATTTATTTGGCTACATTGGGTCTTAGGGGTAGCACACAGGATCCTCGTTGCAGCACGCGGTCTTCTCTCTAGTTGTGGCACCGGGGCTCCAGAGTGCGCAGGCTTAGTTGCCCCGCGGCAGGTGGGATCTTAGTTTCCTGACCAGGGATCGAAGCCACGTCCCCTGCACTGGAAGGTGGATTCCTAACCACTGGACCACCAGGGATGATTCCCCCGCAACCCCATCACATTTTATTGGCCCTGAGGAGGCCACGTGCCCACCCAAATTACTGTGGTCAGGGGTAATTTGAGTCATATGTCTCACCCTAAAGTCATGCAATATCATCTATACCAAAATTCATGGGCTGAAGGGTGGATTTCCAAAGAAAACTTGAGCAGGGTGAATAAACGCTGAGTTGGCAAACCAAGAGGTGCCCACTACAGACTCTGTGACTTGCCCAAAGTCACAGAGATACAAGGAGACAAAATCAGGACTCAAGTAGCAATCTCTGAAACCAAGTACTCCAAAAATAGTGGCAAATTGGTTTAAAACAGAGTAAATCACAAAAAGCCTCCCAAACCGAATCTCTTGGTCACAAATAACATTCTAAAATATTGATCGACTGCCTACAGAACTTCAAAGAAAGCCAAGTTCCTTTTACAGAATATAAATTTTGTAAAATTAAATGAAGGTGACCATTACCTAAATCAAAATCCCTTTATAGCTCTAAATGGTTCCTCACCATCTGCAAAGCCAGAATATTGTACTCAAAAGGAAAAAGGAAGAGCTTTTTGACCTATTTTTGTCCCTACACTAATGTACAGCACCAACTCCTATTTATTAAGTACCATCAATGCATGCTATTGCACTGGCTATATGCAACTCTAAAATGACACCTATTTTCAGTTGGAAATTAGAATCTCAAGCAAGAGGGCCTTTTTTAATAAAAAAATAAAATTAAAAATAGATTTGCCATTGCCTGTTTAATGAAACTGGTAGCTCTGCCGGCTTAGAGGGGAAATGACATATTTCTTGGGATTTTTACACACTGATCTGAGCAGTGCATTAAAACAGTTACCGATATTCACATCTTGAGAAATTGCTCTATGCTTCTCCTCTCACTGTACGTACCATCCCCCCACCGCCCCTCCACAGCGGGCCCAGGAAGCCAACACACGCTCTTCCCCCAAACACAACACCCTCTAAAACCTGACACATGCAGGTGGCACAGAACACTGGGTGCAGCCTGCCAGGTACGAGCCGAACAAGAAAACGATTTAGCCCGGCGCCATCCAACAGAACCTCCGGCAATGATGTAAAAGTCCTACATCTGTGCTATTCAATATGGTAGCCACTACTTACATGGGCTATAGAGACGGAGAAACAATTTGTATTTAACTTTATTCTAATTATTTTAAAGTAATCACATGTGGCTAGTGGTGACTGAATTGGAGAGCAGCACAGATACTGGCCCTGAAAACTTCTCTGGCGTGTCATCGATTGCTCTCTCTCACTTGCATTTTCTATCCCAGCACAAAAAAAACCCGCCTGCCGTTCCCCAAATAGGGTACCTGCTGGTGCCTCTGGACTCCTACACGTGCTGTTCCTTTGGCCTGGAATTTCTACTCCCAGCCTGCCTGGTAAACTCCTCTTCATTCCCCAAACTCAGCCCAGGTTTCACCTCTTCTCTGACGCCTTCCCTGATCTTTCCTCTCTCTTCCGCACTCATGAGAGTAGGTCACCTCTCCTTCTCCACTGCCTCTGTGCTTGCGTACTTCTGTGGCTGGGCTCAACCATACTGCGATGGGTCACGAGCCTGTCCCTTCCACAGTGGAAGGCAGTAGGGCATGGTGGTATAAGCGAGCACTCTGGAGACAGCTGCCTAGTGTCAAATACTGGCCCTAGCACTTATTAGTCGCTCTGTAACATCAAGCAAGTTACAGGACCTCTCTGAGCTCAGTGCCCCATCTGTACAATCAAGTTATTAATGGTAACTCCTTTATGGTTTTTGCAAGAACTAAAGGACCAAATGCAGATAAAACATCACTAGGTTTGCCTGGCAAGGAGCAAAGACTCAATAAAATTGAGCTCTTTTGCATTATTTGTCATCAAATTATTAGACTATGCACCTTTGAGAATGTACTAGGTCTTAGCCATCTCCATAACCCAGAGTCAGAGTACACAGTATACATTCATTAAAGATTATTAATCCTAAACTCAGTTCTGAATACACTCCATAATGCTAAACAGCCTTGTTCTAAATGTCAAACTAAGAGACTAAAAAAGAACAGAGGTGGGTAAGGGCAGAAGGCTGAGGTCTCAGAAAGACCAAAGATATTTACGGGTCCTCATTCAAAGTGCGTCCAAACTGACTACCACCACCCTCCCCATATGTCCCACCGGACCCTCTCTCCATGCCCAACCTGGCCAAGTCTTGACCAAAATGTCTCCCTCGGGGACTTCCCTGGTGGCACAGTGGTTAAGAATCCTCCTGACAATGCAGGGGACACGGGTTCGACCCCTGGTCCGGGAAGATCCCACATGCCACGCAGCAACTAAGCCCGTGCGCCATAACTACTGAGCCTGCGCTCTAGAGCCCACGAGCCACAACTACTGAAGCCCGTGCGCCTAGAGCCCGTGCTCCGCAACAAGTAGCCACCGCAATGAGAAGCCCGTGCACCGCAAGGAAGAGTAGCCCCCGCTCACCGCAACTAGAGAAAGGCTGCGTGCAGCAACAAAGACCCAACGCAGCCAAAAAATTATTAAAAAAAAAAAAAAACTCCTCCTCTTTTCCTAGGTGGATATCTGGATGAGGGGGGTGGAGGAGAAAAACCTTCAATTTACCGAAACAGCCCTACACCCCTGGATTCTGTGTTCCACCTGTGCACCTGGCCCTGAAGGATGGGGGCATCTCCTGAGTCCCTCCGAGGCTCCTAGGTTTCACAACAAGCATTCAGAATGATTAAGTGTTCAATATACAGGCTTTCTAGCCCATGTAGAGTCTCAACGGAACTGCTTGTTCCCCAAATTCAATGTCTTCCTCCTGCTTCAAGGCTCCCTGGCACAGGCGCTCGGCCAGGAGTTTAGTAAAAGACAACATAGGGGCGCGTGGAGCGCACAGCAAGTGCATCTCTAACGGGGCTTTCTCTTAGGCTCTTTGCACGCAGAGAATGATGTCAGCCCAGCTTCCACTTTCCGGGCAAAGCAGCACTAGAATCCAGAATGCAGGTGACCAATCTTCCTGGAGGACCCTGTGCAGGAGGTTCTTTTTGGGCCATGCCACGTGGCATGCAGGATCCTAGTTCCCAGACCAAGGATCAAACCTGTGCCCCCTCGCAGTGGAAGTGTGGAGTCCCAACCACTGGACCGCCAGGGAATTCCCAGAAGGTGTTAAGGGGTAACCAGTAGCACGACTGAGTAATGCAAGGAACATCTAATAAGAGGTCTGGGCTCTGCAATTTGCCTGCAAACTTGGACCCATCACCTTTCCTGTCTGGGCTTCAGTTTCCAGGTTTATAAAATCAGGCGGTAATTTTCAAACTTTCTTTTTAGGGAGTAAAAACACCTTTTCATCCCGAATGAAATCTTACACGGGGAAACTCCAATATATAAAACATACAGTGGAGCAGCTGCGATCAGAGTGCATTTGTGGGATTCGTGAAGCCCCACCTACCTAAGCCTCTCTCCCTTCCCTCTAGGAAACCCAGAATCCTAGAAACTCAGAAGATGGTGTTAGCAAACTAGATCATTTTTCTAAGATCACATCAGATTGGAATATTTCAGGATGTTACTTACAATGGACCTTATGACACCTCTCAATGTGGAGTGGATAAAAAACAAGACTAGATTGATGATTTCACTTAAAAATTTTATTATGAAAAATGTCAAAAATATTTGAAAAATAGTCAAAAAAGAGGAAATCCCCTATATACCAACAACCCAGCATCAACAATTACCAAGTCTTGTTTCATCTCTACCCTACCCATTTCCATATCCCTGAGGTTATTTTGAAGCAAATCTCCAATATATTATCCACCTAGTTAAAAATATTTCAATAACTATGTAAAATACAGAGATTTAGAAAAACTAGACCTCAGTTTCATTACCATACTAAGAAAAATAAAAACATTAATTCTTCAACATCATCTGACATCCAAGGTCACTGCTCCATTATGTTTTTCCGCATAATTAATTTGATGAAGAACTGAGTCATTTTTCTATAGAGTTTCCCATTGCCTGAATTTTCCTGACTGCATCTCTGTTTGCCATTTAACACGAACTTTCTGGTGATTCCAGAGTTAGATCCAGGGTCTTGACCAGAATCAAGTTCCATCAGGAGGCACATAACATCTCTTTTTTGTGTTATTGGTAACCACTGATGGCCGCTTTATAAGATTATTTTTCAGCTTCTTATGTATCTTCCAAAATGCTTCACACGTAGATTAACACATAACGTTATATTTTTAAATTTTTACCCACATTGCATTAAAACCTACTATTGGTCTGAAACCTTTTATTTAATGATTTGAGATTATTAATCTTTAAAAAATTAAAATTCAGTAAGATACACTTAACACGTTAATAATTACAGTTTAAATTCTGGCATGTGTCCAGAATAGTGCTTTACACACAATAAGTGACTGATAAATAGTTCCTGAATAAACAAGCAATACCAGTAAATCCAGTGGATTTCTTAGAAGTAGTGTTATGCTATCAATTAATTCACACGAGAACTCCACCAGATGTACTGTGTGATACACCCAAGACTTCTAATAATTCCCACTGTCTTCTCAGATTATAAATTAAGCAAAGCCAGGCAAATCCTGTTCTTCACCATATCACATTTTGTCTTTTTTTTTATAAACAACTGCCTAAAAATCCACATGACTCCATCTTTTCACTGCCTTAACGCACCCATTCATCAGTTTTCTCCTCCCCCAAATAGCCTCAGCATAAACCACAGCCCCCGATCAATAATCAAACCAGTAACTCCTGCCTCCCCCACTAACGCTAACTGGTGGTTACAGAATTAGCAGCCTGTCTCTGTGTAGCCAAAGCCTTAGGTACCCAAAACGATCAACGTCACCGTTCCACTTCATGACTTGGAACTTGTGGTGGTGAGGAGCAGCCGCTCCCTAAAGTCAATTAATTGTCCCACAAAAGAAGCCAGAGACAGGAGCAATCGTAACTACATCGGGCAACACAGATTTTTTTTTTTTTTTTGTCCTCTGTAGGCTTTTCTTTTTACACTAGAAGGCTACTAATCCTTATATCTGCCGTGCAAGCTCAGAGTATCAACAAGGCGGTGGCTTATCAGGAAAACACTCATAAAAAGTGTCCCACCCAGTCTATCTCAGCCACCCCAATATTTTTCATTACGAACCTATTCACATCTAAAGTACGTAGTGTATACGGAAGGAAACGAGATGGTGGCTAAGTGGTTTTTAAACCAGGTTTGCAGGCCCAAGGAGACAGTGGAGTAAGACAGGGCAGGCGGTAAGAGTTTTCAGCAGCAGCTCTCTTCCTCCTCCTATTCCTCAAGGGCCACTGAATCCCTCCAAGTGAGAACCATTCCCTCCAGGATTAATGAAGCGAAGGAAAGAGGCCCATTATAACCTGTCCCAGAGCAGGAGCCCACCCTCTGCCTCGGCCAGACGAGGGAACTCCTGAAGCCACGGGAATATCCAGCACTCCTTGCACGTTGCCAGGCACTGGACCCTTATCCAGTGGTCTCACCAAAGGCATGCCCACCAATTACAGATCCCTAATTCTGAATAAACTGGTATTCAACTGATCCCTTGAGGAGAGTCCCTTGGGGACTTGGGATCAGCTCCTTGATCCACCCCTAACTAGCCTTGTGCAAATACCTTATCTGAGACACCTCTCTGGTCTCCAAATCGGAAGACCATATTCGAGACCTCCTAAGGTTTTCACAAAGGATTAAAAAGGCTAACTGCATGATAAAGGCTAATTCCTTTCTTCTCCACCCCACCCCATCTCTCTGCACTCTCTCTGCTGTTCTTCATCTGCTTACCTGGTCTACTTCCATCTGCACCTGACCACTGAGGACAGCTCCTGGACCATTCTCTCAGCAAGCACCAGCTCTGCCACAGGGACCATGCACAGAAAGATACGAAGAATATAACCTCTAAGCCCTGTGCCATTCCTGGTCTAGGGGTGATGGTGTGTCATTAGCCTTCATCACCAGGCAATGCCTTGGCCTCTCTGAGTCACCCCAGGATGGGATGCTGCATCAAAATAAGCCTGTCTCCTAAACTCCGGGTCCGGCAGACACAGGCAGGTCCACTCCACAGACACACCAACCACCTGGGTGGGTACGGCCAGCAAATGTCATTTTTTCAGGAACCAGTACGTCTCCACCCCACCATCCAGCACCCCATCCATTTCACCGTATCTTCAACGATATCCATATATCTGGGGAGATACTGGTTCGGGCAGGGGGAAGAATGGGGACCCCAGCATACTGCAACAGACTCCGATTAGGACTACAATCCCCAAACAAGCAATTCATTGCCAGGTAGCACTCACAGGCAACTCACTACCGTCTAAACACTGAGCTAAGAGTTTTAACTATACCAATTCCATTAGTTCCTATCACAACCCTGGTATCTCAATTTTCCACATGCGTAAACATGAAGGTATAAAGAGATTAAATAACAAGTCCCAGGTCACATGGCTGGTCAGGGGTAGAGACAGGATGGGAGCCCTGGCTCTGTAGCCTTAGGTCTTCCCCACCCAAAAAAGGGAAGGAGGTCCAAGAAACCAGAGCAGCCATAACTGCACCTATCAAATCCATCCAGAGAAAAGGCATATTAACCCTCTGGATTGATGAGGAGATCCAGGCCCCAACCCAGTCCCCACCACCAGTAACAACACAGCCTTCCAACAGGGACCTCACCTCTTCTAACCTCCATTTTCCCATCTAAAAGATGACGGTCCTAAATAATAGGTCTTATGTTCTAGAATTATCTGTAAGGAAACAGGGAGCAGTCTTAAGGCTTTGGGACTTGAGATCAGAGAACCTAGTTCAAATATAGGCTATAAAACCAAGTGAAGGTGGGTGGGTAATTTAGCCTCTCTATGCCTCAGTTTCCTCATCTGCAAAAGGGGACAACAATGACTTTGCTTTAAGTGCTAAAGGAGACGATGAGGCACACGCTGGATAGTGTCTGATATCTACCACCCAGTAAGTGGGAGATGGCAGGACTATTATCATCTTCATCCTCATCCTCATCCTCATCTGAAATTCCACAGAAGGAATGCCTCCTCCTTTTAATACAGGTAAGACCTTTGAAGAACCTTATTTGGAAGGATAATCTGGCTAACACATTTTCCAATTTAAATCCTTGAGCAATTAGAGTGGTGGGGATAGGGTTAATGGTTTAAAGGTAGCAGCTGGATCCCAGGCCCCTCCCTCACCTGGTCGAAAAATAAGTCTGGGGCTTTGTTGGCTCCCCTCCTTCTTCTAATTCCACTCCATCTCCAACATGCCCCTCTCACCACACTCCCATTCCCAAGACCCCACCTGTAACCTAACGGGTCTTTAGTAAATACCCCACCCTCACAAGTCCACATCTGCTGAATGATAACAACAAGGTTCCTATGGCAACCCTCCTTTCTAAAGTTGGGGCAGTGGAAAACGCACGCATCATTCAGCACCTGGCTTATGTTGCGTGAAAGTCCTCGAAACTGCATGTGATTTTTTTTCTCCACAATTAGAGCCAGGCTTTACCCTTTCATAGCACATGGCCATTAATTAAGTGCTCTCACAGATGTTACCTACTATGTGAGACGAGGAGGAAAGATGACTGACACTATTTTTACAAATTAAGAACATTAACAATTAGAGTTGTTAAGAGCTCCTATGTAGTAAAATCAGGGTAAGACCTCAGGTCTCTCAACTCCCAAATCAGTGCTCTTGAGACGGGCACTGCCTCTTGGAGTTTACCTCGTCCTCTAGCAGGTCACTCCGCTAGACTTTCCCTTTCGCTCATCTTCATGCCTGGAGGCATGTACACCCCAACCCCTGCGTTTCTGCTTTCTATCACATCCTGGTTTGTTTCAACTACCAGCAAGTGTATGTATGACTTAGCCCTGCAATTAAACTGTGCACCCTTTAAAGCAGCGTTCATGCTAAAAACGGTCTGACATCTGTTAAGGAGCAACCACCTTAGTTCACTAGCGTTGTGATTAAGAGTCTGAGCTTAGAAATCACAATATGATGTGATGTAATATGACAAAAACCTAGGTCTGAAACCCAGTTCTGACGCTACTAAGCTGTGTGATCTTAGGAAAGTTACTTAACTCCTCTGTGACTCCATTTCCTCACGGGTTTAATGGAGTAACAGTGCTGACCTCTTAAAGTTATTGTGAGAATTAATGGGAGCTTGATGCAGGTAATAGAGTAAACTCTTAGAAATTTTATGCTATTATTATCATTAATATTATTATTAACCAACATCACCACAATGTTACAGTTAAAAAACTGAAGTTCAGGGCTCTGTATCTTGCCCAGGGCCACACAGCAAGTAAGCACTGCAGCCCAGGAGGAAATTCCAAGATGCCACGTTTTAGAGTCCCCACTTGTACAACATACAGTAAATGCTTAGTAATACTCAGGAATTACAGAACGTGACACCTGTAAGGAGAGTCATCTGGTCAACCTTCTCGTGTTGCAGATTAGAAAATTCAGGCCCCGCAGATAGCACATCTGTTCAATTTGTTTAGCTAGTAATTCACTTGTCCCTCATTATCCAGTGGGGATTGTCCCAGAACCCCCGCCCCCCCACCAGATACCAAAATCCATGGATGCTGAAGTCCCTTACATAAAATGACATAGTACAGTCAGCCTTCATATTCGCAGGTTCCACATCCGCGGATTCAACCAACCTTGGTCAGAAGACTGAAAATCGATCTGCTCTTGGTTGAATCCTCGTGGATAAGGAACCCGCGAATACGGAGGGCCGAGTGTAATAACCTACACAGTTGTAGAGTGATGCCTAGTTACAAAGTTTTATTCACCATGAGACATGGTGCTGAAGCCTCCAGCCGAAGACCACCAGGAACTCACGTGAAGTCAGACACGGTTGGGTTTACTACCATGCCACAGAGAACCTTGGTATCTCAGTAGAGGATGTTAGGGGGTGCTCACTGTACAGATTTGGGCTTGTTCAGTGATTTGGGGGAGGGTTCAAGGAGACACAGTTTTGCTCCAGTGGGTGCAGTCATAAAGCAGGAATGCTATGCCCGGGTATCCTTGTAAACGTTTACCTAGGAGGCATCAGGAACACAGGGCTCTGGCTGTAATTGGTAAAGACACAGCAGTCGTTCGTATGCTCTGAGAGAGGCAGGTGCTTGGCCAGTTTTGCAGACTGCACAATGTTCTTATTTTTATCTGTACTCTGTCTTGATTATGGAGTGGTCTTGTTTTTGTCTTGTTCTATCATCATCACAGAGTAACTCTGTCACATGTCAGCATGCTGTGAAATTCTTCATGTCCACTAGGAGAACATCAGGTCCTAGCTATCAGAGCTGGTCCAGTGCCAAGCTGACAGCGGTCAGAAGTTGCTGGGTGGTTGTTGTTGTTGTTTTTTTTTCTTTTCTCAGTAATTTGTTCAACTATTCATAGTACCTGTTTGTGTCAGGCAATTTCAAGGGGGTCTCGGTGCAAAATAAGTAAAGATCCCAGCCCTTAATGAGGTGACATTCCAATGGGGGAACAAGATAATTAAAAATAAACATAATACATTAAAAAAAATAAATCCTACAGTGTGTTAGAAGGTGATCAGTGCTATGGCAAAAAAGAAAAAGCAGAGCAGAGCCAAGGGGACTGGGAGTGCTGGGCTTGGGTAGTAATAATAAGAAGGGTGGTCAGGGAAGGCCTCCTCTATGGGAAATTTAAACAGATGAAGGAAGTGGAGGAGGTGACCATGAAAATCAGCATCATCCGTATCCCAGTTCAGAAATGAGAAAAGTGAGACTTAGCGAGGTCGGGGAATGTGTCTGCCCAGCAATTACGTGGTGGAACCAGGGAGCACCCAGAGTCTCTGCCACAATCTGCCTTTCCAACAACAAACCAGATCTCAGATCATCCTGGTGCAGGACTGAAAGCAGGAATGACTCCAGACGCATGGGTGGAAGCGTGAGGTCTGAAACTGGGAAGAGCCTCAGCTTTCTCACTCTCCCACAGGCTTAGGATACATCTATGGAACCACACCGTAGGGGATCAGAACATGCCCCCCCCCCACCAAAAGATGCCACTCTGGCATAAGGACAATTGTGAACAGAAGGCATTGAGAAAAAGCAGACATAGGGAGAGGGCAGAAGATTCATCCTATCTCCCTGACAGCAGGGTATAAATTCCCCTGTGAAGGTGCCCCCATCTTCCAAAAGCAGGAAGGTAGGGAAAGCTTCCTTATCATCAGAGATGAAGATGACACCAAGAAGCATCAACATAAACAAATCCTGCCAAGTAACCGTTTTCTGCCATTCCCCCATGTATTTACCTTCCCACAATTTACTGCCCCTAAACCCCTTTCCTTTGTCTTGTCACTTCTCTACAAACGTATCATCCTTTGTCAGAATAGTATACAAGCCTTCCATCCTAGCGGCTACTTTGGGGGTTTTTTCTTCTTTCTATGAAACCTCCTCCACCCACCTCTGCCCCACTCCCATGCCACGTGAAACTTTTAACATCCAATAAAATTTGTAGGGCTTCCCTGGTGGCGCAGTGGTTGAGAATCTGCCTGCCAATGCAGGGGACACGGGTTCGAGCCCTGGTCTGGAAAGATCCCACATGGCGCGGAGCAACTAAGCCAGTGAGCCACAATTACTGAGCCTGCGCGTCTGGAGCCTGTGCTCCACAACAAGAGAGGCCGCGATAGTGAGAGGCCCGCGCACCGCGATGAAGAGTGGCCCCCGCTCGCCGCAAGTGGAGAAAGCCCTCGCACAGAAACGAAGACCCAACACAGCCATAAATAAATAAATAAATAAATAAATAAATAAATTTATTAAAAAAAAAAAATTTGTAGACTTTTCTTCTGTTCATCTGCCTTTTGTCAGTTTATTTCACAGGTCCGGCCAATGAACCTAACAGGGTAGAGGAAAATTTTTCTTCCCCTGTTAAGGTTCTAACCTACCAAGAGCTTACCCTGTGCAGCCAGACCATCTGCTGAGCACTTCACATGTTATCTCAGGGACCCCGAGATGTAGTTCCAACCATTAGCCTCCTTCAGCAGAGGACACAAGGCTATAAATGGTGGAAGTTCAATATCACACAGCTGGTAAGAGGCAGAGTCTATTTTCAAGCCCAGACTGCATAACTCCATAGCTGGAACTGATCTGCAAAACACCACACACCAGTATAATATTTACAGATGTATGTGTGTGTATATACAATCCCTAATAACATCTACTGCACAGGGTTGTGATACTAAATAAGTATGCCTAAGGCAGCAAGGACGCCTCCCTTCCCACGTAAGCTGCACTGGGAAGAGCTTGGCGCCGAAGTATGTTCGCAAGGACAGGATTTGGGGTTGTCTTGTGTATCCTCCGAAGGCACAAGGATAGGGGTAGGCACTAAATAGTCATTGGACGGATGGAGGGATGGATGGATGGATGGATGGATGGATGGATAGATGGACGGACGGATGGATGGATGGATGATAGATGAATGGATGAATGGATGGATGGATGGATGGATGGATGGATGGATGGATAGATGGACGGACGGATGGATGGATGGATGAAAGCACTTCCTTCTGCTCTTTGCTCTCAACACTCCAGGGACGCCTCCAAGAACACCTCTGGTTCAGCTACGGACATGAGGAAGCAAGTGTGAAAGTGAAACTGCTCAGCAAATCCCCAGCTGAGTCCCAAGCAGGCAGGCAGAAACGCAGCAGGCACCCAGCCCGGCCTCACATGACACTCCTTTTAGATCCTGAACAAGAAGATTAAGTTGTCTTGTGGGGGGTAACTAGTCCACCAAGGCACTCTAGAATTAACTCTGAAATCTACCTGTATCCAAAAAACAAAAAAAAAAATCACATTCAAATAGCTAACGTAAAGTTATAGTTGATAAATGCAATTATTAATGTGCTTTAAAAAGAATAAAAAAAAAGGAACTTGCCCTGGACATAACAGACAAGCCATGAAGGACTAGTCAGGAAGCTTTGTCAAATATAAAACGAATTTGAAAAACAGAAGTGACTATTAATTACTTTAGCAGTTGCCAGCCAAAAAAATCTTGTCCTTGGAGCGTCAGTTTCAGTTTCTCAAGAGAAGCCCTCTTTCATATTTCAAGGGCTGACCTTTCACCCATCTGCTCACATCAGCCCTCTCCAGCAGATTCCTTATTTTTTTAAAAAGACAAAGTAAATCCCCCAGCGCTCTAATCAAGCTCCCTTACTCATTTGAAGGGTAACCTTCACAGAAAAGAGGCTACTTGATAAATTCCAGGAAAGTAAAAATAAAACATAATGGAAAAGATAGCCTAATCATCAAGGCTAATTACAAAGGAAGAGTAAATCATTTTTTTCCCCCTAAATGTCTCTGGTTTATTATAAAAAAACACCCATCTAACAAAGATGCCCTTTGTTACTGGTCTGAATAAGTACAGAAGGAATCTCGGGGGAGACAGCTGTGACTTACACACATAAAACCAAAGAGGTTAGCTTTTGAAATCGCCTTTCATATATTTCCTGGTGACATATTTAAATATATATGACGTCCCAATTAGATACGAGAGGCTGGGGAAGGTGCTGTGAGGGGCACCATGTTGAACCAGGGAAACTCTGTCCTCAACTAGCCTGTGGCCTGATAAAGATGACACACCTCATACCAGCTGATGGAGGCATCAGAGAAGCTGAGGAGGAGGACTGTGGGGCATCCAGCAGGGAGGGGTGCCTTCCATACGGGGACAGGGAAGGTGACATTTAAGCTGGGTGTGAAGGATGGGTGGGAGGTGGAGGGGTGGAGTGACCACTGAGAAGACGCTGACAATTAGCAGGTCATTCCAGTTGTCCCCAGCGTGTCCAACACAGAACCAGGAAAGAGACCTCGAAGGCCAGCGAGCCCCTCATCCTTAACCGGGGCTGCACAGGAGAATCTGGAAATCTCGTTTACAGAATGCATGTGCCAAGCCCCAGACATAATGAGTCAGAATTTCAGAAGCGGGGCTTGGTCATGTGCTTATGAGAAGGGCCGCCAGAGAATTTCTTATGAGCAGCTCCCCCCTTAAGAACCACTGATCAACACTATCATCTCATTTTTCAAAGTGGGGCAAATGAGGCATAGAGGAGGGATTCCTTATTCATTCAGTCATTCAATGAATATGTATTGAGTACCCCCCTGGCAATCTACTGAATAAAACAAAAATACCTGACTTCATTAAACATTTTTGCTCACTGAGTCCTTGCAGCAAAACCATGGACTATTATTCTCACCCTCCCCCTTTTTTTTTTTTTTTAAGATAAAGAAACTGACGCATAAAAGATTATGTGAACACAAAGAATAAATGACGGAGTCAGGGTTCAGCCTGAGCTGTTTGAGAAGCATCTTTCACCCCAGGGCTGCTTACTGAGGGGGCCTCCTGTGGACCCAGGCCCTGGGTGATGAACGTAAGGAATGGCCTCTGTTTTTAGAAGCAGGGTCACAGCCAAGGTGGGAGGAGCCATGGAAGAGAGGAAGCCAGACTTCCACTGAAGGGTTTCCGGAATGTTCCACAAGCATGGCTGTATCAGCTCTTGGGTGCCGTGCTCCTCCGGAAATGTTCTCCATCCAGAAAGCCACACACCCTCCACAGAAATAGAGAAACAATTCCTGATGGAACCAGCTGTGTGGAGGGTCTAAGCAGTTACTCCCCTCTCAGGGCCTCAGTGAAGACCAAACTAAGAGGCTAAAACAAAGCCTCTGAGGTCTCTGCAGCTCCTAGTAGTGATAAAGAAAGAAATCTACCAACCGTCAGCAAAGAGAACAAGACACATGGGGAAATGGATAAAGAAGATGTGGTATATGTATATATAGTATATGCATACACACATGCACATGCACATGCACGCACAATGGAATATTACTCCGCCATATAAAATAATGAAATAATGCCATTTGCAGCAACATGGATGGGCCTAGAGATTATCATACTAAGTGAAGTAAGTCAGACAGAGAAAGACAAATATCATATGATATCGGTTACATGTGGAATTTTAAAAAGGATACAGATGAACTTAATTACAAAACAGAAACAGACCCACAGACATAGAAAACAAACTTATGGTTACCAAAGGGGAAAGGGGGGGAGGGATAAATAAGGAGTTTGGGATTAGCAGATACAAACTACTATATATAAAATAAAATAACCAACAAGGTCGTACTGCATAGCACAAGGTACTATATTTAATATCTTGTAATAACTTATAATGGAAAAGAAACTGAAAAATATATATACACATATAACTGAATCACTTTGCTGTACACCTGCAACACTGTAATTCAACTATACTTCAATTAAAAAAAAAAAAAAAAAAAGACACAGAGAGAGAATCCCACTGGAGCTGGGACTTAGAATCACTTCCGCATAAACATGAGGAAGCCATTATGTCTCCTGTGATGGGAGAACCAGAACAGAGCCCTGAACTCAGAGGCGTTTCCATGGGGATTTAATAAAACTCTGCAAATGCTTCTCATCTTACCTGGCCCACGACAGGTGCTCTAAAAAGGGCTGATGCCTCTGAATTTGCTTCTAAATGTAGTTTCTGAAAAATAGTCTAGGCCCCTCTAAGGTTAGCTGTCTGATGAACCTGTCTGTCATTATCTTGTTCTTTTTCTTCCAATTTTTGTTTTGCCAAGAGCAAGCAGAAAAGGCAGAAATAGCACCTTAAGTCAAGGTTCGTGGGGCAGACAGAGCTTGGCGACCTCTGGGAGCTCACCTCATCACCCACCGCCTCCTTTGTTCTGGAAGGAAAAGAAATAGACTCCCCTCAAGGGCAGGAGAAAATCCATTATGAGCTGTTGACACTCAAATAGCAAGGAAGCCCCCAAATGCTGGAGTTCAAGAGATGGGGGCAAATAAACATCCCCAATGGACACACAACTGTAAGAAATGGGGTCAGAGAAAGGTTGAGCTAAAGTAAGCATTCAAGGTCAGTTTCTTAGGGAACATACTAAGGAAACATGTATTTAAATCTTTCTTATAGTTGTTGATATATAAATGTTAGCAATTGGTAACTAACGCTCTCCTATTTAAACAAAACGCTTATTTTAAATAAAAAATGATGACAGATTGGATTAGACAGAAACTCTGGCACATCCCACAGGAGGTCTTGCCTGTGCCACCACAAGCCCCATGACTGTGCCATCCATTTATCAGGACTTGAGAAAAAAATTCCAGCCTCAAGGGAGCTACCCGTGCAAACTCAAACCTATACGATGATAATAATGTCACATTACCATACTTGCTAATTTCAGAATAGCAACTCAAGACAATCAGGTTTTTAAATAGGAAAAGAAAGGCAAGAGGTTTACATGAACTCACCAAATTGGGATACAGTCAAGTACATAGAGAAAGTACACTTTGGGGAAATCATGGGCACCAACAGAATACAAACAAAAAGCCTTCACTTTTGTGGCTTCTGGTGATATAAACTGGGTCTCCATAAGGCTTCTGTGAGAAGTACTGTCTCAGCAGGAATTCAAAAAAAAAGGTCCAAAGCCATCTCAGGCTTAGCAAGAGCCAGGTGAATGTACTTCTCTGGACAGACAGGGCCAGACTTCAAAGGCACATGAAACTTCCAGTTTTAGGACATCGTCCAGAACTGCACTCTTCAGATGACTCACTGAGCCCAGAGCAGAGGAGGGGTGGGCCCAGGCTGGTCCCGTGAGGCAGAGCCAGGGCCAGAAACCAGGCGTACTCTGCTTTCGCTGCTACACACCCCATCCTCACACCCTGGGCCGCCTCAGAACCACCTGGCGAGTCACTGCAGAAGCTCAGGTAGAAAAGCAACAGCACCACAGCAGCTAGGTTGCAGGAGGAGCTTGAAGACCCTCAGCCAACGCTTCTAGAACTTTCCCCACTGGCCCCTTTATAGAAAACATCATTCCCTCATCTATCAAAAATCTTAACTCCTACAACTATAGGATCTTAGCAGTAAAAAGAAGTCAGAAGTCGAGTATCAAACAGAGGCCTGGATTTAAATGCAGCTGTGTGACGCTGCTCTCAACTGATTAATAAAATCAAGAAAACATGGGCAAAAGGTGGAAACAAACCCAGGTGTCTGTTGACAGATGAATGGAGAAACACAACGTGGTTTATTCATGCAAGGGAATATCTTTCAACCTTCAATTCTGACACATGCTACAACATGGATGAATCTTGAGGACACTGTGAAATAATGTGAAATAAGCCAGTCACAAAAGGACAAATGCAGTATGATTCCACTTACATGAGGTACCTAGAGAGTAGTCAGATTCATCGAGACAGAGAGTAGAATGGTGGTCACTGGGGCTGGGAGAAGGGATGTTTAACGGGTATGGAGACTCGGTCTTGAAAGATGAAGGATTCTGGAGACTGCTTACACAACAATGTGCATGCAGTTAACCCTTCTAAACTGTACCTTTAAAAATGGTGAAGATGGCACATTTTATGTGTATTATACCACAATTAAAATTTTTTTAAAGATGTCTTTTTTTAAATCAACAAAATGATACTTAAGCCCAGGGCTTGAAACAAGATTTAGCCAGCACGATGTTCATAATCTAAATACAGGACCCGGCACACAAGGGGTGTTCAAGTAGATATTTGTGTCTCCCATTGTCTTCATTTTTAAAATAAGAAATAAAGCTGTATTTACAACACAGAAACAGATTCGCAGACACAGGAAACACATTTATGGTTACCGAAGGGGAAAGGGGGCAGGGGGAGGGAAAAATTAGGAGTTTGGGATTAACAGATACACACTACTCTATATAAAATAGATAAGCAACAAGGACTTACTGTACAGCACAGAGAACAATATTCAATATCTTGTAATAACCTGTAATGGAAAATAATCTGGAAAATATATATAACTGAATCACTCTGCTGTACACCTGAAACTAACATGGTATTGTAAATCAACTATACTTCAATTTAAAAAAAGAAAAAAATTTAAAAAATTAAAAAAGAAAGCTGTGACCCAGACAAGTTAATAAGCACCTGGAAGAGAAACCAGAGCAGTTAGGAAACTCTGGAGTCAGAAGGTCCTGGTGCAAACCTGGTTTCTCCACTGAGTCTCCAGTGTGGCCTGAGGACAGTCACCCAGCCTCCCTGCAGGCAGCAGAACCGTCCAGAGCTCAGAGGGGACCATTCTGAGAATAAATGTGCGGAAAGTGCCTGGAACACACCTTAAGTACTCATAAATGTGAGCCTCGTTGGAATCAACAAGGCACAGTGGGGACGAATCCTACCTGGCCGATCGCCAGGCCACTGCCGTGACCCCCCCAAGCCAGCCTGCCTCTCAGGCCAACTGCCAGAACTGCAAAGATGCACCCACATCCTCGCTCCCAGAAATCATAGGCTGGCCAGGGCTCCGAAGCCTCCTTAGCCTGAGTGTATGGGGAAGGGGGCGGGGGGGGGGGGGGCATCGCCCAGGCAGCCTCTACTTCGGCTCGTTGTCCTGCCTGCTCCTGCCCTTTGCAACCCCTCTTCCCATCTGTGCAGCGAGGAAAAGGTCAGCCAGCACAGCTGTGTCCTGCTCTTCTCAGCAAAACTCCACGTTAAAGGGAAGCTGGCATCTGCCCAGAGATAACAGCGAACTGGTTTTCCCCTCGGTTAACCTGGTGGCCAAGGCCAGCCACACCTGGGCGAAGGATGCAGCCTTCGGCATCACCCGCTCTGCCAAGGCAACCAAGCCTCGCAGTTTTGCTAAATGTTCCCCCGCTCACACCCACACCCCCCCCTTACACACACACACACCCCTTTAGCCTACTCTTATCACAACAACCCAAGAAACGAGGACCAGCCAACGGCAGCACATGGCCACAGAACAAGTCAGACATGGACTCGAATCCCAGCTGTGAGCCCTGCAAAGCCTTCAGGGTCCTCACTGCAGAAAGGACACACTGCCACGTCTGGCAGCCCGACACTGCTATGGGGATCAGGGTTCGCAGATGTCCCCGTCACACATTGGGTGCCACCCCCAGTCCTGCTCCCACGGCTCCCTCCAGCCCCACTGGCTCCTCAGCAAAGAAAGGCCGTAGCAGGAGGTACGCAAGTCACCTCCACTCAGCACCCTGCGGCCAGAAGTAGGCGCACAGCCCTGCCTAATGGAGAGGAGCCGGGAAGGGAATCATTCCCGTGGCCCCGGAAGAGGAGGATCAGATCTGGGCCAGAAGCAGACGTTTCTAACTCAGACACAGTTCCCCGTCCTTTAGAGCTCACGGCTAGCGGAGGAGATGAGACACACAGACCCCCTAAGAACACGCAATGGAAAAGGCAATAACAGAAGTTCACACAAACTGCTACGGGAGCAAAGAAGACTCCGCTCACTCCGCCTGGGAGCCCGCGGTGGAGGGTCCCGCTATCAGGGAGGGTTTCTCTGCGGTGGTGACAGCTGAACCCCGCCAGGAACAACACCGGACTTTCCCAAGGAAGGGGGCAGAGGGTAGTCACTGAGCAGTAAACTCCAGCCCGGCCTTGAGGGACACTTGCAAGCTCCTGCCTTTTCAATTCTCCAGAAGAGCTTCAGGTTCCCCCACAACTAGATTATAATCTACTCACTCAGGGCGGGCCTACCTGACACCGTAGCTGCCAGAAGCAGAGTCACCAGGACCACGGAGATGGAACTGAGTGCCAGCCAGGACACCGGGGTCCCAGGAGAGGCAGCACGTGGACGTGCAGGCAAGACAGGTCTAGGTTCAAATCCCAGCTCTGCTACATGTCTCGGGGGCTACCATGATGCTGCACGTGGGCTTGATATCGCAAAATACAAATTCTTGTTAGAAGAGCTGTGTCTTCATCAATACAACAACAACTCTATTGACAAAGAAGGGGCAGTCCAGCAACACAATGGTCAAAATTGCTATAAGGAGTAAAAACTGTCAAAACTATAATCATTGATGTTACTATTAGAGAGCTAAGATGTACTGAGTGCTTATTATGTGCAGGTTTTACCTGAAGAATCTCACTTAATCCTTACTAATTCTACAAGATATTACTATTATTGTTACCCTATTTTATAGATGAGAAAACAGGCACAGACGTCAACTGAGTTACCCGGGATCGTGTGAATGTGAGAACAGAAAGAAGATTCCCTCCACACTGGGCCTCCGCAGGGTGGCACATGGAAACACAGCAGCCGACAGATTAGGGTTCAAGTCTCAGGTCTCCCACTCAACAGCTGTTTGACCTTGGGCATGTCATCCCTTCAAGTCGTTTGTTTTCCTGGTTTTTTGTTTGTTGGTTTGTTTTTGTTTTGGCTTAAGACAAATGTATCATCTTAGAGTTCTGAAGGTTTTAAGTCCCAAACGGGTTTCACTGGGCTTATAGAGCTTCCTCATTTCTAAAGTGAAGAATAATATAGCCTCCCTGGGTAACTGAGACAATTAACATAAAGCAACATGAATCAAGTCCTTGACGCAAAGTAAACTCCCATAATGTCGCTGTCCTTCCTTTCAGCAGTTTGGGCATCTCTGCCCTCTGGGCTTGCTGCACACCTCACGACGCCTGGGCAATGCCATCCCGCCTGGACAATACCATCCTGACACGCAGGCGTCTGGGCCGGGCCTTGGACTCATTCTCGGCTCAGGTTAACTTTATTAGGACTAAAAGGGGAGGAGGAGTGCTTTTATTTTCAAAAGATTGTAAATTGTGGTTCCCTACTTTGAAGACACCAATAGCAACCTGGAATTCTTCTGTAGCCAAACAAACTGGCATGTTCACATCAGATTTCAGTTTTACCTGAATGAAGAGTAAATATGTGAAATCCCACATTTGTTAATCTGGCAAAACAAATCCCTCCCGTGTTTCCTGGTGACCGTGAAGCATAGAGAGGTGTGTGATTGGCTCCAATTACGTCTTCAGGGAAGGCTGGGCTTCCCTTTCTTCTTCCACTGACCGACAATGGCTCATGACAGAATCTGCCCAGATGGACCTTATCTAAAAGGGGCAAAGAGGAGAAGGCTGGGAGCGACCCTGCAGACCACTGATGATTATTAAGGTCCCTTCCAGGTTTAAGGGCTCTGATTTACCTCAATAATCCCTACCTGTGCCTACAATTGAACTAGGTCTCAGGGAGGCATATTTTCAGGAGGGTTACCATGAAGATGCAATAAAGTGCTACACTGAGTACACATTAAATATCCCAAAGCACAATACACATAACAAGTACATGTATGATAAAGATAAGAGGGGAAGTAGAGAAACCAATGCTGGCTTCATGTTACTAGGGAAAGCTACACCAGCAAAGTGCCTCGGGATACAGAGCATCAAAGCCTTCCTTTACTTGCTTCAGAAACACATGTCCACATACATGTTTCTAGACAAGACTGAGAGCTCCTTGAGGGTAGGAACGGTGCCTTGTTCACCACACTATCCCCAGCACTGTGGAAAGTGAGATGAGACTCAAATGCTGGATGGATGGATGGATTGGTGGATGGATAGATAGATTGGTGGGTGGATGGATGGATGGATGGATGGATGGATGGATGGATGGATGGACGGACAAACAGACAAAGCGATGAAAAAGATGGGGATGGTTTGGGAAGCTGCATGACTGCTTATAGACAGCAACAGGAAGAACAATTTGGATTTAACTGGTCAATCAAAGCCCTCAAAACAAGGCTTTCCCCAGAGCCCTGTGGTCACATCTCTCCTTTTCCTTTTTACCAAAACCCAAAGCACTCATGACCTGTGGTCACCTGTATTTGGACTGTGCTCCTGACGTGGTCTCATCCCTCCAGCCTCTCTCTCTCACTCTCTTTCCATGTGCCTTTACCAATCACCTTTACCCCAGTTCTGCCCCTAACCTGAATTCCTGGCCCTGCCTCAAGATCAGTTCAGTTTCTAGATAAACCACCGGCATGCATGACAGGCCCAGGGCAGCATGCAGAACACATTCAGATGAATTTTTATCGCCAAGTATGGCTGACCTCTACGGTGGAACAAAATTCAGGGACCTCTGCTTTCTCCTCTGTCACCCCAGCCCGGACACAGAGCCCACTCTCACTCACCCATCCTCGAGAAGGGAAGGTGCAGCTGGGAGCAGTCAAATCTGATCACCATGCCCACAGGCTGCAGCCACCTGTACCACCCAGCAAGATGCAGAAAATTTCAGCTCCACTTTCTCTCCTTCCCAGCCTGACCTTAAAATATTATCAGCACTACATCAAGAAGTAGGTTTTGTTTGGTTGGTTTGTTTTCATTAGTGAACATTCTGGTAAGGAATACTGGCGCCTTGTTGTTTTTTTTTTTTTTTTCAGAGTGACATCGACACAACTCCACTTCAACTTTATGTTTTCAACCTAAATGAGTCATTTGGTGGGAACAGTGAGTTCGCAAGCCTGCATATGGGTTGACTCCTTTATCAAGAAGTGCAGTGGATTGTGTTTGGGGTTGAAAAACACTTAGAAGAATGAGATCCCATTTTTCATGGCAATACACATGGAAAATAGGGAGAAAAGCAGGGAGATCGTTTAAAACTCTGGGGTCGGACAGAGTTCTCCCTGGGGTAGAATACAGCTACACCACTTTCTTTCTGTAAAATCTTGGAGGTGGGAAGAGGTACTTAATCTCTAACCATTGTTAAGTCCTCTGCAGTTGTGAGGATTGATTTAAATCACTTCCTATATGTAAAGCAGTTTTTAAAATTTCAGCATATAGAAAGTACTCAATAAATGTGAGCTGTTACTATTATTTAGAGATAGTGTTGTAGGGAGCTGTCTGTCCAATATACTATTCACTAGCAGTATGTGGTTATTTAACTTTAAATTAATTAAAATTAAATTAAAAAACCAGCTCCTGAGTCACACTAACACACTTCAGGTGCTCGGTAACCACCTGTGGGTAGTGGACAGAGCAAATACAGGGGAGTTCCATCTTGCACAAAGTTCTCTTGGATGGCGATGGCACAGAAATAAAGAAAAATGGCTTGATGCTAGAGGATCTGTGTGACCTTAGGCAAGTTATGTAACCTCTCTGTGCCTCATTCCCTCATCTGTAAAATGGGGATAAGAGTAGCTACATTATTCAGTCAAGATGAGGAACATCTGCTGGGCAAGTGCTTACAATAATGCTTACGACAGTAGTAAACACTCACCAGCTGATACCCTACAATGAGGGACAGACATAGGCACAGTGAAGAATGGGTTGTTGGGAGAATTAGCAAGATTTTTATGTAAAGTACCTGCCATGAGGCCAAACACCCAGCAGACGCTCAGTTCACTCACTCGTTTTTTTCAACAAATGTTCACAAAGCACCTGCTATGTGTTAGGCATTCTTCTAGGTGCTGGAGACAGAGACATGAACAAAGCCCCTGCCCTCATGGAGCTTACAGTCTCGATAAACGGGGTGATGATGTTGACGCAACAGAAACACCAACATTTCCATTTTTACCACATATTAAATACCCCCAACAATAAAAAGGGAATGCTGTCAAATAGAAAGCCAGCTACAAAGGGGGTGCCTAATAAAAGTGAATGAATGAATGAGTGAATGAATGATGAATGAATGGAGAGAGCTGGGAGGAGGCTCAACAGATGCGTAAGTAGGGAGCTGGGCCCTGGGTGATTCAGTTAACTACCCCATGATGGGTGTGGCTAGCTCAGAAATCTACTGCCAAGCGACCCTAATAAACGATCCCAAAGCAGTCCACAAGCAGAGTTATGTATGAATGCTTAATCATCTTTAACACGAATCTTAAAGCCCAAACGACTGGGATAGAGAAGGCCTTCACATGCATGCCCTCCGGCTTCTATTCTGGGATGTGTTCTGACTCACCCTGTCAGCAGGGCCAGCTCCCTCCCCTCTGTACTACCCAGGGGGAAGAGAACCAATGGGGAAGCTGGCACCCACCTCTCCCACTGGGCAAACAGCCTTTCACTGGCTCTGGATACACAGAGCCAGCCAAGAGGGAGGCATCCCGCTGCCCAGAAAACTCCTCCTACCCAGCCCCAGACTGGCCTGCTGGCCTGAGCAGCTTAGCCTGCATGCTGGCCTGGGTTCTAGGACTCAGGAGGCAGAGCTCTCCCACAAAGAGGCAGATGGCACCACACCTCTGCATGTGTTTCTATTTCCAAACTCTAAAGCTCATTTTGGTAGGTTTGCAGCTCCCTGACACAGCTAAAAGTCGTGGGAGGGGCTGTGTGGAATCACTGGATCTTCATCTTACCAGCAGGGCAGGCCCCAGCAAGTCATTTCAAGTCCTTCAGCCTCAGCCTTGTGTAGTACGGAGAAGTAGTGTTTGCTTCACAACGCTGTTTGTGGGATTAAATGAGTTAACTTGTATTCGGTAGGAACTAGTTTAAATTCTATCTAGTATGTCAAGATGGGCAGACAAGAGGAGATGTGGTTCGAGGCCCCAGTCCTGTCTCTATCTATCAGGGCCATCTGGTCTACCTGGGCCTCGCCCACCTCCTTATCACTCAAAGGAGGGGGCCTGACTGGGTCCATGCTGCCCACCCTGCAATCTCTTGCACACGAACTTCCCAAGTTTACAACCACGTTGCTTTACATCCTGCTGAAAAGACTACAGGGCATATGGAAATTCAGTACCAGAATTCATCCCAGCAACCTCTTCCATCTGCATAACACTTACTTCCAAATGGTCACATCAGGACCAGGACGTGTGCTGATGATAGGTCTCACACATGAAAATAAATCACGAAGGATTAACATAAAAATGCTTGTCTTGAATATCACACTTCAAAACACACAGACGTGGGTGAGATCTAAGGTTCTTCCTATGCTTGATGTTCTACAGTGATTTCCGCTAAGAACTGACCTGGCCAGGAGGACAGGGCTGACCCGCGGGAAGTGATGCTCCCTGCATGGCCTAAAAGGATCTCCGTCTGTGTCTTCCCTCACCCACAGCATTCAACTCCCACCACACCACGGCTCCCTCTTGCTGTGGCCCTCCCCAACATGTCCTCAGCAGAATTACAGGCAACTTCCATTCCCATGCAAGTGGATTCTTCCCACTGGAAGCGCTTCTGTACGCTTTATAACACTCACACGTTTCATGCCCCTTTCTAGTTAACTGCCTACCCCTGGTTGGTCAACCAGAAATCACCAGACATGTCTCCTTCCATTTGTTATGTATTTTCTGCATGTCTCCTCCATGGCTGACCTTGAGGGCCTCGAAAACAAGTGGGGGGCGGCAAGGACATGAAGTCACCCCAAAACTAAAGAGGCTGCCATAAATGCTTCAACAGAATTATAAAAGATGATGCGAATTCAGAGCAGAAGTGGCTGATTCCCAAGGTAGGAAGTGGAAATAGTGGTCTCGAACTAAGCTGAAGACAAGCAGAATTTAGACAGGGAGAGGGGAGGGAGATCCCTCCGTTTAAAGTACTAATTTTTGATACACGCTCACCCCTCCAGGCCCTTCCCTTTAGACCCATTCTCTCCTTGAAGAAAATCCCAGCCCCTTGATGACCTCTTAGATTTCCTCAGCATCCTCCCACTCCTCGCCTGTCAGCTGGCTACTCTGCGCTTGTTCTGACCCTTTCCCCAGTCCCTGGGCCCTGACCCAACACTGCACTCTCCGAGTTGGCATTAAGTGTAGCAAGGCTAAAATTAGGACTGTTTCCGTAGATATCTAGACTTCTCTGTAGCAAATCTGCTCAGCTCCCAAGTGGAGAAAAATTTTTTTTTCCCATTTTGACTGCAAAGCAACTGGGGGTCTGGACAATCCAAGCCTGCGCACGTCTAGACACACCTCTGAGCCTTCCTGACCCCAAGCAGTCTCTGGACTGCACAGTGGCACCCACAGGGGCCCACAAGGGATGGCAAGCACAGGAAGCCCAGCGTGTCTGGGCCACAAGCACACACTTGCCCTCACCCCATGCTGCCTAGCAGGTCCCTCCCGGGAGGTGGGTCTACCTCCTCCCCCTTTCAGAGATGAGACAATACACATCAGGGAGGTTGAGTACCTCGCTCTCCTGCCACGGACCACACCATTCACAGTTAGTACATGGGAGACGGAGGTTCAAAGATGCCCTGAGAACCGCCCAAGGTCACCCAGCCAAGGGCAGTCATCATGACAGTGAGGACAGGGTAACAATAAGAACAGGCACAGTTAACGTTTACTGGCACTGTTTCTTTCTAGGTTCTGTGCTCCACATGGGTTCTCCCATTTCATCCTTGCTATGGGCTGAACTGTGTCCGCTCAAAGGCATGTTGAAGTCCTAACTCCCAGTGGGATCAAGTTAATGTCGAAACAGTGACATTGCAGATGCAATGAAGATGAGATCACGCTGAAAGAGAATGGGCCCTTCATCCAATATGACTGATGTCCTTATAAAAAGATACCCATGGGAAGACAGACACAGACAGGACGCCATTTGATGACAGAAGACTGGAGTGACGGGTCTACAAGCCAAGAAACGCCAAAGATTGCCAGCAAATGGCTAGATGCTAGGAAGAGGCGAGAAGGATTACCCTACAGGTTTCAGAGGGAGTAGGGCTCCGCTGATACACCTTGATTTCCAATTTCTAGCCCCCCGAAATGTGAGACAATAAATTTCTCTTGTTTGGGGCCACCCAGTTTGCGGTATTTTGTTACAGCAGCCACAGGAAACTCATACAATCCTCATCACAATTCTATGAAGACTTAGGTACTAAAAAGTCAGGTCATACACATGAGGACACTGAAGCTTAATTAAAAGCAAATACTACCAATAACAGATACCAACATGGTTCTAAGTGCTTTACACAGAGTAACTCGTTTAATCCCCACAAAAACCCTAAGCCTACAACAACCCCATGAAGCTATCCCACTTTAAGGAAGAGGAAAGTAAGGCAGAGAAAGGTAAGGCAGAGAAAGGTTAGGTAATTTGCCTGAGGTCACACCGCTTGTGAGTGGTAGAATCAGGATTCAAACCCAGACCCAGAATCTGTGCTCTTACCCACCAGAACCACCTAAAGCCAGAAGAGTATCAAATCTGGACCTGAACCTGGTTTCAAAGCCCGCATCCTTCTCTCTCAACTTTGTAGTCCGTCTGCCAAACGGAATGTTCTGTACTTAGCTGCCCCTTAAAATGCTTATCCAATGATACAAACAAATTAATCAAACGAGCAGTGGCTTGCATACATCCTGTTAGTTCAAATTAAATTTAAATTAGTTCATTTTAGCCATTAAGAGTAACCCAGGCCCATATGGACAACAGAAATCTGGAAAGGAGTAACTAGGTTATCTGGAGTCCTAAGCAGGCAGAGTGACATAAAGCTCCTCTCTTACAAAGCTTTGAGGTACTAAGTCATTTCAGTAAACATTTAATGAGCACCTACTATGTGCCAGCACTGTGTCAGGTAATGGCAGTATAAAACACACAGCACCAGCCCAGGATGGACATGGAAATGATCAAATTGCCATATAGCCTGATAAGTCTTACCTCTGAAGTCAGAGCAGAGGTGCTGTTGGAGGACTGAGGACAGGTACCTAAATCTGCCCACGTAAACAGCACATGGTTTCAGAGCAGGTGACATATGAGCTGCATCTTCAATTTCAAGCTTATTTCTTATTTTAAGGCTAATCCAACCCTACCCTGCCCCCCCCACCGCAAACACACAAAAACACACACACCTTTCTTTCTTCCCTCCTTCCTCCTTTGTTTCCTTCTCTCTGCAGCTTTTCCCTGAAATACTAGCTTTTTTTCACTGCATGAACCACACAGTTGACCAACAAGATATTTGGCAACATTCAATGTTCTTGATTACTCATCCATAATGAAGGGACCGGAGGTAATTGGTCATCTTCAGAAAAAATGCTTTTGGGGTCACAGCCTTGGATAACTAAAGTCAATAGATAACTAGTGATGGTGAATGTTAATTCAGCTAAACTATCCCTCTATTGACAGATACAGTCTATTTCTATCAACAAAGAGGAGAACACAGCCCTGGGAAAAGGGATGGGGACAGGGGTAGTGGGAGGTATGTCAGGGAGGTGGGGACCTGGGTTCCTGGGAGCCAAAGAAGAAGGAGCTAGAATAAAGATGTGTGCTGTCACCAATTTTCAGCTGGCCACTCTCCCACCCACAGGATCACACCACACACAGCAAGCTGGCACGGTCATCACGCCGCGGGCGGCTTAGCAGAAAGACTGCAGACTCTGACTTGACCCAGACCTCTGTCGCTTCCACTGTAAACGGAACACAGAGCGTCTGCCTTACGGTCGCTCCCTGAACCAGTGGGGACCTTGCAGAGCACCGAGCAGACACACAGCCCACAATAGCCACGCCTGTTATTAATGAACACAGCCTTCGCTATCACAGAACTTCACAGGCTCGCTAGGCAAACACACAGCAGCAATCATCCTATTCCTCCATCCTGCCCATCCTCACCATCGTCATCACCACCGCCGCCACCAAAGCCGCCTACAAGCTTTGGGCAAGTCATTACATCCCTGGGCCTGAGTTTCCACATCTGTGAAGCAAGTTCTCCTGGACCATGAGGGCCAGATGTGAAATGCAGGGATGGTGAGGCCGGGCCCCGCTCACGCCAGGAGCTGGCCTTGGTAAAGAGTCATGGCACGGGCCTCACTAAGTAAACAAACAAGCCTCTTCCACTAAAAATCGGATCCTTTGAACAGAAAACATGCCCACTCACCTCTGCCCTGCAATGGGGAGGCCGCCCCCCAGGAGGGCGCGGAGTTGACCGCCTCTGGCAGCCTTGATTACCTCCTGGAGCTGCCAGAATCTGGCCCCGTAGGACACGCAACCTCACGCCTGAAGCGGCCGGACTCTGGGTTTGGGTTCATTATTTCAGCACTGCCCACAAAAAGCCCTTGGATCGGCGTGAGTGTTTCTTTTTTTAACCCCTGGCATAAGCAGCGCACAACAGAGGCACGCCTCCAACAGCTTGAGCTGTCCCGGACTAACGAAGCACCGTGAGGTTCACTGGTCTGGTCTCTTCTGAATGGGGTCAAATGGTGCCCGGCTCCGGCCCCGGGGCCGGGCATCCCTGCAAAGCTCTGATACAGAAGGGCAACTCTGCAGATGTCCCGACCGAACCATCCAGCAAACCCGGCTCAGCAAGCTCGTCTCCCTCTGGCCTGAGAGGTGACAAGGCATGGCCAAGGAGCACTGGATCAGGAACAGGAAACTCTGCCACCGATCAGCTACATGGCCGACAATGGGCCTCCACCTGCCTGTCACAAATGGACCTATCTATGAAACAGAAACAGAATCACCACATAGAGAACAGACTGGTGGTTGCCAAGGGGGAGGGGGCTGGGGGAGGGATGGAGTGGGAGGTTGGGGTGAGCAGATGTGAGCTTTTATATACAGGATGGATAAACAACAAGGTCCTACTGTATAGCACAGAGAACTATATTCAATGTCCTATGATAAACCATAATGGAAAAAAGTATTTAAAAAAAGAATGTATATACATGTATAACTGAATCACTTTGCTATAGAGCAGAAATTAATACAACATTGTAAATCAACTATACTTCAATTAAAAAAAAAACAAAAAAAAACTTGTAGAGCCCCTTTTTCTATTCACACACACCCTTCACCCTCCCAAGGCTGCATCTCACATTCCTCCTCCTCCCCCTCCCACCAGGCCTAGGATCTGCTTCCTGCGAGGTCACACCCCACCCTTCTCATGTCACAAAAATCCAAGTTCAAGTCACCCACTGCACCTCCCTCCTCCTCCACCTCCACTCCTGCCCCATGCCCTCCCCTCTCACCCTCCCACCCTGACATTTCTTCCCCCATCCCTACCCCACTGTGTATTTTTTTATCTCTCTTCCTCCCCCTTTATGCCGCTCCTCTGGTCCTCTGTGTTCCTGCCTCTGCTCAGGGAACTTAAAGGAGAAAATGGTATATTATTTCCGCAGACTGCACTGTGCCGTCCTACCTTTGTCAAACCCGAAACCTCATCTTTCCTCGCTGATTTGGTCCTTTGTGAGAGTCGACATGGACACCAAGGATGGGCCACAAGAGGCACGGAGAGTCAGAAGGGCCCAGCCAGCTGGGGTGACGGGTGTACTTCCCATTAAGGACACAGAGCACAGACACAGATGAAAAAGCGGGTCTTCCCTGCTCCTAAGATGCCACCATGAAGGTCCTCACACTCAAGGTATCTCCTCTTTCAGGAGCACAGCCGACAGCCGTGGCGAGAAAAGGAGCGCCTCTAATTTGATCTGACCTCAAAACTTTTCCACAGAGAACATGACCCAAACAATAAGGCAGTGGAGATGTCGCAGCTGGAATGGGGCAATGCACTCACTGGCCATTAGTTATGTTTATTATTTTAATGGGTCATAAAATAATTAGAATTTGTCCTGTTTTTACTGGAACTATTTGGGAGAGGAGGGTTGTTCTGAAATAAATTTAATCCTCAGGCAATAAATCCTGAGTAAGCCAATAATGGCTCTGTCCACCATTTACTGGAAAGCATGCCATCAGGTAGCTCTGGGTTCAAATTCCACCTCTGCTACTTACTGGCTGTGAAACCCTGGGCCAGGAACCGACCCTGTCTGTGCCTCAGGTTCCTTGTCTGTTAACTCAGAATACTAAACCACCTAGAATACCTGTAACTGACCCTAGACACATCTTCACCATCACTATGTGAACTTCAACATGTCAGACAGTAATCTAAGTGCCTAATGTGGATTAATTCATTAACACAACAACTCTCACTAGGGACTGTTGTGATCCCATTTCACAGATGGACGGAGAAGTCGAGTAACTTGCCCAAGGTCACACAGCTGAGCAGAGGATGCAGACGTCACCCCTAGACAGTCTGGCTTCAGAGCCACACCATTCAATTGCTGCTGTTAGGCCCAGTGGCCAGCAAAGAGTAAACGGTTCAACAACTCACTCGCTAGCATTATCATAATAATATTGGCTTTATTTTGATAAACACGATTGCCTCCAGAGGGGTGGTTTTATATTGCCTTTTCGAATTAAATTTCCGTCCCAGGGGCACAGAGCCTAGTGTAATCGCTTATGTTTCTGCCTGCTCTCCACTCGCATCCTATTGGAGAGAAAGCCAGGCTCAGGGAACTGCTTGCCTGTGTGCGGCTCGATGGGTCAAGCTGCATTCTCTGGACCGAAGAGGCTGGGTGGGTGTCTCCATTCCAGAATTGTTGGCAAATCTCTCGGCGGCTGCGGCCAACTGCAGAACGACAGCCATCACCTGCCTCTCCTGACTGGGGAGTGGAGGGGGCAGAAGGCCACGACACACAGAGACAAAAGCTCCCCAGCCTGACGTACACATGCCCACCTCCGACCACTTCCAGGGGCCTGCAGGCTGGACAGAGGCTGCCCTCCCCTGCCTGCCACTCCGGCTCCATCCCGAGCCAGCGTTGACCGTTGCTGAAATCCAAGGTGCCCCAGGCAGCGGCCCCAGCCTCGCCCCCAGAGCTGACCGGCGCCTTCAGCTTGAATCTGGCAGCACAGAGCACTTCCACTGCAGCGGGAGGGAGTTGCTGGACTCTGGTTAATTGAAAGCTTCTCTCGCCAGAGCCTGAGCGCGTTTGTCAGCAGCGAGCGGAGATGGGAAGCCCGGGGGCCACGAGGAACCCCCCTGCCCCACATGCTGACGCCTCCTGCCGCCCCACCCGGGGACGGGCTCCACTAGCCAAGTCGTTCTGGCAGGTGAGGTGTGGCCTTCAGTCCCCCCGGGCCCGGGAGCCTTCAGGACAAACCCAGTGCAGCATCCCGGCAGCCACTCCCGGAAACTGCGCCGTCAGGCAATCTCAACCTGAACACCCCAACCTTGGGATCGTAGACAAAATGTCATAGAAGAAAACACGGGGGATGGTCAAGAACACGGGCTTTGGAGCACCACAGCTCTGAGCCTGAATCAGCGATCTATTCTCAAGCCATGAGACCTGGGCAAGCTGCAGAGCCTCTCGGCCTCAGTTTCTCATCTGTGCAATGGACGCAAGAACCAGGGTAGAACCCCAACCCTGGAGACCATGAGGGATGCAGGGCTGTAACAAACTAGATCCCCTACCATTCCAATCCTTAGACTTCACTAGAAAGCGTGGGCATGCAAAGGTAGTCCATGGAGTCAGAAGCCAGGATAGGAAGCACCTCTGGGAGGGCCAAGGGGGACACTGGGGTACTGGTAAGGTCCTATTTCTTGATCTGGGAGCTGGTTATACAAGTGGACTCCCCCGCATACCTGCAGTACACGACATGCTTTCTGTACTTCGTTGCTTGTAGAATATATTTACTATAATTCAATTTTTTTAATCTACTAAAAAAACAAAAAAAGCTTTGGCACGGGACGTATAAATCGGCCTCTGTCCTCAGCTCAAAGCGAGAACTCTGGATCTGAACAAACTGCTTATCTCGCCACATGGGCCCCTTCCCCCCAGGGCTTATTCACAAAGCCATCCCATAATGGCACAGTTGCACCTGCAGGCCGCCCAGTGGACTCAGAGACCATCCTATCCAGTGATGCCAGCCCATCCTCACTGACTTCCACACATGTTCACCGAGCAGCTACTGTGGACCAGGCACGGACCTAGAGGAGAAGGAAATTAAGAACGCTCCTCCTTTCAAAAGGCTTATTTTCAGGCTCCTCCAGATGACCCCTGGGGCTTCCCCACCCCACAGCCCTCTGGTGTAAACCACCCACAGTCCATGCCAAATAGAAGCCAAGAACCTTTTTAAGACTTTTATTCCCTCCAAGATTTTCTGAGGCATCCAGCACAGCAGGCCTCTGAAGACAGAGCACTGTGTCCACGTTGAGTTCCTTAACCTCTCTGGGCCTCGGTTTTCCCATTTTGAAAATGGGAGTAATGGCGACCCCTTAGGGTTCTGTGAGAGTTACATAAGACGAGTCAGTAACATGCTTAGAACAGCGCTTGGCATATAGCAAGCACTCAACGCAGTCTGGCTGCTACTGCTTTTGTGATTTCTGAGAATTCCCAGTGAGTTGTGCCTTTCCCTACATCCGTCCATGAAATTTATCTCTGTCTTCCTTTTCCATGAATACCCACTAACCCAGAGCATCCACAGTGGTCTCCACTGGTCATTTACCTTCTCAGCCCTCTCAGGAAGGGGAACCAAATAAGGAAGAGAGAGACTAAAAGAGAAGACAGATGGCGAGAGGGAGGGAAGGTGAGGGAGGGAGAGAAGGGAGGAAGAAAACTCACTTTCCCTGTAAAGCCACTTCATCTGTGGCTTTGGCTCCTCCCAACATGTCCACTATCCAATACAGTAGCCATAAGCACATGTGGCTACCCAACCCTTGAATTGTGCTATAAATATAAAATATATACCAGCTTTCAAAGACTTAGCATGAAATAAAGAATTAAAATATCTCAAGGATTTTTTAATATATTTTGGTTATACTGACCTATTATTATTAAAATTAACTTCGCCTATTCCTTTTTACCTTTTTTTTTTCACGTGGCTACTGGGAATTTTTAAATTCCATGTGTGGCCTATAGTATATTTCTGTTGGGCAGCTCTGTTCTAGCTTATCAAGGTGTCTTCCTACACAAAGGCAGTTCCCTCTTTCAAAGGAATTTTCATCCCTGTTCTTAAAATAAGTGTTTCCTCTCGATATGTAGATACCTTTTAGACCAAATTCCATGGATGTAGAAGCTAAACCTGGGAGTGATGAAGTGACCTGCAGAGGCTGACAAACTGTGGGGAAAGAATTCAACTCCGGGTCTAGCTCAATGCTGAGCTGAGCTCTTTCCAAGGCTGGATACGAATTCACCCCCATCTCCAAATCTGCTCCCTGAGATCGTGGTCTCTCCATGTCGTCACCCCAGAAAAGAATGAACAACTAACATTCAGTTACTTGCCACCAGTGGGTGGCTGTGTTTTAAATGGTAAGATTGTTTGGTACCTTGAGGGGGGGACATGGCTTAACCAGGGTGTCGGTGAGCGCTTGCAGAGGTAAGATCAGGATGTATGATAGTCCCATGCTTTTGATACCTGGCCCTAAATGTCATCTCCAGTCTCAGCTCTTTCTTACACAGGATACGCTCAAGGAACCCGGGATACTTCAGAGCTCTAATTGTTACAGGAGGGGTCATCTTGGGCCAGGTGTGCCTCACGTGAACTAAGAGTGAATCCTCTCCATACCCCATGAGACCTGGATTCTTTATGCCCATTTTACAGATGAGCAAACACACTCCCAGGAAGGCTCCATGATTTGCCCAGTCGGCCAGCTAGGAAGGTGGCAGAACTGGAATTCAATCCCAGTTCCTGTTAACAACTACGAATCCTCCCTTCATTTCACACTTCCCAGCCTTTGCTCCTGTGGTCTCCTGTGCTAGAATCCCCTCTTCCCCCAGCGAGGTCTGGCTCAGACCACCTTTCCCGTAAAGTCTAAACTGTTCTCTCCCTCTTTCGTAAAACTAATCAACTCCGTCCTTTGGTCACGGGGTATCCCGTACTTTTCACAGTGTTAGAATTCACTGCTTACATGTCTACTACCTCCATGACAGCCTGAGCGTCTTCAGAGGAGAAGCCAGGCCTTGTCCATATGTACAGTTTCAGTTCCTGGCACAGTATCAGGTACACAGGAATTACTCAATAAATATCTGTTGATTGAATGAAATAATCAACCAACCCATCTTGACACCCTGGTTTTTGTTCTGAGTCCCGTTTACCAACCAGCTTCCCTTTCCTGCATTCCCATGTTCCTCCCCACGGGCGGCTTCTCCACCAATCTGTTTGCATGGAGAGAGGCCAAATGCATCGCTTTCGACTGCAGCTTGGTAACACCGATTGTCACCTCTCCACTTTTATTAATTGCTGGGTTAACCAAGCACTCCAAATTGTGCCCACCCACGCTAACGTGAAAGCATTTCTGGATGGCCAAGAAAACAAAGTGTAAGCTGAAGCAAAAGGTATAATCTCACAGCCTTTTGGATCTTGCACAACTGCCATATATTTCAGAACCTTTGGGTCTAAGTCAGATTGGATGGAAGAATAATAGTCTTGATCAAAATCTCAGCTTCTACACAGCAGATAGGTATCAGAGTGAATTTAGGGACTTCCCTGGCGGTCCAGTGGTTAAGACTCCGTGCTTCCAATGCAGGGGCCACAGGTTCGATCCCTGGTTGGGGAACTAAGACTCTGCATGCCACACAGTGTGGCCAAAAAAGAAGAGTGAACTTTGATGTACCTCCTCATCTGAGCCCTATCACCGTCCTATGAGATAGCTGTTATTATGCCAGCTTTCAGGTAAGGAAACTGAGGCTCCACTGAGAAATATACTACACACTTGCCCAGGGTCACCCAGCTGCATGAGATGGAGCTAAGATCCAGACTCACTCATCTTCACTGCAAGAGTCATGCCGAGTCCCCGCCACCCAGGACCCGACGGTCACACTCCTGCCTCTTCCTTGTGGCCTGGCTCACCGTCCCAGACCTACCAGCCACATTCCGGTCACTTCAGTGAAGCAGGCTGCCCTCACACAATTGATGTTTTCCTTCCTCCGCCAAAGTTTAACCTAACCTTCCAGACATCACAGCCTAAGATGTTTTCATCTGAACCTTCGGCAAGATCTTGCTTTCCAATTCTGAAACAATTTTCATAGGAATGTTTTTGTTCCCTCTTAGGACACAGGTATTGGAAGCAGGTACCTCCCTGTCCCTCACTTATGCCCACAAAAATACATACCATTTTGTGGGCAGTAAACACCAAAGCAGAAGGACGGAAGGAAGAGGGAAAGATTTACTATACATGTGAATGTACTTTTTAGGCTTCTGCTTGCAAAGATTGGGTACTAGCCTTCCAAATTGTCCCCTTCTACTTTATAAGTAGCTTTTTTTTTTTTTTTTTACATTCAATTAAGATGCCACAGAGGCCACTCGGCCGACTTGTGATGACATTCCCTGACAGGCTCCCATATGGAGAGTCTAACGTTCCAGATGCCTTCCGTGTACCAGGTTTCCAGAAGCATAGTTACCAGCCCCCTGGGGCCAGAAAAGGAGTTCCGCACACGAGACGCACCACATGGCTTATGTCCAGCTCAACAAGCAAACTGCTCAAAGCCTCCAAGAGCCCAGGAGCCCCCAGGGGGTCCCTGCGCAACATCGGCAGGTGAAGTCACCTCCGGCTCTCGAATGAGCAGGCGGAGAATTGGAAGGGAAGGTGAGCGTCTGTGTGGGAAGGCTGACCTGAGCCTCACTACAAAGAGAGGAATTTGATAAACGGAAGGTCAAAACAATTAGAATTACCAAGTCTCCCAAACGTGTGTAATAAACTGACCCCTTTAAAGGGGAGAAGGGAGCTGGTTACAAAGCGCAGGTCTTGCTTTTTGAAACTGCGTTTCCCTTGCAAATGAGCTCAGCTAAGAATCACAACAAGGTTTTGTTTTGTTATTTATCCTAAAAATATAAGCCCCCAATTTAAAAAGTATTGTTGAAAGAACAGCTTCCTGGGAATTCCCTGATGGTCCTAGGACTCTGTGCTTTCACTGCTGGGGCTTGGGTTCAATCCCCGGTCAGGGTTAACTAAGATCCCACAAGCCATGCCAAGTGGCCAAAAAAAAATTTTTTTTAAGTACTGAAAGGAAATAGCAGCTTCCTCTCTCAGAACATACAGATTGCAGACCCATGGATCCCATTTTGAGAAAGACTCATCTACAGTGTTAATTTCACCGCGGTTCAGCCTGGACTGTTCGGGAAACAAGTCACAGCACATCGTTACAAGGGGTTAAAAGGCAGTGGGTGAAATCGGGGGCTGAAGTTGGGGGTCGCGCTCCTGTGCGTGGACAGGACAACACTGACCTCTGGGGCCTGTTCTCCAGGACGCTAAGCTGACGCTGCAAAAGCCCTCAGGGCCATAACAACCAGGACGGACACGGATGGACCTGGAGCAAAGTCCTCCCCAGCCCCCTTTCTGCACCAGCAACACCGCCTCTGTCCTTTGATACTCCTTGTCCTTCTGCATCAAGACAAGGGCCAATGACCTAGTGCACATGAGCCTGTGTCTAAAGCTGGCCCAGCTTCTATCCAGATCTGCCACGCCACTAGCACCCCTGCCCCCAGCAGTCAGAAAGGGCGCAGGGGACTTCCTAGCAGGGGACATTGTTAAAGCGTAGGAAAAACACCCAGAATGAAATTCCACAAGGAAAGCAGGGGTTCTCTTGTTAAACAGCAACGCTGACCCTTGTCATATAAAGTAACTAACGAGGGGTAAATAAAGCACTTTGCAAATCCAAGTTCCATACATTTCACAGAGCAATAAAAATGCACTCAGCTACCTCACTCCAGCATCGCTAGTATATTCCTGAGATTTGATCTTGTGCCAACATGTGCACATTCCCTGCTTACAGAACTGAGCTGAAATTTTGATTTTCTTCCACCCTTCTCCTGCTTTCTCTGCTAGGATTATCTTGAACTCCAGGAGCCCAAAATTATGGGGATTTCAGCAGACGGATCAAGCACTCTTTTTAATTTATCGCTCCATAATCCAATTTTCTTCACGTTGGACCACAAATCGCTCGGCTTCTTCACAAATCCCCAGGGGCCGTGAGACGTGACATACAGCTGGACGAATTATGTGGAAAATGGGAACACTTGTCACTTTGGGCCCCGGTTTCCGAATCAATAACTCAAGAAGGTCGGGTTGGAACTTCTCTAAAGACCTCCTTGGCCGCCAACACTGGAGGGGCCTATGCAGCGGGAAGTTATCTTTATGTTTCAGCCTCAGCAACTTAAGAGCCTTTCCCTGCAATATGATGGAAGCAGCAACGCATAAACCTGCAAGGCCAGCAGCATGAGGGCAGGGCCCCTCCAGAGCCAGGCCGATGCTTGGCTACCACTCTGTAACCACCCTGTGTAGCAGGTTTTATTATCTCCGCTGTAGCACTGAGAAATGAGCGCAAGTAGCCCACCCAGGATCACAGAGATTGTAAGCAACAGAGACCCGGAATCAGCCATTTCTCCATGCCTCCCATCACTGTCGCCCTAGCCAAGTCAGCCTCTTCACCTGCCTGAAATGAAGCCCCTCCTACATGGCACCCCTCCCTCCACCTTTGCTCCCGATGGGCAATCTTCAACATAGGGGTAGTCCCCGTGCCCCTGATAAATGAGTAACTCACGCCATTGCTCCGATGGCCCCGGCCCACGAGGGCCTGAACCACCGGGCCCCGTTCCTCTCTGACCTCATCCCCCACTACTTTCCTCCCTGCTCCCTCCCTTCCAGCCACGGCACAGCCTTGTGGCCTCTCAATTAGCAACTGAGAAGTGGCCTCAGGGCCACTTACCTTACCTCAGCCTCAGCTCTTTCCCCAGACGGCTCCACATGACTCATTTTTTCACCTTCTCAGGTCTTTGATAAAATCACCTTCCCTGAGAATCCCTCTGTGACCAACTTAAACCTGCAAACTCTTACTACCATACACACACACACACACACACACGCACACACGCTACCCTCCCTCAGCTAGAATATAAGCTCCCTGAGGACAAGAACTTCTATCACTCAGTTTCTGAAATAGACCCACTGCACTGAGAGCAGTGCCTCACACACAGTAGGATTCAGTAAATATCTGTAAGATGAATCCAAAAAAAAAATTAAGATTTGAACACAGGTCTGCCACAGGGTGATCTCTGCTCACAACACCACCTCTCTCCCCCCAGCCAGAGCGTTAAGCCCCACGAGGGTGGGAACTGAGCCCACAGAATGGGCCTCGGTCCACACGGGTTTCCTCCCGTGGACTAGTCATTACTGAGCCTTCCCTCCAGGCTGTGGGAATGCATCACTTTAAAGAAAGCACTTGTATATCTGCAAAGAACACGGGCCTGGGTCACTGTACGCAGGACCTCTCTCCTCTGCTGGCCTTAAAGAGTGTGTTTTTCACATACGATGCTCAGGGTGACCCTGTCCAGGAGAAGCTGCCCTCGTATTTACCCCCGCATCTCTTCTGAGGCCCCAGCACCGTGTCAGCCCCGCAGAGGGCCTTGGAAGGCCGGGGCCACGTCCAAGCGACTGTGAGTTTGGCTGGAGCGTCACAACGATGCGAGGGACCAACCGGTGGGAGCCGAGCAGGACCAGATACAGGAGGCCCTCAAAGGCCAGATGCCACCGCCCCACAGAGCAGCCAGATTCTCCAGGTCACCGCTTACACTGCTGGGGGCCGCAACCCAGCCTCTGATCTGCCTGCCCAGGGAAGGGATGCCTCCCCCTCCCGCAAGTCACCATCTTGGTGGCACACACGCGCCAACTCCGAAAGCCAAGCCTCCAAGGGACAGTGACAGGAGCGTCTCCAGGTTTCCCGACGACTCAAATCCACCTCCTTCCTGGCTCTGAAGCCCAAGCTCCCTGCGCTTCTCAGGTGCATGCCCAGCGTAAAGGTAAGCTGAGTCACCCGAGCCTGTGACCGTACCAACAGCACGTGCATTGGGGAGACTTTCCACCAGAAAAGTTCTTTTAATAAAAGAACAGGTAAGCATCTGGGAGCACTAGGAATACTAACTGGAATGTGTGTATGATGAGTGGGGCAGTTTGCTAATGACAACTCCTTTCACGCCAATGCCCTGATTAAGCACTACTATCCCCCTTTCACCCACACAGAAACTGAGGCTCAGACGATACCAAGTCACCCACTCCAGCCAGGCAGTGGCAGAAGTTGCTTTCAAATCCCATGTATACAGCACAGGAGGTGTGTTTCACAAACGACACTGCCTTTCATAGAGCTGAACAGAATCTATCCTTTTTTAAGTTGCTGAAAATATAATTAAGTTGCCACTAAGCCACTTTATCACAAGCTGGTATCCTAGGTGACCCCCTGCAGAAGGCAGGGGACAGCTGAGACCCCAGACTGGAGCCCAGGAGCACCGTGGGAGGCAGATGCCCTTCCCTTAGATGGCAAGTGGCACGGTGGAGGGAACAGGGCCTTGAAGTCCTGAGCTCCCAGGGCAAATCAATGCCTCTAAGCCTCAGTCTGTTCACCTATGAAATGGGACTGTTTGCCCATCACCTGGTTGTGGGAAGGACCTTGTGGTTTTGATGAAGCACTAAAAGGCCTGTTAATGTGCTTTGTGGCCTGTAAAACGCTATTAAAACAAAGTTATAATTACGATGAAATCTAGTGAGTGATGCCCATTAAGAGGCTTAGCTTTTGGCATAAGCAGTTCAGCTACCCTCTGGGGGTGAGCGTGAGTTCACCGGAGCTACAACTTCCTCCTGCTCAAGCCTGGTCTCTCCAAACATCATTAAAAGACACAAATGCAGCCCCTTACAAGGACCTTTCAAGAGACATCAAACCCAGACAGTGTAGCCCTGAATTACAAACTCCCCCTTCAGTCTCTCAGGTAAGGAAGTAGCCAAGGTGAGTTCCAGGCTGCATCCCTCTTCTCGGATCCAGAGGACGCTGGCCTGGGGCAGTCCTGTCCCTGGTGCTCAGCAAGGACACATGGACCCAGTACATTACTACTTCTCCCTTTCCTTCTCCTTCACCTCTGAGGTTGGTCATTCTGCAGGCAATCCTTCTTTTTTTTAAAATTCTTTATCAAATTATTTTCCCATTTAGGTTATTAGAGAATACTGAGCAGAGTTCCCTGTGCTACACATTAGGTCTTTGTTGTTGCTGTTGTTTTTGAATAAATTTATTTATTTATTTTTGGGTGCGTTGGGTCTTCGTTGCTATGCGTGGGCTCTCTCTAGTTGCGGTGTGCGGCCTTCTCATTGCAGTGGCTTCTCTTGCTGCAGAGCACAGGCTCCAGGAGCACAGGTTTCAGCAGTTGTGGCACACGGGCTCTGTAGTTGTGGCTCGCAGGCTCTAGACCACAGGCTCAGTAGTTGTGACGCACGGGCTTAGTTGCTCCGCGGCATGTGGGATCTTCCTGGACGAGGGCTCAAACCTGCATCCCGTGCATTGGCAAGCGGATTCTTAACCACTGCGCCACCAGGGAAGTCCAGGTCCTTGTCGTTTATCTAAATACAGTAGCGTGTACATGTCAATCCCAATAGGAGGCAATCCCTCTTACACCGTGTTCCTCAAACTTGAGTGACCAGCAGCCACCTGTATGGAAAAGAAGTTGGCAAGGAACTCTATTTTGGCTTAAATCGTTTTTATTCCAGTATTATATAAGCACTAAAATATAAAATATTAAAATAAAAAAAAATTTAAATAGTATTTATTGAGTGCTAAGTGCCAGGCACTGTGCAGGATACAGCGCCGAGGACAGTGACAAAAAGACACGCCCTGGGCTTCCCTGGTGGCACAGTGGTTGAGAATCTGCCTGCCAATGCAGGGGACACAGGTTCGAGCCCTGGTCTGGGAGGATCCCACATGCCGCGGAGCAACTGGGCCCGTGAGCCACAATTACTGCGCCTGCGCGTCTGGAGCCTGTGCTCCACAACAAGAGAGGCGGCAATAGTGAGAGGCCCGCGCACCGCGATGAAGAGTGGCCCCTGCTTGCCGCAACTAGAGAAAGCCCTCACACAGAAACGAAGACCCAACACAGCCATAAATAAATAAATTTAAAAAAAAATTAGAGTTCCCTATTCAATAAACAATGGCATTGTAGATTTGAATAAATTAAAATTATAAAAAAAAAAAAAAGATACGCCCTGCTCTCAAGAAGCTTCCAGTCCAGCAATCAGCCAAAGAAAGAAATGAACCAAAACATCCTACATAAGCCATGGAAATCAACTTGGGAACACGGCCTCAAAGGTCTTTAAAAACACAGAAGGCAAGTTTCTACGTGGGCAAGGTGGTGAGAGAGGGTTGAGGAAACGGTATCTAAACTGACAGCAAGATGAGAGCAGGAATTATCCAGGACTGGGGGTGGCAGTGGGGGCAGGGGTGGTGAAGGAAAACAGAATTCCAAGCCAAGAGAAGGGAGAGCATGAGCATCCAATGAGGGACACAGGCCCAGAACTGGCAACTCTAAAACAGCCTCAAAGCCAAAGTGCCTTCACAAGGTGCCTTGTTGTGGTTCAGTTCAACACTAAACAAGTTTAAACTGACTTAAAGTGACAGTAGATGCTAAGCCTAAACCATCACTCTCCCGAGACAGTACGGCTGACTCTGCTCGATCAGCCAGGTTCTTCTGAGATTGGTGGCCCCAGCCTCGTGCCCTCCTGAGGTTGGAAACACTGTGGAACCACCCGGGTGCTCCCTTCGCACAATCAGCCTCCTCCGTCCTTCCTTCCTGAGCTTTCCTCAGCTCAGGAGGGACCACCTGGTGCCCAAGCAACGACTCATCGGTGCCCATCCAGCGGTATTTGGTTATTCGTAGTCACGCAGATGACCCAGAGGATGCTTGCATTAATTTGAGATAACATCAAAGTGTCAATTTTTTTTTAAGCAGATATTCATTTTTAATTATTATTTATTTATTTATTTATTTTTGGCTGTGTTGGGTCTTCGTTTCTGTGCGAGGGCTTTTCTCTAGTTGCGGCGAGCGGGGGCCACTCTTCATCGCGGTGCGCGGGCCTCTCACTATCGCGGCCTCTCGTTGCGGAGCACAGGCTCCAGATGCGCAGGCTCAGTAGTTGTGGCTCACGGGCCCAGCCGCTCCGCGGCATGTGGGATCTTCCCAGACCAGGGCTCGAACCCGTGTCCCCTGCATCGGCAGGCAGATTCTCAACCACTGCGCCACCAGGGAAGCCCCAAAGTGTCAATTTTTTAAAATGTCAATGAAAGCCGAAAATTTAATTTAAAAAAGCGACTCAGAGAACACCTGCAAGCCCATGAAGAAACACTGTTTGAGAAACAATTCCTAGTTAGTCTTCTTCCCTTCCATTTTTTTTTTTTTTTTTTTTTTTTTAAATTTATTTATTTATTTATTTATGTTTTGCTGTGTTGGGTCTTCTTTTCTGTGTGAGGGCTTTCTCTAGTTGTGGGGAGCGGGGGCCACTCTTCATCGCGGTGCGCGGGCCGCTCACTATCGCGGCCTCTCTTGTTGCGGAGCACAGGCTCCAGACGCGCAGGCTCAGTAGTTGTGGCTCACGGGCCCAGTTGCTCCACGGCATGTGGGATCTTCCCAGAGCAGGGCTCGAACCCGTGTCCCGTGCATTAGCAGGCAGATTCTCAACCACTGCGCCACCAGGGAAGCCCTTCCCTTCCATTTTGTCAAAATCTTCGACAACCTCCAAAAAAACCCCTCCCTGCTGCATGTTCAACTGCCTCTCCATGGCCCTTCCAATCCAGGAAATGCTGTGCATTTGGTGGGTCAATGTAAGAAGAATGCTTGTATATCATGGATGGGGCTGAGAAAGTGGCCAACACTGGAGGCCCTGCTACCTATAAAGCACCTTCAAATATATCCTCACGCGATGCGCACAACCACCTTGGAAAATATTTCACCTGTTTTAGAGGTGAAAAAACCAGCAGTGTTTTTAGCAGATTAAACTCAGACACACATTTAGTCAAGGGCCCGATTTATTTTTTCTTTTTCTATTTCTTTGTTTTTCTTTTTTTTTTCTTTTCTTTTTTTTGGCCACGCCATGCAGCTTGCGGGATCATAGTTCCCCAACCAGGGATTGAACCTGGATCCTGAGCAGTGAAAGCATGCAGTCCTAACCTAACCACTGGTCTGCCAGGGAAGTCCCTCCTCTTTTTATTTTTTTTTAATTTTAGTTGGTTAACAATGTTGTATTAGTTTCAGGTGTACAGCAAAGTGACTCAGTTATATATGTATATTCTTTTTCAGAATCATTTCCCTTATAGATTATTACAAGATGTTCAGTACACTTCCCTGTGCTATACAGTAGGTCCTTGTTGTTTATCTATTTTATATACTTAGGGTGTATATGTTAATCCCCAACTCCTGATTTATCCCTCCCCATTTCCCCTTTGGTAACCATAAGTTTGTTTTCTCTGTGAGTCTCTTTCTGTTTTGTAAATCAGTTCATTTGTATCATTTTTTTAGGTTCCACATATAAGTGATATCATATGGTATTTGTCTCTGTCCGGCTTACTTCACTTAGTATGATAATGTCTATGTCCATCCATGTAACTGCAAATGGCATAATTTCATTCTTTTTTATGGCTGAGTAGTATTCCACTGTATATATGTACCACATCTTCTTTACGCATTCATCTGTCAATAGACACTTAGGTTGCTTCCACGTCTTGGCTATCGTAAATAGTGCTGCTATGAACATTGGGGTGCGTGTATCCTTTCAAATTATAGTTTTCTCTGGATATATGCAAGAGCCTGATTTAAATCGAGGTATTGCCTGACCTTAAAGCTTGAGCTTCATGCAGGACCCCACCTCATTCCCCAAAAGAAAATCCTACCTGTTGAAGAACTGGGTGCAGTGAAATGACAGGGGTCTCTAAAACTCTCCCCGAGCTCCTCTGCGAAGCGCCATGGTTCTTTTTTAATTACGTAACTTTCCTCAAGCCCCTTCATTCAATATAAATGAAAACGATTCTTATTCAATCTTCTCATTCAATCTTCTCCTCTTTCTGTTTTAATTGTCAGGTTTGCAAGTGTAGCTCTCTGACAGTTCTCGTGGCAAAGGCCCAGGAAGGCAGCTCCCTCCGGGGCTAGGCAGACTTGTGCACCGACGAGCACTCCCCAGCACCATTCGTGACATCCTTCTCAATGGCAGAAAAGAAAACGTATGCTTTGGAGTCCATCCATTCATAACTTTGAGATTCTGGAGCTGGAATAATACATCTTTGGAAACTCTGCAAAATGGCTACCGTAAATAAACTTTTTTTTTTCTTGGTCCCTTCTGAAGCTCTAGCAGAGGCGGAAGTCAGACTCTCTTCAGATGGGGCCTCTGTTCAATCAACTTATGTCAATGCCACTGACGGAGAACATTCGAGGTGGGGAGGTGGGCTCTGGGGGGTCCCCAGGGGCTCACTCAACACTCACAGAGGGACCGACATAAAATGCCAGCATCACAGACAGGTTCCAGCTGCTAGTTTCTCCAGAAGAGGATGGGATCATTTGAACCAGACCTTGAGTGGAGAATGGTCTTGAGTGACCAGAAGATGCGGGAGGAGAGAAGTGGAGAGAAGTATATTCATTTCTTGGGTACTTACCAAGTGCTCAATGTGTACAAGGTACTAAGCTTAGGACCAGAAATACAGTGTGGTCCAGGAAAACAGACACGGTCCCTGCCCTGGTGAAGTATGCAACCTCACGGGATAAACACATAGGCAAACAAACTACCTGCCATGTCAGTGCTGAGAGGAAAGCCCCCAACCAGGTCCTCAGGGCAGGAGGAGAACAATGGTGGTCAGCCCTGCACAGAGAAGGGGATGGGGGACTAGGGGCCCATGAGTGCCTGCTGGGTACCAGCACAGAGACAGTACAGCTTAGGTTCGTGAAGAGCATGCATGAGTCTGGGGGTTCAAATCCTAGTTTCCCCCACTAACTAGCCCTGTAATCTGGGCAAGTTATAAACTCCATGTTGTAAAGTGGGGATCATCATCATGTTTATCCCATCGTAAGGTTTTTTTGGTGAGAACTTAAAATGTCAAATGAATCCATTCATACAGAGGTTTAAAAGAGTGCCTGGCACACAGCTGGTGCTTAAAAATTCTAGCTACTGTTTTTTTGAAATTAACCTGTACAACTCTAGGATGTGGATTTCTTTTTATATTTAAGTATAGTTGATTTACAATGTTGTGTTAGTTTCAGGTGTAGACAAAGTGATTCCTTTATACATAAATATATGTATTCTTTTTCATTATAGGTTATTCCAAGATATTGAATATAGTTCCCTGTGCTATACAGTAGGTCCTTGTTGTTTATCTATTTTATATATAGTAGCATGTATCTGTTAATCCCAAATCCCTAATTTATCTCTCCCCCCGCCTTTCCCATTTGGTAACCCTAAGTTTGTTTTCTATGTCTGTGACTCTGTTTCTGTTTTGTAAATAAGTTCATTTATATCATTTTTTTAGACTCCGCATATAAGTGATATCATATGATATTTGCTTTCTCTGTCTGACTTACTTCACTTATTAATCTCTAGGTCCAACCATGTTGCTGCAGATGGCATTATTTCATTCTTTTCTATGGCTGAGTAATATTTCTAGGATGTGGATTTTATCCCTATTTCACAGGTGAAGAAACTGAGGCTCAGAAAGCTGTTAAGGAACTTCACCAAAATCTCACAGGTAAATGCTGGAGCCGGGATTCAGATTTGGGTCAAGAGTCTTCAGTAAATAGTTTCAAAAACCTTAAGATTTGGATTACCAGAGGCTACTTCAGGTTTATCTTATATCTGCACAATTCCTAGGACTATTCAAAAGGACCATTATCTTGGTGATAAGCCAGCCTTATTAGGCAACAACTCCTCAAGTTCTTTAGGACAGAGTAGGTCCCAATTCCTTTTGTTGTGCTGCCTCAATGTCCCTAAAGGGACAAGCATTGGAAAATTTGGAACGAAAGAGGTGAAGAGAATGCAGAGACTCAAATTTTCATAGCTTTATTGGTCAGAGCAGCTCAGAAGGTTCACGGCCAGTGCCTCCCTCACCCAACAGGTCAGAACAATAAACATTTACAACAGAGCATCTACCATGTTCCAGAAGCTATAAGCTGTAAACTCACGTCTCCTCTGCTCGCAAGCCACTTGCACCTCCCTTGTCTAGTTCAGACTCCTCATCTGAGACTCATTCCAGAGTTTACCACTTCCAGAAGGTGTTAACCTTTCTAGGTTATAACAAGGGCATCCGCTCTGTGCTCTCCCAAATACTTATATTTCCTATCTCTCCACCACTGACCTTGCCTGTTTCCTAAGAGTCAGCTCAGGAATCTGTCTCCCCTACCAGGCTATGACTTCCATTCGGACATGGATGACGCCATTATTCATTTTTAAGATATTTATTCATATTTTCCTTGAGCAGACATCTTTTGAGCACCTACTCTGTGCCAAGCCTCATGCTATGTGCTGGTGATAGAGAAATTAATGGAGAGGATGCCAATCTAACAGGAGAGTCAGGTTCAGGGAGCGGAATGGCACTCTGATGTCACTGCTTGGCTTTAGCAAATAACCTCCCCTCTCTGGCTTGGTTACTTTATCTGGAAAATAGAATTAACATTAGTTATCTATTACGGTCTCTTGAGATGATGATGAGGATTACGTGAGATCATGCCTATAAAATGCTGAGCAAGCAGATCCCTGGCACTCAGTAGGTAAGCCAAATCCATGCTGGATAATTTTTTGTGATGAGAATTGTAAATGTTGGCTATTATCAAACGGGGGTGTTGCTTTCTGATACCAACGTAGCTCTGAGTCTTTATTTATTTATTTATTGGTAGCAAGGTCATTAGACATTTAATGGGAAATTGGCATAGTGTGTTGCCTCTGATGAGAAATCAATTTTGAAACATCACATATTTTAAACTCAGAAACTAGTCAATGCCTCTCTATTCTAAACTTTGATAACATCATCTAAAAACACCTTTTCAAAAGCCCACCCCCTCATGAGGCTTTCTCTGATCACTCACCCAGAAGACTCTCCCTCCTTTTTTTTTTTTCAATTGAAGTACAGTTGATTTACAATGTTGTGTTAGTTTCTGGTATATAGCAGAGTGCTTCAGTTATACTGAATCAGATTCTTTTCCATTATAGGTTATTCCAAGATATTGAATGTAGTTCCCTGTGCTATACAGTAGGACCTTGTTGTTTATTTATTTTATAAATAGTAGTTTGTATCTGCTAATTCCAAACTCCTATTTTATCCCTCCCTCTCCCTTTCCCCTTTGGTAACCACAAGTTTGTTTTCTGTGTCTGTGGGTCTGTTTCTGTTTTGTAAATAAGTTCCTTTGTATCATTTTTTTAGACTCCACATGTAAGTGATATCATATGATATTTGCCTTTCTCTGTCTCACTTTCTTCCCTTAGTATGGTAATCTCTAGGTTCCATACTAAGAGATTGCTACAAATCTACATGTTGCTACAAATGGCATTATTTTGTTCTTTTTTGTGGCTGACTAATATTCCATTGTGTGTGTGTACGTGTGTGTATATATATATACACATATATATGTGTCTATATATGTGTATATATATATTACATCTTCTTTATCCATTCATCAGTCGATGGACACTTAGGTTGCTTCCATGTCTTGGCTATTGTAAACAGTGCTGCTGTGAACATTGGGGTGCATGTATCTTTCCAAATTAGCAGAAGACTCTCCCTACTTAAACTTCCCTTACTGAGTCCTTTCTTAGGGCACTTTAGCACTTTCTCTACCTTGTATGAGTCAATGAACTTATCCTGGCCCTCCCGCCACCATCACCAAACTCCAGGATTTCTTTCAAACAGGATCCACATCACACAGGAGTCATATCACATCCCACTATTATCAGCCATCTGCTGCATAATCATGCCGCATAACACGCCATCCCTGAAAGCAGTGTCTTAAGGCAACAATCATTCATTTTCACTAATGCATCTACAGGTCAGCTGGGACTTGGCTGACTGAGGGTGGGCTTGGTTTCTCACTGAAGACTCTTGGGTTGGCTGAGCAGCTCTGTTCCAAGTGTCTCCCATCCTGCTTCTCCTTGGACTACCAGGGTATGCTGTTCTTGCAGCAAAGGCAAAGAGGCAGGAAAAAGAAAAGGAGAAACACTCAAGGTCTTCTAAGGCCTAGGCTCAGATCTAGCACACCGCCACCTCTGCTTTAGCCTTCAGGTCAAAGTAAGCCACACAATTAAGCCCAAAGTCAAAAGTTGCAGAAATATACTATGATCTTTGGCTAGGAATTCAGAAAGGTGTGAAGAATTGGGGTCATCAATACACGTAGCGAATCACATCCACCACCCAGGTGCCTCATACATATAAAATAATCTTCAGGCACTGAATGAATGAATAAATGAATGAATGAATACTGAGTAAATTTCAGAGCCTTGTCAAGACATGACAATTTACCAGCAGCCACTGTGAGTCCTAAATCTGGTACATCTGTACGACTCTCCCTAAATATTAGTTTGTGGTGGGTCCCTAGACTCCACTGTACTTTAGCTGGAGAGGTGGAATTTCAAAAACTTGCAGGTACACATTGTTATTTTTTTATGGCTCTCTGATTACGAAGTGCATCGATATATCTCTTCACACTTGGGAGCCCATATGTGCACACACATCACACCCTCTCAGTAAAAGAAGAAAAACGTGACACTGTTTTGCATACGTGGGGTGAGGGAAGGGATGAAGAGAGAGAAGGTGAAAAGGTGACTTTGAATCAAACCCACAGTGGTTAATTTCCATTTAACTACCTAGCTGAGACTAGAGGTTCAGCAGAAGCACATTAAAGTCCGTGAACTTATGAAATGATGCATTATTGAAGCCACAGCAGGGGAAAGGGCTCGGTTTAGGAGACATAAAAGAACACAAGCCTGCACAAGTGTCGTTTTCCATTACAAGGTAACTGCTAAAAAAAAAAAATAAAAAAAAAAATACATCTTAATTGAGAAAGAAGACACCTGCTCCCAGAGGCGAGGCAAAATAAAATTAACCCTCGGCTCTCTAGTCCCCCTGCCCCAGAAAAGCCCACAGTTCCCTCCTGGAGCTCAAGCCAAGGAACGAGTCTTAGGTGAGTCTATGTCTCCCTCTGGATCCCACTGACACCAGCTACAAGCCACCATTTGCTCATTCACTCAACAAATATTTACTGAGAGTCTTCAATGTGCAATAAGGGGGCAGAAACCTCTGAGGTCATCAGCTTATATTCAAGAAAATTGTACAGCATATTAACAAAGGGTGATGCCATAGGAAAAATCAGAGCAGAGTGAGGAAGCCAGTGAGTGGAGTTAACAGAGAGCTACACATTTAAATAGGAGAAAAACCACCAAGTTTTTTATTTCCCTCAGTGACCTTAGGTTCTTTGTGCTTTAACTTTGAAAGGCTTTTTTAAAATCAATCACCAAATGAAGTTGTTCAAAGCACCCAGGACAGATAAATTATCATGTCATTCTCTCTAGCAGACACAAAAATGTGGTCCCTACCCACAAGGCATTTGTGATCAAGAGGTACTTGAGTGACATGGGAAAACCACCAACGCCAGATTTAACCACTAACTCTAAGCAATGGCAAAAGGCAGCCCATGCAGATGCAAACTGCTGACTTACTAAGGCCTTTTGGGTGTGTGAACCAACCCCTCTGTCCCTTTCACTGCGTGTTGAGGTGTGAGTTGATGGCACTGAAGATGCAGGGATCTATCAAATCCACAGGCCTGCCTTCCTGGGTCCCCAAATTGGGCTCCTAGAAGCCAGTCCTGTGGGCCTGGACTCTACAAGTCTAAGGCTAGAAGCACACAGGGTCTGCCTCTAAATGGGGAGGGAGAGCTGTGGGAGTGTCCGGACCATGCCGCCATCCTTCGCCTCTATCTTGACCCACTGCCCAACCGCCTGTCATACAAAGGCCCTCATTCCAGGATTCTGAATCTTGGGGGATTATGCTAATCTCCTGGGGAGTTTTTGATCCCACTGCCAAGCTGCGCCCCAAACCAGCTGAATCAATACTTCTGGGAGTGGGGCCCAGGCATCAGTAGACATTAAAGCTTCCCAGATGATTCTAACATACAACCGAGGCTGAGAACCACTCCCCCTCCCCCTCAGCAGGGCAGCTGCCCCCCACTGGACCTCCACCCCTGACCACCTGGTCTCCCTCACTATCTTTTTTCTTATAAATTTATTTATTTATTTATTTATTTATTTATTTATTTTTGGCTGTGTTGGGTCTTCGTTGCTATGCGTGGGCTCTGTCTAGTTGCGGTGCGCGGGCTTCTCATACCAGTGGCTTCTCTTGTTGCGGAGCTCGGGCTCTAGGCACACGGGCTCAGTAGTTGTGGCTTGTGGGCTCTAGAGCACAGGCTCAGTAGTTGTGGCGCATGGGCTCAGTAGTTGTGGCTCACAGGCTCTAAAGCGCAGGCTCAGTAGTCGTGGCGCATGGGCTCAGTTGCTCCGCAGCATGTGGGATCTTCCCAGACCATGGATCAAACCCGCGTCCCCTACACTGGCAGGTGGATTCTTAACCACTGCGCCACCAGGGAAGTCCCTCCCTCACTATTTCAATTTAAGCTTTCAGCTATGCCCCCAACCCCACACTGTCCCACTGTGGTCCAGCACGAAGGAATCATCAGAACCCTCCAGGTGGCCAGTGTGTAGCAACTCTATTTTCCAAGCAAAACTGGGACACGGGATCAGGGAGAAATACCCCTGTACTCTTCCAAGGCAGGTAAGTTAGAGGGCACGTTTGGAGTTCTAATTCTGGTTTGGACACACACAAGCTCCATGTGACCTCGGACAAGAAAATGAACCCCACTGCATCTCAGTGTGTTCCTCTGTAAATCGGGCAATGTGATATCCACCTCATTGGGGCTGATACAAAGACACAGTGACAACTGTTAATCAAGTGTCTAACATACAGCACGTGCCCCCAAAATGGCAGGGGCTTTTATTAATTTATTATAAGGGAGCCAGTCCAATCAGAGTTTACATACCAAAATAGAATATCTGGGACAGCTTCACAGCTTATGGGGACAACAAGTGAGGCAGAATATTAGAAATCAGAGCCACCCCAGAAAAATGTGATTACCTATATTTTGTGTAGTGAGCATCGTGACCAAGAGGCAAGATATGGGTTTAGGCCAACGCAAGAGCAAGTGGGGGATGGAGAGGAAAGCTCAACCGCACAGAGGTGTGTTGAGTTGGAACCCTGAGTCTCAGGACTCAGTCACTGCACTAAAAACCACTGTCCTCAATATCCTATAATAACCTACAATGGAAAAGAATCTGAAAAAGAATATATATATATATATATATCTGAATCACTGTGCTGTACACCTGAAAGTTAACACAACATTGTAAAATCACCTATACTTCAATAAAAAATAAATAAATAAAAATTTTAAAACCACTGTTCTTCCTGCCAACAGGGGATGAGACACACCCCTCAAGCCAGAAACCATAAGAGAACAGGAAGGAACCACAGGGATGAAGTGACCCTAACAATGAATGTATCTGAACATAAACAGAAAAGAGAAAAACAGGCTATCTGCACACTCCCAGTGGACGAGAAGGGGTGATAGAGGCCTGAGGTGTCTGGGGTGGAAAGTGAGGATGGAATAAATTCAGAGAAGTCTCTGATGAGGCTCAGTATTAGTTAGCTATTGCTGTGTAACAAATTACCACAAAGCTGGTGGCCTGAAACAGTATTTTATCTCATAGTTTCTGTGGCTCACAGTCTGGCCATGGCTTAGCTGAATCTTCAGCAAAATAGAGATTCACAAGGCTCCAATCAAAAGACCTCCCTGGTGGTGCAGTGATTAACAATCCACCTGCCAAGGCAGGGGACACGGGTTCAAGCCCTGGTTCAGGAAGATCCCACATGCCGTGGAGCAACTAAGCCCATGCGCCACAACTACTGAGCCTGTGCTCTAGAGACCGCGAGCCACAACTACTGAGCCTACGTGCCACAAATACCGAAGCCCGCGTGCCTGGAGCCCGTGCTCCGCCAACAAGAGAAGCCACCGCAGTGAGAAGCCCGTGCACCACAACTAGAGAAAGCCCGCGCGCAGCAACAAAGACCCAACGCAGCCAAAAATAAATAAATAAATAAATTTATTTTTTAAAGAAACAAGGCTCCCATCAAGGCATCCCCAGGTGGAGGTTCTCGGGGAGAATCTACCCGCAAGCTTGGGTGCTGGCAGAATTTACTTCCTTGTATCTGCAGGACTGAGGGTCTTACCTTCTTGCTTGTGGCTGGGGGTCACCCTCAGCTCCTCTAAGCCACCCACAGTCCCTTGCCATATGGGTTTCGCCAACAGCATCAAGCCAGCAAGGAGAGCCCCTACAGCAAGTCAGCCAGCAAATGCAATTACAGGAGTCACATCCCATCATCTATGCTATATTCCGTTGGTGAGGCGAGTCACAAGTCCTGCCCACTCACACCCAAGTGGACGGGATTACACAAGGGCATGAACATCAGGACGTGGAGGTCACAGGGTACCACTTTTTTTTCGTTGTGGTAAAATATACATAACCAAATATACCATTTTTAAGTGTACAGTTTAGTGGCATTAAGTACATTCACACTGTTGTGCAACCAGGACCACTATCCATCTCCAGAACTCTTTTCATCTTCCCAAACTGAAACTCCGTACCCATGAAACACTAACTCCCCAGGCCCTGGTCACCTCCACTCTACTTTCTGTCTCTATGAATCTGACTACTCTAGGTACCTTATATGAGTGGAATCATAATTATCTGTCCTTTGTGACTGGCTTATTTCACTTGGCGTGATGTCTTCAAGGTTCATCCATGAGGGCTCATGTGTCAGAAAATCCTTGTTTTTAAGGCCAAGTAACATTCATTGTATGGATATAACCGCACTGTGTTTTTCCGTTCATCCATCGATGGACATCTGGGTTGCTTTCATTTGGCTATTGTAACACTGGTGTAAACCTGGATGTTCAAATACCCATTCAAATCCCTACTTTCGATTCTTTGGGGTATATACCCAGAAGCAGAATTCCCAGATCACATGGTACTACGGACACTGTTGAGGCCCACGTGTACCTATACTGAATCAGGTTGGCTTGAGAGCCTCTTAAGACTTAAAGGAGCAGAGGAAGAGTAAAGGGTGCCCAAGTACCTGAGAGCAATGTAACACTACCAGCACCACCGGTCCTTCAGTGATGCCACTGCCTCAACTAGGATGTGCAAACATATCAGTGTTTGCAGTGCCCCACCTACAGGATACCTGGGACACTGCCCATCCCCAATACCGATCCTTAGTTTGCTTCTGACTTTTGCTATCACTCTACATTTGAAAGGAGTCTTTTTCTGTTCCATTGTTTGAGTTTTCTATAATTAGATAGATAAGCTCACAGGGAAAGCAAGAGTCTCTCAAAGCACTGCCCTAGGGCCGAGTGTGGATGCAACATGCCAGAGCCCCTTCCCTGCCAACCAGAGCTGCCAGCGGCATTCCAGCAGAGGTCCTCAAGGGAGGAAACTTGGGATCAGAAAAGACTTGGAGCTTCTTTTTCCAGCCATCTCCCCAGTCTTGGGCATCGTGGAGTTCTCTGGCCACACCTTTGCAGGTGTGGGGCAGCTCTGCAGGCAGGCGTCCAGTCCTTTGATACGCTCCCTGGAGTCTTCCAGCTCCCGTCCCCCAAAACCCAGGAAGAAGCCAAAATGAAAGCTTAGGTTGACTCAGTCACAACTGCTTAATGAGACAAAACCATCTTTGCAAAACAGCTGGCCACCACGACCCAAACACGCTTCAGCCTTTAAATCAAGCACATTCTTTTGGAAAACCTCCCACGTCTACTCCTCCGTTCTTATTTTTGCTTACCCCAAAAGCTGCCACCGGCAAACTCACACTGGTGGTTCAGGAAAACAAAGTCCCAGGGATCTATTATTACGGGCAGAATGAGGGGTTCCTTCCTGCTGTCCCAAAGTAGCACCAGATGAAGGAGGGAAGCAGGCCGGGTCTGGACAGGCACGGAGCCACCCCGTCTCTCGGGTAGGAGGAGCGATGGTGGTGTGATGGGAAAACGCAAGGGCAGCAAAGAAGGCCTTATCTCCATCCGTCCCATCTCAGCCAGTGAAGGTGAAATCGGAGGGGGAATGCCAATGAGGACGCCGGATCTCCAGACAGCCAAAATGTGGCGCTTTATTTTGGAGTCTAAGTGACTGCAAACAAGCCATTATCAAATCTCTTCAGGGACAAAACTCCGTGTTGAAGGGGACAAATAAAAATAAGTACATTAAGCACAATAAATCACACAGACCTGTCGCTGAGACCCATTATCACTGGGGGATTACGGGACTGTTTCCCTCCCGGCCTTTCAGCTCTTGGTTCCTGGTTTTCCCATCATTGTTTTAATATTGCAGCCATTACTCTCTGTGCCACGAAGAGCCTGCTGTTTCTCTGTAGTTCTGGGTGGCAAGGGCATAATTTGTTTTATGATTTGCTTGGGAGGGTAGCTGTTTTATATTCATCTTTAAAAGATACATTTGATAAATCGTAGCAATGAGACCCCGCTTAAAAAACAAGACCCAGGCTGGCATTCCTTTCAGCATCAATGTGGTCACGGCTGCAACAATCCAAAAGACACCCAACCATTACCAGGAGGGCTGTGCTGTTTCTTTGGGGGCCCACATGCCCAATAACGGCCTTAGTCATGTTTAAAGAGTCACTGAATCATGTGGCAGGCAGCCTGGGCTAGAGGGAGACAGTCAGGGGTTGGAACTCAGGGGGCCTGGGTTTTACCATTAAGTTGGTGTGACCTGGGGCAGGTCCTCTGACCTCCTGGGCTGAACTGTCCCATCTGCCCAAACAAACCAGTTGGTCCACATGCCTCTCTGGAGCGGAAGGTTTCTGCATTTCTCGAAGATGCAGAGGGAGTGGGCGGAGCTTTAAGCCAGATAATAATACTTTTCTTTCCACCTCTCTCTCAACAAGATCATTACAAGATTCATCTTAAAATAAAAACCAACCCATTATGCAAGATGTCCATTATGACATCTTCCCCCAGTGCCCTCTTCTCCGATCCATGTAGAAATCTTCCCTCCTGCCCCTCATCCCTCGAGTTGTCTTCCAGGACAGTGCATTCTAAACACTGTAACCAAGTCCTCTCCCAGTGTTACCCACCAGGAAGTGGATGGAAGGATGGGAACCCAAGAACAGAATGTGCTGGGCCAGATGTCCACAGGGGACCCGTTTGCGCTCTTCCCCATCAGAAGTGAGCAGGGTAACAAATCCCCTCAGCTCTTCTGCAAGATGGCTGTGGACTCCTGCGTGCGGCATGGAGACACCAATAGTCCTTTCAGGCGTCCCCACGTCAATTACCACACTGAAATCCCGCCATGGAAAGACCACTTCTCGCGCTGTAACGCTTCCAAGCACCGCACTGCGCGAGGCTGCCATATAACAAAACTGATCCCAGAACTTCATGGCCCATCCGAGAGGCACAGACATATAAACCCACTCGATGGAGCCCAACTCTCAAAATACTCTATAAAGGGGTCAAATTCAGAAAAGGCAAAAAAAAAAAAAAAAAAAAAAAGGTTACAAGCTCTCCTGTGTCAGATTTGGAGCTGGGTTTTATGGACATCAAAGCCTGCCGAGTGGCCTCTCGGGAGTGGAATAAAGAGGATTCCTTCTAACAAAGCGACGCCTCTCTGGCTTTGCAAAATTTGGTGTAACAACCCAATAAATACCAAATGGAGTTAGATATACGGTAGCTTTTAGCCCAGGATGCCGGAGGCAGGTGGCAGAGGAGGTAGGTTTGCCTGCAAACAGGATGGAGATCTGGGAGACAAGCGAACCCAGTTACAATGAACCAGGCCACCCAGAGTGAGAGCTCCACGCAGGCAGGGCCCTCGCCCTCCTCCCCACCGCAGAGCCCAGCACAGTGCCTGGCACACAGCAGATGACTGACAACTGCATGTTCACTGAAGGAGTGAACAAAGGACTGAAACAGAGGCAAGTGGCATCCATGACCCGCAGCCCCTAAAAACTCTGAACCAGTTGATGGGGAGAGAGCTAAGAGCTAGCCAACAAAGTGAGACTTCTGCAGAGCTTTGAGCATCTCAAAGAAAACATCTACACGTACATATACTCTGACAGCAACACATGACTGTGCTGTATGTAAAAGGCATTGAAGACGCCAAATCCTTTAAATGTCAGTGTGAGGGTTTTGAGGGTTGTTTTGGGTCTGTTTGTTTTGTCGCTTTTTTACTCACCACTGCAAGTTATTAGGAGCAGGCAAAAGAGAAGCATATTCTGAAAACATTCTTAGCCTCTGCCCCAGTGAACCTCTTCTGAATATCAAAATACAACTCATGAAAAGAAACCAATAAAGCTGCTACACATTCCCATGCTCTCAGGAGTTGGGATTCAGGAGTTGGGACAGATATCTCAGGATTTACATCGAAATTGTACTGTGGAACAGCAGCGAGTGGCCAGCAAGTCAGGACGATGCAGCCACAGACTCTGAGGGGCCACAGCTCCACCCTCTGGGTGGTACTTCCCCTGCAAATCTTGCCAACTTGCAAGTTGCTCCAAGTTTCCACCGAACACACAGCCCAGGTCACACCACCCCAAAGGACTTCCAATTGAAAAACTGCACGGGGGGCTTCCCTGGTGGTCCAGCGGTTAAGACTCCACGCTTCCAATGCAGGCGGCGTGGGTTCAATCCCTGGTCGGGGAACTAAGATCCCACATGCCACGCGGCACGGCCAAAAGAGAAAGAAAAACCGCATAGAACATATCATGTATTAGATCCAAATGCTCCCTAGATACCATGTAGCGGGAATAAGAGACATGTAACATCCCATTGGGCATTCTGCCATCACCCAGGGGATATATTTTCTAGGGTGCTTTCTCTTATGATTGTGTTTGAACCTTAGGTTGAAGGTGGATCTTGTTTTCTGGAGGAGGAAAAATAAAGCTAGGAGAGGTATGAGTTGAATTGTGTTCCCCAAGAAAGACATGCTGAAGTTCTAATCTCCAGGACCTCAGAAGGTGACCATATTTGGAAATAGGGTCTTTACAGAGGATTCAAGTTAAAATGAGGTCACTGGACTGAGCCCTAACCCGTACGACTGGTGTCCTTATAAAAGGGAAATTTGGACACAGGGACACACACAGAGGGAAGACGATGTGAAGACACACAGTGAGAAGACGGCCATGTGACTGGAGTGATGTATCTCTAAGCCAAGGATCGTCAAGGACTGTCAGCCAACACCAGAAGTTAGAAGAGGCAAGAAACGATTCTCTCCCAGAGCCAAAGAGAGACCGTGGCCCTGCTGACACCTGAGACAGCTTGATTTTAGACTTCTAGCCTCCAGAACTGTAAAACATTCCACTTGTTTTAAGTGCCCCAGTTTGTGGCACTTTGTTACAGCAGCCATACGTAGCCAATATAGAGTAGGTAAGTGCCTTATCCAAGATGAGCTAGCAAACAACATTTTGCTTGGTCAAAACTTCTTGCTCCTGGGTCCTATACTCTCCGAGACTGGCACTTGCTTTCAATAAAGACAATCTCCAAATCAGTTACCACCGCCCACACTGGCCTATGAAGGAGTGACACTATGCGGATGGATTTTTCAAAAGCTCATCATCCTCCCAGGTAACACATGTGCACTTCAACCACGTCCTGTAGCAGCTTGCTTTCCAAACTCTTAAGTTTTGGTATTTCTGGATTGTAGGTAAGCAAAATTCAGTTGGGAGATTTTTGGGGTTTTGACATGAAAAGACTACCATTTGACAAGCTGCTACCTATTCCCCACTTCCTTTCAGCTGTGATATTCCACTACAAACATCGACAGACCAGACAATGAACACACAAGCCATATTAAAACAATAATTAACGCCGGGAAGAGAACAGTGACAACTGCTTAGCAGAGGAGAATAACGGACAGGTTTGTCATCTGAGGCGCTTAAAAAGGATGAGCCTTGGGTGTGAATGGAAAGCAATTTCTGATGCAACAGTGGCCCTTTAGTGACTTGGATCAAAGTGACTCATTAACCCCCTCGCTTGCAAACTTTGTTCCCTAAGACACAGAAGCTAGGGTGACAAGATTCTCTTTCGCTCACACCAGCCCTGGCACAAAGAGAGCCCGGCAGAGCTCTCAGCCAGATCATCCACTGCTCCAGTGGAAACAGGAAGAATCCTGCCTTCAGGCAGCTGCCTACCCGACACTCCCCCAAAAGTCCTAAAACTCATTTCACAACCAGAGTGCACCCTTCGGGGATTCAGGAAAGTTGTTACTGCAGTAACAGCGGCAGCACTGAGCTTAAGGACGAGAATGGTCCAGATTCCCACTCCCCGATCCCAAGCATCTTTGACAAACGCACACCACCAGCGCTCATCTCTACACTGTCTTCTCTCTACTCCTACTGAAGGGAAAAGTATAACCAAACAGCAAACTGCATCAAACTTACCATCCCTGAAACCGCTGAGCTTGCATTTGCACAGCTGAACCTGTTACTAACTTGGGTTTTAAACAAGATATGGGTATTAATATTATTTTTCAAAATATAACCCATTCACAGAGTTAAAATAACAGATTTGTTACAGACTGAACCATACTGCCCCCCAAATTCATATGCTGAAGCCTTAACCCCCAGGACCTCAGAATGTGACTGTATTTGGAGAAAGGGTCTTTTAAGAGATGATAACTGTTGAATGAGGTCGTGAAGGTGGGCCCTAATCCAGTATGACTGGTGTAAGAAGAGGAGATTAGGACACAGATACGTACAGAGGAAAGACCATGTGAAGACACAGGGAGAAGACGGCCATCTGCAAACCAAAGAGAGAGGCCTCAGGACAAACAACGCTGCCAACAATTTCATCTGGGACTTCTAGCCTCTTGAAAGGTGAGAAAATAAATTTCTCTTGTTTAAGCCACCCCGTCCCTAGTACTTTGCTATGGCAGCCCTAGCAAACTAACACAGGTGGAGTTCCATAATTTTTAATTTCTTTTTCTTAATCGCATAACTAATGGCTTTTTTAAAAAAAGAAATCACAAAATACATTAAGTCAGGGATTTTTGGCACTGCTTTAAGAGTCTTGAAATTACCAAAGCAGGCAACAGACGGTATCACTAATGTCATTTTGTCAATGGGCAGATGGGTATCATAAAGGTAAAAGTGTTGGCTGGTAGTGCATGGAAGGGAAGAAGCATACCCAGGAGAGTGAAAGGGTTTTAGAGAAGACACCGGTAGTCCATTTGATCTTCAAGGTCTTCAGGTTAATCTTCCTACTGAACATGCTGGGATTTTCTGTTTGCCCAGCTTCTCTTCAGGAAGCCCCCTTCTCCTCTCCTCAAGCAATTTGAATAGGACGGACCCCACCTCCCCTGATCAGGTTCAACGATGTGACCTTGGCCCTTCCAACCAGATCATGACCGGGACTTTCACCAGATCTACTGGGAAAAAAATTCTCTCCTTCAGCTGTGATGGAGAGATGGGTAGGATGTAAGCCTGGGGCTCCTGAGGACCATCCCTGCCACCTCACAGGGACATTCTGCCTGAGAATGATGCCAGTACAGAAGAGAGCAGAGCCAAGAGACAAAGCAAGGACTTCAGGATGACATTTGAGGACCTGGATCCAGCACTACCTGAAGCTGCCCTTTTTTTTTCCAGTTACTGAAGCAGATAAAGTCCATTTCTTTTTCTTTAATGTCAGTGTGAATTGGGTTTCTATCAGTTATGTCTGAAACAGTCCTTGCTGAGCCACTAAGGCACTCTGGTATACAAGATCACACGTCTAACTACATATATAAAAGTTTCAACAAAATTTAAACTATGCTTACATTTTATTGAAATTCCCTATAATTTCAAGGGTGCTTAATCAGGAGTGCAATGATGGAGCCTTAGGAGACACTGACGCCCCTGAAATTCTATGAAAAAATAATATTTTGGTGCAGAAGAGTCTGTGGCAGAAAACAACTTCAGAATTTCCACTCTGAACTTCAGTATCTTAGGGGGAAGTATAGTACAATTATCTTCAAGCTTTTTTTAATTCTGAAATTTGAAAACCTTGCCTATTTTTAGGCTGACGTCTAAAGTTTTCATCATAAACTGAATACCTTCTAAGAATAGAATTTCCAACATATTGTAAACATGAGCATTTTAAAATAAAACTTCCACATCATATTTTTTAAACAGAGTCTAACAATCTGATACCCATCATTCATTTTAAAAAGTTAAAAGCAAGTTATTTCTTAAGATCTGAAAATTTTATATCATTCCTTAGCATAAGAAAGGGACCCCACATGCCCTGTTTCTAGCACCAAGTTTAAACAAGTAAAAAAGAACGTGGAAAGGGTCAGCCTTGTAAAAGTGCCTTGATTAGAAGGTTCCCACACACCAATTTCATAGTTCTTTTGTTCAGTGCCCCTTAAGGTTTTTATACTCAGAGCAACGCACGTGTTGGGCAAGAGATGTGCTTTTATAAAATAGCGACAAATGACTGTGAAAAGGGGTGGTCTCAGTCCAATCAATTTCAAGAAAGGGTCCATATATGAGGTCGAAAATCTGGAAATTGATTCCCTTAAAACTATCCACACCTGCAATACTCCACAAAAGGCTTCTGTATCACCAGGGTTATGTATATTCCAGTGCTGAGACACCTGGGCTAGTGGATCATGGGTCAGAGATTAAGAGGAAATTATTCTGGAGATAGAACTGAGTTTCCGTCTCTGGCTTTATCATGTGGGCAAATAACCTCTGTGCACCTCAGTTTCCTCACCCATAAAATGAAACTGCAGCTCAGAGGGCTGTAGGATCAAAAAGCACCCTGCATGTCAAGCACATCTCAGAAGCACATAAGAAGCAACTGATAAATGGGAGCTATCTTTGTGACCACCCATTATTATTGTTACTGTTATTTTAAATACCGCTCATCACAACTTGCCAAGAGTCCTTTCCTATACCCTTCACTGGCTCTCATCCACCTTACCTGTTGGAGCCCAAATCCCAGTGAGAGTAGACAGCAAGGTGGACCAAAAGCTCCTGAAAAATGGCCCTGGGTGATTAGTGGGCAAGCGTTTGCCTTTACCTTCAGGGCTTCTGTGAACTTTCTGAGACCTCTGGACAAGGCTGAACAGAGAAAGTCGGTGTTCCCCCTCCTCATCCCCGGGAGCTGTTTTCTTATTTTACCAAGCACAACCACCAGAAAGGGGAGAGGGAGAAACAGTGGAGAGGCTCTAAATGCAAACATCAATTACAACAGCTAACACGTATGGAGTGCTTTCTGTGTACCAGCTCCTGTCCCAAGCATTACACACACATTAACAGATTTAATGAGCTCAAAAATGCTGTGTCAACAGGAGTTATGGATAAACCCGAGCGGAACGAAAAGGAAAATGTCAAAAAGTACGAGCCAGAGAAAGCATCCTTTGGTGTGCATTAGGTCAGACCACCACAGGAAAAGCGAAGGGCTTCCTGAACCATGTAACCAGTGCCCATGCCAAGCGCAGGTTCATAAGGCACGGTACCTGGATCACACGAACCGTCTGATATGCCCAGGGTTCATCTATCACTCCTCCGTGATTCACTAAGCAAACCTATTCATGCAGCACCAATGCCTGGCTTACAAGGGCAGTGTAATAAAAACCCAAATGGACCTCACAAATACCAGAGGCAATAATAAATATCCAACATAAACACGTGCTTATCCAGCAAAGAGTCTTTGGGCGCTGATGCTGAGCTTCTGCACAAATTCATCCAGTCCTCCCTAGCCACTCCCTGTCACTATTTGATAATTTCTCAATCAATAATAATTGCAATTCTGCAATGGGGTCTCTAGGAATGTGGAGTGGTATTAAGCCTAGTAAACAGGCACCACAGTCAAAGCCTCCATCAGTATCTAGGGATCAACACCGTGGCCAGAAAAAAGAAAACACTTGAGGATAAGGCCTTCAATCAAACACTTGAAGAAAGGATGTGTTTTAGATTGTCTGACGATGATTCCATCAGGGTTTAAAAAGCCTAAGAGGAGGGCTTCCCTGGTGGCACAGTGGTTAAGAATCCGCCTACCAGTGCAGGGGACACGGGTTCGAGCCCTGGTCCGGGAAGATCCCACATGCTGTGGAGCAACTAAGCCCATGCTGTGCCACAACTACTGAGCCTGCGCTCTAGAGCCCACGAGCCAAAACTACTGGGCCCAGGTGCCTAGAGCCCGTGGTCTGCAACAAGAGAAGCCACCGCAATGAGAAGCCCGCGCACTGCGACGAAGAATAGCCCCCACTCTCAGCAACTAGAGAAAGCCCACGAGCAGCAACAAAGACCCAACGCAGCCAAAAATAACTGAATAAAATAAATTTGTAAAAAAAAAAAAAAAGCCTAAGAGGAGAGGAACGAGGAGGCTGAAGATCTGAGAAAATGGAAAAAGCAGAGAAACGCAGCAAGGAAATAGCAGGAAAGGCAGCAAAGGCACCTCCTCCTCCGCCCCCTCTGCCACCTCCTCCCCCTCCTCCCCCTCCTCTTCCTCCACCACCTCCTCCTCCCCCTCCTCCGCCTCCCCCCTCCTCCTCCTCCCCCTCCCCTCCTCCCCCTCCCCCCCTCCCCCTCCCCCTCCTTCTCCACCTCCTCCACCACCTGCACCACATTCCTTGAAGGCCTCAATGGGCCCCAGGGATGGCCCACAACCATCTGGTCATCAGCAAGGGGGCATGCATTCTTTAGATTCAGGAATACCCCTGCAGTACAGCATAATACTCAAGGTTCAACTAGAAAAGGTTACATTATGCCTGACAGCAAATTCAGTGCAATCCAAAATCACCACCACCACCACCCACCACTTACAGGGTAGACAGCATGGTCCAGGCAGACGGTAAAACACTGAAGATTCCCCAGAGCCATGAGATGCAGTCTTTACTGAAGGGCTCCCACAATCCGGGCAAGCCAGCCGTCTGGAAGCTCGGGAAACATGGTGCAGAAAAGCACAGCAGGAGAAGCCAGTCCAAGGACAGATACAGTTCAGCACCCAGTATCAGGACAAGCTTGAAGGAAAGACCGCCTGAACTGTGTTTTGAAGGAAAAACAGAAGCATCCCAAGCAAATAAAGAGGGAAAGAGCTTATCAGCCAGAAGGAGAGGGAGGTGCACAGCTTGGCAGATTTGGGGGAAAATAAGCAGTAAAGAAGGAAAATAATGAGTTGGGGATTGGTGGGTGGTAATGTGGGGTTGGCAAGAGAAGATGAGGCTGCAGAGAGGCAGGGCCCAGTTCACAACAAGCTTTGTGTGTCCTGATACGAAAGATGGACGTTTTCCAGTGGCTGAGAGTGAGCCAGTGAGGGTAAGTACACAGAACATCCTAGAAAAGCCCTCGTTCTTTAAAGATTCAAAATAAAGACTCCCTATAAGGAATTGGACTATCCTATTTGAAAAATTCTGTTATCCAGAATGGCTTACTCCACATTTCTGAAAAGTGCGTACTGTAATCTCTCAGCAAGGCCCTCCTCGGGCAGAGACACACCACCAGTCACGGGAAGCATGGCCCAGCTTCACTTTTAAGGTGGATCCGGAGCCCACATGTCAGAGTTCCAATAATTTTGCTCTCGGCCCTCCACAGCTGCTTTAGGAACCACTCATGAGGAAAAGAAAAATATTCTACATTCTACCCCTTATTGGGTGTCATCCTAGACTAGGTAAAAAGGTTGTTCTATCACCCTGGGCTCATCTGAACAAACCCCCAATAAGAGAGGCTGCGGAGAGGACATTTTCAGCCCAGCCCCATCCCCACGCCCAGCCCAGCCAAGGGAGAAAGTGCCATTCTAAGAACTACTGCTACTGTCACAAGCAGTCTTTATTCCAGTGAGGCCGCTTTCCAGTGGGCAATGAAAACCATCTCGGACTTTAGTACCAGTGACTGGGATCAGAGGAAATCCCAAAGCTTCCCTCTGTTTCCATCCGCCTGTACCAGTTCTAGCTCAGTGGCCTTTAGAACTAACTTCATATCCGAACTAGTACAAAAGCCTGTTCAGCGACCTCCCAGCTATCTTCTCTCCCCACTCTAATCTGGCCCCGATACTGCCACTAGGTTCATCTTCCTAAAACAGAGCTTTGCGTACACCATCTTCCCGATCAAAAGTCGCCCTGCCTTCCAAAAGTCCACGGCCCCAATCTAGCTTGCCAACTTCATCTCCAGCTCCTCGCTAATGGAAACCCAAGCTGACTTACTTTATAACCCCAAAATTCATATTTGTGCATTCGTCAACCTACGCTGGCTGCTCTACCTCCCTTTAACTCTTCCATTCAAATCTTAATCATCCTGGGTCCAAGGACCCAAGGCAAATCCTACCTCCACTGCCTTTAAGCAGCTAAAGTAAACTCCCGCCTCTGATTTCCCATCAACTTTGGGTTCCAATAATCCACAACCATTCACCGCACTGCCACATCATTCCTATTGTTGCTCTGAACTGTTCACTTGAATCTTTTTTTTTTTTTAAAGATAGTAGTCATCTTTTTTCTTTTTTAAATTTATTTATTTATTTATTTATTTTTGGCTGTGTTGGGTCTTCGTTTCTGTGCGAGGGCTTTCTCTAGTTGTGGCAAGCGGGGGCCACTCTTCATTGCGGTGCGCGGGTCTCTCACTATCGCGGCCTCTCTTTGTTGCGGAGCACAGGCTCCAGACGCGCAGGCTCAGTAGTTGTGGCTCACGGGCTCAGTTGCTCCGCAGCATGTGGGATCTTCCCAGACCAGGGCTCGAACCCGTGTCCCCTGCATTGGCAGGCAGATTCGCAACCACTGCGCCACCAGGGAAGCCCCTGAATCTTCTATTGTTGTTTAACTTCTCACACATGTTTTTTTCCCCAATCTCTCTAACTATGTTGCTTGAGGGCAAGGACAGAAGGCTTTCCATTTAATTGAATAAATGTTTATTGAAGGATTCCTAAGTGCTAGAAGTGTAGCCGGATGGGTGAACCCAGTCCCAGTGCTTTCAGGCACTTACACATAAAGAAAAGAAGAGGGAAAGTACATAGATATTGACAATGCCAAGTAGAAGGGAACAAGCAGGGCCTCTGGGGTGTTTTAGGTGATGCTTCCTCTCACTCTATCCTTCCAGCTCCTATTCACTGAGACCCAATCTAATACTTTCTCCTTCTTTGACTCCCTCAAGCGTAATGCTACCAAGACACAGTGCCCACTGCCCTGTCCACGTCTTTATTAGTATTTACCTCCCTCACCAAGACGAGGCTACTAGATGACGCAGGCAGGTGATTTCCTCACCTCCCTGTTCCTGATGTCAAGCCGTCACCTCTCAGAGCAGGAGTTTCATGAATGCTGGCTGATGAGTGAATGTTGGCTTAGTAGATGTTAACCAATGCCATCAAGGAGACAGAGTGTACAGGGCCTGTAGGCAGGAAGCAGACATTCTGACTAGAGGCCAGGTCGGCACAGAGACAGCAGACAGAGGAGTCAGAACAGCTGTGAGTCAAGTCCTGGCTCCACGCTCCACAGCTGTGTGACCTGGGCAAGCCTCAGCTTCCATATCTGGAAAATGGGAGAGTAAGACCACCCACCTCGTAGGGTTACCATAAAGATGAAATGACACAAAATGATCAAACAGAAGAGTGCCTGGCACAAAAGCAGAGCACGAAGAACGTGTGTGAGGAAAAGACTGAAGTCGAGTATGCTGGATGGAAGGGCAGGGAGCAGAGGACAGACACCCAGAAAGTAGGGGGTGTGAGAAGGCAGAGCCTTGGGCCACATAAGGTGGTCAGGAAGCAGGGGCTCTGGATCTGCCTCCCCTCTGGATAATTCTCTCGACCTCCCCAGGCTTAGTTTCCAGAGCTGTGAAATGAAGGTCGAGCGGGCTCAAGGGTCTCCTGCAGCCCCGGAGCTGTCTCAACATCACAGATCTGCCTTCCACTTATGGAGGAGGCATCCGTAAGTACTTACAAAGCCCAGGTGGGAAGGATTCGCACCAACAGAGAAGGGGGAGAAGACGCCAAGATGGCAGAGAGGAAAGTCCTTCCTACTGGATGAAAAGCACTCGAGTCCCCCCTGTCTTCTCGGGCCCACTTCGTCCTCTGAACGTGGGAGCCCTGGCCCGATCCACATCTAAGTCACTGCACATTCATCACCGGCGCCAGAAAGATCATCGCCCACAATCCATCCTAAGGTATTTAAGACGCTTTTCAAGGCGCCCTGACATGCACACACGAACAAGCGCTAGAGCCTGCTCACTCCTCCCAGGCCAGATAAGTCAAAATCCCTACAAACTCAGAGGAAAGGAAACACACGCCGCATTCCAGGATTGTACTTTCCTTGCCTTTTTACAAAGCCGTCAATGTCTGAACCACAACAATGAATCCCTAAGAGAATTCATTTCGCTGATCTGAAATGTCCTTCACATTTTTAAAATAACAGCTTTCGGGAGAGGTCTGAAGGAGTCCGAGGCTGTGAGTCTGCTGGTATCCACTCACCTCTCCCTCCCCATCACCCCCGGAGCTGGAAACACAACTCGGAACGCAAATCATTCTGTGTGGACACAACTGTTTATTCAGTGCAGACCTACTAAGCACCAGGCACCGTGCCTGGAAGCGAGAAAAGCCCCATCCTGCTTATCACTTGGGTTGCGCCTCTCTTGGCTCCCCAGACAAGCACAAAATACCATTCCCTTCCCGGATGAGAGCTGACATCAGTCGAGGAGGCTGGTACACAAACAGTGTTGGCAGATTAAGGACCTACGCAAATGTTCTGGAAACAAAAGCAGGGAGGGGATGGTTCCCAGTTAGCCACAAAAATGTTAACCTTAATAATAACAAACATGTGTTTAATGCATCAAGGCAGTCTCTAATCACAGAATAACACTAAAGAGTCCACATGATTGGCTACTGATTTTAAATTAAAAAGAAAAAAGAAAAAAGAGGAAGAATGAAATCCCCGCATGCCTGTGTTCTGCTGTAAATTCCCCTAAATTCTAATGCTACCGTGGAGAGCTGGAAAGATTAGGAAGTCCTTTCTTCCCAATTGGCCTGGGTACGTCAAAAAAGGACTCTGTTAAGAGCAAGCCTTGCCCAGTAGCCAAGGCTCCATCTCCATGTGCGTTTGCTGCGCGTCCAAAACACAGCCCCATAATGCGACGAAAGAGGCTAAAATCATGGGTGAGGCTGCACTTCCCATTCTAGCCCCAGTCTGTGATTATCTACCACTCCAGATTACCCAAAATTACCTCTGGAGCCTTAAACGCCTTACATTTTCTTTCATTCCTAGAACCAATTCTTTTTTGGAAACTTTCACAAGGGATGAAGGAACAAAAAAACCAAAAGCCCTAGATATTTCGTGAGCGAGCACAATTTCGAGGGTTTTTTCTGTAAATATCTCATGCATATTGCCGCTACCATATACTTAGGCGGAACAAAATTAATTCCATGTCTGTGAAACTAGGAAAACTCAGAATCCTGGAAACGCTTACCTGATTTCCTTTTTAAGCCACTTCTGTTCCTGATATATCCTTAGAGGCAGAATATGAGGGTGATTGAGGAACTCATGCAGGTAGTAGTTATGACTGCAATCTCCAGGATGAACAGTTTAAACCAGAAACCTGCCCCCAGTAAGTAAGTGAGCAAAGTAACACCATGTGGTCTGTCAGTGGTTACAAAGTTTATGTAACTACTGTCCTTCTTTCCGTAACACAGTTCAATATTAGGCTCCTTGGCAGGTGAACCTGGTGAGTTATTTGTTAAAACACGGAAAAGTTTATATTTGAAAAACCCTTGGTTTTCTGTAACAGGTAAGGCTCCCAAAGCATCCATCATGATTGCGTTAATCAAATAACCTGAAATACAATTAAGGGACTAGCTAATAAAAAGATGCTTGCTATGAATCCTTTTTGTAAAATAAAAATCCTTTTGTACCCCAAACAATTACTTCTCTTAAATTATTTGCTTTTAAAATAAGATTTATAAGCCAACTTCTCCTAAAATAGGGCATTCTTACACTTAGCTTCAATTATGGAATAAACAGTTGAAGAGTGAAAAACAAACTCTCCCAATTCTCCTAAAACAGGGCATTCCTATGCTTAGCTTCAACGTTGAAATAATAATGTCACAAACCTTATATTTATAATTGTACTTAACTTCAAATCTCCTCTTTCCAATAAGCACTGCCCTCTCCACCCAGGACAGTATCAGTGCCAGAATGGTGAGGAAACTTCTCTCTAGCAACACAAATTTGGTGGCATAAAATTAAGTCTGTTTGCAATTTTCCTGACTTGTACTTCTACACAATTGCTTTTCTGAATCTGTTTTTCTTCCCAACATCCCTCCCTTCACACTCACCCCCCAGCTCCCCCTAACGAGGTAACCTCCCTGGCAAAATGAGAAGATTCCCCTTTCCCTGTTAGAGCCCAGGCTTTGCAGAATCCCACAGGCTCAACTCAGCTTTCATTGACTTAATTTGGAAACAATTAAAATTTTCAGCACTGCTTTTTATCACAAAGCACATCATCCTCAAGCAGTTCTCAAAGAGTAGGTAACATTCCCAAACCCATTGGTTTCCATAATACATAAGAAGTTAGCAAGCAGGCCCAGCTGTTTATGAATGGCCTAATGTATCAAAGAAGTTCTAATGCAGTCTACAAGTCTACGGAATCTACAACCAACACAGAAAAGACTTTGTGGTTCTTCTCTTCAGCACTACATACTTGTAGTGTTTGATATTTCAAGGCAGAGTACACCTTGGAACTGGTCAGGCCTCTTCCCATTTCAGAGCTGGAAAGCTAGAAAACCTAAATAGTCTGAGCTTTGCCACTAACTTAGGCAAGCCCTTTCTCTGAGCCTCTACGTTCCTAGTTAAAAGACGAAAAACTCACTGAAGCTTGGAGACAGCACCTGAAGCCCAGAGAGGTCAAGACGTATTCTAAGGTCACACAGCAAGTTAGCATAGGATGATGCAAGATGAGAACCCAGATCTCCAGATTTTACTTATACCACCCTGCCTACCAGTCAACTCAGGGAAGAATGACAGAGACAAAACAAACACATACATACACACACACACACACATACACACACACTGGGGTTCTTCTACCTCCACTGTCCTCCTGGCTCCTGTTTCAGAAAAACGAAATATATTTGACCCTGGGGATAGCTCCAACAACTGCAGTTTTCCATTCTCTCTAATATCCTCTGGCCATTACATCGTTGCATCTCTTCCTTACTTCACAGTTTCCTCATTCCACAAAACACACACATAGGCAGGCCCACACCCATCCTCAGAACTATAAATCTCTTCCTTTTCCAACAGCAAAGAAAGTTGAGGCCAGAACTGAGATGATTCAAACACAAGAACCTTGTTCAAATGTTAACTGCAGCCGTAACTCTACCCAGAAGTAAATATGACAAAATGGAATACACTCTCACAGGGAAAAGTTTGTGTCCCTCCGCCACTCTATCATTTGTCAAGTAACTTTGTCATTTCTCCCACTGCTGCATAATCACGTAATGAAAGCCCCAGATGTAATTCACATACACAAGAAGGCAGACTTAGGGTTGATAAAGGACCCTTTATCTGCATTGCTAATAGTTTTTTAAAGAACAGGCAAAATGCTATATGTAGAAGGATAAAGGACGAAAAAGAAAATGTCCTTTTCTGTTTGTAACAACAATGTGGGATAATCAACTGGTACTCTTGGACTTTATCCAGCCACCATTCTTGCCACGGCTTGAATACACAGAGCATGAAACTAGGAATCCTATTAAATTATTTCCCTGCTAACACCAAGCTTTCCTCTTCCAGAACATCCCATCTTCCAGCCACACCACTGACTGTTCTCCATTCACACTACATATTTTAAGGTTTCCATGCTGTTCTTTCTGCATGGGGTTCCCTCCTGTTCTACTATCCCGGCAAACTCAAGGTTTTACTTTGAACAAACCTGTACGTGAGCAGTTCATAGCAATGGTTCAACGTCTGCCTGCCCCCAAAAGACTATAAACTAATTGTGGACCCTCTGCAGCCTCTACACAGAGTATGGCGTCTGTCACATAATAGACATTCAGTTGTTACTTGCTAAGTTAAAAGGAGAAAAGTCTCTCAGAATGTCAATGTGGTCAGGGAGGAACAGAGGACCTGAGTACCTCTCAATGTCAAATGCTCTGGAGCAGAACCGCAAAGCCTCATCAACACTAGCAGATCCCGTGAAGTGGCTGTATCGCCAAGGGGTGTCAGTGGCAGGGTGCCTGGAGTTCTCAGTCCCCTGGGTCTTACAGCCCTGGCCCCATGTGCTCCCCACTCTCTGAGAATCTCTGGCTGCAAAGACACCTTCACCTTATTCATGGACCCTAAGGAAGGTCAGGATCCTGTGTCACTTTCTTCCTCGACCTCTGCCATGTGGCTTCCTTGAAATTCACAAGACTTCATTCACGCCTTAAGATCACAGTATATATATTCCCCATGACCAGTTTTCACTAGCTGATGCTCAATGGAAAATTTAATAGTATTTTCCTGTTCCAATCTCTAACCCCTTGGCTATACTGCACCTATGAGAATCAATCTACAAAGCCTTCGATAGCTGAAATAAAGCTTTATGCTGACCACTTCCCTATGCCACAACAAAAGGTCTCCTCAAACTACCTAAATATGCACTATACATATGAGTAAAGGATCACAAATGCAGTCTACCAGACTCCAGAGTTCTAGGAAATGTCATAACTCATGCAGGTTCACAGATCCAAATGCTGAGTCTACCTCTATATGCTGCACTGGGTCTTTAAGAATCCAGGAAGTCCTAAACCTTGGCGACATCTGCCTCTCTTCCTGCCAGTATTCTGAGTTGGGTAGTCTCTTCTTAGACTCTTTCTCCGACCTTTCCTGTCTGCCCACCTCTGGAGTCAGCTTTGATAAGACTTGGCCACGGTGGGTAAGCCTGGGCCACGCGGCTTTGTTCTTCAGCGGAAATAGAATTATCTTCAATTTCTGCTGGAAGACACCTAGACACTAATGATTTAATACCATTGAAAGTGCAGAGAGAGCATCTGAGATGAAAGTGCAACCACACTGCCAAATGTTACATCTGTATAAATACAAGGTATGTACTTTTAAGGGGATAACTGTGAGAAATTTTAAGTTTAATGGAGTCAGTTCTAGACTCCATCTAGAACAGAGGTAGCATGACTTTATGAAGATGGCAGATGTGCAGCCCAAAAACCAAAAGGGGGAGTTTTGATTACAAACCCCCAGGGAACTTAGAGTTAGCACAGTCTAATGCCCAAAGGATGGAGTTTGCAGAGGTTCTGTCTCCCCAAAATTTATAGCCCTCACTTACTTAGAGATTATCACTGAGTCTGCTCAGAGTCTCACATAATACTTTGCAGTTAACCTGTTCTGAGCTGCCCAAATGACACTTTAGATGTAAGCAGGCCCATTGCTTAAGCATTCGGAATCCACTCATTAGTGCAAGCAGGCATTGGGTACAAAAAAGTTAGGTTCCTGAGCCTTCAAGATAAACCACAGCCTTTTGTAACATAGGTTCATCAGTGCTGGAATAGAAAACTAGTCCCCCCTAGTGTCCTGCCACTGTAGGTGGCTGAAGGATGGAGACACTCCTGCATCAACTTTCAAGCACAGCTCAGGAACCCAGAACCACAGGAAACCTTCACCTCCTTCCCAAGAGGTGGAAGCACTCCTGGGACCTAGGATGAGATGGAAAAAACCTTTCATTTCATTCCCAAGGCCCTTCTAGTTATGTTTTAAAAGGCAAAGGAATCTGCATTATCCCACGCCAAAAAGTTAACCCCCAACCCGGCACACTTCATTCAGTGAAGCCAGAGGGCCTATACTTGTCAGCAACTTCCACCCACTCCAGAGCGATACCATCTTTTCTTTAAAAACCTCTCTATACCACTAGGGAGACTGGTTTCCTTTCCCAGCCATTCTCGAAAACCCACTAAGATCTAAATCTTAACGATTTTGCCTCTCTGTTCCAATTAGTTCTCTTCCCAGTTTGGAATTAACAGGGCCAGGCTCGATAAATGTGTGTTCCCTCAAGCAATTTTCACTGAAGTGTACTCCTGAAAAATAAAGGTACACTAAGAGATGTGTAAAACCTTCAAGCCAGTGGTTTTTTTTTTTTTTGTTAACCCCCAGTGAGGACCCACCATGCCCGTGAGTAATTCATTCATGTCACCCTTTTGTGAGACATGAGAAGAGAAACCTCCACGTGTTCCTTTCCTAATTTAGAAGCTTCCCTTATCTTAAGTCTACCAAAGCTGACTCCTGAGGTGGTAAGGCAGGAGAGGTGAGGAGGAAAATTAACCTGAAGTGACTGCATGCTGGCAGGGAGTTAATAAGCACTTTGGGTTTCCACCAGTGCCAGAGAGGGATGGCACCTGCATTTAGGGAAGGGGAACGTCCACCTGCCACCCTTTCCCCATCCCCACCCCCAGCCCATGAACGAAGCAGAAGCCTGAGCCCTCTCTTGCGGCACTTACATAAGACCCTATAAAACTTCCTGTGACATTCACGCAAAGTGTAAGCTGCTATTTTGCTCCCTTGGGAGATCATTTTAATGGACTGAGTAACAAAATTCACAGATTCAGAATTCAGCAAAAACCTGCTCAACCGAGGTACATCAGCTCAGGGACGAAAAAAATCCATCCCCGTTAAACAGGGTCACCCGGGGGGATGGTTCAGTGCAGGAGAGACAATCTGTTCCCTCCTAAGTGACCCATTTAAAATCAGATCGTTCCAGAGAAAGCTCACGGGTTTAATAAATTTCAAACGGGCAAGGGGAGGCTTGCAGGACTGAGGTTCCTTAAGAGTAAAATTTTAAAGACAGTAATAAGGCATTGAGCAAAATAACTTAGGGGTGCACAAACTTTGGAGTCAGTCACTCCACCCTTCAGAAACAAGGACTTTCACAAGACTGTCTGGATCGCTACCCAGTGACCACTCATCACAAGCAGCTTTGTCCAGTAGGACCGACACTGGTTGGGTTTCCTCTCTACTGCTATCGCTGCCAGCCAACCGCTCTGCCCAATAGAGGGACTCACAAGCTGTGGCTCTCACCCCAAATCGGCCTCGACTCTGCAACAAGGAGCAAAGAAAAGTTCTTCACAGCATCACGCCAGGAAAGGCAGGTGGGGACTGCCCAAAGGGACAGCTCTAAACATAGCAGGTTCCCCCAAAGCACAGGTGCTCACAGCCAACAAGCGGCCGGGGAGGGAGGGTCGACATCGCCTCCTGGTGTTAGCGGGAAACTCCTCCTTGCTCTCTCAGTTAGCAGCCCGCGAGCCTAAGGAGCAGGGCAGGCCCTGGGACGCGTCCTGGGGGACATCAGAAACTCCGCGACTTCTACCTCCAGCCTCTCCAGGGCTCCGGGCCCAGGCGGCAGAAGCCGTGCCCTCACTTCCTCCCTCTTCGCCAGCATCCCGAGTACAGGGGGTACCAGCCACAGGTTCGGAGAACTTGTCCGGCACCGCTCACCAGGGCGCCCCCGCGGCGGCTCTCTCGCACCGCCGGGGCTCCTACCTTGGCCGTGACTGCCGCCAGGCAGAGGGAGACCGCGGAAGAGCTGGGTGGCGCGGCGGCGCTGCCACCTACGAGGCGCAGGGGTTCCGGGTCGGGGTCCCAGCAGGCGCTGCCCTAGTCCGAGAGGCGGTGACAAGCGCAGACTTCGGGGCGGCCCCCGCCTCCAAACGCGACGGGAAGGGTCCGGGCCGCCGGAGCTGAGCACAGTCCTGTCTTCCTCTCCCTCCGGCACTGCTGCCTGGAGCTGCTCCCTGCCCCGGGGACTCTACGGAGCCGGGGGCGCCCCGCATGGGCAGGGGCCTGGGTTCGCCTCGGTCTGAGTCCGGGGAGGGGGCGCTGGGAGAGACGCCGGGCGGCCGCCGGGGCCGGCTCCACCTCCCGCGCTCCCCGCCGCTTCGCCCCTTCAGGGCAGGGCCTGCCCGCTCCCAGCCCGGCTGGCCGAGCGCGGCCGCGCCCCCAGCTTCGGGCGCCCGGGCTCCCGCGCGGCGGCGGGGCAGCGGCAGTCCGGCCCGGCCGAGCACAGAGCGCGGAGGCGGCGAGGGGGGCTGCAGGCGGCCTCGGCGACCCCTCCCCCCGGGCCTGCGCCGCCCGCCCGCGGCTCCGCGGTAAGGAAGCGCTGGAGAGGGCCTCGCCCCGACCTGGGGCGCGGGGCCGGGGGCGCGGGGCCGGGGAAGGCGCCCCGGGAAGGTCACCGGAGCGGAGGCGGGGCGCAGCGCGGTGCGTGCAGGGAACCGAGGAGGGCGGCCCCGGTGCCGCCGGGAGCGCTCGCCGGCCTCGGCTGCCGCCGCCTCCGAAACGCGCCGGCTTCCCCGAGCGCCAGGCACTCGGAGCCGGGCGGCCGCTGCAGCCGCCGCCGGCAGCCGGGCGCCACTGGCCGGAGCCGGCAAGCGATCCCCGCCTCCCGCGCCCGGCCAGGCGGGGGCCGCCGCGCGGGGGGCGGCGGGGGGACGGGCGGGCGGGCGAGCTCTGGGGTCCGGGGTTCGGGCTGGCCGCGCCGCCGCGTGCCCAAAGCGCCGGGCTCGCTCAGCAGCTGCAGTGACTGTGTGTCTGTGTCATGTCTGTGCAGCTGGGGGGGACCGCGAGCCCGGGCCGGGCTCCGAGCGGGGGCGGGGCCGGCGCCCACCTCGGCGCCCGCCCCCACCCCGTGACGGCGCGGCTGGCCAATGGCAGGAGCCTCAGCCGCGCGGACCGAGAGGCCGCCCCCGCCTAGGCCCCGCCCCCGGCGAGGCTCCTCCTTTCTACTTTTTCAGCTCGCTCACACGCAGGCGGAAGCAACACCCGGAGCCGGGATTCTGGCCGGGGTCGGGACGAAAGCGTGCAAGCTGGGAGCTCCCCGCCCTTCTCCCCCCACCCCGGCCGCTCCCGGCCGCCTCGGGCTTGGCGAGCCTCGCGGAAAGAGGGGGAAGGGAAGCGGGACGGGTCCGCAGCTGCTGCCGTAGAGACTCTTGCAGGCTCGCAAGGCCGTGCAGACTGCCCACTCTTCCTTGTACAAAACAGCCGTCGTGGGAAGTAGGAAGTTTCCCCGCCTCCACTTCTACTCGGGTCGCCGCTTCTCTCGAAGGTGGGCAGAGTATGGGACAGGCTGAGGCTGCCAGAAGCCACGTTGAAGGGCTTTGACAGCATCATTTGGGGCCACGTATTCAAGAATCCGGTCCAAGGCTTCTTATTCTTCGGGGAAACTGCATTTTTTGGCCCCCCCCGCCCCCAACACACACACCCCAGGCACGCACAGCACGCCCCCTCCCTGTTACGATTTCATTCTTTCTCTTTCCCTCCCGGCACAAGAACCCTGACCTCAATATCCCATTGAATGGACTTCCAGCCTCCCAATTCTAAAGACGAGGGTGGGGCGCCGAGAGTCCCCTATAGGTGGGAGTGAGTGAAATTGGCTGGGCAAAGGGGCAGGGGGTGTGAGAGTGGCTGGAAGGAGGAGGCCTGGAGAGAAAACCCAGAGGAGGAGAAAGCAGAGGCAGGGAGAGAAGGAGGACGCAGAGGGATGGACAACTCTGGGAGACCGGAGCTCCGGCGCGTAATCCAGCTCCCGGGATTTTGGTCAGCTCGGTCCCAGGGCTTCTGGGGTCCCCTTCCCCCCGGGCCCCCACCTCTCCCCAGCCGGGCGGGCCGCCGGCTTTCTTAGCCCTTGGTCTCAGAGGAGGCAGCGGGAAGCCCACCCTAGCGCTTGGAAGGAGCAGGGGAAGGATGCAAAAAGAGAAAGTGCAAGGGTGGTGAAGCGAGGGGGTGCGTAAGAAAAGGACGCCGAGCTCGGGCTGCCGCGCTGACCCAAGTGCTTCGGAGGCTCGTCCCTCGCTCCCCTCCGGACCTGGCTCCTGCCTAAATAACCCGGCTCACGGCCTTTAGCTTGACCCAGCCGGGTTCCTTCCCCCATCCGCTCTCTTCCAGCCCCTTTAAGCAACGACTCCCCAACCCAGCCCCCCACCCCCCAACTACCCCACCACCACCATCCGCTCTTCCCCGGCTCTGGAGCGCTGTTTACCTAATCTCAGTGGCACACCGAGCCGAGGAGAACGCCAAAAGAAGGTAGCGTTTGCACAACAGCGTCCCCGGCGAAGAAGTAAAAAACGTTTGCATTGGAGCTTCGGGATAAGTTAACTGCGAAGCTGGGGTCCTGCTGTCCTATCTCGGCGGGGATGAGGCTTGCCCTGCACGTTTGCAGGGACAGGAGATCTTATCTGGTTTTGATGCCATTACCGTGTCGGAGAAGAGCGTTATGTGATAAAATATTATCTAATATCCTAGAGACCATTAAAGTGTCAAAGTTTAATGCCAAGCCTTTTAGCTCCAAAGCTGCTCCTTTCTTCCTGTGGCGTGCAGCTCTGTTCTAGAACGCGCTGAAAACAAGGGGATCATTTTTATTTTTTGCGGCCGACTGTCCTTGCTTCCAACTCTATTCCTCCTTCCCTACTCCAACCCCTGCCCCGGAACTGGGTAAAGTTAAGGCAAGAATTTGGGCTTTCTTTTTATTCATTGCTTTGCTTCACTTCATTAGTGGTGTAAAATACATTATTACAATACATTTACATATTAATAAGGCTCTGACTGAGGAAGGAGACCTGAAATTTACAAGCAAAGGAGAAAATAATGGAATAACATCAGAAATTAAAAGATAAGCATGTGGAAACTGAACATCTCCATTATAATTCCCGAAGTGTAGTGCATTCTCGACGTTGGATTTTAGAAAGAAAAATATGCCCATGGTCGGGGAGGGAACAATAGTCACCCTGGTCAGCAAGGTACATTGAAGATATATTCATTATTCAGGAATTTCACAAAAATTACTTGCATCAGTCAATAAGCACCTTAAAGGTGTAAAAGCTCCGTTCTATCAATTCAGTGTTGCAGTGTTCCAAAGTCAGTGGAATATCTCATGCTGTAAAAGACAGGAATGTTGCCAATTATTCCACAAACGGAACCTTTCTGTTAGTTAATATCACGTCAAGCCCCACATTTAAAGAATTCCTTTGCCCCACCAGCAGAAGATTTTATCTATATCTCCAAAAGTAGGATGTACTTGCCTATGAATTATAGCCCTTTGACACAAACCGGATATAAATGTCTTCAAAGGATTTCAGCTATGACATAATATAGTATGAGGAATGCAGAATAAAATATGTAAGGTGATATATCTGTTATTTCTAAGGAATCTGCACTGCTTTTGCTAAGAACTGAGAAATGAAACAATATTGAGCCCTCTGAACCAACTGTTATCTATCTCCACACTTGTCACGGGAGAGATTCAGAAAGGTCTCTTTTTAAAAATCAGGGTCAAGGAGACCTAATCGTAAGAAACCTGTCTCAAAACAGTCACTAGGGGGCCCTAGAAGCATCTCAAAGAGGAAGAAGGAAAACCTGCTCTCACCTCCGTTTTTCCAAGTCTCATTTTCTGGGTACTAATGAAACTGGAATCTAAAAACAAGTTAAGAGCATGGTGCAAAGTTTGGAGGCAAATCGGGCATTAAGCCTTAAAAGACCAGAGTCCCATTTTGACTCATGAGTCAAGAGTTTAGTCGCCCCACCCTTCTCGCTTCCAAGATATACAACAGAAAAAGGAATATTGCATTAATTGAGATGAAAGTGGCCAGATACTGTCACCATCTTTAAGTCAACCCAATTATTTTTACTATTCCAAATAGAACCTCCCTTCTAAGATTTTAGGGCTGTTTTCTGAATGTTTTGAATGTTCTTCAAGTGCTAGGTAGCAAGATGAACGCATCCTCACAGGGGTGACATGAAAAGTTTTTAAGCAACCTATGCAGCAGGGTATCCACCAAACAACTTATGGGAAGTAAGCCAACCATAGGGGCACTAGCAATAGACCAGAGTCCTGGAAGTGAAGCAGGAGATAGATGGGCCCCAGGCTGAGCGGCTGGAATCTGTCCCCTGTGGACAGATACTCCAAGATAAAGATGATGGCAGGAGCAAGGAGGAGCTGAGTCCTGCTTGGATAAAAGATAAAGAGACCACATATTTCTCATTCTTGAGGTCAAGGAGACCTCCCTGACTACACATGCGCAGAAAGTCTCCTTGGGGGTCCAAAGGCAGGGGGTGTCACCCCATAATGGGTATTGTCAACCTTCCCATAGGCCTCTGCACTAGAATCCATCTTGGCTAAAAGATGTGCATGCATGTCAGAGAGGAACCTAGGACAGGTCAGGTGTGGAAAAAGAAGTGAGATAATTGGCCAAAGGCAAACAAAGACCCAGAAGAACTGCTCTATATAAGTGATTTGATCACCTCTCTGGGGCTCTCCGCTTCATTAGAGAAGATGCCCACACCCTTTTCTCTCCGGCTGTGTATCTCTGCCTTGCTTCTGCCTTAAATAAACTGTTTCTCTGTGTGCTCTCCCACTTAATGTGCTGTGTCTCAAATAATAAACTTTGTACCTGTTTTTACAGTTTTTGCCTCCTTTAGATATTCTTGCTTTCAAACGGGGCAAGAGCCAGGGGAACTTTGCTTCTAACCTCTAGCCCTTCCTTGCTGGTCTAGTGGCTAGGATTCCTGGTTTTCACCCAGGCTACCCAGGTTCAATTTCTGGGCAGGGAACTAAGATCTTGCTGCAAGCCTCCACTCACTGCTGTCTTCTCAAGATCAGAAGCACCTGGTAGGCCAGGTATTAAATCTTTAGTGTAGGTTCTGGTGAGAAGGTGGAGGTGGGAGGACGGGGTTGGGGGGGGGGATTCCTTGGGGAGGGCAGTGGCAGCTGGGGTGACAGGCAGGGTAGAGCTGGAATGGTGGGGTGGGGGAGGGGACACTTAACAGCCAATATGGAAGGATTTCAATATTTTAACAAGTAATGTTTGTCAAAACAACTGAATATCAGCCCTGACCATACATAAATTTGCCCCCAATTTTTTGTAAACTTCAATATCTAGCAATCAAATTCTCAGAGTTTCCAAATCCTTAGCCGTCACATAATATATTTCCCACATCTTATCAGTAAATAAGGTTAAGCTGTCTTTTATGAGGGTCAAGAATCAAACAGCACTCAGGTTGCACAGATATGGAGAAACCTAATTATCCTTTAACCAATACTGCAGAAATATCTACAAAAGATGTCATATCCAGACACATTTCAGATGTAAATTTAAGCACTGGGTGTGAAACTCTTCTCTGTCATTGAGGCCAATAATCAAAAGACATTCCTGGGCAGAACAAAATGCCTCCATCAGGGCTAAGCAGGGAACAAGCTACTTGCTAGCTGAAGAATTAAAGAATGTTGCAAAAGCCACCAAATTAACACTAATGGAAATGTGATTTGAACATAATTTAACTAAAAACAAAGCAAGTCTAGAATTGAGACATGAGACAGAGAATGGGGATGAAGTCTTTCCGAGTGGAAAAAAAAGTAGTTTATGTTCCCATCATCGTGTTCATCAAGCAGGCAAGGTACAGGTATTCTCAAAATAGCATTATTAACATCCAGAAAACTTGCCACTGAAAACCTCAGAGCCAGCTAATTAGAACAAATTTGGTTCTAGATGGAGAATCCCACTGTCTTTAGGAGAGAGAGTTTATTCACTCACTGACTGTGAAAGTCCATCAGAGGAAAACCTTACCAGGTATATAGCACCCTGATCACCTTATGACAAAATGCTCAACTGGGGACCCAAAGCCCCTCTGCAGACAGGAAGGAAACATCAGTGCTAAAGAGATCAATTTAGAGGACAGAGTGAGCTTTTCTCCTGAGATCATGGCCCCCATAAAGATAAGGGGACCTCAAGCCACTGGATCACAAGACCCTCAAAACAAAAATGAAAAAAAAAATTCAAACATTGGTAAAGACATCGAAGTCCTGAAATAAAAGATGATGGCTTATTCCTTTTGGGGCTTTTAGGCAAAAAACTTCTGTTTAAATGGCTGTCATAGTTGTGTGGGTATATTTTATCAGATCTTGCTTTTTTCCTGCTCTCTCTATCTAAGGGACTCATAGATCAGGACATCTCAAACCTCAATGTGCGTACACATCACCTGGGAATCTCATTAAAAGGCCAATACTGATTCAGCAGGCCTGGAGTGGGGCCTGAGATTCTGCTTTGCCAACAAGTTCCTGTCCATGGACCACACTTTGAGTAGCAAGGCTGTGGAGGACACTTGTCGGTAGTCAACCACCTCCTATATCCCCTTTCTCATCCCGAGGGTATTGTGTTAGTAGGGCTCCCCAAAAAGTAAACCCTGAGACAAGGACTTGGGGGCAAGAGATTTATTTGGAAACTTCAGTGAGAGTGAGGAAATGAAATAGGAAAGGGAGGAAGACCAACAAGGGATGAATTAATAAATGGTCAATGGGTGCTCTTCTGATAAGGACCCCCTAAGAGATTGTGTAGAATGCCATTGTCCAAAAAACAAAAAAACAAAAACAACTTCTCTGTGATGGAAATGTTATATATTTGCCCTGTCCAATATGGCAGCCACTAGCTACCTGTGACTATTGTGCACTTGAAATGAGGCTAGTGTGACTTAGACACTGAATCTTTTCTTTTATCTAATGTTAATTGATTTACATTTAAATAGCCGCATGTGGCTACTGTGTTGGATGGGGCAGGTATAGAAAATAACTTGAAATTGTCCCATTAAGGGCCAAGAAACCTAGAGGAGTATTTACCCACCAAATCCCTTCCTTTTTGAGGGTTGCTTCTGGAAATTGGTCAGTTCCTAGTAGTTCTACCATGCTCCCCTGGCCAGACAACACCCACAGCAGAGAGTTACAGGTGCTTAAGGTAGGAAACCTTTAGTGTATACGGAAGCTGTCCATCAAAGATGAAGGTGATCCCCAAGGTGGGTCTAGGGGAGATGAACAAGGTCCTGACAGCATTTGCTGAAAGAATCCAGATTTTGTTTTCAACCTGACCTGTCTCTCATTCCAGGAGCAGACCCTGAATAGCATAAGCTCATCAATGCATTCCATACTCCTGACTACCATCATTGGTGCAAGGCTGAGTAGACAACCTAAGCTGGTCCAATCAAGGTGACTCTCAGGACTTTGGGATGCTGGACTACTGAAAGTGTTCTTTCACCTCTGGACCACGTGGTCCACAGACACAAAGCTGCAGTCATTTTGCTGCCACAAAGGATAAAACTGACACGGAGAACAGCAGAGCACAGAAAGACAGAAAACCCAATATATATCAGTTAGGATTCCTTTGAGCTGCCAGTAGCAGAATACCCAGCTCATAGGACTTTAAATAATGATCTCACATAATGAGAAATCTCAAGCTAGGCAAGTCCAGGTTTAGTGCAGCAGCTCAGTGGTTTCATCAAGGACCCAGGATCTTTATATCCAGTCTACTACTCTGCCATCGGCTGCATATTGGCTTTATGTGTTGCCTCATGGTCACAAGATGGCTGTGGTAGCTCCAAACATCATGCTCTCGAACCAGCATCCAAAGCAGAAAGAAAAAGGCAGGCAGAAAGCACTTTTTCTTTTACTATACTTCCCCCTTAGGATTGACTTACACTAATCATGATTCACCTTCTGGAAATTGAACATTGTTGGGTTTTGTTAACAAAGCAGGAGAGGAAGTGGCTCTTGTGTACAAACTAATAGTGCCTGCTCTAGGACCCTTGATGACGCCACTGAGCCACTGAATAGGACCAGCCCTGAAACTTATCCTCACTCTGAATTCCTCATTTACATGAGCCAATAAATTTACCTGTGTAAATTTTAGTTATTTCTCTTACTTGGAACCAAAAAAATCCTAACCAATATAGACAAAAAGGCCTCCTGTCCAAAGACTCAGACTCAGCAATTCTCTTCCTCCCTATTCCTGGATGCAATGACGGCTGATCCTGGAAAAGTACAAGGCACTCCCTCTCTTCCCAAGAGTGAAATTTGGATTGGGAATCATTTGCTATTTTATGCTTGGCATGAACAGAGACCTAGATGCCTCATGAGCATTAACCTGCAATTCTCACACTTCATCTAATACCCATCATCCGTACTTGGTCTACTGAACCACAACTTCACTTTGCCTGAGGATCTACTTAACACTCCAATCCCCCGCTGAGTCTGAAGCAAATCCTGAGACCCAGCCTGCTTAGTTGGTCCTTTAACCATCCTCACCCCTACCCCATAGTTACTGCCAGTATTTCTATCATGGGGGCTGGATCCTGCCTCCAGAACCTTTGCTTTGACCTTTGAAGATCTACATTCTGGCAAGAACCTGACTTGAGAACTGCTGATGACTCAAAGTTCCCGTAACAGCTCTTTTCTCCACCATGGCAATTGGACCGTTGGCTTTTACTTCTGTACATTTGGACTTGAGGATGCTATGGTCACAGAACTAGGGGATTTAGATGGATGACCTCTGTGTGGGTGGGGCAGTCATTGCTGTCCCAGTTAAACTCGAAACCCAAGCATCAAATTATTCTCCTCTCTCATGGGAGATTAGGGCATGCCTAGAAGTAAGGCAAGGGCAATTTCTGACAGTGTTTTACCAATTCCTGCTGGAAAGTCAGGGATTTCTCATCTTAAATAATTTTTTTAATTGCTCACTTAAGAAGTTAAAAAATGTAACCTGAGTGTTTAGAATGATGATGTGAATAGTAGCTACTATTCACACATTACTACTGTGCTACACATTCTACGGGGTAGGAGAGGTGGGGAAGGTGGGAGAAAGAAATATGGATGTGGTTCCTAGAATTGAGAATCTCCAAATCCAATGCAGGAGACAGCATTTACTGTGAAGAGTTAAATGACTTTGCAAATATTAGATAAATATGAAGAGTTGTCATTGAGTATTCTTGAAAGATGCAGTAAAGATAAGCAGTGCTGTGACTCTGGAAGAAAGAGATTACCATGGTTCATCGAGTCTTTGGAAAATGTCTAAAAGCAGAAGGTTCTTGTTGGGCTGAAGATATGGCAAGAGTTGACCATATGTAAAAGGAAGGAGTTTCAAGCTTTAAGAAGCAGCAAAAATGATAAGCAGAAGGTGTGACTGGGCTTCCCTGGTGGCGCAGTGGTTGAGAATCTGCCTACTAATGCAGGGGACACGGGTTCGAGCCCTGGTCCGGGAAGATCCCACATGCCGCAGAGCAACTGGGCCCGTGAGCCACAACTACTGAGCCTGCGTGCCTGGAGCCTGTGCTCCACAACAAGAGAGGCCGCGATAGTGAGAGGCCCGCGCATCGCGATGAAGAGTGGCCCCCGCTTGCCACAACTAGAGAAAGCCCTCGCACAGAAACAAAGACCCAACACAGCCATAAATAAATAAATAAAAACAAATACTTTAAAAAAAAAAAAAACAGCAAACCCCCATCCCTCCCTCACCCCAGCCGCTGGCATCCACTAATCTACTTTAAAAAAAAAAAAAAAAAAAAAAAGGTGTGACTGGCTAAGATGACACATTTATTTAAGGGCTCAGAAACTGGAAAGGTAAGAAGTTGGGTCTAGAATTACTTGACAAGTAGTATCTGAATTCCTACTGTGTATCAGTTACTACGCTGACCACTGAGAATTTTAATACAAATAAAGACAGTTCTTGTTCTTTTAGTGGCTCACAGCCAAATGGATAGAGGGGGAAAAATTAAAAGGTGATGGGTTAAATTCTTAACTTTTCATTGACTCATCCACTATTTTTCCTCAGTCACCAATCCTTGTCCATCCTACCCTCAAAATATCCTTCAAATCCATTCCCACTTCTTCATCCAAATTGTTACTGCCTTAGCTCACCTGGAATACTGCAAAACCCACCTCACTAGCTTCCTAATACTGACTTTTCCCCATGCCTACATGTTAACCAACTTAACTCTACAAAGTAAATCTGAGCATATTTCTCACTAAATTATGTTTACATCTGTCTTATTTATTCCACTTCCTTTGCAAAAAATAGTTATAATTCTAGCCTGACTCCCCTGTGTGGGGATCTGGGATACCAGCCCCCGACAGGGTATGGGGGGATCCAAGAGCTCCATGGGCTCCAGAGAGTAGAGCCAAGGGAAAGCCCAAAGTCTAGAAGGTCACTTGAAAGCCTCAAATGAAGTATCAACCCTGAAATATCAACCAGGTTTGAGCAGAGAGGAAGAAACAAGGGACAATGCAAAAGATGTGAATAATGATTTGCAATGGATTTGCAATCTGAGAGGCACTGTTCAGAACACTTTCATGCATTACTTCATTTAATCATACTAAATTGGAATATTACCCGGCCATAAAAAAGAATGAAATAATGCCATTTTCACCAACATGGATGAACCTAGAGACTATCATACTAAGTGAATCAGACAAAGATAAATATCATATGATATCACTTATATGTGGAATCTTAAAAAAATAGATAGCTAGTGGGAAGCAGCCGCATAGCACAGGAAGATCAGCTCGGTGCTTTGTGACCACCTAGAGGGGTGGGATGGGGAGGGGGGGAGGGGGGGAGATGCAAGAGGGAAGAGAAATGGGAACATAATGTATATGTATAACTGATTCACTTTGTTATAAAGCAGAAGCTAACACACCATTGTAAGGCAATTATACTTCAATAAAGATGTTTAAAAAAAAAAAAATGATATGAATGAACCTATTTACAAACCAGAAACAGACTCAGACTTTGAAAACAAATTTATGGTAATGAAAGGGGAAACATGGGGGGAAGTGATAAATTAGGAGTTTGGGATTAACATATACACACTACCATATATAAAATAGATAATCAACAAGGACCTACTGTACAGCCCAGGGAACTCTACTCAATATTCTGTAATAACCTATGTGGCAAAAGAATCTGAAAAAGAATGGATATATGTATATGTATAACTGAATCACTTTGCTGTACACCTGAAACTAACACAACATTGTAAATCAACTATACTCCAATACAAAGTAAAAAATTAAATTAAAAAAGAGGAAACCAAGGACAATGCAGAAAATATGAATAATGACTTGCCATGGATTTGCAATCCACTAGGTACTGTTCACAACACTTTCACGCATTAGCTCATTTAATCATACTAAACCTTATGAGGGTGTTATTATTATAACACTTTTCCAAAGTTTACGCCACCTCTCTTTTATGGAAGACCTACATTAGTAGCTGTTTTCGCTAACCAAAAGAAATCTGAAGAGAATTTTTGCTTTTACAAAAAAAGGCGAAAAGCAAAAATAGCATCCAGCATTTGTTTTGCAGGGAGCCTTGACCGAGGCAGCAAGCACCCCAAGCGGTAAGAGTGGCCCCACCCAAGCTCCTTCCCGGAGGTCTATACTCTGCTGAGCATGTCTGCATCGAGCCGCCATAGCTTTGAACTGTGCCTGTGAGCATCTGGGCTTCATCTCCCTCTATTTTGAGAATCTGTTAGCAAGATGTGTCCTAAGGTCATTGCTTCTTCGCTTTACACCATTTCGGCTGACAAAAGGTCTCATAGGAACGCTCTACTTTCGGATAGCAGGGGACACCTGTATTATCATCATCATGACCAGTTTACAGATGAGATAAATAGGACATAAAGAAGTCAGATAACTTACCAAAGGTTACACAGTAATAGTAGGACTGGAATCCAAACACAGATAATTTATTTCTAGAGTCTGTGTTCTTAACCGCTCTGCCATTTTGCCTCTGTAAAGTGCGAGCACCAGAACAAATTAAGATCATAGCACAGACTAAGAGATGAATTTGGAGGTACATCTCTGAGCTGCTAAAACAAAGCTGTAGGAGCTTTTGAAAGGTTGTTCACAACCTTGAGTAATGGCTGGGGAAGAGGTGGATAAAGATGCAGGCGAGTTCCCTATACTTTTTGTCTATATGTGTCATCTAATACAGATACCATTCACCATCTTGTTATTTTTAACACCCTGTCATTGATATACACCTTCAGAGAGGGCTACCTTGGTTTGTCCTCCCTTGCACTGATCCACATTTCCATATGTTCACTTCTGTTCTTTACTGCTTCATTGTACATTTTAATTTTTCTATTTGTATTTCATTTTTTTGTTCTCCTTACAATTCTTATTTATGTCATCTGTCTCCCCTTTAACTTCATTTTCTTCGTCCTGACATCTTGGACTTTCTGCTCCAGTTTTATGGATATCAAGCAGGTTCTAAAGTATTACTTTATTTCCAACAGTAAATCATTTTGACAGAATTCCCTTTTCCTTAAATCTTTAGGATGTTCTTCCCTCTCCCTTATTCTGTAGTGCTTTCATTGGCTTCATATAATTGTTGTTTCCTGCTTGTTTATCCTCAAATAAGAACAAATCCACCTACATGCAGTGTTTACCAATACACTGATGATGGATTTCCCTTAGCTTAAGCCTCAGAGTGGTAGCTTTGAACTGTTTTCCAGATCTACATACAGCTGGGCAGAGATTGATGGGCACAAATAGCTACTGGCCCAATGTCCCCTCCCTGGCTAACTTGGGTCACATAGGGCTTGCTGGATTGAGAATGAATCTTCTCTTTTCCTGCCACCTGGTTCTCCGATACTCTGAACAAGAGGGGTGTGCAAAGCTACAATTCTCAGCCCTTCCTTTCACTGTGCATCACTATACTGCTCTACCTGTGGGGACTATACCTTTCAGATCCTCATTAGTTGAGACCTAGACTTTCTCAAACAGAGGAAGGGTCTGTCTATGAATTCAAGCTCCTGCTGCTTCCACTGGCTCAATAAAGGTGACCCATGACTGTTTGCTTCTCCATCCCCACCAATAGCTACATAGTTGGTAGAAATAAAAACTCAATTGAGAGGCCCACTTTTCCATGTTACTGTGCTGTAAGAAGTTGCAAAAGGCAATGTGTGACCAACCAAAGCTATTTCATGCTCACGAGGGAGACGATCACAACTTATTATTTTCTTGTGCCTGGTTATAGGGCCTTTGTTTATGAGCATCAGCTGCTGAAGGATTTGCTTGGTGTTGTAATTTTAGTGAAAAGTATATACTCCAACTTCCCAATGGGAGCAGGCTGTGAGAATTCACATACTGCATCTTCTCTTGAAAACAATCATCCACTTCAACCAAACATAAGAAGAACACAAGAAGACATATTTGGTGATCAGATTAGCCACCCCAAAGCCAGCCAGATTAGCCTAACAATTAGCCTAATTGTTGCTTTGGATTCACCCTTCCATTGAGACTAATGTGGTAATGAGTTAACTCTTTCCTGCCCAACCTAGGTAAAGTATGTGCTGAATGCTGGTGGAAAATATCTCCAATGAAGACATTCGAGTTTATTTTAACATTCGTGTGTTTAACCGGACTTTTTGAGGGCCTCCTCTTCTAGCCTGGTGCCAGATGTGAAGGTATGTGTTCCTTCTCTCACAGAGAGTGGGATCTAGTTGGAGAGACAAACATTAAGCAAGGATAAATACATACTTAATTGTTAATTAGGGAAATACTGCAAAGGAAACAAAATAGGTACAATGGGAAAAGGACCAAAGTTAGAGTTCAGGATGATCTTTCCAAGGAAGGGACATTTAGGCTGAGATCTGAAGTAGGAGTAATTCAGTAATTCAGGCAATGAGTGAGGACAAGATATTCCAAGTAGAAGAAACAGCATGTGCAAAGCAATGAAGCAGGAGAACGTGGTAGGTTTGAGGGGCCAAAAGAAGGCCAGGGTAGCTGGAGCTTAGTGAGTAGGAGGGAGAATCTTGCAGAAAAGAATAGGACATGAACAGCTGTTGAGGGCATTTGGGGGAATCCACAAGAGATGAATAAGTGGATTGCCAATGAGCAGCGTGGTCCCTTGAACTTAGCATGAATTAATGCTGATCAAAGTCAGCACAGTTCTGGGACTTTCTCCAACAATATTCTATCACTCCGTTTGTCTTTCAGTTTTGCCTCTGTTAAGGAGATGTGGAGAAACCCAGCTTTACCCTTTGTGATGTCTCCCTGCCCCTTCCCTCTGCATTTCTCTAATTCGTGCTGGAAGACCTACTTAATCCCCTTATGTAGCCTATTCTTAAATCATATTCTGGGACTACCGTATCCTAAGCAGGGAGATTATTTGAAAGCTGTCAATACTTCTTTGACTCTAAACTGAGTTGGTTTTGTTACTGAGTCCAAGCTTGTACTGCTCGCCACACGACAGGTCAATAAATCGAGAGATGAGTCGTTAGGGTAAGGAATGGTGACTTTATTTGGAAAGCCAGCAGACCGAGAAGATAGTGGACTAGTGTCCCAAAGAACCATCTTGCCTGAGTTAGAATTCAGGCTTCTTTTATACTAAAAGGGGAGGGAGAAAAGTCAAACATTTCCTGGTTCCGGTCAGCCTCTGGAGGGGATGTGTTAATTTCTTCCTTCCTGCAGTCATTCACAGGTGGGCCTGGTCAGGATGTTTCCTGTGAGCTAAACAAAGGTATTTTAGCTTAAGGCTCATCACCTGGGAGGCTGGGTTCCCAGAGATGGGCCATTATGTATAATTTAAGCTTTTAGGCAACATCATTTTAGTGATAAACTTGTAGCGAAAGCAATAGAATACAAAGGTTAAAGTAACAGATCCAGTAAGGAGTCAGATTTGTTCTTCCCTATTACAATTTGTGATGGCATCTCTCATCCCATCCTCATCCATCTCCTTCCCAGTGGGAATGGGATGGGCTTTCAGTCACTGTGGCTTTACTGGGACCACCTCCAATCCATTGCTCGGCTCTGAGTTTCCATTTTGAGGAACTCATGCCCCATCCCCACTTACCTTTAGAATAAAAGCCATGATCTTATTTTATAAATGTTTTTTTGTCAAAGCATCCACCTGGGCTCCACACTCTAGAAAGCCCTAAGTGTTATACAGATAGCATTATCATATGACAGCTTTAATCCTTCCAATGAAATCTCTTGGAGTTAACCTAATCTCTTCCACTTGCACTTGAAACTAATTTCCTATTGTTCAGACCTTAGTAGAAATCAAACGATTTGGTCATAACCTTCCCTATGGAGGCAATATTCAAGTTACAAAAAATGATTAAATCACCCTGTTCAGCCTTCCTTTTGCCAGACTAATTTAAGTTCCACAAACTTTTTTTTTTTTTTCACATATTTAGACCTTACATACTTAAGGGCTTTCAAGGGCAAGTCTTATTATTCACCAGCGTAAAAGCTTTCCAAAAACAATAACAGCCATAAGGACAACAATACCTTGCAACTTTATGGCACTTAACTTTTTTCCTAGTGCTTTTTTTGCACATACATTATCTTATTTTGTCCACTTAATGACTCTGTGAATTAGGAAGGGTGGATGTTATCATCTCCCTGGGGAAAAAATAAAACAAAACTCAGCCTTAATTCACTCGGGTAGAGATTCAGGATCAAGTTGGACCAACGTGAGGCTTCAGCTACATCACGGCGGTCTCCCTCCGAACCTTCGCTGACTTGCTCCTCTGTGGAATGCCTTCGTCTTTTATCAAAGGTCACCCGAGGATAAGAATAGCCAACCTTTGTTGAGCATTTAACGTATGTCAGACATTGCGCTAAGTGCTTTAAATGCATTATCTTTCAACCCTCATGACAAAGGGGACGGTTCTATTGTTATCCCCGTTGCTCAGAAGACTAAGATGAAGCTCAGAGAGGTTAAGAAATGCACCCAGGACGCCACAGCTCAAGGGCGGAGTCAGGGTTCAAAGTCAGGTGTGGGTGGCTTCCAACCCTGTACTCTTAGATATGGTGCAGTTGCTGCCTCAAGAACCAGCAGAAGAGGTTCTCCCCCACGACCCCTACCCCGTGTTTGCTGCGGAAACTCTTGGTGAGGACATTGTCACCCTACTGAATCTTCCTATATAAGGACTCCGTTTAGAAAACCCTCAAAATTTACTACTAGGAAGAATGTGCTTTCCCTGGAGGGAAGGGTTTGTTGTAGATCTTGGCTTTTGTGTTTGGTGCCATGTTGTGTTTTTACTTTCTGTTAACAAAAAGGCGTGTCATCGTGGAAAATAGCAAAGAGTTAGGAATTAGAAAGATCTGGCTTAGAATGCTCGCTGGGAATCAGAACTTAATGAGCTTAGTAGCAGCTCTGCTTGCTTACGTGACTTCACATGAGTTGCTTTATCTCTTTGAGCCTTGATTTATTTCATTTCTAAAATGGGTATAGTAATAACAAATTAAGAGACCACTGTGAGAATTGGAGATAATGTATGTAAGAGTACACTCAGAGTAGTAATGCTTTTTTTTTTTTTTTTTTTTTTTGCTTTCCAGGATCAGAATCCCACCCCTGTTTTGGGGAAATCCCCATTATTTAGGTCTTGGTAGAAGGCAAGTTCCCAAATTCATATGTGGAAATTGAAGAGAGATACATCATCAGCTAAGGATCTTGACTGTGATCAACACAAAGTGATTCTAGATGACTAAGCAGAAGAGAGATCATTTACAGATCATTGGCAGGGCAGAAGAAATGGGCTCAAGAGATTAGGAACTGTGCCTCAAACCATGCTGGAGAGCTGGTCTCACACTAAATTTGTAGTGTAACTGACTCTTCCAGCCAGGGGGTCTTAAGGGAAGTTTGGAATATCCATTGTCCGTAGAAAGTTTTTGGTCAGTGGCCATAAATGCACATCTAGCAGGAAATAGCCTGAGGCAGTATTTCCAAGTCTGTTCCCTTATCACCCCTAGCTCAGAAGAGCAGCTCATTGTTAAATATTTGTTTATAAAACACTCCTAGGCTATTTGTTTTTCTCTTTCTGACTTACTTCACTCTGTATGACAGTCTCTAGGTCCATCCACGTCTCTACAAATGACCCAATTTTGTTCCCTTTTATGGCTGAGTAATATTCCATTGTATATATGTACCACACCCTTTCACTGAAAGTTATCCCAGGAGGCCTGATTATTCTCTGCAAAGCAACCAGTCTGCAAACTGTCCACGTGCTGGCCATAGAGTAATTCTGCTGTACAGACGGTGTGCGCTGCCTACTGCCAAGGCCATTCTCCCTTCATCCTTATTGGCAAAGCCCCCAGCTCCAGGGCAAATCCTTATTAGTCTAAATATACCATTGAGGCACATACCCCTTGCCAGAAATTGATTTAGAGTTATGACTTAAGGCAGTTCTGGCCAATGAGATGTGAGAAATATGCTGCAGCTTTGAGGGATAGGTTTCATTACTGACAAAAAGGGACACAGTAGAAGAGACAGCCCCCTCCTTCCTTTGGACATTTTGGTGTTTGCATGTAATGCTTGAAATGGCAGCAGCCGTCCTATGACCATGATTTCACCAAGCACAAAGCTCATACTATGGTACAATCGAGAAAGAGAAGAAAGATGGGTGGTCCTTAATAATGTCACTGAACGTTTATTAATCAATTCTGAAGCCATCTTACCTCAGGATGCTTGCAGTTTGAAATTTTAAAACTTCCTTACTGTTTAGATCGGTTGTGTCAATGTTATCCGTTACTTGCATCTTAACACAGGTATCTCAAGAACCATTCACCCAGGCTTCTCCATCCCTGCCAAACTTAACTATAATGATCAATTTCATAGTTTTTCAAACTCTACTATGTATAAAAGTGTTTCTTTTTGGTAGCTTTCTGTGACCACCTGCTTAGCATTCAAAATTACCAGTGTGGGAGTTACCTGGAGGCCAGTGGTTAAGACTTCGCCTTCTAATGCAGGGGGTGCAGGTTCTCCCTGGTCGGGGAGCTGAGATCCCTCATGCCTCCTGGCCAAAAAACCAAAACATAAAACGGAAGCAATATTGTAACAAATTCAATAAAGACTTTAAAAATGGTCCACATCAAAAAACAAAATCTTAAAAAAAAAAATTTACCAGTGTTATGTGGACATCCATCATCAAAGTCCTGATTACAGATGCAGGAGGATTAAGTCCTGGAAATAATAGTAATACTAACAACAACAACAAACACACACACACACACACACACGTATACATATATATATATGTATGTATGTATGTCTGCTATGTTCCAGGTACTGTTCGTTTGCATGTTGAGAAATTTTGCTATTAAAAAAAGAGGTAAATAGCGCAGAAGCTTTAGTCAAGAAAGGATCTCATCAATAGTATGCATAAGATTTTCCCAGCACTAACCCAACATCCACAAAATTTTTAAACATGTCAATTCTCAGTCCTTGGAGCATCTACCCCAAGCAAAACTGTGTTTAAGATCCCAGCGCTTAGTCTAAGCTCATGTTATAGTTGCCAAAGGCCATACGAGAGAATCAGTGGTATTTGAGGGTAAGAGTGTAGACATAGGATAGAAAATCTTCCTTGGTTAAGCCTTGCTAAGATGACAATCATTCTGTTCCAGGAGAACAGAATCTAAATCATTCTGAATTTAAACTCTGTTAAGAGAAACCTCCCATCAAGTGGTTAATTTTGGCATTATCCATTTGCTATATCTGAGGGAGGGGGATTGGCCTATAATGTCTCTTCTCTAAGCATGGGCAATTCAGATATGTTTGCCTTATTGAAAAGTTTAGAAATACTTGTTTGTCCTTGCTACCTCCAATTCCTCTCCCACCTGTCACTCTTTAAACCATCCCCCCAACCCCAAAGCTTCTGACACTATTACTTCATGGAAAATGGCTCTTGCTAGAGTCACCATTGGCCTCCATTTTGCTGGATCTAATTCCACTTTTACATGACCTCTGCACTGTAGGGGTGGTGTCTACAGTACTTACGTAGGTATTCCTGGTGCCTAGTAGAATGTTCGGCACATAGTAGGTGCTCAGTAAATATTTGTGAATGAATAAATGCATATGTAGCCTATGTCACATGATGCGCTGGGGGCAGAAGTTAGATCTAGAATTCGGAGTCCAGAGTTCTTGCTACCAAAACATAACTTGATGGAGCTTTACATGGTGAGACTGAGGTATATCACGAACATTTTCTAAAGAACAGAACCAGAAACCACTTTTGTTTCCCTGCTTTTATAAACAACTAAATCCAGGAGCACATTAAATCTAGGAGTCACTTTCCCTTTTCATACATTCTTCCCAACAAATCTCATTGCCCAGCAAGTAGGTGCGTGACGGAACGTGTTCAGAAAATTTCTCACATGGGCATCAGTTTTGTTTTGAGTTCCACACCCTCCCCCAACTCTCTCAATAATGCTCTGGAAGAACAATTAAGCCCTGAACTTTTGACAAGGGGACAGGAAAGAGAGAAAAAAATCTGTTTTAAGGGCTCTGTTATCAATCACATAAGCTGCCAATTAATTATTACAATGTACCAAATTGCCAAAAGTGATGAGTATCTTTTGTAGAGATGGCTTCAACAGCCGAGAATGGGCCCAGAAGACCCAGCTGGGAGGCCCTGCTGCTCTAACCAAAGGGAAGCCACAGTGTACACATACCATCCAAATTCACCACTTGGGCAGCAAATCAGGGTTTTTTTGTTTTGTTTTGCGCAAAACCTCATGAAATCTCAGATAGAAACAAAGGCAATAGACTTCACAGCTTCTTTGTAAGGGAATGGACTCCTGCCGTGGCTAGTCTTTATGGGAAAGATAAACGTTAGCTTATTCTAGAGAATGACTGCTTGTCTATCAGCCCTCTTTTTTCTGGAGGCACCATGCTAGTGCCCAGTGGCCAAAAAGAATTGGGAAAGGTATTTTCCCAGAGCATCCAGAGGCAAAGTAGCTGGAAATGGCTTCTAAATATCAGTCAAGGTCATAGTAAGGAAGGAGGGAAAGAGGGACTGAACACTAGGCCTTCAAAATGAACCATGGCCATCAACAGGAAAGAGGGATGGGATTGGAAGCCTGGGGGGTTGGGACCAGGTTAGAATGCAGTGTACTGAGTGGCCCTGGGAAGAGGGTCAGAATCAGGTAACACTGGGTATTCGAGGTTCATGAATCAGGGAGACAGGCTCTTGCAGGGCTGAAGGCCAATGGCCATTTGCTCCTAGAAATGTTCCCTCTTTACATCTTGTGACATTGACAGGATGCAATGACAAGATACAGCCAATCCAATGTTACCCACTCACCTTGGCAGGTTTCCCTTCACTACGGAACCAATGGAGGAAGACAATCTCATACCTTCTCAGTTTTCACCAGTTATGTGTCCTGGTTGCCTTTGAATAAAAACAAAAATTTGCCTGTTAGCCACAGGTGACATTTTGCCTTTTGGGGCTTATTTTCTCTCTGAAGGACAAGTATATCTTCAAACTTATTTCAACCAATGCTTCCAATTTCCTATATTCTGTAAACACCACGATATCAATATAGCAGCTAGTCATGGATATGGATATAGCAAAGTCTGAAATTTAGGGTAACAAAGTAGGACATCTCAAAATCAGGCATCTTCTGAATTAATAACCTATTTTTGGTGATGACTTTTTCTATGGTGACCTCTCTAAGCTAATATACTTTTTATATTAAATCAGAGGCTTTGGGGAAAGCTGAACATTCACATTTTGTACAGACTAGTACAGCCCTTGGCCTTAGAGTTCCCAAGGAACGGGGAAAACACGAGAGTCCCCATGATAGTGATGAACCAGAAATTTAGGAGGAGTTTAAGGGTACTACATTGGGGATGTGGCTAGATGTGCCTTGTTACTTAGTAAGACCAGGAAACGTGAAAGGGGGGCTAAGAGAGCTAAATTAGTACCATTTCGGGGGGATGGAGCAGCTTCTAGGGCTGAAGGAAGGATGAGTCCTAATATCCAAGTTCTCCGGTCTGTATTGACCACCCCAGTACTCAGCTTTCCCAACAAATGGGTAGAGCGCCGCTTCTGCAATTTTGGGCGTGGCAGTAAACCAAAAAGCCAAGTAGGTTGTCGCTTTCTAAGAGTTCCATGAGCAGGTAGTCAGCTCCCAGCACAAGGTAGGGCTCGAAGAGTAGGATATTTTGTTCTTGGAGGATAAGGATTGTGTTTTGATTAATCTCGGAGTCCCCAGGGAATATTTGTGAATGGACCAATGGATGAATGGCAGGGGAAACGGTGTGTAGCAGCCCATGCCCCCGTCATAGGTTGGGAATGAGATCCTAGGCATATTATTGGAACAGAAGCTGGTTCCAGGAGACAAAGGGTGACTGTAGGATCTAAATAATGGGTCACTCCATGGGGACTCTTGCTCAAGATTAGGACTGAAGCCCAGATATCCAACAGGAGCAACTTGTCTAATTCCGGCGGGCAGCAAAGGGCTTGATGCCAAGGCCAAACTAGAGCTCCCAGAATGCTCCTGAGGACTGGCTCTGTTGTAGGGAAGGGGACCCCTTCCAAGGCCCGAGAACGGGCTCTTGTCTAACACTGGGAAATGAATCGTCCGAGGAGACACACGTGCTGACAAAGCAGGAGACTTTATTGGGAAGGGGCGCCCGGGCAGAGAGCAGGAGGCTAAGGGAACCCAGGAGCAGTGCTCTGCCACGTGGCTCGCAGTCTCGGGTTTTATGGGAACGGGGTTAGTTTCCGGGTTATCTCTGGCCAATCACTCTGACTCAGGGTCCTTCCGGGGGACGCGAGGATTCTTGGAGGTTGGTAGGACCTATGGTCTGGTGTCTCCTTTTGACCTTTCCCGAATTCTTCCGGTTGATGGTGGCTGGTTAGTTCCGTGTTCCTTACCAGGACCTCCTGTTTAAGATAGCTCACGCGAATGGTTACTGTGGCGCCTGGCCAGGGAGGGCGGTCTCAGTCAGTGCTTCCCCGACAGCAACAGGTGGGCCCCCAGAGGCTGCAGCTATGGAGAAGAGGGCAGGATCTCTGAGACTGGCTGAGGAGTAAACATCTGGTCTGTGCTGTATCTGCCTCTTTCTCTTTCACAACTCCTTTTTTTTTTTTTTGGTCCCCTCTATTTCTCTTTACTCAATCAAAATTTCTCATCACTAAGACTGCTCTTAGATTTTATCTGCTTTAAAATCCCGAAGACCCATAGGCTTAAGTCTTCCAAGGCTATATGTAGGGCTGATATCGGAAACACACCAGTACAGCCATACAGATTGTTCACCTACTGAAATATTCTGTGCTGGTTGGTAAACAGCTGCCGTGCTAAGACCCCTGAGTGCTCCTGCCAATATTCCGGCCACCCCAGTTTCTCCCCTGCCCCTGAAGCCTTTGGACCTCCCATGATCCAGCAACTAAAGGGGCGATTCCTGGCACAGCAGGGTCTGGATCTGTTCTGGAGGGGGGAGGCTGAGCCAAGCAGGTTACCACAGGCTTTGAATATCATTCTTGGATGTAGTCACCCTCAAGGTGAAGTTAACCACAGGATCACCAGCAGATTGAGAGCGTGTGAGAGCTCTTTTTGAGGGTGCTTGGTAAATAGAGGCCAGCTACACAGTCTTTATTCTCCCTAAACTCTGAGCCTCCAGAGCAGTCCAACAAGGGACAGGTCCATGGAAACAGCATGGTCTGAACAACCTTGTGCGCCAACCCCCAGAAGCCCTTCTTTTTATAGAGCTGCTTGTCACCAAAGAACTCAAAGAAAAAACCAACTTGTGTCTTGGGCCAGAGCATGTGTTGAAACAGGAACTAAATTCTGGAAGCCTGAGGGTTCCTCGTGTGGAGTAACAAACCAAACACAGGGTGTAAGCTATATTTTTCTTTTTGTTCTTATTTCCCCTTCCTCTGGTTATAGGGTCAGTTTTCATAGTATCCTGTTCACTCACCTCTGCAGTTGGACACATGGCTCTCTCAAAGTCAATCAGATCTTTTCTCAAAAGAATGAGGGGTGCTAAAATTAATCTGATCTGGTCCCGCTAGGAGGAACTGTGTCCCTATTCCCGACATGCTGTCTGATTGTTCTGTCCTTTCTCTGATTTGCTGAGTGACCTCATTGTCCTTCTAACAAAGCTCCCTTCCTTTTTTCTGTTGCTTGCACCCTGAGAATCCAGAGCAATAGACCCAGGTAATAAGAAATTTTAAAAATCACAGGAAAAAATGTAAGTGTACTCTCATTAAAAACCACATAGACAGTTATTTTACACAAGTACGGACTCAGACTTGGAACCGGCAATAGTTTTGTTAGTTGGATTTGAACTTCGGAGACTATGGAAATAAGCGTTTCTGCATCCAAAATACTGTCGGCTGAACAGTCCTTAAATACAGTTACACTTAAAATTAGCCTGACTTCTATGCTGTGCCGCCATTGTCTTTTTGTCACTTTGGCAGAACCTTAGAAAAGAATAAAAAGGGGATATTATTGAAGGGCTGAACGCTGATAGATGGAGCCACAATAAACCAGTCCCTGTCTGACATACTTTCAGGGAACTCTAGCTATTTAGTAATTCATTTCCTGCAGGAACAATTTACTTCAAGCTTTTCTCTTATCCTCAGAAGAATTTGGGGGTGACAGGCATCTTCTGAGTGAACTCTAGGGGCTAAAATCAGGGGAAAAAATTGTGGGAACGGCAGTGGGAGAAATTAGCAAGGGTGAATAACTTGAGTTTACAAAACAGTAAATGGAGAAACCAGCGATTTCGGATGCTGATCATTTATTTTGACAGGTGTAGTTTATCTCTGCTCATTCATAATAATTATACATTGTGGAGATTCATTATCCTGCCCCCCTTCTGTCTCAGTGCTGAGAGCAGTTAAAAGTAAATTTGGCAAGTCTGTGGGGGGAGTGAGATAATCGGGGTTAATGACCAAATGGGAAATCTGTACTTGAGCCACTTACTGTGAGGGTGGCACATGGATCGTTGAAAGGGTGCAGTCAGGCTTTGCAATAACATTTCTAAACTCTTGATTTTTTTTTCTCCCATCAAGGCTTCATTGGGATTAAATACGTTCAAAGACTCACTTTCCCATTTCTTGTTACTCCCTCCTCTCCTAAGAACACAGAATCTTTTGGATTCAGAGTTCATAATGATAATTGGTTTTTGGATGGAAGTCAATATAGATGTTTTGGAAAATCCTGGAATGTTTATTATTTGGGCTGGGGAATTTGGGGAGGCAATGTAATCATATGGACCTTGGAGCCAGAGAGTTTCCAAGCTCTGCTATTTACTAAGTGTGTTAATTACAACTCAGTTCTGCTATCATGCTATTAACAGGGGGAGAATAATAGTACCTACCTGAAAGGTTTGTTTGGAGGATTAAATTAGTTAATATAAGCAAAAGTGCTTAGAACAGTGCATGGAACATATTAAACACTATGTATTGTTTATTATTATTATTATTATTTATTATTATTGTTTGTAAAAGAGGCAATAACAGTATCTACCTTTCAGACTATGCAATAACAGTATCTACCTTACAGACTACACTGTGAGGATTAAATAATATAATTCATATAGCGCTCTGAATAAAAATTAGTTATTTTTAGTATCCATTCTGATTTTGTAAGATTAAAATTCTGAGCTCAGAATTGTCTTAGAACTGAAACTTCACATGTTACATACAGTGCGTTGCTCAGTTCCATGCAATAAGCATGTTCTCAGTATCCACTTTTGGTCAAATCCTGGGAATATAAGACAAATTAGACTATGATCCTAACCCTCAGAAAGGGAAGGGAAACACAGAAGTGTGTATCTTATTAGAGCTAGAACAGATGTGGAGAGACCCTCCACTCCATATAGAACTGAAGACAAAATATCACGAATTGCCTTTTTTTTTTTTTTTTTTTCATTCACAGATTTTGCTACTGTCCTGTTAGAAATACATGTGATACCCCACACAGCAGTTGTCAAGATAAGAACCACCACCCCAGGTAGGGAGATCCTTCCAGATGTCAACTGTTTCCATGCACTTGAGACCACCACGGTGGGCTTCCCCATGTGTCTGGTGCTTTGGAAGTTCTTGGGGAGACAGATGGTCTATCGTTTTTCTGGCCCCTTAAAGTACTTTAGTCCAAATGAATGGTAGGCTTTTAGGTTCTATAGGAGTTATTCAGAGAGAGAAGAGATCTCAACATAATTGAAGTGGTGTAATTGATCAGCATTCTGGAGGACAGGAAGCCATGGATCACACGAATCAAGGGTAATAACTTGTGTGCAGAGCGTTTTACATTTTATATAGTTTTCTACGAGGACTGTGAATTTCCGATGCCTTCAGGAGCCAGACAGGTAGCAAAAATCAGAGAAGCAGTTAGGATGGCAGGGACTGTGCTTTAAAACACAGCAATCCAAAATTTAGAGCAGAAGCATAATACACTGTTTCTGATTTTCAAAGAACATTTATAAATATGATCTCATTTAATGTTCATAGCATCCTTATGAAGCAGGACTATTCTCCTCTTCCAAGGATAATAAAGTGTCAAAGACAGTCAAACCAAGGCAAAGATAGCTTGTGGCCTGGAGCCTGCAGAGCTTTGTGGTGCTTCCCGTAGAGGCCTGGGCCCTGCGGACCGAGCCACTTGGGAAGAAGGTGTTGTGTCTCGTAGTGTCTGCCCTGTCCCCAGAGCTGCTTCCATCGTTCTCTGAGCACGGCTCTGGGGAGATGGGCCCCTGGGCCTCTTTGTTTCTACTCTCAGCCAGTTTTCTTTTTTTTTTTTTTAAACATCTTTATTGAAGTATAATTGCCTTACAATAGTGTGTTAGCTTCTGCTTTATAACAAAGTGAATCAGTTATACATATACAATATGTTCCCATTTCTCTTCCCTCTTGCATCTCCCTCCCTCCCACCCTCCCCATCCCACCCCTCTAGGTGGTCACAAAGCACCGAGCTGATCTCCCTGTGCTATGCGGCTGCTTCCCACTAGCTATCTATTTTACATTTGGTAGTGTATATATGTCCATGACACTCTCTTACCCTGTCACATCTCACCCCACCCCCTCCCCATATCCTCAAGTCCATTCTCTAGTAGGTCTGTGTCTTTATTCCCGTCTTGCCACTAGGTTCTTCATGGCCTTTTTTTTTTTTTTTTTTTTTTCCTTAGATTCCGTATATATGTGTTAGCATACTGTATTTGTTTTTCTCTTTCTGACTTACTTCACTCTGTATGACAGACTCTAACTCCATCCACCTCATTACAAATACCTCCATTTCATTTCTTTTTATGGCTGAGTAATATTCCATTGTATATATGTGCCACATCTTCTTTATCCATTCATCTGTTGATGGACATTTAGGTTGCTTCCAGGTCCTGGCTATTGTAAATAGAGCTGCAATGAACATTGTGGTACATGACACTTTTTGACCTATGGTTTTCTCAGGGTATATGCCCAGTAGTGGGATTGCTGGGTCGTATGGTAGTTCTATATGTAGTTTTTTAAGGAACCTCCATACTGTTCTCCATAGTGGCTGTATCAATTTACATTCCCACCAACAGTGCAAGAGTGTTCCCTTTCCTCCACACCCTCTCCAGCATTTATTGTTTCTAGATTTTTTGATGATGGCCATTCTGACCGGTGTGAGATGATATCTCATTGTAGTTTTGATTTGCATTTCTCTAACGATTAATGATGTTGAGCATTCTTTCATGTGTCTGTAGGCCATCTGTATATCTTCTTTGGAGAAATGTCTATTTAGGTCTTCTGCCCATTTTTGGATTGGGTTGTTCGTTTTTTTGTTATTGAGCTGCATGAGCTGCTTGTAAATCTTGGAGATTAATCCTTTGTCAGTTGCTTCATTTGCAAATATTTTCTCCCATTCTAAGGGTTGTCTTTTGGTCTTGTTTATGGTTTCCTTTGACGAATTGCCTTTTTTGAAAAGATTTGCTAAAAAAGCTGTTGAACCCCGAGAAGTATTTAAGTAACCAGGTCTCTTTCTCCATCTTTCACCTGAATCTTCCCATAAATGGGATCCACGTCCTCCCACTTTATACAGATGAAGAGTACTCTGGTTTTGCTTTCAAGTTTACACACTCAGGACTGCCATTAGCCCGTATGGTGCCTTCGTTCAAATTAGAAAACAGCACTCCTTGTTCTGGGTGCCCTGGTGCAGAAGAACTTGCACAGTGTACGTGACGGCCCCATGTCTCTCCACTCTCTCACTTACTTTGTTAACATCTCGACTCTGGATAGCTCTGCAAACGAAGATATCCCTTGAAATGTAACTTCTGAAGAACCACTGCTGCTCTAGGGACGCTTTCAAAAAAGGCAAATTTTACATTTTTTTTTAAAAAGAGAGGGAGCAGGAAGTGAGTTATTCGGGAAAGGTTTTGCAAGGAGGCTCGATATTAGAACGGTTGCCTTTAACTTCTATGTCCTCCGGCCTCATCCACCCACGACCATAGAATGGAGTCACTTCACACTTATGTCCAGATTACAGTGACTAGGAAGCTTTCCACTCGTACCCTCTCAAGCAGGAACGTAGGCCATTTGGGGGGAATCCTTAAAAGGGTGCCCTTCCGCTCCCGTTCCAGCTCCCATCATTGATCTTGACCACCCTGGAATCTGCTTAAACGATGCCTGCAGCTGTCACTGTACCTCACACTCATCATGATGCTTCCTCGGTCCATGCAGAGCAGAGTAACTCAGTCCTTCCCAAACTGCCAGGACTTGGGGGTGTGGGCATCTGTGCAGATGCGGGGAGAGACATCTCATGATGTAACCCATCATAGCATTGAAGGAGGCCCCCAGAAATCTATGAGCTCTTGGTATAAGACCATTACAATAGGCCTCCCACCTCTAAATATCCACTAGGTTAATCCCTAAAGGGAGTCCATAATGAAAATTGGGTACCCATCTTTCCCTATAAGACCCCCAGCACTGATCCCATTATGCCTGCAATCCCTGGTTACCTCAGTTACCACCACACTCCCAAGCCTCTCAGTTTTTGATTTTTATCTCACTTTGCCTCTTAGGACCTTGGACACAGTGGATCATTCCCTCCTTCTCGAAATCCTTTCTTCACTTGGCTATGAGGCACCCTAGTCCTCCCTATTTTCCTCTTACCCCACTGGCTCTCCTTCTCAACCTCTTGTGCTGGCCTTTCCTCTTCTTCTTGACACTACATGTATTAGAATTTCCCAGTACATAGTTCTATTTACTCTCACATCCTTTGTGAACTCACCTAGCCCTGTGGAATTAAATATCATCTATATTCTTAAGACTTCCATTTTTTTTCACTACTCTTGCCTCTTCCCTGAGCTCCAGGACTCTATATCCAGCTGTCTATTTTGAATTCACCTAAAGAGGTGAATATCTAAATGGCAAAAACTGTTCTCTTGATTCTATCTCCCAGTCTTCTTCTCCTCCATCAGTTAGTGGCACCATAATGCATCCAGTTTCTCAGGCTCCAAACTCTAGGAGTTCTTGAATTCTCACTTTCCCTTGGGCCCAGATCCAATCCAACAGAAAATCCAAAACAGGTCACGTTTTACCGCCTCCTGTTACCATTCTAATCCAGGATGCTATAATCCCTGGTGGCATAATAAAACAGTCTCTTGATTAATTTCCCCATTCCACTCTTGCCACCTGCATTCAGTTCTCCACATAACAGCTGGAATGATCTTATTAAAATAATAAATCACTTCATGGTGCTCTTTAGCTAAAAACCTACTGATGATTCCCCAGGGTCTCAGAACAAAATCCCAAACTCCTTGCAATGGCCTCCAAGGGCTTGTATGTTCAGCCCCTGGTAATCTCTTCAAACCCATCTTCTACTGTTTGGTGCCTGGAATATTTCCTCATACTTTTGCATAGCTTGCTCCTTCCCTTCATTTAAATCTTTACTCAAATATTATCTCTTCAGAGAGGTCTTCCTTGCTCACTCTGTTTGAAACAGCACTCCCCATTAGTCTCATTCCCTTTAACTTGTTTATTTTTCTTTATAGCATTTATTCTACAACTTCTTTTATATATCTGTGTTTAAGAATTTTATATAATTGATAATAGTAACAGAATAAATAAGAAAAGCCATACTAACATTTCAGTAGTTGTAAAAGCACATTTGACAAAAGTCAATACCAAGTCGTAGTAAAAACTCTCTGCAAACTAGGAATAGAAGGGAACTTCCTTAATCTGTTACAGGACACTTATTTAAAAACTTATGAATAACATAATAATTAATAGTAAAATATTTAATTCTTTCCCCCAAGGTCAAGAATAAGACAAGCACGACCACTATCATCAGTCTATTTAATATTGTACTGAGCATCTTAGCTTTTGCAATAAGGCAAGATAAGGAAGTAAAAGGCATAAGGATCAGAAAGAAAGAGGTAAAACTGTCTCTACTTGCAGATGTCATGGTCATTTACATAGAAAAGTCTAAGGAATCCACAAAATAACTACAAGAAATAGTTTGTGAATTTAGCAAGGTTGCATGGTTCAAGGTCAATATAAACATATCAACTGGGTTGTATATGTTGGTAGGAAAAAATTGGAAAATGAAATTTAAAAATTCTATTTACAGCAGCATTAAAAACATACTTAGAACTAAATATACCAAAAGTCAAGATCTGTACAGTAAAAATTATAAAACATTGTTGAGAGAAGTAAAATAACTAAAATCAAAACATATACCATATTCAAGGATTGGAAGACTAAAATGTATATATTTTTGTTTATGTTTATTGCAGCATCTCCCACCAGAATGTAAGCTCTATGAGAGCAGGAATTTTTCCCTGTTTCATTCTCTGATGTTTCTTTAGTGTCCATTAACAGTGTCTGGCACACAGTAGTTTCTCATTAAATATTTGCTGAATAAATGTTATACAAGGCTCCAAAGAAGTTTTGATTTTGCTCAGAGTCTCATAAAGTTTCTCAGTAAAACAATCCTATCTGTCTTATTCCTCTAGCCATAGGGACTAAAACTGACTCTAGTGGCCTGCCAGATGGAGAATTTTTTCTTCATAGTCTTCATCTCCTCTTCAATCCCCGGTCCCCAGGCAGAACTCTAGTCTCTACTATTAGTCCCTGAACATATGCTCCCAGAGTAAATGAAGTGCAGAGACTCTTTGCAGGCCAAAACACCTTATTAGAGCAGGTACTAACTGCCAGCAGTAGAGAGAAATAGATTCAGGTCTTGCAGCTGCACTGGGTAGTACTGAATAGTTACCCTAAAACAACAAGGAGCCAGAAGTATGGCCCCAAAAGGGAAATTGAATTCTATAATGGCTCCCAAGGGGATGGTGCAGATTAGGCTTGAGAGACAAAACCAGAGAAAAAGTCAGAAGCCATATAAACTCTGTAGGGAGGGAGAACGCAGGACAATTGTTGAGACCTTGTTTGCCCCTTTTCTGAAGAGCAGAGGATGGCACATCGATAAAGGGTTGGAAAGCACAACGGATTTGAAGTCAGATATGAGTTTAAAACCCAGTAGTATGCATGGAGAAAGCTCTTGTTTTCCCTGAGGCTTACTTTCTTTCTCTATAAAATAGGAATTTTAATACCAACCAGGCCTACCTTGTAGGATCACTGTGATGATCAAATGAGATAAGTGCCATGGGGAGAATGTTATTATTTATTAACCAAAACTTATCATTATTAAAGTTCTGAAGGATGCTCAAGTTTAAGTCTTCATGGTTCATTATTTAATTTGAAGTGAATTCCCATAACATAAGCTCGGTCCATATTTATATTCAAATATAAATATAAAATCCATTTTGCTGTCAAATAATTTAAATTATTATAATATTAATAATTATATATTTGACAGCAAAATGGAAGGTAATTCATGCCTTTGGTTACCTGCAATTGTGTGCAGAATTGCTAGTGACTATGCTATCTTCTCATATAGTTGAAAAACCTCTTTTCCACACTTGGTCTTGTTTTCCTGCTGCATAATGCCTGTCAGAGGCTCTTCTATAAATTATCCAACAAAAAAAAGCATCCAGTAAATACAAGATTCCAACAAAGAAGCATCTAATACCTGGAGTAAAGAGAGAATTAACTCAAAATAATTACATAAATCTCCCATTTAAAAACTTCAACATCAGGTTTACATTTGGCCACAATATTAAGTAGTTGGACCATGTTCAACTTGTTTTCGTAAAGAAATCCCCTTGGTAAGTTCAATTTTTTTTAAAGAGGTCCTTCTGGTTTATATGGTACCAGGCACAAAATAACTAGACAGCATTATTATTATTATTTTTGTGGCTGCGTTGGGTCTTCGTTGCTGTGCATGGACTTTCTCTAGTTGCGGCGAGCGGGGGCTACTGTTCCTTGCAGTGCGTGAGCTTCTCATTGTGGTGGCTTCTCGTGTTGCAGAGCATGGGCTCTGGGTACGCGGGCTTCAGTAGTTGTGGCTTGTGGGCTTCAATAGTTGTGGCTCGTGGGCTCTAGAGCACAGGCTCAGTAGTTGTGGTGCACAGGCTTAGTTGCTCTGCAGCATGTGGGATCTTCCTGGACCAGGGCTCGAACCCGTGTCCCCTGAATTGGCAGGCGGATTCTTAACCACTGTGCCACCAGAGAAGCCCCTAGACAACACTGTTAAAATTAACTATACATTGTGCAGAAATAGAATATTTAGTAGTGTTGAGTGCTTTGCCATTTATTACATGGAAGAGCTATAAGTAGGTCAAATCAATGACAAGATATGTCACGTCACTCCAGAGCTTCTCAGGTAGGCATGTGTATTTCTCAGCATCACTTATTTTCTGCCTTGAACATTGCTTCTCATCATTGTTTTTTCTTAATGAATTTGTCTGACTTTAGGTCGGTCTATGCCCTTGTATACAATTAAAAAAGACGATTCACCAATATGATTTCCCAGGAACTGGTAAATTCTAAACCATTGTTTCTGTGGAGCTGCTAGGTGGAAAAGTGAGACTAGGCCATCTGAGTGAAAGGAAGAACATGTTTCTGGCTTGTCTAGATTCTAAATGATACTGAAACATGAGCCATATGGCTGAGGCCTCAAAGCTAGGAAGTGGTCAAGCTGGGATTTTTAGCTCAAGTCTGACTCTAAACATTGTTCTTTTCTACAGAAACAGCACTGTCTCTTGTGGAAAAAAAAAAAAAATCACATAATACTTTTAAAGGATTTGGATGGAAACGAGTGACAACCAGAAATGTTACAAAAAAGCCATTTCATACAATGGTTTGAAATATTCCGCCTCCATTTGATATAGGGATTTGTGATGGTCTTCATGACCTATCACGTCAGTGATAAAAATAACCATTGGCTCAATTGCTTAGAGCTTGAAATAAATCAGAGAAAGGCAATCAATCAGTCAAATATGTTTCAAGTGTCTCCTGTTTGCTCAACACTATACTAGACTCTGTGGGACATGACAGCTCACACACCAAAATTCTTTGGCAAGAAAGAAGTGAATGTGAAATAGTATTATTAGAGAAAAACTACATGAGGTGGTCCAGCTTCAAAGAACTTAAAATCTTAATGTGGAGGAGGGGGGTTTTCAAATAACAGTAGATCTTCATCACCATGAACAGCACAGAAAATGTATTTAATTGGTGATTAGAACAGGGGCAGGCCAACTTCTTCTGCAGTGGGTGAGATAGAAAATATTTTAGGCTTTGAGGGACATACGGTCTCTGTTGTAGCTACTCAACTTGGCCGTTGTAGTGTGAAAGCAGCCATAGATGATAAAGTAAGTGAATGAGTTTGGCTGCATTCCAACAAAACTTCATTTACAGACACAGGTGGCCGACTGTTTTTGATTCACTGTTTGTGCTTTGGAGACTCCTTGTTTAGACTGAATGTGAGAGAAGAATGCAGAAGAATTGATCACTGTGGAACAATCAGGGAAGCCTGATTGGAAGAAATTTCTTTGGGGACAAGTAAAGGCTTGAGTAGCTCTTTCCTCTCCAGGGTGAATCAATGAAGGTAGAGAAGGACTATGCCATCATATTTTACATGTCATCTTATCTATGGATTAGTTTCTTGATGGTGTTTTTAATTATTTAAGCATATTGAGAAAAAGTACAGAAGGACAGGTGTTTTCTTTCTCTTGCTGGTTTCTGACTGTTATGGGCTGTCCATTAAAGCCACTTGGGTTTGGTTACCTAGGAAATGCCTAGCTGACTGGGGATTTTAGATTGATCACCAGATTTATGGCAGGAAGGTGAGTCATGTGATGTGAATTTAGTTGCTTCTAAGTGGAAGTGTAGAAATTGCTGAACATTAAAAAAGAATCACCGGAACTTTCCCTCACTACTCCTTAATTTTAAAGGTGAAACAAATGATCTTCTTTCAGGAAGTCACAGAGGTCTAAATTTATCCCCAGAGGAAGGGAGTTTAATGATTCCATGACCATATCAGACTTCATGGTTATGAGACACCATACTGAAGGGGTGTGTGTGTGTGTGTCCATGATAAAAGCAAACTCAGCTCTCTATTAAATTAATGAAAAATGATGTGGTTCCTATTTTCACAAGGATGAGGATTAACATCTGTGTGAATTCTGAGTTCCCCTGAGAAGCATCATTGTTTTATCCACGAAGTATGTAGTTTTAGAGACTCTCTGGGATAGAATAGAGTGAGTATATTCAGTGACACCAGCTCTGCAGCTAAAACAGTTATCTGTATGGTAAACAGAAGAACTGACATGTATCAGGATGAAAAGAACTAATCGAAGTTGGAGTTTCTTAATAAAAAATGGCAGGCACTTAAAAAATAATGTATGGATAAAGAAAACGGTCACTTGCCAACTAGCATCTGTGAACTAGGTACTTTCACTCTCTATCTCATTTAATCCTAAAAAAGTAAAAGGTAGATAGTATAAAAATTTTAGAATTCTGTTCTGCAAATATTTATTGAACACTTAATGCGTGTCTGCATCAAGGTTCAGAGAAGATAAGTAACTAATCCAGGATTAGAATCCATTTTTGTTCTACTCCAAAGGCCATGCTTTTCCTGCTTCACTGTATTATTTTTCTCTAGGGTATTTTTATATCAGAAGAGTGAAAATAAAACAACTAATCTGGAAATTTTATTGTAAGAAGTTATCTACTTTGCAAAACTCAGATGTGAATGTGTGTTTACACACAACTTCCCTTTTTCCTAAGACTTTCTCTGGCAGGTCAAAATCACCTTGAAAATTTCCTTCTATCTTGTACCTACCTGTAGTGATATAGGAACGGTTTATTAATAAAAGCAGCAAACCTTGACTAACTATTTAAGCGTGCTAGGCACTATACCTAGTGCATAATCTCCTTTAGTCCCAACTCAACCCTATGAGGAAGGAACTATAGGTGCCCTATGTTACAGATAGTGGAATTAAGCATTAGAACAGTGACTTACCCAAGGTCACACAGCAGTTAGTGACTGATTAATTTTTGTTCATTTTTTGAACCCTAGTCTAACTCCAGAGCCCATTTTCATAATTGCTTCAACATTTTCCTTTCCTTTGAGCTAGAACTGGTTTTCCTAGCCAGCAAGTGGTGCCGAACGTCAAAAGTTTAAAAAAAATTACAGGAGGAAAATTGAAAATCCTCTTCATTAATATATTTCTCCTGCAAATGAAGAAATTAACATTATTCAATTTTTATCAGCAGAACACCTTGATTCAGAGTATAAAACGTAAGTGTTTCACTGTAGTGAGATTTGAAAACTGTTGGGCTGGACGGACCCACATTTAGTGTAGAACTCTCAAGTAGACTCATCTCCCCAGGGGACAGATTTCTTTATGTTCTCAAACATGGTGTCAGGGCAGGTACCACTCATGATGGGGTAGGACCATAATGCTTGCACGGTGCCTGGAAGAACGCTCAGCACCAAATGTGCATGAACACGTGGTAATACGCCAAGTAAAACAACAATCACTGTGTCTAGTAGAACTCATTTATATCACAAGGCTATGCAGATAGTGTTCTGATTTCAAGACTTAGGATAATCACGTCTCTGTCATCTAAAAAATAACCACTGGCTCTGAAATTCCACCATCAAAGCTTTATTCCTTTCTCTTTAGACTTTGACGCTACCTAAAATACAACCGCTGCTGGTGAGTTGTCAGTCATGTATACCTCAGAGAACCTGAAGAATTTCAGACTGGTCTTTAATGGAAGGGAGGGGGAGGGAGGGTCACAGGAGCAGAATGTTAGAGCTGGGAGGGCCTTTGGGAGCATCATCTCATCCTCTCATCATCTGCAGATGGGGAAACTGGGCCACAGAGCGAGTTAGTGAGTCACTCTTTCTTCTTTAACATTTGTCCCACTCCCCTTTATGGGTGGGGACGCATGTGTGTGTATGCATGTGCTTACCTGTTATCTGCATTAGCTGTTATCTGCATTGGGGAGTGTTCCAATCACTAACACTGCATAACAAGCCACCCCACACTGAGTGGTGTAAAATGTGGCTGTGTCGTTCAGCTCACAGATTATGTGGGTCAGGAATTCAGGCAGGGAGCGAAGGGGATGGCTTGTCTTGGGGAGACTCAGATGGCTGGTGGGGACTCAGACACCCGGGAGCTGGGATCATCTGGAGGTCCGGTCTGGTACAACTCATCCAGAGCACCCAGGTGTGGCGTGGCCCTCTCACAGCGTGGCGCCTGGTCACAAGCAGGTCAGGAGATGAGCTCAAGTTTCAAAGGGAGGGGACTTCCCTGGTGGCGCAGTGGTTAAGAATCCGCCTGCCAATGCAGGGGACATGGGTTCAAGCCCTGGTCCGGGAAGATCCCACATGCCGCAGAGCAACTAAGCCTGCGAGCCACAACTACAGAACCCACGTGCCACAACTACTGAAGCCTGCATGCCTAGAGCCTGTGCTCCGCAACAAGAGAAGCCACCGCAATAAGAAGTCCGCGCACCGCAACGAAGAGTAGCCCCCGCTCGCCTCAGCTAGAGAAAGCCAGCACGCAGCAACGAAGACCCAACGCAGCCAAAAATAAAAATAAATTAATCAATTAAAAAAAAAAGTTTCAAAGGGAGGTAATTAGATCCCACATGTCGGTGGGGGAGAGTCTAGGTCACCTTGTAGAAGAGCATGTGTGGGGACTTCCCTGGTGGCGCAGTGGTTAAGAATCCTCTTGCCAGTGCAGGGGACATGGGTTCGAGCCCTCATCCGGGAAGATCCCACATGCCGTGGAGCAACTAAGCCCATGTGCCACAACTACTGAGCCCAACTGCCACAACTACTGAAGCCCACGCACCTAGAGCCCGTGCTCCGCAACAAGAGAAGCCACTGCAATGAGAAGACCGTGCACCGCAATGAAGAGTAGCCCCCGCTCGCCGCAACTAGAGAAAGCCCGTACGCAGCAAAGGAGACCCAACACAGCCATAAATAAATAAATAAATTTATTTAAAAAAAAAAAAAAAAAAAAAAAAAAAAGAAGAGCATGTGTGATGGGAGAGGTTGTTGCCGCCATCCGTGGCAAATACAGTCTGCCCTGGGGGGAAAGCAGCAATCTGTAGCTCTGCCACCAAACCTTTAAAATGTCTTTCTTTCCATTCCTGAGGCCTCTCACTCCCTCTCTAGGCACTTTTGGGTCCATTTTATAGATGAGGAATCTAAGGTTCCGAGAGAGTCAGCAATGTGTTCAAGTTCAAGGCCAAGATTTATGTCCAGCTCTGATTTCTATATCTGTGCTCTGTATTCCTCTGCCTCCCACCTCCCACGGATGCCAACTCCATTTCCAATAACAGTGACCTTGGTTGGATGAACAGTGAGATAAGTATTGGGTCCAGTTGTCCTGACCTGAGGCAGAACTCTTGCAAGGAAGTTACTGAGCAAACCTGACACCTCCTAGGGATACTGAAAATGTAGTGTAGTCAAAAAGACTGGTAAATGCCTACTATAATTTGTCAAACATTTATACCTCCCCTTAGTTACCTTCTTGCTCTAAATAAGTAGTGTTGTTCTGAGGTACTGAAAGAAATGTTTTTACAGTGGAAATATCAATTTGTTTCCATAATAGAAAATTGACTATGTTATTGATCAATATGTCCCATCTGCCAAGTCTTCCTAATTATAGATTTGAAAGGTACACCCAGTAGCATAGTAACTGTCAAACAATTATTGATGGGAAGCTGTTGTTATATGTCTTGATATGGATTCCTCTAAAGACAGACTGACATAGAATGAGACAGCGAATTAAATATGTTTCATTTACTGAGTAAAATGTTTTTTTGTCTGATTCTGTCTCCTAAGAGTTGATTAACAAAATAATCCTATGAATTTGTTGACTCCTCAAGAGACATTAGACCTCACCCAGGGCCAGCCCTGAACCATGTTTACGAAATTGATATCTCACAGCCCAGATAATGCTCTTTTAATTTAAAAAATTTGATTAGTTTATGGAGCTCTTTATTTTTGTTATCTGGTCAGAGATTCTTATAATCCCCAGTCCATTTCACTTTATGAACAATAATTTTCTCACTTACATGTCAACATCTCCAATAAATACCATCCAATATTATCCAAACAGATTGTTACATGAGCTTTTTTTTTTTTTTAGCATTTTGCACATTTTATATGCAATAAAGGATCTCAGAGATGATTCCTTATCTTGATTTCCCCTCTAATTTGGCAGGGATGAAAGCTTTAGCCTGTCACAGGCCAAGACTGTGTCAAACAGGATGAACTTCTGATGAATACACACTACTGAGACTGATAAACTCTAATTACACTATAGGCCTCTTCTGAAATGGGCACTTCCAATTCCATACACCACAAATATGGGCCCAGAATCAAGGATGAATTCTGAACCGATGTTTTTATTGCATTTCAGGTAACGGAGAAGTTGCATTGGAGAGAGAAAGGAGGATGCCTCTGTATAGCGATGTGCCTAATATAAATGTTAGGGGTGAGGGTGGGGAACCCAATTCCCTCTGAGCACCTCATGTGTGAAGCACCTAAATTTGTAACATCAAAATATTGTCTTTTCCCTTCAACGCTCAGCATTCTTGCGCCCGTTGAGTCTGAAGTTTTTTGTCTTTCGTCAACTCTGGAAATATCTTCTCGTTCATTTTTAAATTCCCTATATTTCCTCCATTCTCTAGAATTCCTGTTTGAAGATGTTTGGTCTTTTCAAGTTATTTTCTGTGTCTTAATCTTCTTTCTTATTTTCTGCCTTTTTATTCCTTTCCAGAGCATTCTGGGAGAATTCCTAGGCTCCACCTACCATATTCCCACACTGTTCCCCATGTGTGTCCATCCTGCGTGTCAGACTATCCAATTTGTTTTGAGTTTTAGGATGTTATCCATGATGGCTCTATCTCTTAAGAGCCTATTTCTATTTCATGGATATCTTCCCTTGTCACTGCGAAAATATTTACTTTTCTTTTAAAATGTTTTTCCTTTTTTTTTTTTTTTTTGCCTTCTGATATTTCCTTGGGCATTAGTTCTTCCATTTGTTGAGCTTGGTGTTTCTGTCTTACATTGGTTTCCTAGAGCTGCTGTAATGAATGGCCGAATGGCCATAAAACAACAGAGAGGTGTTCTCTCACAGTTCCAGAGGTTAGGTAGCTGAAATCAAGGTGTTGGCAGGGCCATTCTCCCTCTGAAAGCTCTAGAAAAGAATCAGTCCTTTCTTTTCTCCTTCCTCCCTCCCTCCTACCCTCCCTCCCTCCCTTCCTTCCATCCCTCCCTCCCTCCTTCCTTCTCTCTCTCTCTCTTTCTATTGTGGTTAAAAAAATAGTAGCAAACATAACATGAAATCTACCCTCTTAACAAAATTTTAGGTGTACAGCACAGTATCATTAACTATATGCAAATTATGGTACAGCAGAACTGGAGATATTTTTCATCTTGCATAATGGAAACTATACGTATTGAACAATTTCGCCTTCCCCCTGCTTCTGTCAACCACCATTCTACTCTCTGCTTCTGTGGGTTTGACTGCTTTAGATACCTCCTGTAAGTGGAATCAGGCAGTATTTGTCCTTCTGTGACTGACTGGCTTATTTTACTTATCGTAATGTCTTCAAGGTTCATCCGTGTTACAGCATATGACAAGATTTCCTTCTCCTTTAAGGCTGGTGACATATACATCTCTCAGGGTGTTGCTTTTCCTCAGGTGTTCAGTGATTTTAGGTTATATGCCTGTCTTTGCTCTTCAGATTCCCTACCTTCCTGTCTGTGGCTTCTCTTTTTGTTACCACCTGTCTCTAACAGTTATGAGGAAACAATAGGACATAATCCAAGGATGGCCTTTCAGTAATTTTTTCTCTTAATGTATGGGGGCTCCTCATTCTTTCTTGGTGTTACCAAGCATCTTTGGGCACTATTTAGGTTCTTTAACCAAAACACCTACACTCATAACTCCAGCCTGGATGGGAGGGTGGGACAGGAACCTCCTTGCCCACTGCTTGGCATAAGAAGCTGTAAGACACAGAAGAGGCTAAGGGCTTGGATGCTTAAAATATGGGCTCCCCAGCCAATCACGTTGATGTTTGCTTCAGAGCCTTTTCATGCATTGTCTCTAATCTTGGAGCAACCCCAGAACCTGGGAAACCCCTGCAGGTGTTTCAGGTCATGTTTTCCCTCTATCGATGGTCTGATACAATTTGCCTTCAGTCTCTCAGATATTCCTCTGATCCATTTGTCCTTTATTGATTTTCCTCCCTGCTACAGATGTGCTCTTTCAAATATATTTTACCAGTTACAGGGTTTGGGGATGAGAGCAGGATGTAGGGCCACGTAGTTGGTCTTTGCTCTTGTTCCAATTTTCTAAAACACTACCTAAATGTAAAAGCAAAGTGCCTGGTGGGTAGGCAGAAAGGGTAATGGGGAATCAAAAAAAAAAAGTAATGGCTTCCTTGTCAGTCTCTTCCCCAGACTCTCCTCTCTGCAGGCTGGACCCAGTCCTTTAATTTGGGAACTTGGAGAGTATAGGAATTAAGAGCAAGAACATGGAATCGGATGGAACAGAGTTCAAACCCAAGTTCTGCTCCTTAGTGATGGTAAGATCTTGAACATCTTACTGAACCTCTCTGGCCCTTATTTATTTATTTCTTTTTAAATTTCAAAATGCAGAGGATAATAGTACTTGCTTCCTAGGGATATTATAAATGTTAACTGAGATAATCTGTGCAATTATCTCATGCACACAGTAGGTGTTTGATAAACTGAAACATTACCTTTTACAACGCAACCTTCAGTGGTCTCTCTGACTGTATGGGCTGGCTTTGCTCTGGCCTTGAGCCAACCTTCCCATAAAGGTGGACCCTTCACTGATTCTCACATTGGATTCAATTGTATCGTGGTTTTTGCAGGTTTGGTAATTTTTTTGTGAGGAGGTAGTGGAGAGGGTATAATAGTCGCTGCAAACAACTTAGAAAATCTCCTATGGATTAACCCAGGATGTGTGCTGATGAGGGTGAGCTAGAGAACCCATGTCTGCTCACAAACTGAGTAGATACAGGCACGGATTTTCATGACCACACAGAAGCTGCGCCCTTGGTACATGTAGGTTCATGCCACTTAACTCTTGTTCATCCCTCCTCTGGAGGCTAGGGTGAATCTTGCCTGTCCTTTACTAATACAGGACCTTCTATGATCCATCATAGCTCTGGCTTTGAACTGCCATCCATTACTCATTGGGCTGGGCCTTCTCAGCTACTGAGACTGCTTCAATCACCCTTATGGGACCTATGGATTCTTTAACATTTTGTACCATGCTGTCCAGCTGCTTTTTCTTAGGGCCTCTGTTTCTGTATCTGTAAAATGGGTATAATTGCAGTAATGATCTATCCCACAGGGCTGTTGTGAAGTGTAAATGAAATAACATGAGCTAGACTGGATGTTCCACGAGGGCTGGGACCACATCTGACTTGTTTCACACTGGACTCGTCCCACTGTAGCTACGCTACAAATACTCGACAAAGGAATGAATAAATATATAAAGCAGTAAGGATGGTGGCTGTATTCGTTTGCTAGGGCTGCCCTGACAAATGACCAGACACTGGGTGGCTTAAGCAACAGAAGCTTATTTCCTCATGGTTCTGACAGCTGGAAGTCTTAGATCAAGATGTTGACAGGATTGCTTTCTTCTGAAGTCCTCTCTCGTTGGCTTGTAGATGGCTATCTTCCTGTGTCTTCAAATGGTCTTCCCTTTGTGTATGTTTGTGCCCTAATCTCCTCTTTTTATAAGAACACCAGTCGTATTGGATTAGGCCCACCCTAATGACCTCATTTTATCTCAATTACCTCTTTAAAGGCTCTATTTCCAAATACAGTCACATTCTGAGGTCCTGGGGGTTAGGGCTTCAACATATGAGTTTTGGGGGAATATAATTTGGCTCAAAACAGTGTCTGACAATTAGTATTTGTTCAATAAAAATTAGTTCCTTCCCCTTTTATATCTACTGCTCCCTCGTCATCTTCTCCTTCCTCTCCCCAACCCCCCTCCCCCCTCCCCCCCAGTAATAACTAGCATCATGGTAAGAATATGATGAGTTCTAAGTAAATTCTTATAAATATATTAACCAGACCAAGTGTGAAATACCTTCATAAAATAAAAAAGAAGCTAGTGTTTCACAACACACATGTAAAAGAACTGATTTAAATATAAAGCCATCTTTATCGTATTTTGTATCTCTAACATTCCTTTAAGAACTAAGGAAATTAAAATTTATATCAAGTAGCTTCTACCTGCTGGGCACATGCTTATTTCTACTAATGGCATCAATCTTGCTAGATGGACATTTTGTTGTTCCCATTTTGAGATGAGGAAAGTGGACCTCAGATGACACAAATAACTTGCCCAGGGACTTTGCAACACCACACACCTCCCAAAGGTGGGCAGGAGCTCTGGGTGGGACCAGTGCTGGTGATTCCAAGATGGGGAAGACTCAGGCTTTGGCCACGGTGTGCTCCCAATGTCGTGAGAGGCACCACTTTCTGCAGCTGACTGAAAAGCCAATCAGAAAGTGACAGGTGTGATAACCGCGGTCAAAACTAAGGCTTTTGGGGGCACGTGCATTAAATTTAGTCTTAGCTTTTAAAATAGAATTTTACCCTCCCCCAAAGTATTACCAAGGTATAATTTTCCTATGATATCCTGCTTTGCTAAAGATGCTGTAGCCTTGTGGAGGAGTTCCTTCTGAGCTGCCCCAGACCCTTGGAGGTGAATAGGAGGAGGATGGACAGAGCGGGAGTTGTGCTCAGTCAAGGACAGGGATGATTAGGAAGTCTTCCTTACCGTTAAAAACATGAGTATACACACTACTATATATAAAATAGATAACTAATGAGAACCTATTGTATAGCACAGGGAACTCTACTCAGTGCTCTGTGGTGACCTAGATGAGGAGGGAATCTAAAAAAGAGTGAATATGCGAATACGTATAACTGATTCACTTTGCTGTACAGCAGAAACTAACACAACATTGTAAAGCAACTATACTCCAATATCAATTAATTAAAAAAAAAACATGAGTATACATTAAACAGGGTTACTGTTTTCCGTCTGCAACATGGCATTTACCCAAAAGAGAACAAAAGGAAAGTCAAGCAAAGAACCCAGAGGGCAAGATACTCTGGGGATTAGTGAGGAACTGAAACACTTTATATATGAGTGAGTCATCCCATATTTAACGTCTGACAAACAAGAAGCGCTGAGGATAGAGACTCATTTCCTAATTTAGGGATAGAGGCAGTTAGGGTCATTCATAGCAAGATCCTGGGCTTTGGAGAGGCCAGATAGACTTTCTGCCTCTATCACAGACTTGGTGTGACCTTGAGCAAGCCACTTACCTTCTCCAGGTCTCAGTGGCCTCATTTGTAAAAAAAAAAAAAAAAAAATGCTGACTCCTAACTCGAAGGGCAATACGGAGTTAAATGAGATGAGTGACACAACCACATCAGAAGCTGAGGAGTGCCCCTCATCTTCTCAGCCCAATGTGCAAATTATTCACCAGGACTGTCGAAGGTACCTCCTGAAGCTCTCCCAAATCTCTACTACTACTGTCCTTCTGATACAGCTCATTTTTTTTTTTTTTTTTTGGTCTGGATGAATGGGGTCACCTCCTGAATGTTTTCCTGTCTCCAAAACGCAAATTGAGTGATGTCCTTTGTCTGTGTAATTTCCTTCTATGGCTTCCAATGATCTGCAGAGTAAAATTCATGCATCTCTGTGTGATACTTGGGCTCTTCCCTGTCTGATCTTTGCCTGCTTCCCCCTCTTCCTCTTTCCCTAGGTCTTGCCAATCTGCCACTCCTGCTGGGAAATCACCTGCTTTGGTGAAACACCCTATTTTTTTTTCTGTTTCTTCTCTCTAAAATGTCTTTTTTCTACCCTTAATCCACCTGGCAGGGCTTCCACGGTGGTTCAGTGGTTAGGAATCCGCCTGCCAATGCAGGGGACACGGGTTAGAGCCCTGGTCTGGGAAGATCCCACATGCCGCGGAGCAGCTGGGCCCGTGAGCCACAACTACTGAGCCTGCGCGTCTGGAGCCTGTGCTCCGCAACAAGAGAGGCCGTGACAGTGAGGGGCCCGCGCACCGCGATGAAGAGTGGCCCCCACTTGCTGCAACTAGAGAAAGCCCTCGCACAGAAACGAAGACCCAACACAGCCAAAAATTAAAAAAAAAAAAAAAAAAAAATCCACCTGGCAGCCTCCTACTTTTTCTTAGCATTCAAAATCTTAGTTTGGGTCACGTGAAATGGAACCATGAATCCTTCTCACCCTCCTTTTCTTCATCTGTAAAATGGGATACAATTTTTACCTAATAAGGTGGTCATGAAACTCAAATAATGTGATCTATATACAGTATTTAACATGGTATGAGATAGATAATAAATGCTCAATAGACATTTTTACTACTACTTTAATACTCCTGGGCAAGAGAATTGTAGAGACAAAAGGCCTGACATTGGGGATCTCCTTCCAGACTTCTCGTTACATAAGAAAAAATAAATCCCTAATTGTTTAAGCCACTGGTTTTCTGTGACTTGGCTGAAAGACACAAGTATCTATCGAAAGATACTTAAAAGATAGAATCAGTGGGCTGGTTATAAGTAATCGCCTTCTCTCCCAAGATATTGTGCCTTTTAAAAATAGTAACACTAAGTTAATACAATGATCACAGTAACATTAATGCCATTGGTTGAAAACCACTTCTTTTTATGAACTTTGATCCTTACAACTGTCCTTATTCTGGATTCACCGATAAGGAAACTGAAGCTAAAAAAAACATTGTCCTAGGTCCCAGAGATGATAATCAACAGAAAGAGGATTGGAATCCAGACTCCATCTGAATCAAAATCATTCAGAAATGTTTGTGAATCACCTCCTATGTGCCAGCCACTGTTTCAGATGCTTGCCAAGATCAGCAAACAGAAACAAAGATCCCCACCCTTGAGGAATTTACTGTCTGAAGAGGGGTCCACAGGCAGTAGACAACCTGTAGTGGGTTAGGGGGTTGTATGCACTCGGATGTTGGTTGCAGCATTATTCACAATTACCGAGACATGAAAACATGGACAGATGAATGGATAAAGAAGATGTGGCATGCACACACACACACACACACACACACACACACACAGTGGAATCTTACTTAGTCTTAACAAAGAAGGTAATCCTGCCATTTGCAACATCTTGGATGGACCTTGAGGGCATTATGTTAGACAAACTGAGAAAGACACAGAAAGAGAAATACTGCACGATCTCACTTATGTGTGGAATTGAAAATTGTCAAACTCATAGAAGCAAAGAGTAGAATGTTTTCCAGGATCTGGGGAGAGGGTTCAAAGTTTCAGTTATGCAAGATGAAGAAGTTCTGGATCTATGTACAGTATGCTGACTCTAGTTAACAATGCTATATTGTATACTTCAAATTTGCTAAGAAGATAAAACTTAAATCTCACCACACACACACACACACAAAGGGTAACTACGTAGAGGTAGTAGATATGTTAATTAGTTTGATGGTGGTGATCATTTCACAATGTATATGTATATAAAAACATCAAGTTGCACATCTTAAATATATACAGTTTTTATGTCAGTGATATCTCAATAAAGCTGTTAAAAATATACACAAAAAGGAGACAGTCAAGGAGGAATTCTCCCGCCGGGCTGCCTGCCTCTGTGCACTTCTTTGAGTTGTGTTCATCACAGGCTGCCTTACGTAAGGGTGACGTGAATGTGTAGACACACATTTCCCCCTGATTACAGCCTCCTGGTGAGCAGGGCGTCTACTTCACTGATCTTAACACGGCTACAGCGAAGAGCGGGCCCTCGGTGCTTGTTGGGTGAAAATCCAGTGGAATTCACTTGGGCATCCGCTATTAGGTTGAAAGCAGCCCAAGAAACATATGGATATCAGGGTAACTCCAGTTCAAAGATTCACCACATATTTTTGTGAGTGCCCACTGAATGCTAGGCACCACATTGGGCTCAAGGCTCCCAGAAGCCTCTGGTCAGTTTAAGGAGACAGATGTCCAGGAAAGCACCCAGCTTGCCAGCAGCAAGATAAACAGGCCTGGCCTCGGTGACTCAAACAAAGACTGCAGGGACAAAGCCCTAGAGGGAGAGATTTTGGTAGGAACTGCAGGTGGTCACAGCTGCAGCTGCCCTCCCAATTCTCACACCCACTCAGATGGCCTGTTTATTCTCCAGTCCGCTACCTCTGTTCCCAGGGCCAGGGACATGTGTTTTTTTTTTTTTTTCTAAGATGTCACCGGTGTGTACAACCCTCTGTGTGCATACCTGCCACAGGGAGAAAGCACGTGCAGAACGCATTTGCATTTTGTTTGTTGCAGGTGAGTGGCTATAAGGGTCTGACTAAGGAGGTCACCTGATCATTCAGGATTTGAAAGACCCAAGTCAGCCACAGGCATCCATCCGACTGAGTGGGCCAATGAGAGATGGAGAGCAAAACATTCCTGGAAGCTGTATAAGGAGCTGGGGACCTGATTTCAGGACCAACTCTGCTTAATACTTGAAGACCAATGCAGACAAATCAAAAGGTTCACAGGTTGCATTTTCCCCCCATTCATGATGGAAATCACTTTGTTGAGTCTGATGGGGTGTGAGGATGCCTATTCTTCTGACTCAAATTCCCGACTTCATTGGATGGAAGAATCTAGATGAGAAACTTGGCTTTGCTTTTCAGCCTTTAAAAAAGTTAATATTCAAGAGTATTTCAGTGGTACCAATTTGATCCTGAAATTAGATCCAGGAGTGTAACTCAAAGTTAAATGGGCCACAGTTAACCCCCACTAGGTCTAGGAACTTGGACAGGCAACATCTCTCTAAGACTTCGTTTCCTTATCTATAAAATGAAGAGTTGGTCTAAATGATCTCTAAGCCAGATTTGCCATTTTAGGATATAAGTAGTTCATAATGACAGGGACTCAAGGACTCCTAAACCTGGCCCTGTATCAGGAGCAGCTGAGGAGTGTTAGAAATAAAGATTTTCTGATGCCACCCTGGAGATTCTGATTCTGTAGGTCTAGGTGAGGGCCTAGAAATATGTATTTTTAATAGGCTTAGAGGATTCTGCAAAGCCCATCCTCAGCCTGCCTGGTGCTTGAGAACCACTAGAAGATCTGAAAGCCCTTTGCAGCCAGCCCAGATTGGGGTCATTCATGTTATTTTAAAAGGTCTCATGGGATAAAAACACTGACCTCTCCCTGGCACCCCTCACTCCCATCCTGGATTCTGGGTCTTGAAACTAGCCTACATCTGTAGATATCTTTCAGACTGTGTTATTCAAACTCATTTGGGGTGCCAGGGAGAAATCTTTGTATTTTGTATTTTTTGATTCCCTTATAGTTAGAACACAATTAGACCCTCCTACCAGGTTAGCATAAAGTCCAAAGAGGCTTTGGGAACGGGATAAAACCCTCCAACTCTGACTTGACTCACCCTGGGATGCTGGACCAGTTTTCCTAGTCTGGAAAATGGGGATTTTTTTCTTGTGTGACCTGTAGGTCTGAAGTTGAATCTTGGCTGCGTCCCTCCTGCAAGTCACCAAACTTTTTGTGCCTCAGTTTCTCCATCTGTAAAATGGGAGATAACAATAGGCCCAAAATAGGGTTTTTTGTGGGGATAAAACGAGTTATATATGAGGTGCCTAGACTACTCCCTGGCAGATAGAAAATGCTCAGGAAACATTATAAATTATTAATTTTATTGCCACTAATTACAAAAAGGAGGAAGACACATCTACTACAAAAGTTATGTGGATTAGATACAGAAAGATTCCAGTAATTCTCAGATTAGCTGTAGCAGGTTCACTGAGGGGAAGAGGTGGGAAGGAGTTTGTTATACATGCAGTTTTTAAGCCCTCCCCCTCTGGGTTCTGATCAGCAAATTTTGGTGGAGGTGGGAGTGAGGGTGGGGGAGGGGTGTCAGGAATCTGCATTTTATTTTATTTTATTTCAGTTCTATTTTATTTTAATTAAATTTTTTTTCATTTTTTTAATTGAATGAAAGATTCTTTAAATTCTATATAGTGTTTTACGATTTTCAAAAGTTTCACACACATGATTTCATATAATCCCATAATAACCCTTTTTTCCTCCACCCGTATATTGCCCCTCCTCCTTCCCTCTCCCCGCTGGTAACCACTAGTTTGTTCTCTATATCTGTGAGTCTCCTTCTTTTCTGTTTGATTCACTAGTTTGTTGTATTTTTTAGATTTCACATATAAGTGGTGTCATTCAGTATTTGTCTTTCTCTGTCTGACTAATTTCACTTAGCACAATACCCTCCAGGTCCATCCATCTTGCTGTAAATGGCAAAATTTCATTCTTTTTTTATGGCTGAGTAGTATTTATTGTATATACATACCACATCTTCTTTATCCATTCATCTGTCGATGGGCACTTAGGTTGTTTCCATGTCTTGGCTACTGTAAATAGTGCTGCTGTGAACATTGGGGTGCATGTATCTTTTCGAATTAGTGTTTTTGGTTTTTTCAGCTATATGCCCAGGAGTGGGATTGCTGGGTCATACGGTAGTTCTATTTTTAGTTTTTTGAGAAAACTCCATAGTGTTTTCCACAGTGGCTGCATCAATTTACATTCCCACCAACAGTGTAGGAGGGAGGAATTTTAAATAAGCTCCCCAGGTGGTGATGTGGCCAGTGGCCTGGGGTCCACATTTGGAGAAAACCTGCTTGTTCATGTCACAGTGTTCCTCTCTAAGGGTGTGTGTGTGGCTTTTCCATTGTTCTGGCCTTCTCCCTACACGCCTGCACAGCTGATAAGAAGTCTGGATGCCAGGGTTTAAATATCACATTATCATTATTTTGCTATTTATCTTAGGCAGGTGTTTTGAATTCACCTGGCTTGAGTCTCTTGCATCTTAGAGCAGCCAAACTCTGACTCGGCTCAGCCTGGGCCGTTCTCTCCCAGCTCCTCTTCAACCTCTCCTCACCCAGGATGAGCAGGGCAGAGTCTGCGCCAGCCAGGAAGGTCCGTGTGCCCAGCTCAGAGAGGGCAGCCTGGCGTCTGTTCCGTGTGGGATCCCCAGCGTCTCACACAGGGCCGGGGACGCAGTAGGAACTCAATAAAGTCTTGCTGAATAAATGAAACTGAATTGCATTAAATAACTCGTGCATACCAACTTTCCTTTCACAAAAGAACCAAGGTGTGTTGAACAAAATTAACCCACCACGCACATTTTGGTTAGAATACGGGTCAGAAACCACTGCCCTGAAGGTGTTTTCCAGAAGCTCAAGCAGATTAGCGTAGGCTCTTTGACTTGGCAAGGAGAAATACTTAGCTGAGTGGGGGGAGATCACATGGCTGGCACATCGTAGGGGCTCAGTCAAATGTTGGTTCCTCTCCCCTTTTCTCTTCCACCCAAAGATTCAGTAGATTAGGAATCCAAATGGTGATGGGCTCCCCGAGACAGAGGTTTATTGACAGATGAGGAAATCCGGCCCAGAGAGGTTAAGTCCCATGCCCAAAGTCACACAGCAAGTCAATGACCTAGTGGAGATTTGAATCAGAGCGGATGCTGCTTTCTGACTCCAGAGTTTTTTTCCTGTTTTTGTTTTTTTAAAATTTTTTATTGGAGTATGGTTGATTTACAAAGTTGTGTTATTTTCAGGTGTACAGCAAAGTGAATCAGTTATACATATACATATATCCCCTTTTTTTTTTTTAGATTCTTTTCCCATATAGGTCATTACAAATTATTGAGTAGAGGTCCGTGTGCTATACAGCAGGTTCTTATTAGTTATCTATTTTATGTATAATAGTGTGTATATGTCAGTCCCAATTTCCCAATTTGTCCCTCTCCCCCCCCGATCCCCTGGTAACCATAAGTTTGTTTTCTACATCCATGACTCTACTTCTGTTTTGTAAATAAGTTCATTTGTACTCTTTTTTTAGATTCCACATATAAGCCATATCATATGATATTTGTCTTTCAGTGTGTGACTTACTTCACTCAGTATGACAACCTCTAGGTCCACCCATGTTGCTGCAAATGGCATTGTTTTGTTCTTTTTTATGGCTGAGTAATATTCCATTTTATATATATGTACCACATCTTCTTTATCCATTCCTCTGTTGATGGACATTTAGGTTGCTTCCATGTCCTGGCTATTGTAAACAGTGCTGCAATGAACACTGGGGTGCATGTATCTTTTCGAATTATGGTTTTCTCCAGGTATATGCCCAGGAATTCTTTCTCTTTTCATTTTATCAAAGTTTCCAGAAATTACGTCTCTAGCCATTTGCCTCAAAATCATACCTACTTGCAAAATGCAGAGTCAAGAATTCCACCCTGTTGAATCAGACCTTCCTGCAGTGGGGGCTAAGAATCTATATTTTCAATAAAACAAGCAGGTAAATCAAGTACACCAAAGTTCAAGAGCCATGGCAAGCCAGCCTTCTCTCATTAACTAAGGAGATCCCTAAATTCATCTCAGCAAGGATCAGATTCTGAACGCTGCCCAACTGTTATTTAAAATTTTTTTTCTTTTTAAAGTAGTTGCAGCAAATGCCTCATTGAAACCCACCTTGAGTTGCTGGTAGCACTGAGTAAATGCACCTTTGTCTAAAGCCTCCCCTTGGTCCAAATATCACCATCCGGATGGCAGTCCAGCTCTCTCTCCCTCTTACTCAGGAGCAAGGGGGTGACTTTTAAAAGGCAGCCAGAAACAATAAGAATTGGTTCTTGCAAGGCCCCAGAGAGCTCGGCCAGATTTCTTAAATTCAGACCCCGGAGTTGTTCACCGTCAGGACGGGTTCTGAAAGGGAGCCACGGGTGAGGATTAAAGCATGCATTTTTAAGATGGTAAACTGGAAGCTGGAGTCCCCGGTGAGTTAACCTTGGGGAGGAAGATGTGTACCAGAGATGCTGTAGACAAGACAGTGCCCAGGATAACAAAGGCAAGGACACTGCACTCCCCGGGCTCCTTGGCAATATGCCTTCACCCACAGTTTAGCTAACAGCGTGTCTCTGGGGCTTCTGTTGCTATCAAATTTATGCCTTATGAAATGTCAAAAGGGAAGTGCTACTTCTCCAAGACAGCGAGAAATTTTTTCTTTTTTTCTTTTTTCTATTTTTTTTCCATGTAATGCCCTCCTGGAGGATTTTTGCAACCCTGGATAAATATTTCTCTGTCAACTCAAATGGAAAAGAGCTTATAACTTCTCGAGAAGGGCACTGTTGCCTCTTTATGAGGCTGTTCTGCAAAGCAGACGAGTTGGGCATCCTGGTGTGTGCCCGGCACTGAGCATTTGCATCAACAGCTGAATCACAGATGCCTTCTCCCTAGTCAGTTACCTGGAGAAGAAAGAGAATACATTGTGGTTATTGAGTGGGCAGAGTTTTCTGTTTTTGCATGGTGCATGGAAGCCTGACCAGAAGCAAAGTGAAGGTAGCTTTAAAGGCTTTGAACTCAAAATGGTCTCTGAGTCTAATCCATCCTTCCCAGGCCACACCTCCTCCAGGAAGCCTACTGGGATTCCTGCAGCCCCATAGCTTCTTCTGTAGGGAAACTAACAAGTCCTGAGCACCAACCTTCGGCCACTTTATAGACATTATCTCATTTATTCCTCCACTCAACCCAATGAAGTGGGGACTATTAAACTCATTTTATAAATGAGGAAATTGAAGCTCAGAGTTTAGGTTGAGGAGTTAAATAGACCTGGAGTTGAAATCTCACCTCCACCACTGTTTTGCTGGGTGATGTTGTGCAGGTTGCTGAATTCTTTTGAGCTTTACATTCTCACCTATAAAATAAGGATCGTACTGTACTTTCCAGATTCATGAGAATTAGTGATCTCAGTTGTATATACATAGGAGTCAGCACTGTGCCTGGCACACAGTAGGCACATAATAAAATGGTGGCTATTGCTATCATTATGATTACTCTGGAAATCTACTAAGGTAGAGAAGGGTAGAGCAGGAATTCAAACCCAGGTCTGGATGGCTCCAAAGTCCATGGACTTTCCTGGGTGTGCCTTAGTGTTTGCCTTTGTGGAGCTTTATCCTCTTAGGTTTTCATTTTTATGGGTTTTCTGTCCAGTCTCTGAGGACACGGCCACACAACAGACCTCCTTTACATCTGCCACATTGCTGGGCGCTGCAGTGCAGGAGTCGTGCAGGAGGAGATGGTTCAACCACAGCCTTCCCAGACGAGTGTCAACGTGCCAGCCTGTTTTCTCCAGGCACTGCCATCAAAGTAGTGAATTTTTTTTTTAAATTTATTTATTTTATTTATTTTTGGCTGTGTTGGGTCTTCGTTTCTGTGCGAGGGCTTTCTCCAGTTGTGGCAAGCGGGGGCCACTCTTCATCGCGGTGCACGGGCCTCTCACTATCGCGGCCTCTCTTGTTGCGGAGCACAGGCTCCAGATGCGCAGGCTCAGTAGTTGTGGCTCACGGGCCTAGTTGCTCCGCGGCATGTGGGATCTTCCCAGACCAGGGCTCGAACCCGTGTCCCCTGCATTAGCAGGCAGATTCTCAACCACTGCGCCACCAGGGAAGCCCAAAGTAGTGAATCTTAAAAAAAGTGAATAAAGAAGACCACATCGGAAAATCTGTAAGTTATCTTGAGTATCTTTAAAAAAAAATCACAACCTGTTTAGAGAAAAAAAACCCCACTGAAACAAACCAGATTAAATAAGGTTGAATTTATCACAAACCACATTGTGGCAAAAGCCCCACATACTGACTTTCTTTGGTCTACGTGAGAAAGACCTCCTGAATCCCAGAAGAAATCCCAAGGAAAATTGCAGTATATGGGAATTTTACTGGGTTTGGTGATCTCATCTTGGCTTGCCTTTCGCATTCTCTTATTTGGGAAAATCCACCCTTTCACAAGAATCTGAAATCCCCTCTCCTACTTAGGGATATGAGACTTTGTTTTATAGCCCCTTTGGCTGATAGGTTGGCAGTGTAGTATAGCATTAATAACAAGAGTTCCAGAGACGCTGGAACGGAATCTCCATGAGAGTAGGAACACCTATTTTTCACTGCTGCATTTCCAGAACTGGGAAGAGTGTTGAATGAAGGAATGGGTGCATAAATGGACCAAGACGGCTTGGGTTTGAGTTCTGACACCACCTCTTGTTACCTGGAAACTCAGGTGAGCTTCCTAGTTTCCTGTATGAGTTTTCCATAATTTGCATAACAAATTACCACAAACTTTGTGGCTTAAAATCACCCGGATGTATTATTTTGCAGTTTCCATGGGCTGGGAATCTGGGTATGAGTTAGCTGAGTTCTCTGTGTAGGGTCTCACCGGCCTGAAATCATGGTGTTGGCCAGAGCGCAATTCTCAGCTGAGGTTTGAGGTCCTCTTTCAAGCTCCCAGACTGTTGGCAGAACTAGTTTCTTTGTGGTTTAAGCCCAAGGTCCCCATTTTTTTTTCCTGGAGGTTGGTCATGCAACGCTTTCAGGTCCCAGAGGCTGCTGGTAATTCCTCAGCATGTAACCGCCATAGGCAGCTCACAGCAAAACTCTCTGCTTTCCTCTAGGCCAGCAGGAGCAGGTGTCTCTGATCTCTTTAGTTTGTGATTGCTGGACCCGCTATTAAGAGAACACCTGATTAGGTCAGGCCCACCCAGGTCTAACCCAGATCAACTGGTTAGGAATCTTAACCATGTCTGCAAAAACCTACTTTGATGTATAGTCTAACATAATCACAGGAGTGACATCCATCATATCCATTGGTCCGCACTCCAGGAGAGGGGATCATATGAGAGCATAGGTCATCGAGGGTCATTTGAGAAGTCTGCCTACCACGAATCCTTAGCAGTAGGAGGATAATAATAACACCTACCTTTATAATACTATTAGGAGGCTTATATGACATGATATGGATTAAATGCTTGTCATGGAATAGTGTTCAATAAATGTTCACTATTGTTTTTATTGTTCTAGGAGTCTTATGTGTGTCTCCAGGCTACGCACCCAGAATATCACCCACAGTCTGTATTTTGGGACTAGCTGGATTCAGAGACCCAAGACCAACTTCATTCAAGGAGGTCCTTTGTCAGTCGAACTGTTTCTCAAACTGTCTCTAATTTTCCAGACAGAAGAGCATAAACTCGTACTCTTGAGTGGTCTGGGGTATGTCTGAAGGAAACAGTCACTCCTTCAAAATTTCCTAGAAGTCTTATGTTGAACTTAAAATTAAAAAAAATACATATCATGTGGATTTAGCATTCAACTCCAAAATATGTTTGTTTTAATATAATGGAAAAAAATCTTTGAACAACATGGATCCCCCAAGATGATGCACCAAATTTATCCTGCTTCTCCTTGAATCCCCTGACATATCAATGTGTGTGAATACACCTGTCAAGCCCAAGCACAGAAGCCTCCCCAACTTTTTATCTCCTTGATCATGGATCACAGTCAGGAAATATTTTTGAGCATATTCTTTAATACATATATATATATATATGGACTTCCCTTGTGGTCCAGTGGTAAAGAATCTGCCTTCCAATGCAGGGAACACAGGTTAGATCCCTGGTGAGAGAACTAAGATCCCACATGCCACGGAGCAACTAAGTTCGTGTGCCACAACTACTGAGCTTGCGTGCCTCAACTAGAGCCCACGTGCCACAACTCCAGAGCTCACGCGCCCTGGAGCCTGCATTCCACAACTGGAGAAGAGAAAAACCCGCACGCCACAACTAGAGAGAAGCCTGCGCACCACAGTGTAGATCCTGCATGCCCCCCAAAAATCCCACAGGCCGCAACTAAGACCCAATGCAGCCAAAAATAAATAAATAATAAGTAAATCTTTAAAAAATATATATATAATTATTGATGAACTACATGAATGTACTACAGTATTGTATGTTAAATACATGAGAAAACACATCAGAAATAGAAATTTTTAAAAGATGAGATAAAAAGTAAATATGAAGAGAAATTCTAATATTTTCTCCCTGTGCCCCATTGGATCATTTTGTAAAACCCCTGGTGCAGACACCTTGTTTTGGAGACAGCTAACTTAAGGGATGTATTACAGATTCTGCTGGCCATTACCTACCTTCCTGCCCTCACTCCGTTGCCTTAGAGGAGTGCCTTGGTGTGTGACAAAAGTATTAAAGAGCTTCACCTTTCCCAGCACACGAACACAAGAAGCAAAACCTTTGGTAAAGGGACAAAGGAATAACAAAACTCCCTCTCTCTCTCTCTCTCTCTCTCTCTCCCTCTCTCCATCTTTCCATTTGCTCTCACCCTGTTTTCCTCTTTCCATTTTTTGTTTTGGAGGGCAAAAAGGGCCCAGAGTGAAGACTAGAGGAGGAATCTAGCATTTATTGTCTATCTACTGTGTCAAGTTCAAATACATTATCTCTTTCAGTCAGTGCAGCAGACCTGCTAGTTAGCTCAGAGTCCCCATTTTACACATGATGAGGACGGAAGGCCACAGAAATAATGAAACTGAGCCCAGCTCTACGTAGCAGCATTAGGGTTTTAACTTTGTTTTATTCCAGTGTCTGAGTTTTAACCACTTTGTGATTTTGGAAGAATTTTTGTTGTATATTTCAATGCTGTGAAAGAAGGGATTGTGGACGTGGGGGGTTAGGATTAAGTGGCATAAATCATGCTAGCCCTTTAAGAAGAACGTATAGGAGCTGGGGGTATCAAAGATACCCCACTCTGTCCCATTCTAGTCTGTAGATGGAGATTGAGCCAAAAGACTCTTCTGCTGAAAGGGTCTTCAGAAATCACCTAGCCCAAGCATTGACAAACTACAGCTTGCAGGCCAAATCTAGCTCACCACCTGTTTTTGCAAATAAAATTTTGTTGGAACACAGCTATGTTCATTTATGTACATATAGCTTTCATGCTACAAAAGCAGAGTTGAGTAGTTTTGACAAAGACCATATGGTCTCCAAAGCCTAAAATATTTTACAACTTGGCTTTTCACAGGAAAAGTTTACTGACCTTGATCTAGTCCAGAGGCCTTCAATCTATTTTGATCATGTACTCCTATTAGTTAAAAAACCCACATCCTTTGACCTACATATGTATAGTTGTTTATTTATAAAGTAGTATTTAAATGTACTACCATGCTAATATGCTTTTTAATCATAAAACATTTATCCAAAATGGAAATTTTAAAAGGAGTTGAAAATAAGGACAAATTCTAGTATTTTTCCCAGTACCCAAAAGGGTCATTTTGACCCTTCTTTGGTCTAGCAATTTGGAGACTGATCTAGATGATGATTTTCAAACATCATGCCTACAGTGGAGAAACAAGGGGTTCCATAAATAATGAAAGAATTATGTCCAAGAATATGATTTAAATTCAGAGGCACTCCAAATTTCTCACATTTATCCCTCTGCTCTACTGTGATTCTATGACCGATTTCATTCAAAAAGAGAATTTTGCAGCTAAAAAGAGTTTAAAAACGGACCAGATTCCTGTTCCTAGTCGTGGTGGAGTAACTGGGACTAGACTTGCCCTCCACTATAAACTGCTAAAAAATAAGATAAAATATATGAAACTGTCTTCAGTCATTGGGTAGCAGGCAGTGTAGGATGATGGCTCCTGAGAGAAATGAAACAAAAGTGTGATCCCTGCCATTGTCCTGGCTTTCTGCTTGGAGGCACGGTCCTGACTGTGTTGCGCGGTAGTCTGGCTAGGATGAAGACACAGGGATTGGAGTCCAGGGAGGTTGTGGTGGCTGATATTTACGGAGCATAGAGTCAGAGAGGATGGGGAAAGAGAGAGAGAGATAGAAAGAGAGAACTCTGGAAATCTATATGGGAATCCATCCGAGTCTTTTGCTCAACACTAAGCCACGTGTGTAGTGTGAAACTCCACGAGGGCAAAGAGTGACTGGTAAGCTATAAGCTGAAGAATTCTCAGGGTTCACACAGGGCTGAAGACATTTGAATTGTGACTTTGAACACCCAGGACAATTTGTGGAGACCTAGAAGGGTCATGCCTTAGTAGTGAGGCTAGAGTAGACCCAGAGGGAAGACCACTCGAGGTCTGCCCTTGACACAGCTTAAAAACAACCCTAAAAAGAATGAACTCCAAGTAACATATCTGCCTGCCAGAAAACACTCAACATTTTTTTAAGGGAAGACAAAAATCTAATCCAATAAAAAAATTTCACATACAAAGAAACAAATGTGACCAGGCAATCTAAACAGATCTACGAATAACAGAGATGATGGTATAGTCAGCCAAGGACATGAACAAAAAGCTATTTTAAATATACTCATGGATTTAAAGGAAAATATGAACATAATAAGGAGAGTAAGATATAAAAAGTGAACCAAATGAAACTTCTGGAAATGAAAAATGCAATGTCTGAAATGAAAAGTTCACTGGGTGGGATGAACAGATTAGGCACTGCAAAAAAATCAAATGAAGTTGAAGATGTAGCAACAGAAATAATCTAATCATCCAAACTGAATCAAAAGAAATTTTAAAACAAGAAACAAATGAACAAAGCCTTGGTGACATGTGACTCTTGACATTGTGAGACACCATCAAGTGATATAATATGGGTGTAATTGGAGTTCCAGGTAGACAGGAGCAGGGACAGAGAAGATACTTGAAGAAATAATAACTGAAAAATTTCCAATTTGCTGAACACTATAAACTCACAGGTCCAAGAAGTTCAACAAACTCCAAGTGGCCAGGAAAAAGGACATATGATGTACAGAGGGGTCAAGACAAGAATGACTGCAGAGTTCCTGACAGAAATGGAGCAAACCAGAAGACAAGGGGTTTGCATCTTCAATGATCTAAAATTTAACCCCCCCCCGTTATGGACTGAATGTGTCAATATGTGTCCCTCTCACCCCCAAAATCTGTATGTTGAAGCCCTAAACCTCAGCATGCCAGTATTTTGAGTAAGGAAGTAGTTAAGTTTAAATGGGTCGTAAGGGTGGGGCCCTGATCCAATAGGATTAGTGTCCTTATAAGAAAAGCCACTAGAGATTTCTCTCTATACCATGTGGGAACACAGCAAGAAGACAGCTGTGTGCAAACCACGAAGAGAGCCCTCATCAGAAACTGACCATGCTGGACCTTGATCTAGAACTTCTAGCCTCCAGACTGGTGGGAAAAGAAATTTCTTTTGTCTAAGCCAGCCAATCTATGATGTTTTTTAATGGGGGTCCAAGCAGACTAATATACCTACCAAAACTCAAAAACTGTCAATATAGAATTCCATACTCGGTGAAGCTATCATTCAAATATGAAAACAAAATAAAGACATTTTTAGACAAACAAAAGGTGAGAGAATTTATTACCAGTAGATCTGTACTACAAGATTTATTAAAGGAATTATTCAGGATGATGAGAAATAATGCCAGATGAAAGCTATACAAAAGAATAAATAACTCTAGAAATGGTAAATATGTAAGTAAATATAAAAGACTTTCCCCCTTCTGTTAAAAATTATCTTTAAGAAAGAATTGACTACTTCAAGCAAAAATTAATAACAATGTATTCTGCAGTTTATAATGTATGTAGAAGTAAAATGTTTAGCAACCATAGCACAAAGAATGGGAAAAAAGGAAGTATATTATTGTAAGGTTCTTATATGTGTGGTATAACAATATTTGAAGATAGACTATAATTGATTGAAGATTCATATTGTAAAGCCTATAGAAACCACTGAAAAATAAAACAAAGAAATTGTATCTAATAAGCCAACAGTGGAGATAAAATGGAATGCTACAAAATAATTTTTTAAAAAGGCAGAAAAATAAATACAAAGAGCAGATGAGACAATAGACAACAAATAGCAAGATGATAAATAGACAGTCATATTGATAATTTCATTAAATATAAATGGTCTAAATATAAATGGTCAATCAAAAGACAGAGGTTGTCAGAATGGATAAAAAGAGCAAAACCCAACCCTAGGCTGTCCATAAGAAATTCATTTAAGATTCAGAGATAGGTAAAAAGTGAAAGGCAGGAAAATGATGTGCAATGTAAACACTAAATATGAGAAAGCTGGAGTGGCTGTACTAGCATCAGATCAAGTAGACTTTGGAAGGCACACAATACAATATTGTCAACTGCAGTCACATTGCTGTACACCAGTTCTCCAGAGAAGGTAGATCATGGGTGTTCTCACTACATAAAAGAAAAAAGAAAGAAAAAAAAAGGAAAATGGTAAAGTTATGAAGTGATGGATATGTTGATTGGCTTGGTGATGAATATTTCACACTGTATATGTATATCAGGTAATTGGGTTGTACATTTTAAAAATGTACAATTTTGTATTGTCAGTTATACCTCAATAAAGCTGGGGGATAAAAGGAATATAGAAACACTTTTCATAGTGGCAAAAGGGTCAGTTCAAAAGAAAGCATGACAAACCTTGTTCTTTATATACCTAATAACAGAGCATAAAATATATGAAGCAAAATCTAATGAAAAGAGAAATAGACAAATCCACAATTACAATTAGAGATTTCAGCACTCCTCTCTCAGCAATTAATAGAACACGTAGACAGAAAAGGATATAGAAAACCTGAACAACACTACCAGTCAACCTGACCTTATTGACATTTATAGAATATTCTACCTATTGATAGCAAAATACACACTCTTTTGAAGTGCATGTAGAATTCACCAAAATGGGCATTAATCAAGTCTCAAAATGTTCTCTGACCACCAGGAATAAAATGAGAAATCAATAACACAAAGGTATCTGGGATATTCCCATGATTTGCAGAATATGAAACGTACTCCTCAATAACCCATGGGTCAAAGAAGAAATCATAAGAAAAATTGGAGAATCTTTTGAGTTAAGTGAAAAAAGAAAAACACAACAATCTTTGTAATGCAGTTAAAGATATGCCCAGAGGGAAATTTATAGCTCTAAATATTTATATTATAAAATGGACTAGTTCCTATGCCCCCATTTTACAAGCAAGAAAACTGAGGCCCAGGCATGTTGAGTGATTTACATTGGTTAGGGTAAGAGTTAGATAAAGACTTTTCTGGACTGGTTTCTTTCCTTCTCTTCTACTGTCTCTTTTAATTTTTTTTTCCTTTGGACTTTGCTGGGTGTTTTCAGTGTAATATGTCCAGACACTGTTTTGTCACTACACTCCCTGTTGTACTCTAACCCTGAGTAATTATGCTTTACAGTTGTAAAGTGTGTCAGGAGCAAGGGGAAATGGAAATGACCATCTGTGGAGCTACTCTTAGCTACTCTGTGCTAAGCATGGTGGAATCTGATCTCACAGCAACTCTGATGTAATTAAATCACTTGCCTAATATCATGCAACTCATATTGGCTCTTGCATTTGAATTTAGGTCTGTACAACCTAAAAATCCATGCTGAGGGCTGGATGAATCATCACTCCTACTATCTGACTTGTACTCAGTTTAGACTCCAGAACGATTGCTGAATGTTTACTCCACTTTAAGGCAGGGAATGAACACAGTGGTGCTTCTCCTTTCTTGACAGTTAACCATATTCTACTGTTTTTTATCCCCAACTGTGCTCTATGGTTTTTAACATCAGGAACACACCCTCCCCACGTATGACCAATACTGCATTAACTACAAGTTAAAGTTTCTATACTCCATGTCAGTAAAAACTTTCCTTTTATCAAGCAGTAATCCTTTGCCCTGTGAGAGCTGCCAAAAAGGCAATAAACTCAATTAGGAAAAGATTTTGTGATTGAAGTCAAAGCTGGCCAGAGCTGCTTGTGGGGATTAGCCAGTAGGGGTCACTGCTAGAAGTCCAGCCTGCCGGCCATGTGTGTGCTGAGCTGCTTGCATGGGCACAGCAGCTAGTCAGTGTGGGCACCTGGGTCAATTGCCCATAGAGATGGGCATTCTCAGATGTCCTGTCAAGGGTATCCCCCATAGGCAGACTGTCCTTGTATCTCCAGGTATCTCATAGGACACAAAAAGGGGCCAGTCCAATTACTCTGGATAGCTTTTCTTCTAATACCATGATCCTCTCACATGGACTTTAAGCTGGTGAGCGCAGTAAAGCATAGTGGCCTGTTAATGTTCAAACCCCAATTCTAACACTTACCAGCTGTGAGACTTGGGCGGGTCATTACCTTGCTAAGCCTTAGTTTTGTCGTTTATGAAATGGGCGTAATAATAGTCCTGACCTCATAGGGTGGTTGTGAGAATTAAATGAGTTCATATATATAAAGCACACAAAAGAGCACTGTTAGCTCGTAGTAGTGCTGTATAAACGTTAGTCTGTATTTTTTAGCAGAGTTTTTCACTAGGAATCTTTGCTGAACAGTTTTGTTTGCTCCCTCCTCTACACTACTGATCAACAATCTTGGTTGCAAGCAACAGAAACTGAACTCAGACTGGCTTAGGCATAAACGGAAGTTCAAGACTAGGCGTGGCTTCAGAACTTGTTTAACATCTAATGTCGAACATCTTACATCTAACTTTTGCAAATGTGAAGTAATAACCCAGGGAAGACTGAGTGAGCTGCCTCATATAGAGATTTAGGAAGAGTTTAAATAGGAGATGACTCGCCATTATCTCATGCACAGTATTTTTGGGAAAAAAATTCACCTTGTCAGGCATATCTAGAAACGTAAAAAAAAATTCCTCTTCTAATATTCACTTGTTCAATCATTCAAAAAATATTTACCAAGTACAAGAATATGCCTCTCCCTGTTTGGGTATAGGAGATACACTAAGATACCGGACCAAAAGCCCTGGCCTCACGGAGCATACGTTTAGTGCAGGTAAAAAAGAGAAACCATCAACAAAACATGAGTAACTAACAGAATATGTAGAAAAGAAGATCTGAACTGTGAAGAAAAATAAAGCAGGGAGGGAAATTGATGAGTGCTGAGATTTATTCTCCAGGGAAGTATATATATTAAGAAAAAAATTACTCATGGAATGGAATGGGTAAGAGGCTATTCTATAGATTGGAAACCAGCTTAATGTTTACAAACTGATGACAGTTACCCTTCTCTTGAGGGAGACCCTTAAAGAACAGGATTTGAGAGAGATCTTGGACTTTAGGTACTTTCACAATTGCTCTTCCCATTAGCATCTCCAAGGATGCAAATGACCCTCAGCTTTTCTGGTTAATAACAAGGCAAGGCAAAGGGGTACCTGCAGGAGCGTCATGGGGTTCCCGGTGGGAGGGTGTTAAGTGTGATGTTCCCATGAGACCCTGTCTAGTACGATGCCAGGAGGGAACCAGCCCACGCGACACGCATGGAAGGAAGGGAGAAAGGGTCACTTTCACTTATGACCCAGAGCTGAACCTTGAACTCTCTGAGAACCGTTGCAGGAAGACATCAGGTTGATGTGCTGCAGAAGACAGGAAGGCCAGTGCATTGCCTGGGCTCATTAAGGCTGGTGTCAGAAGCAACACAGAAGGCACCGTCTAGGTCTTGAGTAAACACCCTGTCTATTCCCAGCAGCACGGTTCAGGCATCGAACCGCTATAAGGAAGGACAAATGGTGTGGAATTACTCATCAGATTGCCCGAGGTCCAGGTCACTGTGACTACAAAGGCATGACCCCCAGCATCCCCACCCTCTTATCCAGGTGGCTATGTGGGTAGGTGGGCTCAGGGGCCCTCTTGAGGAGTCAGTTCTCTGTCTGTCTTTCTGTCTGTCTGTGTCTCTCTTGCTGCATGCCTGTTTGGGCAGGTTCACCCTCAGTGTCAGAAGGCATGGGGATGCTTAGCCCTGAGATCTGAGCCACATGCTCAGCGTCTTACTTGAACTCCACAACGATGAATTCAGCTCATGGGAAGCTCTGGCTGAAGTGAAGCCTTGATAGCCATTCTGTAATTGTCCCCTGTGTAAGTAGGCACGGTGATTCCTGGGTCAGGGTCTGAGCAATCCTGCACACACCATCCTTTACTGCTAAGAAGCATGATAAGGAGGTTGAGTGGAGAACTACCTTATAAGAAGAGACTAGTGGCTAGAATGACATTTTGGAATCAGGCAGAAATGAATTCAACGCCACCTAGTCTATGAGTTAACTTAATCTGAATCTCCTTTTCTGTTTAATGGGAACAATACAACTTGTCTTGCAGGGCAGCTGTGATGTGATTGAGCGATTTTCTTTTTTTTTTTTAATTTATTTCATCATCAATTTTTAATTTTATCTTTTATTTTATTTTATTTAAAAAAAAATTTATTTATTTATTTATCTTTGGCCGCGTTGGGTCTTCGTTGCTGCGCGCGGGCTTTCTCTAGTTGTGGCAAGCGGGGGCTACTCTTCGTTGCAGAGCTTCTCACTGCGGTGGCTTCTCTTGTTGCGGAGCATGGGCTCTAGGCGCACGGGCTTCAGTAGTTGTGGCACACGGGCTCAGTAGTTGTGGCTCACGGGCTTAGTTGCTCCGCGGCATGTGGGATCTTCCCAGACCAGGGCTCAAACCCATGTCCCCTGTATTGGCAGGCGGATTCTTAACCACTGTGCCACCAGGGAAGCCCAATCATCATCATTTTTTAAAATTGGAGTATAACTGGTTTACAATGTTGTGTTAGTTTCTGCTGTACAACAAAGTGAATCAGTTATATGTATACATATATCCCCTCCCTCTTGGACCTCCCTCCCATCCCCGCCCCATCCCACCTATCTAGGTCATCACAGAGCACCGAGCTGAGCTCCCCGTGCTATAGTGCAGGTTCCCACTAGCTATCTATTTCACACATGGTAGTGTATTTATGTCAAACCTAATCTCCCAGTTCATCCCACCCTCCCCTTCCCCCCCTGTGTCCACATGTTCATTCTGTACATCTGCGTGTCTATTCCTGCCCTGGAAATAGGTTCATCTGTACTATTTTTCTAGATTCCACATATATAGAGTGGAGCAATGTACGTCCATGCACTGCCAAAACCATAAGAGTAATAATAACAAAGGCATCATTATTATTAAACTTTGTGGTATTAACCAAAGCAGCTCATGTCTCCTCCCTGGATACCCCTGTCACACATAGATACTAGTTTGGATGCACTATGACACAGCTCATGGTGATACTTGCTATGCAACAATGGCACCAAACAGTAGTAGGGGTGGCACCAGATTTAGAATCACAAAGTCTGAATTGAAGTGCCAACCAGCTCTGCCACAGACTAATTTTGTAACCCTGGGCAAGCAAACTGTGTCTTAAAATTCCTACATGCAAATAAAAAATGTTGCATATAACTATCAAGTAAAGGCTCAAAAGCAAAGCCCCTTATACTACCACCCAGACCATCCCCAAACCTGTGAAGAGCCCTGTGAACTCTTCCATCTCATATTACTCTCCCTCTGTATTCTGTGCCAACCTCACCCCCTCTTACCTCCAAAATTTTAAATTTATCCTTCCTTGAAAGGAAGCTTCTTTACTTCTCATACATTTGCTAAGAAGACTGGATGAATCTTGTATGCGGACCGTGCAATGTAAATGCTCATTATTACAATTACCTTGTTCTAAAATCTGCAGTTATGTGGTCACAGGCTGGAGAATAGACACACATTGGCTGCATTTTTGCAGAAAGATGTCCCAATTTCAACAGTCAAGTGCATTTTGTTTTCTGCTCTGTGCTCATTGTCAGGGAGACAGCCCCCATAAATTTCAACTAATCTGTTCTGGATGAAGAAACCAGATAAGTCATATTTCTTAAAATTGTGAACTAGCTCTCAGTTCCTTCGAGGGTGTCTTGCCTTGGAGTACAGGGCATGAACTTCACTTCTCGCCTTTAAAGGCATTTGCTTCCGTGTGTCGGAGAACTCTTGTTTATTCCTCACATTTGGGCTGTGCGCTGAGGAGAAGTGGTTCTCAGTGTTGAATCATTCTTACATTTTTACTCCACTAGCTCATGCAGTAAAACTTTGTTGTGTGCCAAATATACTCTAGTTGGAAGTAGAGAGCTTTGAAGTACATTTTTTCCTGCTTTTGCGGACAAGGGAGTACACGGACATGTCACAGAACACTCTGTGCTATGAGAGTGGTGCCCAGATGCCTGGGGACAAGAGGAGGAGAAACAAGGCTCAGTGGTCAGGGGTTGCTTCCCAGAAGAATTGACACCTGAGCTGGGTTCTGAAGGTAGAATAGGATCTAGCTCAGTGAAGATGCCTGGGAAGAGTATGTAAGGCAGAGGGAATAGTAATAGAAAGCTGCAGTCCTGAAAGAGAATGGGTGGGCATCTTCCCTAGCCTTCCTCACCTGCTTTTCACCCAGGATGAAGGATACCTCAGAGTCCTCCTTGGCATTGCTGTTTCCTTCATGCTCTCATCAACCCACCTTAAGTCCAGCTACTCCAGCATCTGAGCTGCTCTCAGGTCTTCGTCTCTTCGTATCTATGGCAACCATTTTTGCCTGGCTGGTCTCCTACCTGGGCTTCTGGGGTCCTCTCCTCACTGTTCTTTTCAAGCCCATTCTTGCCCCCATAGGGTCTGATTTCCATCAGCAGACTGAACTTTCTAACACAGCAAATCTGAGCACCCTCCTGCTTAAACCCTTCAGGGGCTTCCTAGAGTTCTCAACATAAACTCCTAACATCTGCATCCCCGCCTTTGGGACCCCACACAGTCAACCTCTGTCTATTCCTCCACACGCACCTCCTGCCTCTCTCCCCTTGATCACTCATTGCAGCCATGCTGGCCTTTTTCTCTGGCTTTTTTCAAAATTTTCTCTTTGTCTTTGGTTTTTCCATCAGGTTGGTGGTGTTCAAGTCCTAAAAACCTTCCAGCTCCTTCCTTTCTCAGGACCTATCTTCTCTGCTCCCACTTGCTGTCTGGCCAATTCACGTGTATCTTTCAGGTCTCAACTTTAATTGCAATTTCCTCAAAGAAGTTTTCTCTGATCCTCCTGTATTTAAAAATTTCTTCTCTCACCACATCTTATTTTTTCCCTTTATAGAACTTACCATTGTTTGTAAATTAAGCATCTACATGATGTTTGCTTGAGTCTTTCACCAAACTCTAGGCTTCAAGAAGGCAAGGAGTATATTTCATTTACCACCCTCTACTCACTGTTTATCACAGTGTGTAGCGCATAGTAGGTCTTAATATATGTAAGTTGGATGAATGGATAAAAGGGATAAGTAGCCCAAGGGGAAACACATACATTGGGGTTAGAATAGTCAGGGAAGCCTTGTGCCTTTGTTTTCTATTGATGCATAACAGATTGCCACACATGTCACAGATTAAAACAACATAAATTTATTATCTCACAGTTTTTTTGGGTTAGGAATCCAGGCACAGCTCAGGTGGAACCTCTGCTCAGGCTTCATCAGGCTGCAATCAAGGTGTTGACCACACTGTGATTCTTAGTTGGAGCTTGGGGTCCTCTTCCAAGCTCCTTTTGGCTGTTGGCAGAATTCAGTTATTTGTGGTTGTAGGACTGAGCCCCTCAGCTCCTAAATACTTCCCTTCTCCAGAGGCAGCTCTGTTTGCTTCCTTCCTTGACACTAACAGGATCATTTCTCTGAGTTTCACTCTTTTCCCTTTACCTTTAGAGTAGATTCAGATTTATGAAAAAGTCACAAGATGACACAGAGAATTTCCATATATTCCACACCTACTTTCTCCTATAATTAATATCTTACATTAGTATAGTACCTTTATCATCATTAATGAACCAATATTGATACATTATTATCAACTAAAATCCATATTTTATTCAAATCTCCTCATGTGTTTCCTAATACCCTCTTCTGTTCCAGGATCCCATTCAGGATACGACACTCCATTTACAATTTGCAATATACATTTACAAATAATGGAAGTCTGGTTTCAAATAATACTACACTACTTCACAGGTCCTGCAGGTGCAGGTGCCTCATAGCAGAGCATTCCCAATTCCTTGTTCCCATCCATTGCGATATTACTGTTAATTTCACTTATCCATATGATATAGTCACCCAGTACACTGTTACCATTATTGCTTTAAAAATGTTATATTTTAGATCAGTTAAGAATTAGAAAAACAAAAGCTTTCATTTTACCTTCATTTGTTCTTCCTTTCTTTATGCACATCCAAGTCTGACCCATATAATTTTCCTACTGCCTAAACAACTTCTTTTAACATTTATTATAGGAAAGGTGTTTTGGCAGTGAAATCCCTTCAGTTTTGTTTGTGTGACAAGTCATTATTTCTCCTTTACTTTTAGAGAATAATTTTGCTGTATATAGATTTCTAGGTTGATGATTTTTTTTCTTTCAACACTTTAAAGATTTCACTCCACTCTCTCCTCTCTTGCATGGTTTCTGATGCAAAGTCCCCCTGTGATTCTTATTGCTGTTCTTTTATAGGTAAAGTGTATTTTTCTTTTGGCTTCTTTTAAGATTTTTCTCTTTGTTTTTTTGCGGTTTGAATATGAATGTCTTAATATTTTTGTTTTTGTTTTCATTTATCCTCATTGGTGTTCTCTGGACCTGTGGTTTGATGGTGTTATTAATTTTGGAAAATTCTCAACCATTATTGCTTCAAATATTTCTTTTGTTTCACTCTCTCTTTCTTCTTATATTATTTCAGTTATGTGTATGTTACACCTTTTGATGTTGTCCCACAATTCTTGGATGCTCTATTTTTTTCCCTTTCTTTTTTTCTCTTTGTATACATTTCATTTTCGGATGCTTCTATTAACTATCTTCAAGCTCACTGATTCTTTCCTTGCCTGTGTCGAGTCTACTGATGAACCCACTGGAAGAATCTTTCATTTCTATTCCTGTGTTTGATTTTTAGCATGATTTGATTGTTTATTAGAGTTTCTACCTGTCTACATTAGCCTTCTATTTTTTGAACGTTGTCTACTTTTTCCATTAGATCCCTTAATATATTAATCATAGTTATTTAAAATTCTCTGACAGATAATCCTGACATCTGTGTCATATCTGAGTCTAGTTCTGATGATTGCTTTGTCTCTTCAGATGGTTTTTCTTGCCTTTTGGCCTACCTTATAATTATTGCTGAAAGCCAGAGGTGTGGTATCAGGTAGTAGGAGCTGGGGTAAGCAGACTTTTAGTGTAAGGATTTATGTTAATCTGGCTAGGAGTTGGACTCTGTTTAATGTTTGCTGTAGCTACAGGTGCCAGAGGCTTCAAATTCATTAGTGTCCTTGTTTGTGTCTCTCTTCTTGACTTTGGGCTTCCTTAAGTACTCCTTCTCAGAGTCTGTGTCTTGCGGCTCTTTTAGCTGTGACCCACTAAGTTATTTTACTGCAACCCTGTTGATGTGGTGCTAAGGTATGAAGAAGGGGGAACAGTCTATAAACTTGCAATTGAATCTCAGTCTTTTGCTGGGCTTGTGTTTTGAGGCCGTGACCTTCACAAGTATTTCTCCAGTGATAGTTTTTTTTTTTTTGTCTTGTTTTGTCCTCTTTTCTCAGGCTACAGTGTTTCCTATCTACTTCCTTGAAGCCCTTACCCTTGTTAACTATCTTTTTCCTCCCTTAGGTGGGAGAGGAATATTGAAGGGGGTTGGAGTGGGAGGAATTCCTTTCCTTCCTGCTGGATGGCTCTGGCAAAGTTCTCCTGAAGAGTAGCCCTTTGTAATGGAGAAGACACTTGATGTATTTCCTAGTGATTACTCTTCCCCTCGTGCTGCCAGAGCCAGGAAAGAATATTTCTTGGATCTTCACCACGGATCCTGGTAGGATCCCTGGAGGTACAGTTCATAAAAGTGTGGGAGTCTTCCTAAGACTTCTGTCCCCAGGACTTTCTCCTCACATGCTAGAACATGCTGAGCTTCCAGCAATTTATCAAAATTACCGTTTGATTCTTCCTACCAGTTTATGACCCCAGATGTTTCTGCTCCAGATAAGAAGATCTCAGCTGTATCTCTCTGGACAGGACTGTCTCTCCAGATTTTAGGGTGGCAGTTTCTCCTTCATCTTCAGTTCTCTCATGGGTCCAAAAAATTTATTGATTTTTCAGATTGTCCAGTTTTTTTCTTGGTGTGAAGATGGGAGTGATAATTTTCAAGCTCTTTATATGCTCAAGCTGAAACTGATAGCCCTGTATTAACTTCTTTTGAGAGCTTACTTACCTGATTAGGTCAGGCCCAGTCAGGATAAATTTCCTTTTGATTAATGTAATACCAGGAGATAAATTCCATCATATTCATACATACTACCCACATTCAAGGGGAGGAGGTTAAACAAGATGTGTATACCAGGGGTGGGAGTCCTAGAATTCTGCCTATTACAGTTTGCTAGAGTAGGTGGTACCTGAACTTAGTTCCAAAAGGCAAGTGTAATGAATTGACCTAGAAGGTGGGAAGAGCAGGCAAGGCAAACGGAACAGCATGTGCAAGGAAGAGAGAGCATTGAATGGATGCTATCAAGATCCAGATGTTATGTCCAAACTCAACAAGTTGTATGCATTAAATATGTGCAGATTTTTGTATATCAATTCTACCTCAATAAAGCTTTTAAAAAATCCAGATGCTGATTTTCTTCACTTCGGGATTTCATCTTGAAGTTTTGATTGGAGAAATTTCCTCAGGAGCTCACTTTGAGGACACAGATAGCTAGCCAGAAATAATTAAAAATAAAGAACTCTCTCCATCGACCAAGAAAATCTTGAATGTCAAGATGTCTAGGTCATCTGAGGCAATGCTCCCGGTGAGCGCTTGCCTTGAATTTGGGGTGGTTGGGTTGATGGATATCTTCCTTCTAGAAATGTTGTCACCTCGACTTTAATGAACTACAGCTTTAATGAACAAGGTCTTTTCACAGAAGTGTTGTGTCTCTTCAATTTAGTCTTGTTAAGTAAACCTTTTCCTTATTTTTTTCCTCAAACAAAAAAGTTAAAATAAAATACAACCAAAAAAATCCTACCCCTCCTTTTTTAATCTGGGGAAAGAAGTTGGGATAATTATAGATAGTTTCCCTTTTGTAATTATATAAATGTCATCCTTTGCTTGGACTGTCATTTTAGTGGACATTTTTATAGAAGATGTTTACATTCCTGCAACACATTTGGAACAAATGAAGCAGCCGTTCTGCAGGGAAATGGCACTGACAGTTGCCATGGGAACTGTGTGAAGTCACAGAAAGTAGATTATCTCATAATGCATTACCCAGTGTCAGAAACAGCAGCCCGACTGAGAACAAACTACCAATTAGTGAGCGACAATTCAGGGCCAGAGAATAGGAACAAAATAGAAGGCCACCTCAGAAAGGTCATGTTCAAGCTAATTTATTGGTTACTTTGTGCTACTCAAACCAATTATTCTGATTGCTTTCCACCCATATAAATCTATTTTAACTAGTTCAGACTTCTATATGAGGAAAATCCGGAAAAATGGAATTTGACATTTTGGAGAAATGTTTAGGATTAAAAAAAAAATTCTTTTGCTCAGTTGGTGAGGTTTTTAAATTAATTTTTTAATCTTTTTATTCTGAAAGTCTTTGGGAGGCAATATGCTTAATGATTAAGGGTATAGGCCCTAGCATCAAACTGCTTGGGTGTAAATTTTGGTTTTGCCTCATTAGCTTTTTGGCCTCATAGAAATGGGTTCACTTCTCCAAGCCTCAGTTTCTTCATCTGTAAAATGGGAAAAATAATAGCTTCGACTTCTGCAATAAAAATTTCCACCTCGTGGGCTTGCTTTGAGAATTAAATGAAGTAATCTGTGCAAAAAGGCTCAGAACAAAGCCTGCTCACATTAAATATCCAATATGTGTTTAGCAGTGTTAGTCTGATGAAAATTCCCAGATTTTCTGGCAAAGAAGTTAGAAATTCAAAAAAGCTCATCCTGTGAGGGAAAAAAAAAAAAAGAAAAGAAAATCTGTGTTTATTGCAAAGTCTAACTTGAACTAGCACCAAAATCACCTGTAAAATTTCATCAAACTGTAGATTTTAGGGCCCTACCCTGGACCTGCTGAGTCAGTATATCCTGTTATGAGGCCCAGACATGTACATTTTAAATGACTTTCCTAAGTGTGTCTGTTTCATTTTATCAAGACTAAGAATCACTTGTGCTCATTGGAATGTATTTTTCTAAATACCATTTTATGAGTTTGATCAGCACACGTGGGTGGGGTGGTGCCATGGTGATGAAAATGTTAACAAGCATCTCAGGGGACTCTAATGCAAGTCGTTGAAAAACTGCACTTGGACAAACGCTGCCCTTCAGAGCCTCTCCAGGTCCCTTCCCCCACTCACACCTCACCTCCCCAACTGGAAGGAGGGGCTCTTATAAAGTTACCAGCTGCTTATGAGGATGGAGAGTGGAGTTTCCTTGGAAGAAAGAAAGAGGTGAATGGCCTTCTTGTGGCAAGCTGCTATCTTCTTTGTCTCTCCTGTAACCCAAACTGCTTCCTTTTTGGGGGCTCTACTTCCCTTACCTCTAGCTCCCTCAGAAACCAGACTGGGGCCCTGGGCTGGAAGCCTCTCATGCGTATCTTAGGCCACTTCTGCTCTAGATAAGGAAAGAAACATTCCCTTTGTATTTGTTTTCCACATTTCCCCTAGTTACTGGAACTTAGAAGGTCTAGGAAGTTAGGAAGTGATGTGATGGTCTAACAACTGCCCACCCCCCCAGAAAAAAGCCCGATTTGTAGCACTTGTTAATTTCTGTAGTGTAAATATTTCCACCCTGGCTATTTTTAAGCTACCAAATGAAGTCACAGAATGCAGATTTGGGAAGAGAGAATGCACAATTTGCTATTGTGAGCCATCCAAGACAGCTCCAGTATGCTTCAGGGGCAAGACAGAGGTCCAGGTTGTGGACTTAGTGGAAATTACGACACAAAGGAATAAGCCACTTGGCTGGGTATAGTCTTGGCCTTAAGCCAGAGGGACAAATGAGGGTCCAACTGCCTGATCTGTGGCCCAGCTTTGTTCCCCAGGGTCGAAGACCACACTGGCCTCAGAAGGGCTAATATGTTTCTTTGCAAGTGCCGACTTCAGTGAGGTGGTAGCTGCCGGCTGGAGTGCTGTGTGGAAAGGATTCTGAGGCTCTATCTTGGTTAAGCAGGAATGATTACTATGACAAGTTAGTGAGGTCTGAAATGAACACAGAAGAAGAGAGTGAAGTCACACTTGTTTGCCATACATGACATTAGGATTCCATTTGTTCATTTACTCATTCGTTCAAAAAATACTGAGTCCCTATTAAGTTCCAGGCACTGTTCTAGGCTGTGAGCAAATAAAGAACTTACATCCTAGTGGGAGAAAGAGAAAAAGATAATAAACAAATCCACCTGTGATATGTCAGTAGTGTACTGGGAAGAAAGCAAATAGCTTAAGGGCACAGAGAATGATGAGGTAGAGGAGGGTATTTGTGATCATGTGGTCAGGAACAGCATCTTGAGAAGGTGACATTTAAGCAGTGACCAGAAGGAAGTAAGGAGGTGAGAAACGTAGTTTCTGCAGGAAGAGAGACCCAGGCAGAGGAAACAGCAAGTGCAAAGGCCCTGTGGTAAAAGCAGTGTGGGTTTGTCCAAAGCAAGGGGACCATTGTGGTGGAAGCTCAGTGAGTAAGGAAGACAGGGGTGGGAAACTGGTGCCACATGCTGCCTGGGGGCAAGATCATGTTGAGGTTCGTGGGGTTGGGTCCAACACCCTAATTAGTAACAAAATGAGAATTTCTTACCTGTATATTGTTCTGAAAACTAAATAGGTAATTTGCCAAGAATTCAAGGGTCTTATTCAAAATGTCTTTCTGTGAGAAACATGGCTGTATCTACTGGGAATTCCTCTAGCTCAGGGCCTGGCTCTGGAAGTGGGAAAAGGCAATGAGAATACAGGTGTCTAAGAAGAATAAAAAGTACTTGTACTGTCAAAGAAGATACATTCCAATGATATTTCATTTTCAGGAAGGAAGGGCGCTTAACAAAGACAAATAGCTTAACAGGTTTTCAGGTTTGGGTATTTCCTATGCCAGGATGAAAACTCTGTGGTTATACATACACACAGAGGTTGGTTCAGTAGAAACATGCACAGATTTTGGAGACTGAGAGGAATGGGTTTCAAACCTATTTCTGCCATTTCCTTAATTTTCCTTCAGCAAATACGTACCGAAGGCCTATTTTCTGCCAGGTTCTGTGTGAGGCATAGGGAGATATTAAGATGAGTGAGATACTTCCCTGTCCTCAAGGAGTTTACAGTCCATTTAAGAGCTGTGTGAGTGACCTAAAGGCAAGCTATTTAACCCCATTGACTTCATAAGTAAAATGCAGGTAAAAATATCCACCCCTGAAGGGTAGGGGGGATTAAATGTGATGACACAGAAAAACAAAATTTAACCAGTGTCTGGAGATGCCCGGTACACGTATGTTTCTTTGCACATCTTTCATCCCTAGTTTCATTTAACGTTGTGTGGAGGTTAGGGCCACTCACAGGATGTGTTATTCTGCCCAATCCTCTAATCTGGCCAAAATGAAAGTCAAGAGCAGCCTTGAAGGGACAATGATTCACCAAAATGCACCATGATTTAGGGAGGTGAAACTACCCTGTTGGATACTATAATAGTAGATACATGTCATTATAAATTTTCCAAACCCATAGAATGTAAGAGTGAGCCCCAGTGTAACCTATGGGTTTTGGGTGGTCATGAGATGTGTCCGCATAGATTCATCAGTTGTAACAGAGGTACCATCCTGGTGAGTGATGTTGATAATGGGGGAGGCTATGCATGTGCCGGGGCATAGAGTACATGGGACATCCATACATCTTCCTCTTAATTTTGCTGTGAACCTAAAACTGCTCTTAAAAGGTTGATTGAAAATGCACCATGTGGTTGGAGGGGAGCATTGGAGACTTTTTCTCATCTGATTTGCTTTATCTGAGTATAAATTCAGACACTTGACCACCATAAATTTTACTCTGAAACTCCATTCATACATCAGTTTGTTGAGGGCTTGAAATGGATTTTCCAAAGAGAAGATGTTTTAAGTGGTTTTAGGGAAACCCACAAAGGCATATTCAATCCACATGTAATTTCAGCTAAATTGTGAGTTCCAGAGTCTCCCTCCAACCTCAGGCTTCCACGCATGCTGACTTCTCAGGGGGATATTTAGCTGAGTCAGGAAGGTAGGACTGGAGAGCATGGGTGGAAACCCTCTCTGCAGTAACCAGGGAGGTTATCAATAAACTGGTTATCAGTATAAAAACGTGCTAATAAACTAGATATTGCCTGCTTGTAAGCTTCAAACTTTCTTCTGTCTCTATTTTTTTAAATTAATTAATTAATTAATTAATTTTATTTTATTTATGGCTGTGTTGGGTCTTTGTTTCTGTGCGAGGGCTTTCTCTAGTTGCAGCAAGTGGGGGCCACTCTTCATCGCGGTGCGCGGGCCTCTCACTATCGCGGCCTCTCCTGTTGCGGAGCACAGGCTCCAGTCACACAGGCTCAGTAATTGTGGCTCACGGGCCCAGTCGCTCCGCGGCATGTGGGATCCTCCCAGACCAGGGCTCGAACCCGTGTCCCCTGCATTGGCAGGCAGACTCTCAACCACTGCGCCACCAGGGAAGCCCCTGTCTCTATTTTAAAGCAGACCCTAGAGGGTCTGCTTCCCCCTCATTGCTCAGTCACCCACCAGCTGATTGGATCCTGGAGAAGTAGAGCAGTTTTGGGGAGAGGGAACAGAGAGAGGAGGGGATGAAAAAAAATAGGAAAGCTATGTGTGTGTCGAAATTGATTTATTTGTAGTGAGGTGGATGGACCTGGAGTCTGTCATACAGAGTGAAGTAAGTCAGAAAGAGAAAAACAAATACCGTATGCTAACACATATATATAGAATCTAAAAAAAAAAGGTTCTGATGAACCTAGGGGCAGGACAGGAATAAAGACGCAGATGTAGAGAGTGGACTTGAGGACACGGGGAGGGGAAAGGGTAAGCTGGGACGAAGTGAGAGGGTGGCATGGACATATATACACTACCAAATGTAAAATAGATAGCTAGTGGGAAGCAGCTGCATAGCACAGGGAGATCAGCTCGGTGCTTTTTGACCACCTAGAGGGGTGGAATAGGGAAGGTGGGAGGGGATAGACGCAAGAGGGAGGGGATATGGGGATATATGTATGCATATAGCTGATTCACTTTGTTATACAGCAGAAACTAACACAACATTGGAAAGCAATTATACTCCAATAAAGATGTTAAAAAGAAAAAAAGATATGTGTGTGTGTACTTGCATTATCAAACATTAAAGAAAGCACTTTTTCTTTATTTCCATCTCCTCCATATATAGAGAGAAAATGTGGTGGGTGATGGAATTTTGGTTTGCACCTCTTCCTTCTAATACCACATGTGAAAGAGCAAATTTTAGGGTCACCTGATCCCTGTCTAGTGGAATCAGCAGATTTTCAGCTGTCTGTGTGCATGCATGCATTTAGACGCTCTGAGCATATAATTCAGAGAAGACCAATGTCTCTACTCTAAAGCCTTTATTTATTTATTTGCACGTGACATGTTTAATTCCAAGGTGCTGAAGGCATTTTGAAAACATTAAATGATGTGTTAATCCTCTCCATATCTCTATAAAGCAGTGAAAAAGTCTTATTATAAAACATTATGAACTAAATCTGAAAAACAGACTTAACAGGAATAGGAATAGTCAAGAGGGATGAGAAGAGAAAGAAGATGCAATAGGAAGAAGAAACCTCAATGAAAAGTCTTCTGCGGTTCCCAGCCAAGTAGGGAAACCTCTGTCAAATTTTCCCCGTAGCTGGGTCCCGAGCCAGCTGTCCCGCATTCCATAAGGTGATTCTGTATGTTTGTTGCTAGTTTTGCTATTTATTATCTTAGTAGATAGATAACCTTGAGTAAGGTACTTCCCCGCTTGAAAACTATATTTCCATATGTGTAAAATGGGGATCACAGCAGTATTTACCTAGGAGATTTATGGAGAAGAAACCTTGTGATGTGTTATCTTTATAATCATCGTCATCACCACCATCATTATCATTATCAACATCATCATCACCATCATATCACCATCATCATCATCATTATCATCATCTGTAATCATTAAGCAAATCTCTCTCTTGGTCACTGCTGATAAGGGATTATTTTGCCTCAACCAAAACTGTGCCTGGAAATTCCCCATGGTAGATTCACTGCAGAAATGCCCCCAATTATCTACCCCTCCCTATTTCTATGTCCTTAACAGTGTGACTTGTCAGGTCTCCCCATCTCTATTTCCTTACCTGTTGAATTTGGGCTGGTCGTGCAACTTGCTTTGGCTAATTGGATACAGAAGAAATGATATTGTTCCAGTTTTGTGCTCAGACCTCAAGTGGCCCCCCACGCTTCTGTTTACTCTCTTGGAATCTTGCCTTGCTACCATGAGAACCAAGCCAGGCTAGCATGCTGGGTGATGAGAGACACGTGGTCCAGGAGTCCTCATTGCTCAGCTGACAACTGTCTCACTTGGTCAGTCCTCAGCTGACAGCCAGATGACCACAGACACAAGAGTGAGGTCAGCTGATACAGGCTATGCCTGGCCCAGATCAGCAGGACCACCCATCTCGCCTGTAAATTTGTAAGCACTAAAACGTGGTTGGTGTTTTAAGTTAGTACGTTTCGGGAATGGTTTGTTATGTAGCAGTAAGTAACTGCCACAGCTCTCTTTTCAGGTTTACCCTTCATTGGCTTTGCCAAAATCTTTCTGTCCTAACTTGTAAAGATTAATTCATTCTATGAATTTATTTATTTATGGCTAACTCTGACCTGGGTCAACGAGGGGAAATGAATCAGTCAAAGTCCCAGTCATCGAAAGCATCAATCCAGTTGGGTAGGTAAAGCTATAATGGATGGTGAAAATTGTAAAGACCGTAAGAGAATTATCAATTAAAAAAAGGCATTCTGAGAAGAAAGAGACTATTTCTAGCCTGGGGTTGGGGCAAAATGGGAGAATTGGGGGAAGTCACATAAGGAAATTCCTCCGGTATGTCTAGAGTCATACCTGTCCTTCCATTTTTACTTTTCAATCTGACTTCTGGCCAGGTTGCAGTAGCTTTTTCCAGTTCCCTTTTCTAGTTTTGTCTCCACTCCAATCCATTCTTCTGTCAGATGACTTTTCTCTGAAATGCAAATCTGGCTATGTTACTCCCCTACTTTAAATCCTTTGGTGCACATACATATGTCATCTGGAGATGACTCTAAGGAGGAAAAAAGTGGGCTGAGGTCACAGGTGGAAGAGCAGGCTAGGGTGAGACGCTGACAGCCTCTGAGTGAGCTGGAGCCTGCATGCTGGTACCTTCTGTGTCTATTCCAGGTCGGATTATCTAAATGCTGGTGAGTGTCTTCACTCTTCTGGTTGTGCTGAGGTCTGGGCCTTCAGCCATGGACTCTGTCAGAGCAAGGAGGAAGAGAACAGCTTCCTAATTAAGATCTCCTAGGACTACGATTTAAATTGGCTTTTGTTCCCTGGCAAACACTAAAGGACAGAGAGGCAAGAGTGGCCAGTAGCTACTGGTTGGGAAATAAGGGACATTGGCTGATGGATTTGCAAAGGACAAGCCACACCCAATTAATCGAGAGTAGGGAACAACCGGAGCTTAAGCACGCACACACACAAAATTTAAATCCTGTGTTAGCTGGCTTTGTAGGCTTGCTAATGGAATTTGTGCAGTGCCCCAGACGGAGGGTCAGAGAAGAAAGGGAGACGTGTCAAGATAATCTTTTCAACAGTTTTCTCCCCCCTTCTTCTTTACCTTTCTGAACAATAAACTGATTTTTCAACCAGCTTAATTTGGGTAACATAATAAATAGTGCTTATGGTAGAAGGTGTTTAGGGGTTAAAAACACAAATTTATTTAGATATTAGGTGTACCTGGATTTAAGTAATTGATCCACTATTTGCTTCCCATATAATCTTGGGCAAGTTACTTAATTTCCATTTGTGGATGGCAGCCATAGGGTTGGACAATGCATAGACCTCCTGGCTATTCATGCTGCCTGGACTCTCATCCTCTTGTCTGAAAATGGGGAACATTTTTTCCTTGTGGGGATCTTGGGAGAGTTAAGCATGTTACTGTGCATAGATTGCTTAGCTTGGATGCTGACACAAAATAGGCATGCAATAACTATTGGTTATTAATATGGCTATGGGCGAGGGATTTTAAAGGCTTATTGAGTTTAATCCCCATAACCATCCTATGAGGCAGAACTTTCCCAAGTTCCCATAGTTAGTAACGGAAACATCTTGGATTTAATTTAGGCAGTTTAACTCTAGAGCCTGTGCTCTTAACTAGCGTACTTTGAATTACATGTGCATTTTTCTTCTTCTCTCTCTCTCCTTCACTGTCTATTATCTATCTATCATAGTATCTATCTATCTGCATCATCATCATCTCTATTATCTATCTGTCTGCCTTTCTCTATCAATCATCTATCTTTCTACTGTCTGTCAACACACTCTGTGCACATATTTGTGTATGTATAGTTAGCCCAAAAATACAGAGAACAAAACAGAGGCTCAGCAAACTTAACAGACCCCAGATAACAGAGCTGACTTTCTAGTCTAGAACTGTCCAACTCCAAAACCTGTACTGGGATATTTTTTTTTTTAACTACATCAAGATTATGAATAAAATAGCCAGTGAGTCTTTTTTAGTGCAGTCATTTTAAATTTTACTGGGAAGAAAGGAAAACTATAAAAATGTCAACTATCTCCCTCAACTATTTGCTCCTAGCAAATAAGAAAGCATATTTTAATACGAGGTATTTGGAGCTGACTTTTGGAGATGGAGAGTACGTATTTTTAGGAATGAGAATGGTACACATATCACTCACACACCGTCAAAGGCTTGGTAGCCTTCTTGTCTGGCTGTGCGGTTCTTCCAGGCACAAACACAAGTACTACTGTTTTCAAGACAACAAGCTAGCCTAGAGACAAGTGGCACCCAGGAAAAGTGAGACATGTCCTGCACATTTGTATATAGAGACACTCTATGGCACTAACACAGTTATCTGCAGTAACAGAGGAGAGTTGACAGCATACAGGGTCCAAAAGAGCAGGCAACCCTCAAATCATAACTTTTGAACTTTGGAACGTGTGAATTCATTGGGATAATTTTGCATCTGATTAACTTTCCTAATTAGGCTTGCCGCAAACCAGCATGACCTCTTTAGCCTCTATCCCAGAATATATAAATCCCTGTTCAGGTGTTCCCAGTAATTGGGGAGATGACCCCTGGTTGGCACCCTTTCCCACCTTTGTGTCGGTTGATCTGACTCATTGCCTTTCTCCTGAAAGTTACCTGCCTCACTGCACCCTGCTACTCTCAACAGATGACCTTATTCTAACCCCACCAAGAAAATGGAGACATGCTGGCATGATTTCTCTCAACTTCCCTCACATCCATCTCTGAAAAAGAATATATAAGCAAACACACGTCAGCACTTTCTTGGAAGCTCCCAATTTCAATAATTCTGTTTTGTTCTTCCAGTAAACTTTAGAAATAACTGGAAATGGCAATATTTTTGAATCCGAAGTAAATCTCTCTAGACTGCCTCTATTTGACCTCAAGTGACACAAATTGCTCTGTGTTCAGATATTTGGTTAAAAAATATGAGCAGTTGCCCCAGTTTATTCCTTTCTTTCCTGCTCAGAGAAAGAAGTGGTCCCCACTCCTTTCCAAATAAATCCTCCTCATGTGTCCTGGATCCAGTTCCCTTCCAGGAGGCAATGCTATTGCTTTCTCCCCCCCTCTACTTTCAAGCTCTTCTTTTTTACTGGTTTCTTCCGGTAACCTTCAAACATACTGTGAAATTTGGGCAAAATACATACCAAAATAAAAGCAAAGACAAAACCAGCCGAAAACTTCCCAGAACTCAACCTTCCCCTCAAGCTGCTCCCTGATTTCTTCTTCTCCTCAATTACTATTATTATCTTTATCTTTCCCTCATTATCCATCCTGCAGCAGTCTTGTTCTTGCTCTGGCTCTCTTTCCATTGAAAGCACACTTTGTAAGGAGACCAATAACCTCCATCAAAACACTTTTTCACACTGTATTGCTATATTTCGATGTCTATTTTCTCCCACTGGCCTGTTCTTTGAGATCCAGGAGACTTACTAATTCTGTGTTCTAGCATTCAACACAGGGCCCAGCACATTGTAACTTCTCAACTAACATTTATATTAAACTGATAAGAGCAGATACTACACTTGGTCTTAGCCAAAAGGCTGAGAAGCAATCAACTAACATGAATAGAGTGAATGAGCTCAGCCCAATCCAGTGGACCCTTCTCACTGCCACTCTAGCTGTGTTCTCAGACGCCTTTGCTGCTGCTTACTGGACATCCTTCTTGAAATTCTCTCACACCCTGGATTCTAGAATGCAACTTCTCTTTTCCTATTCTTACCTCAACCTGCTCCTAGAAGGAAAGGATAGGCTATTGTTCTTTCTTGTATCCCCAGTGTCTTACACGGGGGTCACAATAAATTGACCGGATTGGAGTGGGTGAATTACACTGGATATGTAAAAATTTTCTGTACTTTGCTTTCATTCCAAGGAAGGTATTACCTAAATAGGTTTTTCTTTAAATAAATTTATTTGTTTATTTATTTATTTATTTTTGGCTGCGTTGGGTCTTCGTTGCTGCGTGCGGGCTTTCTCTAGTTGCGGCGAGCGGGGGCTGCTCTTCGTTGTGGTGTGTGGGCTTCTCATTGTGGTGGCTTCTCTTGTTGCAGAGCACAGGCTCTAGGCTCGTGCTTCAGTAGTCGTAGCACACGGTCTTCAGTAGTTGTGGCTCGCGGGCTCTAGAGCGCAGGCTCAGTAGTTGTGGCGCACGGGCTTAGTTACTTCGTGGCATGTGGGATCTTCCCGGACCAGGGCTCGAACCCGTGTCCCCTGCATTGGCAGGTGGATTCTTAACCACTGTGCCACCAGAGAAGTCCCCTAAATAGCTTTTTAATTCTGAGAAATCTCAGATCTCTCTAGTATGTGGTAGCTTGAACTCTGCCTTATTTATATCCATGGATCATAAGACTTCTACTGCAAATAAGTATGGAATACTCTGTCTTTAACCTTAACATTTTTTTTTTGAAATAAGTAGCCTAGAGAAGTTTTAAACCTAATTTCAACTAAGAAATCTGATGGAAGGTCAAGTATGCCTGATCTCTTTTGCAAGAAGAAACAATAAACGTGGTCAACGCTACCTGTAAGATGAGTGGTTAATATTAAGTTAAAAGCTAGATTTATGGCCCCAAAGACTAAGGGATAGATTGATTACGAAAACTGCCTCAATTATTTAATGCCTCCTGTAACCTTGCCCTTTGCAATGTGGTTTTTCAGGGACATACCTCCACCCCCTTGAATCTTGACTGGCTTTATGACCTTCTTTATCCAACTGAATGTGGTGGCAGTGACTGTTCCAATTTCCAATGTCAGGGTAGGGCTCAAGAGGTCTGGCAGATTTCTACTCAACCTCTTAGAACTCCACTCTCTCCATGTGAACAAAGCTGGGCTAGCCCATTGGAGAAGGAGAGATCACGTGAGGCAGATAGGAATCACTGCAGTGGAGACCACTCTAACTAGCCAGACCCCAGACGACTGACTAGCTGACTACAGACATATGAACTAGCCCAGCAAGATCGGCCCAGCAGCACCACCCAGGGGACCCACAGACTGATGAGCTAAATAAATGATTGCCATTGTAACATACTCTATTTTGGGATGGTTAGCATATCCAGACAAAGGAAAGGACTGAGTCAAAAATGTCTGATTGGTGTGTCTGACTATCTTAATGATGCAATGACAATTGTCTGACTGAGCTAATTGGTTGTCTTGATTGATTTTTTTAAAAAACTGCTTTATTGAGAGGTAATTTATATACCATACAATTCATCTATTTAAAGTGTATAACTTAATGTTTTTTTCTAGTGTATTCAGAATTGTATAATCATCACCAAATCAATTTTAGAATATTTTTATAGCCCTGCAAAGAAACCCTGTACCTACTAGCAATCATTCCCAACTTCCCATAACTCCCTCCCCCCATCCCTAGGCAACCACTAATCTACTTCTATCTGTATAGATTTGACTGTTATGGAAATATCGTATAAATGGAATCATACAATATGTGATCTTTTGTGACTTGTCACTTAGCATAATGTTTTCAGGGTTCATCCATGCTATATCATCTGTCAGCACTTCATTTCTTTTTATTACCAAATAATATTTCATTATATGGATATACCACGTTTTATTGTATTTATCCATTCATCATTTGATGGATATTTGGATTGTTTCTACTTTTTGGCTATTATAATTAGCACTGCTGTGACCATTTGCATACAAGTTTCTGTACGGACATATGCTTTCATTTCCTTTGTGTATGTAACGAGGAGTGGATTTGTTTGGTCATATTTTAACTCTATGTTTAATCTTTTGAAGAACTGCTAGACTGTTTTCCAAAGTGGCTGCACTGCTTTTCTTTCCCACCAGCAATGTATGAGGGCCCAAATTTCTCCACATCCTCATCAACACTTGTTATTATCTATGTTCTTGATTATACCTGTCCTAATGGGTATGAAGTGATATCTTATTATGGTTTTAATCAGCTATTCCCTGATTGCTAATGATGTTATCTTTCCATGTGTTTATTGTGTCCATTTGTATTTCTTCTCTGGAGAAATGTCTATTCAGATCCTTTGCCCACTTTCATTTGGGTTGTCTTTTTATTATTGAGTTATATCTTGATTAATGTTTTCCATGTGGTTAATGTTTTCCATGTGAAAAGCTAACATTTCAGTTGAAATTTAATTACCCAGTATCTTTAAGAATGCCTTGATTTAGTTTTGTGGTTCCCAACGTGACTGACCATCAGATATATTTTGGGAGGCCTTTTAAAAACAGAACATCTTGAGTCCTACCCTTGGAAATTCCAACCTAGGAGGGATAGGGAAAGTTTAGGAATTTGTATTTAAACCAAATTATGCAGGAGATACTACTAATCAGCCAAATTTAGAATCCTTACCTTGGCTTATATATTCCTAGGTGAAGTAATGTTGAGAAATAAGGGAACTTACTTAGATATTTCAGGTCAATATCAGGGGAAAATAAAGGTTTCCAAATCTTGCACCTGGTGTATTCTTTTCAACATGTAGGAAGGTTTAATAAACGCTGTGTTTGGATAGCAGCAATGGGCAAAGGATGTAAAGGTTCAGTTTTTAACACTTTATTAACTGCTTTTGAAAAGCACAGACTCTACCTTCTGTAGATCATAACTCACAGGCCCCAGAGGATAAACTAACAAGAACTCAAAGGAAAAAACAAGTACTTATTGTCCCCTGCTATGTTCAATAGCAGTCATCCAAATAGACCCCTAGCTGGGAGATGTGGAAGGGAGCAGAGGGAGGAAGGTATTGAGTAGACTGTGGAGGGAACAGTAATACTAGATGGAAAGCGATGGAATGTTCTGGAGCTTGTAAAGTCAAGGCACCAAGCAAGCACCATCAGCTTCCACATTCCATATTCATATTCTGGGAGGAAAGCTCTGTCAGAGTCCCTAAGTTTGAGAAGGGTTGAGAAGGACTCCAACTTTGGGGCTGGGTACCATTACTTGAAAGTAATAAATATGCTTATTATTTTCACCTTGCAAAAATTCTTTTCAAAGATATTTGTAGCAAAGTTAACTATGTAGTGAGTTCCTTTAAAAGCAGACTTTAAAATTTGTATGTAAGCTGTGGTTATAATCTGTTTAATAAGGATAGAAAAAAGCCTAGAAGGAAGTAAACCAGAAGATTAACATTCTGTGCATTCCAATTTCCCCCAAATGAATATAAACTGTTTTTTTTTTTTAATTAGCAAATTTCTCTTTTGAGGTAGGTAATACATTTAGATTTAAGCGCACAGAATCAAAAACCAGTCTGCCTGGATTTAAATTCTAGCTCTGCTTATTATCTGTGTGCAACTGGGAAAATTAGTACCCTCTTCTGTGTCTCAGTCTCATCATTCTTAAGATGAGCATAATAGTAGGAGATTCCTTGTAGAGATGATATGAGGACTGAATGAGTTAAACTATTTAAAGTGTTTCCCACATGCACCTGGCATTTAGTAGATACTACAGAAGTGTTTGATGTTATTATGGTGATGGTTTTAACTTTGTTGATTTTGGACTGATTCATTCATTTATTCATTCAAGTATTCATTGAGCATCTTCCATGTGCCAAGGTCCATGCTACTAGGCATTAATAGTACAGAGATAAGAAGGTAGGGGTCCTTGTTATCAAGCTCATGGATGTTCCAATAGAAAACCACTCTCATAATGCTCCTTCACTTTGGTGGCATGTTCACAGCTCCAGGCTTGTGACAGGTCTCGAGGACCCACAGGGCTTGGGTTGTGCCCATTTTCTGAATACCACTTTCTTCTATTTCTTTTTTTTTTTTTATTTTATTTATTATTATTTTTTTAACATCTTTATTGGAGTATAATTGCTTTACAATGGTGTGTTAGTTTCTGCTTTATAACAAAGTGAATCAGTTATACATATACATGTGTTCCCATATCTCTTCCCTCTTGCATCTCCCTCCCACCCTCCCTATCCCACCCCTCTAGGTGGTCACAAAGCACCGAGCTGATCTCCCTGTGCTATGCGGCTGCTTCCCACTAGCTATCTATTTTACATTTGGTAGTGTTTATACGTCCATGCCACTCTCTCTCTTTGTCACATCTTACCCTTCCCCCGCCCCGTGTCCTCAAGTCCAATTTCTATTCCGCACTGTTCACTGACATCAGTGCCTTCCATTCATTGTTTGCTTATCACACGGCATACCATGCACCGTGCTGAGTGTTTTCCAGGCATCATGGTATTTAAGACTTAACCTTTGCCCTTTAGGGTTAATTTTGTGACTTCCATTCTACAAATGAGGAAAACACATTTCTGAAAAGTCAAGTCATTTGGCTGTCATTTGCTACTAACTGTGATCCCAAAGCAGATACTTTTAATGACGACTACATGATTTTTCCTAAGTTCCAGTTTATATCTATTGGAACAAGCGTTTTCATCAACCTCTCCAGCCATAGCATCTAGTGGATGTGCTATTGAGTTTTGTATGGAACTAAGCTTGGAAAGGAGGATGTGAAGTTTGAGGCAATGTCTGAGTCAGAAGAAAGCATTCACCAAATGACCCCTGAGGTTGCAGTCACAGACATGGAGTTAAAATTCTCCACTCGCAGAATCAATTCTTTCTTTTTTTTTTAAATTAATTAATTAATTAATTTTATTTTTGGCTGTGTTGGGTCTTTGTTTCTGTGCGAGGGCTTTCTCTAGTTGTGGCAAGTGGGGGTCACTCTTCATCGCGGTGCGCGGGCCTCTCACTATCGCGGCCTCTCTTGTCGCGGAGCACAGGCTCCAGACGCGCAGGCTCAGTAGTTGTGGCTCATGGGCCTAGTTGCTCCGCGGCATGTGGGATCTTCCCAGACCAGGGCTCGAACCCGTGTCCCCTGCATTAGCAGGCAGATTCTCAACCACTGCGTCACCAGGGAAGCCCCGCAGAATCAATTCTTGATAAACCACAATCTTACTTCTTTCAAACCCTTCCCATCCCTTAAACTCCAAAGTAATAAACCATTCAGATAAAACCCAGTATTCTTCAAGGAAGAAGGCAGAACATTCCTTTTTGTAGGAAGCATGTGCTAGGGCTTTTTGAAGAGAGATGGCCCTTTAGAGCCATCTCAGATTGAATTTACCGCACACTGGGAGATAAATGTCATTTCTTACGTCGATGACAAACCCCAGCCAGACTACTGTTCCCAGCCAATTCACTCTCCCTGTGCTTTGGAAGATTGCTGTGTGCCTCTCTAGCTTCAAGAACACACAGAGTTACTGCCACAGCCTAAGTGGGGTTTTTTAAAAGAGGAAATGGATCTTTCTTTTGTGGTTTGTTGAATTTAAGTTTGGACATGGTAATGAGGAAGAGCTTCTGTTTGCTGCTCTATCTCAGTGCATTTGGTACATACGTTTAATACCTGTAGAGGTCTTTAATACCATACATTATATATGCTATATTTTGGCTATCATTATTGCCATGGAAATTGTTTGGAAACTGTAAGGTAACAAACAAACAAAAAAAGGACTTTGATTCACATAGTTGATTCCACATTCTTTTTCTTTGGCCCTCTTATACATCAATTATCGAGGTCATTTGGCATTATCTTTCTGCCTTTTTGTAAGTTCTGAAGAGCAGAACCCCTAATTCTCTGCACTTCTTAACTTGGTCTCAGCCCCTGTGAAAATTGTACCATAGTAGGAATTATCTTTTATCATTTCTCTCTCCTGTACTTGTCCATCCATACCAAGGTTAATTCTTTTGTCTGTCATTCTTGTTAATTTGGAAAGTGGTCTGGCATGAGCTGGTAAACATTTAAGGTTTAAGATTTATAGTAGGACTTGATTAAGAGTATGTTTATAGTGGACTTTCAGGTGGTATGACAGGTCAGGAAGAAGATATTATGGTTCAAACTTCATTTAGAGTTTAAAAAAAAGGTTGAAGATTGGGCTTAACCATCTATGGTGATTGAAAGTTATTTTAGTGAATCAAATTTGAAAAATGTAAGTATGATGTCTGTAAAATCAGTAGTGATCATTTTTTCAGGTTATGGTAAGTTAAAGTTCCAAGGTTTCTGGAGTTCTTGGTGGGAGGACTCCACTTGATGGAGTGAGGTGGGAAGGGAAAATGTCTGCTGAGTCTTGAGTATCTACCAAATCAATCCCAGGTTTCCAGGGGCAATGTTAGTGTTAGGAAAATAAAGACATTCTTCGTATCTTATTCCAGTAATATAACTGAAGACCAAAGTCATTCTAGCTCTAGAAGCAGGAGAGCAGGTTGAAGAGAGAGAATTGAGAAGAACTGAAGCTTAGCCTAGTGACTATTTCCTGTTTTATCACCTTTAAGAGAGATACATTTGTTTCTTCTCTCAAATATCTTCTGAAAAATAATAGGTTTATGTAGTGAGGCTATGTTACCAGCCCAAGATTGCACAGCTAGTGGTTGACAGGGCTGAGTTTAAATCCAGGCAATCTTGTAATTGAAATATGGTGTTGAGATTAGGAGGAAATTATCCTAATAGGATAACACACCTAGATAAATGGTGGACATACTCATTACTGTAAATGCATTTAATAAGACACATTTTCTGATGTTCCAGATAATATCATGGAGATATTTAATTCCTAATAGAAAATGTTAAAGGTGGATAGATACCCAATTACTTCATTTCATAGATGAAAAACAAAGTGAAGAAAGAGGGGAGTGGTCTACAGCAGGAGTCCCCAATCCTGGGACCACGGACTGGTACCGGTCCGTGGCCTGTTGGGAAAGGGACCGCACAGCAGGAGGTGAGGGGTGGGCCAGCGAACGAAGCTTCGTCTATATTTATAGCCGCTCCCCATCACTCGCTCCCCAACACTCACATTACTGCCTGAGCTCTGCCTCCTGTCAGATCAGCGGCGGCATTAGATTCTCATAGGAGAATGTGAACTGCACATGTGAGGGATCTAGTTTGCACTCTCCTTATGAGAATCTAATGCCTGATGATCTGAGGTGGAGCTGAGGCCGTGATGCTAGAGCTGGGGAGCGGCTGCAAATACAGATCATCATTAGCAGAGAGGTCTGACTGCACAGAGACCATAATAAATCAATTGCTTGCAGACTCACATCAAAATCCTATCAGTGAGTGGCAAGTGAAAACAAGCTCAGGGCTCCCACTGATTCTGCATTATGGTGAGTTGTATAATGATTTCATTATACATTACAATGTAATAATAATAGAAATAAAGTGCACAATAAATGTCATACGTTTGAACCATCCCCAAACCATTCCCACCACCCCCCTACCAGTTCATGGAAAAATTGTCTTCCACAAAACTGGTCCCTGGTGCCAAAAAGATTGGAGACCACTGCTCTCCAGAAGCTCCCCCTCTCCCCTGCCCCTATGAATAAGATGCAGAAATAGAAATTTCCTATCTTCTCGTGCAGTGGACCTTCTTCTACTCACAATGTGACCCACAGGGTTTCCAGAGGCAAACACAGGAAATTATTTAAACGTAATTCTGAAGCTCAAAGTGAGACAGGCTGGGACCTGGGACCCTCTGCAGCAGTGTTGCAATGCTTGTACCTGGAGAAATGTCTCCCTGAGCAACAAAATACAAAGAAACCATAAAGGACTAAAAATAACTGCGTGCATGTGCAGTTGGGGCAAATTCTGGACAACAAGATACAAAGAGACCAAAAAGCCCAACTGCCACTTCTGAAGAGCCAGGGGCAAAAGCAGGGTACTGCGCATGCCCCCTGCACACAACACCACTGATGGGGTGGGCAAAACACCTAAGCCACCCTCCGGCCCGACCCCTGGACACACCCCTACCCTCACCCCCATGTAAGGAACCAACTTGCCCCCCTCCGCCCACCCCCAGGGACCCAGCAAGCAAGAGAACCTGTTGTTTGTCCTCACTCCCCTCTGCTGCAGCAGGGGGCCCAATACAGCCTTGACTGAATTTCTTGTCTGGCCTCTGATCAATTTCTATTTATTGACAAGTCCAAGAACACTTGTAGGTAACAAAAGTATTGATATTTTAGAATATGTGTACTACAAATGTCCTTGGATATGAAGTTGGGGTAACTTACTTGGGAAAATATTGAGGACTTGACCTAATGCTTCTTTATGGAATGTGAAGAAAAAATATGAGTCACATTTTGTTTAAAACACAACTGAGCTGCGTTATATCCAAACCTACCATCCATTCATCTATCCATCCTCTGAATTCCTTTCTTTCCCTTCCCCTCTACATCCAACCAATTCTCAAGTTCTATATTACAGTTTTCACCTCTTTAAGATCTTACGCATCTACTCTCTTTCCTCCATTACCACTGCTTCCACCCACAGCCCCCAGTGCTGCCCCAGTTCAGGGCAACACCTCCCTTCCCTCTGATCATCTGCCACATCCTAAGTGGTCTCCTTCCCTGAATATCCTGCAAGTGTGCTGATATGATTCCCTGCTTAAAATCCTTCTAGACTTCACCATAGATTCCAAGATAATGCTGCTTTCCTTTGTTTAGCACGGCAGGCTCTTCATGATCTCCCCACCCAACTTCTTTATTTCCTCTCACTGTCCCTGCCTTCCACCCCATCTCTTCCCATCAATTTAGAACATACCTGATACACCTGAGCTATCAATAAATGTTTGCTGAATGGGTGAATGGATAACCACACCAAGCGAGTTGGCTTGCCCTTCCCTGAACATGTCATTTTCTCTCGGTTCTCTAATTATGCTCACTAACCCATCCCTTACAGTATGCCCTCCCCAGCACCTGAAGTTCAATCCCCAATAAACTCTTACTTATCTTTTAAATCTCAGATCAAACATAACCTCCTGTGACCCCTCTGTCTTCTCTCTGCTTTAATCCACACTAGATTAGACCCCTCCTCTGTTTTTCCAAACACCAACTATCCACAGGCAGCAACCCCTCCATAAACTGGCCCAGTCTCCCCATTTTACAGATGAGGAAGCCAAGGCTCAGAGCAGGGAAGGGATTAGCCCATCAGCATATTTGGTGAGAAGCAGACTCAGGTCTTAAACTCAAGTCTCCTAAAGCCCAGTGCATTTCACCAATGCACAGGACCTCTCTGTAGTCTTGCTGATTGTCATGGTAGTTGGTAAAATTCTTCTCTCATGTGGTAGCTGTGTGACTTTGGGAAAGATGCTTCATCTCTCTGAGCCTCACTCTCTGCATTGGAAACTGCATACAGTAAGGTTGTTTATACAAAGTTTTATTGTGAGAATTAGTTGAAAGAATTTGTGTAAAGTGTTTAGTACAGTTGTTGGCAGATGTATGAGTCTGCCATATTGCACAACTCCAGGGTTCTCATTCCCATTGTATTCTTAGACCATTGTCCTGTTCAATAAACATCACTTATTATCATTGTTTTTATTTTTGAAGAGATGCTCTGACTCCCATTTTGCCTTCTTGCCTGTTTTTTTCCCCCTGTGGCTTCTTGTTTCCCATATAAAGAAGTGAAGACTTGTGAGCTGGTAGAGCTATTTAAGACTTTCCACCCCTGAGTTCTGACCAGCAGGTTGGTGAGATCACCAATCAAACCAGTGTCTCTACCCTTGGGTTACTCAGCAAAACTGATTTGGACTTTCTAACCCATATGTATTCCCTGTATATCTTCAGATTGGAAAAGTAAGTGGAAATTCAGTAACCCTGAACTAATGAAAGAAATAGTGTCGGGTGACTTTCAAATTTAAAGGGCAAATGCCATTTTGGAGAAAGGTCTCTTTGTAAGGTTGTTCTTTCATTCAGAACAGCACGCAGGTCCAATCATCCGGAAAGTCAATAGGGAAGTATTTGGGTGTGAGGGTGACTATCCTTAGATTATGGGGGTTATTAAGCATTTGTGCTTTAGAATTAGACAATATTATAGCCTTGAATCCAAAATGAGTTTTGAATGGGAAGCAGGGGCTGTGATGATTAGCTGTTAAATTTGGAAAGCACATGCTCTCAGACGGGACATGTGTTCAATCCTGATTCCCCACTTTCTGCTTGTATCATGTTGACCAAATTAGTCTCCCCCAGCCTCAGGGTCCTCATCCAAAAGATGGTGATATTAACAATACCTACATCAGAGGATTCTTCATTCATTTATAGAAAATTTACTGAGTACATACTATGTGCCTATCCTAGGCATTTGGGTGACATCATTGAACAAAATAATATGTTGAATCAAATGAGATCATATAAGGCAAACACTTCACTCAAAACCCTTCCCTCAGCCCCTTGCATGCCATAAAGTGTTCATCAAATGACAGACATTTGTATTACGTTTTCTTATCCACTAAACAGAACTGTGATGTGCACTGTTTGTTTTGAAGGCTGTCCCTTGCCCATGGGTGACACGTAGAATCTCTGTAGCTTTCATATTGGCCTGATCCATTGAACTAGGATATGGGGGAAGGGGGAGGGGGAATCCAGGCACTAAAATGCTGAGCGGAGGGTCACACGATATCAAAAGCTTTCAAGGGGGTGACAGAAGGATGTCTCCTGAGTCACCCTTATCTGAATTAAAGATGAAGTTCTCAGTGGCAGGCTTATTTCTTCCATTTCTCACTATCACATTTTCCATACCCATTTTACAGACTGTGTTGGGGGAGGGCTGAAATGGGACCAGAAACAGTGTGCAGAAGGGAGTTTTTCTTATTCTTTTTTATCAACCTTGTTCAAAATGTCCACTGTCTTGACTATAGGCTGGGAATGTAAATTCTACAATTTGTCTATTTCCATGATACCTTGATGAAGACAAGTTTCTCCAGGTCCCTAAGGCAATCCTGTGAAGGCAATCCTGGTGCCAGAGATAGAGAGCCTTAAACACACCAAACATGCAGCTTGGAATCACGTTATAAGACGATGGAAAGGAGAACTCATAGCGAGCATGTTCCATGTACCAGACAGTGTGTTAGAGGCTGGGATAGAAGGGTGGTGAGACAGATCAGGTCTCTGCCCTCAGAGAACCCACAGTCAGGTGCAGGCAGACTAGGGGAAGAAACCACTTTTGGTGGGGAGTCAGGAAAGACACCCTGAGCAGCAGTTCTTTCATCTGAGACCCGAAGACCCAAAAGAAGCAACATGAAGAACAGAGGAAGGAGTTACCAGAAGATGGCAGTTTCAAAGACCCAGGAGTGAGGAAGGACTTTTGAGGACTGGCATTTTCTAGGAGAAGAACCTGCAGTGAATGGAGCACGGGAGCATGGGATGATCACAAGAACTCTTTACGGGAGGCAGGCGGGCTGTAGGAAGGAGTTTGAATTTTAGTCCAAGTCAAAGGGAGATCTCTGGAAGGTTAAAAAAAAGTTGTTTAAACTTTGACATACTTTTAGATTTAGAGTTGCAAAGATAATACAGAGAGTTCTCTGATACCATTTATCCAGGTTCTGCTAATGTTGACGTCTTCCATGGTCCCTTTATCAGAAGCTCGCATGAACATCGGTGCAATGCTATGAACTCCACCCCAGATCATTGGAAGGCTCTAAGCAGGGAGATGACTTAACAATTTAAGATGACTTATGTTTTAAGAAGATGGCCTGAGTGGGAATGAATCAGATTGGGCTAAGACTAGAAATGGAGGACCAGTTAGAAAGCCATGGCAGGGAGCTGAGTGAGAGATGGTAGGATGTGAGGCTGGCAATGAGGATGGAGAAAATGAAAGAGTTTGGGACTCAGGGTTTCATGGGGAACAAGTTGGGGGTAAAGGAAAGAAAATGAAAAATGTCTCCTAAACACACAGCCTAAGCAGTAGGATGATGGCAGTGACGTTGACTGAGATGAGGAAGGATAGTGAAGGATGGGAGAACTTCAGGGAAAACCCAGGCTTCAGTCTTGAATGTGTTAGGCATGAGATGCCTGGAATTTTGTGACATTCTATGCAAATAAAATTTATCATTATTTCCACTGGAAGAGACCCTTGATTAGGGGTATATTGGATTGAATACTTCTTTCCAACTTTTACATTTACCCCTTTAACTAGGAGGAAGCAATAGTATTAAATAATATTGAAATATTAGGCCCTAGTCTGGATTCCCAAATTCAATTAATAGAATGTGTTCTGGCAATGGAACAGGGACTTTAGTATGGCAAATACTGGAAGAGATGAACTTTCTGGGTTGGGCCCTGAAAAAGGAAATCAAACAATGACACACAAATCCCAGTCCTGGAGGCCAGCCCCCGGCCAGCCTCTGAACTGGGGAGTTTCTTGTTGGCTGGATACTGCTGGGTTGGGTTTCCTCACCTGTAAAATTGAGACAACAAGACACCGTTGAGGGTTGTTGTATGGACGACATGATTTGATGTTCACAAAAGTGCCTAGTACACTGCTTGGCATATATTGGGTTGGCCAAAACGTTCATTTGGGTCTTTCCAACACATCTTATGGAAAAACCCGAACGAACGTTTTGGCCAACCCTATAAATGTTGGTCCCTTTTCTCCCCTTCTGGGCAGATTCCTTTGAACAAAGCAATCTCTTGCACTTAAAAACACTTCATAATTTTCAAAGTGCTTACATGCATAGTCTTAGAGCCTAGTCTAATTGTCTCAGAAATCAGAACAAAATGAAAGTATTTTTTTTTTCTCTTCAAAGTAAGAAAACGTCAGAACACAGTTAATTAAGTGATCTGAATTGACTTCATTTAGTACAGAATTAAGGGCTCTCAGCATGGGCTGATATCCTTGACCATCACACCAGCCTGCACAGTCTCAGAGTCTGATGATTCCAACACTTCACCACGCAGGCATCTGAATGGCCTCTCTGACCTTTTGCAGTGAACTCTCTCTGTTTACTTCATCATCAATTAGTGGCTTCTCTCCCACTGTGGGTAGAACTTTGTGCAGAGAGTGTTACATGCTCCCCACTCAGCCTTCATTTCGTGGCAATCTGGTGTAGGGTTGCTGTCACCACCCAGGGCTCTGGTGCTATTTCACCCCCTGCTGGGTCCTCTCTGCCTTTCCTCCTGGACTGTCAAAGGCCAAGGCTATGCAGGTCGGTCTTGCCACCCATTCACACCTTGTCTTACTCCTTGCCTTAGCCCAGGCTCGCTAAACTCTTCTTGTCTCCAGAAACACATTCGCACTCTGTGCCTTGCTCTCAGGCACTTGATTTTCCTGTTAATTTGACTGAGCAACTGGAAGCCAATCTACCAGAGTTTCCTCAACCACCTGTTTCTTCATTAGTCATTTATTGACTTATTACCCATTCAATCATTCAGTCTTTCACTTATTCTCAAATAATCATTCAATTATTCACTATTCACTTGCATCCCTCCCTTCAACCTATCTTTCCCCCTCATTCTCTTCCTCGAGAAGGAGGCAAGCAGAGTCCTTAGTTACAGTTATTGAAAGGGACGGGCAGATGGTTTGCGGCTGGCATGTCTGGGTTGGGTTCTGTCATGGACTGAATGTTTGTGCCCCCCAGCCTCCAAATTCATATGTTGAAACCCTACCCCACAATGGGATGGTATTAGGAGGCGGAACCTTTGGGAGATAATTAGGATTACATGAGGTTGAGGTCATGAGGGTGGAGCCTTCATGAATGGGATTGATGCCCTTATAAGAGTCATGAGAGAGTTTGCTTCTTCTCTCTGCTCTCAGCCATGTGAGGATATAATAAATTGGCCATCTGCCACCCGGAAGAGGGTTCTCACCGGAACCAGACCATGGTGGCACCCTGATCTTGAACTTCCAGCTTTCAGAACTGTGAGAAGTAAATTTCTATTGTTTACAAACCACCCGGTTTTGATATTCTGTTGTAGCAACCCAAGTTGACATAGCGACAAATCCCCAAGGGCTAAGGTTCACTCCTTCAGTTGCTAAACTCCCTCCTCCCCCCCCCACTCAACAAGTACAGTCATTGTCCAGAGTAGAGTTGATCAGGCTCCAATAATGGGACCTCAGAAATCATCTTGTGCATCCTGTCCCATCTCATAGATGAGGAAACGGAGGCCAGTCCAGAAGGGTGGGCTGCCTCCTTGATGCTGGTGGTGAAAGGTACCTGATTTATAGAGTCAGGCAGACAGGTATTAAATCCTTACCTGCCAACTCCTAGCTGTGTGTCCTTGGGCAAGTGACATCTTCTCTCTGAACCTCTTTTCTCAGTTAGAAATTGGATCATAGTACCTACTTTGAAGAGGTTTTGTGAAGATGCAAAAGCGTACATATGAAGATCCTAGCTCATTCCTTTACAAATGGTAAATAGTTCCTCAATAAATGGTGGCTGTTATTAGCTGAGACCCAAACCTAGGAACCCAAATGCTTAGCCCAGCACTTTCCCATTGCCCTGGGCTGACCCATGCTCATTCTATAAGATCTAGCTCTAAAGCTTTGTTTTCTGCAAAGCCTTCTTTTACCTCCCTCTCAGAGTTAATCTAACCTTTCTTTGTGGCTCATTGAGTTTTCGTTTAGACACTTTTGGGGCAGTCATTTCCTTCTGTCTTTTATTATAGGTACCTGTGTATCTCTCTGTCTCCTTTCCTAGGTTGCATAGCTTGGGGGCAGAGCAGTGTCTACTGAATTTATGTCTCTTTAGTGCAGTAATCTTCAAACTCTAAAGAGGATTACATATCACCAGGGAGGCTTGTCAAAAATGCAAATTACTCAGTCCAGCCTCCAAAGGTTCTGTTTCAATTGTACTGGTCCATGAATATGGATTTTTAACAAAGAAATCTGTGTGATTCTAATGCAGGTGAATCACAGCACTCTGGGAATTACAGCTCATCTGCCTATTTTAGTGGTTGGCATATAGTAGGTGCTCCAGAATCTTCATTAAGTGAATTTGAAGAAGATGCACTATATCAGTTATCTGCTGCTACATAATAAACCACCACAGAAAAGCAACAATTTGTTATTTTTCACAATCCTGTGGGTTGGCACTCTGAGTAGTTCTGCTGGGCCCACATGGGCTTCTCATGCAGCTGCATTCAGCTGGAGGGTCAGCTGGGGTTAAGCCAACTGGCCAACTGGGCTTCTTTCTCCATGGTGTCTTCCATCCTCAAAGAGGCTAAACCAAGCTTCCTCACATGGTGGCAGCAGCATTCCAAAAGTATTAGCCTCATTGTAGAAGCATTTAGCAAGACTCTGTCTGTGTTACATTTGCTGATGTATTATTGGCCAAAGCAAGTCACATGGCCAGAGCCAATATGGGAGGGGCATGCAAACGTATGGACACTGGGAGTCAAGATTTATTGGTAGGGTTGCCAAATAAAACACAGGACAATCAGTTGTATTTGAATTTCAGATAAGTAAAGAATATATGTAAGTAGGTTCCATGTAATATTTGGGAAATACACTAAAAATTATTCTTTGTTCACTTTTGTAGTATAAATATGTCCTATGCAATATTTGGGACATGCTTATCCTAAAATATTATTTTTTTGTTTATCTAAAATTTAAATTTAACCAGTCACCCAATATTTTTATTTGCTAAATCTGGCATCCCTATATTGGAAACCATTAATGTGATAATCTATCACCTGCACTACTGTCTTTTTTAACCTTTACTATAAAATTCCTGCTTTGGGTTTTTCTGCCTCAGATAGTTCCAAAAGTGGGTGCTTGTTTCTTTGCTGTTCCCAGGTACTAAGAGCTACTTGATGTTTTCTGGATTTTCTGAGGAGCAGTTTCCACTTAGCTCTGTTCTTCTCGTGTGTGGTATCTTCCTTCTTGAATACTTTCTCTTCTGGAGCAGGTTTGCTCTGGAGTCACCCATCTCAATTTTTCCTGAAACAATTCTCCCCCACTGGTCCCAGACTTCCTTCTAGACACAGTCTCTTCATCTTTCTTGCATCACAGATTCCTTTGTAGTAGGGTGAGGATTATGGACCCCTTCTCAGAGTAATGCTTTTAAATACATAAAATAAAACACAAGGGAGTACTAAGGAATCACATTGGAATTCAGCTATCAAAATATTGATGAAACAAAACAAATAAGCACCATGATTTAGTAGTGTATGTACTTCTTTTTTCTTTTTTTAATTAATTATTTAAATTAATTAATTTTTTGGTTGCGTTGGGTCTTAGCTGCGGCAGTTGGCCTCCTTAGTTGTGGCTCAAGGGCTCCTTAGTTGTGGCTTGCCGGCTCCTTAGTTGCGGCATGAGGGCTCCTCAGTTTTGGCATATGAACACTTAGTGCAGCATGCATGTGGGATCCTAGTTCCTGGACCAGGTATCAAACCAGGGCCCCCTGCATTGGGAGCACGGAGTCTTAACCACTGCACCACCAGGGATGTCCCTGTACTACTTTATTAACACATTAAATATTAAGATCTAGAGACAGGTCTCCTTCAAAGTAGTAGGTGAGTGTAAACAATATTTCAAGATGTCTACAACAACTGTAATATTGATATGATGCAGAAATACCTTGATTCTTTTGGTGGCAGAGTCAAAGGCACTGAAAGAAATGCCAAATATCAGAGGTTAGTAAAAATAAAGATGAAAAATTTTTTGCCACCCAATTTTATAGACTCCTGAGTTCTATCCACAGCTTCCCAAGGGGTCCCTGCATCTAGAACAATCTGAAATCAATCTTCTTTTCTCTGGTGGTCTTCTGGATCCTGTAGCAGAAGCATCTCATTTCACTTTGAAACTACAAGTGATTAACTACAGTTAAAAACACTGCAAAGCAAATATAAGTTAAACGAGTTAAATATTAAGACCTTTTTTTTAAAAAAAAATTAATGGTCACTATGGCAACATTATCTAAAGGATGGAGTGGAGTCTCTCATGATATTTCCTGTCCAGATGGTCTCCACATATTTTCGGGACTGGGGCTTTCCAGATTAAGCTCTCAAAATTAATTCAAACCATGATCTGTGATTTTAGCTTGTAATTACTGTTTGAACCAAATTGTTCTTCTCCCTGATGATGGTTATCGATTATCATATAGTTATTTACCCAACATCATTTCCTCAGTAAGTGCCCCCCTTCCTCCATGGAGATGGCGTCACTGATCGAACGTCCTTCCAGAAGGGCTGATTGATTTGGGCTTTTCTAGCCTTATCTACTCAGGTGCTGGGCTTCTCTTGGCTTCAGGATTCCACCCTCTCCTGCTTTCACTTCTACCTCACTAGCTTTGTCCTTCTCCCCTGCTGACTTGTTATCCTCTGTCTGATTGCAAAATAACAAAGTGCACCTGCGCTCAGTCCGGGGTCTTTTTCTTGTGTGTGTTCTTTCTTGAGTGATCACATCCAGCCCAAGCTTTTATAAACCATGTATTTGGTGATAATGTTGAAATTATCATCTCTGGACCTGACCTTCCTCTGCTCCAGATCCCCATATCCATTATCCCTTTCCCATGTCCAATTCAGCTTCGTATGGACATCTCAAGTGTGACATGGGCAAACAGTTGACACTTATTCTTCAAATCTGTCTTCCAGAACTTTCCGTCTCAGGGATGTTGGCACAACCCACCCAGAAGCTCAAGCAAAACAACCAGAAGTATTCTCAGTTTCTTTATTTCCCTTAACCCCTTGCAAAGGCAAGTCTTGTTGGCTAACTCTCCCACTGCCCCATCTGACCACCGCTTAACCATTTCTACTGCCATTACCTCCACGGAGGCCCCATCATCTTTCATGTCACCTCCTACCTACATGGTGGCAATAGCTTTCTAATCAATTCTCCTCCTTCTCTTGCCCCCTTTATCTCCTCTTTCTATAGTAGCCAAAGTGATCTTTTAAGTTAGATTACATCATGCCCATGCTTAAAGCCCTCTGACCCCTCCCCATTGCTCTTAGAATAAAATCCAGTTCTCAGGTGGCCTGTACAATTGTACATCATTGATCCCTGCTGACCTCTTGGGCCTCGGCACTTCCCACGTTTTGCTCACTGAGTTCCAGCCACACTGGCTGCCTCTCTGTCCTTGAACACCCCAAACTTGACCCCCACTCAGAGTCTTTGCACTTGTTTCCCCATCTTTCTGGAAACTGATGCTCTCATAATTTTGTCTCCTGATGCTTCTCACCATTGAGCATCATTCAAGCTCATGGGTCACTTCTTTGGTGACCTCTCGGTGGCCTTTGAGCAGCCTTCTCAGTCACTGGAATTGAGCAGATTGTTTTAGTCACTCAACCTTCCGTTGTCCTATTTTGATTTCTTCACAGCACTTAACACTCAACTAGAGTTTGTTGTTCATTTATGGGCTCAATTCTCTATTCACTGTCTCCTCTCTAGAAGGAAACTTAACGACAGCACAGCTTTTGTCAAACATGTTTACCCTTGAATCTCCAGCACCAGGAACCATGCCTGATTCCTAGTAATCGCCCAATAATTTTTTGTTGGCCAGTCTGGAGAAATGGATGGGCTACTGTGTTGGTACTCTGTCCTCTGGATACCCCTAGTAACTGATCATCAGGGTTGGTGTGAGGTTAGGGATCTCGTCTCTGGCCAAGATGCACAGTAGTGTTATTTGGACCATTTGTGAGTTGAATCCAAAGCCTTGGTCTTGTAATTTTGAACTCATTTGTGCTGGCTCTACTACTGAGGTACCTAGTAAGACACTTCATATCCTCAGAGACGGTTGATTATCTAATGCATTGATGATTGATTTTCAAAATCTAACCTTTACTCTGTGTCTGTTCTGAGCCAGACACTGACAAGCAATGCGATATCTACCCTCGTGAGTTCCCCCCCTGAGAAGAGGACAAGGGAAACCCAGTTTGGGGGTTTGAAACCCACTCTATTGGGATCAAAGAGGTCTTTTTAGAAACAGGTGCCTGGATAAAGTTCCAAGGCAGGAGCTAGAGGAATCCAGATACAGGACGGGAGTGGTGTGTGAGGAACTCTTTTAGGAAGAGGGAGAAGCACGTGCAAAGAAGTTGAAGACACTGGGGATATGGTGTTTCCAGGAGAGTAGAAGAAGCTCAGCGGGACTGGAGTGTAGCCTGGACTAGGAAGTTGTAACAAGAGACAAGGTCAGAGAGGTCAGTGAAAGATCATGAAAGGTCTCATGTATGATGAACAGGAGCACCACGGAGAGTCACCAACAGATTATAATGAAACAAGATCACTGCTAGTTGTTGGAAGATGGCTTTGAGGGGGTGATGAGTGGGAATGAAGAGATTATCTTTTCAGGACTCAAATTCTGGATGAGAGATGGGAAAGAGGGATCTTTATTCACTTCCTGTGTAAGAAGCAACTCGAGACCTGTAACCAGGATGCTAAGACTTTGGATGTCGACCATTCTGCTAAGTGCTGTGTGTGTGGTCTCCAAAAATATAAACAGCGTTCTTATTTTTCATTTTTATGTCTAGAGGACTGCTCTGGCTGAATTCTTTCTCATATACTTTGATTAGATAAAAAGATGGAACTGCTGAGTCTCTAGATTTTTCGCTCCGCTTTACTTAACCTCTCTCAGTTGACCCTTGATTTCCACTGAATAACCCCACAGGGCAAAGCTCTGTGGTCCTCAAACAACTTTACCAACCATCTGGCTGGTCCCTGAGTAACTATTGAGTCTGTAATGGATGGATTAGGGGTTTACTGAGATCCCAGCTATTAAGCTGCTCTTGTAGGACAAATGGATTATGTCCTATAATTGGCCACCAATAGAGACCAGGTCCAGGGCAGGATGGGGGTAGGTATTATAGGAGGGAGGAGTGGAATGGGAAAAAGAAACAAGGGAGCCCAGTGCTGGGGGCACAGCAGCTGCTCATCAGGAGTAGGGAACAGGACAGTCTGGAAGGCATCCAGGGTACCTCCCCTGCTTTAATTGGCAAGTGTCAAGTGAATAAGCCCTTCTACCTGCTGTACCTAAGTGTGCATTCGACAAAGAGACTCTGGAGGGGGTGGATGAATCATATCTGTACATTGGAGCATGGAACTCTCATAGATTCTATTGCTGAAAGAGGCTTTTGCCATTCACCCATGTAGACAAATCCTACTCAACTTGCTGCACAGGGGAAAACACCAAGGCTGCGGGAGGAGGGAGGGTGGTCAAATTCACAGAGCTATTGAGTAACAAGCTTAGACTCTGGTCTCCTTGGTGTAATTTAAGAATGTTTCTATTATATTCCTCTCCTGAAGCAAGAATCACTGAGACAGTGGGAAAGGGATTGGATATTAACTACATTCAAGGAATGGTTAGGATGTTTGACCTTGGCATGAGTCCTAGGCATACAGTGATGAATTCCTACACCTGCTCAGGTTTTTGTTCAAATCTCAGATCAGCCCAGAACCCCTACCCAAGTTGCAGTTGCATCTATCCAGTTACTTCCTTATTATTTCTCCATGGCTTTTTCACAATATATAAGATATATATGGTGATATGGCACACAGAATTCATTCCAGATTCCTTCTAGAGTACCTTCCTGTACTACTGAGGCTGAAAAGTTAGCAGTTACATTTCCCAGACTCCCTTGAAGTTATGGATCAAAACCATCAATTATATGCACTTGCATGAGGTTTGGAAGGTGGAGGCCATTTTTTTTTTGCTAGAGTAGCTGGGATGTTGGATTTCTCTGCAGCAGGGTTCCAGGCTCCAGTCACTGCCTTCCTGGATGTGGAAAGGCAGTTCCTGCTGAAGGGGCAGCTCAAGAGGCTTCTTGATCAAGGGATCACAAGACAGTAGTGTATTCTTGAAATCAGTGGTCCTGATGTAGCCTTCCTGATTGTGGCAGAGGCAGAAGCTGCCTGGTAAGAATGAGCAGCTCGTTCTTAGAGGTTGAGCATGGAGCATGTTCTGCTAATCCTGACAATGATTTTTTTTTAAGTGCTCATGGTAGATTATTTGCAAAAATGGCCACAATCCCTATTCCTCCTAATATCCATGTCTCTTTGCAATGAACCTTTGCAGGTCATCCCATCGAGAGATGGAGTCTCTCTCCCCACTCCTAGAATTTGGGCTGGCCTTGTAACTTACTTTAACCAACAGAATGAGGCAAAGTAACATTGTGCCCATTCTGAATCTACCCCTCAAGAGGGATTTTCCCTTTTGTAACCCTCTCAGAAGCTGTGTGAGAAGTTCAAGCTAGGCTGCTAAATGATCATTAATACGTGGCCCAGTTGTACCCATCACACTCAATCAACAGATGCAGTGAGGCTTAGCTAATTTGCAATTGACCACAGACAAGAGGGACCCAGCCAAGACCAGAAGAACTGCCCAGCCAAGCTCAACCCAAATTGAGAGCCCACAGAATTGTGAGCTAAGTAAATGGCTCTTGTTATAAGCCACAAAATTTGGAGTGATTTGTTACACAGTAAGAGATAACGGAGAGAACACCTATCTGGGAAATAAATCCACTAATGCTTAAAATAACTAGAGGGGTTTTTGTTGCTTAAAACTGAGCCTTGATTGATATATACTTAAATTCAACAATTTTAAGACCAAGATCATCATATCCCCGGACAGATGCTGGTTCTCTTCTGGAGTTTCCACCTCGTCATGTGCAACTCTTTCTTCTCCTAACCATCGTATCAGATCGGTCACTGAGATTTGTTGTTTCTATTTCCCAATATACTGTCGTGTCTACTGTCTAGAGCCACCCAGGCCACGTCACCTTCCTTTCCTGCTTGGAGAACAATCGCCTCCCTGTTGGTTTTCCTGCCTTCGCCCTTGTCCTCTTTCCCTTCTCTTCTCTACAAAGCAGCTGGGATGATAGTTCAAAACTACAGATCTGATTGTGGTGTACAGACCCCTCCATGATGTGCTTCACCAGCCTCATAATGCAGAACTCTCACCCTCTGTCTCCAAGACATAGACTCTCTTCCTTTCCTTCAGTTTCTCGAACCCTCTTTTCACCTTTCTATCTCAAGACCTTTGTACATGCCGATCATCATGCCTGCAACAATTTGCCTGTGTACTTTGTTATTTCCTACCCAACATTCAGAGCTCAACATAAGTGCTATATATAAATATAAGGGCTGCGTGGTTTACTGGCCTATTATATATAATATATATAAATCATGTAATTGATATAATATATAGTATATAGTAATTTTTGTATAATATATAATTATAGATAGTACAATATATAATTATATATACAATATAATTAAATATCATATAATTTATATATTTTTTATATATAATTATATATAGTGTATATAAAAATTTATTTATATATTTATATGTATATATATTTATACATATAAAAAGTACTTATATAACATATTTATTTATATAGGTATATAAATAAATATTAATAATATACTCTTTATTGGAATATTATATATAATGTATACTTTTATATATAGCATAATTTATAATATATATAAATTATATTATTTTATGTTTAATTTATAATTTATATTGTATAAATTATATCATTTATATATGTTTTATACACACACACACACACACACACACACACACACACACACACAATATTCCACTATACCACATTTTCTTTATCCATTCATCCTATATATTCTGATTTTGTAGACCTGGGCTCAGATCTGGGCATCTTCATTTTTAGCAGAATTCCTGGGGAAATCTCCATGGACCACACCTGGGGAAAATGTGTAAGTGGAGGCTCTAAAGGTATGGAAACAACGTAGGATTGCCGTATGTCTTCAGTAAGTATTTAAGATGCACCAGCTATGCTGGGACGAAGTGAGAGAGTGGCATTGACATATATACACTATATATGTCCATATATAGTGTAAGCCGCGTAGCACAGGGAGATCAGCTTGGTACTTTGTGACCACCTAGAGGGTGGGATAGGGAGGATGGGAGGGAGACACAAGAGGGAGGAGATATGGGGATATATGTATATGTATAGCTGATTCACTTTGTTATAAAGCAGAAACTAACACACCATTGTAAAGCAATTATACTCCAATAAAGATGTTAAAATAAATAAATTAAAAAGAAAAGATGCACCAGCTATGCCTCTGGGTCTGTAGATGTGTACGTCATGGACCTAGACTCCAAGTATCTTATTTTAACTGGGGATTCAAGCTTTTCCTGCATGAAGTATTTAAGTGGATGGTATATGATGAAATGTCCTAAGAAGAACTTTCTCTTATATGCCAGGGATATGTGGAGGTGGGAGAAAACCAAGTTCTTAAGATGCTAATTTCTCACTTGAGACTTGGGAGAAAATTTGGCTCCTGGAGAGAGCAGTGACTTACAGTCTCTGTGGTTTTGTGTTCCATCTTTCCCTGAACTAACTGTATAACCTTAGGCAAGTTATTTAGCATTTTCTGAGTCTCAGTATCTTCCTTTATAAAAAAAGAGACGACGATGAAGAGAAAGCAATTCCTATCTTACAGTGTTGTGTATTAGAAATATTATGGGTGATGTACATAGCCCAGAGCTTGGGCTTCTAGTGAGGACTCAGATGGTGAATTATATTATTAATCCTGAATCGTCAAGCAGTACATAACTACAGCTCTTCCTAGTTGTAACTTCAGGCTTCAATGGGAGAGCTTCTGTGACCAAGGAAAGGCATCTTGGGTTTAAATGTTCACTCTCTCCTTTACTAGCTGTATGACTTTTAGCACTTTATCTATTTTCTGAATCACACTTTGTTCATCTTTATTATTTTTTAATATTTTATTTATTTATTAATTTATTATTTATTTTATTTATTATTTTGGCTGAGCAGGGTCTTAGTTGCAGCACACGGGATCTTTGTTGGGGCTTGTGGGATCTTTAGTTGCGGCATGCGTACTCTTAGTTGCGGCATGCATGCAGGATCTAGTTCTCCAACCAGGGATCGAACCCGGGCCCCCTGCATTGGGAGTGCAGAGTCTTACCCACTGGACCACCAGGGAAGTTCCCTGTTCATCTTTAAAGTGAGAGTAAGACTATGTATCACAAGTTCTTATAACCTAAGTTAAATGAAAAAAAGTAGTTAAAACCCAAGCATGGTGCTCTGAATATAATATTTGGTCTTCAATAAATGCTTATTTAGTAGCTTCCAGCACTGGGATTAAAGAAGGAGTACTCCTAGATATAAGAAAGTACCCACCCATTGTTTAAGAAAGGGGCTTAGGAATCAAAGGGACTAGAGGAAACTAATACTGACCGAAGATCATGTCTCTGTGAAATTTGGAGAGTTTGGGAAACTTTTCAGTTAAAATACAAGATTCTTTTGTTGCAAGAGATACCAAACCCAACTGACACATGCTTGAGAAAAAAAAGAATCAAAAGGAGTATTCTATATAATGAATATCTTATGTAATTGACAAGTTCAGCATAGGGCCAGATTCAGGCATGGCTATATCAAGTGGTCATCAGGATGCAGTCATGCTGTCCGCATCTCCTGGTGCTACCTTTCACTGTTGGCTCCATTGGTGGGCTCCCTACCAGTGGTGACAAGATGGCTTCTAGCAGCTCGTAGTCTTCATCCTGTTCTCTCCTCAATCCAGGCAGAAGGAACGTTCCTCTTCTCTAAATTCTTTAGCATAAGAATTTGAATTAATGAAGACTGAATTGACCTGGGTCATTTGTCCATCTGGCCCCCCTTTTCATGAACAAAGATGGAACCCCATAATTGGCACTGGACTGGGCCATGTGCCTACCCCTGAATCTGGCATGGCTGAGTCTGGCCATAACTCAAATTCCTAGGACTGAGAGGTAGAGGGCAGTGGATCTCCCCTAACATGCGAGTGTTATAATCAGAAGGGACAATGGATGCTAGATAAATTAAAAACAACAGATTCCACTATATTCGTTTCTCTTCTTTTGCTATTTATGTTCATCCCTCTCTATTCCCTAGTCCTGACATCCTAGGAAGAAAAAACTGTGGGCTTGTTTTCCACAGTAAAATTTGGGAGCCAGGACTGCATCCTAATTTGAAACTAGTCTTTGGTGGGAGACAAATCTGAGAAATAGAGGCAGCAGTAAGGAGGAATAGGAAGCTGGATTCATCCCTGGAGGCTTTCAGAAGGGGAAAAGGACAGAGGGGAAGTCAGTCTGGGAGAAATGTACTTACTTCAACATTCATGGTTCCTGGATGCTGGCTGTGCCACCCAATTTCTCCCCTCCAAATCCCACTTTCATCAGAAAAATGCAGCTTACAGTTCAGGGAAGCCTGTGTGACCCGAGTCCTTCCTCTTGGCTGACACCACGGTGTCCCATGGGTCATCTGCTGGAGGGCAACCATTCTTCTGGTGAGCAGGACTCTAGTCATTGGGCGACCCATTAATCTGTGCCCCAAGGGGGCTAGAGCTATTAAAATAGACTCCATGCCCAGGAACTGAGCAAAGTACAGTGACCAGCCTTTATATCCAAGGCGGCAGCTGCAGCCAGATTGCAGCAGCGGCAGCCTCCCTGCACTCAGCATTTTCCTCGTAGAAAACAAGACCACTAAATGACTTTCCATATCCTTCCTTCATCTGCGGACCCCAGAGATCACTGGCAGCCCTTGCCAGTTGGTACATTTGCTCCGTCCCTGTTCTCATCCATTTTTCTTGTTGTCATGGAGGAAGACTTAACAAAATACTCACATCGATAATTCTGATGCCCTGTAAATGGCCAAATCCCCAAGAGAGCCCCTTGGTCTCTCTGTTCACATTGCCTCCTTCCCCTGCCACCCTTGTTGTCACACGATAGCATCTCTTTACTGTGATGTCAGCCCAGAACGTGGTAATAACTTGTAGCTCTATACCTTCTGACTCTCCAGTTATGAATCATTCTGTACTGAAAACACTAAAGTGGTCTCTAACTTCGGACTTTTGTGTCCAAAACAATGCTGATACTTCCTTAGAGGAGCCATCTCATCAACTTATCAAGGAGCTGGCCCCAAGGCAGGGGTACCCGTAGGTACAACTACAATTAATTAGAAATACGGAATGATTGTGGTTTGGTGTAAAAGCTTACTGTTATGTTTTAAGCTCCAGGGGTAAATTTAAACCACATAACCCAGTGGCTCTCAGCTGGGAGTGGTGCCTTCTTCCCCAAGAAGACATTTGGCAATATCTGGAGACATTTTTGGTTGTCACAATTTGGTGGTGGTGGGCTGTTGCTCCAGGTATCTGGTGTATAGAGAGCAGGGATGCTGCTGAACATTCTACAATGCCCAGGACAGCCCCCCACAGCAAAGGATTATCCAGCCCCAAATGTCAACAGAGCCAGTGACGAGAAACTCTGACGTAGAGTAAGGACAGTTATGAATTGCTCATTAGTCATTTGATTCACTCATTCATTTAGCACTTGACAATGAAGCACCCAGGAGGTGTCAGACACTATTCTATGTATCAGGGATTTAACTGTGACTGAGACTGTCTGGATACTTGTTCCCATGGAGCTATTATTCTAGTGGGAGACTCTGATAATAAGTATATAAACAAACAAGATAATTTAGAAAGTGATGTATGCCATCAAAAAAAAAAAATAAAGAAGGAGTGAATTTGAGATAAGACTGGGAGGTCCTGTTAGATATGAAGATTGTGGAATCAGCATTTGATCTGAGACCTGAAATGTGAAAGGAAGCCAGCGAGTGAAAATCATGAAGGAAAATGTTTCAGGCAGGGAGAGTGGCGAGTGCAAAGGTCCTGAGGCAGGAAATCCAGGCTTGTTTGGGGAAGGGAAGGAAGACTAAGGTGTCTGGAAAAAACTGAGTAAAAGGGAGGACAGAAGAGATAAGAGAAGGGACTGGACTGATCCTCAAGAGCAAGGTCGACATATTTGATCTGTAAAGGGCCAGATGGCAAATATTTCAGCTTTGGGGTCCTAACAGTCTGAAGCTACTCAACTCTTGCATTGTAGTACAAAAGCAGCCATAGACAATAGGCAAATGGGTGGGCAAGGCCATGTCCCAATAAAGCTTTATTTACAGAATTGGGTGGTGGGCTGCAGTTAGCTGGTCCCTGGTATAAGATGTTGCAGGACCTCGGGAGGGTTTGAATTTTAAGTACCTATGGACAATTTCAAGCAGGAGAATAAAGATTACTTTTTAATTTTTATAATGACATATTTTAATAAGTAACAATAAAACACATATGTATATGTATAGAAAAAGCTCTAGAATTACATACCATGCTGTTACCAGAAGATAGCTGTGGGTGATGGGACTATAGGTTGACTTTCACTTTCTATTTTCAACATTTTTGCATTGTATGAATTACTTTGGCAATACTAACAATTTTTTATGTTTTTCATTTTTAATTTGTATTGGAGTATAGTTGATTCACAATGTTGTGTTACTTTCTGCTGTACAGCAGAGTGCATCAGTTATGCATATACATATATCCACTATTTTTTAGATTCTTTTCCCATATTGGTCATTACAGAGTATTGAGTAGAGTTCACTGTGCTATACAGTAGGTCCTTATTAGTTATCTATCTTATATACAGTAGTGTGTATATGTCAATCCCAATCTCCCAACTTATCCCTTCCCACCTTCCCCGCCTGGTAACCATAAGTTTGTTTTCTACATCTGTGACTCTCTTTCTGTTTTGTAAATAAGTTCATTTGTACCAGTTTTTTAGATTCCACATGTAAGCGGTAGCATATGACATTTGTCCTTCTCTGTCTGACTTACTTCACTCAGTATGACAATCTCTAGGTCCACCCATGTTGCTGCAAATGGCATTATTTTGTTCTTTTTTATGCCTGAATAATATTTCATTGTATATATGTACCACATCTTCTTTATCTAATCCTCTGTTAATGGACATTTAGGTTGCTTCCATGTCCTGGCTATTGTAAATAGTGCTGCAATGAACATTGGGGTGCGTGTATCTTTTCCAGTTATGGTTTTCTCTGGGTATATGCCCAAGAATGGGATTGCTGGATCATATGGTAAAAAATAGTTTTAGTTTTTTAAGGAACCTCCATACTGTTCTCCATAGTGGCTGTACCGATTTACTGATGAAAGAAATCAAAGATGCACAAACAGATGGAGAGATATACCATGTTCTTGGGTTGGAAGAATCAATATTATCAAAATGACTATACTACCCAAAGCAATCTACAGATTCAATGCAATTGCTATTGAATTAATACTGGCATTTTTCACAGAATTAGAACAAAAACATTACAATTTGTATGGAAACACAAAAGACCCTGAATAGCCAAAGCAATCTTGAGAAAGAAAAATGGAGCTGGAAGAATCAGGCTCCCTGGCGTCAGACTATACTACAAAGCTACAGTAATCAAAACAGTATGGTACTGGCACAGAAAAAGAAATACAGATCAGTGGAACAGGATAGAAAGTGCAGAGATAAACCTACACATCTATGGTCAACTAATCTATGACAAAGGAGGTAAGAATATACAATGGAGAAAAGACATCCTCTTCAATAAGTGGTACTGGGAAAACTGGACAGCTACATGTAAAAGAATGAAATTAGAACACTCCATAACACCATACACAAAAATAAACTCAAAATGAATTAAAGACCTAAATATAAGGCTGGATACTATAAAACTCTTAGAGGAAAATATAAGCAGAACATTCTCTGACATAAATTGCAGCAAGATCTTTTTGATCCACCTCCTAGAGTAATGAAAATAAAAACAAAAATAAACAAATGGGACCTAATTAAACTTATAAGCTTTTGCACAGCAAAGGAAACCATAAAGTAAACAAAAAGACAACACACAGAATGGGAGAAAATATTTGCAAAGGAAGCAACCAACAAGGGATTAATCTCCAAAATATACAAACAGCTCATGAAGCTCAATAACAAAAAAACCAAACAACCCAATCAAAAAATGGGCAGAAAACCTAAATAGATGTTTTTCCAAAGAAGACACCCAGATGGCCAAAAAGCACATGGAAAGATGTTTGACTTCACTAATTATTAGAGAAATGAGAGTCAAAACTACAATGAGGTATCACCTCACACATGTCAGAATGGCCATCATCAAAAAATCTACAAAAAATAAATGCTGGAGAGGGTGTGGAGAAAAGGGAACCCTTCTACACTGTTGGTGGGAATAATGATTACTTTTAAATGTGGTTCATGAGAAAAATCTCGTCACTGGTTTTGTGATGTTATAGTCATAACACTTCACCTCTCATGGCCAGAATGTCCTCCTTTGTAGAATTAAGTTGTCCAGGCTCCATCCTAGATTGCTGTGAAGATGGGGCAGCGTGGATGGGATGAGTGAAGTGCAGGTTGCAAATGCGCGTTATTGCTGCTCTTAGAAGTGTTTCCATCTGCAGAGGCCGCAAAGCCCTCACACGTACCTTTGCAGCCTTCTAGTATGAGGAAAGGCTCTGTTTCAGAGCTTGGAGGAGCTTCCTGAAACTCCAGGAGGCAAAATTACTCATTTGCGATCGCAGAAGGCAGAAGCAGTTGTGTTTGGGCTCCCGCCCGCCTGTCTGCATGTTTTTCAGCTCAAATATAGAATTAGCGCTCACTGCCTCGTGGGTGCTGCTTCTCCCCTAGGAAACCTATGAGCTTTGCAGAGGAATCACCTCTCCATGAAAAAAAAGCCACTTCCTCTGCCTTGCTCACCCTTGGCAAATGCACCCTGTAGTCTGGCGGCTCAGTACCCAGGGGAGCTCAGATCAAGTTGACAGGGTGGGAACAGAGAGGCAGGAGCTGGGCCCTGGCAGCTGCACAGGTCTGCAAGGAAGTAACTGGCTCTTGGGGAGTGGCGGGAGAAATCCTGCCTGCCTGGGGGTCTAGGCAGGGTCTGTGGCTCTCTATTTCTTAGACTAGGACTCGAAGTCCTTGCCATGGCCCGACATAATCTGACCCCTCGTTTTCTTTCTGCCTCACCTCTATCATTCCTCCCTGCCTTTCTTGCTCTTCTCTGGCCACACCGGCCTCCCTGCTGTTCTCCAAACCCCCCAGCACATGCTCTTCTCTGGGCTTTTGCAAGAGCTGCTCCCTCTGTCTGGGTTACCTTTCCTCCAGCTCTTTTTTTGCTTGCTAGGTCACTTTATGTAAGTCTCTGCATCAGTGTCACAGCCTCAAAGTGGCTTTCCAGGCCAATCTATTTAAAATTGCACCATACTCCATCCGTCACTTCCTATCCCTTTATTCTGCCTTATCTATTTTTTTATAACACATCGTATTTTCCTACCTGATATTATATGTTTATGTGTCTATCTGTTTAGTTTCTGTCTGCCCCTTTAGAATATAATATACCTGAAGGCAGGGCTCCATCACATCTACGGCTGTATCCCTGTCTCCAGCTCAGTGTACTACATGTAGTAGGAGATTAATACCTCTATATTGAATGAATGAAAGAATTCGGTTAGGATAGGACAGGTACCAGGTGTTGATAGGCAGATGGTCTTTAGTGGGTTAGTCTGGTAGGAGCTGAGCTCTCTGGCAGGTGTTGGGAACCCAGCAGTTTAAGATCTGGACAAATATAATATGCAGTCTGTATTAGAGTCACACTAGCTGCTACAACAAACAAGCTTCCATATTTCAGTGACTTAAGACAATCTTTATTTCTTGCTCATATAATGGTCCATTGTGGATTTTCCTATTAATGGGAGGTGGTGATTCAGGAACTCAAAATCCTTCAGTTTTGTGGTGCTGCCATCTCTAAGGGCTGTGAAGTCCTCTGCATCCAGCTGGAGATGGGGAATAAAAGGGTAGACAAAGCATACCCACATCTCACCCACCATGGCTTGGAGGAGACTCACTACTTCCACTCTACTCCACTGGCGAGAACTGATTGCATGTCCCCATCTGGCTGCAATGGAGGCTGGAAAATTTTGCCTCTCACTGGGTACCTGCTTCCCAACGACAGCTCTATATTAAGAAATACTCTGTACTCTATACCACAAATGCTGACAGACGTGTAACTGTCGCTGTCAGATGATCCTGGCTCTTTCATTTTCTTTGCTCTTTCCTACACTGACAGCCTTGCCTAGCACTAGTTTCCACAAAAGCCTTAGACGTATTCATGCTTCCGATCCTACAAACTTTTTCTCTTGACTCTAAACCCTCTCAAGCTACGGACATGGCCATCTTCTCCCCTTCACTATTGCCAAACGTCTTGAAAGGATTCTCTACTGATTTCACTTTTCTCACATATTACTTTTTGCTTAGTTTACTGAAACTGCTCCAACTCAATGTCATCAATGACCTTATTGCTAAATCTGATATTCTCTTCTAAGCCTTAATCCTAGATGTCTTCTCTGCAAAATTTGACACCGTGGAACACAGCTTCCTGCCTGGAGCTCATGCCTTTCTGACCCTCTGTTCTCCCGGTTCTTGTCTTACCTCTCTGACTGCCCTTTCTCAGTCACTGTGATGTTTTCTACTCAAGGTTGTTGTCACCCGATTTCTGTCCTTGATCCACCTCTCTCCTCCTTCACCATGTTCTGGGACTGAAAATACCTGAAAACCCTTCTGTATTAGTTTCTGACAGCTGCCATAACAAGTCACCACAAACTGGGTGGCTTAAAATAACAGAAATTTACACTTTCACAGTTCTGGAGGCCAGAAGTCCAAAATCAATGTGTCATAGGGTTGGTTCATTCAGGAGACTCTGAGGAATGCTCTGTTCCATGGCTCTCTCCTAGGTTCTGGTGGCTCCAGCAATCCTTGGTTTGCAGACCCATCAGTCTAATCCCCACCTCCATCATCACATGTCTTTCCCTCTGTGTTCTCTCCGTGTCTCAAATCTCCCTTTTCTTTCTCTTATTTGGACAACAGTCGTTGGATTTAGGGCCCACTTTAAGAGCAGGATGATCTCATTTCAACCTTAAATTAATTACATCTGCCAAGACCCTACTTACAAATAAGTTCACATTTGCAGTTACCAAGGGTTAGGACTTGGACATATCTTTTGGGGGAGGGACCTTATTCAAACCACTACCCCTCGTAAATTTGTACCTCCATCACCAGCTTCTCCCCTGGGCTCCAGATCCACATTGCTACCTCCCTACCACATGTCTCCAACGCCACGGTGCAGAAGAACTTCACACGCACAGGTCCAAACTGGCATTTATCATTTTTTTCTTACTTCTAATCATTCTCGATTTTCTCTTGTGGTAGATGGCTCACCATCTGTGCAGTCTTACAAGCTAGAAGCATGAGGCTCATCCTGGATTCCTTCCTCTCTTACCTCCCACCTCCAATCAGGCACCAAGTTGTGTTGATCTGACTGGGAAATAGCCCCCAAGCCCTTCCATTTCCAGAATTTCCATCTTGGTGCAGCTGTCAATGTTTATCACCACCGGTTTGCTCACAGCCCCTTCACCAACTTCCTTCCCTCATTCCTCTGGTTTATCATTAATGCTGTGGCCAGAGTTTTCCACCTAAAGATTATGAATCTGATCGTGTTAGAGGTCCATAATCCTTTACCTAAACCATGGAGTGCTCCAAACGTTCAGAATCTTTCGGATTCAAGAAAATCAAGATACAGCACATTATATAGGTCTAGCAGTGTACTCTGGGCCAGCACCCCATCCTCAGACACATAAGAGTAAAATGTATGAATATTCACACGAAGAGGGACAAATAAAGATTATAAACATCCTCATGTAAGTTTAGTGTTCGCTGCCAGGTGAGTTTGTGCCAAACTCAGGAAAAAGTCTTCAGTTGTTGGCTTTTAGAATTTTAAGATTACGGATAACGGATTGTGGATTTGTACTCTTTTTCTAGAAACTTCTTTTGGCTTCTGTCTCTTTTAGCAGGATTTGAAAACTCGTGCCTTACAAATGGTCTATGACCTACAGACATGTTGTGTTTGGCCATCACCATATTTTTAAACATTCCAAATTGAAAACCTTCAGGAGAACATGCACCAACAGTTTGTCAAGTTGGCCTGGTTTTCACCAGCACATGTTATCTTAACAACTTATGACTTCACATTCATATTTTCTTCCTTATCCCTGTAGGTATTTAACCTTGAGTAGCCTGCTCTCTAAGCTAATAGCCACACACAGTGTAGCATGCAAGGATGTCTGCAAATCAGAGTCCTAGGTTACTTCTCCAAGGCCATCCTGACCCCTTCTCTCATGTCTCCCTCAGCCTCCTTCTTATCCTGGGCACATCACATTATGCAGGTAAGTGGAAATCCTCAGACTATAGCGGTAAGCCCCATGCCTTGGCATATGCTCTTGCCTCTGCCTGAAATACTATTTTACCACTATATTTCTGGAATTCAAGATTCATTTATTCAACAAAAATCTATAAAACACCTACTCACCAGTCCCTAGGAGGGTTCTAGGAATGTAGCAGAGGTTTAGACAGACAAATCCCTACCTTCACACAGCCTACATAATCTACCAAACTTAGCCTGGCTCACTAATCTTACTATTACTGTACAATTAAATGTAGTAATCATGCCACCTCAGTTTCTCTGATTCCTATGACTCTGTTCATGACTACCATGGCATTTGTTATACAATGCATTGTATTTCCTTGTTTATTTAGATGTGATCTCCACAGAGTGTGACCTTCTAGAGGCCGGAATTAGCCTCTAGCAGTTCCTGTGAGCCCATGGTTATATCCACAGCTCTGTAGTAGCCATATTTCCTAGATTTGCTGTTTTCCTATGTTCCCATGGCTTACTGTCTCTTGACTTAATTTTGGATATCTGGAGTCACCCACTGTCTAACTTCTAGGTCAATGTAGCATAAAGTAGATTTTTGTTACGACAGTCTCTTACTTCCAAGTACTCATTTCTGTGTAAGTCAGGATGGTGGAGATCACCATGCTGCAGTCATAACCACAAAGTCTTTGTGCCTTAACACAACACGAGTTTATTTCTGCTGCTACTGTATGTCCAACGTGGGTGAGATGGAGGTTCCCTCTTGACAGACACTTCCACAGTCATGGCAGAGAGAGAGAGGTGGCAATTTGTACCTGGGCTTTTAAAGCTTCTACTTGGAAGTGACACATGCTCTGTCTGTTTACAGTTCATTGGTTAAAGTAAGTCACCGATTACATAAAACTTTCCAGGGACGAGGAAGAACCTGGTAAAAGGAGAACTAGAATATTTGTGTATATTTCTAATAACTGTCATAACAAGTCTCCACCTGTTAGCAGCTAGCACATAGTAGAGGTCTCCTTTCTAAGGGGCCAGAGGCAAGAATTCCTGAGGGTTAAGTCAATGAGGACCTGGTTTTGGAAGATTTGGGGTCTCAAGTTAGGTTATGGAGGCAGGGTTTAGGCACAGGTGGGCCCCTTAATATTTAGGAGTCAAGGCTAAAGCATAATTCAGGGAACTGAGGTTCTAAGTGGGAGTTTGATCACAGGAGCAAAGTAAGAGTCTAGAATTGGTGCACATAGAACTGAACAGAGATTATGGAAAGTCATGTAAATTATTTGGGTAATGATCTAGAGCTCCTTAAATTTCCTTTGCTAGAGCCATAATTAATTAATTGAAGACCTACTATGTGCCAGGCCTCATCATGGGCTGTGAGGCCCATTGTAACCTGATCCCTGCCAACCTTTCTCTCTCCCTCCCCTTCCTGTTGCCCCACCACGTGGGTGGGCGTTTCTGCTCCTGAAATAATCAGGACTCAGGGCTTTGCACATGCGGTCATCTCCTTATCTGGAATGCCTTCCCTTTTAATATTTAGGTGGCCGGTTCTGCCTCATTATTCAGACCTCGGCTTAAATGTCATTCTATTTCAGTCCACCTTATTCAATATTCCTCCCACCTCCCCTTAGAGCAGGGGTGGGCAAAATATAGTCCCTGGGCCTGCCACCTGTTTCTGGGAATACAGTTTTATTCCCCATCCCTTTACATGTTGCCCGTGGCTGCTTGCATCCTGCAACAGGTGAGTTGAGTAGCTGTGACACAGACCCTACGGCCCACAAAGCTAAAACTATTTACTCTCTGGCTCTTGACAGAAAATGTTTGCCAGGCCCTGTTCTGGAGTCACTCTATAGCCATCAATTCTATTTTCCTTATAACACTACTCTATGAAATCACCTCGTTTGTTATTTCAGCCTCCCCTTCCCTAGTAGAATGTGAATTCCATGAGAGTAGGGATGTTGCCTCTATCTTGCTCCTGGCTGTAACCCCAGAGCATTCGGAGGTGTTCAACGAATGTATATTGTTCGACTGACTAAATGCTCTGAGAACCTGGGGAGGGGCTCAGTCTGACAAGTGTATGCCGGTGGGAGGAGGGAAGAATGGGCAGTCAGGAAGTGGGGTGCATTTTCCACCTGTGGATTTTTGTAAACCAGCCGCCAACACCCCCATTTATGTTTAAACCATGAAAATAAAGTGCAAGAAGTCAATTTCATAGCATGGCCTAGGAGTCGATGGGGTGTGGTCTATGATAGGCTCTTGTTGTAATGAGGCTCCCAACCTCCTCAAAGGGCTCTAGCAACCACGAGGCAAAGAGGCATGAGATCGTCTCAGGCCACTTCCCCCCAAGACATGAAATTCCCGCAAGGAATCAGCGCTTCATGAAATGCTACAGTCCCCAGCCCCTGGCACTGTTGACTCACCCAATGCTGTACCACGCCTGAGATGGCACTGCTTTCCGTGGAAGCCATCAGCCCCAACATAACGCTTTCCTGTGTACAAATGATGCTTTTAAAAAAAGTAAACTAGCTTCCCAAATTACATTTGTTGGAGAAATCAGTAGCAATGACTTGCAGGTTTAGGCAGTGCTTCTGAGGAAGAAAAGATTCAGGAGGCAGACGGAGAAGGGCTGGGCAATAGGAAGAAGGCAGCCGGGCGTGCTGGTAGATTTCCCACTCCAGGACCCTCTAGTGGAAGAGGAGGGGTGAAACGAAAGGGATCCTCTCTAGAAGCATCGGAGTAACGGAAACGTGTTAGCCTAGAAATGCATTTGTGCAAGCAGTCATCACCCTACTCTCACATTCTTCTCTTAGTCTTCGCACCGACCACACCAGCAAGGTCTGTAGGTCCCAGCTCTAAAACACCTCCCGAATCTCACCTCCCCTCTCGATCACCACTCTACATCCTGGATCAGCTGTCATCAGCTCACACTTGGACTCATGCAATGGCCTCCTAACTGGTTTTCCTGTGTCTACTCCTACTATTGCGTCAAAACCCATCCTTTTCACCTGAGCCAGAGTGATTTCCCAACAACAAAATGCAGATCAAGTCACCGTTCTGTTGGAAACCCTCTGCTGTCCTTACCATGGTCCATGAGTCTGAATAACCCGACCCTTACGTACTGTCTCCAAGTTCATCTCCTCTACCCTCTTCATTCCCACCCCACCAGATACCCAGGTCCCCTTGCTCTACCTCCAACATCATAAGCTTGTTCTTCCTGAGAGCACGTCTCTCACTGCTCATTCTGCCTAGTATAGCTTTGCCCTCTGATCTTTTCCACCAGCTCCTCCTGGTTATTCAGGTTTCAGCTCTTCAGAGAGGCCATCCTGACCCCTTGTTTATAAGAAACCCCAGTGACTCTCTCTTACATTCCCCTGCATTATTTTCCACATAGCATCATGACTATATAACCTATCTTGTTTATTCCTGTACTTGCTTCTTATCTCTCTTACCTTGTACAACACTTTAGCCCCAGGGCCTTGAACTGTACCCAGCGCAGAGTAGGCACTTAAGAAATAGCTATGGAACACCTGAATGCTACTGCCTTCAGAATGACAACTCTTCTATTAAAAAAGACTGGGCACATGCTGGTCATTCATTCATTCATTTATTCAATACATTTCCTGAACACCTGCTAGCTGCCAGCCTCTCTGCTTGATGCTGTGGGTAGAGACAGGAAGACTCGGTCCTTACCCCTAGGTAGCTTTTACTACGGGGAGGAGGACAGATATAGCATTGGTGGTGAGCAAAGATTTCAGCCTGGTAGGTGCAAGAGCAGGACCGTGAACAACAGCCAAAGTCCTTCAGAGCCTGGGGAGTCGTGCTTATATTCCCTGATGGAGAGGAGAAGACTGCCGAGGAGGTAGCACTTCAGTTGGGTTTTGAAGGATGATTAGGAGTTTGTTAGCTATAGAGAGGGCGTGGAAGATATAGGACACTTAGTCAAAAATCAGTTTGCCAGAAACAGAAATAACATAGGAAGGGTAAGGAGGAGAGATGGGTTTCAAGGCTTTGCTTGTGTGATCTTCTCAGTAATGAAAAGAAGGGAGGGAGGGAGAAGGAGAAATCACAGGGAGGAAGGGAGGAGGAATGGATTGAACAGCCATCCCTCACCTTCATTCTCTTCCTCCAAGTGACATCATCTGAGATACTACTTATCTTTCAATTAGTTACTCAATCAATACTGAGCACCCAAATGTATCAAGTTCTAGGGATATGTAATGAACACGATGGGTAACTCCCTACTCTTGGGGAGTTTGTAGTCCCCAAGAGAGGGGACAGTTGCAGACAGAAAGGTGGGTGTGGTCCATCTGGCCAATGTTTTATCTAGGAAACTGTGCCTTCTCAGTGTTAGCAGATACGTGTCATGTTTAAATGCACAGGCTCTGGAATCAGACTAGAACTAGGTTCTAATCTGCCTTAAGCAAGTCTTGGTTTTTTTCTTGTGTAGTGAAGTAAGGTTAAAAAGGAATGGAAGGCATGAAAGGAACTAGTGCAGGTAAAATGTTTAGCAGTATCTAGCATCTTGTAGATACTCAGTACACACCAGCAGTTCCTACCATTGCAGCCCCTATTTTTTGAGCTCTCACCACGGGCCAGGCTGTGTGCTAAGAGTATCTCAGTGAATCTTCCCAACTCAATGACAGAGGTACTATTACCATCATTATTATCTACCTTGTATAGATGCTGCTGCTGAACAGAGCAGCTAAGTAACTTTCTCAAGGTCACACAGCTTGATGTGGGTCACTCCAGAGCCCTCTGGACAGTGCCTCCCTTACTGACAGCCACAAAGTCCCTGCTGCGACACTGCACCAGGTCTGGGCATCTAGTCAACACCCAATTGATGTGACATGAGACCAAGACTTTCTTCACAACCTTCTGACCCCTGGTCCCAACTCTTCTGCCTACTGGCCATGACCTTAGGCCCACAGTTTACCTGCTTCTGAGGCTCAGTTTCCCTATCTGTAAAAAGAGAGGGACTAGACCAGAGCTCCCCCGAGATTTGAGTCACTGCATTGCGCTAAAGGCTACTTGAATGAAATGAGCTGCAATGAGGGGGCCTAATAACTACAGAATTTTCTGGTGAAGGGTGGTCTGCAGGCTTCAAGGGGTCCTTGAGAACAAGCTTCGGGCAGAGAGAGCATTACTCTGCAATTCCTGTGAACAGCTAAGATTCCTTCCAGGCAGCAATGAAGTGGGGGAACTTTCCTCTCTGTAGGCTCCTATAAAAGCAGGGGTATCGAAGGAAGGAATGTTCTTTCTTGAATTCATAACAGTCAGCTGGGGTCAAACCGCTTTCATCCCAAGAACCCATCTCAGGGAGAAAGGTTGTTCTTTCTTCTGTCTGGATGGGACCCAGCAAGGATGTCCTGGGCTGCCTTTGACCAGCAAGTCGGATTTCAGGTGGCAGGATCTGTATTCCAGTTTGGCCAAGTCACGTAGTCTCTCTATGGCTCAGCTCCCCAGCTGTAAAATGAGAATAAATAATATTTTCCTTGCAAAGTCATTATGAAGAACATAAAATTACAAGCAGGTGAAAGTGTCAAGCTAAATGCCCTAGAATCATGAAGGTGCTCAATGCACGTGAGGAGAAGGACTTAAATGGATATTTTAGTTCATTGAAAGGAAGAACCTTGTAGAAATCAGACTTGGCACAAGAAGGGCTATTCTGGCCCCAGAGCTTGCAAGATCTCATTCACTTATTCAAACAAAGTTAGGACAACCACTTGGCATTCAAGTGTGAGCCCCATGAGGGCAACGATCTTTGCCTGTTTTGTTCACTGTTCTATTCTCAGTGCCTGGCACACAGTAAGTGTTCAAGAAATGTTTGTTGAGTGAATAAGTGATTTTGCAGAGTGGATTAAAGCTTGGGGTGGGGTGGAGGAATGGACAAGATGGTGTTTAAATTCACTTCCAGATCTGAAATTTTATGAGTCTTTGAACTTTATATGGGACCTTGACACTAGTATTCTGTGTGCTGTAAGTAATTAAGTGCTGCCTGGCTTTAGCCACATTGGGCAAATTCTGCTTTGAGGAAGAAAGGTGAAAAAACCTCTCCTAGTTTGAGAGGGTCTTTGGAGAAGGAGATGTGGCTCTTTTGGGAAGAAATTCTCTTTTCTGCCCTTTGTGTCATCTGCCCAGCTCCCACTTCTGAGCATAAAGACGTAGAAACAAGAGGAGAAGAGGTTATTTCTTATTGGACACACCGGGCCCTCATGTTTTAATTTACTCGACTTTCTGAGGTGGTCGAATCTGCTTCAGTTTTTCCCCAGAGCTGGCATTAGTGTCTAGGCCAGGGTTAGGGTTAGGGTTAGGAAGAGTGTGGTGGGGAGATTAGAGGGAGGAGATACAGACAGACACCCTGAGAATAATAACTTCCTGCTCATCTCCCTAAGGCAGAGTGATTTCCAGCCAGTTTCTTCCTCCCAGATGCCCCAGTCTCCCTAAGTTCTCTCTTGAGCCATCTACCCTGCTTATCTACTCATTCCCAGGCCTAGCGAGTATCTGAGAAAGGAGAACTGGAAATTACGCTGTCAATTTGGACTGTACAAGAAAGTGACAAGGAGATGAGAGCCAGGGCCTTCCCAGACAGCAGCCAGATGAAAATGGTTATAAATAAGGCATGGGGGCCACCGTTTGAACACTCTGCCCTTGACCTTTGTACACAGGCTCCATGTTCTTGGCAACCAGCCAAAGGCCTGTCTACAGATGTATTTCTTCACCCTGCCTGGCATGAAACTGCCCTCTAGATTGTACCTACAAGCAGCCCATTTACATGGCCTCATCTTTCAAACCTGCTCTTTTTGTGCTTTGAGTCCATGGAGATGATCTGCAAATGTTCAGCGGAGGCTGAATCTGATTTATCCTCGAAACCCTTGGTGTCTAGCCCAGTGCAAAGTGTAGTTACAGAATAAATATTTGCAGAAAGACTGAGCAAACAAATTACATTTTTTGGAGGCCATTGCCTGTCCCCACTGCTACCTTTCTCTCTAGATTATTCCTGATCTTCTTTTGCTTCGTGTGTATGCCAGAATGCATTTGGTTCCAAGTAAAAGAAGATCTGGCTGATAGTAGATGAAACCATTAAGCACTTATTATTATTATTTTTTAGCAAGACAGGAGATAGTGCTATAATTGGTTTACTGTTTCAACAATATCATCAAGAATTCAGGTCCTTCTGTCCCTTCTATTCTGCCATCCTCTGGGCATCCCTCATGCCTCCTGTTGGTTTTTAGATGAACTTTCTTTGCTTCTTCTACAGACGTCTTTGGATGGAGATGAGCTTTGAATGCATTGGTTGTAAACTGATGGCTTTGGGACATGTTTAGCTTCCAATATTTTTTTTTTTTTTTTTTTTTTGCTGGTTAGATCAGGATTTCTTTTTATTCCTTGTTGGTTTAAAATGGCTAATCAGAATAAAAAATAAAAAATAAAAGGGCCAATATTTTTTAAAAATTTAATTTCTAACATTTAAAATTTAGGACATTTTACACAAAGTTCCAGGTTTTTGAGTTGTCTTTAAAAAGATCACAAGATCTGGAAACTCTGCATGGCCACAGCAAGCAAGAGCTGCCCTCTTTAGATAAGCTGTGTATTGTCTTTCTGCAGTGTTCCCACCACTCCCTACTGGTGAGGCAACCTCTCAGCCTCACGCATTCGTATCACCTGCTGGTATTTGAGTTTGGATCTTTTTTTTTAATTTTTAAAAATTAATTAATTAATTAATTAAGTTTTGGCTGCGTTGGGTCTTCATTGCTGTGCGCGGGTTTTCTCTAGCTGGGGCGAGCCGGGGGCTACTCTTCGTTGTGGTGCACGGGCTTCTCATTGCGGTGGCTTCCCTTGTTGTGGAGCACGGGCTCTAGGTGCGAGGGCTTCAGTAGTTGTGGCTCGCAGGCTCTAGAGCGCAGGCTCAGTAGTTGTGGCGCACGGGCTTAATTGCTCAGCAGCATGTGGGATCTTCCCAGACCAGGGATAGAACCCGTGTCCCCTGCATTGGCAGGCAGATTCTTAACCACTGAGCCACCAGGGAAGTCCGAGTTTGGATCTTACTTTAAAGATTTTTCACTCCTGTGGCCTGCAGTTTCAGGCCATCTAGTAAAAAGCTTTCACAGCTACTTTTCCCCTAGAAATTGCTCTAGACGGTATCGCCCAATCTTCAATTGTTCAATGGTTCTTCCTGGATTCTACCCACTGACTCTATATATGTCTCCAACTCTCACCTCTTTGAATTAAAGGCTGCTCAGTTTAAAAAAAATCTCTCATGTCAAAACAAAATTAAGGTTTTGGGTGTGTGTGAGTGAGGATAAACTGATACACTCACATTGTAAAAGATTCAGGAAATATATAATAATATAAAGTACTGAGAATTGGCCATCATCTTACCACCCAGATAACCCTATTAATATTTGGATGTGCATGATTTCTTGGGTACTTCCAACATGGTAGGCACTGTTCTAAGTGTTCTACATGTCTTCTTTCATTCAATCCTCCAAACAACCCTAAAAGGTAGATATTATTCTTATCTCTGTTTTACAAATGACAAACTTGAGGCATAAAGAAGTTAGATATACATTTCCTAAGAACACACAACTAATACATGTGAAGTCTCAGTTTTAATTTAAGTAGTCCGGCTCTGGGACACACATTTTCGAAAACTACATCGTAATACTGAGTATGTGCATGTGTGCATATTTTATATATAATTTGCTGGAGCTTGCATCACTCACCTCAGGAAACAGTACAATGGAAATTCCCTTTGTTGAGTTTTCAAAGAACTCACTAAAATGCTCCTGAAAGTATTTGGGAAAGTCAATCTTATTATGCTATTTCAATTGCTAGTCTGTCTTAGTCTTCTCCTTGGATAACCAGACTCCTTGAGTAGCTGACTAAAGGGGTCAAGACATTGGCAAGGCATGTCTTTTCTAGCTTAGGTGTTTCTTATTAATAGTATGGAATTGATAATTTTTTATGAATATAGAGGATCATGTGAAAGAAGGAGAGGAAGAAATTTTTATTTCAGAACTACTATACGTCTGGCACTTGACATATGATATCTCACAACGCCCCATGTAGATGGACATTATTATTTCCATTTTTTTTCAGGAGTCACATGTTCCAGCGCATATAACTAGAAGTGGCAGACTGAAATTTGAACCCCTGTGGGTCCAATTTTAAAGTTCATAGTTTCTTCACTATTCTGTACCATACTCTATTGGATAATGTCACTAATTACAACTGAAAGGGTAACCATCACATAATTTTGTCAGAAGAATTATGAACTAACTGATGAGAACGCTCTGTGCCCTTTCCTGTGGGCATCACTATGACATATATGTGCATAATGTAAGTTGATTGATTTATGGGTACACTCACTTTAGGTCACAGAAGTGTCCTTGAAAAAGTGAGTGCAAGGTAAAGTTTTGAAAATGATAAGTTTGAAATTCATTTCCGGGGGACCAGTATAAGGGAGGAAACCTATTATATTCTTTCTTAAAAAATTTTTACTGGAGTATAGTTGATTCACAATGTTGTGTTAGTTTCAGGCGTACAGCAAAGTGAATCTGAGATGAATAAAATCCAGTTCTTATATTTAAGAATCTCAAGGTCTGAAGGGAAGACAAATACATAAATTGATATGAACAACGGTGTGATCAGCATAATCAAAAGCTGTTCTTTTCATTGTTTCTACCATCCATTTATTCAAAAATATTTAATATTTAGCTCCTATTATGAGCCATGCTGTAAACTCAGGGCTGGATATACAGTGGAGGGAAAAAAGGAGATATGGGTCCTACCTTCCTTGAGCTTATGGTTCTTCTTATGGTTATCTGCATTGCAGGCAACATATTATAGTATCAAAGTGTATAGGTTCTAACCCTATACTGCCTGGGATCAAATCCTCCCACTTGCTAGTTCCATGACCTTGGGTAAATTACTTAACATTTCTGTGCCTTAGTTTCTCTATCCTATGGATTTAAACATAGTAAAGTATCTACTTCATAGAATTGTTCTGAAGATCGGAAGAATTAATATTTGAAAACAATAGATCAGTGACCCTCTCACAGTAAAGACAGAATGGCGTTCATCAATTAAGCAAATAGAATTGTATGTAATAAACTAGGGTTGTTCGAATTTTTGCCAAACCCATATTCCACTTTTACTATTTCTTATCTTTAAATTGACACATATTTTAAACTTAAATCTTCATCCGTGTACTATCAAAAACCCCATATAAGCCCATAGTGCAGTGTGGGATGCGTTGGTAAAGATGTGATGATTGCACAGGGCATCTCCGTTGTGAAGCTATCTCTGCTCCCTGGGCAAAATCAGCAGCTCCATCCTCTGCGCTTCCACAGCACTTTGTGCCAAAAATTCTATTACGTGCTCATCAGAATGCCTAGAATTCAATCCTCATTCTTGGCCAGTTGGCCAATATGAGGCTGATCCTTTGGTTTACCCTGCCCCATAGGCCCAGGCCTATAAAGACTGACAGTAAGAAATAATCCACTTGTTGAGACACCGGATGTACTTAGAAAAGCTCATAGCACAAACTGTCAGATATCATTATATGTGCATCCGTGTACCTATATGTTCATCAAGAGAATGGACACAGAACTGACACTTACCGGGGAAGGAACATGCCCACTTGAGCTTTGAGAGAGCTTTGGAATAAGCCTGGGGGAGAGCTAGGGAAGATGTGTGTCTGAGGTGGATGAGGAGCAAAAGGTCATGTTCTGAAGCTGGTTCTGACTCTCCATTCTTATGTTTACTTTTTAAAAAAATTTAATTTTATTTATTTTTTATACAGTAGGTTCTTATTACTTATCTATTTTATACATATTAGTGGATATATGTCAATCCCTATCTCCCAATTCATCCCACCCCCCCACCCCCCTTTGTGTCCATACATTTGTTCTCAATATCTGTGTCTCTATTTCTGCCTTGCAAACTGGTTCGTCTTTACCATTTTTTTATATTCCACATATATGCATTAATATACGACATTTGTTTTTCTCTTTCTGACTTACTTCACTCTGTATGACAGTCTCTAGGTCCATCCACGTCTCTAGAAATGACCCAATTTCGTTCCTTATTATGGCTGAGTAATATTCCATTGTATATATGTACTACATCTGTTTTATCCATTCGTCTGTCGATGGGCATTTACGTTGCTTGCATGACCTGGCTATTGTAAATAGTGCTGCAATGAACATTGGGGTGCATGTATCTTTTTGAATTATGATTTTCTCAGGGTGTATACCCAGTAGTGGGATTGCTAGGTCATATGGTAATTCTATTTTTAGTTTTTTAAGGAACCTCCAAATTGTTCTGCATAGTGGTTGTATCAATTTACATTCTCACCACCAGTGCAAGAGTGTTCCATTTTCTACACACCCTCTCTAGCATTTGTTGTTTGTAGATTTCCTGATGATGACCATTCTAACCACTGTGAGGTGATACCTCATTGTAGTTTTGATTTGCATTTCTCTAATAATTAGTGATGTTGAGCAGCTTCTCATGTGCCTCTTGGCCATCTGTCTATATTCTTTGGATAAATGTCTATTTAGGTCTTCTGCCCATTTTTGGATTGAGTTTTTTGTGTTTTTAATATTGCGCTTCATGAGCTGTTTATATATTTTGGAGATTAATCCCTTGTTGGTTGCTTCACGTGCAAATATTTTCTCCCATTCTGAGGGTTGTCTTTTCATTTTGTTTATAGTTTCCTTTGTTGTACAAAAGCTTTTAAGTTTCATTAGGTCCCATTTGTTTATTTTTGTTTTTATTTCCATTACTCTAGGAGGTGGGTCAAAAAGATCTTGCTGTGATTTATGTCAAAGAGTGTTCTTTCTATGTTTTCCTCTAAGAGTTTTATAGTGTCCAGTCTTACATTTAGGTCTCTAATCTATTTTGAGTTTATTTTTATGTATGGTGTTAGGAAGTGTTCTACTTTCATTCTTTTACATGTAGCTGTCCAGTTTTCCCAGCACCACTTATTGAAGAGACTGTCTTTTCTCCATTGTATATCCTTGCATCCTTTGTCATAGATTAGTTGACCATAGGTGCATGGGTTTATCTCTGGGCTTTCTATCCTGTTCCATTGATCTATATTTCTGTTTTTGTGCCAGTACCATACTGTCTTGATTACTGTAGCTTTGTAGTATAGTCTGAAGTCAGGGAGCCTGATTCCTCCAGCTCCGTTTTTCTTCCTCCAGATTGCTTTGGCTATTCGGGGTCTTTTGTGTTTCCATACACACTGTGAAATTTTTTGTTCTAGTTCTGTGAAAAATGCAATTGGTAGTTTGATAGGGATTGCATTGAATCTGTAGATTGCTTTGGGTAGTATAGTCATTTTCACAATATCGATTCTTCCAATCCAAGAACATGGTATATCTCTCCATCTGTTGGTATCATCTTTAATTTCTTTCATCAGTGTCTTATTGTTTTCTGCATACAGGTCTTTGTTTCCCTAGGTAGGTTTCTTCCTAGGTATTTTATTCTTTTTGTTGCAATGGTGAAGGGGATTGTTTCCTTAATTTCTCTTTCTGATCTTTCGTTGTTAGAGTATAGGAATGCAAGAGATTTCTGTGCATTAATTTTGTATCCTGCAACTTTACCAGATTCATTGATTAGCTCTAGTAGTTTTCTGGTGACATCTTTAGGATTCTCTATGTGTAGTATCATGTTATCTGCAAACAGTGACAGACAGCTTTACTTCTTTTCCAATTTGGATTCCTTTTGTTTCTTTTTCTACTCTGATTGCCGTGACTAGGACTTCCAAAACTATGTTGAATAATAGTAGTGAGAGTGGACATCCTTGTCTTGTTCCTGATCTTAGAGGAAATGCTTTCAATTTTTCACCATTGAGAACAATGTTGGCTGTAGGTTTGTCATATATGGCCTTTATTATGTTGAGGTAGATTCCCTCTATGCCCACTTTCTGGAAAGTTTTTATCATACATGGGTGTTGAATTTTGTCAAAAGCTTTTTCTGCATCTATTGAGATGATCATATGGTTTTTATTATTCAATTTGTTAATATGATGTATCACATTGATTGATTGGTGTATATTGAAGAATCCTTGCATCCCTGGGATAAATCCCACTTGATCATGGTGCATGATCCTTTTAATGTGTTGTTGGATTCTGTTTGCTAGTATTTTGTTGAGGATTTTTGCATCTATATTCATCAGTGATATTGGCCTGTAATTTTCTTTTTCTGTAGTATCTTTGTCTGGTTTTGGTATCAGGGTGATGGTGGCCTCCTAGAATGAGTTTGGGAGTGTTCCTTCCTCTGCAGTTTTTTTTTTTCTTCTCAAAAGAAGGATGGATGTTAGCTCTTCTCTAACTGTTTGACAGAATTCACCTGTGAAGCCATCTGGTCCTGGACTTTTGTTTGTTGGAAGATTTTTCATCACAGTTTCAATTTCATTACTTGTGATTGGTCTGTTTATGTTCTGTTTCTTCCTGGTTCAGTCTCAGAAGGTTGTGCTTTTCTAAGAATTTGTCCATTTCTTCCAGGTTGTCCATTTTATTGCTTGTAGTAGTCTCTTATGATGCTTTGTATTTCTTCAGTGTCCATTGTAACTTCTCCTTTTTCATTTCTAATTTTATTGATTTGAGTCCTCTCCCTCTTTTTCTTGATGATTCTGGCTAATGGTTTATCAATTTTGTTTATCTTCTCAAAGAACCAGCTTTCAGTTTCATTGATCTTTGCTATTGTTTTCTTTGTTTCTATTTCATTTATTTCTGCTCTGACCTTTATGATTTCTTTCCTACTACTAACTTTGGGTTTTGTTTGTTCTTCTTTCTCTAGTTCCTTTAGGTGTAAGGTTAGATTGTTTATTTGAGATTTTTCTTATTTCTTGAGGTAGGATTGTATTGCTATAAACTTCCCTGTTAGAAATTCTTTTGCTGCATCCCATAGGTTTTGGATCATCATGTTTTCATTGTCATTTGTCTCTAGGTATTTTTTGATTTCCTCTTTGATTTCTTCAGTGATCTCTTGGTTATTTAGTAATGTATTGTTTAGCCTCCATGTGTTTATGTTTTTTACGTTTTTTTTCCCTGTAATTGATTTCTAATCTCATAGCGTTGTGGTCAGAAAAGAGGCTTGGTCTGATTTTAATTTTCTTAAATTTACTGAGGCTTGATTGGTGACCCAAGCTGTGATCTATCATGGAGAATGTTCCGTGTGCACTTGAGAAGAAAGTGTAATCTGCCGTTTTTGGATGGAATGTCCTATAAATATTAATTATCTGGTCTATTGTGTCATTTAAAGCTTCTGTTTCCTTATTAATTTTCTGTCTGGGTGATCTGTCCATTGGTGTAAATGAGGTGTTAAATTCCCCCACTATTATTGTGTTACTGTTGATTTCCTCTTTTATAACTGTTAGCATTTGCCTTATATATTGAGGTGCTCCTATGTTGGGTGCATACATATTTATAATTGTTACATCTTCTTCTTGGACTGATCCCCTGATCATTATGTAGTGTCCTTCCTTGTCTCTTGTAACATTCTTTATCTTAAAGTCTATTTTACCAGATATGAGTATTGCTACTCCAGCTTTCTTGTGATTTCCATTTGCATGGAATATCTTTTTCCATCCCCTCACTGTCAGTCTGTATGTCTCCCTAGGTCTGAAGTGGGTCTCTTTTAGACAGCATATACAGGGGTCTTGTTTTTGTATCCATTCAGCAAGCCTGTGTCTTTTGGCTGGAGCATTTAATCCATTCACATTTACGGTGATTATCGATATGTATGTTCTTATTACCATTTTCTTAATTGTTTTGGGTTTGTTTTTGTAGGTCCTTTTCTTCTCTTGTGTTTCCCACTTAGAGAAGTTCCTTTAGCATTTGCTGTAGAGCTGGTTTGATGGTGCTGAATTCTCTTAGCTTCTGCTTGTCTGTAAAGCTTTTGATTTCTCCATCAAATCTGAATGAAATCCTTGCTGGGTAGAGTAATCTTGGTTGTAGGTTCTTCCCTTTTATCACTTTAAATATATTGTGCCACTTTCTTCTGGCTTGTAGAGTTTCTGCTGAGAAATCAGCTGTTAACCTTATGGGAATTCCCTTGTATGTTATTTGTCTTTTTCCCCTTGTTGCTTTTAATAATTTTTCTTTGTCTTTAATTTTTGTCCGTTTGATTACTATGTGTCTCTGCGTGTTTCTCCTTGGGTTTATCCTGCCTGGGACTCTCTGCACTTCCTGGACTTAGGTGGCTATTTCCTTTCCCATGCTAGGGAAATTTTCAACTATAATCTCTTCAAATATTTTCTTGGGTCCTTTCTCTCTCTCTTCTTCTGGGACCTCTGTAATGGAATTTTGGTGTGTTTAATGTTGTCCCAGAGATCTCTTAGTCTGTCTTCATTTCTTTCCATACTTTTTAAAAATTCTGTTCAGCGACAGTGAATTCCACCATTCTGTCTTCCAGGTCACTTACCTGTTATTCTGCCTGAGTTATTCTGCTATTGATTCCTTCTAGTGTAGTTTTCATTTCAGTTATTGTATTGTTTATCTCTATTTGTTTGTTCTTTAATTCTTTTAGGTGTTTGTTCTTTAACTCTTCTAGGTCTTTGTTAAACATGTCTTGCATCTTCTCAATCTTTGCCTCCATTCTTTTTCTGACATCCTGGATCATCTTCACTATCATTCTGAATTCCTTTTCTGTAAGTTTGCCTTCTCCACTTCATTTAGTTGTTTTTCTGGGGTTTTATCTTGTTCCTTCATCTGGTACATAGCCCTCTGCCTTTTCATTTTGTCTGTCTTTCTGTGAATGTGGTTTTCGTCCCACAGGCTGCAGGATTGTAGTTCTTCTTGCTTCAGCTGTCTGCCCTCTGGTGTCTCTGTTTGTTTACTTTTTAAAATTGAAATATAGTTAATTTACAGTGTTAGCCTCAGGTGTACAGCAAGGTGATTCAGTCATATATATATAGAGAGAGACTTTTTCAGATTCTTTTCCCTTACAGGTTATTACAAGACATTGAGTCATTGAATACAGTTCCCTGTGCTCTACAGTAGGTCCTTGTTGTTTATCTATTTGATACATAGTAGTGCATACATGTTAATCCCAAACTCCTAATTTATACCCCCCATCCCCTCCAGTAATCGAAAATTTGTTTTCTATGTCTGTGAGTCTATTTCTGTTTTGTAAATAAGTGAATTTATATCATTTTTTTTAGAGTCCTCATATAAATGATATCATATGATATTCGTCTTTGTCTGACTTAGTTCACTTAGTATGATCATTCCTAGGTCCATCCATGTTACTGCGTGTGGCATTATTTCATTCTTTTTTATGGCAGTGACTTTCTATTTTTATAAGCCACGGAGGATGGGGCAGAAGCTCATTTATATTGTCCAAGTTGCCAAGAGTAGGGACCGAACTCACAGGTTTTGCTGAAGAAGAGAGGAAATGAGTAAGTTTTATCTTGAGGGCTCTGGAGGAAGTCATGTCTCTAACTATTTCAAAGGATGTAGGAAAGGCAAACAGGGGTGAAAATTCATTCTAGGTCAAGGGAACAGCACAGAAACAAAGGCACTCAAAAGCATGAAACGTTTGGTTAATTATTGAGATTTTGGCATTATTTGAATGTAGTAGATAAACTGAAGAGTTTCAAGAGAAGAAACTTTAGAGGTAGGGAGCTGGTCTTAAGGTCCTCAAAGGCCCCAAGCACTCCTGGATATGCTTACAAGGTTGAAAAAGAGTAAAATATCCCCCATGTTAAACCACTGAGTGAATTCTGAAACAAATTTCTTCAAATAGAATCTTTTTTTTTCATACTTCTGCAATAACCAGTCTTAAGAATCTGGCATTTAAATACACAAATGTTTCTGAAATACTCCATCACAGCAAAGTATCTGAAAATGTTTCTTAGTTGTTAGAAAAAACGAATTCTGTACGTGTTTGGAAAGAGTTTTTTTAAACACCACCTTTCAAACACACCATCTCTTCCGGTCCCAAGTGGCTGAGGATGGTGGTGCTAAGTGGTTTAATAGAGATGTGTGTGTCTCTCTCTTGTACATCACGCCTCCACTTCAAGGCATATTTTTATTTTTTTGCTGGGTAAGTGCCCTAAAACGTGGTCATAGATGTACAACCCAGCACAGGGAAGGGTATCAGAGGATACGCAGCAAAGCCTCTGTGTAACCAGCCTGGCAAAACCTTTTGATAATCCTTTGACCAAACTGTACTTTAATCTATTCAATTTGAATGAGCTCCATGTGCATTTACCAAAGCCATGACCTCTCCAATCTTCCTTAGGCAAATACAAGTCCCTCAACAGCTTCTGGTGGAAAGAAAACTTCTGCAAAGGGGCTGAGAAGAGAGAGGCAGCCATGTTCATATTACAGTTGGATGCAAAATAGGAATGTACTGGATTCCATTCATGGCTTGGGTCCAGTGCCTGCCCCCTCTGCTGCCACACCTTCTCTAAGCATCTTCCCTTCTTCATGGCCCCCGCCCTCAGCATTCACTGAACTTGCCCTTCCTTGAGTGTACATCCTAATTAGGTTGGTAGTGTGCAATTTAGCTCTTGGTTATCTGCTGTTTTCCACTTCTAATTGTCATTGTCATTGTTACCTCCCTTGTAGCAGAAGTAATATGGGAACCGTGTACTCCAGAAGTGCTTGGAGTTCCCTGAACATGGCAGGCACTCATCCCTTTGGGATTCTGCTTGTGCTGTTCCTGCTACTTAGAATGTTTGTCCTTCCTTTTGTTACTAGCCTGTATTAGTCTGCCCGGGCTGCTATTAAAAAAAATACCATAGACTGGGTGGTTCAAACAAAAGCCATTTATTTCTCACAGTTCTGGAGGTTGGGAAGTCTCAGGTGATAGTGCCCAGTGAAAACTCTCTTTCTGGTTTTCAGATGGAAACTGTCGACTGAAAAAAAAATGCACAACCTAAAAGTTGAGAATTATGTTTTATTTGGTAGACAAAACTGAGGACTTAAGTCCAGAAGACAGCCTCTCAGATAGCTCTGAGGGACAGCTCTGAAGAGGTAAGGGAGGAGCCCGGACACAAAGACCATGTAGTGAACATCAAAGGTTACTGTTAATTAAAGAAAACCAGACATTTCAAGTAAATGAATTTAGCGTTTTTCTATGTATGGGAAGATGCAAGAGTCTGGGCTCACTGAAATCATTCCTTTGATATGCACCTTAGCTATGCAGGGCCAGTATCTGTTCTTTCTTACCCTGAGTCCCCTCAGGATGCGCTGTTGAGGGAGATGCAGTGGCTGAGGGCTTGATGTCCGCAGCACCTTTGTTTGCTGATAATAGCAGGCAACATCTTTCATCCACGCCACCTTCTCTCTGTGTCCACACATGGTTGAGAGAGTGATCTTTCTTCCTCTTTTTGTAAAGCCACTAATCCCACGTTCATGATGGGCCCCACCCTCATGACCTCATCTAACCCTAATTACCTCCCAAAAGCCCACCTCTAAATTCCATCACTTTGGGGGTTAAGACTTCAACATATGAATTTGTGGGTGTGGGGGGAGAGATGCAATTCAGCTCATGACATAGACCAAGTCTTTCTTGTCCTACAGGTCTTGGTTCAGATGTTAATTTCTCTGGAAAGCCTTTCTCAATTCTCCCCACATGGGTTGAGTTCCCTCTCTGCAAATATATCTTATCACAGCACACATCAAACTGCTCCACCACAGTCCGTTTATCTGTCCTTTTTCCTCATTAGATTGTGAACCACTTGAGAATGGGGCCTTGTCCTTTGTTTCTATCCCCAGTGAATATAATATGTAGTAAGTGTTCAATAAATGATTTAATGAGAGAAGGAGATAAGCAATTACTTTTAAAATAAATGCATAGTAGATGAGATTATTGTCCACTCCTTGGATGGGTGTTATGAATGTCAATTTATACTCCAGACACCGTGAGAACAGCTTTCGTTAGGACGGGCTTGCTAACCAAACTTCTAACTAGGGCAGTGGGAGGAAACTAGCTCTCCTCTGTTCAATGGGACCTTGACTTTTCAGCCCATGTGTTCAACTGAGTCCTTGTTTAATCACTTTCTCTTTTAAATTCACCAGTTTAAGTCAAAACTTATCTCTGAACTCAAGCAGGAAGATCCTGGGGGCAGAGCCTTGAAGAGTAACTGTGCATCAGGTAGGATGGGAGAACACTTTATTATCAAATCCCCTACAGCTTACAACTTTCTGTTATTTTCATTCTTTCTCTGACAATTCTACATCTTCAGGCAATGTGGATGCTTCTAACAGGTAGGGAGGAAACTCACATACACTGAGATGGGAAAAGAGATGTTCTGTTCACTGCTTTATCCTGACACATAATAGCTACTCAGTTAATGTTTATTTAGTGGATTAATGACTGAACACTTTCTCCCTTGTTTCTTTCCTTAGCAGAATTTTGCATTTCCCCTTCCCCAAGCATATTAAGGTTTGTTTAGGAATTCCCTTTACCCCACACCAAATAGGGGAGGGTTTCAGGGGTTCAGGGAGCTGAACCATATCTTTTAGACCTGGAAGCATTTTTTTGTGGATGGCACATTCACAAAGTATGGTTAGTAACTGAGCCTAAACTCCTTTATTTGGGATTAAGTACTAGTACATCCTTCAGTTCTATACTGGAGCCCATGGTCCTAACTCTTTGAGGGTCCCTATACTTCTAGATTACTCCAGATGTTTTCAGCTTCCACTCTTGTACACTGAAAGGTTCCAAAGGATCCATTCAAAAGCTGAACTCCCAGAACCCTGCAATCCAAGTCACCCCACACACACATCTTTACAATTTGACTCCCTGCTGTACTGTTCTCCTGATGTCCTATGGAGTTAGGGGTAGAGATGCTCAGTTTCTCCTTGAATGCTTCTGTTATGTTTCTGCCTCTTGCCTGCTCAGACCCCATCAGATTCCATCTGTGTGTATGTGTGTGTTTGTGTATGTATATGCACTGTCCGTGTCCTCCTGTAAGTTCTCTATGGGCTACAGCAGTGTTTCTCAGTCCTGGTTATGTATTAGAATCACCTGGCAGCTCTTACAAAACACCATTGATGCCTGGGCCCCAACTCAGACCATTATTTGAATCAGAATCTCGGGGAAAGGAGGCCAGAGATTGATGTTAAAAAAAAATTATTCATATCAGTGTGACATAAAGTGTGGTCCCTGGGACAGCAGTCAGTATCACCCGGAAGCTTGTAAGAAATGCAAATTCACAGACCAATCCAGATCCACTGATTCAGAGTCAGGGGGTGCGGGTGGGGCAGAAGGGGGAGAAGCACTGGGCTCTAGATTGAGTTTGTGGGTTACCCTGTTCCATTCTCCCTCTATAGTTGGAACTTAAGGCAGGCTGCCAAGCTTCCTAAACACGAGCAAGCGTTTCCTGCCACTGGCTGTATTTTCTTATCTAGTATTCCCTAGCAAGCCATGGTTCCCGTTTTTCACACTTCCTTATTCGTCTCTATAATACCACATCACATTAGTTGGTTTGGATCCACCAAACCTTTTCTAAAATTAGCTACATGTTAAATAATTCTCCAGAGGTCTCCTCACCCAAAGCAGAAAACAATGGGTGGTCTAGTTTCCCATCTGAACATGGAAAAATAAGGAGAAAAACCAGTGGCATTGTTCATTGTTGACCCCCCATTCTCCTCTGCTCCGGAAAAAGTGACCCCAACATCAGTTGGGATCAGTGAAATTTCTCCAGCGGAGGGGTGGATCAGGGGCAGGTACGGATGTCTTCATTCTGGCGGCTCAATATGGTCTGCATCGGGCAGGCCTCATAATCCATCTGCGGAGTGGAGTCAGTTTGAGTGGTAGACCATTATGCATGACAAGGAACTCTATGAAGTAGGGAGAACTCTCCTCTCCACGCCCTCTACATCTACCTTGTCTCTCGGCATCATGGCAGCAGCCTCAGGGTGGCCTGATGGGGAGTTGTAATCAGCCTGTGAGGGCTGGTGAAAGTGGCACACAGATTCCTAGGAATCCCAAACATGCCCCATGGATAGAGGAGGTACACATTTACTCACGTAGCATTCAATTGTGCAGCATGACGACACAAATGAACCATCTACGAAACAGAAGCAGACTCACGGACATAGAGAACAGACTTGTGGTTGCCAAGGGGGAAGGGGGGTGTGGGAAGGAAGGATTGGGAGTTTGGGATTAGCAGATGCTAACTATTATATATAGGATGGATAAACAACAAGGTCCTACTGTATAGCACAGGAACTATATTCAATATTCTATGATAAAGCATAATGAAAAAGAATATGAAAAAGTATGTGTGTATATATATATATATATAACTGAGTCACTTTGGTGTACAGCAGAAATTAACACAACATTGTAAATCAACTATACTTCAGTAAAATTTTTAAAAAATGTGCAGCATAAATGGAGCTTCTTTATTTCTCCAAGACTGTTCTTATCATTCAAGTGTCTCCACCCCTTGGGATGGGTCCAAGCAGTAATCAAAGTCCAGTGTTTTAAGCTCCTTTTTTATCTGTGATAATTAATTCATTGATTTTCAGAGTGTTGCCCTTCTCCTGTTTCTCTGCAAGTTAGAATCTGAGGAAAAAGGGAGAACATGTCTTAGGTGACCTTAAAGAGGTGGTGGGGAGGAGAGAAACAGGGCCTTTGAATTCAGATCAAATCTTTGGGATCCTTACTGGTCATTGCTGCAGAGAGGCTGGTCAGAGTGTCTCCACGGATGTGCAGAGCCCTGAAGCACACTTTGTCTGACGCCATCTGTTTTGTATTTTTAATACTCTTTTAATTTTAGAACAGTTTTCAATTTACAGAACTATTGCAAAGATAGTACAGAAAGTTCCCATAGACTGCACATTCAGTCTCCTCTATTTTTAACATCTTACATTAGTATGGTGCATTTGTCGCAATTAAGAAATCAATATTGCTACATTATTATTGACTAAAGTCCATACTTTATTCAGATTTCCTCAGTTTCCCCCAACATCCTCTTTCTATTCCAGGATCCCAACCAGGACACCACATTACATTTAGTCATCATGTCTCCTTAGGCATCTCTAGGTTGTGACATTTTCTTAGACTTACCTTGTTTTTGACAACTCTGACAGTCTCGAGGAGTACTGGTCAGTTATTTTGTACACTGTCTCTCAATTGGGATTTGTCTGATGTTTTCCTCATGATTAGACTGGGGCTATGGGTTTTGGGGAGGAAGATCACAGAGGTAAAGGGTACACATTGTCAACATGACTTATCACTGTTGATGTTGACCTTGATGATCTGTCAAGGTCACATATGCCAGGCTTCTCCACACTGCCCAATCGCCACACTGTCCTCTTTGGGAGGAAGTCCCTCTGCACAGCTGGCACTTAAGGAGTGGGAAATGATGTTCCACCTGCTTGAGGGTGGAGTTTTTCCAAATTTTTCTGCGTGGGAGATTTTTCTCTTCTTCCCATTTATCTACTCACTCAAGGATTTGCATAGATTCATGAATATTTATTTTATGGTTTGGGTTATAACCCAATAGTACTTTATTTTGTTGCTCAAGTTCTTCCAGCTTTCACCATTGGGAGCTCTTTCAGTGGCTCCTGTACTCATTTGACATACTCATTATTGTGGGCTTTGTTGTTGTTGCTGTTATTGTTGTTTTTTGGTGCCATCTGTTTTTGGGGGTTGATATGTGTGCTGACACTGCTGGGATCTGTGGTCTTGGTTATTTGCTTCTGTGGTAGCTTTGCTCCATCACTAGGCTGCTGCTCTGATGTTTCCCTTGGAAACTCAGTGTCCTCTCACTGGATCATGTAGATGTTCCTGGTCCCTTGGCCACTGGTACAGCCATGGGGACCCAGGAGTACCCCTTCCATCTCATCCCTCTATCCACTCCCAGGGCCATGTTGGTACCATTGCCTCTCTGCCAGTTGAGTATGACACTGAGCTGAAGGCTGGAATTTGGACAGCTGTAACATTACCCACCATCATCCTTCAGGATTCCCTAGTGTGTGAGGGTTTGAGGTAAGCCCCTCTAGATCCTTTCTGCTCTGAGTTGAGAAATAGCTTGCAGATGAATGGGAAAGACTTGTATATGGGAATGAAGTTTGTCTGCATTCAAATACCAGGTTGGTGACTTTTTAGCTGTGTGATCTTAGGCAAATTATTCATTCATTCTGAGCTTCCAGTTGTTTATCAAGAATGTGGACTTATAATGCTTATGGTAAAGGTTAGGATTAGGTTTTGCTACTTAGGACAGAACAGCCCAGATACCAATGACTTGAATAAAGGTAAGGAAAAGAGGGTGAAAAATGTTCTCTTTGCTCCCCCTCCCCCAGTAATCAGGGCTCTGTCAGTAAAGAAGGACAGTAGAGTGGATATTGTGTGACAATTGTCAGTGTCTGCCTTCTCCCTGGCAGGGTTCCCTGAGGGTGAGAGAGGATGTATGTCAAGTGCCTGAGTATAGTAGATGCTCGATAAAAATAAGCACTCTGTTCTTATTTTACAGTAATTTGTGAGGAGATAGGACTTCCATATGGCAATAGGGAAGGATTGGATTAGACAAGAGACTCCTTAAGAAAACTTTCTATAGGTGAGGTAGAATATGAATTTTAACTTCTATTAATTGGCAATAATATGAAAAGTATTGTAAAATAGAAAAGGGGAAAATAGGAAGGTAATGATAATTTCCATTTGTTGGGGTTATGGACCAGACACTGTGTTTAGTGCTTGACCTGTGTTATGTCATTCAATTCTCACAATCATCTTAGGAGATAAATGACTGTATTTTACAAATGAAAAAAATGAAACCTTAGACAGTTTGTGCTCAGATAACTACTAAAGGTTCAATCCAGGATTTACAGCAAGGATGTCAGCCTGTACAGCAAGGATGAAGCCTGTGGTTCTAACCATTAGGCTATATGAGCAAACCATTCATTCATGCAATGTATATTTGCTGAACTCCTACTTCGTGCCAGGCATTGTTCTGGGCCCTGGGGATATCGTGGTGAACTATACCGACAAGGTATCTGTTTCAACAAATGTTATATCCAAGTGGAGGAAATAGAAAATAAGTAAGTGAAGCCATAAATGAACAAAATAATCGCAAGCAGGGATGAATGACATGGAGGAAATTGAACAAACAGAGGATGACTTTTTTAGGAAGGGGGGGGGTTCTTTAGACAGGGTGGTCCAGGAAGGTTACTCCGAGCTGAGAACAGAATGTTCAAAAGGAGCCAAACAAACAATGACTTGGAGGAAAGAGATTCAGGAGGAGGGAGCAGCCCTTCTCAAGGGAATGCACCTGGCTTGTTTGAGGAGAACCTGGACTTGGCTTGAGGAAGATGACCTGACGGTGAAGTTCCCTCCAGCAGCACGCTGACCTTTAGTCCTTACAGAAGAAAGATGGAAGATGATTTACTCTTCGGGGGGAGGGAGAAGGGTGCTGGAGAAATGGATCAGGAAAGCTGGTTGAACAAGCAAGGCTGCTGTGTATTCTTGTGCTTGTGTTTATGGTTATCTCTTTCTGTTGCAGTGTTGGGTCATTATCAACCCACGTGATGAGGAGAGGCACATCGTATTCCGCTCAGCAGTCTGTGTTGGTTGCAGGTGGCTCTATCGGGTTCGCCTCGTTAGTGAGAGAGACACAGGCGTATTCCGGGTGGTCTTTTTCCAGGTTGAACAAGAGTCTGTTTTGGCTGTGGAGCATGGGAGGATGTGGGAAAGAGATCGGCAGTCACCACTGACAGCTGGGCACACCCTGTGTGGTGCCGTGCGCCATGAAGAGGTCAGTGGTGAGGGAAGGCGCAGAACCACAACTTCCGCAAGATCAGGTGAGGGCTGAAACCCACCTGGTGATGCTGTGCAGGGAATTAGAGCAGCATGTATTTGCACCAGCATCTGACCCTCAAGGGCTGGGCTGGGAAGTTCAGGAGGCGCGTGGTCAAGGTTTTGCTTAGCATACTGGATTTAGACAGTTGGGTACTCCCTGGGTTGGGAACCCAGGACCAGAGTGTGTGATGAGAGAGGGGATGTAGCCCAAGAAAGGGCCAAGAACTGTCCTCAGAAGACCTGCATCCAGCCGGGCTCTGCTGCATTTTGTGAAATCTTTGGTCACAATGATGGACAGGTTGCAAGAGACAAGTGAGAAGAAAAAGTGGGCAAGATTTAGGGATGTGGGAGGTATCAATTCTGGATGCTAGAGAGGGTGATGGGACAGAAGGAAGGTGGTCAGAAAGGGCAGCTGGCTTTAAAAATGTTGAATTAGCGGCACCATTGAAGCACCAGGTAGCATTATGAGTTTTGGGAAAGAGGCAGGGGATATAGATGAAGCTTTGGGAATCTCATGGTGGGAATTTCAGGTCAACAATAAAGACTTTTGCAGCTAGTAAGCCATAGGGGACAATTAAATCAGGCCTCTAAGGGGAAGGCTTACTAACTTAAAACTCTGGCCAGCCCTGAAACACTGAATGGGGCCAGTTCCGGTTCCGGCAGAAGGAGCTGCAGCTTTGTGGTTGGGAATACCAGGGCTCTGGAGGGGCTCAGCTCTCTGCAGTGATGCAGGAAAGTCACGTGCTCCTCTTGGTGCGCACCCCCCAATCACTGACCCCTTAACCCTCTCACAACCCATTTTTCTTGAGTGCTAAATGATGGAAGACGGACAAGCCAGAGCCCAAGTACTTCATCTGCTGTTAGTTTCCTTAATTGTGTTTCTGACACTTTCTTTTATAAATAGATTTAAGCAAGACAGCATGTTCTTTAATGTGTGCATTTCTGTTGCTATGGAAACAGTTACTTTTATCACCCCCTCCCCAAAAGCTTAGCCATAAAGTAGAAGTTAGCACCTGTTTTTTCTGGACAGGTGAATTATCTACTAATCCTTGTTTTCTAAGAAGGTTTCTATGAGTGGGTTGGAATAACCTGCTGGTGACATCTCTTTAAGAAGAGCACTAGCTGAGGGTCTGTGATTTCCAGAAGATAAAAGGCGTCCTTGCTAACCCTTTAAGTGATAAGCGACTCATTCCATAGATTCGTAGGCTGTTGGAACTGGAGAGGTATCTAAAGAGATAATCCTAGTAATAATGATTAAAAACCACTCTTGATGGTACATTTAATGCATTAACTGGTTTCTAAAGGAATCCTTTGATTAAATCATTTGTTCCAAAACATTTCCTGAACACTAGTACAGATCTGGGCAGACACAGGTATCTCAGAACATTGCAGATGCCTGGCACATGCAAAGGACTCAGCAAATATTTCTCTGTGAATGAATAAAGCTGCTTCCTCCTCCAGCCAGTGGGGTAATATGGACATTTAATGGGTTATAATGTTCTCTGTCACATGCTGGAATACGGGTACGTACAAAGTGTCATGGGAGCATACAGCGAGTGGGTCATAGATCTACTTGCTCTATTTTTTGTAAAAGGTGAGAAAATTAAAAGCAGAGAATTAGAAGGAAAGATACTTGGCAACATCACATGACTATTTAGCGGCAGAACCAAGTCTAGTACCCAGGTTTCCTGAATCCGGGTCTGACAGCTTCCTTCCACGTCATGCTGGCTCTCACACAGTGCTCTTCAAGCTTCTGTAGCAATCACCTGGGGATTTTGTGGAAGTGCAGATGCTGATTGAATAGGACTGGGGTGGGGTCTGAAAGTCTGCATTTTTTACCAACACCTGGGTGATGCTGATGTTGGTCAGGCCATAATTTGATTAATAAAGCTCCAGAACACTATTCTTTTTTTTTTAACTTGAAGTGTAGTTGATTTACAATGTTGCATTAATTTCTGCTGTATAGCAAAGTGATTCAATTATACATATATATATATATATATACACATTCTTTTTAATATTCTTTCCCATTATGGTTTATCATAGGATATTGAATATAGTTCCCTGTGCTATACAGAAGGACCTTGTTGTTTATCCATTCTCTGTATAAAAGCTTACATCTGCTGACCCCAGCCTCCCACTCCAGCCCTCCCCCAACCCCTCCCCCTTGGCAACCACCAGTCTGTGGTTTGAGAATCTGAAAACAACTAAGGTTATGTGGTTGATAACAGAAACTCTGACTAACACATGTAGAATAACATAGCATAACACATAACATAATCAATTATATAAAATAATATATCATGGTCTATATGAATTTATATATGTATATACAGTTGACCCTTGAACAATGCTGGCGTTATGGGAGCTGACCCCCCATGCAGTCAAAAATCTCTATATAACTTGCAGTTGGTTCTCTGTATATGAAGTTGTGATTCTTCTGTATCTGTGGTTCCAAATTCTTGGATTCAACAACCTCAGATCATGTAGTACTGTAGTATTTACTGTTGAGAAAAGTCTGCAATAAGTGGACCTGTGCAGTTCAAACGTGCATTGTTCAAGGGTCAACTGTATTCGTATATGTAGGTGTATATATATAATTTTATATATTATATATATAATAGGATGATGCAAACAAAGGAAACGTGGAACTTCCGATTATCGGAAAAGAAGAGGAGCAAATCATCCCCCTTGATGTGTGCATTTCTGTTGCTATGGAAATAGCAGAACTCATGGGCAGCCCCTTCCCAATGTCGGGGTGAGTATGTCCCAATTTCAGACCTATGACACTCTGCTGAAGACACAGTTTTCCAGGGAAGGGACCTCATTGACCTAGCTGTGCCCAGGGCTGGCCCCTCAGCCAGGGGAAGCTTGGGAACTTTGAGGGACAGTTCCATACTCACCAAAGGTAAAGTGGAGATAACCTTTGCCAGAAGAAGCAGGAATGCATGCTGGGCTGTCAGGAGAAACATATGGCCAATAAATACCATCGCTCCCCCCAAATGCACATACAATCCACATGCAATCAGCCAGCAACCCCACTTCTGACCTCTTGGTGGCCACCTTTCTGTCGAGGCCGTCCACTGTCAGGTGGATCACAGCATTTGCTTCCAAAATTATCTCCCTGCTCGACACTGCCCCCTTCAGTCTGTACTGCACCCAGCAGCTTGAGAGAGACTTAAAACCCAAGTCAGATCACGTTACATCTTTGCTCACAGCCCTCAGCTGGAATCGCATTGTCCTCCCAGCTAAATCAGATGCAAAGTCTGCACATTGCTCCGCAGGATGCTACAAACCTCCATTCCCCCACAGCCCTACCCCGTCTCTGTCCTCCTCTGCTGCCATCCTCCCCACCACTCACCACACTCAGCCACACTGGCCTCCTTCCCATCTCCGGAATATGCCAAGACTTTCTCATCTCGGGGTCTTTGTCTTTGCTGTTCCCTCTGCCTAGATTGCTGTCTCCCAGACGATCGCACTGCTCAGTCCCTTACTCTGTTCAGATCTCTGCTCAAGTTTCACTTTCTCAAAGAGAGCTTCCAGCTCATGTTACCTGAAACAGCACCTGCCAGCCTGGTCACTCTCTGGCCTCTTAGCTTTATTATTGACAGAAACATATATTTGCTTAATGCTTCTTCCCTCACAAGAATGTAAGCTGCACAAGGGCAGGGGCATTTGTGTTTTGGGTTCTTTCTTTTTGTAACCCAAGAGGAACCAGGAAGCTGTTGGTACTTGTATTTAGGTGTTGTGGAAAGAATGAATGAGCATATATTTATGTCACACACACAATTTTGCCTGTGGTTTCAGGGGATTTACAGGCCTTCTGAAGCAGGGGATCCATACATCTTGGGTTAGAAACCTCTGCTGTGGCCCAGGTATCTCCAACCCTGAGTGAAAAGGGTCTCTGTGATCAGCAACGCCTTCCTTCTCCCCAGGCTGGCTTTTCAGAGTGGGGCAATGCCATTGCATTTTCTACCTTTGGGTGACAAAATTGCAATTACAGAAGAGTTACGGTAAAACAATTGACACCTTCCCAGGGCACAGAATGGAATATGTTAAATGCAAGGTTCTTCTAATATCATTTGATAAATACAAGGGCAGAATGAAATTTTTGTTCTAGTCAACAAATATTTATTGAGCACTCACTATGTCCTAGTCAATCTTCTAGGTGCTAGGGGAATGGCAGCAAAAGAACAACATAAAGTTCTCACAGAGTATTCAAGGACTAGGTAGACAATAAAATAAAATCTAGGTATGCTAGTTAGAATATCAAAGGGCTACAGAGAATATAACATCAGGGAAGGGGGCTAGGCAGTGCCATTGATGAGAGGAGTTATAATTATAAATAGAATTTTCAGGGAGGAACTCTCAATTGGAATGGAGCTGAAGGAAGTATGGGCAGGTACAAAGAGATCTTGGGAAGTGTGTTCCAGGAAGAGGGAACAGGAAGTGCAAAGACCCTGAGGCAGGAGTCTGGTTAGGGTGACTGAGTCACAGCAAGAAAGTACATATGGCTGGGATGGAGGGAGAATAAGAGATGAGAAGAAAATGTAGTCAGACCAGAAAATGTAAGGCCTCATGGGCCTTTGGAAGGACTTTAGCTTTGGTTTTGAACAAGATAGAATTCTTTGGAATTCTGCAAGCAGAGGAGTGACATGGTCCAACTTGTGTTTTAACAGGATCATACTGGCTGCTGTGTTGACAGTAAACTCTAGGGGGCAAGCAGGGAAATAGTGGGACCATTAGGAAGATCAATCATTGTCATCAAACAAACAAAACACATCTTTTTTCTCTCAGCTTCCCAGATGGATCTCACCGGCAGCCTGTATTAAGGGAATTTGGAAAGACTTCACTATTGTCAGTGAATAGAGTTAGCCTGGGGAGAGAACTGTCACTCCCTCTAGGTGTGCCCCAAACTTCCCAAACAGAGGAGATCAAGATGCATGTTTGTTCCATCAAAACAGACGGTACCCCCAGGGAACTTTCTTTGCTGGAAGATTTAGAATAATCATCCTTCTGTAGGTGTTCAGCTAGCAAGGAGTTGGGTGATAGGGGGAAAACAAAGGTATGGTGTTTAAATCAGAAGCCACCCCACAAATTGAAACTAGTTAAATTCAGTCAATTGCTGACTGATTTTCTGTTATGGCATTCAAATGCTCCAAGCCTCAGTCAATTGAAACCCTGTTTCAGAATGAGCCAGTTATGGGTGGACCTGCTGTTCTATTATTAAAAGAAATGGATCTCTTCAGACCATAACATACATAACACTAAGAGCCTACTTGGTGGATGGACATGCTTGTTTGTTTGTTTGTTTTTTTATCCCTGAAGACCTGGAACTAAATTCTGGAGAAAGTCAGAGACCTGCAGATTTTTTATGGCAAGTCATCTTAGGAATTGCACAATTGCTTTATTTTACTTAATCTGGAAATTCAGACTCAGAGAGGGCTAATAAATGGTCCAAGGTAGGCTAATTACTCTGGCGAAGACTCCTAAGATTTTACTGGCTTACTGCAGTCAAGTTGTAATTCTCACTCACATTACATGCAGCGTGGGCAGCCCTGGGCTCTGCTCTGTACGGTCTCTTGGGAACCCAGGTTCCTTCCACCTTGTGGCTCCTTCCTGCTACAAGTCCTCAGAGACACCTCTGTTTAGCTAGAGGAAGAGTGTGAGGATCATGCCAAGGAGGCATTTCTGGGCCAGACGTAGAAGTGACACACATCAATTTTGCTCACATTTCATTGTCCAGAACTCAGTTTTATGGCACAACCGGGAAATGTTTTCTAACTGTGTGCCCCCGGAGAAGAGAGCATGGATATTGGTGAGTGCCAGTCATGCCCACCAGAAGCACATGGTAGTAAGAGACAGAGCTGGGCCCTGAGTAATAGAACAACAGAAAAGAGCGGAAATGCCTAATATATGTTTGATTCCTTCCCTCCACCTTTTCTTCCCATCCCCCCATCTCTCCTTTCCTTATTTTCCCCTCTACCTCTGCTTTTCACCTCTCTCTTTCACAGATACCTGGTGAACATCTACTAGATGCCAGAGGTGTGAGGAGATTCAAGCTGAAACCAGCATGGACCCTCAAGGGCTTTTGGTCTAGTTTAAAGATAAGACATGGATATAAGTACATAGAACAGAGGCAGGAGTGATAAATGCCACGAGAGTTGGGCTGAGTGCAGTGGAGGAAACATGAGGGAGGAGCCACAGAGGTCTGGGTTGAGTTCTGACAGCATCCTGTGCCCAGCTGCAGGCTGTTTGACCTTGGCCTACTTACCCTCTCCGAGCTTATTTTTGTACTTCTGACTAAGATGGGGACAATGAGACCCTGAAGGGCGTGGTGTTGGGATGGAATGAGTGTTTCCAAAGAGGCTCTATAGTATGTTGTTATGCTCCACGCATGCTGCCCTCTTCTTCTTTGCCCAAGAGGAGACCAGAGATACCCAGAGGAGGGGGAGATAACTTCTTCCTGGTGATGGGGAGAAGGCTGATGATACTGGCGGCATTTGAGCTGTATCCTGGCCGCCATAACAGACGACTACAAGTTCGGGGGCTTCACAAACAGAAATTTATTATCTCATTGTTTATGAGGCCAGAAGACCCAAATCAAGGTGTTGGCAGAGCTGAACTCCCTACAAAGAATCTAGAGGAGAATCCTTGCCTTCTCCAGCTTCTGGTGGCCCCAGGTTTTCCTTGCCTTGGGAAAGCATGACTCTAATCTCTGACTCTATTAATTATATGACCTCGTCTGTGTCTCTGTTTCATAAATCTCTCTCTTTTCTCTTATAAGGGTCCACCCTAAATCCAGGATAATAGCATCTCAAGATCCTTAGCCTAATCACATCTGCAAAGACCCTATTTCCATATAAGTTCACATTTACAGGTACCAGAGGTTAGGATTTGGACATACCATTTTGGGGGCCACCATTCCACCCACTACAATCACCAGCTTGATAAATAATCTACTCCCTCACTATAATGGGATATCTGAGGGTCAGCTCTGGGCTGATGGAAAAACCATGTAAACACAAGGCAGTGGCTTTAGCCGTAGTATATTAGTTTCCTATTGCTGCTGTAACAAGTTACCATGAACTCAGTGGTTCAAATAACACAAATTTATTATCTTTCAATCCTGGGGGATAGAAATCTGAAATGGGTTTCACTGGGCTAAAATCAAGGTGCCAGCTGGTCTGTGTCCCTCTTGAGAGCTCTAGAGGAGAATCCATTCCCTTGTCTTTTCCAGCTTCTAGAAGCCACCTCATTTCCTTGGCTTATGATCGCTTCACACAGGTTCAATGTTGGCAGCACAGCATTACAATTCTCTCTCTGACCCTGACCCTCTTGCCTCCCTCTGATAAAGATTATGATGGGCCTATAGGGATCATCCCAGATAATCTTCTCATCTCTGCTAAGTTACTTTTTCCATGTTAAGGTAACATGTTCACAGGTTCTGGGGATTAGGACATGGACATCTTTGTGGGGGGATGGGGCATTATTCTTTTTATGACACATGGTGAACCTGTTTTTCATGGAGTTCTCACTCTACAGAATGCCTTGTGCTGCCCTGGGTAGGGGTGAGAGCATCTTGTTGTGCTTTGTTTGATATCTTCAGGATCTCATTCGGGTGCCACTCCGATGCCCTGAAAGACACCTTTGTTTCTCTAACATCACCCAGGTGTGGGAAAGGTAGAGCGAAGTACAGAGCAGACGTCACTACCTGCCAATCATCCATCCCCCAATTAGCTAATCCTGGAATTCTATATGGTGGCTCTTTATTCCTTTAATTTAAGGCTTTGATTCTTTTTTTTTTTTTTTTTTTAATGTCTGAAACATTTATATTAACATATTTCCATACATATTTCCATACAAGTACAAATATAAGATTTTTAGAAATTTCATGTAATGTCTGAAACATTTATATTAACATGTTTCCATACATATTTCCATACAAATACAAATATAAGATTTTTAGAAATTTCATGTAATGTCTGAAACATTTATATTAACATGTTTCCATACAAATAACCCAATGAAAGTTTAGTATTAGTTGTTTTGTTTGTTTTTTTATACTGCAGGTTCTTATTAGGCATCAGTTTTATACACATCAGTGTATACATGTCAATCCCAATCGCCCAATTCAGCACACCACCATCCCCACCCCACCGCAGTTTTCCCCCCTTGGTGTCCATATGTCCATTCTCTACATCTGTGTCTCAACTTCTGCCCTGCAAACTGGCTCATCTGTACCATTTTTCTAGGTTCCGCATACATGCATTAATATACGATATTTGTTTTTCTCTTTCTGACTTACTTCACTCTGTATGACAGTCTCTAGATCCATCCACGTCTCAACAAATGACTCAATTTCGTTCCTTTTTATGGCTGAGTAATATTCCATTGTATATATGTACCACATCTTCTTTATCCATTTGTCTGTTGATGGGCATTTAGGTTGCTTCCATGACCTGGCTATTGTAAATAGTGCTGCAATGAACATTCGGGTGCATGTGTCTTTTTGAATTACGGTTTTCTCTGGGTATATGCCCAGTAGTGGGATTGCTGGGTCATATGGTAATTCTATTTTTAGTTTTTTAAGGAACCTCCATATTGTTCTCCATAGTGGCTGTATCAATTTACATTCCCACCAACAGTGCAAGAGGGTTCCCTTTTCACCACACCCTCTCCAGCATTTGTTGTTTGTAGATTTTCTGATGATGCCCATTCTAACAGGAGTGAGGTGATACCTCATTGTAGTTTTGATTTGCATTTCTCTAATAATTAGTGATGTTGAGCATCTTTTCATGTGCTTCGTGGCCGTCTGTATGTCTTCTTTGGAGAAATGTCTATTTAGGTCTTCTGCCCATTTTTGGATTGGGGTGTTTGTTTCTTTGATATTGAGCTGAATGAGCTGTTTATATATTTTGGAGATTAATCCTTTGTCCGTTGATTCATTTGCAAATATTTTCTCCCATTCTGAGGGTTGTCTTTTCGTCTTGTTTATGGTTTCCTTTGCTGTGCAAAAGCTTTGAAGTTTCATTAGGTCCCACTTGTTTATTTTTGTTTTTATTTCCATTACTCTAGGAGGTGGATCAAAAAAGATCTTGCTGTGATTTATGTCAAAGAGTGTTCTTCCTATGTTTTCCTCTAAGAGTTTTATAGTGTCCAGTCTTATATTTAGGTCTCTAATCCATTTTGAGTTTATTTTTGTGTATGGTGTTAGGGAGTATTCTAATTTCATTCTTTTACATGTAGCTGTCCAGTTTTCCCAGCACCACTTATTGAAGAGACTGTCTTTTCTCCATTGTATATCTTTGCCTCCTTTGTCATAGATTAGTTGACCATAGGTGCGTGGGTTTATCTCTGGGCTTTCTATCTTGTTCCATTGATCTATGTTTCTGTTTTTGTGCCAGTACCATATTGTCTTGATTACTGTAGCTTTGTAGTATAGTCTGAAGTCAGGGAGTCTGATTCCTCCAGCTCCATTTTTTTGCCTCAAGACTGCTTTGCCTATTCGGGGTCTTTTGTGTCTCCATACAAATTTTAAGATGATTTGTTCTAGCTCCGTAAAAAATGCCATTGGTAATTTGATAGGGATTGCATTGAATCTGTAGATTGCTTTGGGTAGTATACTCATTTTCACAATGTTGATTCTTCCAATCCAAGAACATGGTATATCTCTCCATCTGTTGGTATCATCTTTAATTTCTTTCATCAGTGTCTTATAGTTTTCTGCATACAGGTCTTTTGTCTCCCTAGGTAGGTTTATTCCTAGGTATTTTATTCTTTTTGTTGCAATGGTAAATGGGAGTGTTTCCATAATTTCTCTTTCAGATTTTTCATCATTAGTGTATAGGAATGCAAGAGATTTCTGTGCATTAATTTTGTATCCTGCAACTTTACCATATTCATTAATTAGCTCTAGCAGTTTTCTGGTGGCAGTTTTAGGATTCTCTATGTATAGTATCATGTCATCCGCAAACAGTGACAGTTTTACTTCTTCTTTTCCAATTTGTATTCCTTTTATTTCTTTTTCTTCTCTGATTGCCGTGGCTAGGACTTCCAAAACTATGTTGAATAATAGTGGTGAGAGTGGACATCCTTGTCTCGTTCCTGATCTTAGAGGAAATGCTTTCAGTTTTTCACCATTGAGAATGATGTTTGCTGTGGGTTTGTCATATATGGCCTTTATTATGTTGAGGTAGGTTCCCTCTATGCCCACTTTCTGGAGAGTTTTTATCAGAAATGGGTGTTGAATTTTGTCAAAAGCTTTTTCTGCATCTATTGAGATGATCATATGGTTTTTATTCTTCAATTTGTTAATATGGTGTATCACATTGATTGATTTGCGTATATTGAAGAATCCTTGCATCCCTGGGATAAATCCCACTTGATCGTGGTGTATGATCCTTTTAATGTGTTGTTGGATTCTGTTTGCTAGTATTTTGTTGAGGATTTTTGCATCTATATTCATCAGTGATATTGGTCTGTAATTTTCTTTTTTTGTAGTGTCTTTGTCTGGTTTTGGTATCAGGGTGATGGTGGCCTCATAGAATGAGTTTGGGAGTGTTCCTTCCTCTGCAATTTTTTGGAAGAGTTTGAGAAGGATGGGTGTTAGCTCTTCTCTAAATGTTTGATAGAATTCACCTGTGAAGCCATCTGGTCCTGGACTTTTGTTTGTTGGAAGATTTTTAATCACAGTTTCAATTTCATTACTTGTGATTGGTCTGTTCATATTTTCTATTTCTTCCTGGTTCAGTCTTGGAAGGTTATACCTTTCTAAGAATTTGTCCATTTCTTCCAGGTTGTCCATTTTATTGGCATAAAGTTGCTTGTAGTAGTCTCTTAGGATGCTTTGTATTTCTGCAGTGTCTGTTGTAACTTCTCCTTTTTCATTTCTGATTTTATTGATTTGAGTCCTCTCCCTCTTTTTCTTGATGAGTCTGGCTAATGGTTTATCAATTTTGTTTATCTTCTCAAAGAACCAACTTTTAGTTTTATTGATCTTTGCTATTGTTTTCTTTGTTTCTATTTCATTTATTTCTGCTCTGATCTTTATGATTTCTTTCCTTCTGCTAACTTTGGGTTTTGTTTGTTCTTCTTTCTCTAGTTTCTTTAAGTGTAAGGTTAGATTGTTTACTTGAGCTTTTTCTTGTTTCTTTAGGTAGGCTTGTATAGCTATAAACTTCCCTCTTAGAACTGCTTTTGCTGCATCCCATAGGTTTTGGGTCGTCGTGTTTTCATTGTCATTTGTCTCTAGGTATTTTTTGATTTCCTCTTTGATTTCTTCAGTGATCTCTTGGTTATTTAGTAACGTATTGTTTAGCCTCCATGTGTTTGTCCTTTTTACGTTTTTTTCCCTGTAATTCATTTCTAATCTCATAGCGTTGTGGTCAGAAAAGATGCTTGATATGATTTCAATTTTCTTAAATTTACTGAGGCTTGATTTGTGACCCAAGATGTGATCTACCTTGGAGAATGTTCCGTGCGCACTTGAGAAGAACGTGTAATCTGCTGTTTTTGGATGGAATGTCCGATATATATCAATTAAATCTATCTGGTCTATTGTGTCATTTAAAGCTTCTGTTTCCTTATTTATTTTCATTTTGGATGATCTGTCCATTGGTGTAAGTGAGGTGTTAAAGTCCCCCACTATTATTGTGTTACTGTCGATTTCCTCTTTTATAGCTGTTAGCAGTTGCCTTATGTATTGAGGTGCTCCTATGTTGGGTGCATATATATTTATAATTGTTATATCTTCTTCTTGGATTGATCCCTGGATCATTATGTAGTGTCCTTCCTTGTCTCTTGTAACATTCTTTAATTTAAAGTCTATTTTATCTGATATGAGTATAGCTACTCCAGCTTTCTTTTGATTTCCATTTGCATGGAATATCTTTTTCCATCCCATCACTTTCAGTCTGTATGTGTCCCTAGGTCTAAAGTGGGTCTCTTGTAGACAGCATATATATGGGTCTTGTTTTTGTATCCATTCAGCCAGTCTATGTCTTTTGGTTGGGGCATTTAATCCATTCACGTTTAAGGTAATTATCGATATGTATGTTCCTATGACCATTTTCTTAATTGTTTTGGGTTTGTTTTTGTAGGTCCTTTTCTTCTCTTGTGTTTCCCACTTAGAGAAGTTCCTTTAGCATTTGTTGTAGAGCTGGTTTGGTGGTGCTGAATTCTCTTAGCTTTTGCTTGTCTGTAAAGCTTTTGATTTCTCCATCAAATCTAAATGAGATCCTTGCCGGGTAGAGTAATCTTGGTTGTAGGTTCTTCCCTTTCATCACTTTAAGTATATCATGCCACTCCCTTCTGGCTTGCAGAGTTTCTGCTGAGAAATCAGCTGTTAACCTTATGGGAGTTCCCTTGTATGTTATTTGTCGTTTTTCCCTTGCTGCTTTCAATAATTTTTCTTTGTCTTTAATTTTTGCCACTTTGATTACTATGTGTCTCGGCGTGTTTCTCCTTGGGTTTATCCTGTATGGGACTCTCTGCGCTTCCTGGACTTGGGTGGCTATTTCCTTTCCCATGTTAGGGAAGTTTTCGACTATAATCTCTTCAAATATTTTCTCTGGTCCTTTCTCTCTCTCTTCTCCTTCTGGGACCCCTATAATGCGAATGTTGTTGCGTTTAATGTTATCCCAGAGGTCTCTTAGGCTGTCTTCATTTCTTTTCATTCTTTTTTCTTTAGTCTGTTCCGCAGCAGTGAATTCCATCATTCTGTCTTCCAGGTCACTTATCCGTTCTTCTGCCTCAGTTATTCTGCTATTGATTCCTTCTAGTGTAGTTTTCATTTCAGTTATTGTATTGGTCATCTCTGTTTGTTTGTTCTTTAATTCTTCTAGGTCTTTGTTAATCATTTCTTGCATCTTCTCAATCTTTGCCTCCATTCTTATTCCAAGGTCCTGGATCATCTTCACTATCATTATTCTGAATTCTTTTTCTGGAAGGTTGCCTATCTCCACTTCATTTAGTTGTTTTTCTGGGGTTTTTTCTTGTTCCTTCATCTGGTACATAGCCCTCTGCCTTTTCATCTTCTCTATCTTTCTGTAACTGTGGTTTTTGGTCCACAGGCTGCAGGATTATAGTTTTTCTTGCTTCTGTTGTCTGCCCTCTGGTGGTTGAGGCTATCTAAGAGGCTTGATGGGAGGCTCTGGTGGTGGGTAGAGCTGACTGTTGCTGTGGCGGTCAGAGCTCAGTAAAACCTTAATCCACTTGACTGTTGATGGGTGGGGCTGGGTTCCCTCCCTGTTGCTGTGGCGGTCAGAGCTCAGTAAAACCTTAATCCACTTGACTGTTGATGGGTGGGGCTGGGTTCCCTCCCTGTTGGCTGGTTTGCCTGAGGCAACCCAACACTGGAGCCTACCCGTGCTCTTTGGTGGGGTTAATGGCAGACTCTGGGAGGGCTCACGCCAAGGAGAACTTCCTAGAACCTCTGCTGCCAGTGTCCTTATCCCCACGGTGAAACAGAGCCACCACTCGCCTCTGCAGGAGACCCCCCAACACCAGCAGGTAGGTCTGGTTCAGTCTCCCCCAGGCTCACTGCTCCTTCCCCTGGGTCCTGATGCACACATTACTTTGTGTGTGCCCTCCAAGAGTGGGGTCTCTGTTTCCCCCAGACCCGTCAAAGTCCTGCAATCCAATTCCCACTAGGCTTCAAAGTCTGATTCTCTAGGAATTCCTCCTCCCGTTGCCTGACCCCCAGGTTGGGAAGCCTGACGTGGGGCTCAGAACCTTTACTCCAGTGGGTGGACTTCTGTGGTATAAGTGTTCGCCAGTCTGTGAGTCACCCACCCAGCAGTTACGGGGTTTGATTTTACTCTGCTTGCGCCCCTCCTACCGTCTCACTGTGGCTTCTCCTCTGTCCTTGGACGTGGGGTATCCTCCTTGGTGAAGTCCAGGGTCTTCCTGTCAATGATGGTCCAGCAGTCAGTTGTGATTCTGGTGCTCTCGCAAGAGGGAGTGACAGCACGTCCTTCTACTCCGCCATCTTGGTTAATCTCTCCAAGGCTTTGATTCTTTTAAAAGAATGTGTGAGAAAAAAATGGGAAGCGGAGAAGGAGTGAACTTATTAGTTGTTATCAGTTGTTTGGACTTCAGAATGAATCAGTTTTTGATTATTTTTGTTGTTGAGAAAAAATAGATCGAGATAAGAAGGTAAAAGGATTTTTGGTGTGGAGTTGTGTAGAAGGCATGGAATCCGTCAGCCAGTGTGTGGGCTGTAAGTGTGAATGTGGATAGAAGCTAGAGGAAGGGAACTTTGAATGTAATGCCGGGAGGCTAAAGGTGAAATATCTTTTTCTAATATAATCTCTACCCACCAGCCTGGCTCTCTGGCTTTTCTGGTCTGTTTTGCCCAGTACTTCTCCTTATGCTCACATACAGTTAGTATATGATTATTCAAAGTCTAATGTGTGAATGTATAAATGCTATGGGCAAATGCTATGCCCATCTCCACTGAAAGCCCTCTAGTGGACAGGGTCTGAACAACTCCAAACCCAAATCCAGGTCTCTGGAACCATATTCGGGATGGAAGGGATGGACCCTTGAGGAGAGGATTCTTGGGGTGCCCCCTCCCATGTGATTACCCAGGCAAAATGACCCAAGCCACCTCTCTGCACTCCTCAGAATCTTTATGTGTCTGCAACTTTGTAGTACAACCTCCGGGCTGCACGGATGGGAACAAGGCACTCATTGTTGAGCTGGTTTTGCAGGGCTGGAGTTATGGAGGGCTGCAGGCTGGGAAATAAATTGGATTAAGGATGGTATTTTCTTTTATCAGCACACAAGGGAGCCATAGGCCAGTATAGGCTTTCTGCTTCTACAGCGTTAAGCCTTCGTGTGGAGTGAGCAAGGGATGCTTTGGAGGGACCAGCAGAAAGTGGCCAAAGGTCATAGCTATTTTGGCTTCCGCCAGAGAAACATTAAATACTGGGGACTATATTAGTTTTCTCGGGCTGCCCTAACAAAACATCAGACTGCATGGTTTAAAAAATCAGAAACTTATTTCCCCACAGTTCTGGAGGCTAGAAGTCTAAGATCATGGTGTCAGTAGGGTTGGTTTCTCCTGAGACCAATCTCCATGGCTCGTAGTCAGCTGCCTTCTTGCTGCGTCCTCACATGGCCTTTCCTCTGTGCACACACACTCCTGGTGTTTCTCTCTCTCCTTATAAGGACACTATTCCTATTGGATCAGGGCCTCATCCTTATGAACTCATTTAACCTTAATTATTACCTCCTTAAAAGGACATATCTCCAAATACACTGGGGATTAGGGTTCAATATATGGTGGGGAGAGGGGGACAAAATTCAGTCCATAATGAGGATCACGCTTCTTGGTGGAAACACTCAAGGAGAAACACGTAACTTCTGGGAAAACATGCCTATTTGGAAAAACAACCACTTCCTTCTCCATGGAAATGTATACTGTCTAGCCAAAGTACCTACTGTGAAAAATACACATCAGGAAGAATTCTCACTAAAAATGCTCCCTAGGAAAAATGTTATTTATGAAAATGTTCACCATGAAAATATTCACTAGGAAAAGTGTCCATTGGAAAAAATCATTGCAAAAAACAGGGGGGATGGGGGTGGGGGTAACCTCTGGAGAAATAGCCTTTCTGGGAAAAATGCCTACAAGAAAAATTTTCACTAGGAGAAATGACCACTCAAAAAATATGCACAGGGAAAAATACATACTGGAAAAAAACCCAGACTTGTTATTTAAAATACCTACGGAGATGTATCCTGAATGCGACAAATACTCACTGGGAAAATATGCATGGGAAAATTATACATCTTCATCAGGAAAATGGCCTTGCCTATATACCCACTGTGAAAAAGAGGAAAGTATCATTTATTTTGTGTACATCATGGGTCATGCATTCTTCTAATAGCTTCATGTCTCTTAGCTCACTTAATGCTCATGAAAGCTCTATGAGGTGGGTACTATTTTATGCCCTATTTAATATAGGAGAAAACTGAGGCACAGAGAGTTAAGTAACTTGCACAAAGTTGCACAGGAAGTAAATGACAGCCCCCAGCTTTGAACTCAAGCAATGATCCATCCATTCATCTATTGAGCATCTAGCATTGCGTTAGGCAAAGGGGTCTAACAGGTAATGAAACATAAACCTCAGTGTTAAGAAATGAATGTGAGAGATAGATTCATAAGAGGACAATGAAATTATAGTGAAATGAGCCTTTATACATCCATCTCCACCTTGGAAACTGAAGTGAATGTGTCCCCCAGCCTGAAGTTCCTTTGTGGGCTTGCAAAAGAAGTTAATCCCCTGGCCCTGAAGTAAACCACAGCTCCCTTGGGAACAACAGCCACTGGGAAAACATTAACACCCAGGAGAATATTCATCGGTGCATTGGGAGAACACACTCCCAGGGGGAAAGTTAATCAAAACATGTACCTCTGGGGGTACGTGTTTGGAACCTAGTCGGGTCTCTCCATTGTCCAGTCTGGGTCTTTGTTCTTGACCATATGAACCCCGCTGAGACGGTCAAGTCATACCATGACCCGGATAGTGATGCAAAATGGGCTGCAGCAGCTTTGTTGCAACGGGGAAATCGGATGGACTCTGGTGGGAGTTCTGAGTTCTCTTGATTTTTAAAAAAGTTTCCTTGTACGTGGTCCAACCCCACGAATACGTCAGCTCCAAGAGTTCAGGTCCCTGCCTGTGTGGTGCATCTCAGCGTCCTCAATGCTTAGAAAAGTCTGTGCTCAATAAATAAACATTTCCAAAGGAAGATATGTTGACCATTGTATAGCAAGCTGTTAACGGCATAGATGCTGGAGTCAGACGACTTCATTTCAATCCCGGTGTTGCCGTTTCCTAGTTGTGCCAACTAGGCTAAGTTACTGGCTAACTCTGAGCCTCAAGTTTCTTTATCTGGGCAGTGGGGACAATAATACTTTTCTCCTATGGTTTGTTTATCAAAATTTCAGAAACAAAGACCTGATTGAAGAAAAGAGGAATTTATTTGGGATATGTTAGGACTGCAGCCCGGGAAGCACAGATTCAAGAAGCACTTGAACTGTGTTTGTTCTGCTGGACCATAAAATGAAGGAAGCTTATAAAGGCAAAACTCACAAGGCCACAGTTAGTTACATATGTGGTTTGTCAAGAATTATGATTGGAGCTGGCAGGAAGTAAGGGTGCTTGTTAAGCAAGGATTGGCTAGGGTCTGAAATGGTTGCCTAGTTGCAAGGAGAGGTCCTTGAGACTCCCAGGTTGCAGCTAGCAGATATTCTAAAAATGGCTGGTTGTATTCTTGGCTTTGGTACAGTTCAGAAAATTCAGGTTCTCAGTGGTGCAGCGACATGTCTGGGACCAGATCCTCAATGGCTGCCCAACTCTATTTTGTAGGCCTGAACTAGGATTACTCTACTATGATTTCAGTCTGTCATCAGGTTATTGGCGGGAGCTCATGGTATAATGCCTGTAGAATATTCAGTGTAATGCCGGACACGGGGTAGATGGTCAAGAAATAATCGGACATGGTGTCTCCCTTCATGAAGTGTCTAATCAGGTGGGTCATCTCCCAGCCACCATTCTGCCTCCAAAAATTCCAAATTGGAGGCAGGGGCCTTGAAAAGCTGGTTATTAAAGTCCAGAATCTGCAACTCAGGTTTTCTATCTCCTCTGTCGTCTCTTGAGACCATGTGTGCTGTAAGGTTCCATCTGCTTCTGTAATAAAACATAAATTATTAAAACCATAAAATATTGATGAACTGTTTTATAAAACAGAGGGACTTCATGTATTGATTATGAATTGAGAAAGCCTTAATGGGCTTCAGGAAGAGAAATAATTGGGAAATGATGGAGAATTGATTTCCTCCTGTGTCCCTGAATGAGAAGCAGTTATAAGATGAAGTTCCCCTTGTCCCATTTTGTATCACTGTCTTCTAGCATTTTTGCCACGGTAACTTTAAAACCTACACTTCCATGGACATTAAATGCCACCCAAATAGATAGAGAAGGATGGGGGTGGGGTGGGGTGGGAAATCTTGTTAAAAAATAACAAAGTATTCTGGTTGGAAAGTTACTTGCTTTTTGTTTATCTTCTTGGGTGGTTCCCATGGACTCTGGAAAACTGGTCCGCAGAGGGGAAGTATCCTGTCCAAGGTCTCACAGTTAATTGGGGTCAGGACTTGGCTTGGCACCCAGGTCCCCTGACTCTCGTGCTGGTGATTCTGCTTCTCCCATATCCTCAGGGGGACTTTTGGACGGCAAGAGCTGTTCAGCTGTGGAGAAGGCTTTTAGGGTGTAGTCTTGATGGGTAGTGAGACCTCCATCACGGACATTAGGGCAGAAAGATTGGGAAACCTCTTGACCTCTTGGAAGGGGATGTGAAATTCTATGGAGTGATGCAGTCACTCCTTCCATCATACTGGCCTGCTGATCTTCAAGATCTCCCAGGTAAGTCTCAGGCTGGCAACTTTAGACACAACCACATCTTGAAGATTCTCAGGAATGTTGAAGGGGGGGAAGAGTCCGCCGTCAGTTACTGCTCAAGCCCTTCAGGTATTATATGAGACGGGAAGATAAATGTCAGTACTGAGGAGGGAGCAAGGCTCAGAGAAGTCAGTGCAATTGCCCAGGCTCACACAGCCCATTGGTGGCAGAATCCAGGGCTAGAACCATGATCTTTGGAGAACTGGCCTACAGTTCCTATATAAATACCATGCTGCCTTTGAATTATATGTGGAAGATAAGGCTTATTTACATGGCACAGTCAGAAAATAAGGTCACACCCATGATTGGGTTTTCACTGTGCTCTCTGAGCATTTTCAGAGAAGGGCTGAAGCTCTATTGATGCCAGAATTTGCTGAGAAGGCAATCGTGATGTGTTTGCAGTGAGACCAGCTGAGGTGGGGGGTTGGTTGCTTACCTCATTTTGCTTCCACATATGTTAGGTCTGACTCTTGCCAGGAAAGTCAGCAGGAAGGGCGCTGAAACATTAGTAGCTAATATTTATCTAGCACTTTCTTTGTGCCAGGCAACTGTGCCAAGTGTTTACTCCCATTAGCCCTTTTTTTTGGACAGCAATCTATGAAGCAGGAACTATTAGCAGCCCATTTTATAGATGAAGGCACTGAGGCTCTGAGTTAGTGAAGCCAGGATTTGAACCCAGTGAGATGGACTTGAAAACCTATACTCCTTTTTTTTTTAAGTTGAGGTATAATTGACATATAACACTGTGTAAGTTTAAGGGGCACGTCATATTGATTTGATGCATTTATATTGCAATTGAAGAGTTAGCTAACACCTCCATCACATCATATAATGATCATTTCTTCCAGTAGTGGGAACAATTAAGATCTATCTTCTTAGCAAGTTTAATGCTTATAATACAGTTTTGTTGTCTATAATCACTTTACTAGGTCTCCAGGCCTTATTTATCTACTAGTTGCAAGTATGTACCTTAAACAACATCTCTCCTATTTCCCCAACTCACAGCTCCTGGGAACCACCATTCCACCCTCTGTTTTGTGAGTTCAGTTCTTTTTAGATTCCAGATGGAAGGGCTATCCTACAGTATTCGTCTTCCTCTGTCTGATTTATCTCACTTAGCGTAAAGTCCTTAAGGTCCATCCATGTTGTCAGAAATGGCAGGATCTCCTTTTTTTCCTCATGGCTGAATAGTATTCCACTGTGTATATATACTACATCTTCTTTATCCATTGATCCATTGACATCACTTAGGTTGTTTCCATAGCTTGACTGTTGTGAATAATGCTGCAAGAAACATGGGAGTGCAGATCTCTCTTCCATAACCAGTTTTCATTTCCTTTGGATATATACCCAGAAGTGGGATTGATGGATCGTACTGTAGTTCTATTTCTAATTTTTTTGAGGAGACTTCATACTCTTCTTCATAGTGGCTGAACCAGTTTACAATCCCACAAACAGTGAGTGCACTATGGTTCCCTTTTAGGGAGGCTATACTCTTAAGTGGACAATGATTGCAGGCACCTTTCTTCTTGTTTTGAATCTCACTGCTTCTTTTGATACTACTGACCTCTCGTTTTTTTGTGAAGCTGTTGTTTCTCTTGGTCTCGGTTCTGACCACTTCTTCTTGGTCTCTTTCACTGACCCTGTTCTCAGCTGCCAGGCCCTTGTGGTTTCCCAGCATTCTCCCATGGGCTCTGGGTTCTTCCTATTAGATGTGTCTCCTCGGGTAATCTCAGCTAATTGCATGGATTTTACATGCACTGTTATTTCCTATTTTGCTGCTGACTCCCAATTCTGTATTGTCAGCTCTGAAATCTCTTTGGTCTCGGGGTAATGCTGGTCTCATAAAACGAGTTGGGAAGTGTTTCCTCTGCTTATGATTGTGTAGAATTGGTGTTATTTGTTCCTTAAATGTTTGATATGTAATGATACCATTTGGGTGTGGAGATTTCTTTTTTGGAAGGCTTTAAAACTCTGAATTCAATTTATTTAATAGTTATAAGTCTGTTCAGCTTATCTATTTAACCTTGGATGAAATTGAGAAGTTTCTGACTTTTTAAGGTATTGGTCCATCTCTTCCAATTTGTCAAGTTTATGTTGTCAGGTTGTTCAAAATATTCTCTTTTTAATCCTTTTAATGTCTGTAGGGTCTGAAGTGATATTTCCTCTTTTATTTCTGATATTGGTAATTGGTATCTTTTATAGTCAGTCTCACTAGAGGTTTATCATTTTTTAATCTTTTCAAAAAACAATTTTTTGTTTCATTGATTTTCTCTTTTCACTTTTATGATTTCTGTTCTTTGTTATTTTCTTCCTTCTGCTTAATTGTGGTTTATTTTGCTCTTTTTTCCTACCTTGTTAAGGTGGAAACAGATTATTGATTTGAGACCTTTCTTCTTTTCTAACACAGGCATTTAATACTATAAAATTTCCCTTATGCACTGCTTTAGCTGCAGCTGACAAATTTGGTATGTTATATTTTTATTCAGTTTGATGTATGTTTCCCTTGAGACTTCCTCTTTGGCTCATTGATTAATTAGAAGTATGTTGTTAATAAACAACTGTATTGGGATTTTCCAGACTTTCTGTTATTATATAATTCCACAGTAGTCAAAGAAAATATTCTGCATAATTTTGATTCTTTTAAGCTTGTTTAGGTTTGTCTTATGACTTAGAATATGGTCTCTCTTGGTAAGTATTCCATGTGCACATTAAGAGAATATGTATTCTGATGTTGTTGGGTGGAATGTTCCATAAACTCAATGAGGTCTGGTTGACTGATGTTTTCCTTCAGTTCTTCCATATCCTTGCTAATTTCTTGTGTGTTAGTTCTATCTATTACTGAAAGGGGAGGGTTAAAAATCTCACACTATGGTTGTGGATTTATCTATTTCTCCTTTCAGTTCTTTTAGTTTTTCTTGATGTGTTTTGAAACTTGTTAGGTTGCATATACATTTTGGATTTCTTGTTGAATTGACCCTTTTACCACTATATATTGTCTCTGTTTACTCCTGCTAATTTTCTTTTCTCTGAAGTCTATTTAGTATGGCCACTCCAGCTTTCTTTTTATTAGTGTTTGCATGATATGTCATTTTAAACAATTTTTTTAAAATTTCAACTTATCTATATCATTATGCTCAAAGTGAGTTTCTTATACATGTCATATACTTGGGTCATGTGTTTTATCTATTCTGAAAAATATGTCTTTTATTTAGTGTATTTAGACCTTTTACATTTAATGCGATTATTATGTTTTGATTTAGATTTATTGTTTTATTTTTTATTTTCTATTCCCTTTGGTTTTGTTTCTCTATTTCCCTTACCCTGCTCTCTTATGAATTATTTTAATGTTCTTTAGTATTTTATTTTAATGTTTCTATTTAGACTTTGACTATATCCATTTTAATAGCCATTTTAGTGTTCAACAAGGGATTACAATACACATATTTAACTTCTTGCACTCCACTTATAATCAAAATTTTATCACTCTAAGCGGAATACAGAAAACTTACCATTATACAGGTAACTTTACCTCCCACCTTTATGTTTGTCATATATTACAGCTAAATTCATTAAAACCAGAAAATGTTATAATATTTACTTTCAACTGTGAAATGCATTTTTAAAAACTCAACAGGAAAGAATTGTCCATGATATCATCCTGATATTTTCTGTATCTTTTGTTCTTCATTCTTAACATTCCAGGTTTTCTTCTGGTTCCATGTACCTTCTGCCTGAAGAAATTGCTTTAGAAATTCCTTTGAAGCAAGTGTGCTTTAAAGGTGTGCTGTCAAGAAATTCTCTTTGCTTTTCTCCATCTGAGAATGCCTTTATTTTAACTTGATTCCTGATGTAGATCACTAAATACAGAATTCTAGATTGGCAATTTTTCTTTTTCAGCACTTGAAAAATATTATAGTACTTTTTTTATGGCCTCCATGATTTCTGATGAGAAATTTATAGTCATTTGAATAACTGTTCTCCTTTAGTTAATACATTGTCTGGTTGCTTTCAGGATCCTTTTCTTTGTCTTCAGTTTCAGCAGTTTGAGTGTGATGTGTCCTTCTATGTGCATTTCTTTGAGGGTATCTTGTTTGGGATTCTTTGAGCCTCTTCAATCTGTAGCTTTAAGTCTTTTGCCAAATTTGGGAAGTTTTCAGCCTTTTTTTCTTCAAATATTTTTTACCATCACACTCTTTATCTTCCCCCTTTGGACTCAGATAACACAAACATTAGACCTTTTGCTATAGTGCCACAGGTCTATGAGGGTCAGCTTATTTTTTTCAATCTTTTTCTCTCTGTTCTTCAAGTTGGATAATTTCTATTCATATACTTCAAGTTCACTAAATATCTACCCTGTCATCTCTAATCTGCAACTGAGTTAATCCAGGGAGGTTTTTTTTTAATTTCAGTTTTTCTATTTTTAATGTTTATTTGATTCTTTGATATATCTTTTATTTCTTTAATAAGACTTTCTATTTTTCCACTTGTTTCAAAATTGTGGACAATTGCTTATTGGAGCATTTGTATATTGACTGCTTTAAACCCGTTGTCATATCATTCCAACATCCGTGTCATCTTTTAACTGTTTTTTTCCCCGAAGGAGTTACAAACTTTCTGGTTATTGGTATGCTGAGTAATTTTTGGATTAGATTCTGAACATTTTGAATAGTCTGTTATGTAACTCTGGGCTCTGTTGAACTCCGTTGAATATTTTTGTATGAGTAGGAAATCAATCTGCTTAGATTCAGGTGGAAAGTTCTAACCTCCCTTCTGTGGGCTCTGATTCTAATATCAATTGTTTCCAAACCTCCACAGTGCTATTAGGTCTGCCCGTGTCTGCACCCAGTGGGGATCAGTCTAAGTACATGAGTAGTGGTATTGCTGTTGGTCCAGTTCTCAGTATTAGGAATGCTGATTAGGATCAAACCCATGTGGGCACAGCTTGGGGGTGAGCACAGGAATTCATTGACCTCTTTATGCAGTCACTTTCCTGAGCTCCTCTGTCTCCCTTATGTCTTTGGCACTTTACATTTGCCTGGGATCCCCTTTCCCCTCCTTTGGTTAGAAAGGTGGGGCTTTACGTACATTGCTGCACCAACCACTTACCTGTGCCTGTATCCAGGGCCAAGCTGCGGGAGGTCAGAGAAAAAGACACTAACGTAAGATGCTAACAGTAGGAGAAACTGTCTGTGGGGCAAATGGGAATTCTCTGTGCTACCTTCACAACTTCTCTGTAAATCTAAAACTATTCTAAAATAAAAACATGTATTTAAAAAAAAAAATCAATATTTGCCCCACCTTCTAGGGATCGCAGTTGCACAGATCAGAGAGCCAGATCCCCTCTCTCAGAATTTTGGCCCTAGTGGCCTCCCACAGGGGTCTCTGCCACTGGCAATACAAGATTTCTTCAGATCTGGGTATGTAAGAACAGAGAGAAGGAAAAAATGAGTGTTTCCATACTCCCTCTGAGTGCTAGCGGTTCCCTTTCCTGTGCCTGGAGCCACAGCTGGAAGCTTCTTCTGGAGCTCTCTGTTCATGTTGATGCTTGCCTCCTGGCTTCAGGCCGCATTGCATTCGGCTGGGGAATACTGGAGGAAAAACTGTGGTAAACACCTTCCATTTGGTGGTTCAAATTCACATCTTCCCTAGTCTACCTGCTGCTATTTACTTTTCAGTCTTTAAAGAGCTGCTCCATGCACTCTGAATCCAGTGAGAGAAAGATGGTGGAATCTCTTTCTCCACTTTTCTCTTTTTTTAAAATTAAAAAAAAATTTTACCTTTTTAAAAACCTTTTTATTATGAAACATAATATACATAAGAAAAGAGCATAAGGGAGATACATATATAACTACATATACACATATATATAGTTATGTATAGTTAAATGAGTATAAATTGACATAAGAAATTGATACAAGAAAAGAGCATGAGATATATCTATAACTATAGGTACACATATATATAATGTATATATGTATATGTATATATAGTTAAATGAGTATTAATTGACACTTATGAAATAACCACCCAAGTTAAGAAATAAAACGTTATTGATATCCCAAAAGCCTCAATGATGACTCGTTCCCTTCCCTGCTAGAAGTAACCATTAACTCTTATGGTAGTCATTTCCATACTTACCTTTTGCTCACCACCTGTACCACAGTATGGCTTAGTTATACCTTTTTCAAACTTTATATAAATCAAATGTACTCTTTTACGTCTGGCTTCTTTTGTTCGACAGTGTTTGTGAGACTCAACCACGTTGTTGTGCATAGCTGTCGTTAATTAATTTTCATTTCTGTGTGCCATTGTATAAACATTCAGCGATACGTTATCCATTCAAATGCTGATGAGCCTTTGGGTTGTTTCTAGTTTGGGTGCTATAAGGAACAATGCTCTGTAATATTTTTAGACCCTTCTCTTGGAGCACAGGCACATAGGTTCTCTAAGATATAGACCCACGAGTGGAATGGTCGGGTCATAGGGTACATCTTCAGCTTTAATAATAATGGCAAAGTGTTTCCTCGAGTGTTATTCCAATTTACACTCTCACCAGCAGTATCTGAGAATCCTGTGGCTCCATGGGGCCGTTCTTAGTCATGTTTGTTCCTATCGTGCATGGCACAAATGATGTTCAATATACATTTGTTAAGCCATTGAACTGACAGCTGGCTATGATTGTGTTTTGTGTGACTGAGATGAAATCCTTTTGTTCAAATTTTGAAAAGCCTTGGGTTACGCTCCACTTTCATTAGAAAGGAATTGAGGACATGTCACAACAATTATCTCCGGTGGAAAATATGCTAAAGAAGACTAATGATGATTTGTGAAGGAGAACGGAGACACTTAGTCCTTTGAAGATAAAAATGGCATATCAAAGGCCAACATCTCCTTACTTTAGAGTGTTAGGGTAGGTGGGAACCTAGGGGCTGGGGGATGGAAGGAATATAAAAGAGAGATTATTTCAAGAACCACAGGACAGGAAAGAAAAGAATAACTGAGAAAATTCCACGGTTGAGGAAGAGTGTATGAGTCATTTGTTGTTATGTGTCAAGAATCACAATTCACTGCATCAAAGTGACGGTATTCAAGACTAGCTGGGAAGAATTCAAACCATGCAGTGTTAAACAAATGACACCGTGCCATTTCTGGACTCCAATTTTCGGTCCTGACTTCCTCCCCCAAACTAGTTTAAACTGGCAAACTTGAAAAACCTTTGAAACCTGGGAGACAGACAGACAGTTTAATACGTAGGGATGACCTCATGGTCTTTAAAAGGATAAAGTACAAAATTCATAAAATCCTTCTGAATCTGGTACAGATGAAAAACTTGCTATGAGAAATAAGGATATTCTGAATTAAGTGAGAATTGCTGTGCAAACCCCCTGAAGAGATCAATTTTTGAACAACAAAGTAAAATCAATTCAGTGTAACAAGTGGACTAAACTTGAAAATAAGAGTAATTTTTGTTTATGGTTACGTTTATTTTATATGCCACACTCTGGGTGCTTTATATGATTTTCTCAGTTAATCCTCACAAAAATTTTATGAGTCAGAAAATATTAACTTCATTTTACAAATTGGGAAACTGAGGCAAAGAGAGGTTAAGTGACTCACTGATGTTCACACAGCCAGTCAAAGTTGCAGCTGGGAACCAAATAGATAAAGTGACCCCAGAGCCTACCTTCTAGATTTTGTTTTTGGTTGTTTGTTTTTAATTTATAAACAACAAAACTCATTTTATTTTGCTGTACAGTTCTATGAGTTTTATTACATAGATTTGTGTCACCACCTTCACATTCATGACACAGAACAGCCCCATGATTTAGAAAATCTCCCTCATGCTGTTCCTTTGTTATCTCACCTGTCCCCATTCCTAGCCTTTGGCATCTACCTATAGTTTGGTCTTTGCTAAAATGTCATGCGGTATACTGCATATAATCTTTTAAGCTTGGCTTCCTTTACGCAGCATAATGCCTTTGAGATTCATCCAAGTTGCTGTGACTACCAATACGTTGTTTCTTTTATTGATGAGTAGTATTCCATTGTATGGATGTACCACAGTTTGTTTATCCACTCACCTACTGAAGGACTTATTTGTAATTTACAGTTTTTTGGAGTGATTTTGAATAGAGCTGCTATAAATATTCACATACAGTTTTTTAAGCAAACATGTCTTCATTCCTTTAGGGTAAATATAAGGAGTGTGATTTCTTGGCCAGGCAATAAGTGTATGTTTACAACCTTATAAGAAATTGCTGAAATATTTTCCTGTATCATTTTACATACGCAACAGCAAAGCATGCAAGATCCAGTGCTCTCTGAAGTTACCAGCACTTGGTAGTGTCCGATTTAAAAAATTTTTTTATTTTAACCATTCTAACAGGTGTGTAGGGATATCTCATGATTTTAATTTGCATTCCCTAATGACTTATGATGGTGAGAATCTTTTCATTTTTTTATTTGCCATCCAAATATCTTTGGTGAAGTATCTGTTCAAATCTTTTGCCCATTTTAAAAATCAGGTTTGGTTTCTTATTGCTTAGTTTTTACTTTCTTTATATATACTAAATACAATTTTTTTTGTGTGTGGATATATGATTTGCAAATATTTTCTTTCGGTATCTGGCTTTCCCTTTCATTCTCTTAACATTGCTTTCTGCAAAGTAGAAGTTTTAAAAATGAACGATAATTTATAAATTTATTATTTTGTGGATCATGCCTTTGTTATCATGTCTAAGAATTTTTGCCTAAGGTCACAATTTGTTTTTTGCTGAAATTTTTTTTAAGAGTTTTATATGATTATATTTTCCATTTATGTCTATTACCTACTTTAAGTTAATTTTTGTATAAGGTGCAAGATATAGATTGTGGTTCATTTTCTTGCACATGGAAACATAAGTGTTCCAATACCACTTCTTGAAAAGATTACCATTTGAATTGCCTTTGCAACTTGGTCAAAAATCAACTGACCATATTTGTGTGGATCAATTTCTGGACTCTCTATTTTAGGAGTTGGAAAATTTTTTCTCTAAGGGTTAAATAGTAATAGTAATTTTAGGCTGTGGGACATGTGGTCTCTTTTGTAGTGAAAGTAGTTGAGGGAGAGGGAAAATCATTTTTCCCTTCCCCTTCTAGGCTCTTCGCTGAGACCCTCCTGTAATACAAGACAAATTAACAGGAGAAAAACAAACAAAAGTTTAATAACATGTATACCTCCCATCCCGTATACGTGGGAGAGACCCAAGAAAACTGAGTAATTTTCCGAAATGGCTCAAGCCACTACTTTAAATAATATCTCCCTCTAAAGACAAAAGGTGATGTGTGTGAGGGGTGTGGTAGGCAGTTATGGGAGGTTACTAGGAAAAGCATAGTAAACTTGGGAATGTTTGTTACACAGATTTAAGTCAATGTATTCTCTATCGATAAGGATTTCTAGAGATTTAGAATCTGTTTTCTCTTCCAGGTACAGAGAGGGTGACACCCTTACAAATGGAGATTTCCCTATAAATATAAATGTCTCTTACAAAACTATAACTTTGACTTGATTTTTTACAGCTTCTCCTGTGTCTGAAGTTTCATAAAAAATAGTCGGCTCAAATTTTCCCAAGAAAAATGGAAATATAATCCATAAAATAACTCATAGGCAAAAGTTAATAGCAACCTTATTTGTAACAGCCATAACCCAGAATACAACCTAGGCGCCCATAAACAGGAGAACAAACTGTAGTATATTCATACAAAGTAGCACTACTGAACTGGTCTCTCAGAGAAACAAGGGATGTCAGAAAAAATACAGATAAAGCAACAATGTGGTTGAATCTGAAACACGTTACATTGAGAGAAAGAAGCCTTATACAAGAGTATTGTGTGATTGCACTTGTGTGAAGTTCTGAAATAGGCAAAACTAATCCGTTGTGAAGAAAATCAGAACAGATGTTTCCTCTGGAGAGATGGGGAGTGGGATCGCCAGGGAAGGGGCATAACAGACCTGGTTGGGATAATGGTCATTTTCTGTATCTTGTTGGTGGTTTGGGTTACACAGGTGTATGCAGTTGTCAAAACACATCAAATGGCGCCCTTAGGATTAATGCATTCCATGCTATGCAAATTTTACCTGAAGAGAAAAAAAATAGCCTTAAACAAATGCTAAACTCTTTTAAACAAGTAATAACTCTGGTTTATGATACTCACACTGAAATATTTAGGGGGCAGCGTACTCAAGAACTCATCGTACTCTGAAATGTATCCAAAAGTTGACTGATAAATACATAGAAGGATTGATAGATGGATAGATGTAGATTTAGACGAAGTGATGTAACATGTTCATTTTAGAATCTAGATGGTGAATTTTCACTGTAAAATCATTTCAACTTTTCTATATATCTGACATTTTTCATAATAAAGTGTTGGAAAAAACCAGTCAACTCAAAATAATCCTTATGCCAAAGAGACAAATTTTAGGGTGGCAGATTCCGCCCCCGTTTGTAGTCATAAACAATAAGTTATTGTAATGGCCGAGGCTGTGTTGGACATGGGAGATGAGGAAGAGGGAAGAGTTGAAGGTGATCTGCAGATTTCTACTTTGGGATCTGAAGTTATTTGAATAATCAGTTGCTAGAATTACGGATAAGTGCAGTTACCTGTATTAGACACGTCTTGTATCCTGTGCCACAATTCTGTAGACGGGTGGTTCTCAAACTTGAGTGTGCATTAGAATCATTTGGAGGGCTTGTAGAGTACAGCTTGCTGAGCCCACCCCCAGAGTATCTGGCTTGGTAGGTCTGGGGTGGAGCGTGAGAATTTGTTTTTATAATAACTTCTTAGCTGATGCTGATTTTGCTTGGTCCTCCTTTTGTTCCAGCCATTACGGAAGCCAACTCCTCCACCCAGGTGAATGTGCTTGCCACTGCTTTATGCCCCGGGGCATCTCTGGATTTCCAGCAGAGGCTGCTTGTGGGAGGCCTGCGTGGCACTCAAGCGTGTGCTATCTGGAAGTGCAAGGCAACTAACACCTCCTGGTGAACCCCTGAGCCATAGAGGATAAGAGCTGGTAGACAAATGTTGGTAGACGATTCTGAGATGCATTCGAGACGGTTCCTCTGAAGGCCTCAGGGGAACTGTGTCCCAGTTGTCCACTGCGGGGGAACCAACTTCACGTGATGCCTCATGCCCTTAGATGGGTTCCCCTCCTTCTACGATTCACTATCCAGTCTCCCACTCCTGTTGCCAGGCTCACTTTCCAAAACAAAGCACCTGCATGTAAGCCCCTGACTGAGGCTTGGCTTTCCAGGGGGACCTCAGCCTGTGGCTGTCCATCTCTTCCTCTATCTCCATCATGAAATGACCCAATGGATGTTTAACTGGCACTAGAAACTCAGAGTTCTCTAGACTCCATTTTTGTACCCACAGCACACATGCTAACGACTGGCACATGTGGGTGTTCAGAAAATTATGGATAAATAAATCAGTAAAAGTATTTTTACGCTTATTAAAGTGGTTGGAGGGGATGGAGCAGGAGGAAATAGCAGGTGGGAGAGAGAAGACGAGCTCACACGCAACGACTGGAGCCCAGAGTGAGACTCCAGCTAAAAAAGAGCTGCTGAAAGGTTGAGGGTATGGAGATCTCTGTGGGAATTCAAACGTCACCATTTCCTGGCTGTGTGACCAGGGGTAGCTTTCCCTTTGAACTTCAGTTCCCCCAGCTATAAAATGGGGGAATAATGATATCTACCTCACTGAATTTTATGGGGACAAAATTGTGGCAATGTGCACCTACCCATCAGAGGTGCAGTGGCAGGAGGATAGAATGCAGGACCTCTAAGATTCGCTCCACTTCTAAAATTGCAGGAGACTGGGGTAGTAGCCAGATACAAGTTATTAACATTAATAATGAAAATAAAGATGTTTATCAGTAGTAGCTAATTTTAACATAGTGCTTGCTCTATGTCAGGTACTGTTCCAAAAGTTTTTATATATTGGCTCATTTGATTCTCAAGCCACTCTATGTGGTAGATTCTATTATATTCCCAATTTTACAAATGATGAAACCAAGGCACAGAGAGGGTAAGTGACTCCATCAAAATCACACAGCTAGTAATAAGTTGAGCTGGGATTTGAACCAATACCATCTTGCTTTTAACCATAGTGCCATAGTTTGGGGATTTGAAATAGTCTGTACTAGTCTGACCATGGAGCCCCTGGGTCTTGACCACCACACACCTCTCAGAACTCAGACGAGCATAGTGTATTATAGGTGTTATGGTTTGTACAGCAATTTCCCATGTATCATTTATGGAACATTTCAAGTGAAGAAGAGGAAGAGTGTTACAATTATCTCCTTAGCTGTGTGTTCACTCCAACCTACCCTATTTCATGCTGTTAAACACCTCATGTGTAATGAGTTAGGTACTGAGCTATATACAGGTAAGAAAGATACAGCCTCTACCTGGAAGAAGCTGCCTGTGCCCTTTGGGAGGGTGGACCATATGAACAGAGAGATGCCGTATATGATTCAACGTGTTGGGGGAGTGAAAAGGAGAGGGAGAGAGATCTAGGAGGTCCGGGGTGGGTTCCCAGAGGAGGCCATCGCCAGGCTACCATCTCCCACGTCACTCTTCTTCCTCTTCTGCTTTCTCCATCATTGGAATTGCCTTCTGAACCTCTTCACCTTCTCCCAAAGGAGAACAGCTTAAAAAAAACAAAGATTACTGCTAGAACATGTCAATATGTAAGAGGATAGAATGAGAATTATTGGTGTTTGCACAAAGCATTTGCCTCCTGTCCATTCCTGGCTGTTTATTTGAGAAGTTGCGCTGAAGAATGTCAAGTTCTGTTAGGATCTGGAAAGAGGAAGATTGAGATGCTCGGGTATTGCTTTTCTCCTCTCGTATTATTTGTGTACGTGGGAAATACAGAAATCCAATGAAAATTCTTTTGTTTTAAACTGGTCTGTTTGATGTGCCTGAAACTGATGGATTGTGCTGCTGGCTTAATACAGACAAAAATCTCTGTCTCTACCCTACACTCCGCTCACGTAACCTGGTGTCATTGTTTCCTCTTCAATGGGAGGCGAGGGGCAGGTAGACAAGAGGGAGAGAATGACTGAACCCTGTTGGGGGGAATCTCCCTTCCACGCCCACCCAATTTCTTGATTGGGACTTTCCCCTCCCCCACCCCCTTTACATCTTCCACCTCGAGTGATGGAGTGAATTGTCCAGTTGGTGACCCATTCCCATTTCTGTTTGGACTAACGTGCCAGAGGGGACTGATATGGTCCCTCTCTCCTTCCTTCTCTACACAACCCATAGGGGGCAATGGTCAGGGTAAACCTATCTGCTTTGCAGACGCAAACTTCCTACTGATGGTCCTAGTTCGAGGCTGAGAGGCTGGAAGATAGTCGATCCATTTCCAACATGGATTTTGTGCCGTATGACTTTTGTTTGCCCCTTCAGGTCCAGGTGTACTTTCTCTGTTCTCTGCTGCATCTCACACTGTCTCCTGCATCAACAGACTACCTTGCCCTCTGGTTGCAGACTTGGGTTGTGGGGTCTAGAAGGAGATCAAAAACAAGGAGGAGAGTGACGGTGGGGTACTTATTCCCTTGGCTGTCTCCGAACTGACTGCCTTTGGTTGTCCTCCTTACTGAAGTCTGTGGCTCTGTCAGGCGACCCTCCTCCCTGTTATCCCTTTAGGCTAAGATGTAGTAACAGCTTCCATGGTAACTAGGTCCAGGTCCTTTTCTAAACCTTTCCCACACCCTTGTCAATAGTCATGTTATTAAACCCTCCTCCGTAATTTAGCCTGACAGGGTAGCATCTCTTGGTGGGGCAGATTGTACTTTCCAAAGATGACTGAGCCAATACGTACCCCAAACGTGGTGCTGATACTCCTCCATCAAGAGACGAGAATATTTGTCCCCATCCTTACATCTGGGCAGGTCTATGAAAATGGCAGAAGTGACGCCAGATGAATGCCAAGGCTAAGTCGTAAAAGGCAATACAGCTTCTGCCTGGTCCTCTGGGAAGGCTTGTTCATGGAACCCAGCCAGCATATGCAGAAGACATCTATCAGTGTCCCAGCCATGGGTCCCAGCTGACGGCAGCATCAATTGCCAGTTGTGTGACCGAGTCTTCACATGATTCTAGCCCTTGACCTTCAAGTTGCCCCAACTGGTGCTGAGTGGAGCAGAGACAAGCTGTTCCCATTCAGCCATGTCCAAATGGCAGCTTCAGGAGCAAAATAAGTATTGTTTTTAAGTCACTAAATTTCAAGGTGGTTCCTTATGCACATAATTAGTAATAAAGTTAATATTTGACCTCCATCTTTACTCGTGTTGTTTTTTTCTTAATTTAATTTTTATTTTATATTGGAGTATAGTTGATTTACAAGGTTGTGTTAGTTTCAGGTGTACAACAAAGTGATTCAGTTATACATATACATATATCCGTTCTTCTTCAGATTCTTTTTCCATATAGGTTATAATGGAATACTCTTGTGTTTTGTTTCTATCCTTGCTTAGAAATCTGGGCAGGGAGGAGAGATAAATATTTTAGGTCTTCTTCAGAGACTCCAGCACTGTAATACTCTGCTGTATTCCAGTCCCTTCAATAGGCATTTCATAATGTCCCCTCAAGTATTCCTCACCACAAACCTAGGTGGAAGATATTATCGTCCACACTCTTCAGATGAAGAGGCTGTAGAAACAGGAGAAAGATGAAGTTACCATCAAGATCACTCAGAGGCTCAACAGGAGAGAACCTAGGTTGGCAAAATTCTCCAATTCTTATGTTCCTAAAATGGCGCCAAGCTGTTCTATCTTATTCAAATGTTGATACAGAAACTTATTGTTTCTGTGCTCCATTGTCACTTAGGGTCACCAATGTTGGGTCTATGGAATCTACATCCTTTTTTTTTGAAGGGAAAAAGAATACCTTCCCATGTCCTAGTCATCCTATATCAAATTCTATTTCTCCAGGTCCCTGTGATGCTCTGGGAGTGCATTGCTCCCCTGGGTGATGACCACCAGGTCAAATTTTTCATCATCCACGCTTGCTCTGTGGGAAGGTGGAGAGAAACCTGGGCATGTTTTCCAAGGTCTTTCCCATGTGACCCCTGGTGCCCTCCTGTGCTCTATGTGCTTCATAAGTATTGACTCTGTGCTCCTTGAGGTCAGGAACTACAGCGATGTGTTCATCTTTGTGTCCCCAGTGCCTACAATTTAATAAGCACTTAATACGAACTTATTGAATGTCTGAATGCATGCTTATCTTCCTCAAGCAAACAGTTTTTATCTGGGCATTACCCCTTTTTCATTTCTCATTTTAAAGCCTCCCCATCTCTGTGTCTGACCTTTATGCAGACACGATTCCCCATCTTAGAACATGCCTTTCATTCTTGGACCAGAGCACTCATCCTGCCTCATTTGTAGGCTACAGTTTGCTGACACCGTGTTCTAATTTGTCTGTCACTCACCAGTTCTTTATCGAATTTTCAAAGTCTTTTTCACCTTTTTCAGTTCTGCCTCTGCTACCCCAAACTGCTATCAGAGAGTTTTCTTAAAAAACACAATTTGATACATTTATTGTTCTGCTTAACTGCCATTCACCCCTTGGTTTCTACAGGACAAATGCCCAAACTTGCCATATGTAAGACCTTTCATAATCTGGCTCCAGTAAACTCTCCTTGCAGAGTTCTTTCTGCCTTCCCAATCCACACTCCATCCAGTAAAGGCACACCGGACTTCCCATCTTAGCCTGGACAAAGCGTGCCCCTTCATGATGTTTTGAACTTGTAACTGCTATACCACTTCCTTGTTTTGACCACCCCTCCCTTTTCTCAGCCTGGCGAGCTCTGCAGCTTCAGTATTTCCTCCTCTGTGATTCTTTTCTCACTCCACCAGGCAGATCAGCTTCTCTCTCCTTGATACAGTCACAGCATTTGTCTGGGACTCTATTCCAGTGTTTAACACATTGCTGAGTCACTGATGTGTTTACATGTCTGACTCCCCCATCAGTCTGCAAGCTACTGGGGGGCCAGGATGGTGGTTTACCTATTGATGAATCCAGATGTTCCTGCTTCAGTCGCTGACCACGATACTGTAGGAATTAAGACCTGAGATTTGAAATAAAATTATCTGAATTTAAAACCTGGTTCTAGCCTATGTTTGCTGGCTTTGAAACCAAGGAAAGTAAGTTACCTTCTTTAAGTCTAAATTTCCTGTTTTTTTAAAAAAGAATAAGAATACCTACTTATGGGATTATCTGTGTTACATGAGATAACCCATATAAAGCACGTGTCACAGAGTGGACACTTGATAAATATCACCTGCAATTACCATCGTTCATAATGAACAGCTACCATGTACCAGACAGAAGTTCATTAAATCTCCCAGCAGTCCTCTTGAGTAGGCATTATTATTCCCATTTTAGAGGTAGGTAAATAGACTCAGGGAGAATAAAGAGCTTTCCCAGGGTTGTGTGGTTGGTATGTAGTAAGCATCTAGGTCAGGGTACTTATTAGGGGCTCAGAACAAGCTTGATGAGTATATTTGACCATCCTTCTAGGCTTTGTCTCTCTGGTGGTCAAGCAAGATTTCAAAACCCTTTGCCACCGGAGCCAGAGTTCAGCCCAAGGAAGGTTTGTCTGGTTTTCCTTCCCTGTCACCTTCTAGGCTGAGTTTGGAGCCTGGCTGTGTATGGGCTGCTTTGTTTGTTTCGACTCCACTGGAAAGATATCTTCAGGCCCGTTCCCAGGTCAGTACCCAAACTCATTCCATCTGCTTTACAATTAAGACTCAAAAGAAATTCCTCCCTCTGCACTGATTCCAATCAGTGATTATGCTGTTAATGACCAGCTAATAAAGAATTCACAAAAGCAAACCACACCATTAAATGTAGAATTGTATTGATAATGACCTACTGGGAGCACTTTCTGTTCCTTTTCCAGAACAACGTCTGAGAACAAGAATATAATTCTCTTCCCTTGAACATGTTTTGCCCTTTTAAGTAGAGATATCTCTAAAATAAAGATCTGGAAGGAGGTATCCGTTCCCCAGAAGCCAATAAAAGGATGCTCTCAAAATACAGTCTGGGGCCACATCGTGTTCCCTGTGAATTGTTAGCACGTGATGAGACTCCGAGTTTGCCCATCCACAGACCAGCCTGAGTGGTGATTCAAACGTTGCCCTCTCAAGTGAGTGCCAGCGGGCTCTGTGCCTGCCAGCACATGATGGGGAAATGAAAGAAAGGACGTTTAAAACAAAGCCAGACCAAACATTCTATAATAACCTTGTTGAGGAACCTGATGGCGGGCCAGCCTCTATGCTGAGAGATTTATATGTAAGATCTCACTGGGACCTGAGACAAGTCCTGAGAAGGAGCCCCTGTCCTTGTTCCCATTTTACAGATGAGCAGAGTTCAGAGAGCTCTTGATGACCTAGAGATGTGTGCCCAGGTGTATCCAGTTCCCAAACCCTACCTCTAAGTCATGACTCACAAGAGAAAAGTCCTGAGTCCCCGAGTAGTGGTGATGGGGGACGCTATGTCCATGTTTTGGCTGAATGTGTACCAAGCCTGATATTTAGTGCTTTCACATACATTAGACTAATTTAGCTTGACTAGCTCACTGTTAGGCAGGTCTTATCCATTTTCCTCATTTTATTGGGGAACTGGGGATCTGAGAAATTATGTCACTTAAGGTGATCCAGTTGGCAAGTGGAACAACCTTGGCTTCTCAAACTATATCTCCCTGCATCTCTGGTAAGGTAATTGGGGTCAGTAGTGGGGACGGGCAGAAGGAAGGTCCTGCCCTTTTACGGGGTTGAGTGGATAGCATCTTGCTTCACTGAAGTCCGATTCTCTGTTTGGAAAAGGCCAGCTGAGACTAGAAAGACTCACGTTCCCCCCTTCCTGCCAGGCTCAGTGGCCCTTTGCACAGTATCTGGAATATAATAAAAGTACTAAATAAATTATAATTTTTATAATTCTTATTTTATTATTACCACTACCAGTAAGAGATTGCTACCACAGGAAGTTCCCAAATAAAGATGTATGGCTTAGATCTCTCACAGCGTGTTTTACTTTTGGAAAGGAAAGAGACTTCTGGAAAGAGGCCTTTTCAAAGTTGAGGCTCAGAAAGACTACAGAAATCCAGGAATCCTACCTCCAACGCCAAACCTTGAAAGCCCTGATAAAAGGGATTATTGATTAATACTCTGTAGTCTGCCCACCCCAGGGGTGAATGCTACCGGCTTACTAAGAGAAAAACCTGCTAACGACGGGCCTTGTCAGACACTGCTGGGGGCCTGGAGAAGTCAGGAAAATTGCCTTTCCTGGCAGAGGTGGGGAAGCAGGAGCACACCCATATATATGTCAGGGATTTTGTAGGCCCAGCCCAGCTTGGAGGTCAGGAAAGGTACATGACCTTGGGAGGGGCCTCCACTCATATCACCACCTTTCTGTACCTGCAGTCTGTGTTGAGATTCTGCTTTGCTTACTGAGCAGCTAGACTGTATAAATGTAACAGGGAAAACAAACCGAACTCCATATTAGATCTGTTTCTCTTACTTTAACCTTTGTATTCTATTGCTTTTTCTTCCAGTTAAGAATGTTGCCTATAGCCTGAAATATACAGAATAGCCCATTCTCAAGGCTCTGACCTTTAACTGTGTAACACTTTTCCATTCATACAGAGATAAAAAGTTGCAGAACAGAGGATAACATTTGTCTTGTTGGAGGTTTACAGGAACATCATGACCTGACGTTCCCGGACAGCTGCAAGAACAAAGGATTCTGATACCAAGAAGTCTGCAACAACGAGCCACACCTCCTCCCCATTTAGTATAAAAGAAGCCTGAATTCTGACTTCGGTGAAACGGTTCTCTAGGACATTAGGCACCATCTTCTCAGACCCCCAGCTTTCCAAACAAAGTCGTTATTCCTAGCCCCAATACCCTGTCTCCGGATTTATTGGCGTGTTGTGTGGAGAGCAGAACTTGGACTTGGTGACACAAATAGAGTGTATTTTTAGTCTTGCTTGACCCCTTTTAAGTTAAAACCAAAGTCATCATCTTCCCCTTTAATAACAGCCCACTGCTCACCTCCCAGCGCTCCCTTTCTCAGTAAAAAGTAGCACCATTCACCCAGGCATCCCTGGACTGCTTCTTGCATATTTCTCTCCCTGATGCCCTCTATTCATTTTCCTGGTCTTGCGGATGCTACTTCTGCGACATCTCTCAGCCCCATCACTTTCCACTGCCATTAGTTCATGGTTTCATCAACTCTCATCTGGGCTGCTGCAAGCCCGGCTTCTCCTGTTCTTGCTCCTGCTGAAATAAAGCAAAGCAGAGCCCCAGTAACTCTCTATCAGGTGATGCTATTATTATCATGTAATAGAAAACAACTCCAGAATCTTGGTGGTGTTCAACACAGAGGTTTACTTCTTGCATACCCTACATACTCATCACTGGTTGGCTGTGCTCATCACTTTTTACAAAATGGCAACATTCCAAATTTATTGCTCCTTGTTGATTCATTGATTGAGTTATTGATTTGGTATAGAATGATTGATTCTAGAAAAATCAGCTTTTTTCCTCTACTGTTTTGTTGCCTAGAAGTAAAGGAAGTCAGGTATTTAAAAGCAGTAAACTGAGTTCTCTAATATCTTTCAATGGTGACCAGTTAGTTTAAAATTTTAAAACATCATTAGACACTCAGGAGTGCAAATCAATTTGTTGTATTTTAACCCACGGAAGTTATTTTTCCCCTGATGCTCAAAATGTCCTATTTTTGGTCAGTGGAAGTCTCTTCGTTTTGGTTCTGGATTCTTTCTGACATTATGCTATTGGTCTTCTTGGAGAGTTTCCTAGGAATCCGGTATGGCAATATTTATATTAATATTAATATATTAATTTATATTAATAATGTTTTAGGCTCACCTTGTGCATTTCTTGCCTCAGATAGAGAATCAGTCGTTTCTGCCAGGAGACCTGATTTCTTCTACTGGGAAAAGAAATGTCAAGACTGCAATCTGTGCTTTAGGGATGCTCATTGCTATTAAGGTTTTCAATGTTTTAGGTATTTTCAGTAGACAGTGCTACGAAATATTTTCTAAGAGAAACTACATCATGAGTTTATACTGATATTTCCAATTCAATGCCGGGATTATAGGGTTTCTCCTTAATCTTTTCTGTATTACATGTATATCTCCTTTCTTCTATTCTGAGATGCTTGATCTCATGAAAATTGGGAATAATACAATTAGAGTATTAGAGAAAGTTGCTTTATTATTCCATAAGCAGCAGAAGAATAATACCAACACTATCTCTAACAATATGATTACTGAAAACAGTTAATTTTTATTTTGTATTTTAAAAAAAATCCTTGGTCTATAGCTCACTAGGGATATACAGTTAAAATTATTGTCCTTTAAAGTTATTTGGAATAATTCCTCTCTGTGTGTCTCTGCCACAAATCAGATAGATTTTTAGGGATTTTTGTTGTTGTCGTCAACTTGATTTATTTTAAATTTTTAGCCAATACTTTTTATTTTAGTTTACAATTACATAAAATAATTAATGATTCTAAATCAAGTGTATAAGACAAAATATATTCAAACAAGTCTAGTTTCTATCTCTGTACCTTTCACCCTAGTCCTTCCTTTCCTTATAGATAACCATTAAAAATAATCCATGGTTTATCTTTTATTGATTTTTCAAAAATTGAAATAATAATCCTCTTTCTTAATAAACAGGAGCATGCTATATGCATGTTTCTATATTTTAAAATTTTCTCTTAAACATATAATTTGGGATTTACTCCATAGCAGTATATATAGATATGTCTCATTTCTTTTTTCATCTGTATACTAATACCCTCAATCCCCTCAGTTTTTGGTTATGGTCTATTGGTTCTCTGTTATGAACGATTGCAATTAATTAACAGCTTCTTCTTCCTCCTCTCATCCCCCATCCCAAAGTAATACTTTATAATTCCCAGTTAATAACTGTACATCAACCAACTTCAATTCTCCCTATATTCCCACCCATTTTTTGTAGTTATTCTGTACCAGCACTTTCATAACATATAGTCAGTGCCTACTGTACACTCTCTCTTATAATTGTATCAGTTCTACAAGTATATATATATATATATATATATATATATATATATATATATATACATTACAAGTACACAAACAAGTTTTTATATACTTAACATTTATATATGTTTAATAGTCCAGTGATTTTGGTTAACTGAAGCTCACACTCAAGTGTATATTCAGGAGGAGCTCACGGGAACAGTATTCTCTGAGTACTTACTTTTTTTTTATTTTTATTTTTATTTATTAATTTATTATTTATTTATTATCTATTTATTATTTATTTATTATTTATTTATTTGTTTATTTATGGCTGTGTTGAGTCTTCGTTTCTGTGCGAGGGCTTTCTCCAGTTGCGGCGAGCGGGGGCCACTCTTCATCGCGGTGCGCGGGCCTCTCACTGTCGCGGCCTCTCTTGCTGCGGAGCACAGGCTCCAGACCCGCAGGCTCAGTAGTTGTGGCTCACGGGCCTAGTCGCTCCGCAGCATGTGGGATCCTCCCAGACCAGGGCTCGAACCTGTGTCCCCTGCATTGGCAGGCAGATTCTCAACCACTGCGCCACCAGGGAAGACCCTGAGTACTTTCTTGATGAGAAACATTTGCAAGTCAGCTTGGCTAGATAGAAAATCTTTGGCTCACATTCTCTTTCTTTTCCTTTTCTTCATTTAACAGCTTTATTGAGATATAATTCACGTATCATAACACTCACTCTTTTAAAGTGTACAGTTCAGTGGTTTTTAATATATTCACCAGGTTGTGAAATCATCAGCACTAACTCCAGAACATTTTCATCATCCTGAAAGAAACCCTCTACTCATTAGCAGTAACTCCCCATTCCCTCTCCTTCCAGCTCCTGGCATCCACTAATCTACTTTTTGTCTCTGTAGATTTGCTTATTCTGGATATATCATATAAATGGAATCATACAAATGGGTATTTTAGGACTGGCTTCATTCATTCAGCATTCACATTGTCTTTCTTTGAATATATTAAATATGTTACCTATTGTCTTCTGGCATAATGTACTGCTCTGAAAACAATTGATGACAATCTGCTATTTTTCCCTTATAAGTGACTTGGTTTTTGTGCTTGGATGCCCTAAGACTTTTTTTCCTTAAAGTCAAGCAGTTTTATTAGAATATATCTCTATATTAGTTGACCTGGGTTGATTGTATATAGTGTGCCATTTTAAATGCAGTTTCAAGTTTAAAAAATTTTAGGATAGTCTTTTTGAGCTATAGATTTAGGGTTTGTTCTCTTCTTTGGATTTTCTTGTTCTAGAACTCTAATTAGACACGTGTTGGATCATCTTTGACTACTTTCTATATTTGTCACTTTCTTTTAAAAATTCATCTTATTTCTTTTTATTTAAAAATTCCTCCTTTTCATCTTCTCTTTCTTTTAAGGCATTATCTGTTGTGTTTCTCTACTCTTCCGTTTTTTCTATTTCAGTCTTCATTTCTGAAGTGCTGGGTTTTTTTGTTTGTTTGTTTCTAAATTTTTCTTTAATTTTGTCATCCTTTTTTTTTATACTTCTTATTCTTATTTACCTTATTAGCTCATATCTTCTATCATTGACTCTAATTTCTTTTTAGATCCCTTGGAAATATTAGGTTATAAACAGCTTCATTTGTTTCTTTAAAGATTTTGGGGGGGTCATTCTTTTATCATATATAAGGACATTATTCTTCTCTTCCTTTGCTGGTTTTATAATAATTTTGATGGAATTTAAGCATAATCTTTTTCTCATGCTCATTTTCACATACAATTTATTTTCCTGTACCCTTTGGAGGGACAGATGGGTCAGGATAGGTTTTCTAGCTTTAGAACTCTGGAGTTCTCTTTTCTGTTGTTTTTGCAAAGTGTTAAAATAGTCAAGGCCTTATGAATTCTGAAAGCTCATGGTTGCTTTTCCTCCCTCCACTTTTATCTGGACTTCTTTGACCTTTGCTCCTGTTGTCTCTATCCTGCTCAATATCAACTCTATTTCCAGAGGTTTTCCTCAGTGTGAAGCTTGGTCTTGAAAGGGTATGGTATGTTGACCAGATAGTTTTGAGTGTTTATAGGGCATAGACTGCTTCAACTTTGTGTGACCCCCTGGCATTCACTCACAAATTATGGAGGAAAGTCCTCCCAGTGTCATGTTATTCTCAAGTTGACTCACTGCACTGCTTAGTGAATATATGATGCTATTCTGGGGGCTTTTCTGGGCTCAGTCTGCTAGATTGCTCACTGCTTCCCTCTCCTACTGGATACAGATGCTGATACCATGAAGCACAAATAGCCATGGTTTGTCTCCACTGGGTCTTGTTATGGTGCTCCTGAGGATATCTTGTCACCTGGTTGCATTGTAGATACTTACTGTCTGTGGAATTTCAGTTTTGCTATCTTAGTTGCTCTGTATGGTCTCATGGGAAGGGATTCAAAAGCTACTGTGCCACTGTAGCCATCTTTCCATCACTCCAAAATGTGGTTTCAAAGTGCTAAAATAGCTGTAGGCACGGTGTACCCCTGAAGTGTGGAGGAACGTTAGGGCAGGGGTTGGAGTTCAGCTAGACGAGGTGACTGCTATCTGAACAAAGTCCCAGAGGAGTCCATTGGGTAAATAAGGGAGAAGAAGGTATTCGGGCAAAGGGAACAGCATGTGTGAATGGTCAGGGATGAGAGAGCAGGTTGCACGTGGAGACCTGAGAGGCCCTGGTGCTTGCCCTGTGCTGGGTGGGTGTCTGGTGGGCGCGGGCGTGTGGCACCTCCTCACTTTTGTATTGGATGTAAAGCCTCGCTTTCCCTCTCTGGCAGCCTTGTTTCCCAGGATGGACTGGTGTTTATGTATTGCTGGTTCTCACCTTCCTGGTCCCTGTGTAATTTCTCATTAATCATTGCAGTTTACAATCCTCTCAATTTAGAGCCATCTGTGAAGTTAATTTCAGTGCTGTTTACTCTTTTCTCCCAAATCATTAATGAAGATAACACATTCAATGGACCTGAGTTTTGCAGCCATTTCTGGGAAATTCCCCTGAGGCTCTCTCTTGTTTCAGGAAATCACCTTTAATTCAAACATGTTATCACCCCATTGGTCAGTTGTTCATAAGGATATTGGGTTAAAGTTTGTGTTCAGTTAATTCCAATTTTCCACAAAGACTCCGTAGGGTAACCCAGCCCTAGTCCTCAACAAAACAATAAAGAAGTAATCAAAGATATGCAAATTAAGGCATTATTGAGAAGTTTGTGTTTTTCACTGATTAAATTTGTAAAAGTTTTAAAGGTTAGAACCCACGGATGGTGAAGTGTGCTGAAATTAGTATTTCTATACGCTTTTATAAATCAATATGGCAATTAAGCATTAAGGCCATAAGACGGTTTATCTTTGTCACCAGCAGTATTGTGAATTTATCCTGAGAAAATACTTCTGGAGGAAAGAAAAAAAACTCTCTGCATGAAAATGGTTGTTGAAATGTTAACCTTCATATTATAAAATGGGAGCAACCCAAATCCATCAGAAATAGGGGAATTATTAAACAAATTAAGGTGCATCAACTGAATTAATGGGAAGTGATAAACGCGTAGGAGAATCTCAACAATTGGTAGCTACTGTTTTTGGTGTTAATATCTTTGCCGCTGTTGTTAATCTCTGACCCTAGGAACAAGTTGTTTTTTCCTGTGATGTTATGACAGAACTCCAGTTTACTAATGGGAACATATTTTGTCTTCTAAAATAAATATCAAGAAGTTAAATTAAGACCAATAGTAACTTAGAGAGCACTAGAATGTGGTTTGCTATGAATAAGAACTTTGTAATGGTTAGAATTCTTCAAAGTGGAGATAAAACAGGAACATTCATAGCAGCTTTGTTCATCATCGCCCCAACTTGGAATCAACCCAAGTGTCCATCAGCTGATGATTAGATAAATAAAATGTGGTATATCCATACAGTGGAAAACTATTTGGCAATAAAAGAAAGCACTGACACATGCTACAACATGGATGAACCTTGAAAACATTGTGCTAAATGAAAGAAGCCAGGCAGAAAGTCCACATTATATGATGCCATTTATATGAAATGTCCAGAATAGGCAAACCCATTGAGATACAAAGTAGATTAGTGATTGCTTAGGCCTGAGGAGGGATAGGTGGAGTGGAGAGTGACTGCTCAAGGGCATGGGGTTTCTTTTGGGGGATGATGAAAATGTACCATAATTGATTGTAGTGGCGGTTGCAACAACTCCATGAATATAAAAACCATTGAATTTTACACTTCAAATGAGTGAATTGAAGAGTGTGTGAATTATGTCTCAATAAAGCAGGTACCAAAAAAAAAGAAAAAGGATGAAATAAGCTGACTACACAAAACCCAATTATTTAACCAATCTCTATAACAGGCAATAATTCAACTTGTAGCAAGACGTAAGAGAAATAGAATGACTCAGTGTTGAGGTCAATAATTCTTAACGAAATCCCAGCTCCTTATAACCATTCCACAGTTTAGTGCAGTTGTAATTTTTTAATGTCCCTCTATTTTCACAGTTTTCAGGCAATGAAAGCATTTTAAGAAATTTAAAAGACTGGCAAGCCACTTGAGCCTTAAAACCAAGAGATTTTGAACCAGTTGGTCTCCTTGTAAGTTTAGAAACCATATCAGTTAAAATTAGGTTTCACAGAAAATGACAGAAACATCAAGGTAATAATAAATTAAACAAAATGGGTAGAAATTAATTCTCCCCCATGTAAATGTAGGTAAGTACAGATAATCCAAGGTGGACAAGACATTTCCATGACCACTGGGTCCCAGCTCCTTTCTAGTAGCTAATCCACCATTTCAAACAGCATTCACCTCATAGTCCATGATAGTTGCCCGAGTCTTGCCAACACATCAGCATTCCAGCTAGGAATTGGGAGAACAGAGAGAAAAGAAGGACATAGTTTTTCTGTGTAAACTTTCTGCATGTTTCTTTTTGCTAGAATTTAGGCACATGCCATAATTAGCTGCCAGAGAGGCTAGGAAACGTTTTTATTTTGAGTGGCCACATGCCTAGCTAAAATTTGAAGGGGAGAATGGATATTGGAGGACTGGCTTCCTCTGATACAAAGTGTCCCTGCCCCTAATTTTTCACATGCCGATGTAGGGGAATGTATTCAGAATTCTTGGGTTCGGATCCTACCTCTGACCTGGAAAATCACTTAATAGCCATGAAACTATTTCCTTTCCTACAAAGTGAAAAAATTATTTCTACCTCATTAAATCATGGGAAGGGTTAAACATGTTAATATATGATGAAAGGGTTTTCTAAACTATAAAGCAGTACACAAATGATAGAGGTACTTGAAAAAAGAGTACGCATGGGTAGAATATAACAGCTGGTTTTCAATGTCTGAGGAATTCCTGAGAAAGACAGTTTTTTTTAAAACCTGTTACCCCAGAGGGCCGAACTGGCCTCCAGCTCTGTATCAGATAGCCAGTGTTCTCCATGGCAAAAACATTTCCTCGTTACCACTCCCTTGTAGACTGGCTTTCTCTTTCTTCTTCCTCCTTTCCTTCCCTGCACCTAGGATCTGTGGTAGACAATTTAGATGGTCTTCTGGTACACAGGGTATCTAGGTTGGAAAGCCAGTGTGGAGGAAATAATTGACACGTGTGTAGGTTGAACTTCTAAGTTTCTTTTCACAGCACATACACAAGAAAGAACATGGGCTTTGGTATAATGTAGTATGTTCCCTGAAAGCTCCTCAAAGGTAGATCTCACATCTTATTTAAGTCTATATCCCCAGAGCCTCACCTGGGCTGGGAGCAAAAGCCTGGTCTCAATGAAAATCTGTTGAACTGTTATTCAAGATGAGCCTTCTTTTCAATCTCAGCTCTGTTACTGACCAGCTATGAGACCACCATCACTTCACTTCTGTGTGTTTCACCTTTCTTCATGTGAAAAAATGAAAATACTAGAAGTTGAGAGGATTCAGTGGTACAAGAACTCAATGTAAGTGTCTGTATTCATTTCCTGTGGCGCTGAAACAAATTGCCAAAAATGTGGTAGCTTAAAACAACAGAAATGTATTCTCTCTCAGTTCTGGAGGCCAGAAGTTCTGCATTTTCTTTCTTTCTTTTTTTTTTTTTTTTTTTTTTACATCTTTATTGGAGTTTAATTGCTTTACAATGTTGTGTTAGTTTCTGCTGTATAACAAAGTGAATCAGCTATATGTATACATATATCCCCATATCCCCACCCTCTTGCATCTATCCCCTTCCCTATCCCACCCCTCTAGGTGGTCACAAAGCACCGAGCTTATCTCCCTGTGCTATGCGGTTGCTTCCCACTAGCTATCTATTTTACATTTGGTAGTATATATATGTCCATGCCACTCTCTCACTTCATCCCAGCTTACCCTTCCCCCTCCCCATGTCCTCAAGTCCATTCTCTAAGTCTGCATCTTTATTCCTGTCCTGCCCCTAGGTTCTTCAGAACCGCGTTTTTTTTTTTTTTTTTTTTTTTTTTACATTCCATACATATGTGTTAGCATACGGAATTTTTTTTCTCTTTCTGACTTACTTCACTCTGTATGACAGTCTCTAGGTCCATCCACCTCACCACAAATAACTCAACTTTGTTTCTTTTTCTGGCTGAGTAATATTCCACTGTATATATGTGTCACATCTTCTTTATCCATTCATCTGCCAATGGACACTTAAGTTGCCTCCATATCCTGGCTATTGTAAATAGTGTTGCAATGAACATTGTGGTACGTGGCTTTCTGAATTATGGTTTTCTCAGGGTATATGCCCAGTAGTGAGGTTGCTGGGTCATATGGTAGTTCTATTTTTAGTTTTCGAAGAAACCTCCATACTGTTCTCCATAGTGGCTGTATCAATTTACATTCCCACAGACAGTGCAAGAAGGTTCCCTTCTCTCCACACCCTCTCCAGCATGTATTGTTTTTAGTTTTCTTATGATGGCCATTCTGACCAGTGTGAGGTGATACCTCATTGTAGTTTTGATTTGCATTTCTCTAATGATTAGTGATGTTGATCATCCTTTCATGTGTGTGTTGGCAATCTGTGTATCTTCCTTGGAGAAATGTCTATTTAGGTCTTCTGCCCATTTTTGGATTGAGTTGTTTGTTTTTTGATATTGAGCTGCATGAGCTGCTTGTATATTTTGGAGATTAATTCTTTGTCAGTTGTTTCCTTTGCAAATATTTTCTCCCATTCTGAGGGTTGTCTTTTTATCTTGTTTATGATTTCCTTTGCTGTGCAAAAGCTTTGAAGTTTCATTAGGTCCCATTTGTTTATTTTTGTTTTTATTTCCATTTCTCTAGGAGGAGGGTCAAAAAGGATCTTGCTGTGATTTATGTCAAAGTGTGTTCTTCCTATATTTTCCTCTAAGAGTTTGATAGTGTCCGGTCTTATAGTTAGGTCTTTAATCCATTTTGAGCTTACTTTTGTGTGTTTCTTTTACATGTAGCTGTGCATTTGTTGTAAAGCTGGTTTGGTGGTGCTGAATTCTCTTAGCTTTTGCTTGTCTGTAAAGGTTTTAATTTCTCCGTCAAATCTGAATGAGATCCTTGCTGGGTAGAGTAATCTTCGTTTTAAGATTTTCCCTTTCATCACTTCAAATATGTCCTGCCACTCCCTTCTGGCTTGCAGAGTTTCTGCTGAAAGATCAGCTGTTAACCTTATGGGGATTCCCTTGTACGTTATTTGTTGCTTTTCCCTGGCTGCTTTTAATATTTATTCTTTGTATTTAATATTTGATAGTTTGATTAATATGTGTCTTGGTATGTTTCTCCTTGGATTTATCCTGTATGGGACTCTCCGCACTTCCTGGTCTTGATTGACTATTTCCTTTCCCATGTTAGTGTTGTTTTCAACTATAATCTCTTCAAATATTTTCTCAGTTCCTTTCTTTTTCTCTTCTTCTTATGGGACCACTATAATTCGAATGCTGGTGCGTTTAATGTTGTCCCAGATGTCTCTGAGACTGTCCACCATTCTTTTCATTCTTTTTTCTTTATTCTGCTCTGTGGTAGTTATTTCCAATATTTTATCTTCCAGGTCACTTATCCCTTCTTCTGACTCAGTTATTCTGCTATTGATTCCTTCTAGAGAATTTTTAATTTCATTTATTGTGTTGTTCATCATTGTTTATATGCTCTTTAGGTCTTCTAGGTCCTTGTTAAACGTTTCTTGTATTTTCTCCATTCTATTTCCAAGATTTTGGATCATCTTTACTATCATTACTCTGAATTCTTTTTCAGGTAGACTGCCTATTTCCTCCTCATTTGTTTAGTCTGTTGGGTTTTTACCTTGCTCCTTCATCTGCTGTGTATTTCTCTGTCTTCTCATTTGCTTAACTTACTGTGTTTGGGGTCTCCTTTTCACAGGCTGCAGGTTCGTAGTTCCCATTGTTTTTGGTGTCTGCCCCCAGTGGGTAAGGTTGGTTCAGTGGGTTGTGTAGGCTTCCTGGTGGAGGAGACTGGTGCCTGTGTTCTGGTGGATGAGGCTGGATCTTGTCTTTCTGGTGGGTAGGTCCACGTCCAGTGGTGTGTTTTGGCGTGTCTGTGAACTTATTATGATTTTAGGCAGCCTCTCTGCTAATGGGTGGGGTTGTGTTCTTGTCTTGCTAGTTGTTTGGCATAAGGTGTCCAGCACTGGAGCTTGCTGGTCGTTGAGTGGAGCTGGGTCTTTGCGTTGAGACAGAGATCTCTGGGAGAGCTCTTGCTGATTGATATTACATGGGGCTGGGAGGTTTCTGGTGGACCAATGTCCTGAACTCGGCTCTCCCACCTCAGAGGCTCAGGCCTGACACCCGGCCAGAGCACCATGACCCTGTCAGCCACACAGCTTAGGCTTCTAAAAATGCATCAAGCGTCCACTGCATAGAAGTTTGATTTTCTCCTGTTGTAATTCACTCAGGAAAGTTTCTAGAGGTCCTGTGGTGTGGGCATGTCAAGCTCCTCCTTTTATAGCCATGAATAAGTTGCTGTATCTGGCCCTTCCTTTCCAGTCCTTGCAGACTGGCTCTATTAGGCCGCTCTTCTGATGCTCAGCAAGGCTGCTCAGTCCGCCAGTTGGCAGTTAATTTCCCGCCTTCTCCGCAGATGAGTGGGATGTCATTGGGACTGGGAGTCCGCTTGTCTAACCTCACCTCATCCTCCTCCTGGTTGGAGGTCAGAAAGCTAAAAACTACATTTTGCAGATCCCACACCTGCAGCTCGAGATTGGGATGCGATCCAACTAGAGGCACCTGAGCAAAATTACGAAGCCAAGAGGAGGCCTGCGGTGTACAGCGGTGACTGGCAAGCAAGGTGCCGAGATGGGAGGTTTTTCTGTAGCCGCTTTCCAGGACCCTTCTCCTGCGTGGTCGTGGCAGGCCCCTCTCCACTCAGGCTGCCTGATCCCTCTGCAGTCGACACCCAACGCCTCACAGGGTCAAGTTGTGCATTTTCACTGGAGGTTCTAGGGGAGAATCCTTCTTTGCCTCTTCCAGCTTGTGCTGTCTGCTGGCCACATCACTCCAGCGTGTGCCTCCATCTTCACATCACCTTCTCTTCTTTGCTGTGTATTTTCCCCTTCTGTATCTTTTAAGGACATTTGTCATTGGATTTAAAGCCCACCAGGAAATCCAGGATGATCTCATCTCAAGAGCCTTAATTACATCTTCAAAGACTCTTTTTTTTCCAAATAAAATCACATTCACAGGTTCCGTGGATTTGGACTCGGACTTATCTTTTTGGGGACTCAGGGTACCATTCAACCCATAAAGTGCCTTTCATCAAGTTTCTCTTCCCAGCAGAAAATGTCTAGCATCCTGTGGAATTCAAGGAGCTTTTTATGCAACTTTTCTCTCTAGTAAACATACAATTTGAAGTATTGCTGTTATTCTCTCATTTAACAAGCCTTACTTCTCTGTGTCATGAGCTGTGCTTGTTCATAACTGGGGATACAGAGATAAGGGACACCCAGTCTCTTAGAAGCTCAGTCCAGTTGAGTCAGTTCACTCATTTTGAGTCTATGTTCTAGAAAATCTGTAGGAGGATAACATATGTGTCCCTACGGAAACCTTAACATTTCACATACTTACGCATTCTCCAAATACTTATTGAATGCCTCCTATGTGCCACGCTCTTTGCTAAGCCATAGGGGAGACTCAAAGGTAGCTAAAATACAATATCTACCTTCAAGAAGCTTACAATAAAAAAAAAAGGGATTTGAAACACATAAAAGGAATGATCGCTCATAGTAGAAAGATAAATAAAGTGAGATTGGACTTTTGAACCCTTTGCAATGAAAAGAACATGCAAACATTGGAAGCAAAGACTCCCTAAGCTTGTACCTTCTTAAGTACACCATGCAGTTTTTAGAACATTTATTGAAGGTCGAATACCCTCAGTTCAGAGACAACCAAGGGAGGGTTTATTCTTGAGAGTGCAGTTTTTCAGAATGTTCTAAGAAAGAGTGAATGCTTTTAATGGGGAGGTTAAAGTTGAAATGTATTTGGGGATTGAGGGAGGAGATGAGTGTGGAAAGATACCAATTGTATTATTAATAAAATTGATCCAAGCTAGGCCAGTGGAAATAGAAGGAGGAATTACATCAATAAGACAAATGGTACCTCCTGTAACCTTGAACTCAGTATTGATAGAAGGGTGGTTGGGGAGATTTGGGGAATCAATGAAGCTATCTCTAAAATCTCAAGGCAATTGATTGAAAGAGAGTAAAGAAAACCGGTGGAAAAAAAAATTCAGCTTTTCATCATTGCAAATGAGGTCACGGTGTTGATCACCTGCTCTTAAGATCAGACTCTTAATACAAGCTTTAGGAAGGAAAAAGTAAAAAGGTGTCACGTCATCTGAAAATAGGTTAGGCTGCTCTGTTGTATTTATAGGAAGAGAATGATCTAGTTCACACATTCTAAGTAGTTCAACTTTTATGTATGAAATCAAATCAGCCCCACTCAGGATGATGGAATCTTTACCTTTAATTTATTAAATACCCATCTTTATAGTTCTTCTTGTGTAAAAAAATGAAAATGAAAATATTCAATGTGTTCTGATGCTAAAAGGAAATGTATGATAGTGTATTTCATTGGTACCATGCAACCTCACTTCTGACAGCTTTTCCACAAACTTCTTGTCTGCTTTTGAACTTTTTACCCAAGAGTTTAAATAGCCCAGAACATGAGTCCCGTATCAATCTCAATAGTCTTTCTTGAACATAACATACTTAATAAATCTAGTATTTCGGATAAGTTAGGAAAAGGTTGGACTCTTATGTGTGTTACTACATGTGGTACCTCTTAGTTACTGAGAATTCTCAGAAAATGGGTTGATCTGATTACCAGATAATTTTATATAGGGATACATTATGGTCAGTACCTGCCCACCATTCTTTTATCCTTATTCCAATTAAATTACTCTGATTTTTTTTTAGATGGTGACCCACCTTCCACTATCAGTTTATTCTTTTCTTCAACAAATATTACTGAGCTCCTACCACATGCTTGGTACAATTATAGGTATGAAGAGCATAGTGGTGAGCCAGATGGATGAGATTGCTGCCCTGATGAAGTCTCTATGCTAGTAGGGAGAACAGGAAATAAACAAATAAATATACAAGTTATGGAGGAGAGAAATATTATCAAGAAAAATAAAGTAGGTCGTATATAAAATTTGACTGGGAAAAATTGGAAAAGAAGAATATGTGATGGAAATTATTTATATATATATATATATATATATATATATATATATATATATATATGCTTTTTTATATTCTTTACCATTATGGTTTATCATAGGATATTGAATATAGTTCCCTGTGCTATATAGTAGGACCTTGTTGCTTATCCATTCTGTATATACCAGTTTGCATCTGTTAACCCCAAACTCCCAATCCATTCCTTCCCCACCCCCCTCCCCTTGGCAAGTCTGTTCTCTATGTCTGTGAGTCTGTTACTGTTTGGTAGATAGGTTCATTTGTGTCATATTTTAGATTCCACGTATAAGTGATATCATATGGTATTTGTCTTTCTCTTTCCGACTTACTTCACTTAGTATGATAATCTCTAGGTCCATCCATGTTGCTTCAAATGGCATTATTTCATTCTGTTTTATGGCTGAGTAATATTCCATTGTGTATATATACCACATCTTCTTTATCCATTCATTTATTGATGGACGTTTAGGTTGTTTCCATGTCTTGGCTATTGTGAATAGTGCTGCTATGAACCTTGGGGTGCATGTATCTTTTTGAATTATAGTTTTGTTTGGTTATATGCATGACAGGGAAATATTCTTGAAGGAAGTGCACTGAGGTAGAAACTGAATAACATGAGGAAACAAGCCATATGATAGTTCTGGGGTCAAATATTTCAGGCAGAGAGAAGAGCAGATGCAAAGTCCCTGTGATGGCAACTAGCTTGGCATTTTTGAGAAATAGCAAGAAGATCAGTGTGGCTGACACAGAGTGAGCAACGGGAGTGGAATGAGATAAGAGCGAGAGGTAAAGGCGGGGACTGTATCAAGTAGGACCTTGTGAGTCATAGGAAAGAATTTGGATCTTATTCTGAGTGAATATATATTCCACTGGAGGGTTTTGAGTAAGGGAGGGATTTATATCTTTTAAAGATGATTCCAGCTGCTATGTAGAGAATAAAATATAGGAAACAAAAGAGGAAGCTGAGAGTTTGGTTCAGAGGACACTACAAATGTTAGAAATGGTTAGATGTGGGATGTATTTTTTGAAGGAAGAGTTAAAAGGACTTGCTGGTGGAGTGAACGTGGAGTGTGGAGACAGTGAGGAATTAGGCTGATCCTTAAGTTTTCATCTGGTGACATTTAATGAAATGGAGAAGACCAGGGGAAGAGTGGGTTTGGGGTATAATATCAACAATTCTATTCTAAGAATTTAAATTTGAGGTGAATAATAGACATGTAAATAGAGATGTGTGAAGGAAATAGTTTGATACATGAGTCTGGAGTTCCAAAGAGAGCTACAAGAATATCTCGAGAGTCTTCAGGTTATAGAAGATGTTTAGAACTAAGGGACCAGATGAAATCATCTAGGGAGAAATTATAGAAAGAAAAAAGAGGACCAACAAAAAAGCCCAGAGGTCCTCTGACTTTAAGGTGAGCTGACTTGAGCTGCAGCTCCAGGTATAATCATGTAACCCTAAACATCCACTGGAGCTGATCTCATGACTTCTGAGGTTATTAGGAGGAAGATGTTCTCTTGTGGGCTGGACTCGAGCCCAGGAATATTAAGCCTGGGATTTCTGGGAGCCACCAGCTGAAGAGAGCCATCTGAGAATGAAGCCAACACAAAGAAAAGCAGAGCCAATAGGTGGGGAGAAACAGTCCCAATTACATCACCTAAGGACCTGGATCGAGCCATGCTTGAAGTTCAGTCCACTCTGGTTGTTTTGGTTTTTTTCTGTAACACGAGTCAATAAGATCCCCTTTTATTCAAGCCAGTTTGAGTTGGATTTTATGTCTCCTGTAGCTCTCCCCCAGCATCTCACCATGTACCCTATGATTGATGTGCCCAGGTTCACACAGTTATTAGTTACACAGCTGGGCTCAGTCCCAAGCCTCCCTAGTAGTCCAGGGTTCTTTTTCACCACATCTTCTTGCCTGTTGCTCTTTCTTGTGCTGTACCACTTGCTGCGATGTCTAATTCCATAGTTTCTATATTAGGCTAACTTAGATGATGATGACTCTGGAGTGGCACGTGTGTGTGTGTGTGTGTGTGTGTGTGTGTGTGTGTGTGTGACTAGGTACGCATCCCAGGATCACGTAAGTTGAGCACCACCAACCATATCCATTCTGAGAAAGGAAGCTGGGAATAGAGAAGGTTCCCATATGGTTACCACCAGCTGGAATGCCACTGTGAATGGCTCCCACTATGGGCATTTATGCCAAACGTTAAGACCTCTGCTCTTATCAGTAGCATATTTAGGGCAACCATCTGAGGCCCAAACTCTTGGTCCCTTGGTCTGAAAATGGCACTGGCTGTGTAGACATCTACGAAGACAACCAGTGAGTTACCATGTCATCCTATCCCTGGGCCTCACATTTTGCACTTTGCCAGGGAAGTCCTCCAAGGCCCTACTCATCCACTTACCATTTATTGAGTTCTTTCTATGTTCCTTACAGTATGCTGAGTACTGGAGAAATGAACAAGGATAGGAGCAAGTGCTGCAGGAACTCACAGTCTAACATAGGAGAAAGACATACCAGCAGAATGGCTGTGCGACAAGCTCTGTGATAGTTAGGTGCAAGGTGCTAAGGGAGCAGGGGGCAGGTTCTGACTGAGTGAATCAGGGACACCTTCATGGAGGTGGTGATACCCTGAGCTGGGCTTACAAACTCAGGGACCAAACAGGTAAAATAAATATTAAAGTGACCAGATATAGAACAGCAGGGAAAAGAGAAGCACCGTGCTCCTGGAGAATACCTGTCCTCTCCAAAGGCATTGGATTTAACCTTTTAAAGAATATTGTGCTGGTGAACTAAACCTGTCTGCAGGATGCTATGGGGGCACCAGTTTTCAACCTCTGCCTTTGAACCAGTGAGTAAGAATTCTCCAAGCAGACAAGGCAAAGGAGCACTCTACAGAGTAGTTTAAAAAGCCTGAGGATAGGACCCTTTTCAACATGGAGTATATAAAAGCTCCCAGGCTGAGGCAGAGGGCTGACGCAATATAAAGATTGTGCTGACTCCTGTTCTACTTGTCTGGATCTTGACCCCTGCGACTCAGACTATCTTCATGCATTCTGGACCATAGAACTGCTTTGTCCTTCAAAGTTTAGTTAAACATTTTGGACTCTGACGCACATTGTAGCTTCACTCTCACCCTCTGTGGTACTCTGACCTCAGCTTTCCTCCCTTTTAAAAGTGTCTCCTCTGAATTTTGAATCTGGCTGAATGTATCCATTATATTTCATAATATCATAGTAATCATGAGTATAGGTTGTAAATCAAACACCTGGATTGAAATCCTTACTCATCATTTACTAGCGGTGTAACTTTGGAGAAATTCCTGAACTTACATATTTAATTTCTCTGAGGCTCAATTTCTTTTTCTATGAAATGGGTGTAATAAACCATATCTTGAGCACTTGACACAATGCCTGGTGCATAGAGAGGCATTGCTCTGGGGAAATGAATGAGTCCTGAAATATAATCAGCATTTCCACTCAGAATCTTGTGCCACGGTCCTAACTTTGCCTCCGTAACCAGGTTCCAGATTCTGCTGGATTTGTCATTCCTCTGGTGATTCCTTATTCTCTGCTGGTTCACTATCCTAGCCTCCCAGACAGCCTTAGCTTTCCAGGTCTTACATCCCTCCTTGCACGCGCCCTGCCCTGCTTTCACTGGTCCTGATGCTGACACGAGTAGAGCCAACTTTGGATAAGATATTAACATCTGTCCATCAAGAACTTTTGAGTGTGTGCTCAGCACTACATGGAAAGAGCTCTGGATTATTCTGTTCAGACAAAAGAATCAAACGTTTCCCTCTGATGATCCTTTTGGTCTTGCCACCACAGTTCTCTCCTATTTTCACTGATAGATGTTGCTTCCTGTCTGTGACAGGACATCCTGGGCTCCATGTTTCAGTGGAATTGGTGAACTTCTGAAGTCACTCAGCCTGAAGCCTTTTACTTTACAGCACCCCCTACGGTGCTCCATAATTGCCTGGAAATGTATGGTGTCTCCCATCTTGTTGCTTAATTAAAATTCAGTTCTGTTCAACAGAGTCACAACTAAGAGGTATTTTTGTCTTTCTTTTTCCTGCTGTCATTTGAGGACCCCTGATCGTGATGCTTTCTTGCTTAATCTGGAAATTGTTTGAAATATTTCCATGGGCAGTGTGTCATTGTAGTGACTCCTAGGAAAGAAAGGCACTATGTCCTATGGAGAACATATTAATGGGTACTTTCTGTTAGTTACTTTATTTGACCTCCATTTGGCAGGTCACATTATCCTCATTCATGCTGAGAAGAAACTGAGGCTCAGAGAGGTTAGGTAGCTTGCCTAAGGCTGCACAGCTTGTCAGGGCATGAGCAAGAATGAAAAACACAGAGTCAGTTGTCTTTATCATGTCTTGGGAAGGATACTAAAGGAATGAGAGGTAGGATGATGAAATTGTCCTTATAAAGGATGAGATCTCAAATACCTGAAGTAATTATCAATGCTTCAATAAATGCTTATAATTATCAAATTATCAGGGAGAATTAACAATGATGACTGGCTGGGGGAAATCCAAAGTCTGCAACCCTCAACCTCTAAAATTTTGGGGAACTAGTGAAAGAATTGGTGTGTCTTATTAATTTCGCTACCCTCAACACGCAGAGTACATCAAACAGTGTGGTCCAAAAGTTCTGTGCTCCAAGCATCAATAGGTACTTAATCAATTGTTCAATTAAAAAATACTTTGCACGTTGACTTAAAAATCCGTTTCTCTAAATGCTCTTGAGAAAAATGGCTATCTTTGAAACACTGGAATTGACCCCATTCTCTCCTCAGTAGGACTCCATGGGAGCTGAATTCTGACATTGAGTTAGCATTCAAAAATTATAAAATTATTTCCTTGAAGGAGTCTCTTCTCTCCCTGTAATTCCAATGCTAAGTGAGGGTTGACCCTGCAACCCCATTCCCACCCCCTCCCAGCATAATTATCCCTCCAATTAAAGAGCAACTAAGGGACAACAAAACTGGAGGTTCTGCTAAATTACAACTAATCACACTGCTGAGGATCCCACTCAGCTTTGATCTCTTATCGTTTTGCGCACACAACCCTTTCTCTGTAAGGCCGGCTGCTCTCAGCAGTGTTGTGTCTAATCAGATGTGTCACACCTCCACTGACGTAAATTGGGTTTATTGGAGAAGAGAAATTAAATTAGGTCTGTTAAGGAATTAATTGTGACTGTCTAGGCTTAATCTATCATATTATCCCATTGTGGTGTATGGAGATCAAAATTCTCTGACCCAGTTTTTAAAAAATACAAACTTTATACCTAGAAAATAGGCATAGTGTTTTGGATGGCAAAAACAGCAAAAGGAAAAGGAAAATTTAGGCATTAAAAGGCATAGGATCCACATGATATCAGCTCATGCACTTCAGGAGAGAATGTAAAATAAAGTTATAGAGACCACCAAATACTCCTAACTTAGTTTGCTCACAAATAAAGGTATGGTGGCTATTGTATAGTAGGTCCTCAGTAAATGGAAAAATGAATGAGTGGGTGAATTGCCATCATCTTTATTACCATGATCCAAAGGTCTTTATTGGGTCACCAGTGAACCAGGTTACATGGTAGGTACTGTCTGTTCACGTGCAAAACAAGTATTTATTAGGTACCTACTGTATACTAGGAGCTGTGCTAAGTGCTAGGGACACAAGAGAGACCAAACTCTTGCCATCATCTACCATATTGTCTAGAAGGGAACACAATGACACAAGCAATCATGATAAAGTAAACCTGTGTGATAGGAGCTGGTTGGGGTAGCATGTAGTGAAAGTCATAGTGAGAACTGAGTCATAGTTCCGGGGGCTTCATCACAAAGCCTCGCGGGACTTGGAAAACACGAACAGAGGTTAAGGGATGGAATCAAAGATGTTTAAGTAGTTATCAATAGGGTTTAAGATGTTTAAGTAGTTATCAATAGGGTTATTGATTGGGATAGCCCTAGTTTACAGTTATTTTCCTGGTATCATTATAATAGTGCCCACTTTGACTTCCAAAAGTGCACTAATTTGGATGATAAATTATAAAGTTACTGTAGTTATTGAAAATCTCTATGAGCTGCTGATGCGTTCAAGTGAGTGGCAGTTTGTAGCAACCAGCTAGAGGTTTCATCCGGTAAGCATAGAGAGCTGCTGTTGGACCAGGTTCTCTGATTGAGAAATCTTGTGCTAAATAAACTCTAGGCTTTGAGAAGGGTAAATTCGAAAGTGAAACCCTACTTCTTCACCTTGAGTATGGTGATCCTCTAAGAAACCTATATTTGATAATATTCTTTATATTGTACGGTGCGGGTCTTTGTTCTTGATTTCTTAATAGGATGAGAGGAGATGCGGGGGAAGCAGGTTGTAGATATTATTAGGTCAATGATCAGTGGAGATAAGCAATCTGGCTCAGGTAAGCATTCATTGGCCACCTGCAGGTAAGGATGCCTACAAAATAAAGGTAATTAGAACACTTGTAATGCATCACCCAGCTGGAAACTAATAAGTGATGGAGACCCAGTGAAGAAGAAAGTCTTATTAGACTAAGTGGGAATTCCTTCTGGAACCGGAAAATGTCAAGAACCAGGGAGAAATATTTTTTCCAGCAGCATTTGAAACCAGATAAATCCACTTATCTTCTTAGTGCAATCATATAATTTTTTTTTTTTACAAAATGAAATGTCAATATTTCTTTTGTAAAAAGGGAAAAGACTCTAACACACAGGCACACACAATAATTTAGTAGTATTCATGGAGTAAAAAGAATGAAGAAATCTGGACAAAGACTTAGGTCCTATAACTTAAAATAGATTTTCAGATAGGATGCAGGTACTAAGAAACTATCATTTCTTGGTGAATCAGTCTAGGCTTCTCCGCCCAGATTTTCTCCCCTCCTTCCCCCTAAGATTGCTACCAAACCAAACTTGGGTTCGCTTGCCTGTGCACAGTAAAGCCAAGCTATTGTCACCGGGTTGTGGTGAAGGAAAGAGCAGTGTTTACTGCAGGGCGCCAAGTAAGCATTCTAAGCAGCTGGTGCTTATAAGACTCAAACTCACCAATAGCTTTCAGGGAAAGGCTTTTAAAGACAGAGAGAGGGAGGGGCTTGAGGGGTGCGTGATCAGCTTGGGGACATTCTTCTGATTGGTGGGTGGTGAGGTAGTGGGGAGTCAACATCGTCAACCTTCTTGTTCCAACTGGTCTGGGGTCTGCATGCCTCTGGGGGTCTCAATATCTGCAAGATAGTTCAGAGGATATGGCTCAGAATATTATCTATAGCCCTTGAGGAGGAACTAAAAGCCCTTGACTTTATTTACTGGCTAAGCTATTATTATTTTGTCTTGCTTGACTGTTTTCCTTTCTTCCTGCATTTTCTCACTTCTCTCGATTAAACTTATTCTTTGGAACTTGGGGGAGGCCTAGGAGGCTAAAGTTTTTCCAAAGACAAGAGGCAGGCAGAGGATGTGGGGAGGGGAATCTGTCCTGGAAAGGCCCCAGAGTGTCCTGCTCGATTACAAAATCATCATTTTCAGTGAGTGCTGGAATTATCAGTCTTCTCAAGACATAGGGATGGGGTGATGGTGGTAGTGGTGGGGAAGAATGTCTAATTTTCCCTTTGATTTTAGAACCCAAGTAGTTTGCCTGTCATCCATCCATCCACCCATTCATCCATGGAGGCACTTCATAGTGTGGCAGGTCTAGCTTCAAGTTTCAGCTCAGCTACTTGGGAATAATGTAACCTGGGACAAGTCTCCTACCATCTAGAAGACTCAGTTGATTCATCTGCAAAATAGGTATAACAATAGTACCTACCTCACAGAGTTACCGTGAAAGTTAAATAAGTACTTAATAAATATAAAGTATTATAATAATAATTTACTTGTTTGCTTTAAAAGTTATTAAATGATTACTATCTGCACTGTGAATCTGTTACTCCAAAGACAAATCAACCACAATTCTTGCCTTTGAAAGGAGCTCATATTCTAGATGGGGAGACATATTTCTATTGGTATATAAAATTAAAATTTACTTTGTGTTGAAATGAAGATGTGAAATTAGATGTTAAGGAAACCATGAGGAGGAACAATAATTCCACATGATCAGGAAGAGGTGGGGAGCTGATTAAGGTTTCATTGAGAAGATGGTCAAAATGGGAAGATTAGTAGAAAAGGGATAGGTAGACTACTCTACACTACTTAAAATTTCAAGTTGACCTTGATTTAATCCTTTTTAAGATACACCGTAACTTTCTTTGGGTAAATTTTCTAAAGAACAGGCGTGAGTCTTGTAAAAGGTAGGCACTTTCTTTATATTCATTCATTCATTGTATTCAGTAAAGATTTGTAGGGTGCCTGGCACGTATTTAGATGGCAAAATTTACAGATGAGTAGGATGTGGTTCTTATCCTCAAGGTGCTCCTGTCTGGAAGAGTAGAGGAACAAATATACTTATTATAGCAAAATATGATAAACATCATGATATGAAGAAGGAGGCAAAATGGAGGACTAAAGAGTTATCCAGGCAGACAGCTGTAGATCAGCCATTCCAGATGGCAACACGATCAAAGGATTAAAGGTAGGATAGAGCACAATATGTAGGGGAAACTCCACTATGTTGGTACTAGTAGCATGTGAAGTAGGGATCGAAGTCTCTTAGGATATTTTCAGGACCTTGTATTTTATCCAAAGGTAAAAGGAGTCATTGAGGGGGTTTTAGCAGGAGCCATATGGTCAAGTATGAGTTTTGAAGAGATCAGCCTGGCTACAGTGCTGAGGATAGACCAAGGGGTCAAGATAAGAGAAAGAGAAGAGATGAAAGACCCTAAGGGGAGTCTGGGTGAAAGTTGATGAGGACCTTATCTAGAGCATTAGTGGAAGAGTCAGAAAGAAAGAAACAGATTTCTGAAATACTCAGAATCTAAAATTGGTTTTCAGACTCCCACGCCCAGAGCATCTCATTATAGAGCTGCCTCCTCTGTAAGGTAATTAGGAGGGCTAGACCCCCAAGGACAGCCTTGTACTAGACCCCAAGCTAGACAATTCTGTTCCCCAAGATCACCACTCCCCGAACACCTTGGGTCTGAATGCCTTGCCAACCATCCTTACTCCTTTACAGATTTCAGCTCCTGGAGGACTGATTACCCGTCCTGTAAAACACAAATCACTAAACTCCAGCTTTCAGATGTTTCTGAGCACACGCTGTGGTTATTTCGTTTTCACAGCTGAAGCTTCCATGTTTCTTATTGAGCGAGCAGGGCGCATGGGGCTGAAAACTTGGTGCCTGTGTTTTTTGGAAAGTACAAGTAAAGCAAAGTGTCTTAAATAATTTAGAACTGTCCTAAATTTTTCCAGCTGTCTCCCTTTTTCCATCTCTTCAAGGGAAGCAAAAAGCAGCCTCTAGCACTCTAAAATGTTCATTTTTCTAGAAGCTCTGGGAGAAAAGAAGAAAACCCACAAATGTTCTCTCTTTAAATATTCCTTCTATCCTATTTTTTTCCTCGTACCCAATGATGGCAGTTAATAGTTACAATATGAGAGGAAAATGTGGTCTGGTGAAAAGATCTTGCATTTTTGCCATGGTTGCATTGAATCATAGAATGTTAGAGCTGAAATTAAAATTTAGAAACAATCTACTTCAGAGATGGAGAACACTTGGCATGTGTGCTGTAATTCTCGTCACCCACATCCTTGGCAGACGTTGCTAATCCATCACTGTAGTCTTTTTCTATGAGCCCAGGTGTAGCCTCAAATCCTTGTCAATACAGTGTATAAGTGACTGCCGTATGATTGGAGTTGGCATGCAAAATGAAACTCATTTGTCATCCCTGTTCTACTCCCAGCAGTTGCACAGGGGGAAACTGAGAAGCAGAAATGACCCAATACCACCTGTTAGTAGGTTTTGTTGCTCAGACTGACCTCCAGTGGAAGTAAAGCCCTTCTATACCTGACTTGGAATCTCTCCTATGTTTCTATGTCTCTGCATCCACCAGAATCTCTGTGTCTTTCTCTTTCTTCGAATCTCTGAGCACCTCTCTGCTTTCTGACTGTCTTTGAGCTACTGTCTATCTCTCTGGCCACATCTGTGTCTCACTGTTTCTCAGCTTTTCCACTGAGTAGATTTGGGACCTGGGAATGCTCTTGCGCTCTTCATCTGTAAATTAGGAATTGTAGCTCCTGCTCCACATCAGAGGATTTTTGATAACAATAATGGGAAAGAGAGAGTAGAAAACACGTAACCATAAGGGAAGATAAAGAAGTAGTTCGTATTGTGATCATGGGGGAGAAAGAGTTTTCTGGGACAACAGAAATGTTGAAGCACGTTTGTGCATAAATAACCACCATTTAATTAGCCTCAGGAGAAAGCCCACTGTGGAGGTGGAAGGAGAACCAAAGGAGGCAAAGATGAAACGGGAGTTCACTGCGCTTAGAGGAGGAGTTCCTTCAGCGTGCTTGCCCTTTTTATTTTGGTTTGTTAGATGGGAGTAGGGGGGGATATCCTCTTATGAGTCCGCAGCCTCTAGGAAAGCATCTCCCTCAGAAGGATGTGACAAGAGTTTGGGGTTTGGGAAGTGCTCATAGCACCATCATGTTCATCAAGGAGGGGCCCTGGGTCCTTTCATCTTCAAGCTTGTATCTTTTTCATGGGCTCAAGAGAGATTTCTTTTTAAAAAATAATAATAAGGGACTTCCCTGGTGGTGCAGTGGTTAAGAATCCACCTGCCAATGCAGGGGACACGAGTTCGATCCCTGGTCCGGGAAGATCCCACATGCCGCAGAGCAACTAAGCCCGTGCACCACAACTACTGAGCCCGCGCTCTAGAGCCCACGAACCTCAACTACTGAGCCCGCGTGCCACAACTACTGAAGCCCGCGCACCTAGAGCCCGTGCTCTGCAACAAGAGAAGCCACTGCAATGAGAAGCCCGTGCACCTGCAATGAAGAGTAGCCTCCGCTCGCCGCAACTAGAGAAAGCCCGTGTGCAGCAACGAAGACCCAACACAGCCAAAACATAAATAAATAAACAAATAAAATTAAAAAAAAAAAAGTTCCATCTCCTAACAATGACCTGGTTTCTAAGCCAAGGACCCGCCTCCGTGTTTGACCCATGCCCTTCTCTTCAGACAATGAGCTTTTTCAGCGTATGAGTTTACGCAAAGGTAGATGGAAATATCTCAACATCAGTCACCCAAAGCAGTGGCAGTATCTTACTTTTAAATCAAAGGACACCCTCAAGTTGAGGCAGGCAGTGAAGAAGCCATCCCAGGGGAGGCTGGCTGGTCCTGCCAGATCTCCAAGCTCTACCTAAGCTCTTCCTTTCTTCTTTCTCCCCTGGAGCCTTTATGGATCTCTTTGTGCAA